>NC_065436.1:5000-1296000 GCF_024364675.1 Aethina tumida | reverse complement strand
TAATTGTTTAACCGCAAGGTCTCGTAATTTTAATGTGCAATACTATAAAAATAAACAAGTTTGAGTACAGCAAATAGATTTTAAATAATCATAGAGGAGATAAAAATAAAGATCGGGATAATGTTGAAATATAATTATACTTAAAAATATAATCTTACTTAAAACAAAATAAACTACAAAACTGATTAAATAAGAATGTTTTTTTAGTATAATTATTGAATATATTATTTTTTCTCCATTCATTCTTAACATTCAGTAAATATTATTATATACAAAAACACCTTATCTTATGATAAGATATTTGTGAGAGATTAAGATAATATATATATATATATATATATATTAACTTAAGTCATTAAATATTATATTAGTGGAATCCCCTTTCTTATCTCAAAACATAAAAACCTTAATATAAATAAAACAAATAATACATATTTATTTATTTAACTTTTAACCATATTAAAGTTTAAGATGTATTTAATAAAAGTAAAAATAAATATAAAAAATTAAGTTAATCTTAAAATTATTCTTGCATTTTAATAAAGTAAATAAAATAATTTATAATTTTTATTTGACTCAAAATTAAATGTAATTAATTAGTAATTAATTAAGTTTAATTTCTTAGTAACAACTCTCTAGGAAATTAAAGAATTGGCAAAATATTCTGTGTGCATTATTTAAACAAATAATTTATTGATTCGAAGAAACATTCTTACTGATATGTTGATTTAAGCAGAAAAATCTAAAAATTCCTATTTGAAACTTTTATCTTTGTGTTTATCCAAAACACTAGTTCATGTTTAACTTATCTTTTTAGTTTTAAACATGTGCTTCCTGTTTGCTTTAAAACAATTCATGTTCCAATAAGTTTGTGATTTATGTAATAACATTAGGATTTTATTAGTAAACAAATATAACTTTTATCTGTCAATAAAATCTTTGACTTAATATTGAAATTAACTAAATTATTTAATTTTGTATGAATAATATTTGAATTGAGTGGCAAATTTTAAATCCACTACAGAATCCTAAAACAGACATTCGCCAATTTTAAAGTATTCGCAAAAGATGGCGCCCAACTTGCGAAATTTAAAAATAGTACGCGCGCCTTGTTTCTGCGAAAGATTACGGTAATTTTAGTACCCATTTATCTCTGTCGCTGACGACTGATTATTAAAGAGCAACGTGGACATTCTTCATAGGTACAGAACGTTCCTAACGTTACCAGCAAATATGACTCAAACGGAACTTTTCACTTTCGCAATAGGTCACTTCAAATCTTCTTAACTCTTATATAAGAACATTTTTAATTACCAATTTTATTAATTTAAAGATTAATAAAAAAACATTCTAAATAGTACTTATTTTTTACTTTTATACATTTTCAGGAGTATGTAATATTATTTTTTTTTTAATTAGGCATCAATAAATTATTTAAATTTTAATTAAATTGATTAAATTTAAATAAAGCTTTATATATATTAATTTTAATATTCATTCAATTATTGAACGTATGGGATTTAATTTGTTCAGTTCTTTCGGTACTTCTTCAACTATTGGTCGATGACCCGACCATGTGATCTTTTGTCTATGTGTTCTCCGGCTGTTGCGCATCTATGGTATAAAGTGCATCTTCACTTTTGCGACGTCGAAAATCCATTTATTTGAAGGGTGATTTTGACAGTTTTTCTAGTGACTTAGTGTGAAATCTGTTGGACTTAAATATTAGTACTCCAGTAATGCATCGATTAGTCCTAGTACCTGTACAAAACTAGCAGTTGGCGACAAACAAAGGATAATTGTGAGGGTTATTGAGGGAATTCCGGGAGATCCGGCAACGCGGCCCGCCAGACCAGTCACCAACCCGGACCAATCAGCGGTTCACACGAAATCTGCCACGTTTTTGGTGTCCCCCCGTCACGGCGAAGAACCGCCGCACACACACAAGTCCAGTCAGCCAGCGAATCGACGACGTACCACGTATACCACGATGTTTCCACGGTTGCTGTTGTGTTTGGCCGTCGCGGCGCAGGCATTCGCCGCCGACGACATTAAAACGGACGAGGGTGTGCTGGTATTGACCAAGGGCAACTTCAAAACCGCTATTGCCGACAACGAGTACGTCCTTGTGGAGTTCTGTGAGTATTTTTGTTCGGGCGAGAGGGCCGGCGTTTTTCTTGTTGCGTGGGACCGATGCCGGATGCATACGTGTACACTATTTCTGTTAACATGTTCTTTTCCAATCGGTTTCCCGTTGGGTTTGGGCCGTCTGTCAAGTTGGGGCTTAACTGTCAGTTGGTTCTGTTTTTTTTTTGTTAAAATACAAGGTCGTGCCTTTTAATGCACTTGATTTTGTGCCTTGAAATCAATTTTCTCATTTGTGTTACTTGCCAGTCTTAAGTTAATAATTGTTGCCTGTTTTTATTGAAACAATTCAAAGATTTACCCTTTTCAATATGTTACACTTAATCTGGTTGATTATGAATGAGAAAAACACCCCAAACTGGTTGTTATAAGTCCAATTTGACAAATATTAACTATATTTACTAATCCATATTTTGGAATATACTGTAACATACAAAAGTCATGTAAAAAGTACTTTTTTATGTATATATTTATTTAAAAAACTGTTACCAACGATAAAAATTGAAACATTATATCAGTAGTCAATTAAAAAAGTATATTTTTATTGTTTTATCATAAAATACATATTTTGTTAAGGAACACAACTAAAAATAAAATTTTATTAATTTTACATTGTAGATTAAATTGAATCAGAATTTCATTAAAGAATTAAAAATAAAAAATATATTAACCACATTTACTTATAATAATAATAATAATAATACATAAGAAATACATTAAAGAACGATTTTGTTTTTTTATTTTTATAAATATATTTACTTTAAAATGAGTACTTTTTAAGGTAGTACTTTATAACAGAGTACTTTAAATGTCAGTTAGTTACATGAGAGTACTTTATAAAAGAGTACTTTTAAACGAATACAGTAGTAGAGTACTTCATGAGCCAGTACTTTATAGACCAATTTTACTTGTATATAAACATTTATGTAAATAGTTTGCACCGTAAATAAATTGACTTAATTTTAATTATTGATTATGGTATAATATAATGAATTAATCTGTACAATTGATGAGACATTTTATTTCTAAATTACAATGTCATATCATTTATTTTTCTCACTTATGTTACTTGCCTGTTTTAAATTCCAATGTTTTTATTGAAATAAATTAAAAAATTATCCACTTCAATATGTTACACTTAATCTAATCAAATGTGAATGAAAAAAGTATCCAAAACTTGTTGTTTTAAGTCCAATTTGACAAATATTCCTAACTTGAAGCTTCTTATTAGAATTACATAATAACCAGTTTAGTATATATTATCCATATTTACTAACAATAAAAAATGAGTACTTTATATGAGAGTACTTTAAAAACTAGTTCGTTATAACTGGGTACTTTTATTAGAGAGTACTTTTTAGCGAGTACTTTATATGAGAATACTTTAAAAGTCTATTCATTATAAGTGAGTACTTTTATTAGAGAGTACTTTATGAGCAAGTACATTATTAGAGAGTATTTCATAAGCGATTTTTACTTGTATAATATAATTTTTAGTTTATATACATAATAAATTGAAACCCATTTGTACAATCGAGAAGAAACTTAGTTTAGGTTATTGATTTGTTTCAGATGCACCATGGTGCGGCCACTGCAAAGCCCTCGCCCCCGAATACGTGAAGGCGGCCAAGACCCTGGCCGACAAGGAATCGTCCATCAAGCTGGCCAAAGTCGACGCCACCGAGGAACAGGAACTGGCCGAGGAGCACGGCGTCCGCGGCTATCCCACGCTCAAGTTCTTCAGGAACGGCAACCCGATTGAATACAACGGTAAAACATTTTTTATTTATTATATATTAGTACATAAAATATTGGAACTAATTCGATTACGTGCCCTTGCAATCAGCCAATCAAAATTAACCTTGAGATTCACTATCTAATGTCGTTTGTTTAATGATTTTTTTCTGTTATTTGTCATTAATCTATAGATTATAACAATCATCATCGTTGCTTCTGTTTAAATATAATTATTAAACTTTTAATTTGCGGTAGCAACCTACTACAATTTACATTTACATACATTTTCATTAAATTTTATTTACTTTTACTTTGTATTTTGGGATTCAGATAAACGAATTTAAAATTATAATGAGTTGCAATTTTCGTGCCTCACTGATAATTTTAAACGTGTTAACATAATTATGCAATTATGCACTTTTTATGTGGGAAATGGTAAATGGAATAAAAAAAATCATTTATTATTCAATGCGTTAATTACACAAGTTTTACAAATATCTTTGTAATATTTAACCTACATTGATTATAATTTTATATATGTACATAAATATGAGGCAAATTTAATATTTTAAATACCTGTCTAAAATTAGATTTGAGCAATTTAGAAAATTCCATATTTAGCTAAAATTTAAATATGTTAATTGAAAGCATAAATAAGTAATATATTAGGCAAAGTTCCTATAACAGTAAAAAATATGTCACATAACGTATTCTTATAACAGAGTACTTTAAAAGCTACTTCGTTATAACCGAGTATTTTTGTATTTACTTTATACGCAGTAAAAAATACATTGATTATTATAATTTTATATATGTACATAAATATAAGATAAGTTTAACACTTTAAATACTTGTTTAAAATTAAATTTGAGCCATTTAGAAAATGTTAATTTATGCCACAAATAGATATTTTAAATAAAAGTAAAATAAATATAAATATATTTATATTTTAGGTGGCAGACAAGCCGACGACATCGTCGCCTGGGTAGAAAAGAAGACTGGACCCGCCGCCAAGGATCTGAAGACCGTCGACGAGGCCAAGGAGTTCATCGAAGCCAACAATGTGGCCGTCATCGGTTTCTTCAAGGATCAGACCAGCGACAAAGCTAAGGCGTTCTTGAGCACCGCCGCCATCATCGACGACCAGCCCTTCGCCATCACCTCCGAGGACGCCATCTTCACCGAGTACGGCGCCGAGTGCGGATCCATCATTCTCTTCAAGAAGGTGAGGGGAAAATTAATTGATCAATGTATGCTTTATCAAACGTGTAAAACGTGCTGGAGATAAATTAAATCAATTTTATATGTCCATGTGGGTCATTACTGTTAAAAACAGTTTATTGACTATTTTTTAGTAATTTATTGGGTGTATTCTGGAAAATATGAATTATTTATTTGTTTAAGTTCATTTTACTTTTTCTATCATTATCTTAGATTCAAACTTCAGTAGGTGTACCATCATAAACCTGTCGTAATAAATTATTTATTTTGATTAAATATTTACGTTGAAATTGTGAAATATAAAATAAGTGTTATTAGATTGAAAAAAAATTTGTAACAATAAATAATTATGTTGTGCAGCATTGAACAATTGCTAATTATGTTTCCGTTACAGTTCGACGAGAAGAAGGTCGCCTTCGAGGGCGAATCCACCGAAGCCAACATCAAGAAATTCGTCCAGACCAACGCCCTGCCCCTCATCATCGAATTCAACCACGACACCGCCCAAAAGATCTTCGGCGGCGAAATCAAGTCCCACCTACTCTTGTTCCTCAACAAGGGTGAAGACCACTTCGAAAAGGTGTCCGAAGCTGCCCGTTCCGTCGCCAAGCCATTCCGCGACCAAGTGCTGTTCGTCACCATCGACTCGAGCGAAGAAGACCACCAGAGGATCCTCGAGTTCTTCGGCATGAAGAAGGAGGAAGTACCGGCCGCACGTCTGATCAAATTGGAGGAAGACATGGCCAAGTACAAGCCAGAGAGCGACGACCTCAGCTCCGAATCCATCCAGAAATTCGTCACCGACTTCTTGGACGGCAAACTCAAGCAACACCTGCTCAGCCAGGACATCCCCGAGGACTGGGACAAGGCTCCAGTTAAGGTTTTGGTGGCCAACAACTTCGACGAAGTGGCCTTGAACGCCGACAAAAACGTGCTGGTCGAATTCTACGCCCCATGGTGCGGACACTGTAAACAACTCGCCCCCATCTACGACAAAGTCGGCGAACACTTCAAGGATAACGATGATGTTGTAATCGCCAAGATGGACGCCACAGCCAACGAGCTGGAGCACACCAAAATCACCAGCTTCCCAACCCTCAAGTTGTACGCCAAGGGCGACAACAAGGTAATCGAGTACAACGGCCCCAGGACGTTCGAGGCCATGGTGAAGTTCGTCGAGACCGACGGTGCCGACGGTGCTGGCGGCGACGTGCCCATTGAGGAGGAGCACGAGGATGATGATTCGCCCAGGAAGGACGAGTTGTAATTTTTTTTTTAAGTGTACAGTTGATGATATTGTCTCCCATTTTTTACGGTCGATTCGTTTCGTGTTTTTAGGGGCATATATTTATTTAATCGCGTAAGGAAACATAATAGACTGGTTGTGACATGTTTTTCTGCCGCATGTTTCTATGTTGTTCGTTTTCTGTTAACTAACATTCCTACTTTCTATTTGTACAATTAATAAAATCACGTTTGCTTATTTTTTTATAATTGTGTATTTTTTAAGGCAGATCTCTGATTGTGTATATTTTATGAATGACTTTTTATATTTGTTCCAACACCTACAAATAAATTAATATAATTTGTGTACATATTTTTTTATTAGTGTACCTAATTATAACATACATGAAAATATATTTTGTATGTAAAGTAAAACTGAGTTTTATTTTGGATCAGTGAATTCATTTAATTTATTAAATTTGATTTGGGCAACATAATTTTGTACCCACAATTTGGATTAATGGTGAAAACTGTTTTAAATCTTAAAGAAAGTTCAAATATTGACCAATAAATTATGAAAAATGATGTTTTATGTATTTATTTCTTTTTAATACTTTATTAGTTTTTAATTTAATCATCCGCCCTGTATATTTAGTTGTTACATAATTTAACGTAATCTGGGTTGCATATATTCACGTACAGAAATTGCCTCATTGAAAATAAATTGTAATTGAAGTGAAATATAATGTACTAAAATAAATATCATACATCTAAAAAACGTTCAGTATATCACCAATTAATGTGAAAAATTTGAATTTATCTATTTATATATTATTAAACTTAACTCCTGAAATTTCAGGAAAACCATTTCTCTTTCAGATTATCAATATACATTTTCCACAAAAAATGGAATAATGTCATGTTTAATTTTTATAATAAAACTGGTTCTTCATTAAGATTCCCAGTATAAATTTTATTAAAATGATTATCAATATAAGAAATATCTTTTCCCAAAAACCAACATTTATATTATCGATTTATAAGGTCTTATTTATGATAATTTCTTATGTATTAATGATAATTCTGGAATGATTTTATGATACAGCTGAATTTTAAACACAAAGCATCTGAAACCTGATTTTTCTTTTAGATTACCAATATGAGATTTTATTAAAAAAATATGTCGATTGGTATTTCCTTGTTTATTCTTTTCTCAGAGTACCATAATAATATTTAGATTATATTCAAAGAATTATAAATTTAAAGTATTGTCCTTTTCGTAGAAAGGTCTTATTTATGATATTTTTGGAAATTTTACAAATCTTCAGAAAACAACTTAACAATTTAAAGTACTTGGAAAACCAATATAATAATTTATAATGTATTAAAAATAGTTTGTTCTCCTTTTAAATAATATGTTGTCAAAGTAATTATCATCATAAAATACTGTTTTTTTTTTTCCTAGAAAACCATATTATATTATATATAATATAATTAAGACATTTTAAAAATAGTTAAATTTGTTGAGACTAAAGAAATTTGAAATGTTTATATCACAGTAAAAACTTTTTACTTATAATTAGCTCTATGAACTATTAAAAGGAAATTCGAAAGAATAAAGAAAACGAACAATAAGTTCAATCGAATCCCCGTTTGAAGATGTACGAAACACTTTTTTACAATTCAATTTACTCTTTTAAATGAAGCCCCGTTTGAAGATGAACCCGAACACTTTTTCACAATTCAATTTACTCTTCCCCTCGAACGATTTCAAATTTCAATTACAATTTTATGTCGGCCATACGATAATTGCTCCAATTTATAGTCGTGGCTAAAAAAAATGAATAAAACAACAACGTACGTAATTGTATCCGCGTTTGAGATGCAAACAACGCAACATTTAAATGGTTGTGCCGTCCGGATTAACATTTCAGAGCAAACCCGGACGTTAAATATTATCATTTACACAAGATTTGCATAACAAAATAAATTAATGTTTGTCACTAACTTCTGTAGTGTACTCTAGAAACAGTATATTTTTTCTTTAATTATAAAAAACAAGGTGTGGAATATTCAACAGTTTAATAGTCTTCGTAAAATGGCCAGAAGATGCTGGAGAAATTTAAACAACAACCAATATTACAATTTATTGCTAGATTTAAGCTTCCTAAAAGTAATAAAATATAATAGGGTACAATTATGGCCCGATGGTATGAATTTTATTATGTGGAGTGACACAATTGAAATGGTAAACGAAGAAGTTTTTAGATTTTGTTATTGAATATACACAAATGGAAAACAACAGGTAAGACTTATGCAAAACAGTTTAAACTGAAATAAATTGCTTTAATTGGAATTTTACAGGTAAGAGGTACATCCAGGATTGCATATATTGCAACTGATTTCCTCAGCAGATCACAGTTGAAGTCACTCAACTAAACTAAGTGTATCACATAGTAAACTACCAGTTTAGTATTTGGTACATATTGCAATTGATTTTCTGAGCAGTTCCCAGATCAGCTGAGCCAAGTGCATCTCACAGTGATCCTTCATCCATTAGATACATCCGAAACTGATTTATTTAGCTGCTTCCAGTTAAAGCAAATCAATCAAACCAAGCACATCTCAGCTTATCACCACTAAAAGTAACCAAAAATATGTCTTCTCATAACAACTTTGGTTACTTTTATGATGCGTCCGATTTTGAAGTGTATTGGACCAGCATCTATGTCACCAACTTTCCACCTCGATTCAACGAAGCTCAACTCTGCCGCCTCTTCGACGAGTGTGGCACCATAAAGAACGTCAGGATCTTCAAGCCCACCAAGCCTAATGCTAGGCTATATGCTTTCATTAATTTCGAGAAGAAAGCGTTCGCAGAACACGCCGTGAGGACCATGAACGGTCTTCACATGTACGAGGACAAGTACCTGTATGTAAGCCGGGCCCAGACGAGGAAGATGCGCGAGGACTTCATTAGGAAGTCGGTAAACATGGGCCTGAGTTTATATATCAAGAACTTCGATGAAAGTATAGACGAACTCTGGTTCAAGTCAAATTTCTCGAAGTTCGGTACTATAACGTGCATCAGGCTGCTAACCGAGCAAGGAAGGAGTAAGGGAGTGGCATTTGTATCATACTCAACAGAGGAAGCAGCCAATGAGGCCATTAAAGCCATGAATGGCTTTAGAATAAATAACAGACCATTATATATTTCCCATGCGGAAAGAAAAAAGGACAAGTCATGTCAGGACACACAGGGCACCACAAATTATATTGTGGTACCACCAACACCTGCACCCTTACCGCCACTAATGACCCCGTTGCTTACGGAGAATAAAGATCTTTATTACCAGGAATATGCCAATGGGATGGCATATTTTTATAAGGCGGAAGATCTAATGAATCCCCATGCTCCATCGCCCGATATGATGCAGCCTCATGTGGTGCCGCCGGATATGATGCAGTCCCAGGCATCACCTCTGATGCTACAATTCCTGGAGCCTGAGGTAATGCAGCTGCCGCCTCAGATGGTGCCACCTTATACGCATATGTCACTTCAATCACATGAGATGATGCCATTTCATATGTCACCTCCGATGGTGCAAAATGTGGAGCGACAAGAAGAGCCACGTCAAACTGTGACGAAGATATTGCGACGCACGCCACCTCAACCAACAGAAATGATGTCTACATCACCTCAACAACCCATACAGATGCCATATCAAGAGTTTAAAGAGGTGCCACCGCAACAGCCTATGCAGATGCCACCACAACAACCCATACAGATGCCACATCAAGATTTTAAAAAGGTCCCACGACAACAACTCCTACAGTTCCCACATCAAGAGTTCAAAGAGGTACCACCACAACAGCCCATGCAAATGTCACATCAAGATTTCAAAAAGGTGCCACGACAACAACCCACACAGATGTTACATCAAGAGTTCAAAGAGGTGCCACCACAACAGCCCACACAGATGCCAACTCAAAAACCCATACAGATGCCACCTCAAAAACCCATACAGATGCCATCACAACAGCCTATGCAGATGTCACATCAAGAGTTCAGAAAGATGCCACCACAACAACCCATACAGATGCCACTACAACAGCCCGCACAGACACTACCACAGCAGCCCACACAGATGCCACCACAGCAGCCCACACAGATGCCACCACAGCAGCCCACACAGATGCCACCACAGCAGCCCACACAGATGCCACCACAGCAGCCCACACAGATGCCACCACAGCAGCCCACACAGATGCCACCATAGCAGCCCACACAGATGGCACCACAACAACTGAAAAAGAAGGCACCTCAACAGTCCAAAAAAAAATCAAGTCCATAATGAGGCTGTTGTGTAGATTATTGTGGTAGAACCTTTTTGGACTGTTGGAGTGTCTTTTTAGTAGTTAATCAAGTCCATAATGAGGCTGTTGTGTAGATTATTGTGGTAGAACCTTTTTGGACTGTGGAGGTCTAACTACTATATTCCAGGACTATTAGTTGAAATATTTATTTGTAGCTCAATATGTTGGTCCCTTTATTATGTCGCAAATGAAGCTTTGTGCAACTATTAATTAGTTTGCACTTTAACTTATTTTGTACCCTTGAATTAAATAAAACTCAAGGATATATTTATCTATCTATAAATTTTGTATTTATGTAGATGAAGACATTTTTAATAAATTATAACATTGCAACAATTGCTTATTATTTAATATTTTAAGGACTGAATTAAGGATTTAAATAAATATTTTCTGAAATTATTTGGACATTGAAAAACAAGTAAGTATTCAATATCAAATTAGTTTTTAATAACCTGTTATATGTTGTATTATGAGTGGTGACTTATTTCAGGATTAATGAATATTTAAGCAAAACTAAACAATATTTTGATACTCACAGGAGCATGTGACATTTTTTACATATTTTCGGATCAATTTGTGTTTGTTATTGGAATAAACATATCACTATGTACCCATGCATTTGTGTAATGTGTTGACAAAGTATGAAGGATAGATAAGTCAAATATACCTCCATCAGCAAAAAACACCACAATGACCCTAATAATTTATGAAAAAATTCCTGCTACTTATTATAACAACAAAAACCAGAATAAGCTACTTAATCAAAAACCAATGAAAGACTTTTTTAACGAGTCCTCACTACGTGTCACCTATGCCATGTTGATTCAATTTAATGGTCGCATTATTTACGAAAATGCGATAGCGGTTAATTAGATAAGGGACGCGGTGTCATTGTTGATGTCGGTTGTAGTTCAGGCCGGTTGATAACGCAATAAATAAAATGAGTATCCTTGATGTGTGTTTCACATACTGTTCCTGTCTGTTAATTGATCATTTTGGGACAACTTTGGTGACTTTCTGTGAGTGGGAACGTGACGAATTTGGGTAAGGTTGGTGTTTTTCACAACGTGTACAGATAACATTGTTTGCACCAATATGTGACAGAAATGTAGATTCAGTGGTCCAATTTTAACAAAGCTTGGTGTTGAAATAGTGTCAATTATTGGCTTAAAAGAGGCAAGACTTTCATTTGTAAAAATTCCAACTGGATAAACCAGAGTCGAAGCCTTATCTGAAGGTTACAGAAGAAGGAAGGCTTCTTAGTATGTCAGTTTGGCTTCCCACATCATCATTAATCACTGTCAAAGATTGGAGTGGTGTAGAGAATGATAGTTTTGAACGAGGAATGGAATGAGGTTGCCTTAAGTCTATACATTGAATAGCTGGAGTTGACAGCTCAGTCATACTTTCAGGAAATTGTAATGTCCATCATCATTTGTTGCTTTGCCTTAGTATCCTTCAAAATACTGTCACATACAGATTTATTGACCAATTGAACAAAAGTGGACCTGATAAGCATGATACTTCAAAATGCAGGAAGAAATTAGATCAATGTCAAGCCCAATCAATGAGTTTCTGGATCATAGAGAAAGTCCAGATGATGAGTATACCAAATATGATAAATGAACCAAAAATCAATGACCACTGGATCTATTTATTTCTCTGAGTATATTAAAATTCATGAATGGTCAAATCTGTGCCATTTTTTACATATTTAATAATACTTGGACAGGTTTTATTTATTATTCTTTGTGGCAATTGAACCGAAAAAGAAATAAATGGCATGATTGCCCCAATATTCCTGTGAATATTGAATAAATGCGATGCGTCCTGTTATAAATCTTCCTGCTTAGCTATTTATATACAACCTGAACGATGTGTAAATACGTTTGCCCCCATTTTTGGTAATATGCACTCCGGTAAATCACAATCAGTGTCGGTGGTGTAATAAATTATCATGAATGCCCCAAAATAACCACGATTTATATCATTTACACATGAATTGATGCACTGAAAAATTTAATACTTAAATTAATTAATATGATCAAATAATTTTGAATAAAACAGTTCTGCCCCTGAAATAAACTTCTTTTGTCAAGAAAATAAGGGATTCAATGAAACTTATAGATTTTATAGAACTTACAGAACTTACAGTACTTATAGGACTTATACAACATATAGAACTTATAGAACTGCTTATAGAACTTACTTATAGTACTAACAAAGCTTATAGAGCTTGTGGAACTTACAGACCTTGTAGAACTTGTAAAACTTATATAATTTATAATATTTTGTAGAATTTAGAGGACATAATTAAATGAAGTAAAGTTTTTTGTCAAGAAGATTGAACGAGCCCTGAAAATTATCAATTAAATTCCAACTAAAAATAAACGTTTCACCTCCCATTTATCGCTCCCGTGAAAATTAAATAAATAGCGTGAATTTCTCCGATAAGTCGGGCATGAGATTGAGCATTCTCACCCCCGTAACAAAATAAACGAGCTTATAATGTAAGACTAACACCTCCCGCCCGCCGTCAACTGGCATCGCGGCGCCCCCCTTTGACGTCGCACAACTAAACGCCGGAATCATATTAATAAGTCATTCCGGGAACGCTTTGCCATGCAGAAATATTCGAAAATTTACATGAATCGCCGCCAAAATTGCAACTTCGTTACGTTCTTAAGTCTCACGTTTTATTTTGTTGGTGGAAGTTTGTTGATTTTTTTTTTCCGGCGTGCCGAAGTAAAATAAAAGTATCGAGACGGGAACGGAGAAGTTTTTAAATTAGATTTTAAATGACGCAACTAAATGGTGTTTATTAAGGGTAAGAATCAACTGTCTGAAGTGCTCGTTACATTAGTCAATAAGCCTGAAATGAACTTCTTGGTCGGATGATGGAAAAAAAGGAACTTGTGCCTGAGGTCGATAACCAATTCGGTATTCAAGTAAGAAAACACCGGATATTCTAATTAAAGTAAACAATTTACTCTTAAAGTACCTTTTAATATTAAAGAATTTCTGATATTTATTTAAATTTATTCGTTATATAAGTTCTGTAAGTGCTGTAAGATCTGTAAGTTCTGTAAGATCTGTAAGTTCTGTAAGGTCTGTAAGTTCTGTAAGATCTGTAAGTTTTGTAAGACCTGTAAGTTCTGTAAGATCTGTAAGTTTTGTAAGATCTGTAAGTTTTGTAAGTTCTATAAATACTGTAAGTACTGTAAATAGAAATAGAACTTATAAAACTAGTTTTTACAGAAGCTTTTAGAGCTTTAATAATTTGTATTTTGGGGATTATTAACTTTGGAATATAAGTTTTCAAAACAATAATATTGTGGGGGTTATTAAAGTAGCATTGTGCAAGTTAATGACATTTTAGCACCCTAATCCCAAACACTACGTGTAATATTCATAACACCCCCGCTTTAGAGAATTCTTATCACCATTTCCGCTAAAAAATAAACAGCAACGCCTCAGATAAATTTCAATCATCCACCCGAAAACTCCATATCCCCCCCAAGAACTGCAATTTCCCCTTTTTACATTCAATAAACGCCACTAATAACTTTGTGCACCCTTTCCCGCCGCGACTTACGCAAAGTTTATGCGTGCACCCGCGTGTTTATATTAAAGTCTGACTGTCATTTCGCCGTTTTTACGATGGACATAAAGAGACGTGTTTGTTCAGGTTGTGTTTGTGGTACATGCTTGCCGTGCGGTGTGTTTACCACTGTTTTATTGGGGAAAATCAAAACTGCCGTTTTTATGGGTGTGTAATATTAAAGTGCCGGGCCGGGTTCTACATTTTAATGGACAGATTGTCGATTTTGTAGTTGTTGTCGAAGCTTTTTTTTGCATTTGTATTGTCCGCAATCCTGTTTTTATTATTGTAAATGTTAATAAAAGCGGTATTTACGTTCGACTGTCAGATTTTATTGATGTTTTGAGATAATGGAAGGTGGTAAATGATTGAAAACTATGTGTTAGACCTCCACAAAGACCCTGACACTCATTGGCTCACCCTGAGGTGCTCAATTTTGTCCTTACTTTACTTGATACTGAAGACCCTCCAAGGTTTGTGGAGGAAGATCTGAATTTGGAAGTCTTCTGACGTCCCACTTGTGTTCAGTTGGTGATAAGTGTGGAGATCTTGCCATCTATGGCAACAAATTTACTTAGAAATGTAGGAAATACTCTAAAGTAACACTCCTAATACGTTGGAAATGATCCTGTTTTAAAACTGGATGAACAACCATCATTTTTGGCCAAACAAAATCTAGATTCATCTCTGAAGATGTCCTAATTCCATTAAACATCTCAAAGCTGTACTTCTCTATACCATTCAAATCTTTGGTTGTTTCAATATTAGAAAAAACAGAGGCTGGAGATAGATACAACTATAAATTCTTCGTATAGTAACAAGTCTTCCTTCTTCTGTAATCCACTGGTTGACAACTACAGTGGAGGTCACAAGGTTGTCTCCTAAAGCTAAACTTCTAAGGCATCTACAGCTCTATGTCTTCCTGAACCTCTTTCTGTCACTGAGTATCAAAAATTATAATTAAATTTTATGAAATGTATCCTGTTAATGAACGTCTTGTTATAAAAGATAAACCCAATTTTATTATTAAAATCTAAAAGCTTCAGTTAAAGTTCAAACATCCATTGTGATTAAAATTAACCATAAACTCCCACCGCAACAATTTCGTGTATTTTCTCAGAAAACATCCTAATAATTAATAATTCATCAGGCCCAAGTTCAAGAGACGTGGATTCCACGAACTCGAGTAATTATCTGCCAGTGGATTAACTGTATCCAGTTACACACAGAGGAAAGAGACGAAATTTAGCACATCAAGGATCTGTAACGAAGCTGGAACGCTTTGAAATTATTTTAAAGGATTTCAAACAGATTAACTCTTTTGTGGTAACTCTAGATGTGCTTAGGCTTCATAAAGTGAAGCTTTTATTCCAACCTTTTGTAGAGTGTGTTAAAATTAATAAAAACAATAAAGGAATTCATTGAACACATTTATTTTAAATAAGAAGTTACACTTTAATTACAACAACGACCTTTTGATTTAAGCACTTTAATTTGGTTCAAATTCACTTTGTGAGCACCATACCATACCATGTTTTTTTATTATTTTGAGAAGCATATTTTCTTTAAAAATTTGTGTAAATAATGAGGATAATAATGGAAAAAATGTGTTAACAGTGGAAACATTCATTTTAAATAAAGAGGTGCCCTTTAAGTGGAAAAATCAGTGGCACCTTCAGGTTTGGGGTTTTTAATTTTCTCCAAGTGGTTCCTGGAAGTGTCATAAAGAGTACAACATAACTTCTTTATATTAGTGAGGTGTTTGAATAATGCCAAATGTACTTTTCTATCGATTTCGTCTATGGCCCGTTGATAAGCAGCTATGTTTGGGTAACTAAACATGTCTTCCACGATTTTTCCTGAAAACAACAATCAAGATGTAAACTCTGTAAATATTTTCTTAAGATTAATATACTCACCTCTGTCTCCAAAATAGTTTAAGCACCTGTTGAAAAGTTTGAAGCGGGTTGTCACAATTTGCTGAGCACCTGTCATCACATCAGATTCGATGACATTATCAGCAGTACTTTGGCATGTTATCTTAACTGATTGGAACGACATCCAGGTTACAAGCTAAAGCGTTTAATTAACTTATAAATGAATAAAAAATAATAGAATTAACCTTACCAAATTGCAACCCTCGGTAAGTTGCAAAAGAAAAGGTTTAATGACGTCCATTATTTGCGTCAGTTGACTGTTTTTTGTAACCAAATCTCCTGGTGTTGGAACGCTGTTATCTTTAGGTGTTTGGAACTGTGGATTAGTTAAGAGTTCTTCTAGTTCTATAATGAACGTTGGCAGTTCATTAATGATGAAGTTTTCTGACTGTTCTTTTACAGTATTTTTATATTCCTCAAACTGAAGGCAAAAATCATTGAACCTTTAGTATATAATGTGGAAAATATGGGTTATTACCTTAAGTTTGGTCATCAAGTAGTGGTCATCTACATCCATTGTGCTTTTGAAGTGACTCGAATACTTTTTTTGTTTACACTTGTCAAACTAAAATTAACAATTGACTGTTGTGAAAACTGAGCTTCAAACAGCACTAGATTCCAACAGTCAAATAATATTTAATCAATATAACCTTGATTGTCATAGATGACTGGCCCAAATGGATCCATTTCATCAAATGACCTCCGAAGGAAGGACATCTTAAATTTTAACAGTTAAACAACAGTTTAAGAACATAAAATTTTAATATTGTTAGTTAGACATGAAATTGATGATTAGATGACCTAAAAATTTCATTTTAAACAACTTTAATATGAATTATTGGTGGCATCTTCCGGTTTGGGCTTCTTAATCTTGTCCAAGTTCTTCTTGGAACTGTCGTAAAGGGCACTGCACAAATTTCTGATCTCGAAAAGGTGTTTGGACAATGCCAGATACATTTTTTCATCCATTTCATCTATGGCCACTGGATAGTCACCTATTTCTGGGTACTCAAGCATCTCCTCGATGAGTTCTCCTAAAACCAATGGTCAAGGATTGAACTCTGTTGATTTAATTATGTTTTACCTCTGTCTTCGAAATAGTATAGGTACCTATTGAAAAGTTTGGAACGTTTTAAGAGGATTTGATGGGCATTTTCCACCACTTCTGATTTGATTATGTTGTATGTTTTACGTCCACTTGCTACTTTAACTGATTGGAATGACATCCATGTTATGAGCTATGATTTAATTAATTAATCAATTAATTGATAATAAATGTTGGAATAACCTTACCAAATTACAACCTTCCTCAATTTTAAAGAGGTAAGGTTTAATGACGTCCATCATTCCTGTAACGTGACTGTTTTTGGGAACAAAGTCTATTTGTTGACTTGTTTGAGACGTCTGGTCTTCTCTTGGTGTTGGAACGCTGTAATCTTGATGTACATCAGTGAAGCAGCGTGCTTGGAATTGTGGCTTCTTTAAGACTTCTTCTATTTCCATGATGAAGGTTGGCAGTTCATTAATGACGAAGTTTTCGGTACGTTCTTGTATCTGTTTTTTATATTCCTCATACTGGGCACATAAAACATCAACTCTTTAGTACTTTATAGTGGAAAGGGGCTTAATTACCTTGAGTTTAGCCTGGGCATTCTGGTCACCTTCATTCATTGTGGCTTAAATTCATCAAATACATTTAATTTTTAGGTTACACTTGACAAATTGAACTTAACCATTGACAGTTGTAACAATTATCACAGTTCTTTTTGGTCAATCAATTGTCTTTCAGAAATCATCAATGGAAGGACATTTGGTCACCTTTGATGGTCATTTTGTTACAACAGTTAAACAACAGTTAATTCCCAACAACAGTTTATTAACATTTTAATTTTGTTGGAGACACAAGAAAATGATGATCAGTATAAAAGTTGATTGTCATTAGATGACCTAGATTCTTTTATTTTGTCCAGGGCCTCCAGGTGGAAATACTTCTTGTCCTCTATTTCTTTTAATAGTCACCTTTGATGGTAAATTTGTTACAACCAATCTAAACATCATTTACATACAAACAATTTTGAAAAATTCTAACAAAAAACACTTTAACACAGAATTTTAGTACTATGGAGGCAATAAAATGATGATCAGTATAAAAATTGGTTGTCATTAGATGTCCTGGGCTTTTTTAGCTTGTCCAGATTCTTCCTGATTAAATCATGAAGGAATGTATACTTGTTCCTGATTTTCTCCAGTATGAGACTCAGTTGGAAGTACTCCTTCTCGTCCATTTCATCAATTGACTTCCTATAGTCAATGATGGCGGGATATTTGATCACCTTTGACACCAATTTTGCTACAACCCAAAAAATATCAGGCAAACCATACGAATCAATTATATACTCGTACCTCTGCCTGAGTAGTACCGAGAAAAGCGACTGTAGTAGCCACAAGCATCGTCGTGGACGGAAATCACATCAGACAAAACGTTTTCCTGGATTTCAACGCCGAAGTTGTTCCCGTCCTCGATCCTGGGAATCATCAAGTTGATCCAAATGGCCATCTGTCAAAAAATTAATAAATTAAACCCTTTGGGGCTAACATAGAAGTTCGGTACCAAATTGGAGTCGTAAATTAGTTTGATGACGTGGGGCTTGATGGTCTGAATTAGTTCCTCCACGTTCCTGTTGCAGGGCAGGTTTACTTTAAGGGGCGTCCTTTTGGTCTTGCATTCACCGGAGCTCTTGTCGTCCTGTTGGTCTTCCTCTATGGCGGGGAGGTTCAAGGGTTGACATATGTCACTGGCGGTCTTGACTTGGAGGTTCAACGCCAACAAGGTTGAGTTCAGCTGCTGTATTGTTGTGGGGAACTCGTTCAAGACCAAGTTTTCGGCCTTTTGGAGCAGCTTGTCTCGGTGTTCAGTATACTGAAGAAGGAAATGATGGGTTAAAGGGTATAAAAGGGTGACGTTTACCTTTAATATGTTGTCTGCTTGTGTTTGGGGGCTTGTGGCACAAACGACAGTCTTTTCGTCACTCATGATTTTTGTCTATAATATTTAACTTTAGATAAAACTTAAATTTGAAGCATAACTTGAAAGTTTGAAGCTTTGGCTGCCCCGTTTCCTAGACTACCAACATCATTAATTGATCCAAGCAAGTCAAGTAACAAAACGAGTTATCCAGGTCTAAAAACTTTGTACAACTGATGTATATTCATTCATAAATATTAAACACAGATAAATAGACATCCTTCATTAAATAAAGGGAACGTCATCTTACTTTATGAATATGTAACACTTAGAAGAAAGAGATGCTAACGAAAAGTAACGAAATTTCCATTTTTATTTTCGCCTCCACCATCGAAATGCTAATGTTATCTGTCGTTTATTGCAACTTGCATCATTACCGAAACATTCAATTTTACAACCCTGGAAGGAAAATAACGAGTTTGTGTCGGGTCGTTTTTTTTTAACTTGACACGTGTTCGGGATTTAATAATACTCACCGATTTAATAAATGCTCTGGAAAATGTTTTTCTCGCTCTGTTTTATTAACTTTGTTACTTAAACTGAGCATTGTTTGTTTTACTCAAATTAATAAATAATAGTTCATTACTGTAATTTGTTTTAAAGGAATAAATAAACGTTGTGAAAAGTATCAGTAATAATCTGGTAAATAAAGTGGGGAAAGAACCGTACATGTGAGACTCGAATCTCGTTTAAAATTTAGTTTTAAGAGGTGGATTTTATCCGTCGAGATGTTTTAAGCTAATTAGGAACTCGTGCCAAGTTCATAATTAATATTACACATTGTCGTTCCGCATAGTGGATGTAAGTATGTGAAAATGGAACTTTCAAAATTTTAAGATTATCTTTATGAATGAATACATTGTTAGAATCACGAATATTTAAAATTTCTTTGGTTTTTGTATTACTTTCTATTTTTTTAATTGTTGTTCATGAGATATACATTACTTACATAAAATTCTTGTATATTTGTTTTGTACATTTTATAAACTTCAAAAATGTTTGAAGTATATATACTATTTTTTTAATTCTTGTTCATAAGATATACAATATTTACATAAAATTCTTGTATATTTGTTTTGTACCTTTTATAAACTTCAAATATATTTGAAGTATATATACTGTACAATTTTTGTCTATTTTAATATAAATATAAATATTAATATTCAATTTTTGATATATGTTTAACTTTTATATATATCTTGATTTTTTATTTATATATTCTTAAAATTATACAATAATTTATATTATTGCATATAATTTATGCATAATAATATATGGTTTATGTATATATTACTTGATTTTTATGTTATATTTGTTTAAAGTTCTGCATAAAATATTTAAAATTTATTTAGTTTTTTGAAGTTTTTTATAATTTTTATCTAATTTAATATTTATATAGTCATTTAAATTGTTGTATAAAATTGATGACTCAAAAATAAATTAATTGTATATATTAAATTATAATCATAATTCTTTCTTCCAAATATAAATATTTATATACAATTTTAATATACAATTCTTTTATTTATGTTTGTTTAAATTTTAACATAAAATATTTGAAATTTATGTTTAGTTCTTTGTATCGCTTAATAAATTTTATAGCTTACATCTAATTTATTATTAATACAGTGATTTAAATTGTTGTATAAAATTTATAACTCAAAAATCATTTAATTGTATATATTAAATTATAATCGCAATTCATTCTTCTAAATATAAATACTTATATACAATTTTAATATATAATTTTTGACAAATAGTTAGTTTATGTATATATTTATTGATATTTATTTATGTTTGTTTAAAATTCTATATAAAATATATAAAATTTATGTTGTTCTCTGCATTTCTTAATAAATTTGTTAATTTTATATGTTTATTTAAAGTTCTGTATAAAATTTATGTTTAAGTTAAATTGTTATACAAAATTTATGATTCAAAAATCATTTAATTATAAAATTAAATTACAATCACTATTAATACTTCTAAATATAAACATTTTCATATATTTTTAACACTCATATTAATATTTATACACAATTTTAACATAAAATTCTTGTTTTTATATATGTGTATAGATTTTTTATAAATAATTTCTTTTTCATATATTTGCATTTATTTGATGTTATACATTATTTTCAGTATTTTAATATTCATTTTCTTAATTAATATTTACATGCAATTTATTATTAACTGAATAATTTATACATTTGCTTATATATTTTAGTTTTAATATGGCATATGTTCGAAATTATTAATAATGGATATTTAAGCAAAAATTAAATAATTTAAATGCTAATTTATATTGTACATTTGCACTGAAATATACAATAAACGTTATTTTAATTTAAAACCGTTTTACCTTTGTAATTTATATAAAATTATTGCCTGTTTATTTAGGGCAAATTCGTAGAATTTTAAATGCATTAATGTTAATTTACATTACATAAAATAATTAATAGATAATGACGTTCGTATTTTTATTAATATTTAATTGAATACTCTTTAATTTGAATAATTAAAATAATTTAAATTACCTACATTATATGAACAGTTACATTAATTTACCAAAACAGGCTTTTATGAAAAGAAAAATTTGAATTAATTGTGTAAAAATGTTTAAAATAGAACAAAAACCCAATTCATAATTAAAACAAACGTCGAGTGACAATTAAATCGACATCAACGAATGATACTCGAAAATGCTAATCGGCCTGTCAGGCTGAAAAACAAACGTTTTTCAGCGATCAACTAAAACCCATCGGGGTGTAACACACACCCCATTACCAGACGCGGGCCCTTAAACCGTATTTAAAAGGTCCCGTCTCGGATCCGGGGCCATTGTTTTCGAGACGTTAATTGTTCTGTTAAGATAATGAGCGGATCGGATCGATGAACGGATTTCAAACCGGATTGAATTGAATTCCACGGCGTCTCCGATCGACGCTTCTGTCACTCTAATAAACTTAATTAATAAGTGGATCTCGGTGTCTGTGTTTCATTGTGCTGTTTGCGTCACGGCCATCAAATCGTTTCGTTGTCTGTTTTCTAAGGGATGTTTTACGTTTTTATTGTTCTGTTGATACAGTTTCAATGCCTCAAAAAATTTACGTAATAATTTAAAGTAATTTACACGATTTACTGTACATACATAATTAATATTTTCAATCAAGTTGCGTAATAATTAAATTTTAATTGTTGAATTTTAATGAAGTTTCAAAAGGGCCAGACTACACGTCGCAGTTAAAATAAAATTAAAAAAGAATTAATGTTGTAAAAAATCATCAAAGCTCAGCTTTTGATGAGGCAGCCCCGAAAGTCGCAAAACGGATAATTGTTATTAAAAAACAATTTCATCCCCGTGCAACCCCCGGGGAGTGGGCCCCCCGAAACCGGATCGTGCAATCGAAACACAAATATACAAATCTGAACTCATTAAAAATTAATACAGAGTTGGCGCCCAACTTTTGGCGCCCAACTTTCGGTGGTTCATTAAAATGTCGACGTTTGTTTCGGGTGTAAATTTTAATGCAATTCGATCAAACATTTACGTTAATGCGGTGCTCGGACGTTATGGACTTTCGGGTCGTTTTGTTATTCATATTGCGGGACCGGATAATTTGAAGTGTTTTAACCGATATAATATTCGGGACTGACAAGTTTTCATTTTTTTTTTTTGTTGGGTTTAATCAAAAGTTTGGAACTTAAACTTTGTAATAGTTACAGTTTGGAATGATTTAAAATAACAATCAAAATTGGGTTTCGTCTTTATGAATATTAAACAGGATGATTTTTTGTTCTGGATTAAGTAATGAATACTGAAACTAATCAAAAAGTAATTAGTAAATTGTATAATACAAACCTAATTTAATATAACCTATAAAACATTTGAATATATTAGTTTATTTAGTCACAAATACCTTTTTAAACTTTCGACACAGTAATTAAGTAATAATCATAATCATTTTTATAAAAAATTTCATAGATTTCATAGATGATTTCATAAATTTTATAAATTTCATGGTTTTCATAACTTTCATAGATTATAAATATAGATGTAAAATAGGTAAAAAGTTCTGTCATATTTTATAGCATAGCGAAACAATTAACACACAAACTTTAGTGTATTCGGTTGGTCATTGTACTCGAACAAACAGGGCGAAACAAAAAGGAAAACAACCCGATTGGAAATCACAAAATTATGCTCACACAGGGGAATACGCCGATACGTCAGAACGAAACGTAGCAATAAAATCGTGCTTTGTGCCGCGACCAACAACAAAACGATAATTGCGTTCCGATGTGCTTTGCCCGGAGTTTTCGACTCCGGACACGGCGGCACGGAATTTATTGCACTGGACACTCGGCTGCGTCCAATTTCGGGGTCGGGTCGAAAAAAGGGTAATAAACACGGACACTTGCATGTAATGCCGGACGTTCAATTGACCCGCGGCTCCCGGATTCCGGGAATGCCCGCCCGCACCGGAGGAATGTCCGGACACCTCCTCGAAAATATTTTGAATTACGTTATATTTGTTTAATTAAATTGCCTTAAAAACGCATTAATATTTATGTGCCTTCGTTTCTAGGAGTTTTAATAACCTATTTATATTTAAATAACATTCGAAATTTGCGTCCTTTTTCTGCAATACGGGTTAACCATGAATAATAAATTCAACCGTATATAAATAAGTCAGTTAAATTTAAAATTAGCAGGGCAAAACCATAATATAGATATGATTTAATCCTACAAACGAAACTATGATAATTAGACGATTATAAATAAAGCAGTGAAACCAAATTTCCACCCCACTAATCCGTTAGTGATCTGTTACCTGGAAACAATTTAAGCTTCGTCCGGGCTAAGTCCACTAAATTGTGTTATCAAATGTACATTTTACCTCCAAAATTTAAAGCCAAATTTAATTTGAAACTCACAAGGTGACAATTTTATTGCCCACCCTCCAAACTATACGAAGGAATTCCATTAAAACTTTAAATACAACAATATAAAGAACAAATTGCCGGGATAGTTATCCCTAATCCACCTATCTAAATCGCGTAAACAGCATAAATTTGACCGGAACATTAGATACAGATAATGAATGCAGAATTGGAGCCATCTAATTTTGTTATTTGCTTTGCATTGCACATCCTCGATGCGGAATCCCGTGGGAATACTAAAATCGGATCTGCTCCAGTCAATATTCCGGATGTTCTGCACATTTTCTGCCTCCGAAAACAACTTGACGAATGGGGGAATGTTTGTAATTGAATATTTCTGTGAGATACGTTGGGTAATATTATTTCTATCATTTTCCCATTTTGTTTTTTTTTTTAACTGCGAGTAATGAAGTGGAATGATTCAAATAAATGATGATGTTTGTGGCAGCAAATACAATTTTACATGAATTATGAGTCCTTAGACTCCCACATTAGGTTCTAATGTATTTTCAGGACGTATAAGATTGCCCTAGTTATTTAAATGCTGGATACATTTTAGATCCTTTGAATTCAATAAATTATTCAGCATATTCCTTGACCTACACCTTATTTTTTAGTTCCTCAAATTGTACGAATTCATTTTTACAATTTTTTTAATTTCTCTGTATTCCTTTATTTATATAGATTTAAATTGTCATTATCTGTCAAATTCTTTAGATTCTTTAAACTCATTAAAAACATCACTGGATTCCCTGATATATTTAAATTGTTAAAATTATATTCTACAGAATCTTTAATTTATTTTTGATTTTACATATTTTATAGCTTTTACATATATATTAATATTCTCACTTCTCATAAATTCATAAAAATACTTTGTCTCTGTAGTTTATTCACATTTTCTGGATTTGATAGATTCTTTAGTATCTTTAGATTGTTAAAATTCTCCATATTCTTCAAAATCCTTAATTTATTTTATAAAATTTATACAGTATATGGATTTTATAGATTTTATTTAATTTTTACACATTATATTCCTGTTATCTTTTATTTTTGTTAATTCCTTAAATTCATTAATGATTTCCTGGTTTCCTTAGATTTCTGACTATAATTTTATACACTTTAGAGATTTTATAAATTATAAATATTATTCTTTCACTTCTTTTAAGAGCTTTTAAACGAAAGATTTTTAGATTTCTGCCTTTCATAAATATCACAGATCTCAGATTATTTCTTAGATTATTTCATAGATTTCATAAATTTCATAGATTTCATAGATTTCATAGATTTCATAGATTTCATAGATTTCATAGATTTCATAGATTTCATAGATTTCATAGATTTCATAGATTTCATAGATTTCATAGATTTCATAGATTTCATAGATTTCACAGATTTCATAGTTTTCATAGATTCCATAGATTCCATAGTTTCTATAGATTTCATAGACTTTATAGATTTCACAGGATTCATAGGTTTCATAGGTTTCAGAGGTTTCATAGGTTTCATAGGTTTCATAGGTTTCATAGGTTTCATAGGTTTCATAGGTTTCATAGGTTTCATAGGTTTCATAGGTTTCATAGGTTTCATAGGTTTCATAGGTTTCATAGGTTTCATAGGTTTCATAGATTTCATAGGTTTCATAGGTTTCATAGATTTTATAGATAGATTTCATAGATTTCATAGATTTCATAGATTTCATAGATTTCATAGATTTCATAGATTTCATAGATTTCATAGATTTCATAGATTTCATAGATTTCATAGATTTCACAGATTTCATAGTTTTCATAGATTCCATAGATTCCATAGTTTCTATAGATTTCATAGACTTTATAGATTTCACAGGATTCATAGGTTTCATAGGTTTCAGAGGTTTCATAGGTTTCATAGGTTTCATAGGTTTCATAGGTTTCATAGGTTTCATAGGTTTCATAGGTTTCATAGGTTTCATAGGTTTCATAGGTTTCATAGGTTTCATAGATTTCATAGATTTCATAGATTTCATAGATTTCATAGATTTCATAGATTCCATAGATTCCATACAATCCATAGATTCCATAGTTTCTATAGATTTCATAGACTTTATAGATTTCACAGGATTCATAGGTTTCATAGGTTTCAGAGGTTTCATAGGTTTCATAGGTTTTAGAGGTTTCATAGGTTTCATAGGTTTCATAGGTTTCATAGATTTCATAGGTTTCATAGGTTTCATAGATTTTATAGATAGATTTCATAGATTTCATAGATTTCATAAATTTCATAGATTTCATAGATTTCATATATTTCATGGATTTCATAGATTTCATAGATTTCATATATTTCATAGATTTCATAGATTTCATAGATTTCATAGATTTCATAGATTTCATAGATTTCATAGATTCCATAGATTCCATACAATCCATAGATTCCATAGTTTCTATAGATTTCATAGACTTTATAGATTTCACAGGATTCATAGGTTTCATAGGTTTCAGAGGTTTCATAGGTTTCATAGGTTTTAGAGGTTTCATAGGTTTCATAGGTTTCATAGGTTTCATAGATTTCATAGGTTTCATAGGTTTCATAGATTTTATAGATAGATTTCATAGATTTCATAGATTTCATAAATTTCATAGATTTCATAGATTTCATATATTTCATGGATTTCATAGATTTCATAGATTTCATATATTTCATAGATTTCATAGATTTCATAGATTTCATAGATTTCATAGATTTCATAGATTTCATAGATTCCATAGATTCCATACAATCCATAGATTCCATAGTTTCTATAGATTTCATAGACTTTTTAGATTTCACAGGATTCATAGGTTTCATAGGTTTCAGAGGTTTCATAGGTTTCATAGGTTTCATAGATTTCATAGGTTTCATAGGTTTCATAGATTTTATAGATAGATTTCATAGATTTCACAGATTTCATAGATTTCATAGATTTCATAGATTTCATAGATTTCATAGATTTCATAGATTTCATAGATTTCATAAATTTCATAGATTTCATAGATTTCATATATTTCATGGATTTCATAGATTTCATAGATTTCATAGATTTCATAGATTTCATAGATTTCATAGATTTCATAGATTTCATAGATTTCATATATTTCATAGATTTCATAGATTTCATAGATTTCATAGATTTCATAGATTTCATAGATTCCATAGATTCCATACAATCCATAGATTCCATAGTTTCTATAGATTTCATAGACTTTTTAGATTTCACAGGATTTATAGGTTTCATAGGTTTCAGAGGTTTCATAGGTTTCATAGGTTTCATAGATTTCATAGGTTTCATAGGTTTCATAGATTTTATAGATAGATGTCATAGATTTCATAGATTTCATAGATTTCATAGATTTCATAGATTTCATAGATTTCATAGATTTCATAGATTTCATAGGTAGAACATTTTGTTGTTTATTTTGTTAATATATTATTGTGGGATTACATTGAATATTGGTTGAAAAATTGGTTACAATAAACTCGAGTAGTTAATTATTTTGGTAAAACCTGAGATATTTCACAATAACATACTTAATTATGAGTAATATTTTGATCCAAACATATGACCATCATATTCCGAGGCGGACCACAAAATAAAATATTCGTGTCGGAACAATTTTGCCGCAGAAAATCCCCCGATTTATTCGCACATCATTCCGAGGCTTAGTAATAGATCAATATCCATATTTCGTTGTGAAATCTCCCCACAGAAAAACCTTTATGTCGCATTTGGCTCGTTTGATCTCCCCGTTATCCACTCGTGGTTTTGAAAAATCACCCACATAAAAAAGAAAAATAATAATAAAACATCCCCGGTTTTTTTCTTTATGCAAAATCCCCGGGGATGTGTATTAAAAAAGAATGCGAGAGTTTTTTTTTTGTGTGTCGAATCACCAGCTTTAATTTATTCGCCCCGAAATGAACATGTCGCGTTTCGCGTCTCGGAATTATTTTGATTAAGGTTCGGAACGGAGAATGAAACATTTGTGTTGCGCATCCGCCAAATTTTTAACGCCGACAATTAAATTTATTTAATGGTCCGAGATTAAGGGCTGAGAAAAGGGGGGTCGGGACGGGACGGGCCGAAATAATAAAGCGACGTTGAGGCGCAATAAGAGTTTGGAATTAAGGCCGAAATCTAATTTGGGAGGCTCGCGCAAATATTCCAACGGATATTAATATTATCATAACTGACTTTGAAACCGAAAGACAATGAATTTTATTAAAGGCACTTCGCGCTCATTTCAGTTTCTTCTCTCGGAGACAAATTGAAAACAGAATTACGGTTAATAATTTACGTTAAACTTTGACGCAAAAATAGTAAAAAACTGAACGTTTGCGAGAATATTGAAATGTTTTTCGTGTCTGTAAAGTAAATTTGCTTTCTTATTATGTAAATATCCCGGAAATATCGTTTGAATTAATGAAATATCGTTCCGGACAAGTTTTTATTAAATTCTTTTCAGTATGCATATTTTATTTGAGGGATAAAGGCAATTTTCCGTATAATTTGAAAAGTTTCGTGTACCAAAGAATCTTTTTTAAGCATTTAAATTCCGTTGTCTGATCCTCTACGTTCGGAGATATTTTTAGTTCGGATTTAACTTTATTATCTTTCATTACCATTTTTTAAAAGGACAAGATCTGATTTCGACTTAATGCTTCTATAATTAAACTATACAATCAATTAGATTTTTTATTAAATAAAAGACAGGAAAAATAAATAAAAATCTCACATATACAACAAAAAAAAATGGATATAAATTTATGTAATAACTCAGGGTAGATCTTCAAACATCAAATAAAACAAACAATAAATATAACTCACGCCTGAGATTATTTATCATCCTTTCATTTGCTTCAATGTGCACTGATTTATTATTTCTCTTAAAATTTTTATTGTAAAACCTAATATAACATTTAATTTTATTCACAGCTGTACTTATATATTGAAGGACTTATTTATTTTATAAGTTTTGTATATTTTATAAATATTTGGTATGTTTTATAGACTTTATACCTCTTTTATGTAAGTATTTTCATTTTATAGTTGTTATGATAGATTTTTTAAATATTAAAGCTTTCGTATTATATATAATTTTTATATATTTTATTAACTTAACTTTTTTTTTTGGTAAATTTTAATTTTTTATAATTTTGGAGATTTTACATAAAGTTCTTCGTATAATCATTCCATGAAATCTATGAAATCTATGAAATCTATGAAATCTATGAAATCTATGAAATCTATGAAATCTATGAAATCTATGAAATCTATGAAATCTATGAAATCTATGAAATCTATGAAATCTATAAAATCTATGAAATCTATGAAATCTATGAAATCTATGAAATCTATGAAATCTATGAAATCTATGAAATCTATGAAATCTATGAAATCTATGAAATCTATGAAATCTATGAAATCTATCTATAAAATCTATGAAACCTATGAAACCTATGAAACCTATGAAACCTATGAAACCTATGAAACCTATGAAACCTATGAAACCTATGAAACCTCTGAAACCTATGAAATCTAAGAATCCTGTGAAATCTATAAAGTCTATGAAATTTATAGAAACTATGGAATCTATGGATTGTATGGAATCTATGGAATCTATGAAATCTATGAAATCTATGAAATCTATGAAATCTATGAAATCTATGAAATCTATGAAATCTATGAAATCTATGAAATCTATGAAATCTATGAAATCTATGAAATCTATGAAATCTATGAAATCTATGAAATCTATGAAATCTATCTATAAAATCTATGAAACCTATGAAACCTATGAAACCTATGAAACCTATGAAACCTATGAAACCTCTGAAATCTATGAAATCTATGAAATCTATGAAATCTATGAAATCTATGAAATCTATCTATAAAATCTATGAAACCTATGAAACCTATGAAACCTATGAAACCTATGAAACCTATGAAACCTATGAAACCTATGAAACCTCTGAAACCTATGAAACCTAAGAATCCTGTGAAATCTATAAAGTCTATGAAATTTATAGAAACTATGGAATCTATGGATTGTATGGAATCTATGGAATCTATGAAATCTATGAAATCTATGAAATCTATGAAATCTATGAAATCTATGAAATCTATGAAATCTATGAAATCTATGAAATCTATGAAATCTATGAAATCTATGAAATCTATGAAATCTATGAAATCTATGAAATCTATGAAATCTATGAAATCTATGAAATCTATGAAATCTATGAAATCTATGAAATCTATGAAATCTATGAAATCTATGAAATCTATGAAATCTATGAAATCTATGAAATCTATGAAATCTATGAAATCTATCTATAAAATCTATGAAACCTATGAAACCTATGAAACCTATGAAACCTATGAAACCTATGAAACCTATGAAACCTATGAAACCTCTGAAATCTATGAAATCTATGAAATCTATGAAATCTATGAAATCTATGAAATCTATGAAATCTATGAAATCTATGAAATCTATGAAATCTATGAAATCTATGAAATCTATGAAATCTATGAAATCTATCTATAAAATCTATGAAACCTATGAAACCTATGAAACCTATGAAACCTATGAAACCTATGAAACCTCTGAAACCTATGAAACCTATGAAACCTATGAAACCTATGAAACCTATGAAACCTATGATACCTATGAAACCTCTGAAACCTATGAAACCTATGAATCCTGTGAAATCTATAAAGTCTATGAAATCTATAGAAACTATGGAATCTATGGATTGTATGGAATCTATGGAATCTGTGGAATCTATGGAATCTATGGAATCTATAAAATTTAAAAAAAATATAAAAGACAGAAATCTAAAAACCTTTAATATAGATGTAGATACTATTCAAAAAATTATTAATTATTAATAGGCAGTAGTAATAATAATAGTAATAATAATTAATGACAATTATTGTGGGTGTTTTATTTATAAACCATAAATTAGTTATCGTGAAATCCGGTCCACACCGACAATTTCGAGACGCCGGCCGTATGTTAAGCGTCAACGTCGCCGCTCCATTAAACCGCAGGACCCATTGCCGTCGCGACGCCGCGGCCCGTCAACGTGGAAACGTGGAACTGGGTCGAAAACTGAAACAGCGAAATTCCGCAGACCTAATGAAATGAATGGAAAACAGGAACTGAAACTGGGACGGCTGTTTTTGTAAATTACTTTTATGCTGCACTTTTCGTGTCCGATTGCGCCGTTCCTGCGGCCGCAGGAAATGGGAAGCACAAGCAATGATCGTTCGGCGATTTTGTCCGTTGAAGTGCGGAAGAAATGTGTTGATTCAAATTAATATTTGCCAACATAAAATAACATTAATTAATCAACTTAATTGAAGGTTTTGTCAACTAATTTGAATTTTAACAACAGTTATTCATTGTGTCAAAAGTAATAAAGTATCTTATTTCCATTTAGCAGCTTTCGGCAAGATTAAACAACTGTTTCGAATTTTCCAATAACCGGTGTTTTTTCCTGCAGGAAATCGAATATCCATCCAGCGAAATAGATACGGATAAACAATGTATAAGCCTGTGTCGAGTAACAGGAAATAACAAACACTCGATTTGGTTGTGGTTGGAATTTATAATTGTAATTTGAATACAGTACAATATTAAATTATTTTATTCTCAATTAAATTAATTATAGGCGTTTGTTTAATTAGTGGCATATACATGTAATTAGCTTGTAGAAATTAAATTATTTAATTTTAACTTATTAGTAATAGAGAAACTAAAAAATTGAACAATTTTCTCGGAATTATCAGAATTGTATCTGGAGTAAAGTATATAGTATTCTATTCCCAATTAAATAAATTACAGGCGTTTGTTTAATTAGTGACATATATATTTAATTAGCTTGTTGAAATTAAATTATTTAATTTTAATTTATTAATAATAGAGAAACTAAAAAATTTGAACAATTTACTCTGTATTGTCAGAGTTGTATATAGAGTATAGTATCTATACTAAAGTATACTATACTATACTAAACTATACTATAATATCTTTAGACTCTTTGGAGTCTCTAATACCTTTTGAAGCTTTACTGCCTCTGAAAGTTTTAGTATCTTAAGAGTTTATTTATTTTAATAATATTTGATATTTTTGGAACCTCTAGATCTTTAAATTCTTTGTCATATTAAGATATATTTAAAGTTTTTAGTTTTATTAGAATCTTTATAAACCAGAAAGTATTTATAAACTTTAAAGTCTCTAAAATTTTTAGTATCTTTAGAGTCTTTGGATTATCTAATATCTTTTGAAGCATTACAGCCTCAGATAGTTTTAGTATCTTAAAAATTTATTTATTTTAATAATATTTAATACTTTTGGAATCTCTATATCTTTATAATCTTTGTCATCTTAAGATATATTTAATATTTTTAGTATTATTAGAATATTTATAAACCAGAAAGTATTTATAAACTTTAAAGTCTCTAAAATTTTTAGTATCTTTAGAGTCTTTGGATTCTCTAATATCTTTTGAAGCTTTACAGCCTCTGATAGTTTTAGTATCTTAAAAATTTATTTATTTTAATAATATTTAATATTTTTGGAACCTCTATATCTTTATAATCTTTGTCATCTTATGATATATTTAAAGATTTTAGTATTATTAGAATCTTTATAAACCAGAAAGTATTTATAAACTTTAAAGTCTCTAAAATTTTTAGTATCTTTAGAGTCTTTGGATTCTCTAATATATTTTGAAGCTTTACAGCCTCAGATAGTTTTAGTATCTTAAGAATTTATTTATTTTAATAATATTTAATATTTTTGGAACCTCTATATCTTTATAATCTTTGTCATCTTATGATATATTTAAAGTTTTTAGTATTATTAGAATTTTTATAAACCAGAAAGTATTTATAAACTTTAAAGTCTCTAGAACTTTTACTACCTTTAGATTCTTTGGGTTCTCTAATATCTTATGAAGCTTTACGGCCTCACATAATTTTAGTATCTTAAGAATTTATTTATTTTAATAATATTTGATATTTTTGGAACCTCTAGATCTTTTTAATCTTTGTCATCTTATGATATATTTAAACTTTTTAGTATTATTAGAATATTTATAAGCCAGAAAGTATTTATAAACTCTAAAGTCTCTAAAACTTTTAGTATCTTTAGAGTCTTTGGATTCTCTAATATCTTTTGAAGCTTTACAACCTCTGGTAGTTTTAGTATCTTAAAAATTTATTTATTTTAATAATATTTAATATTTTTGGAACCTCTATATCTTTATAATCTTTGTCATCTTATGATATATTTAAAGTTTTTAGTATTATTAGAATCTTTATAAACCAGAAAGTATTTATACACTTTAAAGTCTCTAGAGCTTTTAGTATCTTTAGAGTCTTTGGGTTCTCTAATATCTTTTGAAGCTTTACAGTCTCAGGTAGTTTTAGTATCTTAAGAATTTATTTATTTTAATAATATTTTATCTTTTTGGAACCTCTAGGACTTTATAATCTTTGTCATCTTAGGATATATTTAAACTTTTTAGTATTATTAGAATATTTATAAACCAGAAAGTATTTATAAACTTTAAAGTCTCTAAAACTTTTAGTATGTTTAGAGTCTTTGGGTTCTCTAATATATTTTGAAGCTTTACAGCCTCAGATAGTTTTAGTATCTTAAAAATTTATTTATTTTAATAATATTTAATATTTTTTGAACCTCCAGATCTTCAAAATCTGTCATCTTATGATATATTTAAAGTTTTTAGAATTATTAAAATCTTTATACACTTTAAAGTCTCTAGAGCTTTTAGTATCTTTAGAGTCTTTGGATTCTCTAATATCTTTTGAAGCTTTACAGCCTCTGGTAGTTTTAGTATCTTAAGAATTTATTTATTTTAATAATATTTGATATTTTTGGAACCTCTAGATCTTTTTAATCTTTGTCATCTTATGATATATTTAAACTTTTTAGTATTATTAGAATTTTTGTAAACCAGAAAGTATTTATAAACTTTAAAGTCTCTAAAGCTTTTAGTATCTTTAGAGTCTTTGGGTTCTCTAATATCTTTTGAAGCTTTACAGCCTCTGGTAGTTTTAGTATCTTAAGAATTTATTTATTTTAATAATATTTTATCTTTTTGGAACCTCTAGGACTTTATAATCTTTGTCATCTTAGGATATATTTAATATTTTTAGTGTTATTAGAATATTTATAAACCAGAAAGTATTTATAAACTTTAAAGTCTCAAAAATTTTTAGTATCTTTAGAGTCTTTGGGTTCTCTAATATCTTTTGAAGCTTTACAGCCTCAGATAATTTTAGTATCTTAAGAATTTATTTATTTTAATAATATTTTATATTTTTAGAACCTCTAGAACTTTCAGTATCTTTAGAATCTCCTGGTTCTCTATTATTTTTTAACCTCTCTAGTATCTCTAGTATCTTTTTAAATTTATATAGATCTATAACATATTTAGGAACAAAAAGTCTGTAGTTTTTTTAGTTATTATATTATACATAAATTATTTTTATAGTGTATGATATGTTTATCTTCTTTATGAAATTTAATATCATTTAAATGTGTAGGAATTAGAAAATATTTATAATCTTTGGCACTTAATAATATTTAAAGTCTTTAATATCATCAGGATTTCTAGAAACTACAAATTATGTATGAAATTAACCACAATAATAAATTTGGATTAAATTTAGAATCTATTTTCGGTTTTATTTATAGTAATTGTATTTTAGACAGTCATCATAGTTATTAATAATGATATATCATAGTTCAAAAAACAACTGATTTATTAGTTGAATAAATATTTTCGTATTTTTAAATCATATGGTGTTTTTTGCCTATTTTAAATATAAACATTATTATGATTGAACTTGAATAAATGTATATTTATTAGTTGGTGGAAGTTTCAGTAACATTGCACGGTACCATTGACCGACCAGGTTCATCGATTCACACGTAAAACGTTCCACATTCCCAATCCCATCGTTTTCAAGAACCGTCGGCAAAAGCCGTCCGTCTCGCGCGCCCGAAAAACCGCCCGTCCGCCCGCCGTGCCCCCACCACGCATCGGCGCTCCGTCGCGACGTCCGAGACGCCCGTGCTTCTGCGTCGCCGGTGCCACCGCCGCTCCAGTCTCCCGTCGAACCGGGGGTCGTGTGCACGCCGTCACCGCAGTCGCCGGTCCATACTCAGCTCATCGACAGCGTTTTGACCATTTGCCCAGCACCGACGTGGTTCCGCGACACCAACTCCTGGTACGTTAGATGTTTAGGATTTCTTTGCCAGTCCCCGTTTTCCTGATTTTTAAGCTTCTGTTGCTGTTGTTGAACGCACTTTAATAATAATAATAATAATAATAATAATATTAAAGTCGTTGTTGTTTATGTGTTTTGGCTTTATCACGAGGGCCCTTCAGGTTTATCTTAAACGAACACAAACAAAATCACTGCAGCAACGTCCCCCCCAAGGCCCCCAAAAAAATAATCAGAAAACGTGGCCTGATCACCTGTGGCTCATGCTCAGATAAAATATTTACGAGTAACAGTAACAAGGTGCTCCGTTTCACACAAACATAAACCAACACAACATTATTCACGGCTAAACACATAAATTATAATAATGCCGCACTAATGCCACTTGTTGGCAAACTATCAAAAACGTTAGATGTTTCCTATTTTAATAAAATAAATAAACAAACTCGCAGAAATCGAACGCATGTACTCTTAGAATGAGCTTCATTGTGTTACAATTTTGTTAAGTTTTAAGGTAATGGAAAGGCGAACACCTGTTAACAATGTTCGTGGAGTGGAAATGAAAGACGTGCCGGTTTAAAACCTCTTAAATATTACATTGGGCACGTTTTAGCAAATGGGTTTGTAAAATTTTATCTTGGGTCGTTAAAATTTCATATTATGTATCGGCAGCTTAAAACGAATTAATAAATTTTTATTATGAAATTTAATTTTATATTTAAACCAGTTTAATCTAATAAGTTGTATAAAAAATTTGAGGGCTAAACATAACAATATAATTTATTTTTTCTCTATGAAGTTGATATTTATCTTAAAGTAACTTTTTTGAGTCTTAAAAATTTCGAAAAAGTCAAAAATTTGAGAACTTTTAAAAAATTAAAGAAAAAATCTTCAATAAAGTGTGAGGAAACTTAAAATATCTCTAAAGCTTTTAAAGTTTTGATTTATGAGGCTCTTTATTGTATTTAAAGTCTTTATTGTATTTAGAATTTTTAAAGTTTAAATTATGGAATATCTTTAAAGTTATTCAAATCTTTACATACTTTTTCAAAATCATTAAAACCTTCAAAACTTTATTCTTTTTGAAGCTTTTTAGAGTATTTAAAGGCTTTAGAATATATAGAATTTTGAAAGACTTTTTAAAATTTTTAGAAAGCTTAATATTTTTAGATTTATTAACAAATTAATTATTTTTATTCAAAATCATTTAAATCTCTCTAAAATGATTAAATTTTTATAGTTTTTGATGCTCTTTATACATTTAAACTCTTCGGATTATTTAAACTTTAAAACTTTTAAAATTTTATATTTTTTGAGCCTCTTTAGAGTCTTCAGAATATTTAGAATTTATAAAATGTAAATTATAGAGCATCTTTAGAATTATTCAAGTCTTTAAAGACTTTTTAAAACCTTTAGAAAGCTTAATATTTTTAGATTTTTTAATAAATTAATTATTTTTATTCAAAATCATTTGAATATCTCTAAAATGTTTAAATTTTTATAGTTTTTGAGTCTCTTTACACTATTTAAAGTCTTCAGGATATTTAAACTGTAAAACTTTTAAAATTTTATATTTTTTGAGGCTCTTTAGATTATTTAAAGTCTTTAGAATATTTAGAATTTATAAAACGTAAATTATAGAGCATATTTAGAATTATTCAAGTCTTTAAAGAATTTTTAAAACCTTTAGAAAGCTAAATATTTTTAGATTTATTAACAAATTAATTATTTTATTCAATATTCAGAATATTTAAATTTTGGAACCTTAAAAAAATTTTATACGTTTTGAGGTGCTATATAGTATTTAAAGACATAAAGCTTAAATTATTGAGTATGTTTAAAATTATTCAAGTCTTTAAAGACATATTAAAACCTTTAGAAAGCTTAATATTTTTAGATTTATTAGCAAATTTATTATCTTCATTCAAAATCATTAAAATCTCTCAAGAATCTTTAAATTTGAGGCTCTTTAGAGTACTTAAAGACTTCAGAATATTTAGAATCTTCAAAGCTTAAATTCTAGAGTATTTTTAGAATTATTCAAGTTTTTTTAAGATTTTTAAGATTTTTTAAAACCATTAGAAAGCTTAATATTTTTAGATTTATTGGAAAACATATTATATCTATTCAAAATCATTTAAATCTCTCCAAATTTTTAAAATTTTATAGATTTGAAGTCTTCAGAATATTTAAACTTTAAAACCTTTAAAATTTTATACTTTTTGATGTTTTTTACAGTATTTAAAGACTTCAGAATATTTAGAATTTTTAAAAATTAAATAAGTATCTTTAGAATTATTCAAAACTTTCTAGACTTTTTAAAATCTTTGGAGAGCTTAATATTTTCAAATTTTTATTCAAAATCATAAAAATCTCTCTAAAACCTATAAATTTTTATACTTTTTGAGATTCTTTAATGTATTTAAAGTCTTCAGAATATTTATAATTTTTAAGAGCTTTAAAAAGTTTAATATTTTTAATTTTTTTTAATAAACTATTTTCATTCAGTATCATTAAAATATCTACTTTTTGAGGCTTTTTACAGTGTTCAGATATTTAAAAAATTTAAATTTGTCTATTCTAGTTTCTATTATATAATAATATTGTAAATAAATCACTTTTAATAATTTAATAGTTGTTTTGATAAACTAATTAAATTTGGATGTTATTTACCTAAATTTAAATATGTCATTTCAGTTAATTTATTTTATTCCAAATACAGTAAATAATTACGTATTAAAATATTAAATTTTGAATTTACATGTTAATCAGAATTTATGAGTTAAAATTAGAATTTATGGCGAATGAAAACTAATTAATTTATTTAAAAAAGAGTCGAATAAGTCTGAAAGTTATATTTAAAGAAATGGATTTAAATAAAACTCAAATAAAATAGTTCAGAAACTTAATTTAATAAAGTACTTCTAAGAAAGATAAATTACAAAATAGCTTTTCGTATAATTTAAAATTATAAAATACGATTTATTTAGGACAAAACTTACATAACTTTGAATAAAAAGCAGGGATTTAATTAAGTCACCCTCCGCAAATATTCCGGGGGATTACTTTGGGACCGCACGTCAAAACAAATGACGAACCATTTTAATGTCAAAAGCCAAAACTGAAGTTCCAGTAAACGCAAAACTAACGAGACTTCCACAAACTGAACACTAATTGACTTCGTATATATTTAAATGTCAATTTTTTCCAACTAGTTCAGAACAAACGACCTTCCGCAGTAGTTAACGAATTCTTTTGATCGTCCCAAGTCCTTAGGTCAGATCTGTTGACTTTTGGCCAAAAAAAAAACGAAAGAAATGAACGTCGAACGAAAACTTTTCCATTAAGCTCGTCTCCCGGAAGGGGGAATTGAAATTCTCCGCGGAAGTTTCACTCAAACACCTGGATGCAACTCCACGTTCAAACCCTTTTTCCTGCTGGGTACACGAGAAAGATTTCAGTCCGTTTAATTAATTTATTGCCCAAATGGAGCGTTAATTAAATAATGATCTTACGTTTGTTCCGCCATTTTGAACGATCAAAGCGAGTTTTGTTTAAATACTTCTGATTAAAAAACATTTTTGTTCGGTCTTTATTTGCTGTTCTTTAATCGAAACCGGCACTTATCCCGGAAATCTCTCAGATTGCAAGTTGCCACACTCGAAAGAACTTCCATTATGTGGAATCACTTTGCTTCAAGCTACAAAAATAACGAATCACAAGATATTAAACGGGCATCCCGATAAACCCCATTCAGAAAACTTCCTTAGCAGGGAAAAAACTTTAAATGAGTTTTCCCTTAATATTAACCCCTTGTTTTTGATTAACAATTTAATGTTCAGCAAGATAAAAATCAGCACGAACTAATGAATATAAAGTGTTTAATTATTTAATTCCGGAAGTGTCAAAAGAAATTCAAGAACTCAATGAATATAAAGCGAATAATTCCATTCCGTTTCCGTCATCTAAAGTTACCCACCCTCTCCTGTTTGTACACACTTCCGCCATTATCATATTTTTCCTTGCGAAGATCAGACGGAATCTCCTTTGATCCTGCATCACCGAGTAAAACTATCTTGGCTTCTTGGAAGTGTCACCCGTTCCGGGAATAATTTATCCGATTTAGGGTTCTCCTTTTTTTATTAACGCCCGTTGAAATTGTGTCATGTGGAAATTTATATTTTAACCCAATTTTATTATATGTTATGTTACACTGAATATGTACAAAAGGATTAAATGTTGAGGGATTATAAATGTGTGTAGATGGAATATTTTAAAATATTTTGTCCTAGATTAATTAATTAATTTATATATAAGCCTCCAATATGGCAAAGATTGTTTTAACATAAACCTACAACATAAAATTTTTGATTTATTATCATGAAATAATATAAATATGTTGTTATAACTCAAATGAGCTCCATTAAAAGTATAAAAAACATGATCAGACTTAAGAGACTGATTTGAAATGGAATAAGTCAATAACATTAATTTGATTTTTAATTTATTATTTTGAAACAACAAAAATATGTTGTAATAACTCAACTGAGCTTCATTAAAAATACAAAAAACATGACCAGAATTAAGTGAATGAGTTGAAATGGAATAAGTCAACAACTTTAAGTTGATTTATAACTTATTATTCTGAAACAACAGAAATATGTTGTAATAACTCAACTGAGCTTCATTAAAAATACAAAAAACATGACCAGAATTAAGTGGATGAGTTGAAATGGAATAAGTCAACAACTTTAAGTTGATTTATAACTTATTATTCTGAAACAACAAAAATATGTTGTAATAACTCAACTGAGCTTCATTAAAAATACAAAAAACATGACCAGAATTAAGTGGCTGATTTGAAATGGAGTAAGTCAACAACATTAAGTTGATTTTTAATTTATTATCCTGAAATAACAAAAATATATTGAAATAATTCAACTGAGCTTCATTAAAAATACAAAAAATATGACCAGAATTAAGTGGCTGACTTGAAATGGAATAAGTCAACAACATTAAGTTGATTTTTAATTTATTATCCTGAAATAACAAAAATATATTGAAACAACTCAACTGAGCTTCATTAAAATATAAAAAACATGACCAGAATTAAGTGGCTGATTTGAAATGGAATAAGTCAACAACATTAAGTTGATTTTTAATTTATTATCCTGAAATAACAAAAATATATTGAAACAACTCAACTGAGCTTCATTAAAATATAAAAAACATGACCAGAATTAAGTGGCTGACTTGAAATGGAATAAGTCAACAACATTAAGTTGATTTTTAATTTATTATCCTGAAATAACAAAAATATATTGAAACAACTCAACTGAGCTTCATTAAAATATAAAAAACATGACCAGAATTAAGTGGCTGATTTGAAATGGAGTAAGTCAACAACATTAAGTTGATTTTTAATTTATTATCCTGAAATAATAAAAATATATTGAAATAACTCAACAGAGCTTCATTAAAAATATAAAAAACATGACCAGAATTAAGTGGCTGATTTGAAATGGAATAAATCAACAACATTAAGTTGATTTTTAATTTATTATCCTAAAATAACAAAAATATATTGTAACAACTCAACTGAGCTTCATTAAAATATAAAAAACATGGCCAGAATTAAGTGACTAATTTCAAATAGAATAAGTCATCAACATTAAGTTGATTTTTAATTTATTATTCTGAAATAACAAAAATATATTGAAATAACTCAACTGAGCTTCATTAAAAATATGAAAAACATGACCAGAATTAAGTAACTGATTTGAAATTATATACCTCAACAATATTACTGTTATTGTATAAATCCTATGGTGTTTTATAATTTATTTCTCCCCCTCTTAATTACATTTACCAACAGCAAAGAGCTAAATAAAGAAAAACAACAATTGGCACCCCTACTTTCGCCCCTTTTGCCCCATTTTAAACCGTTCAATTTACATCTCAAACAACGAAATTAATATTGCATTGTAATTAATGCAATTGCCAAAGTTAAAACCAATGTTTGAACTAGTTGATCAATTAATAGTATCAAACACTCGTTACGATTAACCACCTTGAGCTGAGAAGTTCGTGTTTAAACATCCATTGAGAGTGGATTCATGTAAATAACAAGAGTGGAAAGATCCACAAGGAAAATATGAGTATGATCCTGATGTTTGACGAGCCTAATTAATGTGTATATAATGAGGTCGTTTGGATGTTCATTAACGTAATATTAGAACAGAATCCTGAACGTAAAAGTAATTAGTTACTTAGTAATTACAAGTGACTCGTGGAGGGGAATATTAATAGAAGTAAGCAAAATATTGATTTAAATTTGCGGTTAACTTTTGAACGTTTCAATTTGCAATGAAGGTGGAAAGAGTTACAAAGGAAATATTTGACTTTTATTCGCATTGTGGAAGCTGAGTTACAGGTTCCACCCCTATTTATTATCTACGATACTGGGTCGAAGAATAGGTGAATATTAAATTGTAACTTGTACACAGCTTCAGTATTTATTTCAATACAATTTCAGCGATAGTGGAAGAGTTTTATGTGCTATGTAATTTAGGGGCTGGTTGCTTGTAAACTTTTCATGAATATTCGCTCCTTTCAGGGCGGATTCGCCTGGTTTGAAGTAATATTTATTGACATATAACAGAATTACGTCCTTTTGTATGCCTTGTAAACTTTGTGGCTGAGTCAATTCAATAAATCTTTCTGTGGATTTTCAATAGTTTTATGTTCAGTGCTTACACAACAATAAATAAATAAATAAATAAAGTTATGCTCCATTTATGGTGTGTCTCGTTAAAGCCACATTCATGTTTCATGTGCATTTACATAAACTGTTCACAACAGGATTAAAACTTTGAATTTCCTGATGTGATAAGCGACGTATAACTAGTTTTACAACTGTTGATGCTTTCAAATGCAGCCCAAATTAATTTTAATACCAACATTCAATAGTTAGAAGAATGTCAAAGGTTTTTTCCTCAACTCAAGTTTCAGCCAGTTTAATTATATATTAATAGAAATTGGTGCATTGCAATTACATAAATTCCGAAGTGTAAAGAAAGTTCACTCGAAGTAGAACGAAAAACATGTTCTATAGAATGTCGGGACACGCAAACAATGGTATGACGACCGTACATTGTTTGTCTATTGACGTCGATTCCTTCCACAAACAGGTCAGTTTGTTCGTACTGCCGCAAATAAATTTACAGTTTAAACAAATAGAATTTAATAAGATTGGCATTTGGGTGAACAAACAATTACCATTGTATCGATTTTGTTCCCGGGATTTTCCTGTTTCCAGGACGAATTCTTAACGTGCGAGTCATTATGTAAATTGAGGTGAGGGAATGGTTGATGGAAAATGGATTAATTGGATGTTTTAACTGGTTTAAACGCTCATCGTGTGAAGGTTTTCAAAATATATTTTAACTTATTTGATTGATTTAAGTTAAGTTTAAAATTTTATTAAAAGCTTGGAGCTTTCATTAGTTTCTTCAAAAGTTTTGGTACTTCTGCTTTTACTGAAATATACATGTTATAACGTAAGTGCGGATTTATTAGATTAATAATACATTACAGTAATATTTTTAATATCTGAACAAAAATTGTTAAAAAGCTTAAAAGCTTTTAACGTTTCTAGTATATTTATTATTTTAATAATTCACTGAAATATTTTTAATCCAGAGAACTAAAAGGAAAATCAAACTGAAATCTCCTGAAAATATTTCTTAATAATGTGAACTTTTCAGCATTACAATTGTTGGTTTACAGACAGTTTAATTAATAACTCTGTGTGATCATTTTTCTGAAAAGATAAAGTATCCCAAAAACAATTACCAAATTTCTGAACAAATATTGTTAAAAAACATAAATGTTTTTGACGTTTTTTAGTTTATTTATTATTTTAACAATACACTGAAATAAATTCAATATAGAGAATTAAAAAAATATCATTTGAAAGTTCCTGAAAATATTTTTTAATGCAATAAACTTTTCAGCACTACAGTTGTTGGTGTTAGAGACATTTTAATTAATAACTCTGTGTGAACATTTTAAGAAAACATAACGTATCTCAAAAACAATTACCAAATGTCTGAACAAAAATTGTTAAAATTTTTAAAAGCTTTTGACGTTTTTAGAATATTTATTATTTTAATAATTCACTGAAATATTTTTAATCAAGAGAACTAAAAGAAAAATCAAACTGAAATTTCCTGAAAATATTTCTTAATACTGTGAAATTTTCAGTATTATAATTGTTGGTTTACAGACAGTTTAATTAATAACTCTGTGTGATCATTTTTTGAAAAGATAAAGTATCCCAAAAACAATTATCAATTTTCTGAACAAAAATCGTTAAAAAACTTAATGTTTTTGACGTTTTTTAGTTTATTTATTATTTTAACAATACACTGAAATAAATTCAATATAGAGAACTAAAAGAAATATTATTTGAAAGTTCCTGAAAATATTTTTTAATGCAATAAACTTTTCAGGACTACAATTGTTGGTGTTAGAGACCTTTTAATTAATAACTCTGTATGAACATTTTAAGAAAACATAACGTATCTCTAAAACAATTACCAAATGTCTGAACAAAAATTGTTAAAAAGCTTAAAAGCTTTTGACCTTTCTATAATATTTATTATTTTAATAATTCACTAAAATATTTTTAATCCAGAGAACTAAAAGAAAAATCAAACTGAAATTTCCTGAAAATATTTCTTAATACTGTGAACTTTTCAGCATTATAATTATTGGTTTACAGACAGTTTAATTAATAACTCTGTGTGATCATTTTTTGAAAAGATAAAGTATCCCAAAAATCAATTATCAAATTTCTGAACAAAAATTGTTAAAAAACTTAATGTTTTTGACGTTTTTTAGTTTATTTATTGTTTCAACAATGAATGAATGAAGTGAAATAAATTCAATATAGAGAACTAAAAGAAATATCACTTGAAAGTTCCTGAAAATATTTTTTAATGTAATAAACCTTTCAGCACTACAATTGTTGGTATTAGAGACCTTTTAATTAATAACTCTGTGTGAACATTTTAAGAAAACATAACGTATCTCAAAAACAATTACCAAATGTCTGAACAAAAATTGTTAAAAAGCTTAAAAGCTTTTGACGTTTTTAGAATATTTATTATTTTAATAATTCACTGAAATAAATTCAATCCAGAGAACTAAAAGAAAAATCAAACTGAAATTTCCTGAAAATATTTCTTAATACTGAGAAATTTTCAGCATTACAATTGTTGGTTTACAGACGGACAGTTTAATTAATAATTCTGTGTGATCATTTTTTGAAAAGATAAAGTATCCCAAAAACAATTATCAAATTTCTGAACAAATATTGTTAAAAAACTTAATGTTTTTGACGTTTTTTAGTTTATTTATTATTTTAACAATACACTGAAATAAATTCAATATAGAGAACTAAAAGAAATATCATTTGAAAGTACCTGAAAATATTTTTTAATGCAATAAACTTTTCAGCACTACAATTGTTGGTATTAGAGACATTTTAATTAATAACTCTATGTGAACATTTTAAGAAAACATAACGTGTTTCAAAAACAATTACCAAATGTCTGAACAAAAATTGTTAAAAAGCTTAAAAGCTTTTGTCGTTTCTATAATATTTATTATTTTAATAATTCACTGAAATATTTTTAATCCAGAGAACTAAAAGAAAAATCAAACTGAAATTTCCTGAAAATGTTTCTTAATACTGTAAACTTTTCAGCATTACAATTGTTGGTTTACAGACGGACAGTTTAATTAATAACTCGGTGTGATCATTTATTGAAAAGATAAAGTATCCCAAAAACACTTATTAAATTTCTGAACGAAAATTGTTAAAAAACTTAATGTTTTCTAGTTTATTTATTATTTTAGCAATACACTGAAATAAATTCAATATAGAGAACTAAAAGAAATATCATTTGAAAGTTCCTGAAAATATTTTTTAATGCAATAAACTTTTCAGCACTACAATTGTTGGTATTAGAGACATTTTAATTAATAACTCTAATAATAATTAACAAGTCTATAGAACATTAAAAAAATAAGCAAAAATTTAATCATTGTATAAATTGTAAAAGCTTACTATATTTATGTAAATAAAACAACAGAAAGAAGCAACTTTATGTTGTAATAAGTTTATGTTGTAAGTTAAAAAATTAACTTTCCTAAAATTTAAGACTTTAATTGGAGTATACATAATTTAACATAAAAAATTGAAGAACAAAGTTTCAAAGAAAATTCAAATTTACATTGACATTTTGCGTAAACCGCCTGAAAACCTCCATAGCCGTATTAAATTCGAAACAAAGTTAGTATAAGTGCATGTAGAAACTTGCAACTTCGCTAAAAGTCCTCCAGGTAAACATTTATCACGAGAAAACCGAGCTGGAAAACAAGTTTATATTAAAATTTTGTTGCTACACTGTTTAATAAACATAGTTTGAGAATGTCTTTACCGTCGCTCAAACTAATTTACTCACTCCGTTGAAGAGAAAACGTTTAAGTGAGTTGACCCAATAATACTAAAATGGATAAATTGCTGCGACGGCAAAAACCAATGACAAAACGGTCGCAATTATATAAACTACCGTGCCATCTTCGACGAGATAAATGCTAAATGATGAACTAGAATGGCCATATACAATTCAAGAGCCGTACATTTTTAATGGGTTGCAAAAAACTGACTCGAACATCAACTTGAACGTAAATGATGTAGAACTTTTATATAATATAAAATTTAATGATGTCGCCCAAACAAAATACAGAAACATTCTCTAAAACATTTATTTAATATAATTTAGGTGGGTTGAACATGAAAAATGTATGTCATTTTTTTCTCATTTGGGTCGTTCACCTTGATTATATGATCCTGAGGGACCACAATCAGATAAATAAATAAAATTGTAATGATGACAAGAAAGAAACAATATTTAAATTACTTTTATTCAGTTTTCCAAATGGACGTTTGGGATTTGGCAGATTTTAAGCATGAAATGGGGGTGGAATGGAAACCTCAGACCCAAATTGACTATCTCATTAAGATCAATGTCAAGGGGAGTCGATAATCATTGTCCAACTCTTTATTAGCTTAAAATAATTAAATTGTCACTGAGTATACTCAAAACATGGTAAAATTCTGAAACAGATTTTACATCAACAACGTTTAATTAATTGCTAAATAGACTGTCATTGCCTCATGTTTTGAAATAATAACTGAAAATCAATCCAAAACAAGTAACAACAATAAATTTTAGTTTCCTTTGTAAACAAATACTGAAAACTGGTATTTATCGAAGAACTCAATTTTAAAACATAAATATAATCACGATTTCGTGTTAAGATAAATTGTTATTGTTATTGTTAAGGTAAATTACTGAATTTACTACACACTGAAAAATTTCAAATTCCATATGTCAACAACATGTATAAAAATAATAGACACTAATTTGTCTAAAATTAAACAGTTTTTGCTCTGAAATTTAAAATTTTTTACAAAGAAAAATAAAGTGTAAAATTGAAGCTTTGTTGGCAATTTCAGTTACAGCAATAAAGTTTTATTTTTTCATTTCATTTATACAAATTAAACTCAAACACTTTATATCATACATTTGTTTCAATTAATTGAATTGTATACAATTTAAAAAAAAAACCTTTTAATGAATATATATTCAGATTAAATTTTTGTGCTATGTTTTATATAACTATTTGTGTAATTTTATGTAGACTTTTGTGTATAGGCAAAATTTCTGAATAGACTTTATAAATACCAATTTCAGCAGTTTTAATAGGTAAAAATTGAATAAAATGGGTTTTTTTAGTTGAAATTGTCCAGAACAATTTCACATATTAAAAATAATTTAGAGTTGTTATTAAACCAATAAATACACTAAAAACTTCAAAAAGGCTTTCAACAAAATGTCTGTAATACCAACAATGGTGATGCTGAAAGTTTTAATATGTAAAAACTGAATAAAATGTGTTTTATGCAGTTTTATACTTGAATTGTCAAGAATTTATCTTATTTAATGCACTGTTAAGCTCTTGCTGAAAAGTTCATTGAGTTAAAAAAATATTTTCAGATTGGCTCTATAAAACTTCACATATTAAAACCATTTCTGTTTATTATTAAAACAATAAATGCACTAAAAACGTCAAAAAACTCTCAACAAAATGTTTGTAATGTTAACAATAGTAATGCTGAAAGGTTTATTGTGTTAAAAAATATTTTCAGGAAACTTCAGATTGATACTTCTTTCAGTTGTCTATAAACCTTCACAAGATATTTCAATTTATTTCTAAAATAATAGATACATTAAAAACGTAAAAAATTTGAAGCTTTTGTTTAAAATTTTTATTATTCTTGTTTTTATTATAAAAAACTTAAATAAAACGTAAAATTAATGCATCACATTACTTTGATTTGTTCATTTTAACTTAACTGAAGGTTATATTTGTTACTGAATTGATATTCTGATAAAATTTTTGCATTAGAATATTTCACGAGGTTATTTGTGAAATTTTCTGTGCCCTTTATGCACAGACACTATTCGAATATTTTAGAATCAAAATTGCAAATACCGGAGGAGCTAAAAATTCTCAATCATTTCTATCATTCCCTGAAAATCAAGTTCAATAAAAATATATTTTATTCAGTTGAATATTTGATTAAATTAATATTAGTTTATCAAATCATTCCACTGAATTAATATTTAGATTAAATTTTTAAAGTGAAGTTATGTGTGTAATTTCCTGCTGCCTTTTGTGCATAGACAAAATTCAAATATCTCTAAAGGGATATTACAAATACCGGAAATGCTGAAAATCTGTAAAGGATTCAGCAGTTTTATTATGTTAAAACTGAACAAAATGTGCAGTTTCACAGTTGAATTATCAAGAATTTATTCGGTTTAATCTTTATTTCAATTGTGTTCTTTTGATACAACAAAAAAAGAATGTTATTAAAAAATGTTTTGCATTTATTTTAATCCTTTTATGACCTTTCGAAAATGAAGGCTTAAACCAGACGAAATTTCCAATTAATTCATTTTTCCATCAGCCTCAATTTGCATAATGATGTGACGTTAAGAGTGGGTCCTGAAAACTGGTCCTGAAAACAACAACCCCAAAGGAATAAAATCAATACAATGATAAATTGTTGTTGGTACACCCAGATGGCAATCTTATTAAATACTATTTGTTTAATCTGTTAATTTATTTGCTGTAGTTCCGATAAATTGACCCGTTTCAGTAAACTTCAGCAAACACAAACAACGCACGGTTGTCAAACCAGTGTTTGCGTGTCTTGACACTCCAAAACATGTTTGTTTTCGTCCTCCTTGCAGTAAACTTCCCTTACAGTTCGAAGTTTATGCAATTGTGATGCAAGTAATCATAATAAACCGGCTGAAACGTCGTTTATCACCGTGCTAAACGCAAAACTTTCAGTCAATAACAAACACCGAAGCCTTTTGTAACGCCCGTTTACATTTTTCAGCCCCTTGAAACGTTCGTGTTGAAATTAATTTGCGGTGCATCAGCCGATGTAAAACTAGTTCAAACAACGCTTATCACATCAGGAAATCCAAAGTTTTAATCCTGTTATGGACGATTTATGTAAATGCAAAAATGGCGCATCAAACGGATTAAAACTGGGAAAACATTTTAAATGCTGAAAAGATATTTGCTCCTTTTGAATTAATTTAAACGTTCAAGTTATTTTGAAATATTGAACGTCTAAAGTTCTGAAGCCTCTTTAGATAGTTTCAGTAAGTAACTGAACTTTCAAAACAAAATTTATATTAAAACTTTATATATTTATTTTTTTTTGTGTGAAGCTCAGGGCAATTTTGAAGGCTAATATTAATAGTTATGACACGTATTTGTGTCATGATAATCACGGAAAGTTAATAAAGTTCATAAGCAGCCATTTCGTATAGAAACTTCACCGCTGAATTTCTCATATAACTCCGTCGAAACGTATAGAAATAAATGCTGAACTGTTCCAAGTTTCGGATTTAATTTTCGTGAAGGAAATCTTACAACCTTCCGTTCCAATAAATAGTAAATATCAAATTCCATAGGAACTAACTACAGAGTTTCAAAATTGTAAATAATACGTGGAGTAAGTTAAGGTTAAATAGCTAATTAAAGTTACTTTTTGTGTGTGAATTTATTTAGGAACTTGTGTGTTATTCAGATTACTTGTAATTACTACGTAACTAATAACATTATGCATTTAAGTTTCTGTCTAATATTACATTAATGAACATCCAAACGACCTCATTATACACACATTAATTAGGAGCATCAAACACCAGTATTATACTCATATTTTCCTTGTGGATTTCTCGACTCGTATCTGAAACTAGTAATTAATGAAGAACTAGTTCAAACATGGGTTTTGCCTTCTGCAGTTGCATTAATTACAATATTGTACTATTAATAAGATTCTACAGCAAAAATTAATTGATACAAGTTGAACATCGACTAGTTAAGGTCCCTCCTGCGATTCAGCCAAAAAAGCTTTGTATCATTTCTTTAAATTTTAATTAAAGTGACAGCCAAAATAAATTACACGAGAAATATTGCAATTTTTGTTCGTGTTTTGAGGGGTTGGGGGGGGGGGGGTGAAGTTGAACAAACGATTTCTAAAATTAAAACTTCAACGTGTAAAATTTACATTGTACATTTTTAAAGTCTTGCAGGAATTCCTAAATTAAAAACTCTTTCACCGAAGAAATTTATATAGAAAGTTTTGCTGTCACAAATCAGATTTGCTTCATTCTAATTTTCTTTTTTAAGTTTATGTAGTTTTACAAAGAAATGCCAATTTTCGTAATCCGTTTAATCTCAGACTCTGACAACATTTATTTTATTTAATAAACAAGAAAATATTATTAAAAAAATGCAAAAGATCAAAAAAGTTTTGAATAAATTTTTTAAATATTATAATTTGTTCAGAATTTACAAAATTAATTAAAAATATTATATTAAAAGAAAAAAACAAACAATTTTATGTGTAAATTTTAAATTTTAAAATACCCTTTAATGATTATTATTTAATTAAATTAAAACAACAATTTTTCAAATGTAATAATTTGTTCAGAATTCCCAAAATTCAGAAAAAATATTATATTAAAAGAAAATCAAACATTTTTATGTGTAAATTTAAAATTTTAAAGAGTCTTTTAATAATATTTATAAAACAGTAAAAAATCAAAAATTTTAAAGTTTGTTACTAAACATATTTTGTATATTATATAAATCAATTAAATATGATAAATTTTTCAGAATTTTCAAAAATTATCAAAAATATTACATTAAAATTAAAACAACAATTTTTTAAATGTAATATTTGTTCAGAATTCCCAAAATTAAGAAAAACTATTATATTAAAAGAAAAAACAAACAATTTTATGTGTAAATTTCAAATTTTAAAGAATCTTTTTATATCTATAAAAAGTAAAAAATGAAAAAAAAAGAAGTAACAAACATGTTTTGTATATTTTATAAATTAATTTTTTAATTGTAATAAATTTTTTAGTATTTCCAAAATTATTAAAAATATTATATTAAAATTAAAATAATAATTTTTTAAATGTAATAATTTATTTGGAATTCCCAAAAAAATTAAAAGAAAAACAAACAATTTTATGTGTAAATTTAAAATTTTGAGGAATCTTTTAATAATATCTATAAAAAAGTAAAAAATGAAAAAAAATAAAGAAGTAACAAACATGTTTTGTATATTTTATAAATCAATTTTTTAAATATAATAAATTTTTCAGAATTTTCAAAAATTATCAAAAATATTATATTAAAATTGAAACAACAAATTTTTAAATGTAATAATTTGTTCAGAATTCCCAAAATTAAGAACAAATATTATATTAAAAGAAAAAACAAACAATTTTATGTGTAAATTTAAAATTTTAAAGAATCTTTTAATAATATTTATAAAGCAGTAAAAAAAATAAAAATTTTAAATTTTGTTATTAAACATATTTTGTATATTTTATAAATCAAATTTTTAATTGTAACAAATTTTTCAGAATTTCCAAAATTATTAAAAATATTAGTAAAAATTAAAATAATAATGTTTTAAATATAATAATTTATTTAGAATTCACAACAAAAAATTAAAAGAAAAACACAATTTTATGTGTAAATTTAAAACTTTGAAGAATCTTTTAATAATATTTATAAAAAAAGTAAAAAATCAAAAAATTTAAAGAAGTAATAAACGTGTTTTGTATATTTTATAAATTCCTTTTATTTAAATATAATAAATTTTTCACAATTTTCAAAAATTATCAAAAATATTATATTAAAATTAAAAAAACAATTTTTTAAATGTAATAATTTGTTCAGAATTCCCAAAATTAAGAAAAACTATTATATTAAAAGAAAAATTTTAAAGAATCTTTTAATAATATTTATAAAACAGTAAAAAATCAAAAATTTTAAAGTTACATATTTTGTATATTTTATAAATCAATTTTATAATTGTAATAAGTTTTTCAGAATTTCCAAAATTATCAAAAAATATTAAAAAAAAGAAAGAGTAAAGAAAATTTTAAAGAAACTTTTGATATTTTCTATTATTAATATAAAAAAGTTACTTTTATTCCATAAATCTTTTGTATTTAATAAAATTACTTATAAAGAGTATAAAAACCTAAAAAATTTCATATTCTGAAAAATTCATACCACTTTTCCTCATCAGTAAACTAAAGTATAAAAATTTATTGCAGGATTCCTTTCGTTGCCAATATTGAAAAATATTTCGTTTCCTCGAATAATGTTTTCTAGTTTACAAAATTGTGACATTTATTTTCTAGTTTAGTCATTCAGCGAAAGAATAAGAATTGTTTCCCGGAATAAAGTTACAGATAAAGTTTTATTTCCTCGTTGTTCATTTCTTTTCAGTTTCATTCCGGACAACAAGAAGGAAAAGTTATTCAAGTATATTTTTCACATCTCAAACGACATCTAAATATTATTGCCTTTAGGAAACTCTGGTTATCTGTGGTAATATTTATGTTATCGTTACATTGTTTATATGCAGACTGATTAGCACGTGACCGTGTTCACCTCATTAGTTTTTCACGTAGGAGAGTAATGAAAGGGCAAACAGGGTTAATCCCACCTACCCTTTTTAAAGCCGGGATTTGCCCGTAAAGACTTTGTAGACCGCATCCAGTTGATCGATAACTGATTGTTTACAACAAAATTTATTTTATTAATAAAGTGTAGCCGGGATTTTCCTGCAAACACTTCCAGGTTGATCTTATTAAAAATTTTAATTAAATTTCCTATATAAAATTGCACGAACATCTGTTGTTTAATTTTCCCCAAAGCAAAGGAAAAATTAAAAAGTACAAACCAATCGTACAAAAGTTTCCGGCACCACTTCGCCTCTAAATTGAGAACGAAAACCGATGGAACTTGTTGCTCTTTATTCGTACGTACACAAAACGGTATTTCCCTCGTGCAACCTTTTTCCACGGCCCCAAATTAAATTGTGAGTTGCAACAAAGCATCGGATTTACAGTCGGAGTTGCTGCATTCGATTGGATGGGAATTTGATTTAGGTTTACGTGTTTTTCAGCCTGAAACTATGGGGTTAAATCGGTTATGGTAATTGGCATTATTTCCGTTTGTCAGTGAAAGTGTTTAGAATTATTAAAAGTTAAAATTATAATTGTGTAAATCTAGAAAAATATATTTATAAACAATTTTTAATTTAGTAATTTTTTGTAGACAATTAAATGTTCCTAAACAATTTAATGTAATGAATTAATATCAAATATATAATATAATATAAAAAATTAAAAGTATGAAGTATTTTCTTTATGTAATACACATCTTTTCTAATTATAGAACACATTTTGGCTGTTGTCACAATTAGCACATATCAGACCGATAACACAATCTCCAAACACCAAATTAAATTCCCCCGATTGTTTTCCAACGTGTATAGAAATCGTTTAACTACACAACCATTGTTCCCGACCAAGATTCAAAAAAGTTTTCATTGAAACAAAAATATGGCCGTCCATATTTGAATGGATCTCGTGTACCGACCAACAAAAGCCCGTCCATAAATCCGACGTCAAACCGAATTTCCCCATTTTATTGGATAATTTCGAGCACAATAACATAAAACGGGAACGTCCACAAAATAAAACGGACCCCCCCATCCCGTTTAATACACTCGCAGATGTTCAAATATCTCCATCAAAGCCGTCCCATTTTTTTCTCCCTCTCCGCCGTCCTCCAAAGTTGGCGGTTAGTCAAAGAATAATCCGCAATAATGTACATCTCGCTAAGAAACGCGACGATCATTAATTACTGTACAACGTAAAAATGTAAAAACGGGGTGCCGGTTTTAAACGTAATAGATCGCCGACAAGGGTGCATCCATTTTAATAAATCATTTTTAATGCGTCAGCCGCGACGAATTAAACACTACGTGAAAAAATTCCCGAAATTCTCCCACGAAGATGATTAATGGTCAACCCCCAACCGAATATTCGAATGCGTGTTTTTTTTTGTCGTTCTCTCACTCACCATCCTCGTGGTTGGAGTCAAGTGAGTGGCACGGTTCGAAATAGATTGCCTTTAACCTGATTTATTAAAATGCTAAAAATATGGATGGGATTCTGGGTCACCAAAACAAGATCTCCGAATGATGCATCGAATATGTTCCTTCGGATTTAGTCATAAATTATTTATAACTGGGGCAAAGTTTACAGAGTCATGGATTTTAAAGTTTTCTTTATGTTTAGGACAGTTTTATTCACTCAAAAGTAGTAAATATATTGACCTGTATCAGTACTGAAGTATTTCATTCCATCCCTCCCTAACTTGTCACTGAAGGTCCTCCAAAGTCTGAAGAGAAACAGTTAGAAGTCTTCTGACATACCACATGTGTTCAGTCGGTGATAAGTGTGAAGATCTTGCAACTCAGGGCAACAAATTTACTTGACAATGTTGGAAATACTCCAAAGTCATTGATTTTAAAGTTTTCTCTATGTTTAGGACAGTTTTATTCACTGAAAAGTAGTAAATATGTTGGCCAGTATCAGTACTAGAGTTCTTTATTCCATCCCTCCTCCATTTTACAGTGAAGGTACTCCAAAGTCTGAAGATAAAGAGTTGAATACAAAAGTCTTCTGACTTCCCACGTATGTTCAGTTGGTGATAAGTGTGAAGATCTTGCTACTAAGGGCAACAAATTTACTTGGAAATGTTGGAAATACTCCAAAGTCATTGATTTTAAAGTTTTCTTTATGTTTTGGACAGTTTTATTCACTGAAAAGTAGTAAATATGTTGACTAGTATCAGTACTGGAGTTCTTCATTCCATCCCTCCTCCATTTGACACTGAATGTCCTATAATGTCTGAAGAGAAAGAGTTGAATTCAGAAATCTTCTGACATACCACATGTGTTCAGTCGGTGATAAGTGTGAAGATCTTGCTATCCAGGACAAGAAATTTACTTGGAAATGTTGGAAATACTCCAAAGTCATTGATTTTAAAGTTTTCTTTATATTTTGGACAGTTTAATTCACTGAAAAGTAGTAAATATGTTGGCCAGTATCAGTACTGGAGTTCTACATTTCATCCCTCCTTCATTTGACACTGAAGGTCCTCCAAAGTCTGAAGAGAAAGTGTTGAATTCAGAAGTCTTCTGACATTCCACGTGTGTTCAGTCGGTGATAAGTGTGAAGATCTTGCTACCCAGGGCAACAAATTTACTTGGAAATGTTGGAAATACTCCAAAGTCATTGATTTTAAAGTTTTCTTTATATTTTGGACAGTTTAATTCACTGAAAAGTAGTAAATATGTTGGCCAGTATCAGTACTGGAGTTCTACATTTCATCCCTCCTTCATTTGACACTGAAGGTCCTCCAAAGTCTGAAGAGAAAGAGTTGAATTCAGAAGTCTTCTGACATTCCACGTGTGTTCAGTCGGTGATAAGTGTGAAGATCTTGCTATCCAGGACAACAAATTTACTTGGAAATGTTGGAAATACTCCAAAGTCATTGATTTTAAAGTTTTCTTTATATTTTGGACAGTTTAATTCACTGAAAAGTAGTAAATATGTTGGCCAGTATCAGTACTGGAGTTCTACATTTCATCCCTCCTTCATTTGACACTGAAGGTCCTCCAAAGTCTGAAGAGAAAGAGTTGAATTCAGAAGTCCTCTGACATTCCACGTGTGTTCAGTCGGTGATAAGTGTGAAGATCTTGCTATCCAGGACAAGAAATTTACTTGGAAATGTTGGAAATACTCCAAAGTCATTGATTTTAAAGTTTTCTTTATATTTTGGACAGTTTAATTCACTGAAAAGTAGTAAATATGTTGGCCAGTATCAGTACTGGAGTTCTACATTTCATCCCTCCTTCATTTGACACTGAAGGTCCTCCAAAGTCTGAAGAGAAAGTGTTGAATTCAGAAGTCTTCTGACATTCCACGTGTGTTCAGTCGGTGATAAGTGTGAAGATCTTGCTACCCAGGGCAACAAATTTACTTGGAAATGTTGGAAATACTCCAAAGTCATTGATTTTAAAGTTTTCTTTATATTTTGGACAGTTTAATTCACTGAAAAGTAGTAAATATGTTGGCCAGTATCAGTACTGGAGTTCTACATTTCATCCCTCCTTCATTTGACACTGAAGGTCCTCCAAAGTCTGAAGAGAAAGAGTTGAATTCAGAAGTCTTCTGACATTCCACGTGTGTTCAGTCGGTGATAAGTGTGAAGATCTTGCTATCCAGGACAACAAATTTACTTGGAAATGTTGGAAATACTCCAAAGTCATTGATTTTAAAGTTTTCTTTATGTTAAGGACAGTTTTATTCACTGAAAAGTAGTAAATATGTTGGCCAGTATCAGTACTGGAGTTCTACATTTCATCCCTCCTTCATTTGACACTGAAGGTCCTCCAAAGTCTGAAGAGAAAGAGTTGAATTCAGAAGTCTTCTGACATTCCACGTGTGTTCAGTCGGTGATAAGTGTGAAGATCTTGCTATCCAGGACAACAAATTTACTTGGAAATATTGGAAATACTCCAAAGTCATTGATTTTAAAGTTTTCTTTATATTTTGGACAGTTTTATTCACTGAAAAGTAGTAAATATGTTGGCCAGTATCAGTACTGGAGTTCTACATTTCATCCCTCCTTCATTTGACACTGAAGGTCCTCCAAAGTCTGAAGAGAAAGAGTTTAATTCAGAAGTCTTCTGACATACCACATGTGTTCAGTCGGTGATAAGTGTGAAGATCTTGCTATCCAGGACAACAAATTTATTTGGAAATGTTGGAAATACTTCAAAGTCATTGATTTTAAAGTTTTCTTTATGTTTAAGAGAGTTTTATTCTCTGAAAAGTAGTAAATATGTTGGCCAGTATCAGTACTGAAGTTCTTCATTCCATTCCTCCTCCATTTGACACTGAAGGTCCTCCAAAGTCTGAAGAGAAAGAGTTGAATTCGGAAGTCTTCTGAAATACTCCAAAGTCATTGATTTTAAAGTTTTCTTTATGTTTAGGTCAGTTTTATTCACTGAAAAGTAATAAATACATTGGTACTCCATTACATCCCTCCTCTACTTGACATTGAAGGCCCTCCAAAGTCTGAAGACCTTACATGAGACAAAAATTATAATTAATAATAAATTTATCCTGCAAATGAACGTATTGTTGTAAAATATAAACCTAATTTTATTATTAAAATCTAAAAGCTTCAGTTAAAGTTCACACTTCCATTGTGTTTAAAATTAAACCATAAACTCCCACCGTAACAATTTCGTATATTTTCTCACAAAACACGTCCTAATAATTAATAATTCATCGGGCCCCAAGTTCAAGAGACGTGGATTCCACGAGCTCGAGTAATTATTTGCCAGTGGATTAACTGTATCCAGTTACACACAGAGGAAAGAGACGAAATTTAACACATCAAGGATCTGTAACGAAGCTGGAACGCTGTGAAATAATTTTAAAGGATTTCAAACAGATTAACTTTTATGGTAACTTAAGGTTTCATGAAGTGAAGCTTTTAAAGCTTTTGTATCAATCTGATGGAGATGTCTTTCATGACTTTCTTCAGACCACACACTCTCAACAATTCTTGACTAAACATATGTGCTCCTCTTTTAAGTCAACAATTTGCTCTCTATCAATAAATTCATCAATGTTTTTGAAACAAACAAATTAGTATTTATAGAAGTTACAAAAAGCTTTCAAAAACGTGGAAATTTTAATTAAAATTAAACCAATATATATTGCCACAAAAGTAATAAAATGTGAATTAATATTAATAGTTGTATAAATTCTCGTTTCAGAATACAAATTGTGTTTAATACTTTTATATTAAAATTTCCCCATTTGTTATAAACTAATTAATGTACCATTTCTATCAAAGTGACTGCAGTCATAAAAGTTAAACTCATAAAAAATAAATTAAACTTCACATGGAGCGCAGCATAAATTTTTATTTGGGTACTACAAGGACGTTTTTAATTGCAATCCGGATAAATTAGCGCTAACTATAATAAATGTCCGCGGGCCAAATGTAAATTCCCTCATACATTTTTTTAATTATTCGAATCTAATTCCGACGGTTTTCTCTTGAAATTCACTTCGACAAGCGAGGACGTTTAATGCAATTACGTTTTTCGATGTCGGGTAAGTGTGCAATCTAATTTATTAGCATAAGCCCCCCCCTTTTTCGGGTTTATCGACAATAAAAGTGCTTGTTAAGTTGACGTCGAGAAAACGCCGAAATTACCCTGCAGTTTTCCAAGAAAATATAAAAAAAATCCACCTGAGTTTTGTTCAGATTCGTTTGTTTGGTTGACAGTTTTCGAAAGCGTTGAGAAAAAATTTTGCCCGTCTTGTGCTTTTTCGGTCTATTCAATGCGGCCTTTTTGTGTGTGTCGTCTGTGCTTTTACGTCAATTATGCACGCACAATGAATATTAAACAGGCAGGCTACTTGAAAAATAAAAAGAAAATAATAAAAGCTCTTGATTAGTACGTTAGTACGTTTTATATTATAATAGGTGTTAAACTAAAAGCTTTTTGCTTAAACAATTTATGTTTTTTTTGTTTGAAATTATTTACTTTGAAAAGATTTTTTGTATTAGAAGAATTGGTGGAGGAGAAGTGTATAAGTTTTTGGTAAAAGTTGGATTTAGTCAGTCTAATTTTAAACTACTGCTTGACTCTTAAGTGTCAAGCCTCTAATAGGCAGAGCAGAAAATGTAGAAATCAGATGGTGACTGGAGAATATGCTCAAAGGGAGACAGCTTTCCAAAAGCTTTTGCTGTACAGACAACTCAAACACTGTACCATACAGTCTATTAAAACTTTGTTTTGGCAATTCTTTGAAAGTTTTTGCTCAATAATATCTGTAATACCTCATTTTCTAAGATTTTTGATTTCATTCAGATGAATTAGATCTTTGAATAAAGAATTTGAAAAATGTAAAATGATAAAAAAGATCGATTAAAGTGTAAAAAGGGTTTTAAATATCTTTTCCAAGTTTTTGAAAAATTGCATTAAATGTATTTTAATAAATCTAGTTACTTTTTAATTACAGAGAATTAAAAAAAAAATAAAAAAACTTTCTTCATTTCTTTAATGCTTTAAAATTTTAGAATTCCTTAAACTTTAATTCACAAGTTTTCTTTAAATTGGCTTTTTGACAAATCTAAATAGTCAAAAATATAAAATACAGTTAATAGTTTAAACAATAGGATTAAATTAAGAATTATTAAAAAATCACTAATATTTATTTGTTTATTTTTTGTAAATACTCATTTTATAACATATAGAAAAATAAAAAATGGTCAGTAAAAGTGTAAAAAATGTTTTAAATAACTTTTCCAAGTTTTTGAAATCTTTTTGTAAATTGTATTACATGTATTTTAATAAATTTAGTTAATTTTTAATTAGAAAAATCTCTCTTCATTTCTTTAAGGCTCTAAAAAAATTTAAAATTTCTTAAACTTTAATTCATAAGTTTTCTTTAAAATAGTTCTAAGCTTTTTGAAAAATCTAAATAGTTAAAAATTCATTAAAAATATAAAATGTAATTAATAATTTTAATACAATTCTCCCCTTTAAAAAGCTTGTAAATTGCACAAAAGTTGTTTTAATTTAAAAAAATATAATTAAATTAAGAAATATAAAAAAGTCAGTAATATTTTTTGTTTATTTTGAATAAATACTCATTTTGTAAAATTAATCTCATTTAAATTTATGTTTTCTTCTTGATTTTGGATATTTAAAGACTTTTGAAACATGTAAAAAGATAAAAAATGAGCAGTAAAAGTGTAAAAAATGTTTTAAATAACTTTTCCAAGTTTTTGAAAGCTTTTTGTAAATTGTATTATATGTATTTTAATAAATTTGGTTAATTTTTAATTAGAAACAACTAAAAAGTATAAAAAATCTTTCTTCATTTCTATAATAGTTGAAAAATTTTAGAATTCCTTAAACTTTATTTCATAAGTTTTCTTTAAAATGGTTCTAAGCTTTTTAAAAAATCCAAATAGTTAAAAATCATTAAAAATATAATATATAATTAATAATTTAATACAATTCTTTTTTTAGAGTCTGTAAATTGCACAAGAGTTGTTTTAATTTAAAAAAATATAGTTAAATTGAGAAATATTAAAAATTCAGTAATATTTTTGTTTATTTTTTGTAAATATTCATTTTGTAAAGTGAATTTCATTTAAATTTAGGTAAATAATGATCAATTAAAATGTAAAAAGTTTTAAAAACCTCTTAAAATAATTCAAAACATTTTGAAATTCTTGAAAATTAGTGCTACTTAATTAAATTAAACGCCTCCACCGTCGACAACAATTTCAAGAGAAAATCCCCGAAATTACATTCGAACAATTAAAATTAAAAAATGTATGAGCAAATTTACATTTTGCCCACGGCCATTTATTATAGTTCCCACTAATTGATTTGAATCGCAATTAAAACCGTCTTTGTAGTCCCCAAATAAAAATTTGTACAACGCGAAAGCTGTGAAGTCTAATTTACTTTTTTCGTACGTGTTTTATCATTTTCATGGTTATAGAAATATTGCATTAATTAAATACCTTTGTATAAACAAATGGATGAATTTTAATTTAAAACGGCAATTAAAAATGCTTTTTGCAGTACGAAACACGAGTTTTATTCAAAATGAAAGCTGTAAAATTTAATTTGATTCGGATTTTATCATTTTGTGTGCGGTCGCAATATTTATTGGTTTAATTCGAAAATAAAAATAATTCATATATAATAAATAATATCTAAATTTTTCGACGTACAGTTTTGCCAATAAAAAATTTCATGTCCGTCATAAAATTAAATTTCCATTTTGCGCGGACGCACACAATTCCACCCTTAATAACAATAAAAAATTAATCGTCCCTTTTATGGGGTTATTACTAGGTTTAATATGCTTTTGGTGAATGGCTAATTAAATGACGTTCCTCGACGTTAAAAGGTAAATAGTGTTGAATTAAATAAGAAGATTAAATTGAAAAAATGATGGGGATTACTAATGTAATCTCTTCATAATTACTTATTGATTTTCTGTGCAGGTTTTCATTTACTACTTAACTCAATTTCCTTTGTCCTCAGTATTATACTTCTTTGATTTGAGGCTGTAGAAGGCAATGAATGATTAAAAAATCAGACGTTAAAGCTTAATATATTGACCAGTACAATTTTTTTAAGTGTATGATGATCCTGGCCTTCATTGACTCGTCTTGGCTTGATCCAATTTGATCCTGCCACCTTTACTTGACACTGAAGGCCCTCCAAAGTTTGTGGAATTTGGAAGCTTGATGTCTGTGATGTGCCACACGTGTTTAATCCGTGATAAGTCCGGAGATCTTGCTCAGGCCCCGGAATGTTGCCACAATGTGATAATACTCGATTATCCTTAGGAAAACTGGATTTTGAAGGGCCAGGATCTTCTTCCAACCACAGACTCGTTGGTTGTTGAACCAGACACAAACACAACACCTTAAAATTTATATAAATTAGATTTTCTTGACTAAGATAATCAATTGGATGATACGGAAAGATAAATGGAAGAAAAAGAAAAGCTCCATCGTGGTATAATTAATCAAAAGCAGATGCACACGTCACGTTCATTTGGGTGTGCGTAAATCGCGAATCCATTAAACCCCATCAAACGTGGCACAAGAAAACCTGAAGGAGGAACAATAAAAGCTCCACTCACTATCAACTAATCGGCTGAATAATAATAAACGGGGCTCCTGCGCAATCCTGCACAATTAACGAAACAATTAATTAAAAGTTACCCAGACGACTCACCCGTTCAATTACTTTATTAACGAATCCGAAGTGAGGGCTCATCATTATTAATGATGGACGCGAAACAACGGAGCAATTATGCATTGTAGTGTTGACGGTGCTCAACTCTTCCAGTCGGAATTCCGACGTTTCGGCCGCGAATCGAAATCAATTTACTAGTGGAAATTATGTTTGCCGAAGGGAGCACGCAAAATTTACTTTGATTTTAATTACTTTCGAGTGTGTTTGTTCAAATTCAATCTTCAAAATGTCAGTGCCTCCAATAGGTCAAGTTTAATGGCTTTTTTTTAGTATTGTTGTGAATTAAATATTGTTACACGTCTGTTCCATTTCGCCAAATCAATTGCTCCATTATGGCTGTGATTTTATATTCAGAAGGTTTCATTGGACTCGACTGATTTTATTATTTATTTTATGTACTTTGCCACTGTTCATCTAAATTTGATGGTTTTTGGTGTTTTAGTCGAGACATGTCACTGTCATCATGTCTGTCGTCTGTCTTCTGTTCTCTGTCGTTTGTCCTCTGTCCTCTGTAATCTGTAATCTGTCTTCTGTCTTCTGTCTTCTGTCTTCTGTCTTCTGTCTTCTGTGTTCTGTGTTCTGTGTTCTGTGTTCTGTGTTCTGTGTTCTGTGTTCTGTGTTCTGTGTTCTGTGTTCTGTCTTCTGTCTTATGTCTTATGTCTTATGTCTTATGTCTTATGTCTTATGTTTTATGTCTTTGTCTTATATCTTATGTCTTATGTCTTCTGTCCTCTGGCCTCTGTCCTGTGTCTTCTGTTTTCTGTATTCTCTCTTCTGTTTTCTGTTTTCTGTCTTCTGTCTTCTGTCTTATGTCTTATGTTTTATGTCTTTGTCTTATATCTTATGTCTTATGTCTTCTGGCCTCTGTCCTCTGTCCTGTGTCTTCTGTTTTCTGTATTCTCTCTTCTGTTTTCTGTTTTCTGTCTTCTGTCTTATGTCTTATGTTTTATGTCTTTGTCTTATATCTTATGACTTCTGTCTTCTGTCCTCTGTCCTCTGTGCTCTGTCCTGTGTCTTCTATCCTCTGTCTTCTTATGTCTACTGTCTTCTGTCTTTTGTCTTCTGTCTTCTGTCTTCTGTCTTCCGTCTTCTGTCTTCTGTCTTCTGTCTTTTGTCTTCTGTCTTCTGTCTTCTGTCTTCTGTCTTCTGTCCTCTGTCTTCTGTCTTCTTATGTCTACTGTCTTCTGTCCTCTGTCTTCTGACTTCTTATATATTCTTCTATATTCTGTCCTCTGTCTTCTGTCTTCTGTCTTTTGTCTTTTGTCTTCTGTCTTCTGTCTTCTGTCTTCTGTCTTCTGTCTTTTGTCTTCTGTCTTCTGTGTTCTGTCTTCTGTCTTCTTATATTTTCTTCTGTCTTCTGTCCTCTGCCTTCTGTCCTCTGTCTTCTGTCTTCTGTCTTCTATCTTCTGTCTTCTGTCTTCTGTCTTCTGTCCTCTGTCTTCTGTCTTCTTATGTCTACTGTCTTCTGTCCTCTGTCTTCTGACTTCTTATATATTCTTCTATATTCTGTCCTCTGTCTTCTGTCTTCTGTCTTTTGTCTTTTGTCTTTTGTCTTTTGTCTTCTGTCTTCTGTCTTCTGTCTTCTGTCTTTTGTCTTCTGTCTTCTGTGTTCTGTCTTCTGTCTTCTTATATTTTCTTCTGTCTTCTGTCCTCTGTCTTCTGTCCTCTACCTTCTGTCCTCTGTCCTCTGTCTTCTGTCTTCTGTCTTCTGTCTTCTGTCTTCTATCTTCTGTCTTCTGTCTTCTGTCTTTTGTCTTCTGTCTTCTGTCTTCTTATATTTTCTTCTGTCTTCTGTCTTTCTTTTGTCTTTTGTCTTCTGTTTTCTGACTGCCGTCTGTCGTAAATTCAATAAGTTTGTATCTCAAAAACGAGGGTTGATAGATGAAATCTGATGGTTTTTTCACCATATTAAAAATATTCAAAATCAGTTAATTGTTTTTATTTCATCTCTAAATAAAGGGGTATAATTTGAACAATTCGTGGGCCATATAAAGTTACAGTTTACACCTAACATTATAAAGTTTATTTAAAGCTAACGATGGGGATTAAACCCAGTCTGCAGCTGAGAGATAAGAAAAGACATCCGAGGTCCGAGACTTCATGGTCGGGCACGTAGTTTCAGATTTAAATGTCACGATATCTTCATTCAAATCGCCTCGATGGACACACAAAATCAGCTCCAACAATCGTATCACCAAATGACAAAGGCACACAAAACATGTCCCCGTTTAAAACGGTCACTAATTAGACACACACACACAGAGAGGGTGTAACACAATTTTATAACGTAGGCGATTGTTTCAGGCCGGCCCTGAAACACCGCCCGGCCAAATCCGTCGATGAAAATAGCCGCACCTAAGAAATTGCACTGGAAGGCACTCCAGGTAAGTCGTATTGCACATCCATCACCGCAACCCCGAGTGAAAAGTGGCGAAATCCGAGGAATTTAAATAAAATTATGCGTTGGGAAAAGGGAACGGGAAAATGGGGCACGATTAAATCCACTAGTGAGGGGGGGGGGGATTTTCTCAATTAGTTTAAGTGACTCGTCGCGACTCCGGATAAGGAAATAGATTAAAGTGAAACGATATCCGAATTAAATGTCTTGACATTTAAAAATGGCGTGTGTAAAACGTAAAATATCGACGTAATGCTTTCCAATTCCCCAACCTCAACTTATCCACCCCCTTACATCATCCGGATTATATAAATTTTAAAAATTAGATTATTATTATCTAAAATCTATCGATCTATGTAAATATTTGTACGTTTATTTTCAAATACATTTTGGTACATAAATAAACTGTTTAAATATTGCACATCTTTTAGTCGAGCCTTGTTGACTTTGGTAATTTAATCGTGATTAGCACGACTGTCGAATGTTGTGAAGGACACAAATTGCTTTTGTTCGTGTATTATTATTTTGGGGTCGATTGATTATTTTGTTTTGAACAAGGTGTGGATTAAGTGTTCTCTTTGGATTTATATTAATAAGGTCAGTTGTACATTTTTAAACGTATTTTTAATTGTTTCAAATCTATACAATGCAATTAACATTACTGTAAAACATTTTAAACAATTTTATTTGAAATTTAGATACTTGTTTAATTTGTGAGAAAGTGGGAAGAAATTTTGTATAAAATGAAAACAATTTCGAAACTTCTTGAGAAATTTTCTATACAATTAAGGGAGTTCAAAATCTTTTTAAGTAATTTTGTATAAAATTAAGACACTTCTTTTTAATGTAATTGAGTCAGTTGTGGAAGTTTCTGTGTAGTTTTTTATACAAATAAAAGAGTTGTTAATCTTTCTAAGGTATTTTGTATACAACTAAGAATTTTGTGAAACTTCTTAAGCAATTTTTTATGGAATTAAGACACTTTTTAAAATTTTTGGCCAATTTTATTTACAATTAAAGTAATTAAAAATCTTTTTAAACCATTTTGTATAAAATTAAGACACCTTCTAAATCTTCTGGGCAACTTTAAATATATTTTAAACAGTTGTAAAAGTTTCTAGGCAATTTTTTATACAATTAAAATAGTTGTTAATCTTTCTAAGGTATTTTGTATAAAACTAAGAATGTTGTGAAACTTCTCAACCAATTTTTTATGGAATTAAGACTCTTTTTAAAATTTTTAACCAATTTTCTATACAATTAAAGTAGTTAAAAATCCTTTTAAACCATTTTATATAAAATTAAGACTCTTTCTAAATCTCCAGGGCAATTTTAAATATAGTTGAGAAAGTTGTGAAAGTTTTTTATACAATTAAAACAGTTGTTAATCTTTCTAAGATATTTTGTATAAAACTCAGGATGTTGTGAAACTTCTTAAGCAATTTTTTATGTAATTAAGACACTTTTTAAAATTTTTGACCAATTTTCTATACAATTAAAGTAGTTAAAAATCTTTTTAAACCATTTTTTATAAAATTAAGACACCTTCTAAATCTCCTAGACAATTTTATATACAATTAAAACAGATGTTAATCTTTCTAAGGTATTTTTTATACAACTAAGAATGTTGTGAAACTTCTTAAGCAATTTTTTATGGAATTAAGACTCTTTTTAAAATTTTTGACCAATTTTCTATACAATTAAAGTAGTTAAAAATCTTTTTAAACCATTTTTTATAAAATTAAGACACCTTCTAAACCTCCTAGACAATTTTATATACAAATAAAACAGTTGTTAATCTTTCTAAGGTATTTTTTATACAACTAAGAATGTTGTGAAACTTCTTAAGCAATTTTTTATGGAATTAAGACTCTTTTTAAAATTTTTGACCAATTTTCTATACAATTAAAGTAGTTAAAAATCCTTTTAAAGCATTTTATATAAAATTAAAACACCTTCTAAACCTCCTAGGCAATTTTATATACAATTAAAACAGTTGTTAATCTTTCTAAGGTATTTTTTATACAACTAAGAATGTTGTGAAACTTCTTAAGCAATTTTTTATGGAAAAAAGACACTTTTTAAAATTTTTGACCAATTTTCTATACAATTAAAATAGTTAAAAATCCTTTTAAATCATTTTATATAAAATTTAGACACCTTTTAAACCTCCAGGGCAATTTTAAGTATAGATTAGATAGTTATGAAAGTTCCTAGACAATTTTTTATACAATTAAAATAGTGGTTAATCTTTCTAAAGTATTCTGTATACAACAAAGAATGTTGTGAAATTTCTTAAGCAATTTTTTATTAAATTAAGATACTTTTTAAAATTTTTGACCAATTTTTTATACAATTAAAGTAGTTAAAAATCCTTTTAAACCATTTTATATGAAATTAAGACACTTTCTAAACCTCCTGGGCAATTTTAAATATAGTTTAGATAGTTATGAAAGTTTCTAGGCAAGTTTTTATACAATTAAAATAGTTGTCAATCTTTCTAAGCTATTTTCATAGGACTAAGAAAGTTATGATTCGTTTAACAAAGATAATTGTGAAAATAAAAATAGACAACTGTAAATATATCGTCCTCAATTAAAGCCCGAACATGGAACGTTTGATGGGATTGCTTTTTACGGTACACGCAGAAAATACGCATCGCTAAAAAAGGGGCTCGTTAAGCGAAACAGCATAGCAAAGTGAAACGAAATTAATCTTTGTGTGTTCTTTGGAAAACGTTCCTAGGTAACCGGACGCCGGGAAATAATATCCAGCGACATTGATTGAAGTGTGCAGATCGGTTAGCAGATGGTGGATGCTGCAAATTCGAAAATAAAACGATCGCACCTGTCCACATTGTCAATCCCCCTTTTTTTTTGTTCTAACTGACTAAAATGGATGATAATTAAAATCTAAAACAGCGGCAATTAAAGGTTTAAGAGGAATATTTTAGGATTTGTATAAAGAATGTAGTTGTTCACACGTTAATGTGAAATTTTAATTTATTTCACTGCAATTTTAACATATTAACACGTTCTCCAGTTCGTAACAATGAACGTCAAACACATTTTAATTTACGTCTATTATTTATTTTGTCTCAATCTGAACGAACAATAGATTTGTCATATCCACTTTTAAGCCACAATAGATTAAAAACGACAGTCTGGAAACCACCCTCAAAAACCAGATTGATGCACCCATAAAAATCGAATGTGTGCGATAATAATTCTTGGCAGCAGTTTCCCCCATCCCCCACAAATTCTTGGTGGTGACTTTTTCTCGCCACTCAGCACATTAGCTCGTGGCCGTTAGCTTGATTTATGTTCTACGCGAAAGAAAAAAACAATTTTCCCCTCCCGCAATATCAATCCATGATCCAAGTTTTTATTAGTCATTATTATTGGGTCAGCGGGTTTGTGAATTATTGCGACTTTGGCCCGGAATTGGGGTGGTCTTTAACATGCTAATGATGACTCCAATTTAAATGCAGTTTTATTGGGGGGGTCGTAATGTGTAATTATGACAACAACAGTTAATGGACTGCAACAAAGTATACTATATAAGATTTAAATACTGCCCAAGTTTAGTTAACTTCGAATAACACAAAACAGTTTAACAAAGTTAATTAGTGAAGTGTAAAATGTCTACACAAAAGTTCCCGGTTGACAGGGTGAAAAAAAATAACACAGGAATTAAGTCGGGTCGAACTTAAAATTAATAGCTCAACTTCGTTAATTACAGTACATTAATGGGAACAATTTCCAAGTGTTGTAGCTTGAATTTTGAATTTAATTAGTAGTTCGCCTGATGAAATTCGACCGGAGGTGAATTATTGGATGATTTGAGAAAACAACAATTAAGAACGAAGTTTAAGGGGGGGGGAACTCTTTTATTAGTTTGTAGGTGAGAAATTAATTATGAAAATGGTGGAACATTATTAATTATTTTTTGAATTCAGAATGTATCAAATTAATGAAGGTGCATAAATTAATAAATATGAATTAAATACATGAAATTTAATTTGCAATAAATTACTGTATATTTGATTTGTTGCTGTAGATAATATTTAAATTGAATTCGAAAATAATACCGTAAATTGTAGATTTATACAAACAGATAAATTAAATACAATTTATAAAAAAACACATAAAATATATCGGTAGAAACAACATCTTAATTATAAACAAAAGTGATTAATTCCAGAATTATTTTAACTGTATATAAAGTGCTTAAATCAACAGTCTTCATTATATATAAAATTGTTTAAATTATATACAATTATTTCTTAGAATTTCATATTTTTCTTAATGCATTACTTAATTTTATACAAAATTGTATATATAGTTTTAAAAATTATCTTAATTATATACAAAAGTGCTTAACTTCGTAAATCTCTTAACTGTATATAAAGTGCTTAAAAGGTTAACCAAATCAAAAGTCCTTATTGTATATAATATTGGTTAAATTATATACAAAAGTTCTTATAGAGTTTTATATTTCGCTTAATTATATTGATAATAACTAAAAAAGTTTAATACATGTCTTAATTATATACAAAATTGTATGTAAACTCTTAATTATATACATAAGTGCTTAATTTTATAACTTATTAAAATATATTTAAAGTGCTTAAATTGTTAGCTAAATCAATAGTCTTAATTGTATATAAAATTATTTAAATTATATACAACATTTCTCAGAAAATTTCAAATTTCTCTTAATTATATTCAAAATAGCCAATAAAGTTTAATACATTTCTTAATAATATACAAAATTGTATATAAAGTTTTAAAACTGTCTTAATTATATACAAAAGAACTTAATTTCATTACTTCATTAACTGTATATAAAGTGCTTAAAGAATTAACCAAATCAACAGTCTTCATTGTATATAAAATTACTTAAATTGTATAGAAAATTTATTAGAAGTTTCATATTTCTCTTAGTTAAAGTTAAAGAAGTTTAACAGATTAATTTTATACAAAATAGTTTATAAAAATTCACAAATGTGCTTTTTAAGCAATTATATATAGTTGTATATAATATAGTTCTGAAATATTAGCTAAATCAATAGTCTTAATTGTATATAAAATTACTTAAATTGTATACATAATTTCTCAGAAAATATCATATTTCTCTTAATTATATTCAAAATAGTCAATAAAGTTTAATACATGTCTTAATTATATACAAAATTGTATATAAAGTTTTAAAACTGTCTTAATTATATATAAAAGAACTTAATTTCAATACTTCATTAACTGTATATAAAGTGCTTAAAGAATTAACCAAATCAACAGTCTTAACTGTATATAAAATTACTTAAATTGTGTAGAAAATTTATTAGAAGTTTCATATTTCTCTTAGTTAAAGTTAAAGAAGTTTAAAAGATTAATTTTATACAAAATAATTTATAAAAATTTTTAAGCAATTGTTTATAGTATATACAATTAAAACTTTTTTAAATGAAGCATTATAAAATTAGTCTTAAAACAATGATTCAATTAATACACAAATATTAACGCCCTGTTGGTTGGTCCAACGTTGATTATTAACAAACAAAATTTTGCATAAGCAAATACCCCCAACGTCGTCCTCTTAAAATAATTACGTGGCAAAAACCCTCAAATTACTAGGGGGACCAATATTCCCCGGAAAATAAGGAAAACCGGACACAGGACCCGTTTGATTAGTCTATGCAAACGACCGTCGATTGAAATTCAAACCCGATTCATCCACCCCACACCACCTCAACGTTATCCACGACCCAAATTAAACGGGTTGCGACAGATTGACCCAGAAAGGGAGAAAAAAAAAATTGCGGCCGGTCTTGTGCGTATGACGGCGTTTCAATACGTTCAATGTAATTTATGGTGATCGGATGCCGGACAATGTCCGGACGTTTATTGGTCAATAAATTGGAGTGTGCTGTTTTGCTCGATTTACTGTTTGCAGTTTGTTATGACGGTTGCCATTAATTGCCTTTATGTATCTGGATGCAGCGCATAATAGTTTTGCGTTTCATCTGTGATAATGGAACTTGTCATTTGTAAATTAGAATGTTATCGTTTAGATGAATGTATTCAGTTCCATGTTTATTCTATTGCAATGAAAATTATTATTGTCACATAACCTATAAGTTAGGTTGTAACCTAAACAATTTGGTTATGTGTGTCAGAATTAGACAACTATCACATAAGCTATTAGTTAGGTTATAACCTAAACAATTAGGTTATGTGTGTCAGAATTAGACAACTATCACATAAGTTATTAGTTAGGTTATAATCTAAACAATTAGGTTATATGTGTCAGAATTAGACGACTATCACATAACCTATTAGTTAAGTTGTAATCTAAATAATTAGGTTATGTGTGTCACTCTTATTATTCCTTGAAATTTTAGCCCTTGAGAAGAGGCCATTAGTTGTGTAAATTTATTCTTTTGTTTCGTTCTTATTTTCTCAACTTCTTGCACAAATTACTTTAACAAACTAATTCGCTGGGAATTTGTCTCGGTTCCCCCCACAAAATTCTTCAACTAATCCCCCAAAGGTCTTGCAAGGAGATTCCCTCCAAAACGTTCTGCGAATTAATTTTCTGTCAACAAATTTACCTCGACTCAAAATTACTGGGAACCTCCAGGGATTATTTAAATATCAGCTAATTAACCCCAAGTTATCCCAATTAACGTCATGTTTCATTATCAAACTTTGGCCAAACTTGAGCAAAGAAACACTTATCAATAAAAATAAATGTCTAAATCCAATTCCTCTCACACTTTCAGATGAGTTAAAACTCAATAAGAAGGGGATTTTTGGTAATTCGATCTCAAAGGGGGTGAAAAATAAGCTTAAAAGACGAAAGAAGTGATGTGGAAGCACAATTTTAGACTTTATCAATCGATTTTTAAGGGTTGGATGAAAAAATGGTATTTTTAAGAGGTTTACGACAATATTTGCCTTCTGAGTGGTTGTTTTGAATATATTTGTATACCTACTGAATATTTACGTTATTTTAACACAAATATAAATTATATTCAGACATGAAATCCCCACATTAAGGTGATGAGGTGTCATTTATTTTATAGTTTGATCCATTGTCTTCGACTTAATGATGTCAGTTCAAAATAATTATGTAAATTGAAATGACATTACATTGATTGAACAATAAAAGTATCATTTAGAAAGTAAACTGAAACTGAAATGGCAGAACAATTCATTAAACTCCACTAAGTGAAAATCAATAGGGAAACTTTGGAGATATTTTTTCAGTTACTGATTTAAGTACAACTTTCATTATTTTGTCAATGTGACTTTATTTATTACTTAATTATTAGGTTTTCAGATTTCTTGTCGCCAATTAGAAAAAAAAAACTGTAATTGGATGGAATAAATTTCCACCATCTCTTAAAATAGGCACAAAACATCATGCCCAACAATAAATATCGATTGGCCCTTGTTATTATATGGTAAACTGAAACTTGTAATTGATCTTCGTATTAATTAATGTCATAATTGAGTTATGGCCTCCTCCAGCCACTCATCCCACTTACACAGGGCCCGTTATTAATACAAAGTACAAGAAAAAATCGGGGGGGTTGCGTCCGAGATAATAAATGTTCCACTTTTTTTGCCGCTGAAACGAATATGAAATACGACTTATCTTGTTTCGCTGATAAGTTTTTTTTTTAATCAGCCCGGATTTAACTGGGTCACTGCACAAAATGATTTTATTACGGAAATAATGGGAATTTGCATATGGATTCTTTGAGTGATCATGGTAATTTATGGAGATGCCGGGGATGGGGTTTAAAGTCTTTTGTTCCTTTTATTCTCGAGATTCGTTTCAGATTATTTTCAAGGGCGCAAGAAAAGTATTTTACATAATTATGGATGTATTATATAATCAAAATTGCGCAATAATTTTAGGCCGGCTGTATAAAAAAGCTATTTAAAGTTTTTGAACTGACTAAGATGTACAAGACTGGTGAAGAAGTTTCTCAACTCTCTTAAATATATACAAAAGGTCCCATTACTCTTTTAATTGTGTATAAAATTAGACAGGAAATTGCATAACTGTTTTAATTCTGTACAAAATAAGAAATAAACTAAATCATTCACTAAATGTTGATTTAGTTTCAGAAATTTCTTAATTATACACATAACTATTTAAGAAGTAATATACTTAAGACAAAATTATTAAGAAGTTGTCTGGCTATCCTAATTTTATACAAAACAGAAAGTTTGGAATAATATACATTGTATATCCATATGTTGATACACTTTCTCAACTCTCTTAATTATATACACAACTCTTTAGAAAGTTACATACTTAATACAAAATTGGTTAAGAAGTTATCCAACTACCTTAATTTTATACAAAACAGGAAGTTTGGAACTGTATACATTGTATATCCATACGTTGATACACTTTCTCAACTCTTTTATATATATACACAACTCTTTAGAAAGTTTCCAGTTATATACTTAATACGAAATTGGTTAAGAAATTATCTAACTACTTTATTTTTATACAAAACAGGAAGTTTGGAGCTGTATACATTGTATATCCATACGTTGATACACTTTCTCAACTCCCTTAATTATACACACAACTTTTTAGAAAGTTTCCAGTTATGTACTTAATACGAAATTGGTTAAGAAGTTGCCCAACTACCTTAATTTTATACAAAACAGGAAGTTTGGAACTGTATACATTGTATATCCAAACGTTGATACACTTTCTCAACTCTCTTAATAAATACATAAGTCTTTAGAAAGTTTCCAGTTATATACTTAATACAAAATTGGGTAAGAAGTTGTCTAACTGCCTTAATTTTATACAAAACAGGAAGCTTTGAATTCTTTACGTTGTATATCCATTCGTTGATACAAAACTTTGTTTAATACGTTATTAAAAAATTTTATTGACCTCTTCCCTTCATATTTTAAAGGTGGTCCATCAATTAAAAGTATTCCAGTCTGGAAATGTTTGCAGAGCCGACAATCGGCCATAATTTTTATTCGTCACCATTCAACAAGAAATTGTGATTGATGAGCGGGCGCGTATTACGTGTTTACCGTTACATCTAAAAATAAAATCCGCCCTCGGGGAATCGTTGCACAAATTCCAATTAGGCAAATAAAACAGGCCGACCCATTTTGCCTCCGGGGACGCAAATCCGTTCCGCAATTAATCATCAATTGCAATTGCTTGCACCGGAGTTTGTTTGTATGGCTCATTATCCGACAAGCGACCGAATTAAACGAGGATTTCCCGGAGTTGCTTACTTCCAGACGTTTTTTTTATTTATTCAAAAACGAATTAAGGTCTCGGCTGAAATCTGACAAAGGGTTTCGGCTCACTGACAATCACCCACGCAAGGATCAGACGTACGTATAAATTAACCGTTCGAATTAAGTCGAAATGACGCATTTGCGTTGGGCTCGTTGAATGCAATTAACGTCGCCACTCAAAATACGGTCTAGCCGAGCCAAGAATCCGGAAGTTCCGTCACCCAAATGCATCTAATACGACTTCATTCCAATTTGTGTGACACACATTCGTTTCTCTATTAAGCAAATTGGTGAATAGTTCCCATTTAACATGTCACTGTCTGAGGAATTCATCTGGATTACAATTTTACTTGACGTAATTAAGTTAATCAACATTAAATTAGGAGGTCTCATTGAAATACAAGACTTAAAAAGTGTTCCAACTAAGTTTAAGTGCCTTAATTTTATATACAATTGCTTAGAAACTTTCCCAATTGTATACAAACTTATTTAACAGGTCTCCCGAACTCTAATTTTTACAAAATTTATTAAAAAACTTTCTGTATATCTTAAATATATACTATATTGTTTAGAAAGATGTCTTATTCTCGTAATTGTATATAAAATTCTTGAGAAATATGCCCTATTTTTTTAATTTTCTACAAATTTTCTTGGAAATTTAATTATATATAAAATTGACAAAGATGTCTCTCAAATCTCTTAATTGTATACAAACTTTTTTAAAAGCTTTCTCACTTTCTTAATTTTATATGAAATTGCTTAGAACCATTTTAATTGTATAGGAACTTTCTTAAGTGCCTTAATTTTATATACAATTACTTAGAAGCTTTTCCAACTGTTCTAATTGTATACAAAGTTATTTAGAAGGTCTCTCAAACTCTAATTTTATATAAAATTGCTTAAAAAGTTTTCTGTATGTCTTAATTATACACTACATTGCTTAGAAAGTTACCTGATTGTTGTAATTATATATAAAATTCCTGAGAAAGATTCCCTATTCTTTTAATTTTCTACAAATTTTCTTGAAAACTTAATTGTATACAAAATTGCTAAAGAAGTATCTCGAATCTCTTAATTGTATACAAACTTTTTTAAAAGCTTTCCCACTTTCTTAAGTTTATATCAAATTGCTTAGAAAGTGTCCCAACCATTTTAATTGTATACAAAACTATTTAGAAACTTTATTAAGTGCCTTAATTTAATATACAATTGCTTAGAAATTTTCCCAACTGTTCTAATTGTATACAAAGTTATTTAGAAGGTCTCCCAAACTCTAATTTTATATGAAATTGTTTAAAAAGTTTTCTGTATGTCTTAATTATACACTACATTGCTTAGAAAGTTGACTGTTCGTTGTAATTATATATAAAATTCTTGAGACAGATTCCCTACTCTTTTAATTTTCTACAAATTTTCTTGGAAACTTAATTGTATACAAAATTGCCAAAGAAGTATCTCAAATCTCTTAATTGTATTCAAACTTTTTTAAAAGCTTTCCCACTTTCTTAAGTTTATATCAAATTGCTTAGAAAGTGTCCCAACCATTTTAATTGTATACAAAACTATTTAGAAACTTTATTAAGTGCCTTAATTTTATATACAATTGCTTAGAAACTTTCCCAATTGTATACAAACTTATTTAACAGGTTTCCCGAACTCTAATTTTTACAAAATTTCTTAAAAAACTTTCTGTATATCTTAAATATATACTATATTGTTTAGAAAGATGCCTTATTCTTGTAATTGTATATAAAATTCTTGAGAAATATTCCCTATTTTTTTAATTTTCTACACATTTTCTTGGAAACTTAATTGTATATATAATTGACAAAGAAGTCTCTCAAATCTCTTAATTGTATACAAACTTTTTTAAAAGCTTTCCCACTTTTTTAATTTTATATAAAATTGCTTAGAATGTGTCCCAACCATTTTTATTGTATAGGAACTTTCTTAAGTGCCTTAATTTAATATACAATTGCTTAGAAGCTTTCCCAACTGTTCTAATTGTATACAAAGTTATTTAGAAGGTCTCCCAAACTCTAATTTTATATGAAATTGCTTAAAAAGTTTTCTGTATGTCTTAATTATACACTACATTGCTTAAAAAATTGACTGTTTGTTGTAATTATAAATAAAATTCTTGAGAAAGATTCCCTACTCTTTTAATTTTCTACAAATTTTCTTGGAAACTTAATTGTATACAAAATTGCCAAGGGAATCTCTCAAATCTCTTAATTGTATACAAAACTTTTTAAAAGCTTTCCAACTTTCTTAAATTTATATGAAATTGCTTAGAAAATGTACCAACCATTTTAATTGTATACAAAACTATTTAGAAACTTTCTTAAATGCCTTAATTAATTATATACAACTGCTTAGAAAGTTTTCTAACTGTCTTAATTGTATAAAAAGTTATTTAGGAACTTTCTCAAACTCTATTTTTATACAAAATTACTTAGAAAGATTCCGAACTTTCTTAATTGTCTAGAAAGCTTTATTATTGTTTTAATTGTATACAGAATTGGTTAGAAAGTTTTCGAATTATTTAAATTATATATAAATTATCCTGAAAAGTTTCCTAACTATCTTAATTGTATATAAAATTGTTTGAAAGTGTTTCAATTGTATATAAAATTGTTTAGAAGGTTTTGTCTTCCATAATTTAATTTTTTAGAAAGTTTTCTGTATACAAATTAGTTTAGAAAGTTTGATAACGGTTTTAAATATATATAAAAGTACTTTTAAAGTTTCCCAACTGTTTTAATTGTATAAAAAATTAGAATAAAATATTTAAATCTGTTTAAAATTGGACGATTTTAAAATTTAATCCCTACAACTTTATTGTCGGTGATTGGGTTACGCATTTAAATTTTATTATTTCTGATAAAACCTGCACTCTAAGACTTACGAGTGTTTGAAACAATCGACCCTCAAAAACGGAGTAGCAAACATACCATACAAATGGCAATAAAAACATTTCAACCTCGAAATTTCCATAGTAACACGCCTATCGATCGTGCCAGATTCTGATACCGGTGTCTTGGGAGACAGGAAACGTGCAAACCGAATAATTCCCGTCATTGCCGCGCCAACATTACCGGAAAAATGGAACACCACCATCCAGTTTTGATCCCGTCTATCAGTCCGGGCCGATCCTCGAATCGTACTTCAGATTCGTCCGCGAGATGTTTAAATTTACCGGATAACGAGTTTCAGACGCACCGACGGAAGATAAAAGTGGTGCAGGGCGTCCAATTAGGAATTTTCATTTTGCCTCGGTAACAAACCATTAATGGGCGAACTGAGCTTCAAATTAAGAAAGCGTCTGTAATTAATCAGTCGTGCAACCCCCCCTGATTTCGCCCTAAGGCCGAGGGGGTTGGTGTAAATAAAAACAGAGCGGCGAAGAGCCCGAACATCGAACGGCAATTTAAACATCAGTTGCCGTCGTCAAAGTAGTCGTTAGTCGAAGTCCTTTGCCTCGTTATCACTTGACTCTGTTTGTACTGTTCTTTCACGTACAATGACATAAATAAATACAGTTTTTCTTGATGTTTACACAACTCTCGGTTATATTTAATTTGTTCAAAAGACAAAGTCCTCTTAAATAAAACAAACACAAATTGTATTTTGTGTTGAAATGAATTCAAATAATTATTGTCCCAATTTTTTTTTTCCAGGTTACCCTGATTGAAACTGTGACCTCATACAAGGTAAATTAATTTATTTTATATTTATAATGCCAGCATACAAATAATAAACAAAATAAGGCAATTTAAAAATAAAATAGGGGCTGATTTATTTTTAAATAAAACACTTCATGAAAAGGTACGAATAAAAATAAATGTCAACGTTACTTTTTCAAATAATTTAAATTAAATCTCGGCAAGCGGCGAAGGTCATAAACAAAGAAACTTTTTTAATAACGTCTTCCAGTTGAAACTAATAAAGACATAAATATTATCTCGGCAACAAAATATTAAATTTCACTTGTTTAAGACAACTCACTTAATTGTATGGAAAATGTTTAAGAAGTTCCACAACTCTCTTATTATATACAAAATTGATAAGAAAGTTTTATAACTATCTTAATTGTACATAAAGTTGCTTAAGATGTATCACAAATGATTTATTTATAAATAAAATTGATTAGAAAATTTCATGACCATCTTAATTATAGACAAAATTGCTTAGAAAGTTTCCCAAAGGTCTTAATTGTACTCAAAATTCTTTAAAAAGTATACGACTCACTTAATTGTATAGAAAACTGTTCAAGAAATTCCACAACTAACTGTATTAATTGTATATAAAATTGATAAAGATGTTTCACAGATGTTTTATTTATGAATAAAATTGTTTACAAAATTTCACGATCGTCTTATTTATATACAAAATTGCTTAGAAAGTTTCTCAAAGGCCTTAATTGTACTCAAAATTCCTTAAGAAGTATACAATTCACTTAATTGTATAGAAAATTGTTTAAGAAGTTCCACAACTCTCCTATTATATACAAAATTGATAAGAAAGTTTCATAACTGTATTAATTGTATATAAAATTGCTTAAGATGTTTCACAAATGTTTTATTTATGAATAAAATTGCTTACAAAATTTCACGACCGTCTTAATTATATACAAAATTGCTTAGAAAGTTTCTCAAAGGTCTTAATTGTACTCAAAATTCCTTAAGAAGTATACAATTCACTTAATTGTATAGAAAATTGTTTAAGAAGTTCCACAACTCTCTTATTATATACAAAATTGATAAGAAAGTTTCATAACTGTATTAATTGTATATAAAATTGCTTAAGATGTCTCACAAATGTTTTATTTATGAATAAAATTGGATACAAAATTTCACGACCGTCTTAATTATATACAAAATTGCTTAGAAAGTTTCTCAAAGGCCTTAATTGTATTCAAAATTCCTTAAGAAGTATACAATTCACTTAATAGTATAGAAAATTGTTTAAGAAGTTCCACAACTCTCCTATTATATACAAAATTGATAAGAAAGTCCCATAACTGTATTAATTGTTTATAAAATTGCTTAAGATGTTTCACAAATGTTTTATTTATGAATAAAATTGCTTACAAAATTTCACGACCGTCTTAATTATATATAAAATTGCTTAGAAAGTTTCTCAAAGGCCTTAATTGTATTCAAAATTCCTTAAGAAATATACAACTCACTTAATTGTATAGAAAATTGTTTAAGAAGTTCCACAACTCTCTTATTATATACAAAATTGATAAGAAAGTTTCATAACGGTATTAATTGTATATAAAATAGCTTAAGATGTTTCACAAATGCCTTATTTATAAATAAAATTGTTTAGAAAATTTCTTGACCATCTTAATTATATACAAAATTGTTTAGAAAGTTTTTCAGAGGTTTTAATTGTACTCAAAAGTTTTTAAGAAGTATACAACTCATTTAATTGTATAGAAAACTATTTAAGGAGTCCCACAACTCTCTTATTATATACAAAATTGATCTGTTTTAATTGTATATAAAGTTGTTTAAGAAGTATACAACTCCTAAATTCTATAATGAAAACTTTTATACATGTTAATTTCATATTTTCAAGATGGATTTATCAACTTAATCTTCTGTCTTGATTAATGAGATCTGACTATTACATTGAGTATAATTAATATTATAAATTTTCTTAATCTGTACATTAAGTCGCAGTAATTATTCGCACAATACCGAAGGGTGAGGAAATCCTGAAACACAAATTCCCAATTTTCGTGGATAGAACATTTTCTCTCACAGCAAGTTCATTAATTGCACAGATCTCATACACGGTTACGGTGTTTAAAGCCTCCACTTAATTTGAACGCAGCGTGTGAGACACAATTAAACCGCCCGATTTGAATAATTCCGGAAGCAAGTGGCCGTTTTTGTCGGTGACGTTCCGACGTTTAAATATATTACGAGGTTAGTATCACAATTTTCTCACGTTCACACCTAAATGAACTTCCATTTGGTACCGCAGAAAGTCTTTGTTTAATTTTTCCTACACTGATTTAAAGCATTTTTTGAGTTAGATGATGTATGAGCCTTTTATTGTTTACAATTCTAATAGATTTAGATAATGACAGATATGAAGATACTAAATCTAATGGAAGATGTCTTAACATTAACTCATCCAAAGAGTTTTAAACTAATAACTAGAATGTTTTACTTCTTCTGAAGAGTAAGTTGGGGTATAAATTTATGAGTTTTGATTACAATTGTGGGTATTTTGTTGCATAAAGTAGAAAGTTGAACTTTAAAAGCATTTTCCTGTACCTGATATTAAAACTTGTGACATTTATAAAGCCTTCCTTCACTTTTTGATATTGTTTTACAGAATATTACATTATATTTGACTGCATATTTTATTTGTACACGTGCAATTTAATAAGCTTTGTATTTGACATGTCGAAAATGTATATAAATTACGAATCGAGTACAGGAAATTTAATTAACGTTGACGAAACTATTTTCGTAAAGTTCACCGGTTAGACATTGAATGTTAGTCAATTTAAATCCGTCCAAAATAGGCGTTAATTAAACTAAAAGTTTTTCCTACCAATTATAAAATTAATTAGTTTAAATTAATTACCGTTTAGACAGTTGAAAGTTTAAAAAAACTCTTAGCAAATGATTATTTGAATAGGTCGAAGGTGCACGTGCAATAATGGAGACAAATATTTGCACATTAAGGCTTCCATTCAACATTCATTGATGCCATCGAAAAGGTCAAACACACGAAAAAGAAAAAAAACACTTCCAAATATTTTTTGCCTATGATCGGTGTTCGTTTGTAATCACGAGAAATCGATTAGCAAACAAATGGTCGGCGGTTCGAACGTCTAAAAACGTATTATCGGCGTAAAATTAAAAAAAAAAAGCGGGGATTTTCTATTTTAACATTTCGTACCCGTCCATTTGCTGAATCAATATTTGCCATGTTCTCAATTAATTAATTTTCCTGCAGACGCATCGGGAGATTGCCATTGTGTGGGTTATTGAATTTTGTCAGAAGAATGTTGTCTGATGTTAATTACACGAGTTTTGACGACTAAATTAAAATTGTTTTAGTTATCAGTTCAATCATGGCTAAAGAAGGAAAGGGAAGAACCTACAAAATTATTATTATTATTATGTTTAATTATATTTTTACAATAAGTGGGGACTTTGCTGATGCTCCTGCAAAACAGCATCCATCATTATAATTGAAATAAACGTGCATCTAAGAATAGATAGTTTGCATGTTGACGTCCCCAACTTCTCAACACACATTAGTATGTTCGACAGCGAATGCACTTAATGAAACTACTACGTAAATAAGTTTGCTCAGACGCCGAGACGTCGCACCTTAATATTAATAAAACGTCTGATAACAAACGAAATAAATCGTTCGTTTAATAAAAGAAACAGCAGGACCGTTTATTGTGTTTAGTTTCTGTAGTTTATGGTGTCGTATAAAAATTATCGGTTTATACGTCTTTTCTTCATTGTTTTATTAATCTGTTATTCGGGAGTTTTTATTGTTTGTCCACGAATTGTTTCCAAAACCGAAAGGCTCAACTTCAAAGTTATAAAACTCACATAAACACTCATAAAATTAAAAATAAACGTTATTAAATTAAAAAATTAAAGCATCCATCATTATTGAACACCAATTTAAATTTTTAGCGAAGGAAAGGAAGGTAAACATTTTTAAAATCAATTTAATGTGCCCAAAATAATCTATTAGGTAATTTTATTTATGAGCAAAATGTGCTGAGAGTTTTATTAAATTTATATTTTATTTCTTTTATATGTATATTGGATTTTAATATTACATAATCAAATCGATATTTATAACAAAAATTTTCCAATTAAACCCCACGTCACGACCACAAATATATTTGTACGTAACACTTTGTCCAGAAAATTTATTAGCCACCCTTTTATTCAGGTCACATTTCCAATAAGCAAATTTATTCCTTGGTCAATTTTACGAACGAATTGAGACATCGACTCGACGGACAGATGGCAAAGTAAAAAAATTCCAGACACATTTTTTAAACCCCTCAACTTCTATAAACTTCAGTTCTTTTTTAAGCGACACATTAAAATAATCATTGACAATGACAAAAGTCGAGTGATTTGGGTCAGAGTTTACAGTGTCGTGGATCGGATGAATTGCCCAATTAAACATCTAATATTGCGTCCCCACGGACTGAATTAACCGCCCCTTTTCCGAGGGCACAATGCTCATCCCTGTGGATAAATCGAAGTGCTTTTTCATCAAGTTTTCATCAATAGGACGGATGTTAATTAGTATTTTTTATTGACGACGCGTTTTAGTATTTTTTGTTTATTTATTGTCTTCGTGATTACTGAATTTTTCGTGAGTAAGTTTAATGTAATGTGAAATTATTAATAATATGCTCGAGTAGTTTAAAGGATAATCAATATAATTCATTTCCTGGCTAAAAAGGGCGGATAAAATGTCATAACACATCGATTTCTTTTACTATCAAATTAACATAAGAAATCCTGAAGTATATTTTCAATATGTCAGAATAATTTAATGTGAAAAATAATATATTAAAATTAGAATTAATATTAATATAAAATATTAAATGGCACTATAAATAAATTCACACTGAAGGATTTATATATAAAACAAATACGTATTAATAGTTTCAGTTTTTGGTTGCCAAGTAAAAAAAATGATTTTTAATATTTTTTATTTTTAAGAAATAAAAGTTTAAAAAATGGCGAATGCGTCTAAAGTTTTAAAAATGGTGGATGCGCATAAAGTTTTAAAATTGGTGAATGCGTATAAATTCTTTGCACCATAAATAAATTGTATACACTGTAGGATTTATATATAAAACAATTACGAATTACTAATATTAATTCCAGTTTCAGTTTTCGGTCGCCAAACGAAGAAAAATTATTTTTAATATTATATATGTATATTAGACTGTTCGTGACTGAAAATCGACAATTTTTTTTATTAATTATATCAAAAATTTTGTTGGAAATGATAAAAAAAATACTGTAAAAGTTACATCTCTTAATATTAATATTAAGAGGTGCCACATCGTAAATTTTAATTTCCCGTTTAAATAACACGGGAACGGTGTTCTGTTGGATTTTGAAATTTTTTATCTCTCGTTAGAGATAATATTTCAAAATGATCAAAACAGATTTTTATAGAAAATTTAACGCTCTACAAAAAATATCTCTTACACTTTTTTGGTATATTCATTTTTTCAAAAGTTATTTAACATTAAAGTTGGATTGATTTAAAATTTTGATATTTTTCTCATTCTCTGAGGCAACCATCAACTTTATGGAAAAATTTTATATAACATTTTTTGTAGAGAATTCAATTTCCTATAATTTATCTCCGAAAAAGTTTTTGATATTGTTTACAGATCATAAGTTATCTGCAGAAAACTAAAAATTTAATTAAATAAATGTTATTTTACTGCTTAAAATTAAGCATTTTATTTAAATAAATAGATTTTTACTAAAAAGATTGATTGTTTATTAAAATCAAAGTTGTATATATCGTTACATTAACAGACTCTTACTACAATTTGGCAATTTTTTTCTGTATATATTACAAAACTTAAGTATTCGTATTATTATGTTAATTATTTTAATTATTACTATAAAAAGTAAACTTATTTTAATAAAAAACCATTTGTGAAACATATTACTTTATATTTTCATGAATAGTGTATTTGTTTTTTATATAATACATTCTTTTTAATGGTAAAAAGTTAAATTCCACATTAAATTTAATGAGGCGGACTAAAACACCCGTTCCGGGGCACTAAATAAAATAAATTACCAACACAGCGGTGAACATTTAAGTAAAAACACCTCTCCCACCCCGAAAACACAAAACAACACAACATCAAATCGTAACAGACTGTTCAAAACATGAGCACACCCTTCAAACTTTAAAAACTCGTATTTTTAACTTGTTGCACGGTTCCGGAGCAGGAAACGTTCCGTTTCGAATGCAGCCAGGCCCGTTTGATTCGAGGTGTTGCCACTCGAGCTGGCCGGCACGGCAGGAGCGGAGAAAAAAAAAATAAATAAACACGAGCTTCCGGCGAAAGCTTTTAGAGCCCGGTGCTTTATCGGATCGATGTTTCGGGAAGTTTTCGATAGTTTATCGGTCGGGGATGTTTGTTGGGCATTCATTCGTTTATTTTGCTGGACTGTAAATGTGCATAAATGCGTTGGAAAATAAGGGAGGCGTAAAATGTCCATAGTTTATTGTTTAGTTGTTTTCCTGAGACAAAGAAGCTGAACACTGATAGAATATTTGCGATAAAAGGTACAAAAAATGTGCTTAATTTATTACATTTTATCTTCCTTTGAAGCTCCTCAACAGCTTCCCATAAAGCACAAAGCATAAAATTGTTCAGAAAGCACTTGTTATTTTTTATTCACTTCACCAGTGTTGGATATAAATATTAAATAGAATCGAAATTATGCTCCGACTTATTTATGGCTTCGTTTTAATTAAAGCTGCACTTGACATTTCTATTTAAATCATAATAAATTATTTTATTGATAGGAAAATATATTTCGTGGTCTCTTGTTCGCCTCCGCTTTTCTTTCGCATTGACACGTGTCCATTCAACTACAGAGACTTTCAATTAAAATCCGGCATTGTTTGATCAACAAACAATTTTTTTTACTTAGTATTAGTTATAATCAATTTTAATCGTTTTATTTCTGTTTCTCTCTTATTTTTTGAATCTATTTTTCTCTGTATTTTTTTCTTTGCCCTTCTGATCCTCTTCTCTATTGCCCTTCCTTATTTTTCAGCAGTTTTTTCAATCTATTCCTTCAGTTCTTGAATTATTTGTTTTATTCATTCTGTTTCACTGTTGTTCTGTGGTTCAGTGTGTCTGTTTTTCTGACTTAGTTCTGTTTATTTTTCAAAATAAATAAGTGTTTCACGAAAAATGAAAAGGAATTACAATACTTATTGCTAATTATAAGTGAATACAGGAAAAAATTGACAAATTGTAGTAGTCAAAAACAATCAATTTTTTTAGTAAAAATCTATTTATTTAAATAAAATGCTTAATTTTAAGCAGTAAAATGATATTTACTTAATAAAATTTTTAGTTTCCAGCAGATAACTTATGATTTGTAAAAAATATCAAAAACTTATTCAAAGATAAATTATAGGAAATTGAATTCTCTATAAAAAATGTCATATAAAATTTTCCCATAAAGTTGATGGTTGCGTCAGAAAATGAGAAAAATGTCAAAATTTTAAATTAATCCAAATTTAATGTTAAATAACTTTTGAACAAATGAATATATCAAAAAACCGTAAGAGATATTTTTTGTAGAGCGTTAAATTTTCTATAAAAATCTGTTTTGATCATCATCATCATGATATTTCTCTGTCCTCTTGTTTCTGTATTTCACTATCTGGGTCTCTATTTTTCTCCTTTCCTTTTATTTATTATTTTTCCTTTCCTCTATTTCTTTTTTTTATTTTTTGTTTCAGTGTTTTCGGTTGCCAAATGAAAAAAAAATGATTTTTATTATTTTTTATTTATAAGTAATAAAAGTTTTAAAAATGGTGGATGCGCCTTATTTTTTGAATAAATGGTGAATGTGTCTAAATTCTTTGCACCATATATAATTCGCCTTTCCTCTATTTCTTTTTCCTCCGTTTTTTTGGTTTTTTGTTTCAGTGTTCTTCTGTTTCTCCGTTTCTTCTTTTGTTTCAGTGTTTTTCTTCTTCTATGTTTCCCTTTTTATATATTTCTTAGTTTATTTATTTCTGTATTTCTTTCTCTATTGTCTCTAACTTTATGTATCTTTGTTTTCCTGTTTTATATATACTAAAAGTATGATAAATAATAACTAGATAGTGTAAAAGAATATTTACACCTTCGAGTTCTTAAACTAAAACAAAACAACAAAACAACTCCAACATCCAAGCGGTGGATAAAGTGATTTCTGACATTTCCGTCAAACATTTTACCACATCGTAAGCCCCCGGGTGTCTCGGGCGCCTCCAACTCCATTAATACATCAACGTTCCCTCCAAAAAACCACCGTAAGAGATTAAGTTAAGCAGAGCCTCAAATCGTCAAAAGACAAACATAAACTCCGCCTCAATTAACATTCTTTCATAAATATTAATGCTTCCTGCGGCCGTTCCATGGTTATTCATAAGTGACCCACAATATTTCCGTTGCAGGTCATTTTCATGAGAGCCATCGACGTTCTAAGATGTAAAACTCGCCGAGAGGAGGTCTGCCGTTTAATTGCGACGCCCGTTTTCCATTATTCACCAGTCAACTGTGAGTAATTATTTTCTTATTTACGTTTTTCTGTGCAGTCGTCCGGGTTTTGTTAAATTAAATCGGCGTCCGTCGCGCTTAAATTATATGTTTAAATTCGTCACAACGTGGCTCATTTTTATCGCACTCTTTCACCGACCATTCCGCCCATTAAATCCGTCAAAAGAGGGACTTTTTCGCGGCGCCTCGCAATTCGGTACACCGCCGACATCCTGTTGCGTTGACGGCAATTAAAATACGCCGTTTGAAAGGTTTTTTTTGCCTATTTTTGCCGTTCTGCGGCAACAGTAAGCAATTTATGCCGTGAGCAACGTTAATTCCGCAGCTATTAAGGCCCAGGTGTCGCTGGAATGAAAGAGACTTTGTCATTTTTTAACGTTATTACAATCTTTTTTAATTTTGTCATTTTGTATTCCGTTTTAATAAAACTTTATTAACAATTTCACTTCATTATATCAATATATTTCACTTTCAGTGTCAATACTTCAACTTGAATATGTTTCAACTTCAATATATTAACATATTTTGACTTCAACATCAACATACTTCAGTTTCATCATATTTTAATTTCAATATATTAAAATTTTTATACATTATTATATTTTAATTTGTTTTATTTTCTACATATTAACATATTTTAACTTCGAGATATTTTTATTCCTCTCTACATATTTCAGTTTCAGTATACTTCAATGTTAACATGTTTCAGTTTCAAGATATTAACATATATCAATTCCAATATATTTCAATATCATTTTATTTTCAGGACACTTCAATTCACTTTTAGCATACATCAATTTTATTGAAAATTGATTGGTAATAATGTAGATTTTTGACACAATACAATAGTATAATTAAATCTGAAACGGGCACAAAAACCGGACATAAAAAATTTGACATCCGACTCGCATCGAAAAGTAAAATCCATTATTAAAAGGCCAAAAAGGAACAAAAGGCAAAATTAATCCCACTAATTAAATTCTTCATTCATTGACTCATATTCGACGATGTAAAACACACAAAAAAATCGACCCAAAAAAAATAATTCTACTAAAACTGTCACCGGGCACCGTGTACCTATTAATTAAGTGAAGCCTGGATATATTTTTTTTTTTTTTCGACGGAATTTTTGCCCTAGGTTCTTTTGAATAACTGATGCGGGAGCGAAACGAGTGAGATACATTTTTGCAGACGGATGTTGGCAGTTTACACGAGAGTTAATCATTGGAAAAATCAATATTAATATTTTACGCACGAGCTCTTTGTGTTTACAGGGTAAAATAAAGTGTGTTTTCCATCTTTTTCTCCTGCAGAAGAGACAAGTTGTATTATTTAAACGAAACAGTATAATTAATTGATTACGTTGCATCATAGCGAATTAAGCTTCAAGACACTGTCGCCCGACTTGGAGGAAATTAATCAGCGCACTAATGCCAAACGGAAAATGTTTCCAATTACGATTGCGATTGTCAATGCAAACAGACGAAGATAAATTTAATGAAGCTGCAGCGTAAGGCGATTCCATGGATAGTAATGGGAAAATAGTTGGGTGCGAGGTCAGGTGAATCATTAAAATTGTCTGGACGAGTTTTTTTATCACTTGAAGTTTCTAATCGAAGTAGATTATTTGAGGAACTTGTAAGCTCTTAATAACACTGACCAACAGCCATTTTGTGTTGTTTTTGAGGTTTATTTTCTAAAAGAACAATAACAATACACTCTAAATAAGGTAAATTCTAGTTGTAAGTAATTTGAAAGACCTGAAAAGCTCAGTTATTTTAGTTCTTGATTATTAAAACTGTGTACAATTGTTAAATCTGCTTCGAAGTCACTTCAGACAATGAATGAAGACTGGTGAAGGATGAACTTGGTATTTCCATCTAGTGAGATTAGGATACGAAATGTGGAACCCAAGATTAATCCTGAGCTTTCAAATCAAAGACAAAGTATGCCAAAGAAATAAGTTTCCTACTATACTCCAAGTATAGTTGTTAAATCATATTTTAATTTTAGGTTTGACTTCAAAAGATAACTTATTTCTTATTTGTCCCTTTAGCATAATTAAATTTATTAAAAACTGGAGCTGATAGACAAAATCTGATGAGAATCAGTACAATAATAATACCCTAAATCAGTTCTTTATTATCTGGCACCAATAAAAATCCATTTTGTGTCTGTTTCATCAAGTATTCTTCTGACCCAATCTAAGTTTTCGAAAGCTCCAGATATCTGGATAATAGTAATTTCGCATTCAAATTTATGGATAATGGATTACGGACATCCCGAAGGTTTTCATAGTATGCGGATCGTTATCCAGTTGTCAGAGCACCAATAACTAATCGGAGCCAATTTGTTTACGGCCCATCAACCAATATCATATCAAAATGGGTTGCGGAAACAGAATACAGAGAATACGAACAATTATATGTATTATATCTCTGTAACAATATCAAAACGTTCTACTTTCAGATGGCTTTATTCAAAAGAGTTCTCCTTTAAATTAAAAAAAAATATTTAATCTGCCTGAAGCTTTTCTTGTCCTTATTTTATTACATTATTTTGAGTATTAAGAAGAAAAAATAATTTAAAACGTTTTAGGAATATTTATTCAACATATAAAAATGCACTGACTGAAACTTTTAGTGATTAAAAACTGAAATTAATGAATTATTTCCATTTTTAAAACTTTTCTGCTGGGTAGGCAACCAAGATTACGTAAAATTCCGGTTACAAAATTAAATAATATTAATGTCTGTAATCAACCATTGTATTTGGTATTTTAAATAAAAAAGGAAACTAGCTGAAACCTATGTTGTTAAAAGCTGAAAAATTATTTTAATATTAATTATTTATAATTTTTGAAACTTTTGAAAGTTAATCAAGTTGATAATTTATAAATGGATAATTAAAGAATACAGCAGGGCAAAAACTAAAATTTGTGCAATTCGTTATAGTTACCAGTAAAAAGTTTTCATATTAGTGGATGAATTTATTGGCAAAAACATCGAAAATTGTAAATCATCAGAACTGCCATTGTCTCAAGAGCTTTACACAGACAATACTGGATTTATTTCCCCTTTTTACAACCGAACGATGGCCCTAATAAATCGCGTTACAGCCCTTTATCAAAACACAACAGATACATAGAAACATCCCTGTGCAACGCGTCATAAATTTAACAGGGCGAACGCCTGATAAGGATTATCCTTGAAATTCATTTCGCAATCGAGGAAGTTTGTTGGGAAAATCGCAATATTGTCTTTATATCTTTGTATCGGTAAAGAAAATAGCATGTTCAGCCAGAAGGAATGTATGCACGTGAATGTGGAATTAGTTTTGATGTCACGTTAATTAGAGTTTTCAATGCGATTTGCGTTTACGTGGAACCGGTTATGATGTTTGCGTTCAGCAGTGCTGATGTGATGTTTAATTAACAGTTCGTTTAGTATAGTTTAAAATTACCCTTTACAAAACAAGACGATTAAAAAAATCAATGGACTAAAGTTACAGTTGTTAAATCAACAATCCTGTTTATTTAGTTCCATTAATTAACTTTCAAATCAAATGTCATTAATTATTAAAGTAGTTTAATGGCAAATATTTATAGTAGAGATTAGATATTGGTAGTGTGTTGATAAATCACCATTATAACTCAGGTTTTGCACCAAACTCTATAATTGAATTATCGTACAAATTGCACCTGCTACCTGTTAATATATTATATTATTAGTACACACAAAATGGGGGTGAATATCGCCTCCTGGATCGTTATTGCTACATTTTATGGACCTGTCTAGGACACAAATAAATTTGTTACTTCAATTACAATATTAAATAGACCTTTTGCCCACCACGTAACTTGTCTCGACCGCCGTTTGAGTGGTAAAAATTAAGAGGGCAAAAAGCCGTACGAGCATCCCATTCCTTTTAACGATGTCATTAACCGTCGCCGGTTTGATGAGCGTTTTTTTATTCGCAATTAAAGTGCCCCTCATTAACAGTTGGCAGCAACACGATAACAATGCACCCGAAACCTATTTGCTCTTATGCACACGGGGCAGTTTAAAAATAAAAATCTATGTTCAACCATTATTTTTATAATTAATGGACGGAGTAATTAATTATTGTCTGCAGGTCCGTTGTTTTGGAAGGATCAATCAAGTTCCTTGTTGAAGCCTTTTCCTCCTCTTCTTTTCTTCAAGACCTTGCGAAGCTTGATGAGTTTAAAATTAGTTAAACACTAAAGATATTTTCTACCACTAAAATCCTTTTGATTGAAATATATTAACGAGTATTTTTTTCCAAGCTTCAGCTTCCTAAAATTCGTAATTGTTTGAATGAGAATAATAAATTATATTTTTAAGGGTCAGAAACAAGCTAAACCAATTAATAGTCATAATTTGTCTATTCTGTTTATAATATATTTAGGGTAATTTCAAATACAGGCAAATCAGAAATGATAAATTGAATTATTCATTTGAAATTCGGTGGAGAGTATTATTAGTTTCTGGTTTTGATTGAATTCATACACGAAACTAAATAATTTATTTACAAGAGAATTTACATATCAAAATTGTAATTTGACAGTTTGACGAGCTTTTCTTTATTTATGCATGATTATATCTATTAACATATATATAACAAGCAAATATATATTACAAGGTTTATATCTAGTATTGTTTTCAAGGTTTAATCAAGTGTTTTCCTTATTTCAGGTTCATCAAAATGGAACTAAAACCCATCAGGATGTACATAGAAACTTTAATCAACTAATCCAACAAAGATTCATCCTTTCAAACAATGATATAAAACTTAGATATTAACAATGGACTGGAACGGAACAAATCTAACAGCCAACCGAGAACTATACCAAGGCAACAAGTCAGACATAATCAATAATGAATTGGTTCAGATCATATTCTTCATGATCTACACAGCAATATTCATATTAGGAATATTCGGCAATGTTCTGGTTTGCTACGTCGTATTCAGAAACAAGGCAATGCAAACTGTCACGAACCTCTTCATTACAAATTTAGCATTGTCCGACATACTTTTATGTGTGTTAGCCGTACCGTTCACCCCTCTGTATACCTTCCTAGGCAAATGGATATTCGGCAGTATTATATGTCATTTAGTACCGTACGCTCAAGGAGCCAGTGTTTATATATCAACTTTAACGTTAACCTCCATAGCGATAGATAGATTCTTTGTCATCATATACCCGTTCCACCCTCGCATGAAATTGTCTACTTGTGTGTTTATTATCAATATAATCTGGCTGTTCTCCCTCCTCGTAACCGTACCATACGGCATCTACATGAAGCAAGCCAAGGGTATCGCCAACTCCTCCACGTACCAGGAGGAAAACCTGTTCTGCGAGGAGGACTGGCCCAGCGACAAGTGGAGAAAGCTGTTCGGCGGTCTAACCACCACCCTCCAATTCGTCATTCCCTTCTTGATAATGGCGTTCTGCTACATCTGCGTGTCGTTCAAGCTAAACGACCGCGCCCGCTCCAAACCCGGCTCCAAGAACTCCCGCAAAGAGGAGGCGGACAGGGATCGCAAACGCCGCACCAACCGCATGCTCATCTCCATGGTGGCGATCTTCTTGATGTCCTGGCTCCCACTGAACACCATCAACATCGTGAACGACTTCAACGACCTGATCCACTGGAAGTACTATCTGCTCAGCTTCTTCCTGGTACACGCCCTGGCCATGTCCTCGACCTGCTACAACCCCTTCCTCTACGCCTGGCTCAACGAAAACTTCCGCAAGGAGTTCAAGCAGGTGTTGCCGTGCTTCGAGGGCGCCAACCGGGTGGTGAACAACGCCGGCCGTCTGGGCAACTGGCGTTCGGAGCGGACGTGCAACGGCAACGACACACAGCAGGAGTCGCTGCTCCCGTCGGGCATACACAGGGCCGCCTCGGTTAAGGAGAAGAAGACGATTCCGCCGCCCCACAAGACGGACAGTGTGGAAGTGGAGAACGTGCTGGTGCCAAATATCGGGGTCGTTTACGACTCGTTGGAGGAGAGTGTACGGCTAAAGTACATCAGCGAGGAGGAACCGCCTCCGTATGACACTCAACAATGAATTTAGACTATTTATTAATGGTATATTATAAAAGGACATATGTATACATATATTTTTTTGTCATGAAGTTATATTTAATGTTAGGAGGACCGTAATGTTTAAATAAAAGGTTTTTTTTAATAAACTGTGTTGCTTTATTATGTTTCTGGTTTATATACAATTATAATTATATTTTACAATAATAAGCTCTAATAAAAAAAATACTGAAAAAGCTTCTGAAACTCCTGAAAAAGGCTTTAACAAAAATAGGATCTAAAAATAGTTGCATTTCCTATTTCAGTAGACGTCTGGAACTGGTAAATGAAGGAAGGATAATCCATCCTGTCACAAGAACAAATTAAATATCGATACCACAATCCACCGCATCCCTGGGGATAAAAAAGACAGGTTGATGGTAACTAATGGTCCTGTTGGAAGATTTACAACTTGTTTCAATTTTTTTCTTAAATAATAAATTAGTATCTTTTATTACCTACACAATTAGAATATCATATTAACGTAAAGTATTGAGGAAAATTCAAAGAAATAAAAAAGAAATTTATTGGCGCCAATTTTACGCCCAACAAGCCACTGAAATTTCAGCAACGTTGCCGGGTTGTTTTATTCTGACACATTTTTCTTTTTGAATACAAACAATTATTTAATAAATTAAACCTATTTTATTTATTAATGGTAATTACATTTATTGTATTATTCTTTTTACTATTTAAATTAATTGAATATTTATTTTTTTTACACAGTTTTGGTGAATGAATGTGGCAACACTGCCACACCTACATAACCTCATAACTTGAATATGTTTTGATCTTATTTAAAATGCAGAAAAGTATAACGTACGTATTGTTTTACATCAAACAGTGATTTAAATAATACCTTGGGCTATTTACAGATCATTTTTCACTCCAGTAGGTCAAAAACCTAACAAAAAACAAGAACAAGAAAATGGGTATGTAGCTTAAACATGTATTTAATTAGATTTGTTCGAGCTGTGACTCTAACGAGGCAGTTGCCCAAAAAAGTAACCGATTTTACTGTGCATCTTGCTAATTTTTCTAACACTAATATAAATCTGTACAGAATTAAGGAGACAGAGAAGAAAACAAAGAGAAGTCGAAGTTCAAGTGATGAGGAGGCTAATGAGAGGTAAAATATTCATTTAAACTGTATTTTGGCCTTAATTAATTAGTTTTTATTATTATAGCCCTCCCAGTAAATCTAAAAATAATGGTAAGTTATATTTAATATCATTTTAATTGTAATTATTTAAGATTATTTTTATTAGCCAAAAGGACTAAGTCTATGGATGCATCGTCACCTGCAAAGGAAAATATAAACATTAATTCATCAGGGAAGAAGAAAAAGAAAATTGCCATAATTGATTCTGACTCTGAAGAAGAAACAGTTGTGAAAAATGAGGTAAAAGTAGAAGTAAAAGAAGAACCAATAACTCCAGTTAAAGTGAAAGAGGAGACATCCCCAAAATGTGAAACAAAAGTTAAAAGTGAGGTGAAATCACCAGTAAATATTAAAACTGAAAAGAAAACACCAGAAAGTAATAAAAAATCATCTTCCAAAAAGGAAAAGGCTTCACCTAAAACCAAAAACAGTCCAAAAGAAGAGAAGAAAAATGTTCTTAATTTTGGTAAGTTTTGTTAATATTTAATTAGTTTGTTGTTTATAACAAGATTTAATTTTTTAAGGCCAAACCAAAAAAGTTGAAAAGACTGACACAAACGTATATGATCCAACATTATCAAAATACGACCCAATAGAACACGCCATATGGAAACGCGGAGAAAAGTACGTTAACTTTATAATTGAACTATAAAATTCTATTTTTTATTTGCAGGGTACCATATATGGCATTGTCCAGGACGTTGGAAGAAATCGAAGTAATTTCAGCCAGACTAAAAATCGTGGAAATCCTCAGCAATTTTTTCAGATCAGTCATTGTTTTAACTCCTGAGGACTTATTGGCCAGCGTTTATTTGTGTTTAAACAAACTGGCACCAGCTTACGAGGGTATTCTATTGATTTTAATTTATTAACACAGTTTTATTAATTGTTAATGTTTAGGTCTGGAGTTGGGGGTGGCTGAAACCAGTCTAATGAAAGCCATAGCTCAATCCACAGGTCGTACCGTCGCCCAAATCAAGGCCGACTCCCAAACGGCCGGCGACATAGGAATCGTCGCCGAACAATCCAAAAGCCATCAAAAAATGATCTTCAAACCCGCCCCATTGACAATCCGGGGGGTTTTCGACAAGCTTAAAGAAATTGCCAACATGACTGGACACGCTGTAAGCCAAGTTTGGGTTTCATAAAGTAATTTAATACTAATTATTTATTGTTTTAGTCACAAAACAAGAAGGTACAAAAAATCCAGTCCATGTTCGTGGCTTGTCAAGGTTCAGAGGCGAAATTCTTGATTAGATCGTTGGCTGGTAAATTACGTATCGGCCTGGCCGAACAGTCGGTGCTCCACGCACTGGCTTTGGCGTGCACCACAACACCTCCTGGTCAAGATTATCCTCCTGAAGAATTAAACAGGGCTAAAACCTTGGGGGCGGATGCCTTCAAGGCGGAATACGACAAAATGTGCCTGATATTAAAGACTGCCTATTGGTAATCATTTATTATAGTTGTTTCCAGCTTGTTTTTCAATTGCTTGTTTCAGTGAGTGCCCCAACTACGACATGATCATCGCAGTTATACTAAAGGACGGCTTAACAGCTCTGCCAGAGAAGTGCAAGCTAACGCCGGGCATTCCGCTGAAGCCAATGTTGGCGCACCCCACCAAAGGTGTACAAGAAGTCCTACAACGCTTCGACAACATGACGTTCACGTGCGAGTGGAAGTACGACGGTGAACGTGCTCAAATCCACATCGACGAAGATAAGGTGCACATTTTCAGCAGGAATCAGGAGAACAACACTTCCAAGTATCCGGACATTATTTCCCGGTTGGGTAAATGCAGGAAGGAGACCGTCAAGTCGTGCATTTTGGACTGCGAGTCCGTGGCCTACGATCCAGAGAAGAAGCAGATTCTGCCCTTCCAGATTTTGAGCACACGTAAACGAAAAGTGTGTTTTAAATTATATTTTTAGTCTCTAAATATAAAATAATATGAAATTATTTCAGGATGCTACAGAGGCGGACATTAAAGTACAGGTGTGCGTCTTCATGTTTGATTTGCTGTACCTGAACGGCGAGTCTTTGATTCGACGTCCCTTCATTGAACGTAGGAACCTACTGAGAGAGCACTTCAGTGAAGTGGAAGGTGAGTGGAGCTTTGCCACTCACATGGACACAACCAAAATGGAGGAGGTGCAGGAGTTTCTAGATGAGAGCGTTAAAGGCAACTGCGAGGGTCTGATGGTGAAGACGTTGGAGAAAGACGCCACTTACGAAATTGCCAAAAGGTCGCACAAGTGGCTGAAGCTAAAGAAAGATTATTTAGAAGGTGTTGGCGACACCTTGGACGTTGTTGTCATTGGAGGGTATTTGGGGAAAGGCAAGAGGACTGGAACGTACGGCGGGTTTTTACTGGCCTGCTACGACAAGGATAATGAGGAGTACCAAAGTATTTGCAAAGTACCCTCCCTGCTACTTCCCTTAATTGTAAATTAACTTTATTATATTTTTCAGATTGGAACTGGATTTAATGATGACATACTGGTGCAGCACTCGGAGTTTCTAAAGAACCATGTCATACCGAACCCCAAAACGTACTACAGGTACGACCCCTCCCTTGAACCAGACCATTGGTTCGACGCGGTCCAAGTCTGGGAGATCAAATGTGCCGACTTGTCCCTGTCACCTATCCACAGAGCTGGCCTCGGAATTGTACGTTTAAAATGTTCTGTTTAGGTCTTAAATATAACTTGTTTATTATTTTTAGGTTGACCCAGAGAAGGGAATTTCGTTGAGGTTCCCCCGTTTCATCCGGATCAGGGACGATAAAGGTGTGGAAGATGCGACTGATTCGCAGCAAGTTGCGTACATGTATTCGAACCAGGAGCAAGTCAAAAATCAACAAGGAAACAACAAATTTGCCGAGGAAGATTTTTATTAATCAGCTGTAATTGTTCTATGTTAATACAAATTTTAGCTGTTAAGTTTAATGTTATTTTCGATACCTTAATATTAGATTTCATTAAAATATATTATAAATTTGTACGTTGCTTAATTCCTCGCCTTACCAATCACCTAATTTATCCCTAAAGTTGAACGTCACCTTATTTATCTGTCAATCATTTCAAAAACATTTTATTATTGATTAAATTCATAGTTATCATGGCAAAAATACCGTCGGAAAGCATATTTTTATTAGAGTTCCTGGTGGATGGACTAAATTTAAACAAGTGCGCCCTCGCCACGGCTCCGCCGGGCGAGAAGTGCGTCTGCTTTCAATTTCTGGACAACAAACCCATTGAAGTGTGCGAGGAGGACTTTACCATAGTCAGGAAATACGGCAGGGACAACGAGTCCATTAAAAACGGAAAGAGTTGCCTCTTTTCGTTGACACCGGAGATGGCCGAGACGCTCAGCGACGAATTTAATATCGCAGTTTCTGTTTTTGGTAAAGTGGAAGAGTGTGAGGACAATAAAGTGGAGCTTGGCACCACCACAATACCCATGTCCGGTTTATTTAATGAGCTAATTGAGTGTGCGGTTGAAGACTCAGGCGCCTGTCCAGTAGCTAAGACATTAAAAGAGGAATACAACTTAATAAACACTTATGGAAGAGCTGCTGGTACAATCGCCGTTTACATTCGATTGTCGTGCTTCGGAAAAATTATTGTGACTCAGTTTCAGATGAACTTGGATGATAAATCAGTCCTGTTTAAGGATCGTTACGGCAAATCGTTGTACCGCTATAAAAAGTCCGAGTCCAACAAATCGAATGTTACTGGTGCACAGTGCACACCCAGAAATGGATTTGCGTACAATCAAGGTGCAAGTCCTTATGGGGTCATGCCGAATGCCAATGCTTATGGTGTGATTCCCACCATGAATAATATGACTTATGCTGGAATGGGATATGGGGCACCAAATCAAACTGGACATAACTCGATAAACAGGGATGTGGCACATAATCAGAAAATTAGAAGACAAAATTATGAAAGGCAATGCAATAATTGCGGAAATTAACTTTAAACCTATTAAAAATAAGTCTTACAAAGATAAAGAATGCAATTTTTCTATATATTGTCTGATAATATAGTATTGGGGTTCTACTTATTCATTATTTATTCATAATCTACAAAAATATACAATTTATAATTAGCTGATGATATATAAACTAAACTGAAACTAAATCTGTATGTATATCTTATTTATATATTTCTATTAATATAATAAATACCGTTTATTTAAATGGTGACGATTAAATTCTGTTTTTTTTTTTATTTGAGGTCTGTAAATTTATTTATTATTAATTAAGTACTGAATTTATTAATATTTTAGTTTGTTTAAGACTAAAAAATTAATTAATTACTTTAATATTTAGTAGATTTTAATTAAAACAACAAACACACACTCACTCATTCAATTAAAAAAAAATGAATAAGTAAGGAAAATATTTTACAATTTTTTATAAATTAAGTTTTATTATTTATTAAAAGTAAAATGAGTTTTTGGAAATACTTATAAAGGCGGGAAAAACTCCCACTTCTATTTCCCTCCTTCTTCTCTTTTGTTAGTTAACAAACAACCTACAGAATAAAGTGTAAAATTTATAAAATATCAGGAGAGCAGAATATATTAGGAGGTCTTTCCCGCCAAAGTTGCGCAGCAATGAGTATGCAACCCAGATTACACCCTATACACCAAATTAATGCGCAAAATTAGTGATTTTGAATTGTCCAGCTTAAGTCACCAGAAATAAATTAGTATAAACAAGAAAAGGTCATAATTTATTACAAGCATGACAAGTAAATAACCCCAAAAAATTACGTCAGCGGTGCAAAATTAAAAATGGTGGCGTATGTTTTCATGTGTACAGTTTGGTGCGTTTGACAAGCGACGGGTTTATTGTGTAATGCGGGAAACGCATCGTACAAGTAATAAGAATGACGTAATGGAAACTTGTTTCCACATTGACCTTTTTATTTTCGCTCTTGCAGTCATCTCCGTATAAACAGTTGGCTGATGTCATCCCGTATTGGTGGACTTTCAAGGTTACGATTCCCGACTCGTATTATCGATTGTACGTATTCAAAATCGTAAATACTGGTACGCGAAATGCTGTGATCTAAATCACGACCGTACACGTCTTTCAGTTAACCGAACGGTGCAGCAATGACAATGCAACAGTACTGCCTGCGATGGAACAACCACCAGCCGAATTTCATTTCGGTCTTCTCCAACTTACTCAACAGCGAATCTCTGGTGGATGTCACATTGGCGGCCGAGGGTAAACATTTGCAGGCCCACAAAGTTGTGCTGTCTGCTTGCAGTTCTTACTTTCAGGTAAGTCGAGGCTAATATATAAATAAACACCTTCCATCTTTGTTTTCCTTCCTGATTAATCTTATTATTACCTTAGCATTAAAAAGAGCACTCAAATTAACAATGTTTACATGGCTCATTTGTGTGTAAGGTTAATCAAAGCACTAAGACAACACAAACAAACCTAATTAAAAAGTGGTCAGGGGCCTTAAGTATGTTGTTTATACACTTAATACTTGTTATAATTAGATTTTTATAGAATTAAGATTTAAGTACAAATTTAGATGTGTTTGTGAGGTAGTCAAGACCTTGTGAGTCATTTAACCACTTTTAATCCTGTTCTGATTGCTTACTCATAATAAATATAATATTTAGACGTAAATTCTTGTGCTAAATTGTTTTAATTATTAAAGGGAAAGAAACTGTCCTGTCATTAGAAAATCTTATTAGAGTGTATTTTCATAGACATTTAAATGTGACATCTTAGTCAGTTAGTTAGATTTGCCTTCTAGCTTAGTAGAAAGTGATTTAAAAATGTTATTATAAGATAAAAATAGTTAAAAGGTTATTTAAATTCTAGACAAATGTTTATTATTGAACAATAATGTGACAAAAGTTATTAAAATGTAAAAATAAATCATTTTCATATGGATAAATGTTTAAAAATAATGAGAGCGTCACGTGTACGAGACAATGGTTCTATTTTTAATTCTAAAAATTGATTTTATTATGAAAGCATGTTTTATATAATTAAATATATTATTTAGCTACATAAATTCGTTTCAACCAGTCATTCTTTAAAATAGAATATAACTTAATATTTAAACAAAGGTAGAAGGGTAATATGTTGTTAAACTGACAATTAAACAAGCAACAACAATTTTACATTAAATTTCATAGAATATTTTGAGTGGAAGTTCTTTAGAGGTACTTTTAAATGTGCCTCTTCGTACCATTTCGTGGTTCACTGGACCAGTGGCTTACAACTATTAAAATGATAAAAATAATAATTGTTAAAATCCTATAATTGAACCATACTTACACAACTATACACTTAAAAATGGGGAACAAAAACTTTTAATTTATACTTAGGAAGAGCTTCTTTTAAGTTATAAAGTATTATGTAAAAATAAAATTATTCTAATCATCCAGTTTGGACTGGGACGCCCCACATGTTTTATTCATTCCTATTAGATTTACATAAATAAATAAATCTGATTCATTATCATGTATATGTGCGTTAATTCCAGACGTTGTTCACAATAAATCCGTGCCAGCATCCCATAGTCATCCTCAAAGATGTGAAATTCAAGGATCTGAAGGTGATGGTCGAGTTCATGTACTACGGAGAGGTGAACGTGTCCCAGGACCAGCTGACGCACATCCTCAAAACGGCCGAGATGCTGAAAATCAAAGGACTGGCTGAGATGCCGGTGGACCAAACGGTCAAACAACCTTCGAACAACACGTCGACCGACAGGGCCGAACTGCTGACGCCCAGCGACCTGAACTGGAGCTCGGACGCCCACAGGCAGTCGCTGTCGCCGTCGCCCTGTCCCCTGTCGCCCAGTGCCAGAAGGTACAGCAAAAATCCTCCTTGAGGGCCCCAAAATTTTGTCTAGAAATGAGCTTTTTATAGAATAATTTGAAAATTAATATTTATCAACTAAATGTGACCCATTAAAGTATTGTTTTTGGCCAAATTATCGATAATTAGATGTAGACTTATTGATAGAATAGAATTAGTGTAATTCATTGATTTTTCTTGTTGTAGGAAACGTTTGAGGAAGACGTCAACCGGTTCAAATTCTGGCTCAGGCGACCGAACGTCAGACGAGCATCCCAGCGAGATCATGATCCCCACACCCACCGGTAACATAGTCGGAACCATCATTAAACCCGAGTCGGGCAGTTCAGACAGGAGCAGCACCCCGCAGAAACTCAGACAGCACAGTAGCGACTCAGAGCTGTTACGGGGTAGTTCACATGAGAGCACCGAGGGGGAGACCCACCACCAAATCACCCTTGTAAGACCCAGTAATTATTTAATTGTTTTCGATGTTAACCTAAGGTGTATTGCAGCAAGTCCCCCAACAAACTGTGACCACCCAGAACGTGGAGGCCAGTAATTTGGACGTGGCAGGACCTTCAACCTCAGTATCCCAACAGTCAGTACCAGGTAAGTCCTTAAACTAAACAGAACGACGTTTTAATAAAAACGACAACCGTACAAAAAGTATTGATCGCGTTGAAGTCGTACACGCACAGTTTGTATGTATATGTTAGTGAAAAACAGTGGCTAAGAATCAACAGCAACGTGAACAACCGAATACCGAACGTTAAAACGGGGGCTAAAAGAAATAGGAAATGTAGATTCGGCAGGGGCTGAGCTCAAGGGTATGTATGTTCATTAGAGATCATTCTGTTTTGTACTCGTGTGTCATTCTCTCATTTTCTGTGTCTGTTCATGTTCACAATTGCCGTTGAGCTTAGCCTGTAGGCCAGGAGAATTGGAACACTTGGGACTTTCTAAATTGCGTAACTTAATTTAAATATTATTATTTGTTGTGTCATCTCTTAAGGTTTTATATGTTGTTGTCAATGGACAGTGAAATAATGATTATTATTTAAAGTGTGGTTTAATGATATTAATAAAATGTTGTATACAAATTTATGAGTAATTTAAAATTAGAAAACTGAGAAATTGTAAAGGCAAATTGTTATTAAAATGAACATTCATTGTAGACATTTTATTGTCGAAACTTTAATTTGTTTTAATATTATACATATTGTACCACAGTTATGATATAAAGTCTTATTTTCATTTTATGAAACCCAATGAGTAAAATTTTAATGTTTTGTTTTATATGATAAATATAAAACATTTTTACTCTCCATTTTCGAGTTAGAAGCTTTTGAAATTATTTATAATTTTTAATTTAAATTTATTGTTTGACTTCATTTTTTATTTTAAATTTCCAAAAAACCATTTTAATAATTTAATTTTTTTAATGATTTAAAAAATTAATAAAAATTAAATAATAATAAGAAATAGAATGTTTTTATTATTAAAAAAAGAAAAATATTTATTAATACAATTATTTTTATTATTTTTGATAGATAAATATCAAAATTTTAAAAATAATAAAAAATACACGAAAATAACAATTTTAATAATTAAAATATGAACTTTTTCAGAAATTTTCAGAAAATAATTAAAATTAAATTAAAAATAATTAAAATGGGAAAAAAATTAATTAATATTAACTATAAAATGTGATTTTAAATATAAAAATATTGAAAAAATAAAAGAAATAGTAATAAAAACATTAATTTTAATAATTAAAATAATATTTAATGATTGTTTTTATTATTATAAAAAGAAAAATATTTTTTAATACAAACAAATAATAATTTTAATAATTAAATATATTTTTTTTTTCAGAATTTACAGAATATAATTAAAATTAGGAGAATTGAAATGGAAAAAATATAAAATATTATATTAAATATAAAAATTTTCAAAATTAATAACAATTAAAATAATATTGAACGATATAAATTAATTATTTTTATTAGAAATATAATTATTATTTAATTTTATGTTTTCCTATAATAATAAGAGTAATTAATAAAATAATGTTTAGAGGATGAGCAAACATTTTTGTTATAATTAAGCATTAAAAGATATAGTATTAATTAACAACAAATACAGTTACAATTTTCTGTAATAAATATATTAAAATAATAAAAAATAAGTTCAATTTGTAATTCACTGTCATTGACAACGTGACAGGACATTTCCCAATTAATCGATAAACCAATTTTCCTGGCGCAAACACGTGCCATTGCCGCGTGCCGAATTCTAACCCCGTCGCCCCCACATTGCAGGCATCCAGTGGAACGTCGTCGATCCGACCGGCTATCCGCAACACTACGCGGCCTGTTCGCAAAACCCGCCCCAGACCGGCGCCCAGCAGCCGGTCGCCCAGTACGTGACCGTCAGCTCGAACGTGACGGGCACGATAACCAGTTGCGCGCCCGCCCCGCCCGCCTGCTACCCGAACCAGATCGCCAACTCGCCGCCGCAGATAATGCAGAAGCGCAAGCGCAGCATCAACCCGCAGGCGGACGAGAACTTCATACGGGCGCTGGAGGCGGTGCGGTTCGGCGGCATCGGCTTCTGCAAGGCGGCCCGCATGTTCGGCGTCAATAACCGCACGCTGTGGCTCGAGTACAAGAAGCGGGGCTACCCGAACTTCCGGCTGAGCATCAAGAACAGGAAGGCGGAGGGCGGTGCGGTGGCGGACGTGGACGAGCATGCGGAGGTGGACAAGCAGGAGGCGCAGGGGCAGATGATGTGCGTGACGGCCAGCCATCCGGTGGCGTTGATCGCCAACCAGTACTACGAGTCGAAGCCGCCGCAGAAGTACCTCGATGCCGCCCTCATAAATGCACAGCAGACCATCAACTTTCAGGGCCTCAATTTTGAGCAAGTCTAATGAGCAGATTGGACTTGGACTTGGATTTTATTTTACGTATCGATACGTGTTCCACCAAATTTAGCTTGTAAGATGAGTAGGGATTATTTTCTAAGGCGTTTATAGACTGAGATTGTAATCTTTTGACTGACTGATTTATTTCGCATGTACCACTAAAATTCTAAACATTATCACGATTTGAGGTTGAGTTTTTTAATACTAAAGATTCTATTGGATAAGACTGAATTATAAATATTGGTTTCTAATTTAATTATTATATAATTTAATGATTTTTCTTATTTAAATTTTTACTATTATTATTTACTAAAATATGATCAAATCAGATATTGCCATTTGACATACAGTTGAGTCAGTTTGGGAAGACTAAGTCACTAATAAAATTAACAAGAAGAGGTTCTAATTCTTACTCCACCAACTAAACTATAATTTGGTGTGGTGATACATATTTCTCCTTCTTGTTAACTTTATTATGGATCTTGTCTTAGCAAGTTGCCTCATCTGTTTGTAAGATTCAGCAATTATTTTAAACAAACCGACCACTAAGACGTTACAATGTAATTATATTTTTGAGGAGAAATGGATGAGAGAAACTGTATAAATTATTAAAGTTTCAGTTGTTTTGTTTGTTATTTTTATACAAAATTTTATGTATACACGGTTTAATCGGTATTTAAATTAAAATATACATATATAATCTGCAAAATAATATTTATGCTTAAATGTATACATAATACATATTATGGAAACTGAGCAAATTTATATTTTTGTCATGTATTAATAGTGTACCTACTTGTTATGTTTAGTTTTGTTTGTATAAAATATGCATAAACTAATATTGTTTTATTATTCCCTTTCCTAAAAAATATATACACGTAATTGTTTTACTTGTATGTATTTCCAGTTAATAAAAAATGCTAAATAAATCTGATTATTTGGATAATTTACATTGTTTTCTGTGGTTTAATGCTACGAATCAAATATACAATTATTTTCCCATTTATTATATTATTAACAATGTGTTTTACACACTATAAAACTGTATTTTAATTAGGTAATGGAAAAGTAATTAAACTTTTAAAATAATATAACTTTCTTTAGTACCCTTTATTTAACAAATTAATCTGTATAATCAATAATTTCATCATCAATTTTGTTCATATTCTACAAGCAAAAGGAACTTCTGACTTCCAGGATATGAAGAAAGGATCATCCTTAGTTTTAATTATTACCTGCACTATGTGGGGGATGAGGTATAACTTCCCATTTAAGGTTTTCAAGCTTCTATCGTCTCTAATATAATATCTGGTCTTGTGTTACCACGAAGAAGATGAACACTTTTTCTAATTAAACTTTTTATTACGTAAAGAATTGAACAGTGACAAAATTAAATAATAATCACATTGAGAAATATTTAAACTAAACGGATAATTGTAAATTATCTTGTTCCAGAGAAACCCCTGAGCAAAACTCGCGCCCAGTACCCGCAGTTCCTGCAGCAGCAGCACCACCACCAGCAGCACATCGGCACGAAACGCGGCCGCTTCCTGATGCGCCAGCACAACATCAAGACGGAGATCGACCCCAGCCACGCCGCCGACGGCGACCCCCTGGCCCTGCCCCAGCACCACCTGACGGTGCCGCCGATGCGGGTCGAGCGCCAGTGCTCCGAACCGCTGCCCAGCACCGTGTCGTCGCCGCCGCCCGCCAACCTGCTCAACGTGCCGCCCGTGCTGGTCAAACAGCACTCGCACCCGTTGCTGCCAAGCCAAACGCAGCCGCCTTTATCGCCACCGCTTCACGTCCAAATCATGTCGCACTCTCAGATATCGGACACGGCCGAACGTGCCGTCAGTCCCGTCGTGATGCTGTCGGATCCGTTGATCACGCCTCACGAGGTCACGCTCAAAGCAGATTCCGCCGCCGTCGCCCCCGTTACTTCGCTCCGGGTTAGGACTGAGGAGCTGAAGCGGAGTGCTTCTTCGCCTCTGGTAAGAACTAATCGTTTTGTTGCCTAGACAACCAGTTTTCACACTTAACGGTGGATTCGTTCAGCCTGGTCCAAGGAATTGGTGGTTGTTCAAGCCAATGCTTCACTTCTTGTTGGTAGGCGTTGTAATTTGGGGGAGTTATTTTAAATTTGCCACTTGAATTGGCCTCCAATAGTTGCCAGGTATTGGATTTGTTGCTCACACTCTCCTCTTCCGTGTCTGAGTCTTGTTCCTGATGTTGTTTATCTTCTGTGGGCTTTTGGGCGTTGTTAACAAAAAGGGAAGGCTCTTCAGGACACTTGTAGAAGCTCATTTTTGCACCCTCCAAGCTTATTTCTAGAGGATCGTACTGCAACTACACAAAATTTATTATTATAGTTTGTCCTATAACATCTGTAAATATCTTACGCTCAGTTCATCACACATTTCTCTCATTAACTTGAACTCCTCCGTAAAACTCCTGGCGGCCTTCTTTAAGACATCAATTTTGGACACGTACTTCCCTGGAGCAGGATGCAACGATCTATACTTGTGGTACTTGTCAAAAGGGTCCACAATCTCAGATTCATCACTCTCCGAGTCTGTATCCATTACTAAGGTTTCAGCCATGTTTTAATTTATGGATATATTGATTAAATAACCTGTGAGTGTCCTGGTAACCGTTTTAATGTATTGTTTTCAGACTGGTACAAGGTCGAGCCACTGTCCGGTTGTCCGACCGGGCCCCGCCCTCGGCTGCAACTTCTGCTGGAACACCGTGGACACGCACGGCAGGATACTGCGCCGCAAGACCAAGTACCACTGTCCCGAGTGCCAGACCAGCCTCTGCATCGTGCCCTGCTTCCAGGAGTACCACGAGAGGGTGAGCGGCACCACGCACGATCCCACCGCACTCACCACGTCGGTGATGCGCGTCTTTCCCAAGACGTCGTCGATGTGATTGGGTCGGAGGAAAACGGAAACCGGTATCGACTAGTATTATTGGGAACTGCGACGTCTTTCGGGTACCGCAGGTGGAATCTGTTTTCGAGGGAGGATTGCGACAAGGTTTTACTGTTGTAATTGTTGTTTTTAAATTGAGAGATTTATTGTTAAACTAAGAAATTGACTATAATGTGTTAACAATACATATGTATATTAAAAAGTAATTAATGAAACATGTTAATTGTAAATCAAGTTATTCTTTACAAAGTATATTGTAATTTATATTTAAGAATTCAAATGTAATTTTCATACAATTTTGACTTGTTTGGAGATTTAGATGTTACAAAGAGCTAGTGGCATATTCCGCTTAAATATATGTTATATATTTATGCCTGTAGACAAATTGTATATTTTTCTAATGATTGTTATATTTATAGAGATATAAAACTTCATTTGTCGCATCCGTCTCCTAAATATCAATGTTTATGCGCAGTTCTGAACAGTGTCAATTTTATTGAATATGTTAATGTAATTTGTTGATAGTAGTTTAATATTTGTTTATCTTGTAAAATGATATATCTATATATGAGAGTAATATTATTTATTTTTTATTGAAAATGTTTGTTTTATTTATCCTTTTTTACCAAGAACCACCAGAAAAAGTGTCTGGGTTTTTTTTGATCTGAAAAAAAAAGAATTAAAAACCAAACTAAAATCCTGTGACTTCATTTCAGCATCTTCAGAGGTAATCCCAAAGTGACAAGCCCCTTCTGTACTTTTAAATTGTTTTATACATGTGTATTCTCCATTTTAATTAAAAAAGAATGTTTTATAAATACAACAATGGGAAGAAAAAGTATGAAAGAAGCTTTTAGAATAATATATTGTATTAACTTAACACTACAAACAGTTCTTTAATTAAGAACGAGTAAATCTAGATAGAGAGTGTTTAATGTATAAAGAGAATATTTTATTATAACCCTCTTATGCATTTGTAGATGGAAATGATATGATTCACATAAAACAAAACAATCGCCGGAAAACGTGAATACCGAAATGAAAACATAACGTGATCTGACGTTCGCGAATAGATCCGCATGTGGTTCATTTCGATGTAACATAATTATAGTGACTTCCTAATTGTGTTCACCTCCGAATGCCGAATGTATGTATCTCCAAATAAGTTGGTTAATTACACCTGAACCCGGTAACACACGGTTTTCCTTTAATTACGGCTCGTTACCGCCCGAAATAATCCCTCGAATCCACTTCGAATTGTTGCCGGATGGAAAATTTATGCAAATTATAAACCACCCATTTGTATACTCGGCTTGATTTATGCCACACGTTTTTAATTATTTGAGGAGTAACTGGGGAAATATTTTGTAGTTTGTGGCCAATAAAAATGACTCAATTTAATCAATCATCATTATCTACAAGCAAATTCTGAAAAGGAGAGGAGTTTCCTCGTTATAATTAACTATTTACTACAAAAATTGGACAAAAATTAAATAACAGTCACATGGTTAAACCTGTGGGCTATATGGTAGATGAGATGGCTTCTCATTTAAGAGTTTGAAGCTTCCCTTGAGTCTTCAACGTGATGAAGAAGCAGAATGCCTTTTATTGACTAAAGAAGTTCGTCTTGATTAATTTTCTTTAATGATTATTGGCTTAAGACTTTAGTTAAGTATTATATCACCAGCTTCAACCAAATGATCAGACCATTAGCCCATTTTAGGCCACATAAAGCTTAATTTATATAAAAATATATTAAATATAATGTGGGAAAAAGTATTATAGTTAGAAAGGGGAAAAAAAGCTTTCATATTTAATGTTTTATTTAATGTAATTTATAAAAATAAGCCCACATTTCCTCGTAGCTAATAATTAAGCCTTGGCCTCAATATTAGCATATTTTCAAACATAACTTACACATCAAGCTGGTTTTAATTAAACAGTTTTTTTCGCGACTCTAATTAAAGTGCAAATTTCCAACTAATCAGGAATGTGCAGTAATTTAATACAGAGATGTAGTTAAAATTTCCATCGAACGAAAAACAAAATGAGGAGCGCGTCCACGATGCGACTATAAATTACTTAACATCATAATAGAAGCGGAATGTTAAAATAAATTCGGAAAATGTTCGCAGGTAGTTAATTATCGATAATACAATTTGGAATTCGCCGAGAGGATAATTTTATTATGTTTCATTTTGATACGCGAGGCAGCTACCCTCTAAGAGGAGTGCACTGAAAAGTGGCGGGGTCTCACAAAAGAGCCCATCATTCAGTTTAATCATTTTTCAATTACTTAACCGGCGAAATTTGTACGAGAATAAAATGAACGAAGAACGTCAAAATTTTTAATTTTATTCATATTAGTACTTTGAAGAGATTCTGATAATAATAATTGATAACATTTCAACTGGTATTTAAAAAATTAATCTAGTGTTAGTTTTTAATTATATGCAAGTGTAAAAAGTTGGTGACGAAAATTGAGTCATAATTTTCTAGAGGACATGTCGTTGCTGTTAATTAAAACTTTTTAAATTAATAAAATTTACGAGAAACTGCAGCAGAACTGTGTTTAAACGGGACTTCACTTGTTATCATTTAATAAATGGTAAACGTTTGTGTATTTTACATGTAACAATGTCTTTCATCAAATTATACCAACGTTAATTTTATTTCAGCGCTTGCTACTTTGAATTTAACCGTGCAGAATTATTAAATCATTGGAATTATTTAAAATCCATGTGTTTCATATTTAATTTTAGAAAAAGGAACGAGTCTATTTTTGTTTCCATGAATATGTAAATCGTTTCATAAGTGATATTTTATCTGTATATTTATTGGACTTCTGTTATGAGCGTAATATTCCATTAGAGAAATGACATAAACATATTTATTTATTCTGCACGTTAAAAAATATATAAAATGCACATTGCATGTTATTTGAAGTATTTATTAAATTTATTGATACCGTAATCGCCTGGGTTTTATAAATATCAATAAAATCCATTTTATTAGAGACCTAGACCATTTATTACGTTTAATGTACATTATTTATTTTGTCAAAATGTTAACCTGACATAAAAATATTCCTATAAATTATTATTACAAAAAATATTAAATAAATATGTTAATTTGTTTTAAAATTGAAAATCCATTTTGTTCCCGACTTAATTTAAATTCAATTTTACATTGTACAACCCCCGAAAACATTGCAGGGTAGTTTTAAAGTGGCGGTAATCCTTCAACTTCGTACAACAGGATTAAAAGGGTCGCCACTCTTTCGACCTGCACCCCGATCGTACTAATAACACAACATAATTTATATTGCTTAAACACGGAATAAATCAAACGAAACAGTACTTGAACCTTTTTAATGACCGAATGCCACAACAAAAGGTACAAAACTTTATAATACAGTTAAGTTAATGATTATGTAAAGTAGGATCATTTAAGGAGCATGAAATGTGAACGGAAAATCGGTCGTTTTGACAACTTTTACTGGGCTCTAAGATTTTTATGGCCTGTAATAAAAGCACGGGAATGATTTAGGGACTTTACATGTCGGGTTCACAGAGAATGAAACACATTTTTAATCCCCTTCTATATTAATATGTCTATAATTAACTATTAATTGATTCTTGGTGTAGTCTGGGTTGCATATACTGTCACCTTTTTGTGTACACATTCCAAATGTGTGGGCTTGGGGGAAGTACCGAATTTTATAGTAAGAAATCTCAACAACCGGATGATGGCAACATCCGACAACTTCCTAAAGTATTAATTCAATTTTTAAATCCCGCGTTAGACATCTTTACAATATAAATTAGTTTGTAGGATATTTAATTTATTATATAGGTATGGTATTGTTGTCTTTGGAAGCTCAGAAGTGGCATTAACTTGGTCAAAGAATACCGTTACTTATCTATGTTATAAAAAATATAACAGTTACAATGTGTTGTCCTCAGTTGATAATATCTTAATAACTTAATAAGGTTTACATAGGTTGGGGTGATGTTGTTGGTTGGATTTCTTTATGCAAAAGTAGTAACAGACGTGTATTCAATGGGAGACGACCCTTTGAAGTGACACGCGCCCGATTAGTGTGGTACATATCCATATCCATCCATCAGTGAAACGCCGATGGCTAAGACAAGACATAAAAGGCCTTAGGTGCGATAAGAAGACCGCCAACCACCACTAATAGGTTAATTCGGGGCCCAAGTCCAGCATCCCCGACACCCCCGACATACAGGGGATCCATACCGTTGCTACGGTAACGCAGCTTGCAAAGAGGTCATTGCTCAGCGTACAGAACCGTCTTTAAATGCATTTTATCCTCGTCTTTAACAGTAACCACCCACCAATTTGAGAACGTTTCGATAGTTTTATGTCGTCCCCTTACCTATGCATATTTTTGGCACATGCACACCGATTCACGGGTCAATGTTGGAACGTTTCAGTGTGTTATCAAGTTGGGAACTGAAGACGACGCAAACAGAATCCATTTAAAGAACGAGTTTGGATGTAATTACAAATAAATAATCAATTGGCACAAGTTCCAAAATGTGTTATTGACCAAAACCCAACTAAAACATTAAAAAAGACAAACGGAAAGTTATCACATTGATTAAAAACTGTTAGTCGATGGAGGAAAAAAAAATGAGTGGAATTGCCACGGCGCAAATAACAAACGAAACAAAGTTTATTCTGACCGGTCGAGAGTGTTATTACGGGCAAACAGAAATAATGAAAATCCATAACATCGCTGATTGCCGAATCGAAACGCAATTCCCTTCGCTCCGGTCTCCGGACCGATATAATTTAAAATGGCCCGGACTATTCGATAAGGGACTCGGGACTCGGATGATTGATTCCAGAAACTTTATTAAGGGCCAGTTTTATCCCTTACGAGATTATGATTTCTTGTCGTGTAGCCGACGATATATAAAAGAGATGGGATGCTGCGAGCATGTATAAATCAATAATCGTGCGAGTCGGATGGGATCACTTTCTGTTTTTCTTGTATTAACGTTGCGGCGAGGCGATAATAACACAGTCGAGTGTTACGTGAACGTTATTGTTAATTATGTGTATACCGACAACTCTTTTATAAAGGAACAAACCGACGGAAAGAAATATGAACGTCGGTTGTTGTTCAAAGACTCAATTTTGGCCAAGATAAATGGTTGCACAGATCTTGAACGTAGTTTAAAACATTTCCTTTAAGTGGATTAAACCATAACAATTCGTAGCTAGGTGCCGAGATAATATTGCACCGAGTAAACTATCCTAAATTTTACCTAAAATTAACTTTTAATCTAAACATTACACACAAACCCTGGAGTCAGTTCTGCACGTATTACATACAGCTTCGTGTCAACATTACTTACGCTATCTGGAAGGGTTTATAAGCTGGTGTTTGTGAAATTTAGTAAGCAAGCAGGAACAACGGAACGACGGGGTTGGATACAACGTCTGCGAGATGGATGCGAGAGAACAGCTTTTACTACTTACTATTCAGCTTATCTGACGTATTCTCGCCAGAATTGAAATATTATTTGATTCCTGCATTTACATTTTCTAAATTAAGCTAAAAATTATTAATGAACCTCCATAATATGTTTAGATTTTAATACACAATCTTCTCAGTTTTCATAATATGTTTAGATTTTAATAAACAATCTTTTATATCATTTAAAGTCACAGTATGTTAGTTTTTATAAAATTGCTTACAAAACATTAATTATATTAATTATTAGTGTTTTTTTCTTCCAATTGGCGCCCAACTTACTTAAGTTGGGCGCCAATTTTGATGACTCCCAGAAAACGTTTTTTATTTATTCAAAACTTTTTTACCTTTCACCAAAATACATATTATGTTAAGTATGTTGATTTTCAAATACATACACAAATTAAACTAAATATTATTAATTATATTAATTATTATTTCCAAATATATTTAAACATAAATTAAATTAAAAATTATTAATAAACAATATACGTAAATTTTAAAAAACAACAGTGCCTATTATCTAAAATTACATTCAGCATCCAAATTCAATATTTACAACATGTTTTGTTCAGTATACATTAATCATTTTAGTTTTCAAATATACACAAATTAAACAGAAAATTAATAATAAACTTTCAGAATATGTCTGGATTTTAATAAACCATCCCGTCTATCGCCTAAAGATACATACATCATCCACATCGAATATTTAGGACGTGTCTTCCATAAGATACATTACCCATATTGATTTCCAAATACACAGATAAACACGTAGGGCTAATTAATGATTCAAACCGACTTTTGCCAGTCGATAACGCTCCGCTTTGTGTAATAATTACCGCGATTGCTTTCGGCTCGTTATTCATAAGAAATCAGTGAAACAGAAATGAATCCCGGATAATTTGGGAGCATTCATTATCAAACACCTTGCTAGCGTCAAATTAATATAAACGCTAATAAGTCTCTGTCTTCTTAAACTGCGAAGGCAATTAGCAAAATCAAAAATCTTTTGTAGCAATTAAGGACTGTCAGATAGCGTGCGAAAAATGAATCGCTTTTATTCGAGAACTTATTTTTTTCCTTTTGTATAGAATAGATTTTGTAAATTTGCTTATAAAACATTAATTTTATTAACAACGAATATTTGTTTTTTATCCAAAATTAATAAAATTGGGCGCCAATTTTGAAGCTTCCGACAAATTTTTTAATTTATTCAGAGCTATTTTTATTATTTTTTTTTTGCAAATTCATATTCAATTTGGCTGTAAATTTAAGAATAATAAATTATAAACAATTTTAAAATGCATACAAACCCTAAATTGACTTTTAAATACTCCAGATAAATAAGTTAGGCGCCAATTTAGAAGTTTCCGATGAATTTTTTAATATATTCTGAGCTATTTTTATTATTTTTTTTTGTAAATAGGTATTCAATTTTGTTGTAAATTTAAGAATAATAATTCATAAACAATTTTAAAACGCCTACAAATCCTAAAATTGATTTTTAAATATAAGTTGGGCGCCAATTTTGAAGATTCTCAGGAAATGTTTCCAATTTATTCAGCACTTTTTAGTTAGTTTCTTTTGTTATATAATTAAGTGTATTTTAGAATTTAGTAATTACAGGAATTTGGCACCTGCATGGCAAACAGGATGCAAAAAGGGGATTTAAACGGACGTGGACTAATCCGTTTCCCCGGGTAACTATTCTAATCTGACCGAATTACGTACCGCTTGCATAAGTAACAGTTCGCTAGAGTTATTGCCTGAGCGGACTCTTTAAACGGCATTAACGTTTGTATGGTGCATACTGGGTTCCCTTTTTAACGGATTTTCCATGTAATCTCTGAATAATAGTGGAAATTACACAACTAGTATTGACTAATCCGTTTATTTTAAGAACTAGGTGATGGAGTAACGTATTTGCAGTTTGGCAACTAATTTAAATCGAACCATTTTATACGACCGGTGCATAAATTCCAAATAGTATTGTGCGGTTTTACTGCAAAACGTCCCAGTATCCGTCGTAGGTAGTTGAAGAAGGTCATAACGATAAAACCAGTGTCTTTACGTCCGTGAACGGGACAATAAACCGCGAATTAACCGTACTCCGTTCCTGCACCGGAATGTATCTACATTTCAAATGATTACGCGCGGAAGAGCTTATTTAAATACAAATTGGTATGTCGAACATGAAGTCGCGTCATAAAACCGCGCTCGATCCCCGGGTCGGGAAATGTCGCTCTCCCAGGACATGTCTGCAGATGAAAGGCGTTGTGTGAGGGAAAACCGACAACTTTCGGCCAACTCAAATTCGAGAATGTAAAACTACTAAACTTAATTTGATAGAATCTCGAATAAACTTCCTTTAAAGTTGTATTATTATTTGAGTTTCGTTTGTAGTAGCGGAATGATGTAATATCAAGAGGTAAAACTTAAATGCATTCTACGGACGACTGGAATGGAGTTACGGGAATTACTTTGGAACTGCTCATAAACCAACTTTTTGTTATATAAACTTGTTCATTCGAATTCATCTGAAATCTATATTACTGGTTTACAAATCTCAATGAAGTTTACTTCACATTTTTCATGGTCCAGAGTCTACTTTGAGTCTTTGCCAGTTAAAACGTTGAGGAATTGTTAAATCTGCTTTAAAGTGACAAATTTAAACTCTTGAATTATTTTTTTTAAATATACCACCTCAGATTTTATATAATTTGGATATAAAACATTAATTTTATTAATCATAAGTATTTTTTTCTTCCAAAATTAAATAAGTTGAGCGCCAATTTTGAAAATTCACAGAAAATATGTTTCATAGCTGTTTTTCATCACTTTCTTGTAAATTCCATATTCAATTTGGTTGTAAATTTAAATATAATAATTTATAAAAAGTTGTAAAATACATACAAAGATTAAATAGATTTTTAAATATACCAGATAAATAAGTTGGGCGCCAATTTTAAAGATTTTCAGGAAATGTTTTTAATATAATCGGAACTTTTTATTAATTTGTTTCAAATTTCATTGCAGATTTAAGAATAATTTATAAACAACTTTTAAATAATTAACAATATAACTTTTTCTTCTAAAATGAATAAAGTTGGGCGCCAATTTTGATGATTTCGTTAAAAAGTTCTTCTTTATTGATCAGTTTCAGCACTAAATGATGACTGAAACTAAAAATATCTTATTTTAATTGATGCTTGTCTTTGGAGGTTAGTTTAAGAGTGAGAGAAAATCTATATTTCCTCTGTAAACCAGTGTAATGGCACAAGTACATAGTTTATTGGTGTGTGATTGTGATGTGCGAAAACCCCAAGACTTACGATGCCCGTCGAAATAAATTGGCACCGACCCAATTTCGGCGTACCGTCAGGATCTAAACTGCCGATCGAACGGTTAAAAAGATAACGCGGACCGCAAACGAAGTTTATGGAGTCCGTGCACTTTAACAAACTCAATTAGCCGTATGTCGACGGACGAACGTATGGAATTGTTCCGAACGGAAAGGCTTGTGGGGGTCGATAAATGGACGGTTTCGGTGGATGTTGTACATTTTGGAGTTACGTTCCGCCGATGACATAATCAAGGTGCACTAACCGAGTTTATTGACCAAAGGAGATTCGGCCGCACGCTTTCTGGCTATTACCGAAAATCAATGGCTTCTCGGTGCTTTGACAACCTATATCTTTACCCAAACTATAATCCTAAATCAGTGATGAAGAGACTATTAATTACAATTTAATCACTATAGAAACATAATTTTAAGGATTAAATATTATTATTTTATATGTATCTTATATTATATTTTAACAGTATTAATTATTAATTTAATTAATTGTTAAATTTAAAACCAAATTGGATATAAATATATAAAAAAGTAATGATAAAGTTCAGTTGGCGCCCAACTTAATATCTGGTACACTTAAAAATCAATTTAAGATTTGTATGTAGTTTAAAATTGTTTATTAATTAATATTCTATAATTTACAATCAAACTGGGAAATAAATATATATAAAAAATAATAAAAAGGTTTTGAATAAATTAAAAAAGTTTCTTGGGAATCTTAAAAATTGGCGCCCAACTTATTTATTTAGTATATTTAAATATAAATTTAAGAGTTGTGTGCATTTTAAAATTGTTTAAAAATTATTATTCTTAAACTTACAACCAAATTAGATATCAATTTACAAAAAAGGTGATGAAAAAGTTCTAAATTAATTGAAAGTTATCAAAAAATCTTCAAAATTGGCGCCCAACTTATTTATCTGATACATTTAAAAATCAATTTAAAATTTGTATGTATTTTAAAACTCTTTATCAATTATTATTAATTAATTTACAATCAAATTGGTAAATAAATTTATAAAAAAAGTAATAAAAAGGTTCTGAATAAATTAAAAATGTTTCTTGGGAATCTTCAAAATTGGCGCCCAACTTTAATCATTTTAGAATTAAATTTAATTAATAAAATTAATGTTTTCTGATTAAAGAATTAAATATAAGTAATAAAACACTTAATATTAGATATTTTAAATAGTGAAGTTAATTGTAATTTAAACAATTTAGTTAGGAGTAAAAAAACAAGTACTTTTAAATAGAAAACAGTCGATGGGTACTAAATCAACGGAAACGAAACATTCTGCACTCGTCTAGTTTAAACACAGTCGAGCAATTTAATTAATGCAGATAACAGTTACGTATGAAAAAGAAATTAAATTTGATTGGGATTTAATTCCGCGTTCAAAATCGAATTCGAATTCCAATTAGTCGTTCCGACTTCGATTCGTCGCCGATCCGGGGGTTTTTGCACGTCATTTAAAAGTTTCATGTTGCGGCCAAGAAGCGAAATTAAATTCGCAATATTCGGTGACGTTTGTGTTGCGTTTTAGTTCTTTTTATTTTTCATTTTTTTAATTCCCTTTTCGATCACGTTCCGAAATTAAATTGTTAATTATTCTTTTAGGCCTCTCGGTCGGTTCTCTATGGATTTGTCAACGTATTTGGTACTATTTAATACTTACATGTAATATTACTAATGCTTATATTTAATTCTTTTAAAGCTTAAGTACTAATTAATACCTAAAGCTTTAATATTTAATGATATTAATACTTATTTTTTTATTTTTAAGATATATATTTGACAGTTTGAACTCTCAATATTTAATAGTTTTAATAAATTTTCCCTTGTTATTTTATTAAAATTTGAAGAACCTTATAAATGCAATTTGGTGTCCAATAAATCATTCACAAACGGAGCCGACAAAAGCCTTACTTATTATTCAATATCGGCACTTTACACGCAGAGTGCGTCCCCGATATAAATCATGGGCCACGTTAATCCCACGCTAAAATTTAACTTTCACTTTCGTCCGAGCATCAAGAAGTTTACAATTAGAATACAACTCCGCCAACATTGACAATAATTGCCGGAGGAGCGGCGCGAGGAAACCGGACCGAAAACTCCGGAGCGGAGCTTACGCGTAATGCGAGATTAATTGCGTGCGTTACTCAATGCCAGCCCGTTATACATCATGGGATTTGGGCGCCGCGACGCCCCCGTCCCGTCGGCCGGGGGACGTTTTCGCATTTTATAAACTACCAATGGCGAAAAGATAAAATTAAATGTAAAATCTGACAAATTTAGAAATATAAACAAGCGGCTTTATTCGTCCTAAAAGCATCGTTCCCTGCTTTTTTTTTCCCGACTCTGACAACCTGCGATAAATAAAACGGACCCTTTTTTCTAAGTGGATCACTGTTTCTGTATCGTGAGTGTCTTTTTGAAGTGAACCGGAATATTTCACGGCCCGAACTCCGAGGCAACGTGTTTAGTTTAATTTTAAACCGGCGAATTCCTTTACGGATTATGTCCAGGACGAATTTCGATGCTTTTTTCGTTTAATGTTTTTGCAATTGTTAAATCATATCAGCTTTTTATTTATATTATTAAATTAAATAAGTTGGAAGTATTAAATATTAAATATAAAAATATTTTAGAATTTATTGTTAAATTTACAACCAAATTGAAAATAAAATTAGGTTGATAATAAATAAGTTTTTAGTAAATTAAAAAAGCATTTTTTGAATCTTCAAAATTGGCGCCCAACTTATTTATATGATACATTTAAAAATCAGTTTAAAATTTGTATGTATTTTAAAATTGTTTATCAATTATTATTCTTTAATTTACAATCAAATTGGTAAACAAATATATAAAAAAAGTAATAAAAAGATTCTGAATAAATTAAAAATGTTTATTGGTAATATTAAAAATTGGCGCCCAACTTATTTATTTAGTATATTTAAAAGTCAATTTAAGAGTTGTATGCATTTTAAAATTGTTTAAAAATTATTATTCTTAAACTTACAAGCAAATCAGATGTCAATTTACAAAAAGGTGGTAAAAAAAGGCCTAAATAAATTAAAAACTTTCAAAAAATCTTCAAAATTGGCGCCCAACTTATTTATCTGATACATTTAAAAATCAATTTAAAATTTGTATGTTTTTTAAAACTCTTTATCAATTATTATTCTTTAATTTACAATCAAATTGGTAAATAAATATATAATAAAAGTAATAAAAAGGTCATGAATAAATTAAATCTTGGGAATCTTTAAAATTGGCGCCCAACTTTATTTATTTCAGAATTAAATTTAATTAATAAAATTAATGTGTTATTATCAAAGCATTAAATATAAATAATAAAATACTTATTATTAGATATTTTAAGTAGTAAACTTTTGAAATACTTTTTCACATTAACAAATTATATACTTATATAATAAATATTGTTGAAAATACTCTTTGAATTTGTAAAAATACATTTACATTTTTAGGTATGTTAAAGTATTTTAATATTCTGTAAATCTTGAAATACTTGAAAATATTTAAAATTGCAGCATTTTAAAAAAAATATTGTTTGGACTAGTGGTACATTTTAAATTTTTTAGGACTTTTATCTGGTTAACTAGCACCTATAAAATTACGGAACGTGTAGACAAAACGATTTTGCACCGACGTGCGAGTGTTTAGATGCATGTTCGTAGTATTAAGCGTGGCTCGTAAAGGTTTTAGTGGGGATTATGAATACAACGTTTTGCACAATGTCCGTTACATTCGACCCCCTTTTCGCCGCAGCACACCGCCTTCTATTAAATTATGCAAAAAACTAACGTCGACTTATATTAATTAGTTCCAGATTATCGGTGTAGAATTTTAATAACGGTGTCCGATAAATTTACCTCACACACGGAATTTTACAAATTTTAATGAACTCAGATTGGAGAATTTAATTTGTACGTGCAAAATAAAACCGGTAGTTGTTATAATCTATAAAATGTCAGCGTTTATATTTTATAGCAAGAGTTTTATGTTACGTTTATTTATGGTTTTATAGGTAAATAATAACAATAACCTTTTTTAAAAGTAAATAGTAAAGAAGCTCACATTTGCATATAAATTAGATTTAGCCGAATAAAACGTTCATATTTCTTTTTAATCGTTATTTTATTTCATTCCTGACCTTCCACATAAATAAATATCGCACTCAAAGCAGAAATTTTATGTGTAGTTTATGCATTTGGCGTTTTAATAAATATGTAAGCGGCGTAATTGCATTACAATTGCAGATGGACGTAATTTTATACGGGCCCTGGCGGAAAATTGAACCGGTCCCCGTCTGATTGTGGAAAAAGGCGGCAAAAGGCGAGTCTTTGACCCATTTATCCGGCCAGCCGGACGTCGAGATATCGATGCGACCGGATCCAATTCCAGACAGATATTTTTACTGGAATTTCTATAAATTTTTAGTCGTTCTTTTAACACGGTCCCAATTTCTGATCCAATTCTGTCCTGGTATTGAAATGAATTTTTATAAGAGGGCACAGAGACTGTCTGTGAATTTTCGACGTTTGATTCGGTTAAATTTTAAATATAATAATTATTTTACGATTTAAATCGTATAGGTATTAAAAAAATAAAAGGACAATTAGCTCATATAAAATTAATTGAATTTCATCATTTTTCTTGAGAAATCATTTCTTGATTTTCACAAAAAAACTTGAAATTTCTAAAAACCCAAAAATCAGTTAAGAATTTTTAATGTTAATGAATAATCTTGAAATTTCTAAAAAAATAGCAAAATTCATTTAATTTTTTTATTATAATTCAGCTAATTTTGTTTAATTTTAATAAAAATTGTAGAAAATATTGAAATATTATGAAATTTAGCTAAAATCAAAGAAAAACAACAATTCTTAGCTGAATTTCATTTAAGATTAAAAAAATTTTGAATGTGAAATTTGTTAAAATTCCTTAATTTTGATCAATAAGATTTTAATTTCTGAAAAGTTACTAAATATGGCAAAATTCACTAATTGGTTTTATCAAAATTCAGCTAATTTTGCTTATTTTTAATAAAAATTATAGAAAATATTGCAATATTAGAAAATTTAATTAAAATCAAAGAAAAACAACAATTCTTAGCTGAATTTCATATAAAATTAATAAAATTTCGTCTGAGAAATTCATTAATATTCCTTAGTTTTCATGAGTAACCTTGAAATTTCTGAAGTTACTGAAATGTCAAAATTCATTTAATTCTTTTATTAAAATTCAGCTAACTTTGTTTAATTTTAATAAAAATTGTAGAAAATATTGAAATATTATGAAATTTAGCTAAAATCAAAGATAAACAACAATTCTTAGTTGAATTTCATTTAAAATTAAAAAAATTTCGAATGAGAAATTTGTGAAAATTTCTTAATCTTAATCAATAATCTTTTAATTTCTAAAAAGTTACTAAAAATGGCAAAATTCACTAAATTTTTTTATCCAAATTCAGCTAATTTTTCTTAATTTTAATAAAAATTGTAGAAAATATTGAATTCCATATAAAATTATTAAAATTTCGACTGAAAAATTCGTTAATATTCGTTAATTTTGATAAATAAGTTCTTAAATTCTTAATTGAATTTCATGTAATGTCTAAAAAATCGTTAATTTTCTTGAAAAATTAACAAAATCATTAAAATTGACATTTTTGTTAATAATAAATATAAATAATGTTAATATTTAAGTGTACTACACTTTGAAATATTAAAAAATATTTCATATTAAGTGTTGAAATAATTAAAGAATAGGCCAATTAAACAGCAGTAAGTACTTAAATCAATTAAGTGTTAAATATTTTTTCAGCACATTTCATGCACAAAGAAGTTTTTTATCGAATTCAGCGGATTCATTAAAATTCATCCACTAAAAAGGCAAAAAGTCCATACAAAGTCTGCAAGTGCATTTGATCATTAACAGAATTTTAGAGACCGGACAAATGTTATTGATATGGAAACCGGTGTTGCGACTGTAAGGGTCACAGTTTCACACACAAATTTCACTGTGCAAAATGATATTTGTACGCACTTTGTTTCACGTACTAATGGGCAGGTGCAGTCGTGCATTTAATAGTGCACAAACGACTCATTTCGTTCAAAAAATCCCCGTTTGTAAATCATATTGCGGGGATGTCACCTCTTGCGTTATTCATGCAGATAAAATAAGATTTGATCCCGGACATAAAACGTTGTCCATTGAAACTTTGACGTCGGTATTTATTGAATTTGGAGTTTTATGGTTGTGGCGTATGTTTATTGCTCAGCCATTACCCCCAATAACAAAAATATCAATCCCCTGTTCCATATTTTTATGTCTGCGTTTTTTATTCCTTCCTCGTGACAGTAAATCAACACACATAATTGGCATGAAATATCACTGTTCCTTCAGGATTTACTACAACAACATTTTTGTTGGCAATTTCGTGCCTGTTATGAATGGTGGTTGAAAAGTTTTAAATGGAATATTGAATTCGGGCAGAAATATCCGAAAAGCATTTGCGCGAGGTCAAATTGGATTAGCATATTAATCAGTAATGGCAAACAACAAAACAAAGCGGCACCCCCGGACGCCGCCCCCCGCGAACCGGAGACACCGTCGGTGTATCCGAAATAAATTGTATTGTTCCAACTAAAGTCGACATTGACATCGCAGTAATAAGATTCGAAGTTTCCACTTACCCCGTAGGAAAGTGGAAAATGGACGTAATGTAATTGAATCAGTGGCGGGCGCGGGGACGGGGCGGGCCCCCGCAGGGCTCCGCCGGCATCGGCGGTGTAAATGAGGGCGGGCTACTTTAAATTCAAGCGTCTCTCGTGTTAATCTAATACCAGCATTGTAAGCGCAACCGATGATGATTGCGAGCTCCGAATCCGACTACATCTCCCGACGTTCAGACTTCACAAACAATACCTACAACTTACCCCATTTATGTGTGTTTTGTTGCCCCGGATTCATATTCCTAATGCGTTTGCGGTATTAATTGGATTTATCCGGTGAAAACTGCCAGACGATCTGTTTAACAACTGCGATCGACCGAAATGCACTTCACATGCAAATTGACACCTTCCATTCCTATTTAATTCACTCTATCTGGTTCCCTGTTTTACACACGTTTGCTCAATTTAACCAGCACAAATTGAAAAGTTTATTTTTCAGATATTTCTACCTTAAATCTTGAGTCTTCCATCGATTAGAGCTGTATAAAGAACGACAGCTTTGGGATGATCAAGGAAAGCTTTGGGACGTCTAATGGAATGAGGCCATCTTCAGTAATGAGTTCTGAACTACCCAACTTGGGAATGCACTTCACATGCAAATTGGCACCTTCCATTCTTAATTAGTTCACTCTATCTAGTTCACAAGTGAGCCCAGATTGACGAAGAAATATTTAAACCACTACTGTCCAAAAGACACAGCTTGAAGCGTTTATTTTTTCATCTATTTGTATCTTGTATCTTAAAACTTCCACCGATTAGAATGGTATAAAGAATAACAGCTTTGGTATAACTAATGGAATGAGGTCGTTCTCAGTAATGAGTCCTGATTTTGTCAGAAAGCACAGTGATTCATCAAGGAAAACTTTGGTACATCTAATGGAATGAAGTCATCTTCAGTAATGAGTTCTGATTTTATTTGACCAACCACCTCTTGGGAATGTACTTCACATGCGAATTGGTATCCTCCATTCTTAATTAGTTCACTCTATTTAATTCATAAGTGAGCCCCGATTAACGAAGAAATATTTAAACCAGTAAAGTCAAAAAGACACAGCTTGAAACGTTTATTTTTTCACCTATTTGTATTTTGTATCTTAAAACTTCCACCGATTAGAGTGGTATAAAGAATAACAGCTTTGGTATGACTAATGGAATGAGGTCGTCCTCACTAATGAGTCCTGATTTTGTCAGAAAGCACAGTGATACATCAAGGGAAGCTTTGGAATGTCTAATGGAATGAAGTCATCTTCAGTAATAATTTTTCAGCCTTCCCCCCACAGAAATTATTAGAGATATCACTTTTTTAGTTTATAAAAATGATACTGATCAATATATTCAAAACCAATACCAAATTTTGATATGAAATGTCCCAAATACGTATATATTTGTATGTTTTTATTGGAGGATAATAAAACAGGTCAATAAACGCACGACAGAGCTGAGCGACAACGAGAATCCGTTTCGATGGACAATATTTTATGTGTCTTTTCAGCAAACTCGAATTTCATTTTATTTCCATGAATAATACAAGAAATGAATTGAATAAACTATCGGAAATCGCCCCCTTATCCAATAAATGCAATTCAATTCAAAAATGTATTAAAATCCAATTAGATGAACAAGTTGTGTATTAAATATTATTAAATTAGTAACTAATTGGATGGATTAGGTCGTAGTAGTGAATAGAGCTTTTCATCGCTAACTAGTTACATTATTTACATGGATGCACCTGACCAACGCGATGTAAAACAAACTACGTGCAAATATCAGTACGAGAGAGTAACTATTGCCATTATTACCGCGTAGCGAGGCTTCGTTTCAATAACCTTTGTCTGAACTCCGAAATTCCGTTAATTATGCACCGACCTAACCTAACCGCAAACATGTATTACACAATTCAGCCCCTGAGTTTTATGTAGTGTTCCGAGTTGAATGAATTATCCCCTCGGATTCTCGGCGGACGTTTTGATAAATTCGGGCTGCACGTTCTCGACTTTAAAACTTTATTTGCTGTTTGTTTTACGTACGAAATTCTTTATTGCACTTGCCGCCCCTACAAACGATGCAAAAACGATTAAAATTGTCGGGATTGTCTCTAAAACGACGTCGTCAGAAGTGTAATAAATGACGACAACTAATGATCCAAAATCAAACTAATGATAGTTATATTTATAAGTTATTATTATTCTTTTATAGTCGGACGTTATCAAAAAATAGATGTTGCTTTATTAAAAACTTAATTAAAATATTCAAATGAATTAGGATGAGATTTTTGAAAACATAAAACTAAATGCCTTTTGGATGTAGTTATTATTATATAATTTGTTTGCGGATTCACGATGTTTAAACATATATTAAACATAAAAAACGTGTTTTTTATGGTATTTTAATGGTTACTTTACAGATTATTTTAAAAAAATTAAACAGTACCTGTAAAAAATGGATCTGACAGTGGATAAAATAAATTACTTTTAATATAATCAACTTATTCTTAGAATTTGTTTAATAGTAATTAATTATTGGATTTGTGGCGCATTCGCCACTTTTAACAACAGTTGTAAAAATGGTGAATGCGCAACGAAAAACTTAATTAAAATATTCAAATGAATTAGGATGAGATTTTTGAAAACATAAAACTAATTGCCTTTTGGATGTGGTTATTATTATATAATTTGTTTGCGCATTCACGATGTTTAAACATATATTAAATATAAAAAACGTGTTTTTTATGGTATTTTAAAGGTTACTTTACTGATTAATTTAAAAAAATTAAATAGTACCTGTTAAAAATGGATCTAACAATGGACAAAATAAATTACTTTTAATATAATCAACTTATTCTTAGAATTTGTTTAACAGTAATTAATTATTGGATTTGTGGCGCATTCGCCATTTTTAACAACAGTTGTAAAAATGGTGAATGCGCATCAAAAAACTTAATTAAAATATTCAAATGAATTAGGATAAGATTTTTGGAAACATAAAACTATTTGCCTTTTGGATGTGGTTGTTGTTATATAATTTGTTTGCGCATTCACGATGTTTAAACATATATTAAACATAAAAAACATGTTTTTTATGGTATTTTAATGGTTACTTTACTGAGTAATTTAAAAAAATTAAATAGTACCTGTAAAAAATGGATCTGACAGTGGATAAAATAAATTACTTTTAATATAATCAACTTATTCTTAGAATTTGTTTAACAGTAATTAATTATTGGATTTGTGGCGCATTCGCCATTTTTAACAACAGTTGTAAAAATGGTGAATGCGCAACGAAAAACTTAATTAAAATATTCACATGAATTAGGATGAGATTTTTGAAAACATAAAAGTAATTGCCTTTTGGATGTAGTTATTATTATATAATTTGTTTGCGGATTCACGATGTTTAAACATATATTAAACATAAAAAACGTGTTTTTTATGGTATTTTAATGGTTACTTTACTGATTAATTTAAAAAAATTAAATAGTGCCTGTTAAAAATGGATCTAACAATGGATAAAATAAATTACTTTTAATATAATCAACTTATTCTTAGATTTTGTTTAACAGTAATTAATTATTGGATTTGTGGCGCATTCGCCATTTTTAACAACAGTTGTAAAAATGGTGAATGCGCATCAAAAAACTTAATTAAAATATTCAAATGAATTAGGATAAGATTTTTGAAAACATAAAACTATTTGCCTTTTGGATGTGGTTGTTACTATATAATTTGTTTGCGCATTCACGATGTTTAAACATATATTAAACATAAAAAACATGTTTTTTATGGTATTTTAATGGTTACTTTACTGATTAAAAAAATTAAATAGTACCTGTAAAAAATGGATCTGACAGTGGATAAAATAAATTACTTTTAATATAATCAACTTATTCTTAGAATTTGTTTAACAGTAATTAATTATTGGATTTGTGGCGCATTCGCCATTTTTAACAACAGTTGTAAAAATGGTGAATGCGCATCAAAAAACTTAATTAAAATATTCAAATGAATTAGGATAAGATTTTTGAAAACATAAAACTATTTGCCTTTTGGATGTGGTTGTTGTTATATAATTTGTTTGCGCATTCACGATGTTTAAACATATATTAAACATAAAAAACATGTTTTTTATGGTATTTTAATGGTTACTTTACTGATTAATTTAAAAAAATTAAATAGTACCTGTAAAAAATGGATCTGACAGTGGATAAAATAAATTACTTTTAATATAATCAACTTATTCTTAGAATTTGTTTAACAGTAATTAATTATTGGATTTGTGGCGCATTCGCCATTTTTAACAACAGTTGTAAAAATGGTGAATGCGCATCAAAAAACTTAATTAAAATATTCAAATGAATTAGGATAAGATTTTTGAAAACATAAAACTATTTGCCTTTTGGATGTGGTTGTTGTTATATAATTTGTTTGCGCATTCACGTTGTTTAAACATATATTAAACATAAAAAACATGTTTTTTATGGTATTTTAATGGTTACTTTACTGATTAATTTAAAAAAATTAAATAGTACCTGTAAAAAATGGATCTGACAGTGGATAAAATAAATTACTTTTAATATAATCAACTTATTCTTAGAATTTGTTTAACAGTAATTAATTATTGGATTTGTGGCGCATTCGCCATTTTTAACAACAGTTGTAAAAATGGTGAATGCGCATCAAAAAACTTAATTAAAATATTCAAATGAATTAGGATAAGATTTTTGAAAACATAAAACTATTTGCCTTTTGGATGTGGTTGTTGTTATATAATTTGTTTGCGCATTCACGTTGTTTAAACATATATTAAACATAAAAAACATGTTTTTTATGGTATTTTAATGGTTACTTTACTGATTAATTTAAAAAAATTAAATAGTACCTGTAAAAAATGGATCTGACAGTGGATAAAATAAATTACTTTTAATATAATCAACTTATTCTTAGAATTTGTTTAACAGTAATTAATTATTGGATTTGTGGCGCATTCGCCATTTTTAACAACAGTTGTAAAAATGGTGAATGCGCATCAAAAAACTTAATTAAAATATTCAAATGAATTAGGATAAGATTTTTGAAAACATAAAACTATTTGCCTTTTGGATGTGGTTGTTGTTATATAATTTGTTTGCGCATTCACGATGTTTAAACATATATTAAACATAAAAAACATGTTTTTTATGGTATTTTAATGGTTACTTTACTGATTAATTTAAAAAAATTAAATAGTACCTGTAAAAAATGGATCTGACAGTGGATAAAATAAATTACTTTTAATATAATCAACTTATTCTTAGAATTTGTTTAATAGTAATTAATTATTGGATTTATGGCGCATTCGCCATTTTTAACAACAGTTGTAAAAATGGTGAATGCGCAACGAAAAACTTAATTAAAATATTCAAATGAATTAGGATGAGATTTTTGAAAACATAAAACTAATTGCCTTTTGGATGTGGTTATTATTATATAATTTGTTTGCGCATTCACGATGTTTAAACATATATTAAATATCAAAAACGTGTTTTTTATGGTATTTTAAAGGTTACTTTGCTGATTCACGATGTTTAAACATCTAAATAAAATATTAAATCAATCCAAAATGAAGTATTTTACGAAGTGTAATAAATGACGAGCGTGTAATATTTTTTGTATAAATTATTGAAGTAATGACGTCATTGTTGAGAGGGTTGTCAAATCTTTATATTATACGTACCTTTAAATTGAATAGACAAATAACCAGGACAAAGAGGGTTTGCATAAATAAAAGACGGGTGTTAATTTTAACAGGAACGTACGTTTATTTTGCACTGAGCGGAATACAAGCTAGCGTACGAAATCTCGCCGACTGTTTGTCTGGATGACGAACATTTATAATTAACTTCACAATAAAACAGAAATATATTAAATATAATTTTCATAATGTTCTGCAGCAGTTCCGAACCGTTCTCGGTTAGTCGGAAGTGCCGCAAATGATGTCATATGTGTATATTTATTTATATATAGAATAATTACATATAGATTTAATATTTTCAAATAAATATGTACAGACTAAAATTTATCACCATCATATAAGAAATACAAAATGGAAAAATTACAAAAAGTTTCAATTCATCAATAAGTTCAGATTTCTCGCTTACTATTTTTTTTCTCATTATTTACAAATTGTGTCATCTAAAAGTCAAATATATTTAAAATACATTTACAAATATATTTCAATAAGTTACTGGTATAGAAACATCATATCCGAATACTAAAAAAGAAGATCAACTTCCATTGGCAAAATATTTCGTTTTTTTTTTGTTATTCGCATATTTTCCTAGAAATCGTCTTAACTTCTAAAATTGGGCCGCAGCCAGAGCCGGCGAGCGTACCAAAGTAAAAAACACAATCGGAAGCCGGACCGCATCGTCCCGGACTTAGGGGAGGGCGACGGCGAAGCTGCACCGCCGATCAATCAATTGTTCTGCGTTTATTTCTGGAAGCACCGTTTCGGATAAAATAATAAAAACGTTACATTAATTACTTCACTGTCGTGATTAACGGAATGATCGATGGCGCAACCGGCCGTCCCCCCCGATCAATCACCCCAATAAGAGGGTGGGCACGGGCCTCGGTTATTTTAAAAACAGATATTACAGTGAAACAGTTAACATTAACCTTTGTACAGGTGAGGCCCGCCCCCCCAAACAATCAACAAACAGCCCGGACGATCCGGCCCGAATCCCCAGAAGACAACACGGAGTATGTCACTACAGAAAGGCCCGCTCCCCCGCCCGGAGCCCGGTTCCGGGTGTCTAATTTTTTGGTTTTGGTAAAAAAGTCCGGTTCGAGGTCCGGACGGGGGACGGGGCGGCAACATACAAGCGAAAATGGTTTTGGAACGGAAATTGGAAACGTGTAAAAAATATCAACATTCGCATCATCCAGCAGGTATAAAACTTGTTTACGAACTAAATAATTAATATATTACTCTGATAACTACGCTAAAAAGTGCCCGGAAGAACTGACTTTGTTCTCGAGGTTTTTACACAGCATCCATACACGAAGCATGTTTAACAAACAATTTAGAGGAGGGGCCCATTATTACGACCAAATCAGGATGGACATCAATTTATAACGTTCATTCATTAATAATTTTGGGTGATTTGCTTTTTAATTCCATTAAACTAACACCAAGTATTTTTTAAACTTTATTTATAAAACAAAAATACATAATAAAAGGTATATTTTGATTTTCCAACTATGTTTGTTCATTTGCTCCAATTGTTGTTAAGTTATAATTGGTGAAAATCACGATTCAGGAATAATAATCGGTCGGGTGCATCCATTTATAATAACATTCACTCCTATTAGTAAATAACAAAGCATGCAACTGTACAAAATGCTCTTTTAATACTAAGATCTATACAGGACTAAACAAGTCATCCACACTAAAATATATGCCTAGATGGGAGGTTTTACTTTTTTGTATGGGGGGACAGAGGAGGGGGGGGATAAAGAGTAGAAATATAGAATGCATTGAATAGGAATGCGTCGGGAAGTGCGGTAAAGTTTGGCGGCCCAGCAGGACCAGTAGACCGCACCGAAAATGCATATTGTACCTCATACAGCTTACATATGGCTTATCGTTGCATTTTTGAAAAAAGTAGATATACATCCAAGGTCACTTTCTCAAAAAATATAATTACCTATTTTAATACTTTCATATTTTTTTTCAGTTTCAAAAAACTTTTTCAACTATATTTAACTTTTTTGATTTTTAGTTTTATTACAAATAGTGACATTTAGCCTAATATCCGGCGGTGTGCGCCTGCACAGTCTTGAGTTAATACTTTGACACATTCGTACATACTAATTTATTTTAATGACTATCTATATATATATATTTATAAAAAAGGAGGAGCGCTTTCTTCGTTTCAATTATCATCATCATCATTATCATCATCATTATTATAGGACGTCGACACACCCAAAATAATCCCAAAAACAAAGCGTCAAAACAACTCAAAAATGGTTCAGCAACAAACGCATAGACTACATAAAAGAAGCGTTGTTTTCAGTGATCCACAAATCGTTCTTTTGGGTAAGTTTACGTCGGACGAAACCTCACGAATTCAAACGACAGAACGTTACACTCAAATTATATACCTATTATCACAAATTTTTATGCCTCACGACTGTCTTGCCCGGCCGTGCCGTCATATTGCATCATAAGTCAATTTTTTTATACAATTATTGCACCTAAACTACGGGGGTGGGGGACTACATAAAAACATTTAATACATTTAACAAAAAATAAAAGTTTGTAAATAAAATATACACAAATAAACAATCAAATCAAATAAAATCTAAAACAATATACACACACAAGGGTCAATGGTATTAATTGAGGTAATACAATCTGTTTGTACGTATGAGAGTGAGATTTGTATAAAAAAATAAATATTTATAATAAATATGCATATAAATAAATGGACGCTCCTGGTTGTGTGTCTGTGGGGCGAATTGCTTCGTTCAGGAGCTCAAAGACTTCTAATTAATTAGTAAGATTCTACTATTTCATTCAGGAGTTCAACCACTTATAATTAATTTGTAAAAATTTACTAGTTCAGAAAATTACTCACTTAATAGTAAAAATATATTATCTTATTCAGGAGTATGATTAATTAGTAAAATTCTATTATTTCATTCAGTAGTTCAGAAAATTACTGATTGATTAGTAAAATTATTAAAAAATTCATTCAGGTGTTCTAAAACTTCTGATTAAATTAGTAAAATTCTTCTATTTCATTCAGTAGTTCAGAAAATTACTGATTGATTAGTAAAATTATACTATTTCATTCAGGAGTTCTAAAACTTCTGATTAAATTAGTAAAATTGTACTATTTCATTTACTAGTTCAGAAAATTACTGATTAATTAGTAAAATTAAACTATTTCACTCAGGAGTTTTAAAACTTCTGATTAAATTAGTAAAATTCTTCTATTTCATCCAATACTTCAGAACATTACTGATTGATTAGTAAAATTATACTATTTTATTCAGGAGTTTAAAAAACTTCTGATTAGATGTTTGTTCAATCCTTTTATTTAGCGGGAAGTTAGTGCTTCTTCTAAATTCATTTAATCAGTCATTTTATATTTAACTACTTAATTATCATTATAATTATTATTATTATTAATATTATCACAATTCAAAATTTTACTAAAGAAATTTTGTTAAAAATTTTAAACTACAAATAAATTGTTGTAAGCAGTACTATTTAGAAGACAGTTTGAACACAATCGGTCTCTAAAATAGTGCTAATTAATCTAAAACTTACACTAATCAATTTTTTTAAATTGTTCATATTCAAATTTCAACTAAACCTGGTGTCGCATCAAATTCGCCCCCATTCAAGACTGACAAGAGTCAAACACACAAACCCCGGAGCGTCACGTGCCCTCGCCAGTTTTAGCGTCCGCAGACGTAGCCGATTTGTACGAAGAAAACGTCCTCGAATTGTTGTTGGAGTCGAGGAATGGGGACAGGGGGGTTTCTTAAAAACTATCAATAATAAATGCTCTCTCTGTAGATGTGTGTTCGGCCCCAGCCGACGCGTGTGTCGATCACAGGAATGAACATCACTGAGGATTTGCTTGCTCTAACAATTTTTTCTTTACTTCCGACCACGGACGCGATCCGGGCGGACGCCGGAAGGGCGGCACGTAGAAAAATAGTCGCTCGATTGATGAGGAGCTGGGTTTTTTGATTTTTGTGGTCGGGTTAGGGGTGGTTCAAACGGGGCGGTTTGATGCCTCGAAATCGTCCGGTATTCCCTCACGAAATTTAATTTTAAATTTATATAATCATGTGACACTGATTTTTTATTAATAAAATATTTTTTTTTGTCAAATACCAAATCAACAGTTAATGTGGATGACAGAATTCAATATTGTGGTGAATTTAAAACAAGAAAATTGGACTTTTCTGGAAGACATATCTTGTATTAACATTAGAAACGTTTTAAAATAATATTAAATAAAAAATAGTGTCAACATTATTCACATTATTGTGGCAAAAAAGGAAATTTATTCATTTAAGTTCATAAACAATTGAATACCGGACGTATTTTCAGCATGGAAACATCTTAAAAATCTACCATTATTTACAAAAAACGACTTCGTCCAGCGAACACGACTGACGCCCCCTTGCGAACCAACCCTAAAACCGCAGTAAAGGCCGCTTCCGACGTCCGCGCGTCGGTCGCCGTCGCGACGCATGCGCTCCAGCAAAGTCCACACTGCGCACGGTTAATCACAAATTAGAACAAAAACAATTTGGGGTGGGGGCGGGGACATGGGACTTAGGGTCAGGGTTGTTGTAAACTTATATAAACGTAAACTTGGTGTCCTCTATGTACAAGTAGCGGTAACTGGCAGTGATGCGGCGGCGGCCCGTGCGGCCGTCGTCTAGGAGTGGCGCTTCATGTGCAGGGCCAGGTGGTCGGAGCGGCTGAAGCACCGGTCGCAGTGGCGGCACTTGAACGGCTTGGCGCCCGTGTGCTTGCGATAGTGGCGGGTCAGCTCGTCGCTGCGTGCGAACCGCCACTCGCAGCCCTCCCACGAGCACTTGTACGGCTTTTCACCTGGAACAAACAAAGAAAGAACTATTAGGAACATTCTCAGAAACAAGAATTGTTCATACGATACAGTTTTTGCAAGTCTGGCAACGTCGCACAGTCGCATATTCGTGCCAGGTATGCGCAGAACAACTCTACTGATTCAATGCAACCAACATTGCACCAGTAATAATTGGTGTTGCCTTACTGTAAGTCAATTTACAGGATACATCCTAGACTCTACATTTGGAAGAAGGAACCATCACCATCCAGCAATAAACTTGTACCACATTCTGAAGAAATATTAATTCCATCCTTTAACAGTCTTCCTGCACAGCAGGATGATGGTACAGAAACATGAAGAAGAGGACATTGATTTTGTAGTAACAATGTTACAACATTTTAATCAGCAAGAACCAAAAGAGCTGAACCTCCCAAAGGAGTCATCCAGATTGATAGGGGAGGATCTACTTCATCCAGGCACTAATATTACATTTTATCATAAAAGGGATAAGGATTTGTTGCCATTTATCTCCCCATCATGACTCAGTAGTTCTATTTTATACATATTAAGGTGTGTTTACATGAATATTTTATAAATGTAATGGTAACAAAAGAAGAATTGGTTGAATCAAAGTCTCGTTCATTGAAAGAAACACCCCTTTGAACGGAATAAAACGTGGAACACACGCTGGAAGCCGTAATCGCCCACGAAAACAATTATGATCCGATGGAAGTTAATCAAAGGGCCCGCGAACAAAGTAGCTGGCGCCCTCCGCGAATATAATTTTTGATAAACCTAATTACGTTCGGGCCCGGCCGTTTTTCACAAAAGCGCCGCTCGAGACGCGTTCAAACGGCGAGATGATGGGGGAGAAGCCCGAAACCGGGGGGCCAATTGCGGACCCATCCGAGCATGTAATGGCGTCAATAGTCTTCGGCCGGATATCCATTAAAGAATCCGACCAGAGACGGGAATACCTCCAGCCGCAAAATCGGTAATTTATCCGAAAGCTTTCCCATCCAGGCCAAACACTCGAGCTGCTCCTCTTCCTCTTGCTACGCGGGATTATAATTCTTTTATGGAAATCGTTCCCATCATCCGATGGTTATTCGGACAAAATTTTTGTGATTTCGGTGCCAATGAGTCAATGGTTTTGAATTGTCGTATACTTTAAATGGTTTAATGGTTTGAAAAACTACTGATAATTAGTAGTAGTAATTTACTATTTTATTCAGAAGATCAGAAAATTATTGATTAGTTAAATTATATTGTTTGATTCTAGAGTTCCAAAACTTCTGATTAATTAGTAAAACTATACTATTTCACTCAGTAGTTCAGAAAATAACTGATTGATTAGTAAAATTATTAAAAAAATATTCAGGAGATCAAAAACTTCTGATTAATTAGTAAAATTGTACTATTTCATTCGGTAGTTCAAAAAATTATTGATTGATTAGTAAAATTATTAAAAAAAAAATCATTCAGGAGTTCAAAAACTTCTGATTAATTAGTAAAATTCTACTATTTCTATCAGTAGTTCAGAAAATTACCGAATGATTAGTAAAATTAATAAAAAAAAAATCATTCAGGAGTTCAAAAACCTCTGATTAATTAGTAAAATTCTATTATTTCATTCGGTAGTTCTAAAAATTATTGATTTATTAGTAAAATTATTAAAAAAATCATTCAGGAGTTCAAAAACTTCTGATTAATTAGTAAAATTCTACTATTTCAGTCAGTAGTTCAAAAATTTCTGTTTGATTAGTAAAATTATTAAAAAAATCCATTCAGGAGTTCAAAAACTTATGATTAATTAGTAAAATTTTACTATTTCATTGTCATAATTGTCATTCTGTTGGTTATTTAGAAGAACTGAAGTTATTAGTCACTGGAATTTTACTTATTAATCAGCAAAATAAGGCTGATCCATCAGTGGAAATTGTACTGATTAATCAGTGGTATTTCCATGACCTTCAGAGGCAGAGCTTTGCCTGAGGCAATCAGTGGGTATTTACTGAAAATCAGATTTGTGGGGGTAAATGATGCAAAAAAACCCAGTTTTTATTCCGTGTTATTCCGTTTAATTCGTCCATTTTCTTGTGACAAACATAAATGATAAACATCTGGCATATTTCTCCCGATCTTAGCAGTTGACGTTCAATTCGTCATCTGGAGAAACGTCGTAAACCGCAATCCAAAAATAGAGGACCGCCTCCAAATCTGGGTTAAAGTCGTCGGTTTGCGAACCGCGAATTTTATGCCCCATAATTCGTTCCGGGGGTGCGGGTGGCGGCCAGACGTGGGGTGTTTGATTAAAATGCAAGCCGTACGTGTGTGTGTGTGTGTGTGTGTGCGTCGCTACAAGTTTCATTACGTCGTTGTTTTTACAGTTGAGGCACGACGCCGAGGTAAATGGCAAGAATCCGTCTTGTGTCGTCGTCTGAATCCGGGCACGTGCGCGAACCGAAGAGGGTGGATGACAATGGAAACGGCGCGACATGAATATCCATGACGCGTTATTAATGGTCCGACGGTGCCATTACTGGGCTCTAACCGACGAAATCTCCCATAAAATATGGTCTTGACCTTAGCTTGCGCTAATGAAAAATGATCGCGCGATCGTCGACCGAACCCTTCGGCTTCTGCTTTTTTTTTTTGCTCTCTCGAAAACTTTAATAGACTTCCGGACGGCGGAATTGAGAAACTTCCTGCGGCGGCTTTGCTCGTATGCCTTTATGCGGGTAAATAGCTTCGTCATTTTTGGACACGAGTAAGGGATGAAAAGTGGTTGTAGAAGTGTCATTTCATGCATTAATACAAGTCATGTGGTTGTAACATACATAATGTATTTACGGCAGCAGATTCCTATCAAAATACGTGAATATTTTCTTGAGCTACAAGAATAATTCTCCTGTTTCTATATACAATTAAGAAAGTTCTTTAATCTTTAAACGTGTCATACAGTTTTATATGCAGTTTACAATATATACAGAAATATTTAAAGTTTTATAACTGCTTTAATTGTATATAGAGAATTTAGTAAGTTTAAAAATGTGTAACGTTTATTAACTGTTCTAATTGTATACAGAAGTGTTTTGAAAGTTTTTAACTGTATACAATATCTACAGAAATGATCGAAAACTTTCACAACTGTCTTAATTGTATATAGAAATGTTTAGTAAGTTATGAAGTGTATTAAGTTAAATGAAAAATACATTAAACGTTTCACAACTGTTCTAATTGTATACAGAAGTGTTTTGTTAGTTTTTAACTGTATACGATATATATAAAAATGTTCGAAAACTTTCACAACTGTCTTAATTGTATATGGAAATGTTTAGTAAGTCTTAAAGTGTATTAATTTAATTGAAAAATACTTTAAACGTTTCACAACTGTTCTAATTGTATACAGAAGTGCTTTGAAAGTTTTTAAATGTATTTAATATATACAGAAATGTTCGAAAACTTTCACATCTGTCTTAATTGTTTATAGAAATGTTTAGTAAGTTTTAAAGTGTATTAATCTAATTGAAAAATACTTTAAACGTTTCACAACTGTTCTAATTGTATACAGAAGTGTTTGGAAAGTTTTTAACTGTATACAATATATACAGAGATGTTCGAAAACTTTTACAACTGTCTTAATTGTTTATAGAAATGTTTAGTAAGTTTTAAAGTGTATTAATCTAATTGAAAAATACTTTAAACGTTTCACAACTGTTCTAATTGTATACAGAAGTGTTTAGAAAGTTTTTAACTGTATACGATATATATAAAAATGTTCGAAAACTTTCACAACTGTCTTAATTGTATATGGAAATGTTTAGTAAGTCTTAAAGTGTATTAATTTAATTGAAAAATACTTTAAACGTTTCCCAACTGTTCTAATTGTATACAGAAGTGTTTGGAAAGTTTTTAACTGTATACAATATATACAGAAGTGTTCGAAAACTTTTACAACTGTCTTAATTGTATATAGAAATGTTTAGTAAGTTTTAAAGTGTATTATTAATTTAATTGAAAAATACTTTAAACGTTTCCCAACTGTTCTAATTGTATACAGAAGTGTTTGGAAAGTTTTTAACTGTATACAATATATACAGAGATGTTCGAAAACTTTTACAACTGTCTTAATTGTTTATAGAAATGTTTAGTAAGTTTTAAAGTGTATTAATCTAATTGAAAAATACTTTAAACGTTTCACAACTGTTCTGATTGTATACAGAAGTGTTTAGAAAGTTTTTAACTGTATACAATATATACAGAAATGTTCGAAAACTTTTACAACTGTCTTAATTGTTTATAGAAATGTTTAGTAAGTTTTAAAGTGTATTAATCTAATTGAAAAATACTTTAAACGTTTCCCAACTGTTCTAATTGTATACAGAAGTGTTTGGAAAGTTTTTAACTGTATACAATATATACAGAGATGTTCGAAAACTTTTACAACTGTCTTAATTGTTTATAGAAATGTTTAGTAAGTTTTAAAGTGTATTAATCTAATTGAAAAATACTTTAAACGTTTCACAACTGTTCTAATTGTATACAGAAGTGTTTATAAAGTTTTTAACTGTATACAATATATACAGAAATGTTCGAAAACTTTTACAACTGTCTTAATTGTTTATAGAAATGTTTAGTAAGTTTTAAAGTGTATTAATCTAATTGAAAAATACTTTAAACGTTTCACAACTGTTCTAATTGTATACAGAAGTGTTTGGAAAGTTTTTAACTGTATACAATATATACAGAAATGTTCGAAAACTTTCACAACTGTCTTAATTGTATATAGAAATGTTTAGTAAGTCATAAAGTGTATTAATTTAATTGAAAAATACCTTAAACGTTTCACAACTTTTTCAATTGTATACAGAAATGTTTTGAAAGTTTTAAACTATATACAATATATATAAAAATGTTCGAAAACTTTCACTACTGTCTTAATTGTATATAGAAGTTTTTTGAAAGTTTTTACCTGTATCAAATATATCTGAAAAGTTTTAAACTGTATACAAAATATACAGAAATGTTTAAACAGTTTAATGACGGTCTCAATTGAATGTTTCCAAGCATATTAGTGTTGTATTGTTTGACGACTTGATAATGTAACTTTACATTAACTGACAATCAATCTAAATAAAAGAACACTGGTTGGATTTCATCCCGAAATAAATCGGGTTTAGGAATTTGTCCCGATAAATTCGACTGCGCTCCAGTATATTACGTAGTGGATGGAAAGTGGCGCTATTGCCCCCCACGCCCCATCCACCATCGTACGTTCCGACAATCGGTCCCGGGAAAACAGTCCGGGGATAAGAGGCCCAAATTACACTCGATGTGTAAAGTTTCCGCTGTCAATATTCATTAAATCGCGATGGAGGGGACGTTTCTCGCGACTTCAATGGTTTAAGATGTGGAATCGATGAATTGTCACACGTTGATAAATTGCTCCCAAAACTTTCCCAGACTATGCTAAAATTACACTATTTGAAAATGTATTTAACAGCTAATATAATTATTAATTCATACTTAATTTAATTAATTTTAATAATAGTTGGAAGTACTAATAAAGAATAAGCATTTACTGAACTAATACGACAATAATTAATTCCGAAATGGCTGAGTTTAATTGTGGTAAAGCAGATGGAAAATGTTAAGCACCTACGAAATGTAATTTTAATTAAGAGATTTATATTTATTTTGCAATTAAACTTTTAAGTGTTGTAGACAAAAAATATGTAAAATAAAACGCCTTTGAAGTTTTGTCAACATTTCCAGCTAATTTTATTGAATTAAAATTTAATTAAAATGACACCAAAGTTAATTTACAAAAAACTTGTTTTTTGTACCCTTTTTAAATAATATAAATAAAGGCTTCAAGTTCATTACAAAGCCACAATAAATTGACATTAATATAGAGGGTGAATTATTAATTAATATATTAGTTTTAATAGTTGTGTAAGTTTTAGAACATTTCTGTATATATTGTACACAGTTAAAAACTTTCAAAACACTTCTGTATACAATTAGAACAGTTGTGGAATGGATAAAGTATTTTTGAATTAAATTAATACACTTTAAACTTTATTAAACATAAATTAACAGACTTTGAAACTTACTAAACATTTCTATACAAAATTAAGACAGTTGTGAAACATTTTAAACACTTTTGTATATATTGTATATAGTTTAGATCTATTTTAATACTTCTATATACAATTAGAACAGTTGTAAAACGTATAAAGTATTTTTGAATTAAATTAATACACTTTAAAACTTATTAAACATTTCTTTATAAAATTAAGACAGTTGTGAAACTTTTTAAACACTTTTGTATATATTGTATATAGTTTAGATCTATTTTAATACTTCTATATACAATTAGAACAGTTGTAAAACGTATAAAGTATTTTTGAATTAAATTAATACACTTTAAAACTTATTAAACATTTCTTTATAAAATTAAGACAGTTGTGAAACTTTTTGAACACTTTTGTATATATTGTATATAGTTTAGATCTATTTTAATACTTCTACATATAAGTAGAACAGTTGTAAAACGTATAAAGTATTTTTGAATTAAATTAATACACTTTAAAACTTATTAAACATTTCTTTATAAAATTAAGACAGTTGTGAAACTTTTTAAACATTTTTGTATATATTGTATACAATATATTGTATATATTTAATACAATATATTGTAAATTAATACAATTTAAGGCTTACTAAACATTTCTATTGTATATACAATTAAGACAGTTTGAATATTTTTAAACATTTATATGTATATATATATATATATATATATATATATATATATATATATATGTATATATATATATATATATATATATATATATATATTGTATATAGTTTAGATCTATTTTAATACTTCTGTAAACAATTAGAACAGTTGTAAAAGTATTTTTGAATTAAATTAATACACTTTAAAACTTATTAAACATATCTTTATAAAATTAAGACAGTTGTGAAACTTTTTAAATATGTCTGTATATACAGTTAAAAACGTTTCAGTATACAACTGGAACAGTGGTAAATTGTATAAAGTATTTCTGTATAAAACTGATGCAGTCTAAATAAAACTAACTTTATGTATACAATTAAAACACTTATTAAACATTTATTTATTCTGTACTGATTTCGAGATGACTTCCAACAAAAAGTACTTTTATTTAAATTGACAAGTTCACCATATAAGTTAATGGAAAGCATCGTTGCCAGATTGTGAAACAATGCAACGGTTAATCTCTTAGTTGGAGTGCATGACAAGATGAAAGTCGCCTGTTTGATGTTTGTACGGTCGTAAAAAAAAGCAACTCCCGACATTAAACCGCGAGTACCAGACAAGGCGCTTTGCATATTTAATTAAAAATAAACTGGAAACGTTTAAACTAGTTTTAGAATATGAGAACGAGGCGGCGGCCGCGGTGCATGTGGCGGTGGCGTTTTGCGCTGCATGTTTAAAGTCTGTCGGAACAGATATGCAAATTGATATGGATATTCATGAGTTCGTTGCAGATGCTCCGAGAAAGGAACCGCCGCCCCCTGCCCGACCCCGTGTCGAATGAACGCGGCCGAAATTGCTTTTTAACAAGGAAATTTTTAATAAAATTCATAGAGACGCGTTATTTGCACAAACGGTTTTTGTTTATTTTCGAATTCATCACCGCCAGACAAATGCGCCCATGAAAATTACATCGATGGATAAACAGCGTTGGGCAAAAAACAGTTTCTGTTGTTTGGCCAATGGAATTTATGCGATTTTTTCGCCGAATTAGCGATAAACTCGATTTAATTTTCGTCCCTAAAACCAACAACGATCCGACTAGTTAATACGTAAAAGTCAAACAATTAACAAAAATGAAACAATTTTTTAATATAAGCTTGACTGTAAATAATGGAACACAATAATGGAGTTTTTTCGTGGAGAAAGCCTCTTTCGAAAATTATCAACATCTTAAATGATTAATAAAGAAGTCGCAAAAAGTCCTCGGGAGTTTAATTGAGGCGTTAAATTCGTCCTTGACTTTATGAGGCCTTCGGCGTTCGACATGGAAACCTATTAACTCGAGTTTTGTGTGTATTTACCTGCGACACAACAGTTTAACGAATTGGGGGTAACGAGATATGAAACGTTTCACCCCTCACTTCAACGGATTAATCTTTCAATTGCGATTTATAATGTAATCCCGTTTTATGTTGATCGTTTGGACATCACGATTTATAGGATTTGATGTCTAACAAACGGTGAAAGGGAATCTATTATAAGCCTTTTATGCCTATTTGCTTTCAACTTACTTTTATGTACAATTTATACAGTTTAAATCTTTATAAACAACTTTGTATATGACAAGAGAGATTTGAAACTTTTTAAGTAACTCCATTTAAAATTTATACAGTTTAAAACATCCTCAACAATTCTGTGTGTAACTGCAGCTCTTTAGGAATATTTCATAACTGATCTAATTGTATACGGAAGTGTTTAGTTTACTGTATATATCATACAGAATTAAAAAGTTTCACAATTGTCTTAATTATATATAGAAATGTTTAAAAAGTTTCATATCGATTTTAGACATATACAAAAATTCAAAACTGTCGTAATTATATGCAGAATTGTTTGGGAAGTTTTAAACTGTATAAATATTATACAGAATTGTTTAAAAAGTGTCATATCTCTTTTAATTATATACAAAATTTCCCAGAAGGTATCACAGTTGTCTTAATTAAATGTAGAATTGTTTAGAGAGTTTTCAACTGTATTCATTTTATACAGAATTGCTTAAAAAGTGTCATATCTCTTTTAATTATATACAAAATTTCCCAAAAGGTGTCACAGTTGTCTTAATTAAATGTAGAATTGTTTAGAGAGTTTTCAACTGTATTCATTTTATACAGAATTGCTTAAAAAGTGTCATATCTCTTTTAATTATATACAAAATTTCCCAAAAGGTGTCACAGTTGTCTTAATTAAATGTAGAATTGTTTAGAGAGTTTTCAACTGTATTCATTTTATACAGAATTGCTTAAAAAGTGTCATATCTCTTTTAATTATATACAAAATTCCCCAAAAGGTGTCACAGTTGTCTTAATTAAATGTAGAATTGTTTAGGGAGTTTTTAACTGTATTCATTTTATACAGAATTGCTTAAAAAGTGTCATATCTCTTTTAATTATATACAAAATTTCCCAGAAGGTATCACAGTTGTCTTAATTAAATGTAGAATTGTTTAGGGAGTTTTCAACTGTATTCATTTTTATACAGAATTGCTTAAAAAGTGTCATATCTCTTTTAATTATATACAAAATTTGTCAAAAGGTGCCACAGTTGTCTTAATTAAATGTAGAATTGTTTAGGGAGTTTTCAACTATATTCATTTTATAGAGAATTGCTTAAAAAGTGTCATATCTCTTTTAATTATATACAAAAATTCCTAAAAGGTGTCACCGTTGTCTTAATTAAATGTAGAATTGTTTAGAGAGTTTTCAACTGTATTCATTTTATACAGAATTGCTTAAAAAGTGTCATATCTCTTTTAATTATATACAAAATTTCCCAGAAGGTATCACAGTTGTCTTAATTAAATGTAGAATTGTTTAGAGAGTTTTCAACTGTATTCATTTTATACAGAATTGCTTAAAAAGTGTCATATCTCTTTTAATTATATACAAAATTTCCCAAAAGGTGTCACAGTTGTCTTAATTGAATGTAGAATTGTTTAGGGAGTTTTCAACTGTATTCATTTTATAGAGAATTGCTTAAAAAGTGTCATATCTCTTTTAATTATATACAAAAATTCCTAAAAGGTGTCACCGTTGTCTTAATTAAATGTAGAATTGTTTAGGGAGTTTTCAACTGTATTCATTTTGTAAAGAATTCCTTAAAAAGTGTCATATCTCTTTTAATTATATACAAAAATTCCTAAAAGGTGTCACCGTTGTCTTAATTAAATGTAGAATTGTTTAGGGAGTTTTCAACTGTATTCATTTTGTAAAGAATTCCTTAAAAAGTGTCATATCTCTTTTAATTATATAAACAATTTTTCAAAAAGAATTGAGACAACTTTTATTCATAATTTATAAAGACTTTCTTTAATTTTTGTATATATTGACATAAACGTAAAATTTGTGATTTTAACAGTTTATTAAATTTAAATTTAATATTTGCTTTTTCCACTATCAAGCTATATTAAAATTGAAATTCAGAATTTCACGAAGCAGTTTAATATATTTGATCGTCGATGAAAAAGAACGACTTCCGCGAAGGATGAAGGCGTTGTAATTTCAGCGTTCCCCAATAAAACAAAATCGAAGGGCCAAACGGACCGGAGGCGGCAATACGGAAAAATCGGCGTATCCATTTTAAAATAATCGACGCAAAAATCCAATAAAAACGCAAAACCGGAAGCGCGATTCCGATGCACGGATTTGTCGCAATAAATTCAGCCGGTTTACCGCCCGTTATTCGTGTCCCGTGGAATTCCACCGCCGAAAACGTAACCGGGAAACCGGTCGGATAAGATAGGAAATTAGTATGGATGTGTAAAGTTTGCAGTGTCAATATACATTATGGCCGCCGAAGTTGGGGGGCGCCAATTAAAGGTGGAACCTAATATCGGGGTTTATTTGTTCCGGTTTTGATTTATTTACCGCGAACGTTTTGTGCGCCGTACAACCGTGTTTATTATTCATGACCGGTCCGTGATTTTGATGGGTTTCATAATTAAAACAACAAAAATAAAATCCAGGTTTTCGGGCCGTATTTTTTACGGCACGGACAATGATCATCCCCGGAGCATCCGTCGACCTTTTAATAACCCAGTTTCGGAATGGTCGTAAAACGCCGGGCCTGGAAGGAAGCAGAAGTGACAAGGAAACAATTCCATCTTCTCGTCACATTAAATATTGACGACGTTGTTCAATTTGCCGCGCCGACATCCACGAAACTGTGTGATCAATGTCGCCTCTCCGGTTTTGGAACGGGCCCAGGTACATTTTATCCGGGAAAAAATTCGACGAGAAATTTTGTATACAATTAAAACTTCTATAAATTTCTATAAAATGTATACAGTTTACAACTTTCTTAACAATTTTGTACATAATTATGACCGATGCTCATTTTGAGAAATTTTCTATATAATTAAAACAAATGTGAAACTTTTTAAGCAATTCTGTATATATAAATTTATACAGTTTAAAACTTCCTAAACAATTTTACATTCTATTAAGACAGTTGTGACTCCTTTGGGGAAATTTTGTATATAATTAAAAGATATGTAAAACTTTTTAAGCAATTCTGTATAAATTTTATACAGTTTAGCACTCCCTAAACAATTCTATGTTTAATTAAGACAGCTGTGATTTCTTTTAGGAAATTTTGTTATAATTAAAATAGATGTTAAACTAACAATTCTGTATAAAATTTGTACATTTTGTGCAGATCAAAATTTAACTAATAATATTTGGTTCAATAAATACGTACGAAATATTGTGTATTAATTGGGATCAATAAATCAGATCGGATTTATCGGTGGAGGGTTAAATTGCGATTGCCACCCGAATTGGATGCATATCTGCACATATTAATTTGTTACCGTAATAGATATCGAAGGAGATGAAACATACTGAAACACATAATTACCTAATTACCTAATTACCTAATCACAAACGGCGCAGGGAGCAAATGAAGGGTGACTCGAACAAAAATAAACATTAGCAAAAGTAGTTTTTAATTAAACTGGAAGGGAACACGCTTTGAGGATGTGCCAACGGCTGGAGGAGTCTCAAGTGCAAATATTGATTTGCGTCGCGATGCGATAAATGCCGTCTGTCCCGACGTCATTTCTTAATACGTTCCGCGTTTTTCATCCGTACACACACACGTACGGATCCGCCGTTCCTGATCAATATGCCGTCGTACCGATAAAAAAGAGTCCTAAACATTAATCAAATTTATTCCGTGTATTGGAAAAGTCCTTTTATTGCGAGACGGCCGGAATGGCCGCGTATTTTCCGGTTTTCCTTACTGGTTACGTTCGAATTTAGTAGATTCTTCTATTTCCGTGGCTCTTTATGAGGGGGATTTCGGAGGTCGCAGCACACCGAACGGGGACGGTCTCGAGTTGTGTTCGGCTTAAACGTGTCCTTGTTCTGAATACGCAAAAGGGTTTATGCAAAATAATGGATATTTTTTCAAATTGTAACAAAGTGCTCATTTATCCCAGGTTATATTTAATTGTTCTATTTCAGAAAAGACACAAAAGCCTCAGAAAATATGCTGAAGTATCACAAAATAATATATATAGTTTAAAACTTTCCGAATTAATCTGAAAGATTAACAATTTTTGTATATATTATTAAGTAACTGTACATATATATTTATATATACAGTTTAAGATTTCCTAAATAGTTCTGTAGGTATTTCTGTATAAAATATATAAATTAAATCTACCTAAAAACATCGGAATTAAATTTAAACAGCCGAGAAAATATTTAAGCATTTTTGCAATGAATTTATACAGTTAGCACTTCCTAAACAGTTCTGTAATTAATTTAAAACTATCTAAAAACGTATTTAAGCATTTTTGAATCGAATTTATACAGTTTAAACACTTCTGGATATAAATAGTTCAATTATTAAATTGTTTAAGTATATTTGTATAAAATATATACAATTTAACAGTTCCCAGATAGTTCTGTAGTTAATTAAGACGGCTATAAAATATTTTAAGTATTTCTATATAGATTGTATACAATTTTAAAATATATAAAAATATATTTAATCATTTTTGCTTAGAATTTATACAGTTTAAAAACTTCTTGAACACCTATATATATAAAATTAGTTCAGTTATAAAATTGTTTAAGTATGTTTATATAGAATTTATACAGTTTAACACTTCCTAGATAGTTCTGTAGTTAATTAAGATGACTATAAGACATTTTAAATATTTTTGTATAGACTGTATACAATTTAAAACTATATAAAAGCATCTGCATTAAACGAAAACTGTTGTGAGCATTTTTCCATCAAATTAATCCATTTTAAATCTTTATAAACACTTCTGTATATAATTATGATACATTTATGAAATTGTTTAAGCATGTTACAATGTATACAGTTTAACACTTTGTAAATAGTTCTGTAGTTAATTAAATATTTCTGTATAAATTGTATACAATTTAAAACTATCTAAATACATCAGTATTAAATTAAAACAGTCGTGAACACTTTTAAGTATTTCTGCATCGAAATTAACTTTCTGAAATATTGATGTATAATAAACAAAGAAATTAATTTGTGTCGAATCATAAGAAGTAAATTTTTGTAAGTTTATACCACGAAACTTCTATTCAAGTGTTCTTGAATGCAATTTCCCCGATGACCTTATTGGAGTTGGAAAATGTTTATGGGATTGTTTTTGAACCAGATACACACTGTACCAATTTCACAAGAAAAATAAACACACCACGGTAAAGTTGCAAGTCCAATTATTGGTTAAAAAAAATTAATTGCCTAATTTAAAATTGATTCGGGCAAAAGTTCTCCGATATAGGTAAAATCTTGGAACTTGGGCTGAGCTTTTTATGATTAAACAACCCTAATTGGACGGAATCCGGCAGGGAACGGAGGCAACTGGGGACGCGTATCCCGGGAAAATAATAAATCTTCAAGGGGAAGGATTATTTTATTAATACGTCCTGTCTTGAGTGCCGCTCACTGCGGATATTAATTTGTTGTCCCAACTAGAAAAAAACGAATTTAATTCCAACTCAAACACACTGTTAGTGGTGTTTTTAATTAGCATGGCGAACAAATGAGTTGGCCTGCGAATGAATTTCAAAAAATCGTTGTAATAAGCTTCAAAAGCTACAACCGAAAACTTCACAAAGGACAATCGAAATTCGGTCATCAACAGCTGAATTTATTGTTGTGGTTGGGCTGTTAAAAATAATTCTATTTATGCACTAAAACAGCAAAAATCTAATTTTGTCCCTCGACTGAAAACAAAAGGGGGTTAAAGTTAATTGTGTGTCGCATGGTAATAAAAAATTATTGCCTAAAACTTTGAATATTTTTTTTTGGGGTTTCCTCTTCTTGTGAATGCGAATGAGAATAAATCCTGTTGTGCATACAATGGAAGTAAAGAGGGCAAGTTTTGGAAATAAAACAATAATAACTGGAGGAAGATATAAAGCTTCAATTGAAAGTTTAAAGCTCACAAGAAATTTAATATTTAACAGATGTTTTCAATTAAATTCGTATCACTACAGCAGTTAAATTAATTCCTGCTGCCAGTGTTAACTGTTTCTATTATTTTACAGATCTTAATTAGCAAATATATTAGATAAACTTTGTAACTGTTGTTAAAGTTAATAAACAAAAAAGTAATGATTATTCCGGGCTGCACCCTGCGAGTAAACCCGACGAACATGGTTGCAAAACTTCATTAAATTAACAATATTAATAATCCCCGGTTGTAATCCGGCATATAAGTATAAATCGCAGATCCACCACCACCACCACCAACAATACTGGGAACAATCTTTAATTCAGCGGATGTGCAAGCAGTAATTTCCTAGTCGCCGTAAAACCGGTGAGAATCAGCAACATAAAAATAACAAGGAAGCGTCAAACATAATTCTCCCGGATCAGTCCGGGTTGTAATTCAGTGCAACCGTTGTTCGCAACCCTGCAGTCTTGCCGCCCGTGCAAATCACCATGAAAACAGTTCCACCCGTTTAAAAACCGTTGCTAATCAATTAAAGAAGCGAGTATAAATGAGGACACACTCATCTCCCGGTCCCGTCCGGACTCCGGCCCTCTTAATAACCGCTTCCGGCGAAACAAATGTGCATTTGCAAATTTTAATTTCCGTTACCATAACGACTTTACTTTATACCTGACTTTGACGTGGCAAAAAAATCGGCCAGGGGCATTTTTCACTTTTCCACTTTAGCGCATACACTCTCCAGACGGGGCGCATTGTGTTTTCGTTCAATTATTTATTTCCTTTTTATTTTTCACTCGGACGGGTACAAATGGTTAATTCCTTTTTGCGTTGCCCTTCACGAGTGCGTGTGTTTGTTTTAGACGATTTTCGGCACAGTTTTTTTTTTTTTCATCAAGGGATGCTTTTTAATTTGGGAGCGGAGGTATTTTTCGTTTAATCCTGGATGTGGTGGTTTTTTTCTGCGACTCGTTTCAGGAATAGGACAATTAAATAACTGCGGTGAAACGAGCAATTTTGTTGCAATTTCCTAAAAATTCTATTTTACAAAACTATTGATGAATACAATGTCATAGTTTTTAGGAAACTTTCTCTTGTCTCTAATAACCTTATTGTACTATAATATCTCAGAATGTTGAATAAATATAAGTGTTATTGATGAATACTAATCATATATAGATACAATATCATATTTTTTAGAAAACATCTGGAAAGAATCGAAGAATACATTATTTTCTCTTGTCTCTAATAAACTTATTGTACTATAATATCTCAGAATGTTGAATAAATATAAGTGTTATTGATGAATACTGATCGTATATAGATACAATATCAATTTTTTTAGTAAACTTCTGGGAAGAATCGAAGAATACATATATACATAAATATATACATGCAATATAATATTTTTTACGAAACTTCTGGGAAGAATCGAAGAATACATTAATTTCTCTTGTCTCTGATAAACTTATTGTACTATAATATCTTAGAATGTTAAATGAATAAACTGTTATTGATGAATACTGAAAATATATACATACAATATCATATTTTTTAGTAAACTTCTGGAAAGAATCGAAGAATACATTAATTTCTCTTGTCTCTGATAAACTTATTATACTATAATGTCTTAGAATGTTAATTGAATAAACTGTTATTGATGAATACTAATCATATATACATACAATATCATATTTTTAGGAAACTTCTGGGAAGAATCGAAGAATATATTAATTGCTCTTGTCTCTGATAAACTTATTGTACTCTAATATCTTAGGATGTTAAATAAATAAACTGTTATTGATGAATACTAATCATATATACATACAATATCATATTTTTAGGAAACTTCTGGGTAGAATCGAAGAATATATTAATTTCTCTTGTCTCTGATAAACTTATTGTACTCTAATATCTTAGAATGTTAAATGAATAAACCGTTATTGATGAATACTGATCATATATACATACAATAACATATTTATTAAGAAATTTCTGGAAAGAATCGAAGAATACATTAATTTCTCTTGTCTCTGATGAACTTATTGTACTGTAATATCTTAAAATGTTAAATGAATAAACTGTTATTGATGAATACTGATCATATATACATACAATAACATATTTATTAGGAAATTTCTGGGAAGAATCGAAGAATACATTAATTTCTCTTGTCTCTGATAAACTTATTGTACTATAATATCTTAGAATGTTAAATGAATAAACTGTTATTGATGAATACTGAAAATATATACATGCAATATCATATTTTTAGGAAACTTCTGGGAGAATCGAAAAATACATTAATTTCTCTTGTTTCTGATAAACTTATTGTTCTATAATTTCTTAGAATGTTAATTGAATAAACTGTTATTGATGAATACTAATCATATATACATACAATATTATATTTTTTAGAAAACTTCTGGTAAGATTCGAATAATACATTAATTTCTTTTGTCCCTCATAAACTTATTATATTATAATATCTTAGAATCTTAAATGTATAAATTATTATTGATGAATACTAATGATTCACAGATACAATATCATATTTTTGAAGAAATTTTTGGTAAGAATCAAGGAATTCATTAATTTCTCTAGCCTCTATTAAATATATTTTACCATAATACCTCAGAATGTTAAATAAATAACAGTTATTGATGTATACTAATAATAATAGTAAGCAACAACTTAAAAAAATAAATACATAACTATATTGTTATGTTTACTTTCTTGTAAAATTGGTTCAGTATATTGAGTTCAAAAAACAATCCAATAAACATTCCCCAACTTACTCAAATAAAGTTATCGTAGAACTGGCAATAAGCAGTCGAACACTTGAACTAAACCATGGTAAGGTGTTTAATGAAAGTCTAGCGCTAATAAAAATTGACGTAACCATTTTCTGGAGGATTAAGTCGAGCATTTTTCGATAGGAGCAAGATATTATTCCCGAATCATCGTAATGCGCATGTAACTTTTACGATTACGACGGACAAATTTCCTTAAAAACCAAATTGCCCCCTGTATAACACGTAATAACGTTTTATCGTCGGGTATAAAAATAATGGTAACATTTAAGAGATTCGCGGATATTTCCTTTGATTTATATTCATCTGGCGGTCGGGGGAGGAGGGAGAAAAAACAGTTCATTCCAAGATATCCGTTCGACTGCGCCGCTTTGAATTATTTGAGTTTTTTATCAGCCCCCGCAATAAATCATGGGACTGTTCGTTCGTTCGGATTTCGGAAACTGAAAAATCAAACGGGCACACGCGTCGCCCCCGTCGGCGTTGATTTTCTTGCGCATTTCCCGCGTGACACAGTGGCAAAAGCGAAAATATTCTAATTACCGGGGATCAATATTTAATCAGCGTGTGCACCGAGTTCATTTTTCTGTGTAATTAGGTTCGATTCTTCGGGCGCGAAAACTTCGGAAAAGTCATTAAAGTAGTGGGCTGAAATTCATTCCGGCAACCCCACCGCCGTTCGGTCTATCGATTAGGGGTGCAAGGTGACGGAAACTTTTTAAATCAATCCCCGGCCTTTTTATTTGACGGATTATTCATTACGTCCGATTTGGCAGCTTCTCCCGACGGTCTTGGAGGGTTCTACTAATTCACAAACTGAACTCCAAACTATGCTCAGTGACATAATAAGGGAACGCACTGTTTGGTATTCATTTCACTTCTGTTGTGGCGTCTAAACTTGGTCATTTAAGTAAGTTTGATGGAAGTGAAGTAAAGCTATGTCTGGACTTGCTCGAGAGTGTGACCTGAAAAAGGTTATGTACGTGAGAGGCTTAATTGCCACCCATTGCCTTACAGAAGAAGCCTCCCTTCTTACCATAAAAGATATTTGTTGTAGAATCTGTTTTCTTAGACTTTTTTCTTATAGTTTCAACTTTGAATTTCCTCTAACTTTGTAACATTGGATTGTACTGATGAAATTCACAATATTATGGAGAATATGACAAATTTTGGAACCTTATTTGTTACCTTACTTCAGAACAACCTTCTAAAAGAATTCCCTCACATAGTAAGACTTATTTTGGAGTGTTTCCAACATCCTGGTGCCATGACTAGTAAGATTTTCAGACTTATCACCAATTTAACACATGTGAGACATTACAAGCAGAAGGCTTAGTCCTCTAGATCAATGTCAAGGTAAATCAATGAGAATCTAGATTTCTATGGTGGTCTAACTCATTATTAATGGTTATATCGTAATACTGATCAACTATTTCAATATTTACTACACATTAAAGATAATTTCCTCTCCCAGTGATACATTCAAGACATTGTAGAAGCTGAATTTAAGCAATGTCTGGACTTGCTGGAGAGTGTGACCTGAAAAAGGTTATGTACGTGAGAGGCTTAATTGCCACCCATTGCCTTACAGAAGAAGCCTCCCTTCTTACCATAAAAGATATTTGTTGTAGAATCTGTTTTCTTAGACTTTTTTCTTATAGTTTCAAGTTTGAATTTCCTCTAACTTTGTAACATTGGATTGTACTGATGAAATTCACAATATTATGGAGAATATGACAAATTTTGGAACCTTATTTGTTACCTTACTTTAGAACAGCCTTCTAAAAGAATTCCCTCACATAGTAAGACTTATTTTGGAGTGTTTCCAACATCCTGGTGCCATGACTAGTAAGATTTTCAGACTTATCACCAATTTAACACATGTGAGACATTACAAGCAGAAGGCTTAGTCCTCTAGATCAATGTCAAGGTAAATCAATGAGAATCTAGATTTCTATGGTGGTCTAACTCATTATTAATGGTTATATCGTAATACTGATCAACTATTTCAATATTTACTACACATTAAAGATAATTTCCTCTCCCAGTGATACATTCAAGACATTGTAGAAGCTGAATTTAAGCAATGTCTGGACTTGCTGGAGAGTGAGACCTGAAAATGGTCGTGTAGGATGTGTCAGAGGTTTAATTGCCATCCAGTGACTTAAAGAAGAAGGAAGGCTTTTTACCATGAAAGGTATTTGCTGTAGAATCTGTTTTCTTAGACTTTTTTCTCGTAGTTTCCAGTTTGGACTTCCTCTAACTTTGTAACATTGGATTGGACTGATGAAATTCACAATTTTATGGAGAATATGACAAATTTTGGAACCTCATTTGTTACCTTACTTTAGAACAGCCTTCTAAAAGAATTCCCTCACATAGTAAGGCTTATTTTGGAGTGTTTCCAACATTGCCACCCAGAGGCTTACAGAAGAAGGACGGCTTCTTACCATGAAAGGTATTTTCTCTATAATCTGTTCTCTTGGACTTCTTTCTTACAGTTTCTAGTTTGGACTTATTCTGACCTCGTAACATTGGACTGGACTGATGAAATTCACAATTTTATGGAGAATCAGAGACATTTTGGAACCTCATTTGTAACCTTACTTTAGAAAAATATGAAAGTAACCCCATATTTTAGAATTCTTAACATTCCTCCCCCGGCTACGACTCGGGGACAAGCCGGATCGCTTGATAATGTTTAATATTCCTTATCTCACCCACATTGAAGGTCCTCTCCTCCGGGAACGTGCCGCCATTCGGATGCACCGGTCACGCCGGTCCCGATTTTAATAAACCGTCCCCGGGTCGACATATTGAATCATCTGAATATATATTGAATGTGTGTGTGTCCCTTCGTCCGTCCGTCCGAACCCGTGATTTAATTCGACGGAATCATATATAGTTTTTTAAGGCGAATCGCAGAATAAATTGTGGTCGGTCGACGGACCCGCAAATCGCGTTACGACCCGAATCCCGCGTCGAACCCCATTGATGAATTCGGTTGTCCGTCACGCGTCCGAAACGAAATTATCGATGTTTCCGGCTGTGTTGTGAAAGGAGTCTCTGCTCCAGACACGGGAGGCTAATCTATTTTTCTCTTCTTGTAAGGGATGATTTTTTCAAAACGTGTTTGTGTGTCTGTATTTATTTTGTTCATATTTTTTGGATAATTTATTTTGGAGACAAAACAAGCTAATTCATGTAATTTTGTGTCTTTGAACACTTATTTGAGGCAAGAATTAATGAATTAATTGATTATTCAGAATGTATGTTTATTTATTGAGTTATTTGTGTGATAAATTAACCATAAACAGTTTGATATAAATTACAATAAATATTTTAATAAAAATCCAATTAGAGATAATATGAAATGTATGACAGCAGCTCCTAAATAATTTTTAATTCGAATTCATCAATAACAAACAGTTGATTTATTCAACATTTTCAGATAATGAAATATCTAGATATGAAACACGCACAAATGAATCAATAATAAAAATAAAATATGTGAACGTTTGTATATTTTATAACTCACCAAGTAATTTAAATATTTAATGGAAACAGTGCGAATACACAAATTCAATATTTGTTCAAATCAAAAACGCATTTCGCATAGTATAAGTTTTAATAATGTTTTGCAAAAGTTTCAAACAAATCAAAATTGCAATTTAATCTAAATTGTATGGAATGTATTAAATTTAAATGCGCCCCAAAATATTAATTAATTAAATCGATTGTTTATTGTACATATTTACATTAGGCTTATCGTCGCAGTTTCAGTTTATTCAATTAATCTAAAAACATACAAATAAACCCCATATTTTTACAGTAGTAATTTTTATTTTGTGCCAATTTATCACGTATAAAATAGAACACACAAATCCAGTGACCAGATTTTATTGATAATATCCAAAATCCGGACCTAAATCCAATTGAAAACTTACGTAACGACATTAAAACAACAAAAACCATCAAATTTAGCTAAATTGTGGCTATTAATTGAATTTAATTCCAATTTTTTAATAGCGACACCTATTGTCGAGTAGCAAAACTTTGAAACACAAACGAAGCACATAAAAGAGTGTTCTCTCTAATAAATTAGTTACATATCGAGTAATTTATTAGAGCTAAAGACCCGGTTGTGATCAGGTCACTGGAGCATCCCCGGATCGAAGTCTTGCCCAACCGCCAAGACTCCCGGACCATGTTCGTCGACCCATTGGCCCATTGTGGCGGCGTAATTAATTTTCAAAACGTACTCGCACACGTCCGTGTTAAATGGGGATGGAACAATAACCTAACCTCCCCTCCCGGACGGACAATATTCGAACAAAAAGCCAATTAAGGCCCGCCGACGGACCATTTCGGATGCGGCCGACGAAAATTTGATTGAACCGCGGCCGTGCCATCGAAAAACAACGAATTTAATTCACACAGTTCATTATTGGTTTGGTCGGATGTTCGTTGTCTGTCCGTTATATCGGGGCATTGATGGAAAAAGCGTTTTTGGAACGGAACAAATGTTTGCCCTCGACCGGGATTTTTCTACATTTTAACATTACAAATTGGCTTCTTTATTAGACTGGCTGGGACAATAAGCCGGTGAAAAACAATAAGTACTGAGAGACGAGTACACATGAAGACTGTAACTAATAAAAGTTATTAAAGTTTTCAAAGAACAGTTTAAATGTAAATTTTATCATTATTAAGATTTCAATAAGGCAGTTAAAATATTGTCAACATATTTAAACTTTTCAGCAGCGACATCTATCATTGAGTAGAAAGGAACAAAATCAAAGAAATCTTGATAATTATATATCAATTCTTTTCGGATAAGATTTCAAGTAAATTTTAAATGTTTAAGTGGTTATTATAGAATAACTTAATAATAGTTTAACTTTAAATTGTGTTATTGTCTATTTTCTCTACTTATTAAGACGATAAACATTTAAATGTATGAAAATTTCAATAAAATAGTTAAAATATTGTCAACATATTTAAACTTATCAGTAGCGACATCTATCATTGAGTAGAAGAGAACAAAATCAAAGTAATCTCTATAAAAAACTTCTTTTCAAATCTTACTGGATAAGTTTTAAAGTATATTTTGGTTATTAGAGAATTGAATTAGGTAAGAATAGTTTAAAATTAAATTGTGTTATTATATTATTTTAGGATGTCCTCGACTGAGATTTTTCTACATTTTAACATTTAAAATTGGTCTCTTTATTAGATTTTCTGGGACAATAAGCCGGTATAAAACAATAAGCACCGAAAGATGAGTACACACGAAGACTGTAACTAATAAAAGTTTCCAAAGCTTCCAAATTAAACCGATTATAATGCGAAAAAGTTGTTCGAATTGATCCTACAATTCATATCGGGACCTCAAAGCTCGGACCACTCGATAAGCCGTAATTTTTCTCCCCCACTTTGCGAAGCATTAATTTGAAAAGTGCTCCCCCCGTCGGCCGGTTGACATCCGTCGCCCGCGGGCGAGTTTCCATCGATCCCGGGCGCCCGGCTAAAATTGCCGTTTCCCAACTTTTCTTCGAGACAATATTGAATTAGCGTGGCGCGTTCGCGATAATTTTCCACCCGTGTTGTCATGCGGGAGCCCGCTCTAACCAAATGAGACGTCTTATTTGACAATTAGGGCGGCGAAAAATGTAACGGACGGCGTCTGGAATACCAACCAACTTGCGAAAGAAAAACGAGGCTGATTAAGTTCACAGAACTACCTTCATCAACCACCCCTCCTCTCAACAGGGATAAAAAGTTTCCAGACCAACGTTTCACATGTAACAAGAGCATATTAATTATTCGCAGTTCATTGAAACGAATCGAGGGGCAAACAAAAACGGGAGTTTCGCCGATTTAAATCGGGCGCCGCATCTGTATAATATATTTGCGGGAAACGGACCGATTTCTTCTTTAAAACTTTGCACAACGGAAATTCACGATCTGCAACCATTCGAATTCAGTGAACACCGACTCGGCGAATTATGCGAATTTCGTGAAATATTCTCCGGGCGCTTGATTGTTCGCGCTGCACTGCGTCCGCTGAATGGCGAACGTTTGCGTCGTACCCCGGCTCTTCGGCTGGGGGCTGGGGTGGCCGTTATTTTTCCCTCACGGACGTGGAATCTGTTTTTGAACTTGTTGATAGGACTTGCGCTACGATTTTTAAATGAATATGTGAACTTTTCAATAAAATATTTACCAATAATAAATCTGTTCTTAACTTATTCTATAATAACCATTTCAAGGATTAAATTTTACTCAAAATCTTACCCAGAAACATTTGAAAGGAAGTTTTTTACAAAGATTCCTTTGATTTTGTTCTTTTCTACTCAATGATAGATGTCGCTGCTGAAAAGTTTAAATATGTTGACAGTATTTTAACTGTTTTATTGATAATGTTTAATGTTTATCATCTTATTCTGTAGAAAAAAAATGAGTAATAATAAAATGTAAATTTAAGTTACTTTCTTTGGAAACTTTAATATCTTTTGTTTGTTACAGTCTTCATGTGTACTCGTCTATCGGTACTTATTGTCCCAGAAACTCTAATAAAATGGACATTTTGGATGTTAAAATGTAAAAAATATCTTCCTCTACTGAATAAGGTGATGAACATTTAGATGTATGAAGATTTCAATAAAGCAGTCAAAATATTGTCAATATATTTAAACTTTTCAGCAGAGACATCTATTATTGGGTAGAAAAGAACAAAATCAAAGGAATCTTTATAAAAAACTTCCTTTCAAATCTTTGTGGGTGAAATTTCAATTAAATTTTGAATGTTTAAGTGGTTATTATAGAATTACATAAAAACAGTATAAATTTAAATTGTGTTTTTGTCCATTTTCTCTACTGAATAAGATGATAAACATTTAGATATATGAAGATTTCAATAAATGTCAAAATATTGTCAACATATTAAAACTTTTCCGTAGCGACATCTATTATCGAGTAGCAAGAAACAAAATCACATGAATCTGTATAAAAAGCTTCCTTATAAATATTTCCTGTTAAGATTCAGATAAACTTTGAACGCTTAAACAGTTATTACAGAATTAGTTAAGAACAGTTTAAATTCAAATCGTGTAGTGGTCCATTTTCCTCGTCGACAAAGACGATGATCGTAAAATTCGCAGTCGTCGACAGCGGGATCGCTTAATTTCGCATGTGTCGCGTCCAGGTGACAGGTCGAAACTCTAATATTCATAACTCCGGCGGAACAGTACATCAGCGCAGGCACTTTTGCCCAAACTCTTAACGAGATTACACGGGAACGTCGGTCCGCATAAATTTTTCAGCGCGCATTAAGGATGCAGTTCAACGTCGGGAATTATCTTTTTAACACTAGACTGAACGTGCCTGCAATGTCCATTAAAAGTACTCGGTTGCATTTAGATTTTAAGATACTTTAAACCTCTATCTGGGAAGAGTTACGACTTAATTTAATGCAAGTAACTAGGCAAGACTATCCGAGTTCGGGTTTAGTTATTTTTCATTCCTTAGTTTTTTTTTTGGTTGTTTTGTTTCGACGCTAAAAGGAACCATTTTATTACGGGGTTATGAAAACGCGGCGGCACCTACTGAAAAGATAATGCTGTATGGAATACTGAATTTTACGATCGCTTAAAGATTTACCACTTTCCCGACCCCGGGCTTTACTTCAGATCCATAAACGAAATTTATCAGGCACACTTTCCGACCGCCGCACGGATTTTACTACATTTTAAAGCCGGATTTAATTAATTACTTAAAATGACTTGTACTTTTTGCTACTTGATCTTCCTTCATCCAACAAAAGGACTTTTATTCAGCCAAACAAAGTCTGACGCAAAAAATTCTCTTTTAGATTGTTATACAATGTTTAATGGTGAATACAATTTATTTTTTACCTGGCGGAATAAATTCCATTAATTTTTTATACAACCTACATGGAATATAAAATTAAATCAACTGAACGACCGGGAATGTTTGTTGATTTGCGTTGGGTAGATTTAAAACGTTTGGAAGCAGACGCTGATCAATTACCAAAATTGACTAATTGCTTTTTGCCGATTGCGCTTTGATCTTATCCGGGCAATTGAATCGAAAATCGAAGCGAGTGTGCATGTAGATAGAGGGAGGCACACTCGAAAGCGCATTCGTAGGTGTTTCCTGCAAGGATTTATGCCCATCGACAAACACTCTCACGTGTACTATTACTCGAATTAAATAAATGTTTAAATGGGATACTGTTAAAGGGGCTTTTCCGAGTATCTGGCAACGATTTTTAATTTACTGGAGATGTTCGTTTTATCGGCCCGGATTGAAAGCACTTGCTTTAACTACTTTTTGCACCGTTCGATGGATAATGTTTAAATTATTTTGTACCTGGTGTAATTAAAAAGAGAACAATCTGGCAACTCTGCATCCTCTACAAGTTGCCAACCTTGTCTGAGTACATAAAATTATTATGTTATTATTTGGGGATAAAAAACAGTTGTTTTAAATACTTTTTGTAGCTTTTGATGGAGTATTTAGGATTTTTTTTTAATATTTTGATGTTTATTTTATCCTCTGGGATTAAAAACAGATGCTTTTAAGTACTGTTTATTTTTTTTGGCAAATATATACTCTAAAGATGAACAATTTTACAACTCTACCGGTTATTAACCTTATCTAAGTGCATAAAAGACGTTAAATTTATTTTTGATATTAATTTTATTGTAGTGACACGAATGTAAACTGGGTTGCCTAACCATTTGCAATATAACACTACATTATCTTTTAGGATTTGGGTTGTTTTAAATATTTTTTGTAGCTTTTGTTGGAAGACGTTTATTTTGCATCTTCTACAGGTTACCAGCCTTATCTAAGTGTATAAAAGGCTGTAAATTTAGAATTATTATGTTATTTTTTTAATATTTTGATAATTATTTTATCTTTTGGGATTAAAAACAGTTGTTTTCAATACTTTTTGTAGGTTTTGGTGGAGGACGTTCATTTTTTGTCACAGATATACACTAAAGATGGACAATCTGGCAACTCCGCATCTTCTACAGGTTACCAACCTTATCTAGGTACATAAATAGCAGCAAATTTAAAATTATTATGTTATTTTTTAAGATTTTGAGTTATTTTAAATACTGTTTGTACCTTTTGGTGGAGTATGTTTATTTTTTTGTTCTAGATATAATTTAAAGGTGGACAATCTGACAACTCTGCATCCTCTCCAAGTTACCAACCTAATCTAAAAGCACCAGTGGCGGGAGATTTAAAATTATTTTCTGTTTTTCAGGAAATCCACTTCATTAAATAAAGATTTGCCCGATTTACTGCTGAACATTGAAAATTCAAGCGACTCCAGATATAATGGTGACGGTTTTATTTACGATTCGGGCCGCAGTAAATTCATTCTTGTTGTGGATGTATTTTGAAAAATGTCATTTATTATGCAACAATAAGATAGACCCGACACAATTCTTTACTGCAATTTTACGACCGACATTAAATTTTACAACGCTTTCCAGGCGTAGCCTGTGCAAGACAACGTCGTTTGATATTCAAATGTTGGTAATGATGTTATACTTACATTTAAATTAATGATGTATAAGGAAATTTGTACATACCTGAAAAAAATGAGGTAAAATTAGTTATGGTTGATAAATTTTGTGATAATATTCTATCCACAATACGTTGCAACGTTGCCAAATGATTAAAAAGAAATCAGTTTATTGATTTGTAACATTTAATTTGATGAAATGGGTTTTACATTCAATTCATCAAAGGCTAGTTTTGAATTTCTTAAGAGGCAATATAAAAACTAAGAACATGAAACGTACTTTTATTACAAAATTTCCAATATTGTTTGACACTTTAGAAATGAATTCCCGCTCCAATAAATCAGTCGAGCAAATTGCTCAAAGACAGACCCAATTATAATACGTATGATACGAGTTTCGCTGTGCGAAATTAATCACCTCCATAAACACGAAATACTGCTCCTTAATAAACTTTTAGCACAATTGGCAGAAACAGAAGCAACGATAGCAATAAATACGGAGCGACAACAAGACTTAATAAATAGACGACACACTCTCCGAATTAAACTTTGCGGTTGTTTCGTCTCCTCATTTGTATCATCGTAACGACGTCTGATTTTTTTCCGTCCTGACTGGAACGAACGGCAAAATTGTAAATGGACTTTTTCACCCGCCTCAAATTAATCGACGGCTTTAATTACTGCGCCGTTCCTTGGGAATTTCGTGTCGCGACGCTTTTGGGACATTTTCAACGGCCCTAGCACGCCTATTGCATTAACACAACGTAAACGCGTGTTAATTTACTTATTAAACCGGTCCGACACAACGTCATGTTTTGTGGGCGGCGAAAAAATCGGCACGTCGGGCCCGGGAACAATCGTTATTGTAACAGTCGTGCCTCCAGAAACAATTTTATTGTGTTGCCGGGCGGCAGAACTTCTTGCCAACGATAACACGTTATTCAATCAAGTTCTCGGGCCGTGCATTGAAATTGTTTCGGGCGAATTTCTGCCACCGGGCTTTAATTTTAATGCAACGTTTCGAGAGACGCGATTAATTCAACAATACCACAGAATAATGGACGAATTGTATTCATTTTAAATAACTTTAATGGAACAACCAAATGGGGATATACTTATAAATATTTATCACGTATTAAATTATAAAAGTCGTTTATAAAATTCGTTGGTTAACGTTTACATTATAAACTTTCGTCATACACTTATAGTTCGTCAGTTATCGTCATTATTTGTCGTCTATCTTTTAATATTACTATTTTATCTCCTGTGGTTATTATTTATTATATAAATAGGCAATAATATTCATCATATATCACTTATAGTTTATCAGTTATCGTCATTATCGTTTAATATTATTCATTTATCGCCTATCGTCATTATTTATTATATTATAGGTAATAAATCTTATAAATATTCATCTCACATCACTTATAGTTCATCAGATATCGTCATTATTTATCGTCTATCGTTTAATATTATTCTTTTATCGCCTGTCGTCATTATTTATTATATAATAAGTAATAATATAAATAAATATTCATCATACATCACTTCTAGTTCATCAGTTATCGTCATTATTTATCGTCTATCGTTTAATATTGTTTATTTATCACCTATCGTCAGTATTTTTCATATAATAGGTAATAATATTTATAAGTATTCATCATACATTTTATAGTTAATCAATTATTGTCATTATTTTTCGTTTATCGTTTAATATTATTCATTTATCGCCTATCGTCACTATTTATCATATTATAGGTAATAAATCTTATAAATATTCATCACACATCACTTATAGTTCATCAATTATCGTCATTATTTATCGTCTATCGTTTAATATTATTCTTTTATCGCCTGTCGTCATTATTTATTATATAATAAGTAATAATATATATAAATATTTATCATACATCACTTCTAGTTCATCAGTTATCGTCATTATTTATCGTATATCGTTTAATATTGTGTATTTATCACCTATCGTCAGTATTTTTCATATAATAGGTAATAATACTTATAAGTATTCATCATACATTTTATACTTAATCAATTATTGTCATTGTTTTTCGTTTATCGTTTAATATTATTCATTTATCGCCTATCGTCATTATTTATTATATTATAGGTAATAAATCTTATAAATATTCATCATACATCACTTATAGTTCATCAGTTATCGTCATTATTTATCGTCTATCGTTTAATATTATTCTTTTATCGCCTGTCGTCATTATTTATTATATAATAGGTAATAATATATATAAATATTCATCATACATCACTTCTAGTTCATCAGTTATCGTCATTATTTATCGTCTATCGTTTAATATTGTTTATTTATCACCTATCGTCAGTATTTTTCATATAATAGGTAATAATATTTATAAGTATTCATCATACATTTTATAGTTAATCAATTATTGTTATTATTTTTCGTTTATCGTTTAATATTATTCATTTATCGCCTGTCGTCATTATTTATTATATAAAAGGTAACAATACCTATAAATATTCATCATACATCACTTATAGTTCATCAGTTATCGTCATTATTTATCGTCTATCGTTTAATATTATTTATTTATCGCCTGTCCTCATTATTTATTATGCAATAGATAGTAAATCTTATAAATATTCATCATACATCGCTTATAGTTCATCAGTTATCGCATTATTTATTGCCTATCGTTTAATATTTTTCATTTATAGTCTCACGTCATTATTTATTATAAGTAATAATACTTATATTCATTATATATCATTTTATGAAGTACAGAGATTTTTAATTCTGTATTTCATAAAGGCTGACACATTATTAATATTTTACGTAGCTCCGAACAGATTTTATTGCAATTTAAAATTCATTACGTCATACGTTTCCTTCAATATGAATTTTTTACGAACCTACACGTTTGTTGCTAAATAATGAACATTGTAATCGATCGTAAACCGGCCATGAATGTATTTAGTTTAATTACAACAACCTGTTTTACGTTTTCCCTCATTAAGTTATCCCAATAAAAACGTATCACATAAAATTAACGGTTTATTATACCTGTTACAATAATCCATTTTATAATACAATCAAATTAATAGAACTGTTAATTAATAATTGAATTTTAACGGAACCGTTAATTAAGCACGATCGTCCCTTTATAGTTCATAAACTCCCCCCCAGAAAACGAAGGTCAAGGCTGCTTAACAGCCTCTAAATTTAAACGACAATGAAATCGCACTAAATGTTTAATGCATCCTTAGATGCCGAATCCTCCCAATTAAAACCAGTTTACGACCTGCAGTCACTTAAACCTGTCCTGCAAGACAGGAAAATATAAACCCCTTAAAGGGGAGTTATCATACGTTGCGGGGGGCGGGTCCGAATGTGACGTGGAAAAGTAAAACGCGACGTTATTTTCAAACAAGTCACGGCTGCTGACACAGAAATGCCTCCTTACGATAATTTTCCTGTATGTATGTCGTATAAATTGGGATTATCCCTCGTCACCGGTCAGCAGAAAAAGGGGGACCCGTAGAACGAAATGCAACTGTCGGATATTTCGCTTCCTTACCTGACACGCTCAAGATTATTTTTAATGCCGGGATTATATATATATATATTTTTTTTTGTTGTTGTTGTTTTTTTATGGGGGCGGATTTTCTGGGGGAAAAACCCTTTTTGATACGACGTGTCACGTGTGCTGAGACTCGGCGAAACTTTAATTCCGAGTGGGGATTTTCTGCCCCGAGTGGAGCTTGGTCATGTCGCTGTAAAGTTTTCATCTTGCTGTCCAAAAATGTGAAGTATTATAAAATATCATGCGAGTCCAGTGACTAAATTTAATTTCATATTTTAAAGATTATATAATAAATAATAGACAACTGACGATAAAATATTAAATGATGGGCGTTGAATAATGAAGATAACTGATGAACTATAAGTGATGAATGATGAATATTTATAAGTATTATTACCAATTATATAATTAATAATGACGATGGATAATATTAACCGATAGGTGATAAGTTATGACCATAATTGATGAACTATAAGTGATGTATGATGAATATTGATGACTACGTTCGTGTCAAACTTTATGAAATACAGAAATAATGAAAATTTAATTGTTTATTTAAAATTTAGTGGGTAGTTTTAAACTTTATCCTATTATTATAATTTTTACAGCTTTTCCTTGTGTAATATGAATTTGAACCATTTTAGCAATATGATTCTTTACGACACTACTTTAAAGACATATAAAAAGTTTATACAAACAGTATTAACTATAAAAGGAGTTGCCTGCCTTGAAGTGTAATAAACCGTAAGACATTTAAATACATGCAAATACAAATAACACGAAATTATTCATCTTTTGTAACGTCATAAAGATGATCAAAACCGGAATAAAACGAGTAACAAGAGGAGACAAAAGCAAAGTTGAAAGTGGCAATTTAAAGAGACGTTCGTAGATTCATAATTTCGTCGTTTATTCTATTTCGCAATTATCGTTTATCTTTTGCAGATTACGAGGGACCGGGGACGAAAAGAATTCTCAGTAGTTTCGCCGTTATAGTTTTTAATTGGAGACGTCGTATTAATTTTAATCCGGACGAAATATAAAATAATTAGCCCAAACGTTTTTAAAAGCCAACTAAAATATTTTTTATTGTAATTAAAATTGAGTTCGATGGAAAAAGTGCATGGCATTAAATTGGCAGAAAATTCCCATTAGAAATTGCGACAGGCCACGACGATGGAAAATATGTTCAGTTTTCCAGTCGTGCCATCGACAGCTAATGAGTTTTTTTACGTCGGCACTCGACAGCGAAAATTGACCTTGGCAAAGGGGGTGACTTTAATTAAAGCGATTTCAATAGAGAGCGTCCGTTATGGCGGAAGTTCTCAACCCTTTCGGAACGTTCGCACGAATCGGACATGCGATTAAACTTAAAAAGTTTTTAATTGAATTGCACGATTTGTTGCGTTTTTATCGTCCGGAATTGTCAGAGACACTTTTTGTTTTTTTTTAGATTTTAAGTTGGACATTATTACTATAACAAAATTAATTTAATTAAGACAGAAATAAGAATTCAGTGGTGAGATTCAATATAAATGTGTCCACTGTAGACACTTAGATAATTTAATGTAAGTATTATTTTAAGAAATTGTCCAATAAGGTTCACTACAAGAAAGTCTATTATAAACTACTTTTATTGTATTAATAATACATAAGGCTGCGCATCCACCATAATTTAAAATTAGGCGCATCCACCATAATTTTAAAATCAGGCGCATCCGCCACAATTTTAAAAACAGACGCAACCACCATAATTCCAAATTTAGATTAATTTTCTGCACATTAGCAGATTAATAAACTAAACAAAAATGGTTTATTTAAGATAAAATTTCAACGCTGTTTCTCATGAATATGTAATTTACAATTAACCACAGTTACAACGTGGCGTCGCAATAAATAAAACGCAGCAAAACATAACATCATAAATGTTGACCAAGCGAACCGGTTCGTGACATTTTTCCCCGATGAAATCCACACAATCCTTCACCGGGGCAAAACGCGGAAGACGAGAAAAGGAAAAAAGCAAAAACGGCAGAATATTCCGTAACGAACCGTTCGTACGGTTTAATTCTTTTAGGCAAAAGAAAATATGTATCAGCGAGAGAACGTGTTATGCATAAAGCCATTTAGATGCGTACGCGAAGAGCATGTTGAACTATTATCCGGGGATTTGTTCCTTCATTAAAGGGGGTCGATCCGGCGCAAGAACTCCACTAATTGAGGTCCCGGCAAATACGCAATCAACCCGATAATTTCGACTAGCAATCCCTCCTCCCAATTGGATTTTGTAACGTTTACCGTTTTCTTTAATGTTTGTTCTGGACTGATTATAAAATGTTACCACCAGTGAAACTGTCCCCTTAATTTTCATGTTTCATCAATTTGTCTCTGCGGCATTCACGTCAGTTTTTACCAACAAAAAACGTCATTGTTGGTCAGTGCACGTCGGAATCCGGCTTTGACGTCGCCCCGAAAACTGCATAACGAAACAGGACGGCCGCGGGTGCTTCGCATACTTCGAAAAATCGCTCTTTGTGCCGCGAATACCTGTGACGGGAGACATGTGACGCGACGCAAAAGAGACCCGGATTCTTTGCACGCATTCCGCCTTCAGGAGCCTCCATTCAAAGGATTCCGGCGGGGCGCAATTAACGGGGAAAAAATTGGGCTTTGACGAATTATCAGGGGAAGTCGCTGATTCGCTCCCCCGGAATCCCGACGACGGTTTATTTTGGGTTTTGGGTTCTTGTTGCTGCACTCAAGTATTAAATGTAAAATGTACACGGAATAAATGTTGAAATTGGATTTCTTAGTTGGGAACTGTATTTATGGGAGTAGAATAATTCGTCTGAAGTTGGCTCACTCGAGGTGAATTCCGGTCTGTTGATTTATATTTATTTTATGTATCTTCGAATCAAGTTTTTGTAACTAGTTTTCGGCCATAATTCAATCCATAAGAGTTCAAGTTTATTAACTTAACTTTAGCTTTATTTTGTGTTCACTCATTAATTCCCCCCCATTGGAATTCGGTTGCTAATTAGTAACGACAATAAAACAATATTATTTCCAAGTCCTTTCGTTGTGAAGGTGCCGGCGATAAGGGCTGTTCCGACGAAATTGTTGTCGTGACAGTGGCAAACTGACGCTCGGCAGTGAACGACGAGTGCACTTAGCTCTCTTTCCCCATTCTCTCGAGAAGGTGTTCGTTCTGCCGTTTTTCTCTCTACCGATCGCTTTTTATGGTAATTAGCACGAGTGGTGGAGGCCTCTCTTACCCCTTGTGTCTCCAATTTTAACGAAAATTGCTCTGCAATTATAATTTCTACTTATAATTTAAAAGTAGAAAAATGGTGGATGCGCCAACCAACAACTTTTACTAAATTAATTACTATTTACAGCTTTTTAGGACAATTTTTCAATTATTATATCATATATTTCAGTATATTTTAAACTGCTCTTTTCGTGTGGACATAACATGTTTAGCAATAAACAAATGTCTAAAATTCATTCTGGCTTTTAGCCTTTAGTGTCACATCTTGCACAATAAAAGAGGGAAAGAGACCCTCAAAAATAGGAAATTTTATTGCGTAACTCAATGCTTACACAGTAAATTCGCAGGAAAACGTCTCGAACGAAAATAAACCGGGGGTTGTTTTTCCGGGGTAACGCCGAACAATGATTTCCTAATGATCTATTTTCTTTCGATTCCACGACCCGTCCAAAGTAAAGCGCCGAATTTGTCGTTCATTGTCCTTTTTAAATAGTGTCATCCGAAAATTCCACCCCCTAACCCCTCCAAGGACCATTCAGCCAAGACTAATTAATTTTATAATGTGATTAGCCCGTTGTAAATTGAAAAAGCGTTCGTTTTTCGATGGGGTCTCATTAATTTTTTATGAGACATAATTTAATTGCCAGTAATGCAATTTATTCCACCCCCTTTTGAGCTTTATTTAAAATTAGCGATTATTATTGATGCTTTAGACACTATTAATTTTTGTTAAAAATAATTACCACATTTTTTGGATAAATTACTTTATTTAAGGGTAAATAATGATGTAATTCAATTTAATGTCATTCTCACCCCTCTGTATTTATTTATAAATTTTATTACAAGTTTGTAAAATTTTGAGGGCAGTTAAAACACGTCTAATAATGAAGAAAATCTAAATAATTTTTTTTCCTAAAGTTTCCCCTGAAGGAAGTACAGCCCTCCAAACTTAAATTTTACATATTGTTTTTTACTTATATTTTTGTAACCCTTGGTCCAATCGTGTTTAAATTTGGTATGTATTATTCTAGAATATATGCCTACAATTTAGTACAAAATTTTCTTTTCCATATTGTTACGGTGGGGTACATTCCGGGGGGTTCCACCCCTTTTTTCACCCCTATTTTCTACGCCACTGAATATTTTTTAAAACTAATAAGATTTTCATATTCTGGGTACAATTTAGAAAAAAAAAGGTGCTCTTGATTAATTTCGATTATTATAGCCGTTTTCGAGATATTTCAGATTTTATGTTTATGTTTTAATTATATTTTGTCTTTGCATCTTGAACCCTCAGTTTACATATATAAATCGGAACGTTTCAGCAAACGAGATTATCCGGGCCCATTTTCACGTCGCGTTTTATTGTAAAAACATTTTTCCCCCCGGTCCGCTTTATCATCTTTATTTACTGTTACGCTTTGAATTTTTCGAGGCGCGCATACCTTCCAGATCAAAGGACGCGCCATCGTTTGGGCAAATACTAATTTAAAAAAAGCGGCGGGCGCAAACACCGAAAAAACATCCAAGAAATCTGCGCCCCCGAAACTCCTTTTCCACCCCCCCGTAAAACAACCGAAAACGGCGAACACAAAGAAACGTATCGTTTTTAATAATTAAACCCGCGAGTTTATCGGGTCGGGAGCGGCGACGGCGGCAGTTTCGTGACGGTGCAGCCGCCCCCGGAGTTAATTCGATACAGCTGCGGCCGCGGCGGAGTTTCGGGATCGCAAATTTGTTATTTTATCGATACATATTCATGAAATGACTGCGATGCGGGGAATCGGGAAGTTTTGGGGGTGTATAAACTACGCGAATTTAGTTTCGGTTAATTGTTAATTAAGTGAGCGAACAACTCCGGTTTCGTCGCCCAAATGTTACGTTCGGATTTATGTTTGATGCTTTTTTTTGTACTTGATTTTGTGTATGATGTTAAATGTGTTCTCGGGGGTGCTTTACATTAAATTTCGTTAAATGTAGCTAAATAGGATTTCGTGCGGGGTTTAAGGATAATTAATTTATTTACGTCGAGCTTTGACTGAATATATTTAATATATATTTAAGGTCGAATAGTTTAATGTTTATCAAAATTTATCATTAAACTATTTTGACATTTTAGGCCAATTACAAGAAGTTATGAATATTTAAATTTTAGCATTTATTAATAATATTTATAAATATTTTATAATGAAATCAATAAACATTATTTATTATGGTCCATATTTAATTAATAAATCAAAATTATTATATATTAACAGCGTTGAAATTTTATCCTAAATAAACCATTTTTGTTTGGTTTATTAATAAAGTAAAACCTCTTTTAAATGTGTATAAAATGGTGGATCGGGTCTCTTACTAAATATTAAAATATGGTGGATGCGCAGTCCAATGTAATACACTATTATTTTTATTCAATAATTCAATTAGAAAAAACGTATGTATTAGTGATGTATATTCAATATTCATTTTTTTTTATTGCCCATTAACTAAATGTAATTAATAAATCAAAATTATTCTATATTTTATTAATATTTAATATTTTATTAGATTTAATTCAATAATTTCACTAAAAAACGTATGAATCATTGATGTGTATTCAATATTCATTATTTTTTATTGCCCATTAACTAAATGTAATTAATAAATCAAAATTATTCTATATTTTATTAATTATTTAATATTTTATTAGATTTAATTCAATAATTTCACTAAAAAACGTATGAATCATTGATATGTATTCAATATTCATTATTTTTTATTGCCTATTAACTAAATGTAATTAATAAATCAAAATTATTCTATATTTTATTAATTATTTAATATTTTAATAGATTTAATTCAATAATTTCACTAGAAAAACGAATGAATCATTGATGTGTATTCAATATTCATTATTTATTATTGTCCATTAACTAAATATAATTAATAAATCAAGATTATTCTATATTTTATTAGATTTAATTCAATAATTTCACTAGAAAAACGTATGAATCATTGATGTGTATTCAATATTCATTATTTATTATTGCCCATTAACTAAATGTAATTAATAAATCAAGATTATTCTATATTTTATTAATTATTTAATATTTTATTAGATTTAATTCAATAATTTCACTAGAAAAACGTATGAATCATTGATGTGTATTCAATAATTTCACTAGAAAAACGTATGAATCATTGATGTGTATTCAATATTCATTATTTATTATTGCCCATTAACTAAATACAATTAATAAGTCAAGATTATTCTATATTTTATTAATTATTTAATATTTTATTAGATTTAATTCAATAATTTCACTAGAAAAACGTATGAATCATTAATGTGTATTCAATATTCATTATTTATTATTGCCCATTAACTAAATACAATTAATAAATCAAGATTATTCTATATTTTATTAATTATTTAATATTTTATTAGATTTAATTCAATAATTTCACTAGAAAAACGTATGAATCATTAATGTGTATTCAATATTCATTATTTATTATTGCCCATTAACTAAATTTAATTAATAAATCAAGATTATTCTATATTTGGATAATTATTTTTAATTAAATAATTAATATGTCGATTATTCAACATTCTGTTATTTTTAATTTGATAATTTTATATTCATTATTTATTATGGTCCATTAAGCACTTTGTATTAATAAATCAACAGCATTTTATATTTTATTAATTATTCAATATTTTTCGTTTACAATTCATTAAAAAGTATTTTTGTATTTCTGTGTAAATCAATTTAACAAGTAAATACAGAATAACCTATCAAAGTTATGACAAAAATGAATTCTTTAAAGCATAGTTCCCATCTTAATTGTTTTATAGTCATCGTGATTGTTATGTTTAAATTATTCCGTCGTATTGGTTGAATATTTTATTTTTAATATGGAATTGATGGATTTAATGGTATCCGCTATGAGGAGGAACGTCGCGACGTCCCATGAATGATAAAACCATCCGTTAAGCGCTTTATACATTTCATTCGAAAACGGTTACATCCCACGAATAAATAATCGAAACAGACGGAATTTAGAAACTACCACTAAAACGAGAATTATCCTATTCAAACAAAACCATCATTCAATTATTTCTAACATAATTAAACCGTTAAACAAGTAATTTAATTGTTTGTTTTGTTTAAAATGTAAAAAGGCAAATTGATCGTTGGGATTTATTGGCACAAATTAAATTTGACGGTGAAATAATAATAAAAAAAGCAAACAACACGAGCGGCATAAATTGTGCGGGAATTTTATAGAACCGGATCAGTTTTATGCGTCCACGTGCTCGTCAATTTTCATTCGGTTGTTGCGGGGGCGGCACGTCACGTCGCCCTTACGTCGGACCACCTGACAAAAGGTTTTCCAAAATAAGGCACACGGAGTGTTATTTTAAAAATTCCTCTGGCTGAGAGACTTAGTTTCTGTTATCGAATCACGGAATGAATCGAAAATAATTACGGTCGATGGACGGCCGAAAGTTCCGACGGTCAATTCGTTCGCATTGGAACTTTTCGTTTTCGTTCAGCATTTTACTGTCGGCGTGCCAAATTTAATGTATTGTCGGAGGTTGGGCTTTAACTCTCATAACTTCGGTATTTATTGAAATCGGAACTGCCGTGTGTTCGGTTATTGGAAATTAATGGCACTTTTTTACTTCGAAAAGGGTGATTTTTCAGACATTCTTTTGTACTTTACAGTATTCAAAGAAATATTACACCATTACTTTTATATATTATTCATTGCTAAGTGAACAATACTAAAAAATTATTGTATTTTATATTAAATTAATTATTTTTAATTTAATAATTTCAATAGAAGAAAACGTATGAATCAATAATGTATATTATTATTATAATATTCAAATTTTATTACTTGTTAATCATTTTTATAAACATTTTTATTTAATTATTTTTAATTTAATAAAAAAACACATGAATTAATACTGTATATTCAGTATTTATTATTTATTATGGACCATTGACCATGTTTTATTAATAAATTTATTATTGTTATTCTATATATTATTAATTATTCAATATTCTTTATTTTCTATTTATTATACATTATTTCAGTATATGTTAATAAAGTTAACTAAACAAATATTTGTAATAGGCAGTATTCATTATTAAGTTATGAATATTCAAATTCTATTATGACTTATTCTTTTAAAGCACTAATTTTTAGAAATTTACTTATATATTTGAGCAGGAGAAACTTACTGCTGTTTTTTAAAACAAACTGGAGTATATGTACTCCCAACAATAAATTTTAATCAATTTTGTAGAAAAATTCTTGGAGTACGATTATTAAATTACAGCATAAAAACGATAAGAGTAAATTGTTGAAATAGTGTGCAGGACAATAACGTAAATGCGTCCGGCTCATAAATCCCCACCCCTCGCCATAAATCCACCTCATAATGTGCCATTAAACGTTCGCCATTATTGCACCGAAAACACGTATAAATTCTCGAAATCCCTTATTTAAAATTAAATATATAAGACGCTTAATATTTACCCGTCCGCATTCCTGTCCATTCAACCGCCGACTGCCGGAATCCACTCCCGGATCTACATGGAGCGTTTTCCTTTTTCAGTTGGCTTTTTGAAATAATGACATTCCTGCCACTCATTTATTTTCTTAGGTGAAGTAATAAACCGTCCCCGCCACATACAAACACGTAATCCATTTTTAATTTCGTTCGTCGATTATTTAATTGGCAATGTTTTTAGTTTTTTTAACACACAATACACGGGGATCTGATTTACGGGGCTGCAATTTTTATTCGGCGAGTCTGTTAATGGAAAATTTATTGTAACCGAAGATCGGGCGTCATAAATCCTTTCGGCTTTACGGCTTCAAATTCAAACTACGTATCAATTTTCCGATTGTGTTTGCATTGTTTCAACCCCATTATTTTACATGGCAAATCGGCGACAAATAAGTTTTTTAGTTTCACTAATTAAAATTAATTAAACCAGCCTGGGATTAAATAATTGGTTCGTGTTAATTGAGCATAATGATAATAAATTAAAAGGAGACGGTTAATTCAAGGGAAATTATTCGGACACGATATGTTTTCATAAGCCGGCAAAACAAGCAGTATTTTATAATATATTAACGAAATCCTCCAGCATCTCCCGAGATTATCTTCATAGCACTGACCTAGTTTACGGCCCGAGTGTATTATAAATAATGCTAAAATTTTCCGCGCTAACTTCTTAATTAAAAAATATTGTTTTATTAACTGAACACGATATTTATTTAATGCGGAGAAATGGAAGCCAATTTAACAATTTATCTCGTTTACTTCAGCTTTCCACGTTTATATTGCGAACGTATTTTCCTGTTTATCTCGAGAACATTATTAACTCTAATTTTGTTAATTTTATTACCAACTTTAAGCAGCAAGAGGATTTCCATTTTCCTTCTGTTCGAACGTCTAAGAAATTTTCTAAAAACTAATGATATAACTGAGTTGAATTATTCATCAGGAATAATGGGCAATGGATTTCATAATTATTAAATAATGTATATTAAGTAGTGAATTAATTATCTTTATGTTACATATTTTAAAGAACGAGTATAAATTAAAGAATGTTGAATAATTAATAAAATATAGTAAATAATAATTGTGTGTATATTTAATTAAATTGGAACTTTTATATACATGTGTATATCGTCAAATTGAGAAATAGCAGGAAAATTTAAATAATAGGTTTTTATTAAAATCAAATTCATAAGCTTAGTAAAACATAAATTACCTTTAATCGAATTAGAGCTTTTATATACATGTGTATATCGTCAAATTGAGAAATAGCAGGAAAATTTAAATAATTTTAAAAGGTATTTATTAAAATTAAATTCATAAGTATAGGAAAACATAAATTACCTTTATTTTATGTATATTTAATCGAATTAGAGCTTTTATATACATGTGTATATCGTCAAATTGAGAAATAGCAGGAAAATTTAAATAATTTTACAAGATATTTATTAAAATCAAATTCATAAGCTTAGTAAAACATAAATTACCTTTAGTTTATGTATATTTAATCGAATTAAAGCTTTTATATACATGTGTATATCGTCAAATTGAGAAGTAGCAGGAAAATTTAAATAATTTTACAAGGTATTTATTAAAATCAAATTCATAAGCATAGGAAAACATAAATTACCTTTAGTTTATGTATATTTAATCGAATTAGAGCTTTTATATACATGTATATACCGTCAAATTGAGAAATAGCAGGAAAATTTAAATAATTTTACAAGGTATTTATTAAAATCAAATTCATAAGTATAGTAACACATAAATTACCTTTAGTTTATGCATATTTAATCGTATTAGACCTTTTATATACATGTGTATATCGTCAAATTGAGAAATAGCAGGAAAATTTAAATAATTTTACAAGGTATTTATTAAAATCAAATTCATAAGTATAGTAACACATAAATTACCTTTAGTTTATGCATATTTAATCGTATTAGACCTTTTATATACATGTGTATATTGTCAAATTGAGAAATAGCAGGAAAATTTAAATAATTTTACAAGATATTTATTAAAATCAAATTCATAAGCTTAGTAAAACATAAATTACCTTTAGTTTATGCACTAATCATCGAATTAGAACTTTTATATACATTTGTATATATCCTCAAATTGAGCAATTGCAGGAAAATTTATATAATATTAAAATGTATTCATTAAAATGGAATTTGTTAGTAAGGTAAGATAAAATTTAAAAAATAGTCTTCAAATATTTCCTTAGATTAACTTTCATTTCAACAGTGATTAAAAAGTTATTTACATTTAATTAGACGAGTCCAAAATAGATTTTGTGCTCTCTTGTTTATGTTGTAATCAAAACATTATTTACAGGTGTAATTTCGTACGGTAATTAATAAATCCGACACCGTTATCTAATTATCTGTCTAGGGACCATATTTGATTGAATTTATTGGAAAAGTAATTAGGATTTGATTTTCCAATGATCCACTTAATTTTTCCCACATCTACAGAAAACAAATTCCAATAAAATCTAAAAGAATAACTGAGAAAGCAATTAGTTGAAGAAAAACGAATTTTCCATATAAACGACAATGATTTTCTCCGTACCACCACATCCGGATGCATCCGCAAAGAAGAAGCCGCGTAATTTATGCGAAGACGTAACGGACACCGTTAAAAAGTGTCTTTCAATTTCCATATTAATTATGGCCGGCTGGGCGGCCGAAAAACGTGCCGATTAATCGCCGAGGAAATTTGCATAGTGTCGGTGCATCTGGTGGCGGACCCGGGAAGTCGTCGGCGGCGTCGTCGGGGCCGTTTATTGCGCTTGTAATTAAAGATACAGCTGCGGTAATGAACGCAGTGTTTTGTTCGGTCTCAAGAGTTCCGGACCTGACGGCATAAGGAGCATGCATCACCGCCTCCAATTGCATTGTTCACAACACTCGGTTTAATTATAGATTTAATTGTCTGCTCAATGTTTCTTAGTTAGTTGTTGTCGTTTAGTTTTTGGGGGTGTCAAATACTAAAATGACGGATAGAATGGAAGGCAAAGTGACCGGCCAATTAACGGTGCAGGTTATCAGTTAATTGACCCTTTCACCGAAGAACTAATTAACGGGCAGACAAACGGCCGGAGGCGAAATTAAGAAACCCGACCCGGCCCCGGTATTATGCGGCCGGGACTGGAAAAGGAGCCGCGAAACAAATTAGAAGACGTCGCAAAGTGCATTTTCAATATGGTTCGGTGTAAAGTACACGGCGGAGTCCGGTTACACAAGAAAGAGGAGTTTAAGTCGGGCAATTTAATGTTGTCGCCTTTGGAAAAGGGAGACGGACGCAAACGCAAAAGAAAATCCATTATTTTCCGCTCCTCTTTTAATAATACACTCGTCGGCGACCGTTCCCGACGAATACTATATTAAATTTGGGTTTAATTGTTTTCGTTGAGGTGTAAATTTCGGGACAATGTCTTGTAAACTTGTAAATGCAAATGGAGGCGGCGGCGTCGGTTTTCGAAAGTGCTTCTCGAAACTTTCGTCCGTAAATAGGTTTTTCATTGAAATTCAATTCCAGTTGTTGGGTATGAATTAATACCTACATAATTATCTGATACAACAAGAATTGTTGTCCTTTGTTTTCTACACTTTATGAAAACTAGAATTTACATAATTTACATCAAAAATTCTTATTTTTATAAATTTTATATTAATAAAAATTTAAAATGATTAAACTTTCCTGCAATAATATTCACACGTATAAATAAACCATAATTTAAGTAAATATATGATTAAACTATTTAGATAAATTAGTATATTTCTATGAAAACAACTTGAAAAGTCTAAAAATAATTTTTAAAACTATCCACTATACTTTTCTGTCTTTTATGTTTAAAAAAATACTTGTAGATGTTTCTGGAAACATTAAAAAAAGATATTTTTCTATAAAATATTAATATTTTTCTAAAAACTTCTTATATATCTATAAAAATTCGTAGTATATTTCTAGAAAAACAAGCCTAAAAATAATTTTTAAAACTACCTATATATTTTTTGAGACTTTCTGTTAAAAAAATACTTGTAGGTGCTTCTGGAAACATTAAAAAAAGATATCTTTATGTAAAATATTAATATTTTACTAAAAACTTCTTAGATATTTATAAAAATTTGTATATTTCTAGAAAAACAAGTCTAAAAATAATTTTTAAAACTACCTATATATTTTTTGAGGTTTTTCTGTTTAAAAAATACTTGTAGCTTCTGGAAATATTAAAAAAAAAGTTTTTAGATATATACTTGTATATTTTGAATAGGGTTTACATATTTAGAAAAACATAAAAATTTTTTTATAAAAACCTTAAACACTCGTAATTTATCTTTCTTAAAAATTTATTATGTAGTTGTTTAAATTTATTTATGATGTTGTGTGTTAAATGCAAATAAATAATAAAATTTCTTTAAAATTGAGTTTCCATTTTACATTTATTCTATATTACAAATAAAATATTAAAGTTGGAATAATTAAAAATAAAAAAAAACTGTTGTAACTGTTTTACATTCCATGAAATACTGATGAAATAATATTCTGGTGCTCGTTAAAATAAAATACCGAAGTTCATATTTAAATTTTTATGAATATTCCGTCCTGCGTTAGTTTTAAACAAATATTACGTGAGAGTTTTTTGTTGCATAAATAAATTAATTAGTCCGATTCAATTAAAGCACTTATTCAGGTTCTAGTGAGCATTTGAAATTTAATTTAATTAACAAACGCTCTGATAAAGCATATTGCTATTAATTAATTTACATTACACGGTTAATAATATTAAAATATATTGGATGCTGAATTATAGGAATATAATAAATTAAAACCTTGTTATGGAATTTTGATGTGTGGAAATGGGTTTGAAGAATTTTTAATTACATATGATATATATTGGAACAAAATGAAAATTTAATAAACTAAATTAATTTTAAAATTTTGTACAATTTTAACTATGAAATCCAATCCATTATTATTATTAAATAATCACATTATATTAATTTTAGAAAATTCAAATTAAATTTATTTATTTTTAACTTTTGTAATTAAAAATGTTAATATAATAATAATGTTAAAATTACTTATGTTTTTAGAAAAATTAAATTAAATTTATTATAATTTTATTTTATATTTCAAAAAACTTTTTACATTTTTAGAAAAGCAAATTAAATTTATTATTACCTTTTTTACTTTTGTTAATAAATATACAATTAAAAAGTGGTATTAAAATATGTTATATTTCTAAGAAAATACTTTATATTTTTAGAAAACCTTTTTAGAAAAAATCATAATTCTGATAAATATATAATATTTTTAGAAAGATGTAATTAAATTTATTATATTTTTAGAAAACCAATTAAATTTATTACTTTTTTACTTTTCTTAATAAATATATTAATAAGTTGAAATGTAGTATTAAAATATTTTATATTTCTAGGAAAATACCTTATATTTTTAGAAAACCTTTTTCCCTTTTAGAAAAAATTATAATTCTGATAATCAACTAATATTTGTAGAAAAATGTAAAAATTTACTATTTTTTTTTTACTTTCCTAACTAAAATATCCAATTTAAATGTAATATTAAAACATTTTATGTTTTTAAAAAACCAAATTAAATTTATTACTTTCTTTGCTTTTGTTAATGAATATCCAGTTGAAAAGCAGTATTAAAATATTTTATATTTTCAGGAAAATACCTTATATTTCTAGAAAACCTTTTACCTTCTTAAAAAAAAATTATAATTCTGATAATCATCCAATATTTGTAGAAAAATGTAAAAATTTACTATTTTTTATACTTTTCTAACTAAAATATCCAATTTAAATGTAATATTAAAATATTTTATGTTTTTAGAAAACCAAATTAAATTTATTATTTTTTTTTACTTTTGTCAATGAATATCCAGTTTAAAAGTAATATTCAAATATTTTATATTTTTAGAAAAAATCATAATTCTGATAATCATCTAATATTTGTAGAAAAATGTCAAAATTTACTATTTTTTTTACTTTTCTAACTAAAATATTCAATTTAAATGTAATATTAAAACATTTTATGTTTTTAGAAAAATTAAATTTATTACTTTTTTTTCTTTTGTTAATCAATATCCAGTTTAAAAGCAATATTAAAATATTTCATATTTCTAGGTAAATACCCTATTTTTTAGAAAATATTTTAACTTTTTATAAAAAATCATAATTCTGATAATTATCTATGTAAGTATCTATAGAAAATCTAATTAAATTTACTATTTATTTACTTTTCTAATTAAAAAATCCAATTTAAAAGTAATATTAAAACATTTTATGTTTTTAGAAAATCTTTTACGTCTTTAGAAAAAGACTTTTATATTTCTAAAGACGTGTAATATTTTTAGAAAACCAAATTAAATTTATTACTTTTTTTTACTTGTGTTAATGATTATCCAATTAAAAAGTAGAATTAAAACATTATATATTTCTAAGAAAATACATTATATTTTTAGAAATTTTTAGAAAATATTCATTATTTTGAAAAACGTATAGTAATTTAAAAAAAAAAATCTATTTTATTGAATTTATGACAATTCAATTTAGAAGTGATTTTAAAATATTTTATGTTTTTAGAAAAAATTTTAACTTTCGTATATTTTTAAGAAAACCCATTGCATTATTTTTTTTCGACCTTTGTCGATTTACTGGCGACGTTAAAGATGTAATTGAAATGAAGAGCATAAATACCTGTGTGTGTTCTTTGGTGCGCCTTCAGATGCGAGCTCTTCGTGTAGACCTTCTTGCACCCGATGAATTGGCACTTGTGTATCCTCCGCTTCGAGTCGGGCGAGTGGTCGAGGCGCGCGTGGTGCTTCGTCGAGGCGGTGGTCGAAACGGGCGACGACACGGGGCTGGCGGGCGCCGCCCGCGGCACCACCGAGATGTAGCGGGTGACGCCGGACGCCCGCACCCTCACGATCGCGTTGCGCGGCACCGCGCTCAGCGTCCGCAGGCCGCACACGTCCAGCTCGCTGGCGCTCGAGCTGCCGTTGCTGTTGTGGCCGCCGCCGCCGCCCGGCCCCGATTCCGGGCTGGAGGGCGGCGTCAGCGTGGCCGCCGAGTTGCGGGCGACCAGTCGCAGCTGCAGCGCGTCGCTGCCGTCCGTGTGCACCCTGCTGTCGTACCTGCAAACCGGACAAACCAAGTCTTGGTGAGTGGCTCTTACCTTCGGCGGGTACGTTGAAGCAAATGAATCCTTCATCGACAAGGGTTGATTGCTCCAATGTATGTACCAGTTTCAATGTCTTAAGTTTGGCTATAGCTTACCCATCGTCTTCTTCCTCGTCGTCGATGGGTTCCTGCTTGACGAGGACCGCACAGGAGAGGGCGCCGTCCCACGAGCAGGGTGAACTCGCGGAACTCAGTGCGTCTAGATGACCCTCGTTGTAGTCCTCAATGGTGGTCACTTTGTACCACGACGTCCTCTCTACTGAAGACGGTAGTTTCTTGTACGACATTTTTGGTTCGTCTTTTAGGTACCCTTCCATTTCATAGCATGTCTGCAACAAACAACAAAACAACCATCAATTACTAATTACCTCAACAAAGCACACAAGAAAAATTGAATTGTATTAATCATTAATTACTTCCTAACAGAAACATCCCCCAGCCCAAGCCAGACTAGGCCGGGCCGAGAAGTTGGGGTGAGTTTACCCCCGGGGGCTGTCGTGCAGAGCTTACATCATCATCTTTAAGATTTATTAAGATTTTTGGAGCCGGGGGACCGCTGCATATGAATATCCGGGGTAAATATTTAAATAGGTCGGAGGTCGAATTTATTCGGGACGGGTAATTCGTCCAAAGAGATCAGTGTGTGCGGATATCGAAAATGTTGTTCGAACTTTCGGCGAAAAGTTTTAGGTTGCCGCCACGTCCGGGAACTCCGGGCCCTAAATACTTAAAACTTTTTAGGCATAATAAAGAGAAAAGATTCTATTTAAGATAAAAACTTAAATACTACTCGAGAAATGCAAATACCTTGTAAAACATTTAACTTTGTATTATGTAAAAAAGCTATCTTGAAGTGGTCCTCGACAAATCTTCCAGACGTATATTTTACATTTTTCCCCCCTGCACTTGTTTCACTTCAAAGCGACCATAATGGCAGGCAATAAATTCATTTTTTTTATCTGCTGTATTAAATTATTCAAAGGCAAAGCATAAATTTTCAATGATTATTTGTACTGCGTTATGAAATCAGTAATTTTAAGCACACACCATTTTATGCATTATAAAAAATACTGAACATTTTTTAATATTTCTAGAAAATGTTTCATATTTTTAGAGATTTCTAAAAATTTAATATTAGAAAAAACATCGTTTATTTTTAAATATTACTCGTATTTTTAGAAATTGGAAAGTTTTCGTATATTTCTAAAAAAATGTCTCATATTTTTAGAAACACATTTCAATTTCTTGAAAATTTAATATTAGAAAAAAACAGTTACATCTTTAAATGAAATCGTATATTTCTAAATACTTTTATATTTTCAAAATAACGATTTACGTATTTAGAATGCTTTCGAATATCCCTAGAAAAATGTCTCAGATTTTTAGAAAAATGTCTTAAATTTCTTAAAAAATTAACATTAGAAAAAACAGTCACATCTTTAAAAGGAATCTTATATTTCTAAACACTTCTTATATTTTTAGAAAGACGATTTACGTATTTAGAAAGCTTTCGAATATTCCTAGAAGAATGTCTGACTTTTAGAAAAATGTCTTAAATTTCTTAAAAAATTATCATTAGAAAAAAGTGTTCCATCTTTAAAAGGAATCTTACATTTCTAAACACTTCTTATATTTTTAGAAAAACGATTTATGTATTTAGAAAGCTTTCGAATATCCCTAGAAAAATGTCTCAGATTTTTAGAAAAATGTCTTAAATTTCTTAAAAAATTAACATTAGAAAAAACAGTCACATCTTTAAAAGGAATCTTATATTTCTAAACACTTCTTTTATTTTTAGAAAGACGATTTACGTATTTAGAAAGCTTTCGAATATTCCTAGAAGAATGTCTCAGATTTTTAGAAAAATGTCTTAAATTTCTTAAAAAATTATCATTAGAAAAAACTGTTACATCTTTAAAAGGTATCTTATATTTCTAAACACTTCTTTTATTTTTAGAAAGACGATTTACGTATTTAGAAAGCTTTCGAATATTCCTAGAAGAATGTCTCAGATTTTTAGAAAAATGTCTTAAATTTCTTAAAAAATTATCATTAGAAAAAACTGTTACATCTTTAAAAGGTATCGTATATTTCTAAACACTCTCCACATTTTTAGAAAGACGATTTACGTATTTAGAAAGCTTTCGAATATTCCTAGAAAAATGTCTCAGATTTTTAGAAAAATGTCTTAAATTTCTTACATTCTTACATCTTTAAAAGGAATCATATATTTCTAAGAACTTCTAATATTTTTAGAAAAACGATTTACGTATTTAGAAAACTTCTGGAAAAATGTCTCAAATTTCTAAAAATTTGAGACATTTTCTTAAAAATTTAATTTCAGAAAAAACATTTATATCATTTTAAAAAAATCGTTTATTTTTATAACTTCTTATAATTTTAGAAAAATATTTCAAGTATTTAGAAAGCTTTAGAATATTTCTAGAAAAATGTCCCTTTTTATTATTTTAAATTACTGATATAATACAATATTAAGAAAAACATTACTGTCTTTAAAAATCATTTATATCTATAAATATTTTATATTTTTAGAAAGAAGATTCAGATATTTTTCCATTATTTCCAGAAATAATCTATACATTCCTCATGTGTTTATGTTTATCACATTATTGTAAACATTTTAAAAAATCTATTATATTCATTTTTTACTTTTTTACCTGAACATTTTGTTTTTCTTTAGAATAAAATCCAAACACAAGACAAGATAAATCTTCGAGATGTTGTTCCCCTCTTATTCCACCTCAAAGCATCAATTACACGGGACAATAAATTCGTTCCTTTTATCTGTTATGTTAAATTATTCAAAGGCCGCATTAAGCAAAGTATCCGACGATTGTTAACCGTACGGTCAAACGCATGAACGTAAAATCGTGGGCCCCAAAACCTGTTGTTCAAAAAGTTACAGATGTTTAAAATTCACTTTGCAGCTTAAAGAGCCCTTTTAATTCCCTAAACCAATTTTACTTAGCCCGCGAACGTCTGTACCGGTACTATTTCATAATGACAGGCATATTTTAATTAAAACTCGCAACTTGTTTTGCATAGACTTTCGCCGTTGAATATTTCATCAAATTTTCCAAACTTTAATCACCTTTGTGTTTTACATTAGTCGGCGAGGCGTCGAAACTGGCACACCATCCCCAAATATAAATTGTAATTGTCAGGTGCGAGAACATCATCCGGCAAAAGTGAATTATTTATCGGGGACTCACTATTAATACTGTTTAAGGAGCCTCCGGCCTTTTTTCCTCGTTGTTTTTCGTCTTGTCGTCGGCCGTAAATTCATTTGGAACCCGGGGAATCCGGGATTTTAATGAATATTTTATTTCATTTTAATATTAAAGGCCCAACAACGAAGATAACGGGATTAGTCCCGCTATCGATCCGCGACAGGGGGGTGTTAAAAAGGCGCCACCCCCGACGATTCGTACACATGTTTACGGCGCTGATCAAAGGCCCCTTATTCCTCCGGCGTATCCGATGCAAGACGCAAAAAAAGGAATTATGCGCACACGAATATGTTACCTTTGTACGTACGTGTTTTCTTTTCCACCCTCGGGGGGTGCCCGGCCCGTATTGATTCCGGGGGATGATGGACGAAATGACTGACTGAATAAGCCCATAAACAGGCTTCAACGCCAAAGGATTAAATTATCTTTCGGCATAAACTTGTTTAGTTTGACATAAATTAGTTTTAGAAGTAAATTAACTGGCTTCATGTTAAAGTTTCTTAACTTCAACAGGCAACACAACATATAATAACGTTATCTCGAAAGTTCTCATGTGCGTCTATTTAAAATTATTCCGGGATAACAATTTTGACACGGCCCTTTTATGAATTTGCATAAACGGATGTTCGGCAATTTGTTCGGGAGCAGTTTTAGTTACACGTAAGTGGGGGAACTCCCGAATAACTAACTAACTGATTTTAAATTCATCCATACTTTTAATGTCACCGGAGTGGGCCTAATTAAATTCCAAGTCAACGGATTTGTTTTTGAGATTTGAGGCGAAAATAAAATGGTTTGATTAAAATAGACGTGGAGTAACTAAAGTGAATGCGTCATAAATGTGTTTTAAACTTGAAAACCGTTTCCAGCTTCCTCTCAGTGATTGAAAATAAATTTCCCATTTTATGTTACATGTAAAAACATACATTTATTACATCGCCAACAGAAATATTTGAATATCTGTTTGAATCACAACCGGTAAAACCCAATAAATCATCAAAAAGAAATTTTATAATTTAACAAAACTCCAAAAAAACCATATCGAATTAAATCCGAATGCAAACGTTGAGGCCCGGAAACAACAATTCCATTAAAATCGTATAAATATCAAATGAATTTACATTCGGGGCGTGTGTTTGCAAAAGGTAATGTAATCGTTTTCTCTGTTCTTTCTAAAAATACACCAGAAACGTCCGGACACATGTTTCAGATATTCCGGGGTCCCTCGTAAATCAATAATTTGTGCCGAATCCCCGATACGTAATCGGACGTTCTTCGACCTGACGGAATAAAACAAAGTCGAACGGGAGGGAAACACGGCGAAACTGAGGGCGAGTGAAACTCTTGTTTCCTGTCCGACGTTTAAGAAATTTATTAACACTGCTGGAAACGAAATAAACAAAAACAATAGGAGGAAACCAATAAGGAATTTGTTCTACAGCATATAAACTCAGTGTTCAGATAGATAACAGCTAATTTTAAACAATATATAACATCAAAAATGAGTACTTTAACACAGGAAATGAGTACTTTAATTTAAGAATAAGGTATTGGGGATTTTATGTCATATTTTGAAATAACTTATAACAATTATTTATAGCTCTTGCACATAGGACAACTGATTATTAAAGATATACAATATAAAAAAACATAAAGGAAATGAGTACTTTAATGTGAGAAAAAATATGGAGGATTTTATATTAATTTTTGAAATAATTTCAATTATTTGTAGTATATATATTTACTCTTGAACAAATGACGACTGATTATTAATGACATGTGATAAGAAAATATATAAAAAATGAGTACTTTAATTTAAAAAGTAAATATGGAGGTTTTTATCTGAAATTTTGAAATAATTTCAATTATTTATAGTATATAAATTTACTCTTGGACAGATGACGACTGATTATTAATGATATGTAATAAAAAAAACATATAAGAAATGAGTACTTTAATTTAAAAAGTAAATATGGAGGTTTTTATCTTAAATTTTGAAATAATTTTAATTATTTATAGTATATAAATTTACTCTCGGACAGATGACGACTGATTATTAATGATATGTAATAAAAAACATATAAGAAATGAGTACTTTAATTTTAAAAGGAAATATGGAGGTTTTTATCTTAAATTTTGAAATAATTTCAATTATTTATAGTATATAAATTTACTCTTGGACAGAAGACGACTGATTATTAATGATATGTAATAAGAAAATATATAAGAAATGAGTACTTTAATTTAAAAAGTATATATGGAGGATTTTATCTTAAATTTTGAAATAATTTCAATTATTTATAGTATATAAATTTATTCTTGGACAGATGACGACTGATTATTAATGATATGTAATAAAAAACATATAAGAAATGAGTACTTTAATTTTAAAAGGAAATATGGAGGTTTTTATCTTAAATTTTGAAATAATTTCAATTATTTATAGTATATAAATTTACTCTTGGACAGAAGACGACTGATTAATAATGATATGTAATAAGAAAACATATAAGAAATGAGTACTTTAATTTAAAAAGTAAATATGGAGGTTTTTATCTTAAATTTTGAAATAATTTCAATTATTTATAGGATATAAATGTACTCTTGGACAGAAGACGACTGATTATTAATGATATGTAATAAGAAAATATATAAGAAATGAGTACCTTAATTTAAAAAGTATATATGAAGGATTTTATCTTAAATTTTGAAATAATTTCACTTATTTATAGTATATATATTTACTCTTGGACAGATGACGACTGATTATTAATGATATGTAATAAAAAAATATAAGAAATGAGTACTTTAATTTGAAAACAAAAAATGGAGGATTTTATCTTAAATTTTGAAATAATTTCAATTGTTTCTATGAATGATACACAGATTACTTGTTATAAATGATTGTCTAATAAAAAAATACAAGTATTTTTACACAAGAAACGATGATGATGGATTTCACGTCCAATTTTAAAATAATTTCTCTTGTTCTGTAGTAAATTGAGGATTGGTCGTAATGGAACACTTAGTGGCTTACTTTAGCGTTAATTTACTGCATCAGGAATGGCAGAATGTGGAGCGTTTGTGTGTCTTGCGTAAGAAAGTGACAACAGTAAAGTAAATATTGATAGTTCTGGCGGTTTCACACATTTGGCCGCCACCGTGGGTTATTAATTACATGTGGCATGCTGGAAACTGTGTTAACGGGTCCGTAAATGACGGCCGGAATAATTCAGTAATGGTTTTGTGTTTGGTTATCCATTATTGGCATGTGACATACTATATTATATGTAGTGCGGGTTTGTGAGAACTCTAAACATCTTCCCCAGGTCGCCGTCCAGGAAGAAACCATCACCAAATCCTATTATTCACAAACTAACGAAGAGTACTTAACGAAATTTACGTACAAGACTGAAGTCGCCCGAGGAAATTCGCCGGGAATCCCCCGGGGGGGCTCAGCTAATTAATCAGCAAAAACCCGCATCCCCAATTTACGACGCCGATCCTCTTAACGACGACTGACGGCGCCGTATAGATTATGCACGTGTACATTTTTTCCATCCTTGTTTTTTTTCCGAAAATATTGCATCCCAGACGAATTCCCCATCCGGCCGTATTTCTCCCGGATTCGCCCGGCTGGCGTTCCCGCGAGGGCCATGGACCCTCTAATGCCGCTGCCAAGGTGAGACCCTCACCTAATGTGTTCTTTATATGCATTGGGATTTGGAAAAGGGTCCCCATTATTTGCGGCGCAACGTCACTCCTTCAGTTTCCGGGACGGAACTTTTGTACTTTTCGAATTCGCCTCCGACGAATGGAAATAAGTAAATAATCCGTGGACCTTATCCAGTTTGCGTTTAAACGTCGGGGCTGGGGGGTCAACGGATGTTGGCCCCCGGGTTGTACGGGACGTTTTTCACATGGAAATAACTGGATAATGTGCGGTAGACCCGGACTAGATTTTATTTTCCGACGTTCCTTTATGTTATTCTTTGCCGTTTTCGTGGGATGTTTCTGATAAATGACATGCAAAGGATTTTTATCTCGGGAACCACTCACAGGTTTTATTCCTTGTGTCGTTAGGATTCGTGTCGCACAAAAGGAGACCCTTTTAATTATACAAACAATTTTTCAATATGTTATGCCACACTTGCTGAAGGACATTTCACGTCAAAGGAGGCGGTTTCTAAAGATAATATCCAAGTAATACTTCAGATATTTATAAAAATATATTAAAATATCACTTCATTCTTGGTTTTTTGTCTGTAACTTCTTAAATATTAAATCAAATTCAGTTTTTTTGAGATTTCTTTAACTTAACTCATAAAAAACTATCTTAAATTTTGAAATATTTTCGATTATTTATAGGATATAAATTTACTTTTGGACAGAAGACGACTGATTATTAATGATATGTAATAAGAAAACGTATAAGAAATGAGTACTTTAAATTAAAAAGAAAATGTGGAGGATTTTATCTTAAATTTTAAAATAATTTCAATTATTTATAGGATATAAATCTACTCTTGGACAGAAAACGAGTGATTATTAATGATATGTAATAAGAAAACATATACGAAATGAGTACTTTAAATTAAAAAAAAAATATGGAGAATTTTATCTAAAATTTTGAAATAATTTCTATTATTTAAAGGATATAAATGTACTCTTGGACAGAAGACGAGTGATTATTAATGATATGTAATAAGAAAACATATAAGAAATGAGTACTTTAAATTAAAAAGAAAATATGGAGGATTTTATCTTAAATTTTAAAATAATTTCAATTATTTATAGGATATAAATCTACTCTTGGACAGAAAACGAGTGATTATTAATGATATGTAATAAGAAAACATATAAGAAATGAGTACTTTAAATTAAAAAGTAAATATGGAGGATTTTATCTTAAATTTTAAAATAATTTCAATTATTTATAGGATATAAATCTACTCTTGGACAGAAAACGAGTGATTACTAATGATATGTAATAAGAAAACATATAAGAAATGAGTACTTTAAATTAAAAAAAAATATGGAGGATTTTATCTAAAATTTTGAAATAATTTCTATTATTTAAAGGATATAAATGTACTCTTGGACAGAAGACGAGTGATTATTAATGATATGTAATAAGAAAACATATACGAAATGAGTACTTTAAATTAAAAAAAAAATATGGAGAATTTTATCTAAAATTTTGAAATAATTTCTATTATTTAAAGGATATAAATGTACTCTTGGACAGAAGACGAGTGATTATTAATGATATGTAATAAGAAAACATATAAGAAATGAGTACTTTAAATTAAAAAGAAAATATGGAGGATTTTATCTTAAATTTTAAAATAATTTCAATTATTTATAGGATATAAATCTACTCTTGGACAGAAAACGAGTGATTATTAATGATATGTAATAAGAAAACATATATGAAATGAGTACTTTAAATTAAAAAGAAAATATGGAGTATTTTATCTAAAATTTTGAAATAATTTCAATTATTTATAAGATATAAATCTACTCTTGGACAGAATACGACTGATTATTAATGATATGTAATAAGAAAATATATAAGAAATGAGTACTTTAATTTAAAAAGAAAACGTAAAGGACTTTATCTTAAACTTTGAAATAATTTCAAATATTTATAGAAAATATTTAATAAACAAAAACATGAGAAACAGTAGCTTAATTCTAAAAAGATTTGGGACAAAAATTGATGAAGATATTTATCTTATGTCACCTTTTTTAGTAAGAAGATTAAATAAATTTACTCTTATTATTTGACAATAACTTGATGCATAAATTGTATTATTAACCATTGTGAGATTAAATAATTGCATAAAACATTCCGCAGATTAAATCCAATTTATGTCAGTAGTTGTAGGTCCCCCATAAATTCCAGATTATGTTGAGACCGCAATAAGTTAGAGCAGCTTTGAATTTATACCCCCCAATTTGGATTTAAACGTTTCGAACGACTAATCCCCGTGTTGTAGACAAGAAGTTGAAGTAGTAACACAGAAATGTACATTTTCGGCGGCTCCGGATCACGTCCGCGGCGGAATCGATAGGGTTGTTAATATGTATGAATTGGAACCTCCGCGAAATGAGAACAATAGTTCATCTGCACGGCGCCATGATAAAGTTCTCTCGCACGTCCGTCAAGACGGAAAAAGATATAAGCCTCTCGGAAAAATAATAACTTTTCCAGTTACTCGTGGGATTTGCGAAGTGTGCGCTGGCGGCGCGAGGACGTGACATGGGAGTTACAATGGGCCGCCGCCCCCGTTCTCGCCCCCCCCCGGTTTCGTCAGCCCACCCCTATCGCTGCGAAAGTTTCTTACACATCGGAAAAATGGCTTATCAAACTCCAACTTTAATACTCGCATGTGATTTATTCATTCCTTTAGGTAAAGACTTGCCATCAATACCTACTTTACGCAAGGCCCGGACGGTCTTCGTGAAACGGCTACGTTATGGTAATTTGTTCTGCTGTTCCGACAATCCTCGAGCCACCTTCCATTTTCCATTCGCAAACGATGCATTTAATATGTGCGGCCCGACCCAAATCAAATAACACACTTTGGAAAAAAGTTTATTTATTTTTTGCCCTCCGAAAAGAATATTTGGAAATCTAGAAAATTCGTTCTTTCTTTAGAGTTCTCAGTAGGATAAGATTTCTGGAAGTTATTCTTTATACTGTTTCAATAAGTAACTCAATAATTAGTTACTACTTTGGAGTTATAGATATAGAAATTAAAGAGAAAATTATTATTTCTAGATTTTACAACAATTTTATCTGTTTTAGTAGGAAATTTAAATATGAATTATCTCTTTTGAATTCTTTGCAGGAAAAGAGATCTCGAGGTTATACTCATCCTGATATTTAGAAAATCAAAGTTTAAATTAGATTGTTATTACTACCTATACAAAAATCATGACAGTTTCAATAAGTAACTTAAAAATTAGTTCCCTTTTGGAACCCTGAATAGGAAAAGAGTTCTAAAAGTTATTTCTCTCCTGAATTTAGAAAAATTAAAGTTTAGATTAAGAAAATTATTACTTCTATATTTTACAAAAATCTTATCTGTTATAGTAGTTGTCTTAAATATGAATTATTTTTTTAGAGTTCTTGGTAGGAAAAGAGTTATAGAGGTTATACTTTGCCTGATATTTAGAAAATCAAAGTTTAAATTAGATTGTTATTACTACCTATACAAAAATCATGACAGTTTCAATAAGTAACTTAAAAATTAGTTCCCTCTTTGGAACCCTGAATAGGAAAAGAGTTCTAAAAGTTATTCCTCTCCTGAATTTAGAAAAATTAAAGTTTAGATTAAGAAAATTATTACTTCTATATTTTACAAAAATCTTATCAGTTTTAGTAGTTGTCTTAAATATAAATTATTTTTTTAGAGTTCTTGGTAGGAAAAGAGTTATAGAGGTTATACTTTGCCTGATATTTAGAAAATCAAAGTTTAAATTAGATTGTTGTTTCTACCTATACAAAAATCTTGACAGTTTCAATAAGTAACTTAAAAATTAGTTCCCTCTTTGAAACTCTGAATAGGAAAAGAGTTTTAGAAGTTATTCCTCTCCTGAATTTAGAAAAATTAAAGTTTAGATTAAGAAAATTTATACTTCTATATTTTACAAAAATCTTATCTGTTATAGTAGTTGTCTTAAATATAAATTATTTTTTTAGAGTTCTTGGTAGGAAAAGAGTTCTAGAGGTTATATTTTGCCTGATATTTAGAAAATCAAAGCTTAAATTAGATTGTTGTTTCTAACTATACAAAAATCTTGACAGTTTCAATAAGTAACTTAAAAATTAGTTCCATCTTTGGAATTCCGGATAAGAAAAGAGTTCTAAAGGATATTCCTCTCCTGAATTTAGAAAAATTATTATTTCTGTTTTATTAAGTAACTTAAACATTAATTATCTCTTAAAAATTATAGAAAGGAAAAGAGTTCCAGAAATGTTTTTTCTTCGTATTACAAAAAATTCAACAGTTTCTTCAGATATGTTCTATGCCAATTGGTATGTATTCACAGAATAGATATTTAAACAAGTCGAAAACGACAAGGGTTAGGTTCATTAATGGACCACAGTCCCCAGCCTCATGAAAAAAAGAACAGGGACACATCCCCGATTAAAATTCCGACCACAGTACATATTATGTCCGAGCACTCCCTTCGAAAATAATAAAAATAAAAATTGGATTCGACGTCCTAAGCCGAATTTACATTTGATTTGCATGCGGCGATACTTTTGTGTTTAAAATGTAACGTTGATTGGCGATCAATCGGAATGAGATACGTTTTTGGGCTGCGTCGGCGGATTTCCAGCCGGACACGTTCCTGCTGGGATACGTTTTTCACGATCGGGCACATTGTCGGGACAAATTAAACGGACGATTCAAGTGTTTGTGGCTGGACATTGTCAAATCAATGGGTAAGGGACACGTTAATACTTGAATAGCCTTATAAATTAAATTAAAAATAGAAAGATAAGTTTATGAACCAAATTATTGTGGTTACAAAAAGAAATAAACAACGGGGAAGCTTAAAAAGTTCTATTTAGCATTCATGAACAATTGAGAGGCAGCTGATGCCCCCCGACAAGTGCTCAATCCGGATTTCGGGATTTAAAAACTTCGGTAAAAAGGATAAACCGCATCAGTCGCAGGAAAAAACGCATTACAGTCTGCGGGAGCAGAACGAAAACGAAGCAGGAAGGATTATTTATACGGTAAAGAGGTCCCGAGCCACGAAATTCGGTCTGGACGAAGATGCACGGCACCGCTTCACGCAACCGAAATAAAACCGAAAACAAATTATTTATTATAAAGTTCCGCCGCGTTGTGATTTATGACGGGCGGAAGATAAATACGGGTGTTGCGGAGGGTTAGGTTTCATTAAATCCCACCTAGCGTCACGCCAATCAATGTCACTCGTGGGGCCGTGCGTTCATTTCGAAAACGGGATCGAGATTTTTAATCTTGTTTCGGGGAGAGAAGTAAAAGGTTGGAAAAAACATTCGGCGAGTCCGGAGTGTTTCTAGTTTTTTGGCACGCCGCTTGCTGTAATGGAATTTCATTATTTTCTCCCGGCTTGTTTCTTTTTTCAGATGTAATGTGAGATGAATAAACTGCCATTAAAAAAAACATTAATATTTCTTTATTAAAATCAAAATTTTATTTAAAACAAATGGAAAATGTTAAATAATAAATTAAATTATTTAATCTCTTTAAGTTTTAATGTTAATATTTGTTAATTAAATCAAAATATTACTTAATTCTGGTTGAAATTCCCAAAATATAAAAAATAGAAATAATTTTTTTATTAATTTCATTGTTTTTTAAGAGAGACTACAATAACAACAAGAATTATTGTTAATATTTGTTAATTAGATCAAAATTTTACTTAATTTCAGTTGAAAATCTCCAAAAATTAAAAAATAAAATAAAATTATTTGATTTTTATTATTAATTTTATTGTTTTTTTTTTAAGAGAGACTACAACAACAATAATAATTATTGTTAATATTTATTAATTAGATCAATATTTTACTTAATTACAGTTGAAAATTTCCAAAAATTAAAAAATATAATAAAATTATTTGATTTTTATTTTTAATTTTATTGTTTTTTAAGAGAGACTACAATAACAACAAGAATTATTGTTAATATTTGTTAATTAAATCAAAATTTTACTTAATTACAGTTGAAAATTTCCAAAAATTAAAAAATAAAATAAAATTATTTCATTTTTATTATTAATTTTATTGTTTTTTAAGAGAGACTACAATAACAAGAATTATTGTTAATATTTGTTAATAAGATCAAAATTTTACTTAATTACAGTTGAAAATTTTCAAAAATTAAAAAATAAAATAAATTTATTTGATTTTTATTATTAATTTTATTGTTTTTTAAGAAAGACTACAATAACAACAAGAATTATTGTTAATATTTGTTAATTAGATCAAAATTTTACTTAATTCCAGTTGAAAATTTCCAAAAATTAAAAAATAAAATAAATTTATTTGATTTTTATTATTAATTTTATTGTTTTTTAAGAGAGACTACAATAACACCAAGAATTATTGTTAATATTTGTTAATAAGATCAAAATTTTACTTAATTACAGTTGAAAATTTTCAAAAATTAATAAATAAAATAAAATTATTTGATTTTTATTATTAATTTTATTGTTTTTTAAGAGAGACTACAATAACAACAAAAATTATTGTTAATATTTGTTAATTAGATCAAAATTTTACTTAATTACAGTTGAAAATTTCCAAAAATTAATGAATAAAATAAAATTATTTGATTTTTATTATTAATTTTATTGTTTTTTAAGACAGTGTTTAATATTTGTTAATTAGATCAAAATTTTACCTAATTACAGTTGAAATTTTCTAAAAATTAAAGAATAAAATAAACTTATTTGATTGTTTTTATTAATTTTATTGTTTTTCTAAGGGAAATTACAATAACAACCAAATTTATTGTTAATATTTATTGAATGCATTCAAAATTTTAATATTACTTGATTAAAATGAAAATTTTAGTGAAAACGTTGGAGTTTCCAAAGGGTTTTCATGTTCCCAAAACAAATATTTTAAAACCTAAAGGCAACATTCATCGTGCCCGTTAAAATATCAATTGTATTCGCAAATTTGCCAAAGCTATTTACCAAAAACAAGGAAAAACGCCCGTAAAACAATCAACACTAATATATTCCCTTTCATCGAGACATACGCGGTTACAACCCCCCAAAAAACAACATAATGATCGTTTCCAATAAACGTCACCGCCACCAGCCGCCCCCGTGCCCCCTAAAAACCGACATCCACACACCCGGCAAGCGGGAGTATATTAAACCAACCCCCCTGCGTCAGTATTGCATTGAAATTAAATCGAACGCCGCATTTTTCGACTGACACATATTGCCAGGACCTAATCCATTTTCCGTGGCCGCCCCAAGAATTCCGTACGGGGCGTACGCATGCTCCAATAAATTCGACATCCCATTATTATTCAAACCGCACGTCCCGGAATACACTCTTGTGCAAAATTATTGGACACGCTCGCAGAGTGGGGTTGTTAATAATAAAAGTCTTCGGAAACCCCCATCTCTTAAGGTAGCAACATAAAATTGAGACAAATTAAAATTTTATGTTAAATTAATTAATTAATAAAAACAATTTCTATTGTTGTTCACAAAACAAGACATTTTACATTAAATGATTAAATGATTATGTTTTTGATCATTCAGCATCATTTAAACTTGTTTATTGTGAGCAGAAGTAATATAAAGATACTCCAATGTATTGCTTACAAGCAGGATTAATTTAAATGACTTTTAATGCTAATTAAATCTGTGATTTGTAAGCAAAATTAGTATTAAAGTCATCCAGTATTAATTCAACTTGTTTAAGGTGAGCACAAATAATTTAAAGATCCTCCAATGTATTGCTTACAAGCATGATTAATTTAAAGGACTAATAAATAATAATAATAAATAATAAATAAATAAATAATAATAATAAATGATAATTAAATCTGTGGCTTTTAAGAAAAATTAATTTAAAAGACATTCTACATTAAATGATTTGTTGCTTGTGAGAAAATTAATATAAAAATTATTCAGTATTATTTCAACTTATTTATGGTGGGCAAAAGTAATTTAAAGATCCTCCAACTTGTTGCTTACAAACAGGACTAATTTAAAGGACTAATCTGCTGATAAAATATAAAAAAAAATAAAATAATAAATTATCCATCAGATCAAGGAACGTAAATATTAAAAAATTGTTTAATTTGTTGGTTACATGCAGGATTTAATGTTAATTAAATCTGTTGCTTGTGTGCAAAATTAATTTAAAGAACGTTTAAATTAATTGAATTCATGGACTGTGAGTAAAATGAATTTAAAAGTCATTTAATATTTGAACTGGTTGTTTGTGGGTTGGATTAATTTAAGGTATATTTAGCTCTAATTAAATGTTTCTGTTTGTTAATTAATTTTAGCTGCAAATTCGTTAAAAGGATTTTTTCTGCTGTTGCTGCTGCTGTTGCATTAGTTTATGTATTTAAATAATATAATCCGGAATAGTTATTGTGCAAAACATTCGTTGTATAATAGAGCGGAATCCAACCTGGTTGTATGTAGGGAATGTGGATATTATTATTGTGCAATTTATTTAAATCCGTAACAAATATTGTTAGCGAGTGTATGTGGTCAAACGTTTTGGGGTAGGGATGAAAGAGTGGACGTGCGGCGAGTTTCGCAAATGAAGTCCACTAATAGGTTTAGTGGATTTGCATCCGATTCGTCGACGTTATTTGCATACGGGATACTTTTGATTAATTCGCCGCGCTGATTGTCGAATACGTGACGAACCCAAAATTCGACGTTTGTCGGTTTCCCTCTCGTTTGAATTACTCTAATATCTAATTTGTAACGATCGGCATCGAATTAAAACTAATGCACGTCCGTTCAACGTTTGACAACTACACTTTTTACGTCCATTATTAAGGTCATTAAAAAGGGAATCCAATTTAAATCTGCATATAGATGTCGATAGTTCAGTTAACATCAGATTTATCCAATCAGTTTGAACAGGAACTATGTAATCATGTTTAGATGATGTGTCTTTGAGAAATGGAACAAAACAACACCTCCTTGCCACATTATCAACTGCTCTTAGACCATCTTAAATCATTTCTAATGATATTCCATCCTTGTCAACTAACTTAGCCTTTTAATGTTGGTAGTATCAACCACCACTGTAAAGAAGTTATCATTTAACATTAAGAAGCTTCTTTTGAGACTTTAGTGCCTTAGAGAAGCAGCTAGAATTACTATTCTATTAGGTTTTCCAGCTTCAGCTTCTCCCTTAATTCAAATGGAATCCATGTGTCTAACGTTTAGATGAAATTTGTTGCATGAAGCCTGTTTCTTGATCTTCATCACTTATCTCAACACACATATCTTCTCGTTAGAAAGAGCTTAAATGATTTTTTTTTTCAATTAAATCATGAACCAAAAAGGTAAAATATGATTTATCTACCTAGTATTAATGTTATGTGCTCTTTTATAATTATAAAATTCATATTTCAGGGCCCTACAAGCAATATAATATATAATGTATGATTAGACAACCCAGATTACACCACCAATATATTAAGTATACTTTCAGTGGATTCCCATTCGATTTTCCACATCGATTTCCAAACTGGTAGACAACATTTCACTGTCGATGTGCTGACATTTCCATGTACGCGACATCACGTCCGATCCGATCGTTTCCAACGTCCGAAAATGCAAAAATGAACCGGATCTGGTGCACGAACGTGACAAATTAATACTACACATTTTCACATCTCCCTCCCCAAAAAAAAAAAAAAAAAAAATAGTCGAAATGGTATAAATTTGAAAAAGGGGTCATTAATTAATTCGGGCCCACGTTAAATCAAACGGTGCGAAAGATTAACACAATAATTATACGTTTTTATTTCGTCCGGGCCAACTATTAATCACATTTCGGTATCTGCACAGCACGCGTGTCGATATCTCTCCTTCTCTCTTCGACTTGATAAGCATCATTAAACGCCCAGAAAATGATTAATAGTGTGAGAAAGTCGCATCCAGTTCGGTCGCCTGTGAATTATTTCGATTTACATGCGCTTAATTGTCTGGAATTGATCGATTTTGTTGCAATTCATCCGGGGAAAATGCGAAAATCACTGTCGGGCTCTTGAAACGACCGTTTTCATCTGCACGCATGAAATTGTTCCAATTACTTTCGTTATCTTTGCCAAATTGTTGGAAACTAAAGAAGTTTACTCATCACCTATAAATTTTTTTCACTCATCATTTTCTAGTTTTTAATTTTGCTCATCATCTTTTGCTATGTTTTTATTTTTACTCATCATTTTTAAGTTTTTATTGTCACTGATCATTTATAAGTGTTGATTTCTGCTCATCATTTTTAAGTTTTGATTTTTACTCGTCATTTTTCAGTTTTGATTTTTGCTCATCATTTTTGAGGGTTTATTGTTACTCGTCATTTTTAAGTTTTTATTTTTACTCATCATTTTTGAGGGTTGATTTTTCCTCGTCAATTTTAAGCTTTTATTTTAACTTCACTTGTGATATTTGACTTTTAATTTTACTCATCATTTCCTTCGTCATCATCAACATTTTGATTTCCATTCATGATCTTCGAGTGTTCCTTTCCATTGTAAAAGATGGCAATATTACGAAACAGTATCATTACGGTGAGGAGAATGATAACAAATGCGAGTCCTCCAGCCTGTTGAAACGGCGAAAAAAACATGGCGAAGTGGAAGTTCTTTGAGTAATCCCCATAATTCGGGACACAATGCGGCCCGCATAACTAATGGCCTAATTTATTCCCAACATTATAAGCCTAAATATCCCTAAAGTCATTAATGTATAATAGAAACATCTCCATCAATCTCCCTTAAGCACTCGACAAAGACTCGTCAAGGTCGTTACCAACCGTCGACCGTCATTGTTGAAACCAATTGCATATTCCCTTTCCTCAGATGACGTTTAATAACCGCCCCGAAACAATGAACCGAACGGTCCGTGGTTTTTTTTCTCATCCACAATTTATCCTGGATGCCGAGTTAATCCTACACGGTTTCTCCATTTCTCCCCGGTCGGATGCAGCTTTACAGCTTTCGTGCGCTTAAAGGTATATATATATATATAATATATAAAAATGATTTCTGCCTTATATATATATATATATATATATATATAAGGCAGAAATCATTTTTCATTTGGCTAAGAAGCATCAATGTCCGATACCTCGTTTTTCAATTAGGCGGCGAACTTTCGAGTGCCCGACGCTTTTTTAACGGTGCAAACGGTGCAAGAGCAAAGTTTCAAGATCTGTTGTTAACCCGGTTTATGGGGTCGTCTATTAAGGGCCGCGCCACTCGACGTGTTAATGTCGTAAATCTAAATAAGGATATCTTAATGTTGTCGTTTATATTGTTGGGAACAGTCGGCAAACTTTTGTGCCAACTACAATGTATCTTTTTTATAATGGGTGGAGCACAGATAGATTTGTAAAGTTGCCTAAAGTTTATGTCAAATTAGTTTTTTTGAGGATGGGGCAGTTCTATTAAGATTTATTTTTGTTAATACTCTTTTTTCTTATTTTAAAACCTTCATCGTTAAAAATTGTGGAGAACAGATATTTATTAATAATAATATGAATTAGACAAGTAAACAAAAATATAACTCAAATAATTACTAAAATAACAAAATTTGTAATGGTCTAAATTGTAAAATTAGACTAGAAAATAAAGTAATTAAAAAATGGTTCAAATAATAATTAAAATTGATGTTAAAAATTATTCAAAAACTGATAAATTAGGCCAAAAATAATAATATAGTAAAGGATCAATTTTTATGTATTTAAAAAAATAATTTAATAATTGTTAAAATGTAAAAATGTGGTGATTTTTATAAATTACATTATTGAAAAATATTAAAAATTGTCTAATTAAACTAGAAAATATAATTAATTATTAAATAGATCAAATAATAAAAGAAATATTAAGAAAATCTGAGACTTCTGTTGTAAAATTATTGGAAAAAACGGTAAAAATTGTTAAATTAGGTAAGAAAATAATAAATATAGAAAAATATAAAATTTTCTCCAATATATTTCTCAAATAATTGATAAAATATAAAAAATATAGTAGTTTTTGTGTTAAAATTATTGAAAAATATTAAAACTGAAGATTTTTGTCGAAAAAGTATTGAAAAATATGGTAAAAATTGTTAAGTTATACAGAAAAATAATAAATATAGAAAAATATAAAAAAATTTCCAATATTTTTCATAAATATATTCAAATAATTGATAAAATATAAAAATGTGGTAGTTTTTATAATAAAATTATTGAAAAATATTTTAATAATATATTTATAAATAATAATATTAATAAAAACTTAAAATTTCTGTTGTAAAATTATTGAAAAAAGTGGTAAAAATTGTTAAATTAGGCCAGAAAATAATAATATAGAAAAATACCAAATTTTCTCCAATATATTTCATAAATATATTCAAATAATCGATAAAAATTAAAAAATTTGGTAATTTTTTGTAATAAAATTATTGAAAAATATTAAAAGTTATCTGATTTAACCAGAAAATATAACTAATTATTAAATAGATCAAATAATAAAACAAATATTAATAAAAACTGAAGATTTCTGTTGTAAAATTATTGAAAAAAATGATAAAAATTGTTAAATTGAACAAAAAAATAATAAATATAGAAAAATATTATATTTACTCCAATATCTTTCATAAATTTATTCAAATAATTGATAAAATATAAAAATATATAGTTATAGATTTTAAAAATATATTCGTTAATTGTCAAAATATAAAAAATAGTAGTTTTTATTGCAAAATTATTGAAAAAAATGGCAAAAATTATTGAATAATGGAAAAAATATAAAAATAATTAATCAACATAATTAATTCTGTGATAAATGCATTGATTTATTAAAAAATGTAAGGACAATTATAGTACAGGAGAGATGTAGAGACTTAGGCAGGAACGTCCCACATAAAATAAAACCTAAATTATTCACACGTCAAATATTATACACAGCAATTTAGTTTTAAGTTGTTTTCAAACTTCAAACATCAAAACGATTTGCTGAACAAAAAAAAAAAAAAAGTAGTCATTCAATCGGTCGGATTCATTTAAAAAAAAGTTCCATAAAAAACGTTTTTGCCTCGTTTACACGATTCCGGATTCATGAAGGCATTAGCACAAGAAAAGTTTAAGAAGAAACATTCGATAAGTTTTTCCTTTCCGCCTTGGCGGCGAAACTTGAAAGATACCGGGGGGAATTTCTGCCCCGGCATCTGTGCGACTTCTAAAACAAACAACTTTAATTCCGTGTAAATACATGATGAATCCGGAAAAAATCTTAAATGGAAAATAAAAACGCGTGCATTGTTCCCTCCTTTGGAATCCGGACAAAAGTATTTCGTTTTCCACACACACACACACACACACACACACACAGAACGGTGAGTCGTTCTTTGCCCGGTGTGGCTTTATTTTTTCTTTCAGTTTCGTCGGCCCTTTTACGCTCTTAAAAGCTGTTCTCCCAGGAAATAGGATGTAAAAAGGTTAGCACACGTAACAATGTTTCCTTTCGGTGCCGGTATGATCGCCTCCCGCCCCCCCATTCCGTTCGTGAACGTGCTTTTTCTTATTCAATACGAATTTGTCGTTTCGAAAAATGCGTCCCGCCGCTTAAGCGGTGAAAAGCGTCGCACGGTTGTGGTTTTTCTTTTCTGGCCGTGCAGACGCTTTCCTCATTGTTCGGGGATCGGCGTCGCATTTAAGCTGTGTACCGCCCTTGTAAATACAATGTTTGCTTTACATTTCCGGGACGAAACACTTGTTAATAAAATATATTTTGATTCATTTGAAACTGTTTATTTCTCATATTTCTGTAGTTTCTGAAGGGTTTACCTCTCTTCCTCGCCCTATTTTCTGCGACACTGAATATTTTTTAAAACTATTAACTCATATTCATATTCTTTGACCAATTTAGAAAAATAAACCACTCTTGATTAATTTTGATTAACAAGGCCGTTTTCGAGATATTTCAGTTTTAATGTTTACAAAAAATTAAAATTATCAGTAAAACCTAAATATCTCAAAAATGGCTGTGTTAATCAAATTTAGTCAAGAGCACCATTTTTTTCTAAATTGTGCAAAGAATATTATAAGTTTAATAGTTTAAAGAAATATTCAGAGGCGTAGAAAATAGGGCGGAAAAAAGGGAGAATCCTCTTAGAATCTAAGCCACTGTAACAATTTGGAAAATGTTTATTACATTAAATTGTAGGTATGCATTTTAGGATAGTACATACCAAATTTAAACTCGATTGGACCAAAACTTAGTGAAATATTAGAAAAAAAAAGTATTTTTGAAATTCATATTTGAGGGGCAGTATTTTCTTTAGGAGAAACTTTAGAAGACAAATTTATTTAAGTTTTCTTCATTAATTAACGTGTTCTAACTGGTCCTAAATTTTGATTAGATATTTTAGAAACATTTTATATTTATCATTTGAAATATTTTTCATGTTTCTGTTATTAATATTTAAGTACTTATAACTTATAGTATGTAAATTATCTTTACACTCATCCACCACATACTTCACATATTTCTCGGTGTGATTCATTTTTGCCATTGTCCAATGCTTTAATTCTGAAGAGAAGGTCAAAGCTGAGATTGATTGTCTCTTACATTCCAAGATTCCAGTCAAGAATTTGCTTATAAAACGTTGGCAAATAATTTTTCATGCACATTTCCATTTAATAACAATTTAGAGTGTTGTAACATCCGGTTGAAAATCTGGACAGACACATCAAAAATATTTATTCAAATTAGAAAACACATTGAATAAATATCAGTATGATATGTTTGAGGTATAATTGCAATTACGTGCCTCGATTAAAATAAACAGTAAACACGGGTTTCCGATATATTTGGACCGTATTCGAACAGACGCCAATAAAAGCTTTTAATCCATTTATATATTTATTAAAATAGGTTGACTAAATCTAAATTGACAGGCATTCACTAGTTTAAAATAATAACGCACGTCGGGGAGTGTTTAATTAAAGTAGATTAAAATTATGATACGATAAAGCTATATAAAGTTATATATGGGTGTTTATATCCATCATATATTCAGACCTCGTTTTATACCTTCCATATTTACTATGCATAACCTAATATTCATAATTATTTTAAATAATAGAGCACGAGGCGCTCAAAAGCACGACGCATTTACGCCAAAATGTTAATTTCTGATTTCATATCATAACCTGCTGGTAAATATTTATCGAAAATCGGGGTTGTTTCTGACAAAGAGGCCAAAAATTGCTGAAGAATTCTGTTAAAAATTATGTGATGTTGTAAATTAATTAAAAAATAATTTAAATAATAAGACACATTCATAAATTTATTAAAAAATGAAGTAAAAACTGGGAGATTTATCTAAACATTCTACAGTAAAATTATTGAAAAATCGTATTAATTGTTAAATTGAACAAATGAATCAAATTTTTTGTTCTGATTTTTGAAAAGTAGTTTAAAAAAATTATAAAAATGTAACAAAATTTGTTGGTTTTTGTTGTAAATTGTTAAAAAATATCATAAATTATATCAAGGAAATTAATTATTTAATAAAAATCGGTAGTTTTTATTGTAAAATTATTGAAAAAATCATAAAAATTGTTAAATTAAACAAGAAATTAATAAAATATAAAGAAATCAAATTTTCTGTTTCAATTTTTAAAAGGTGGTTCAAAAATTATAAAAATACAACAAAATTTGTTGATTTTTATTGTAAATTTGTTGAAAAACATCTTAAACTATATTATTGATAAAGAAAATAAGTTATTTAATAAAAATTGGTACTTTTTACTGTAAAATTATTAAAAAAATGATAAAAATTGTTAAATTGGACAAGAAATCAATAAAATACAAAGAAATTAAATTTTTTGTACTAATTTTTGAAAGGTAGTTTAAAAAATTATAAAAATATAACAAAATTTGTTGCTTTTTATTGCAAATTGTTTGAAAAACATCATAAATTATATTAATAATAAAGAAAATCAATTATTTAATAAAAATTGGTAGTTTTTACTGTAAAATTGCTGAAAAAATGGTAAAAATTGTTAAGTAAGACAAGAAACTAATAAAATACAAAAAAAAAATTCTGTTCTAATTTTTGAAAGGCAGTTCAAAAAATTATAAAAATGTAACAAAATTTGTCGGTTTTTAATGTAAATTTATTGAAAATTAATAAAAAAATAAATCAAGAAAATCAATTAATTAATAAAAATTGATGGTAAATTTTGAAATAATTAATTAATTTAATAATTAATAAGAAAAAAAAAATATTCAATCAAATTATAATGGGAAAAAATTAATTTAAAACTGTTTTTATGCTCAGATACATTTGGGATGAGATTTAATTTTATTTTTAGATGAGGAAAAACAATTTAGATGTGTTTGGGAGCCTCATGTGCGGTCTTGGTGTGCACTTAAACCTTGCAAATGCGAAAATAAAACAATCGCCTGCCCAATAAACAATTTATTCCACTTTGCCCAAGTTGGCGATTCCATCAAACGAATGGCAAAGGAAAAGTTTTAATGGAACCGGTTGTATCGATTCATCTTCCATTCGCCAAACTTTTAATCATCTTCAAAAAGGTCTAACGGTTTAATTGGCGACGATGCACGGAACATAATTAAAACATTACTTGCAACAATTCTTATAATTCCATTAAGGGGACCGGTCGCCGAAAGTTTGCGTTGCCGGCCGGAACCGCCGTGTACAATTAAAGTCGGAAGGGCCCGGTAATCTACTTATCCGAAACAATCCGGGTTACATACAGAACGCCCGGTAGTATCACTTCTTTCGTCGCAATTACGGGCGAAACTTCCATCTGCATTCGGGCGAAGTTTCGCGAGGCGAAATTAGACCGGAACCGTGGGGGGAAAATGGGGAGGACGCACACGCCGACCGTGGCCCCCCTAATCGTTAAAGACGGCTTGTTAAATTTTATCGATTGCGATGAACGGGCCTTCATTATCCAGATCTATTCTCCCTTCGCCGTCGGTTCTAGGTGAAGGTTGCCGGCACATATTTCCCCGTGACCGGTGCCTCAGCCGGAGAAGTTTTTATATAATTATTCAGCCGAAATCCGTAAGAAAGTTTTGAGCCGTCGTCCGACTTGAATACAAATCCCGCCGACCGGCGCAGGTTGAACACGGGGGTGGAGGGCATATCTCGCCCTAATCTCGACCTTTCGAACGTCCAATCAGATAGGGACGGAACTTCGGAAGCTGTTAATAACCTCCAAGCCCGACCGAAGTTGGACGTCGAACAAATAAGGTCACACAACATTATCAATTATTACTGGGAAGTTCGAAATTCAGTGGCGACTTTCCAAAGAGCAATCGCCGGCTTTTAAACCCCATCCATACGGTTTAATCACGTTATGTGAATGGGTACTTACAATTGGAGATGTTTGTAATTGTGTTTTGACTACACGGAACTTCTGTTGATCCTTTGAATGCAAAGGGAAAATTGGTGGCGCATAGCGTCAAAGGGGCGACAATTAAATCATCGATATAATTGGTCGCAATTCACGAAAGAATTGCCAATTAAACTTTAATGAGCCACGGTGCAGTTGCGGATGATTTAATTTTGTCTCGCATTTATTCCTTCTTGTCTAGCTAGCGAGGGAAAGAAGTGAATGAAAATTAAATTTCTTATTCGCGAACTCTCCTAACGCAATTTCAAATTGTCGAAGAGTTTAACACACGTATATATTTATAGAACTCTTTTCCTACTGAGAACTCTTTAAACAGATAATTCATATTTATGTTACTTATTAAAACGGTTAAGATCTATGTAATATTTAGAAATAACATTTTTTAATGCTTTAATCAAAAATCAGAAGAAGAATAACTTTTAGAACTTTTTTCCTATCCAGAACTCCAAAGAGTCAACTAATTTTTATGTTACTTATTGACACTGTTAAGATAAAAATAACTTCCAGAACTATTTTCCCATTCAGAACTTCTAAGAAGAAACTAATTTTTAAGTATATGTATATTTAGTATTACAAAAACTGTTAATATTTTTATAATATGTAGAAAAAAAAAAAATTTCTACTCTAAACTTTAATTTTTCAAATATCAGGAGGGGTAATCTCTAGAACTCTTTTCCTATTCAGAACTCTAAAGAGATAATTAATATTTAAGTTACTAAAACAGTTAAGATTTTTGTAATACGTAGGAAAAAATAATTTTCTACTCTAAACTTTAATTTTTCAAATATCAGGAGGGGTATAATCTCTAGAACTCTTTTCCTATTCAGAACTCTAAAGAGATAATTAATATTTAAGTTACTAAAACAGTTAAGATTTTTGTAATACGTAGGAAAAAACAATTTTCTACTCTAAGTTCTAATTTTTCAAATATCAGGAGGGGTATAATCTCTAGAACTCTTTTCCTATCCAGAACTCTAAAGAGATAATTAATATTTAAGTTACTAAAACAGTTAAGATTTTTGTAATACGTAGGAAAAAACAATTTTCTACTATAAACTTTAATTTTTCAAATATCAAAAGGGGTAATCTCTAGAACTCTTTTCCTATCCAGAACTCTAAAGAGATAATTAATATTTAAGTTACTAAAACAGTTAAGATTTTTGTAATACGTAGGAAAAAACAATTTTCTACTCTAAACTTTAATTTTTCAAATATCAGGAGGGGTATAATCTCTAGAACTCTTCCTATTCAGAACTCTAAAGAGATGATTAATATTTAAGTTACTAAAACAGTTAAGATTTTTGTAATACGTAGGAAAAAACAATTTTCTACTCTAAACTCTAATTTTTCAAATATCAGGAGGGGTATAATCTCTAGAACTCTTTTCCCATTCAGAACTCTAAAGAGATGATTAATATTTAAGTTACTAAAACAGTTAAGATTTTTGTAATACGTAGGAAAAAACAATTTTCTACTCTAAACTTTAATTTTTCAAATATCAGGAGGGGTATAATCTCTAGAACTCTTTTCCTATCCAGAACTCTAAAGAGATAATTAATATTTAAGTTACTAAAACTGTTAAGATTTTTGTAATACATAGAAAAAAACAATTTTCTACTATAAACTTTAATTTTTCAAATATCAGGAGGGGTATAATCTCTAGAACTCTTTTCCTATTCAGAACTCTAAAGAGATAATTAATATTTAAGTTACTAAAACAGTTAAGATTTTTGTAATACGTAGGAAAAATAATTTTCTACTCTAAACTTTAATTTTTCAAATATCAGGAGGGGTATAATCTCTAGAACTCTTTTCCTATTCAGAACTCTAAAGAGATAATTAATATTTAAGTTACTAAAACAGTTAAGATTTTTGTAATACGTAGGAAAAAACAATTTTCTACTCTAAACTTTAATTTTTCAAATATCAGGAGGGGTATAATCTCTAGAACTCTTTTCCTATTCAGAACTCTAAAGAGATGATTAATATTTAAGTTACTAAAACAGTTAAGATTTTTGTAATACGTAGGAAAAAACAATTTTCTACTCTAAACTCTAATTTTTCAAATATCAGGAGGGGTATAATCTCTAGAACTCTTTTCCCATTCAGAACTCTAAAGAGATGATTAATATTTAAGTTACTAAAACAGTTAAGATTTTTGTAATACGTAGGAAAAAACAATTTTCTACTCTAAACTTTAATTTTTCAAATATCAGGAGGGGTATAATCTCTAGAACTTTTTTCCTATCCAGAACTCTAAAGATTTAAGTAACATTTAAGTTACTTACTAAACAGACAATATTTTTATAGAATTTAGAAATAAAATTTTTCTTGAACTACACTTTAATTTCTCAAAAATCATGAGAAGAATATCTTTTAGAACTCTTTTCCTATGCAGAAATCTGACCACTAGACGTGTTTTATTTTCTATGTCACTGAGTCTAGATAATCTCCTCATTTTTTGTAGCTTACCAGACTTAGCTGATTTGATTTACTGACCTGCAACATAAAAAACGAACTAAATTAATATGTTTCTAAATACAATAAATTAAGGGACGTTTTAAAGCAAGAAAACCCGGAGCACACAGCCACAGGACGGGGTTAAATGGCGGGCAGTAAATTCCCCCGTGACCAAGTTCTAATTCAATTAGAGATAAAATTGTTTCAAGGCACGGGTGAAAAAGAGCGGCGGGAGCCGGTTGGAAATATTTTAATGTATTGTCAGCATTATCTCTCGGGCGCAGCAAAAGAAAACGCTCCGGCATCACGATATGGCCATCTTTTCAGGACCACCATTTCACACGTCCACTTTCTGAATTTATTTCGTTCGTATAAAAGAACCGACGATTCCTAGAAAATACCAGCTTGGAAATATATCAGTTCTATATCCGACTGGTGCGAAGGGCTGTTATTCACATGCCGGCCCAAAATGGAAAATTTAAATAACTGTTTATATTGTCTGAAATTATGCGGAATTTATGGCGCATTACAACCACCAAGATTTATTTATTGTTCGTACCTCTGGCTATTTTATTCCCTGCCCAGGAAATATTTTTATTCAAAAAATATTAATTACATATGTTTTTTTTAATTACTCAAGTATTGCATAACACAATTTACTTGTTTCAATTTTAATTTTGTTTCGGTTTTGGTATTTAAAATTCGACTTTTTAATTATGGATTTTAATTATTTTGTTCCAGTTCGGCTGATTCAATTTTATTTTGCATATTTGAATGATTCTAATTGAATTTAAAATAACAAAATTCATTGTTTATCCCAATATTACAATTTTTCTTAACATTTTGATTAGATTTTTTAATTAAAAAAAGTACTCAATTCTTTCAACTTATATTTTAGCTATTTTATATATTTAACATATTTTGTACATTTTTATATATTTTGAATATTTTGTATATTTTATATATTTTGTGCATTTCACTTCTGTATATTTAACAAATTTTATACATTTTTTAAATATATAATGTATACGTTATGTTTTGTATATTTTACACATTTATGTACTTTATATATTCTATAGATATTTTATACATTTTTATATATTTTAAATATTTTGTATATTTTATATATTTTGTATATACATATATATATATATATATATATATATATATTATTATATATATTTGTACATTTTACACATTTTGTATATTTCACATAATTTATACATTTTGCATATTTTACACTTTTTATATACTTTGTATATTTAACATATTTTCTACTTTTTACATATTTTATATATTATATATTATATGTTATATATTATATATTATATATTGTATATTGTATTTTATATATATTGTATATTGTATATTGTATATTGTATATTGTATATTGTATATTGTATATTGTATATTTTATATTGTATATTGTATATTGTATATTGTATATTGTATATTGTATATTGTATATTGTATATTGTATATTGTATATTGTATATTGTATATTGTATATTGTATATTGTATATTGTATATTGTATATTGTATATTGTATATTGTATATTGTATATTGTATATTGTATATTGTATATTGTATATTGTATATTGTATATTGTATATTGTATATTGTATATTGTATATTGTATATTGTATATTGTATATTGTATATTGTATATTGTATATTGTATATTGTATATTGTATATTGTATATTGTATATTGTATATTGTATATTGTATATTGTATATTGTATATTGTATATTGTATATTGTATATTGTATATTGTATATTGTATATTGTATATTGTATATTGTATATTGTATATTGTATATTGTATATTGTATATTGTATATTGTATATTGTATATTGTATATTGTATATTGTATATTGTATATTGTATATTGTATATTGTATATTGTATATTGTATATTGTATATTGTATATTGTATATTGTATATTGTATATTGTATATTGTATATTGTATATTATATTGAACATTTTCGTTTTAATACAATTTTAGGGCTGGTTTCTATTGAATTTTGAATATTTTACATTATGTAAGGTAATTGATTTTGTAATAATTAATGGCAACACGTAAAATACATTACAAACTTGAAAAAAGTAAAACCACCGAATCCAAAATTAGTTAGATAGTGTCGCAACAACTATGGGCCCGGGGCAGAAAACTTGGGGCCGTACGATAATAAAAGCGGAATAATCTGCATGTTTTATTAACCATTACATCGATGTGTTGCCGCAGATTACTTTGTTCCACTAACATAATACATCGCGTCAGTTTCGTGGTGAATGCGACGCGTAATTAAACTTCGATAGTAAATTTAATTAAAACAAGATCGTACGGTTTACCGGCACGGAATGGCGATTTCAAAAACTCACCGTCAATTACCGATCAATTTTAAATTAGACCCACGTCGGGTGTGACGATTTTAAGATGACGGATCCGAATTCAATTAAAAACGCCGGAGCCGTTCTTGGAAATATTTCGACGGCACTCCTCGTATCCATCACCGGGGGGATAAATTCGTTTTCCGCCGCTGCACTGTATGAAAGAACGTTCGTGGGGGCATTAATATGTCGCGCGTGGCGTCGGCCAAATATGTTTTCTTCTGCGCCGCCAAATTCTAAAACACTTGCGGCGATACGGGGGTGGCGAGGATAAATGGATGCGCGGCAACAACGGGAAATATCGCCTGTGTGTTATATTAAAGGCGACAGACGCAACCAACCCCTCCGCCCTCCCCCTCGCCGTAAGGAAACGTGATTGGGTTGGATAATATTATTCAGATTTATTGTAAATGATGGATCGACGCCCGGTAATTTATTCGACAACTTTGAAAAACTTTTATTTGAAAAACTGTTTGGGAAAATTAACTTTTCCAGGGGGTCTTATTAATTTCCCTCACTTTAATTAGTTTCCCACAAAGGCTGAGGTGATTAATATTCATATTCGGCCCGATAGATTTGCAAAAAGTATTAAACAATTGGCTTCCTAAGAAAATTATTAATTTTTCTGATAAAATAAATAAAAATAGTGTAATTAAATCTAAAAAATAAGTATTAAGACAATTAAATGGATAAAAAGACTAAAATTACAACAACAAAAAATAAATAGGATGTATAAAATATCTTAAATAAATATGTAAGCTATGTAAACAATGTAAATTATGTAAACTATACAAACAATGTAAATTATGTAAACTATGTAAACAATGAAAACTATGTAAAATATAAAAAATATATAAAATATGTAATATATAAAACAGTGATTTATTAATTTCAATTGATTATTGATATGTATCAATTTATAATTTTAATTTTATCTACACAAATTGTCGTAAAATATTATAAATGGAAATAATGAAATTTTGGGCAAAAATTTACAATATTATGGGTCTAATAGAACAGTAATTATAATAACAAAGTTCGACTGTCGCCCAATTTTCATGGGAATGCATATATGAATATTTACCACAACAAAGTGTTTCAATAAATTTGCATTATTAGTTACATGTGTTGATCAATATTAGATTAACTATTAATTTAACTAATTACTGTGATAATGTTACTAAAATTGATGCCTGATGGAATCAAACCAATATTTTTAAAATCGACGTTTGAACTTTGCCTTTTAGTCTTACTGGAACTTTGATTTGATAAAAGGGAGGTAAAAAAACCATTCTTTTGTGTTGTGTTCGTTGTTTTTCCATCTAAAATATCATCTGACAAAAGATGTAAATTATTTTAAATAATACGTTTCAGTTCTTAACCTTAAAACTCTTTTTTGTTATAAAAAAACTACCTCAGTTAATTAAAAATTTTAAACAGAATATTAATTTAATAATTTTTTTTTTGGACCTTTCCACTTCAGTATTTTTATAATGAAATCTTTTGATGTTTAAGTCATTCGTTTATGCAATTCCCAAGCTTCAAGTAATTTTAATTTCCTCCGTCTCAGGGCGACTGAAACATTCCATTTACTGCAGCAAATAATGTTATCAATTAATTATGAAATATCAAAGCGCCATCCGGTCAAAAAAAAAAAAAAACACAGGACATAAACAGAAGTGGGTCACCGGGCCCGCCAAATCCCGGATTTGAGCCGCGCGTCAAAGGACCAGTGGTAATTGACCCCCCAAAAACGCCATCGGCCCATTTCGGATACATTTTATCTAATTAAAATATGGTCGAATCTGGTCCGGGGATCCGTCTTGTAATTTACTTCGGCCCGGCGTCCCGCACAAACATTTAAGTGCCTCTCCTTGTCGCCGTTCCCGTTCGTCGGGCCCGTTTTGTTTTGTCAAAGGCCCATTTATAATTGGTAAGTCGCAACGTGAAGTGTTTGCGTCCGAATCAACACTCGGCCAATGCCGAAAGTCAATTTATATTTATCACTAAAATACCAGTAAACTATGTTAAACTATAAGATATACAAAATATACAAGATACACAAGATATACAAGATATTTAAGATATATAAGATATATAAGATATATAAGATATATAAGATATATAAGATATATAAGATATATAAGATATATAAGATATATAAGATATATAAGATATATAAGATATATAAGATATATAAGATATATAAGATATATAAGATATATAAGATATATAAGATATATAAGATATATAAGATATATAAGATATATAAGATATATAAGATGATATATAAGATATATAAGATATATAAGATATATAAGATATACAAGATATATAAGATATATAAGATATATAAGATATATAAGATATATAAGATATATAAAATATATAAGATATTTAAGATATATGATATATAAGATATATAAGGTATATAAGATATATAAGAAATATAAGATATATAAGATATACAAGATATATAAGATATATAAGATATATAAGATATACAAGATATATAAGATAGATATATAAGATATATAAGATACATAAAATATATGATATATAAGATATATGATATATAAGATATATAAGGTATATAAGATATATAAGAAATATAAGAAATATAAGATATATAAGATATATAAGATATATAAGATATACAAGATATATAAGATATACAAGATATATAAGATATATAAGATATACAAGATATATAAGATATATAAGATATACAAGATATATAAGATATATAAGATAGATATATAAGATATATGATATATAAGATATATAAGGTATATAAGATATATAAGAAATATAAGATATATAAGATATATAAGATACACAAGATATACAAGATATATAAGATACACAAGATATAAAAGATATATAAGATACACAACATATATAAGATATATAAAATATATAAGATATATAAGACATATGAGATATATAAGGTATACAAGACATATAATGTATATAAAATATATAAGATGTATATAATATATAAGATATATAAAATACACGAGATAGATATACGATATATAAGATATATAAGATATATAAGACATGTAAGGTATATACGATATATAAGAAATATAAGATATAGGATTTTAAATGTAAGTTAAAAAAAAGGAAGGATATTTAAAATGTAAATAAAAAATAAAATTATGTATATTAACACGTTTTATACAAAAGATACCCTGAAAAATTGTCGTGCAAATAGTCCTCTCTGTGTGAATTATTTCCCCCGGCCATAAGTTAGTTTGGACAGGAGAATTTATTAAAAATAAAACTTGTACAACCATAATTCTGAATGTAGGAAGGACAACTACATTAAAATGTTTTATTCCACCTTCGCATTTTTGTCCAGGAATCCCTGCCCAACAAAACAGGAGTAAAAAAAAAACAACACGAGCAGGGAGGAATGTGTGTGTGTGGGAATAAAAAAAAAAAAATTGGGCGACGTACATAAATGCATTCGCCGTTTTAATTACGCGACAACCGTTGTTTTTCGCAATTATGCTAATTTAAAATTTAACAATTTCGTGCGGACGACCGGAATAATTTTTGTGCGGCGGCGACAATAAATTCGTGGCGGCGGTTTTTTCGGTCCGGCCATATTTATTTGTCAGCGGACTGCTAGTGCATGTTTTTAAATAAGTATGCACTTGATGTATGCACGTTGGTACGTTGGTACGTTGGCGGGGGTAATATGGAAAATTGCCAGCGGGACCGTTTCCCGTTTTACACGTGTACACCGTTGATTTATATGTGTGCAATTAATTTTTATTTATCTTGTTGCTATCACTGTTATATGGCGGACGACTGTCTATAATTTTTCGGGGGCAAAGTGATGCGTTGGGATTTATGGGGTGCACGTCGTGATTAATCAAAATTGTGCACGCTCCTAATATTAATAACGTTTTCAAATTTTACTACTACTCGGACTAATTGAAATTAAATGCTCACGTTTGTTGTTAAAATCAACTATAACGTTGCTTTTTTTAATCAAAATATTATTACTTTGGTTTATTATTTTTTGAATCCCTTTTAATCAACAAATAAAAATTATGACTCTATTTTTACTGTTATTATCGTCTACCTTTTATTTTATACATATAAATAAAACTACGCATCAAATAATTTTTATTTTTGGACTTTTCAACCTTTCAGTATATATTCAGATGAATATTTTTTCAATTTCTAATATGGTTTCTGTAAAATTATAAATTTAATAAACAGTAATTCTTATTAATGTTGATGTTCCTCCGATAATTTTAATAATAAAATTTAAACAGATCAATATTTCAGAACTTTCAGTTAGTTTTCAGTAAATTTATGAATTTAATAAACAGATAAAAACAGTAATTCCTTATAATTATTCATGTTCCTCTGATAATATTAATAATAAAAGGTAAACAGGTCAATTTTTCAGGATTTTTAGTCAGTTTTCAGTAAAATTATGAATTTATTAAACAGATAAAAACAGTAATTTCTTATAATTATTCATGTTCCTTTGATAATATTAATAATAAAAGTTAAACAGGTCAATTTTTCAGGATTTTCAGTCAGTTTTCAGTAAAATTATAAATTTAATAAACAGATAAAAACAGTAATTCCTTATAATTATTCATGTTCCTCTGATAATATTAATAATAAAAGTTAAACAGGTCGATTTTTCAGAACTTTCAGTTAATTTTCAGTAAATTTATGAATTTAATAAACAGATAACAACAGTAATTCTTATAATTATTGATGTTCTTCTGATAATTTTAATAATAAAAGTTAAACAGGTCAATTTTTCAGAACTTTCAGTTAATTTTCAGTAAATTTATGAATTTAATAAACAGACAACAACAGTAATTCTTATAATTATTGATGTTCTTCTGATAATTTTAATAATAAAAGTTAAACAGGTCAATTTTTCAGGATTTTCAGTCAGTTTTCAGTAAAATTATGAATTTATTAAACAGATAAAAACAGTAATTCCTTATAATTATTGATGTTCCTCTGATAATTTTAATAATAAAAGTTAAACAGATCAATTTTTCAGGATTTTCAATCTGTTTTCAGTAAAATTACGAATTTAATAAACAAATAAAAACAGTACTATTTATAATTATTGATATTCTTCTGATAATTTTGATAAAAAAAACTTAAACAGATCAATTTTTCAGAATTTTCAGTCTATTTACAGTACAATTATAAACATTTAATACATTAAATCAATAATCTTTTAATATTTAAATATTTTAATTAAATTCATGAAGTTATAAAATTGAAATAAAAAATCGAAACAAATATTAACATAGTAAATAAAATTGTAATGTTTGGATTTGAAAATTTCATTGTTGATTGGAAAAATTATATTACAACAAAGTATTACAATGATTGAATCAATTAAATTGGAAAGAAAATATTGAAATTGGAAAATTTACAAATCAAAACATTGTTTACATGTTTTCACATTGTTTAGGTGGAATTCATTTATACATACCTTAACTATTATGTCAAATTTAATTTTTGATGTTTTATTGTTAAAATTATCAGAGGAACCTCAATCATTATAAGAATTGCTCCTTTTATCTGTTTATTAAATTCATAATTTCACGAAAACGGACTGAAAGTCCTGAAAAATTGATCCGTTTAAAGTTTATTATTAAAATTATCTAAAAACATCAATAATTATAAGAATTATAGTTTTTATCTGCTTATTAAATGCACAATTTTACTGAAAACTGACTAAAAGTCTTGAAAAATTGATCTGTTTAATTTTTATTGTTAAAGTTATCAGAGGAACCTCAATTTTTATAAGAATTTCTATTTCTTTCTGTTTATTAAATTCATAATTTTACGGAAGAGACTGGAAGTCCTGAAAAATTGATCTGTTTAAGTTTTATTATTAAAATTATTTGAAAACCATTAATAATGATAAGAATTATAATAAATAATGTCAAATTTGAATGTGTGCAAACTTAAATGAGCTGTCCGTTACATTTGATTTGAATTCGGTGCCCGGGGAACCACCGACGAATAAACCGTCAGTCACTTACAGGAGCTGGCGGTTAAAACAATAAAAAGGCAGCACGACGAACAATAGAAATTATCTTCCTGCAGCCGCAGAAGAAACTGGAACAAAAATGCAATTTACATGTTACATCCAAGAGTCGGATAATGGAAGCGGAGCCGGGTCAGTGGATGTCATAAAGAATACGGCCGAGACTAATCTTTAATATAGATGCCGCAGATAGTGTAAGCCCGGCCGCCTTCTTTGTGGTCGACCACACGAAATCCCAGACGTGCCTTCTGTTTTCGTTCCGCAAGCTAAATCGCCCTTAATTTATTTACTGCCACCGAAACGGATTTGCCGGGCCGGGCCGGGTTCGAAACTGTTTTGAAATGTGACGATGACGAGGTGACACCTCATAATTCCTAATCGAATTACCTACTTTATTCCAGACGCTGCGAAAAATTCCGACGTGCACAAGACACCGGCTAATTACCGGGAGCGCAGCATTATCTCCCAATTAAATTGAACTAATTTTGCGGGGACGCCACGGAGCTTGTTATTAATGCGACAACCTCAGATATCATCCGATATTAAATTGTCGGGGGCGGGATGAATTAGTGACTACACATTCCTGCAGGAGCACAATTGCTGCGGCCAGATAAAACCGGTTTATCAACGCGTTCTGTTACTTATTGTTATCTTGAGGAGAACACCAACAGTTTCCTTTTCTATACTTCTTCTACAGATACTCTTTAATATACATTAAAAAATTATCTGTTCAAGTTTTATTTATTGTTATAAGAAAAATTTAATTTTTAATTAAAATTTTACTGAAAATTAATTCAAAATTTAAAAAGCACATTATTTAAACTCGTTAAGTTTTCTATTAATATAATAATTAATATTATTGTTGTTATTCGTTGATTATACTTAGTATTATACATAAAACATTAAATTGGAAATTAAAAAAAATGGGATTATTAACCTATTTTTTATTATTTTTATAAGGAAGAACTGTCACAACAAAAATTATTGTTGCTATTGGTTGATTATGCTCAATATTTTACTTAAAACTTTGGAAATTCAAAAAATTAAAATTACTGATTTACTGAAAACTGAATGAAACTGAAAATTACGAAAACTAATCTGCTTAATTTTTATTATTAAAATTGTATGTATGAGAATCAACAATAATTATGAAGATTACTGATTATTAAATTCATAATTTTACTGAAAAGAAAGTGAAAAATGATCTGTTGAAGTTTTATTATAAAAATATCAGAAAAATATCAATAAATAAAAGAATTATAGTCTTTATCTGTTCATTAAATTCATAATTTTACTGAAAACAGACTGAAAGTCCTGAAAATTTGATCTGTTTAAGTTTTATTATTAAGATTTTCAGAGGAACCATAATAATTATATGAATTACTGTTTTTGCCTGTCTATTAAATTCATAAATTTACTGAAAAAAGACTGAAAATTCTGAAAAATAGGTCTGTTTCAATTTTATTATTAAAATTATCAAAGGAACCACAATAATGATAAGAATTACGTTTTTATCTGTTTTTTAAATTCATAATTTTACTGAAAAGAGACTGAAAGTCCTGAAAATTTGATCTGTTTAAGTTTTTTTATTAAAATTATCAGAAGAATATCAATAATTATAAATAATACTGTTTTTATTTGTTTATTAAATTCATAATTTTACTAAAAACAGGTTGAACATTCAGAAAAATTGATCTGTTTAAGTTTTATTATTAAAATTATCAGAGAAACATCAATAATTATAAGGAAATACTGTTTTTAATGCTTATTAAATTCATAATTTTACTGAAAAGAGACTGAAAGTCCTGAAAAATTATTCTGTTTAAGTTTTATTATTAAAATTATTTGAAGAACATCAATAATTATAAGAATTATAAATTATGTAAAATTTGAATGTGTGCAAACTTAATTGTAATTTGAATTCGAATTACTGTTTTTATCTGTTTATTAAATTTATAATTTTACTGAAAACTGACTGAAAATCCTGAAAAATTGACCTGTTTAACTTTTATTATTAAAATTATCAGAGGAATATGAATAATTATAAGGAATTACTGTTTTTATCTGTTTATTAAATTTATAATTTTACTGAAAACTGACTGAAAATCCTGAAAAATTGACCTGTTTAACTTTTACTATTAAAATTATCAGACGAACATGAATGATTATAAGGAATTACTATTTTTATCTGTTTAATAAATTCATAATTTTACTGAAAACAGACTGAAAATTCTGAAAAATTGATCTGTTTAAATTTTATTATAAAAATTATCAGAAGAGCATCAATAATTATAAAAATTGCTGTTTTTATCTGTTTTTTAAATTTATAATTTTACTGAAAACTGACTGAAAATCCTGAAAAATTGACCTGTTTAACTTTTATTATTAAAATTATCGGAGGAATATGAATAATTATAAGGAATTACTGTTTTTATCTGTTTATTAAATTTATAATTTTACTGAAAACTGACTGAAAATCCTGAAAAATTGACCTGTTTAACTTTTATTATAAAAATTATCAGAAGAGCATCAATAATTATAGGAATTGCTGTTTTTTAAATTAATAATTTTCCTCCTAAGTCCTGAAAATATGATTTTTGTTGATATTTGTTGATTATAGTCAATATTTTACTTCAAAAATGGAATTACTGATTTATTTTTTTTTTACTATTATAATATATAATAATTAGAAGTAATATTTGTTGATTTGATTCAAAACGTTTCTGAAAACAGATATCATCCGATATTAAATTGTCGGGGGCGGGATGAATAAGTGAGTACACATTCCTGCAGGATCACAATTGCTGCATCCAGATAATATCGGTTTATCAGCATCCCGATACTTGGAATTATCCAGAGGGGAAACCAGCAGCGTTTCCTTTCCCGTCCTACAGATAAAAATAGTTGATATTTGGATGTTAATTCATTAGTGCGCTCCGGTAATTCGGGTGGAAATCTCTGGTTGTCATGTAGCCGGGCTGTAAATTCGGGTCGGAATCAGCGCCGAGGCAATTTGACGCAATCTATTAAATGGGTGTTCATGATTTATTCATGGCAAACGTACAAGTTGCTATGTATGAAAGTAAATAACCGGTTGGAGCGTATAACTATTTACTATTAATAGGCGCCGCGGCGCGAGCATATAATCAATGCGAATCGGCTCGAGCCTTTCATTGAAACGCCGCCCGTTTAATACCCCCCGGAATTCTTTGCACTTTACTAAACTTTGTTGTTCGACAACGTGCCATCAATTGATTCGAAAAATGCGCGAACGCATTAATATAAACCCCGTTTAATTCCGGGATCGGTATCTTCGGTCATTTTATTTTAATATTTGCCCATTAAAACCGGCAGGATTAAAAACGGGAAGAGTCGTTGTTTCGGTTGAATTTAATTGTTGAACTCCCTCGTGTCCGGGGGCGAAAAAATTGCTGTGGGGTTGGGGGGGACGCAGGCGCAATGTTATGCCTTTTGTTTGTTCACGTGTCGAATTTTGTCTGACTCTAATTTCAATTAAAATTGTGATTAAAAAATTTAAAATGGTAATTTTCCTGCCATTATTTTTATTCTATCATGATCGTCTCGACTGGTCTTACATCAAAGAATTATTCTGTTTATCAGTTTATTAAATTTATAATTTTACTGAAAACTGACTGAAAATTATGAAAAACTCGTTTTATTTTTTTTTTACATTGATTTGTTTGAGTTTTATTATTAAAATTATTTAGAAACATCAATAATTATAACAATTACTGTTTTTTTCTGTTTATTAAATTCTTTATTTTACTGAAAACAGGCTGAAAGTTATGAAAAATTAATGTATTTAAGTTTCATTATTAAAACTGTCAGAGGAACATCAATAATTATAAGGAATTACTGCTTTTATTAAATACATAATTTCACTGAAAGCAGACTGCAAGTCCTGATTTGATCTGTTTATTAAATTCATAATTTCACTGAAAACTGACCGAATGTACTGAAAAATTAATTTGTTTAAGTTTTATTATAAAAAATTATCAGAGGAACCTCAATAATTATAAGAATTACTGTTTTTATGTGTTTATTAAATTCATAATTTTACTGGAAACAGACTGAAAGTTCTGAAAAATTGATCTGTTTGAAATTTATTATTAAAATTATTTGAAGAACATCAATAATTATAAGAATTACAGTTTTTATCTGTTGATTAAATTCATAATTTCATTGAAAAATGACTGAAAGTCCTGAAAAATTGATATGTTTAAGTTTTATTATTGAAATTATCAGAGATCAATAATTATAAAAATTATTGTTTATTACTGTTTATTATTTATATTTTTAAATTTACTGAAAACAGACTGAAAATATTGAATAAAATTGATCTGTTTAAGGTTTATCATTAAAATTATCAGAGGAACATCAATAATTATAAAGAATTACTGTTTATTTTTTTTGTTTATTAAATTCATAATTTTACTGAAAACATACTGAAAATTAAGAAAAATTGATTTGTTGGTATTTTATTATTAAAATTATTCAGAAACATCAATGATTATAAGAATAACTGTATTTATCTGTTTATTAAATTTATAATTTTACTGAAAACAAGCTGAAAATTATGGAAAATTCATCTATTTAAGTTTTATTTTACAAATTATCAGAAAAACATCAATAATTATAAGAATTACTGTTTTTATCTGTTTATTAAATTAACAATTTTACTGAAAACAGACTGAAAATTCTGAAAAATTGATCCATTTAAGGTTTATTTTAAGAATTATTAAAAGAACATCAACAATTATATGAATTACTGTTTTTTCTGTCTGTCTGTGTTTAAGTCATATTATTACTGAAAACAGAGTGAAAATTCTGAAAAATTTATTTATTATAAAAGTTATCAGAAAACCATCAATAAGTATAAGAATTACTGATTTTATCTGCTTATTAACTTATTAATAAATTAGATAAATTTATTTTATGTTAATTTGGAATTTCTAATTTCTATTTTTAACCACATTTTCAAACACATATATATTTTTATTGTCTTCCATGAAAGTCTGAAGTTTTGCATCAGTGATGTTTAAGGTATCAAATTCAAATCAAAAGTAACAAACTGTTCTTTCTAGTTTGGACACGTTGAAATATGATAAACTAGCTCATGAATGGAACGTATTTGTTTGCGGACCAAAGAATATAAAAACAGTAATAAAACGTATTCGTTTTGCGCTACGTACGTGTATAAACAATTGAAATGGATTCAATTTTGTTCTGTCCAAATATTGACTGTAATCTGTTAATCAAACTTTCATAAATGACCCTATGTTAGTTGGTTTTTCAATTTGGGACTTTATATGGGGTAAAAGAGAGGGAGTTTTCTTCTTTGTTGTTGTCGTCGTTGTTTTGGAAAGCTTTATTAAATTTTATTTGTGCCAACACTAATGAATAAGTTGTATGGCTGGGCTCTTAGAAACGACTTAGTCAAACATTTACGTCTGTACTATTTCTGTTAAGTGCGCCTACAAAAGGAGCGACGTAATGAAAATGTTCCCGTTGTAGGAGTCTGAATAAAATCTAAATTAAGCTCCGGCATAATTAAGATGTATAATACAACTTCCCTTGAGTGCACCGCAAAATAAATAATTGAATAAACGCCATCCAGAGCATCAATTCCACTTTTTTCCCAACACCTCAACATTTTAATTAATGTGTAACGTGTCCCCGAAATTTCTTGAAGGGCGCCGTTAAACGGCACCTGATTATTCCGGCACGAGGGCCGGTTTTAATTAATGAAGTCCGAAAACGGCGTGGCAAGAAATTGCGCCGGCCCCAAATTACCCTAATATAAGCCGAAAACTATGTACCTTACTTTCCGGGCTGCACTCACTGAATTCGTCGTTTGGCTCGTTCAACAGTATAAACATACCATTAATTAGTTTTGTATTCGCCTCCCATACACCCCCACTCTTCGCACACTTGTTTTAATTACGGTCTTTGAAACTTATTTGGATTAACGGGGTATGATGGTGTGGTATGATTGTTTACTTTTTGCTGCCATTAATTAATGTTGTTGTTTTACGTGTGCAATGATCGTTTAACGAGATCGCGTTGCGGGATGATGGAAATGTTATTAATACATAGTTGAATTACAATATAAGATTTAATGGGGTTGATAACCTGTTGCTCTATTAAAGCAATACAATAGATTAAAGATTATTATCCAATAAAACGTTTACAAGTAGATTTACTATTACCAAATCTACGTCAACGATATCTTTAATCAAATTGAAATAATGCTGAATATTTATGATATTTTAAAGCAACTTTTAACCACAAAATGTTAATAATTGTCTACACAATGGTAAAACATATAAAGTATATAAAGTATATAAATTATATATTGATATTGATATTGATATTGATACTTTGATTATAATAAACAATCAATTTTTTTAGTAAAAGTCTATTTATTTAAATAAAATGCTTAATTTTAAGCAGTAAAATAACATTTATTTAATAAAATTTTTAGTTTTCTGCAGATAACTTATGATCTGTAAAAAATATCAAAAACTTTTTCGGAGATAAATTATAGGAAATTGAATTCTCTACAAAAAAGTGTCATAAAATTTTCCCATAAAATTGATGGTTGCGTCAGAAAATGAGAAAAATGACAAAATATTAAATCAATCCAATTTTAATGTTAAATAACTTTTGAAAAAATGAATATATCAAAAAACTGTAAGAGACATTTTTTGTAGAGCGTTAAATTTTCTATAAAAATCGGTTTTGATCATTTTGAAATATTATCTCTAACGAGAGTTAAAAAATTTCAAAATCCAAGAGAACACCGTTCCCGTGTTATTTAAACGGGAAATTAAAATTTACTTAATTAATATTAAGAGCTGTAACTTTCACAGTATTTTTTTTACCATTTCCAACAAGATTTTCGATATGATTATGAGTTTTTATGACTGAAAATTTAAGTACAATATGAATGTTGGGCATTATTGAGTCATAGAAGTATTTTAACATAACTGTTTTGCTTCTGAGCCTTTTAATAATAATTTTAATAACAAAATTTTGTCATATATTCAATATTTACATTTGTACTGTTTATTTATGAGTTTTTACAACTGAAAATTTAAGTGCAGGATGAATATTGGGCATTATTGAGTCATAAAAGTATTTTAAAATAACTGTTTTGCTTCTCAGTCCTTTAATAATAATTTTAATAACAAAATTTTGTCTAATATTAAATTTTTATGTTTGTATGCTTATTTAGAAGTTTTCACAATTAAAAATTTAAGTACAGCATTTCCAACAAGATTTTCGATATAAATAAGAAAAAAAAAATTGTCGATTTTTTTGAAACAGTCTAATGTATATTATCTATACAAAATACATAAAGTATATAGATTATATAAAGTTTAAAAAGGCTATACAATATTTAAAAAATATAATGTATATAAAGTATATAAAATACAGAAGTATATAAACTATATAATGTATATAAAAAAATTAAATTTTCAATTTAAATTAAGCAGTATAAATGTAAGAATCAAAATTATTAATAAAGACAACAAACTGATTGTTTTAAAATACTTTTAATACCCAAAATCTGTAATTTTAATGTAGTCATTTCAACTTTTCAATTGGAGAAACCCCCGAAACAAACATCACAAATGTAAAAATTGATTGGCGGTCTTAAAAACTTAATTGAAATTAAAATTTCTACATTTCGACCCACTTAAACCGTGGCTCAGGAATAGACGCAAAAAACAAATTGAATTAATCACAGGCAGTTCGATTCCTGCAATTTTTTAATTAAAACCACACTGCTGTGTCGGTAAATAAAGTGTGCATTCATTCTATGGCGAACGGAATGTCTTGTAACGGTGTCTTGCGTCTTGCAGGAAGAATTCTCACGTGATTGACCACATAAATCTTTGTCGCCGGTTTTAATTATAGAAATTAATTGCGCGTATCTCTGCATGTTCAATAAGGACGTTGATAATATTGAAAAAGTGTGGAATTGTATAAATTCCTTTAGAGGAAATCCATAAAATTTATGGCATAAACTGTTAAGTAACGTTGAAACTGATTTCTATATAGTGAACTATAATTATTTTAAAAGTGGGTTTAATGTTTATGTTTACAGTTGTTACTGTATGAATAATTTAATTATTAAATAAGATATGCGGGTTTTTAATACTTTTAGAATGTTCCATAAACATTTTCATTACAAAAACTTAAAGCTTTTTCCATTTTTTCCTGTAGTTTCAGTAATTTCCATTCTTGCCAGTTTTATTTAATTTAAGATACCTCTCGGCTGTTTAATTTTGACTTTTTCAGCAATAACACGAAATGAAAACGGGCACAAAACTTTTTGTTAACCGCAGAACAAACCGGGACACGAACGAGTTGAAAAACACAAACCGAGGGTGGCCACCCCCGCATATTAACCGCGTACGTGTGCATCTTCAAAACCGGCGATTATTGCAATTCCGCCCCAGTTGCATGTTCAAAAAGGCGCACGGGCCGAAAACTTTCCACGTATGCATAATTGCGTCCATTCGGGCGACGAGATGGGGGTTGATAATGGGGGGTGGCGGGGGAGAGTTTCGCGCCGGATATTCAGGCAACGGTCTTGTGCCGCATCGGAGCAAACTTCCGTTTACCTGCGTCGTTTCCGTGACGGGCGGGCATTGTGCACGGCCGTCGGCGTCGCGACGCCTGAACGGAACGTCTTCGCCGAGGAAGTGTTGCATCTCTGGAAAATAATAAACGCGACCAGATTACCGGGACGGCGGCGTTTTCGAGGAAATGAACCTTGAAGGCTTTATGGAATGTGTTGCGAAATTGACTTGTACGCTTCACACTTTTATTTTCAATCCACTCAGGGGTACTTTCAATACAAATAATCAGATTTAAATAAACTTCAGGGATGGCACATTAGATAGACCATTCAATTTGTTAGTATCAAAGTCTTTTGTTTTTAATTTTAATAACAAAATTTTCCAATATTCAATTCTTACATTTGAACCGATTATTTAAGAGTTTTTACAACTGAAAACTTAAGTAAAGTATGAATATTGGGGATTACTAAGTCATAAAAGTATTTTAAAATAACTGTTTTGCTTCTCAGCCTTTTAATACTAATTTTAATAACAAAATTTTGTCTAATATTCAATGTTTACGATTGTACTGCTTATTTAGGAGTGTCCGCAATTAAAAATTTAAATACATTATAGAATATTGGGAATTATTGAGTCATAGAAGTATTTTAAAATAACTGTTTTGCTCCTGAGCCTTTTAATAATAATTTTAATAATAAAATTTTGTCTAATATTCAATATTTACATTTGTACTGTTTATTTATGAGTTTTTACAACTGAAAATTTAAGTACAGTATGAAAATTGGGCATTATTGAGTCATAAAAGTATTTTAAAATAACTGTTTTGCTTCTCAGTCCTTTAATAATAATTTTAATAACAAAATTTTGTCCAATATTCAATTTTTACATTTATACTGCGTATTTAGGAGTGTTCACAATTAAAAATTTAAGTATAGTATAGAATATTGGGAATTATTGAGTCATAGAAGTATTTTAAAATAACTGTTTTGCTTCTGAGCCTTTTAATAATAATTTTAATAATAAAATTTTGTCTAATATACAATATTTACATTTGTACTGTTTATTTATGAGTTTTTACAACTGAAAATTTAAGTACAGTGCGAAAATTGGGCATTATTGAGTCATAAAAGTATTTTAAAATAACTGTTTTGCTTCTCAGTCCTTTAATAATAATTTTAATAACAAAATTTTGTCTAATATTCAATTTTTACATTTATACTGCTTATTTAGGAGTGTTCACAATTAAAAATTTAAGTACAGTATAGAATATTGGGAATTATTGAGTCATAGAAGTATTTTAAAATAACTGTTTTGCTTCTGAGCCTTTTAATAATAATTTTAATAATAAAATTTTGTCTAATATTCAATATTTACATTTGTACTGTTTATTTATGAGTTTTTACAATTGAAAATTTAAGTACAGTATGAAAATTGGGCATTATTGAGTCATAAAAGTATTTTAAAATAACTGTTTTGCTTCTCAGTCCTTTAATAATAATTTTAATAACAAAATTTTGTCTAATATTCAATTTTTTTATTTGTTCTGTTTATTTAGAAGTTTGCACAACTGAAAATTTAAGTACAGTATAGATTATTGGAGATTATTGAGTCATAAAAGTATTTTAAAATAACTGTTTTATTTCTCAGCCTTTTAATACTAATTTTAATAAAAAAATTATGTAATATTCAATTTTTACTTTCGTACTGTTTATTTAAATGTTTTTACAATTAAAAATTTAAATACAGTATAAATATTGAGGTTTATTGAGTGATAAAAGTATTTTAAAATAACTGTTTTGTTTCTCAGCTTTTTAATAATAACGAAATTTTGTCTAATATTTAGTTTTGTACTGTTTTTTAATTTAAAATTAATGGGGGGATTTGTAAGTGATAAAAGTTGGTTAAAACGTAACAAATATCTTTCGAATCAGATCTCCCCTTTAAATTTAAAACGGCGTTAAAAGCACGTTTTCCAATGTACCGTTCCACGTCCTTATGGCATTTATCGCGCGTAACACATAACACATAACACATTCCGGCAGATCGTATCGTTCATTATTTTTTTCGCAACAAAGGGGTGGATATATCTACCCCGCTTTAATATTTATATATGCGCGTGAGCTAAACGCGACCGCGTTTGACGTGAATGTGGGACGGGGGCGGTTTCGGTCGGGGGTAACCGTCCGGTAATTAATTTCGGTCGTAATTTAAACAATAACACGCCGACAATTTTTGCACCGGGTGGCTGAATGGCCGTCGAAAACTTTCGACGCGATCGTGGGGCTGCGAACCGGCAAGAACATGACTCACGTTCGTTCGTGACAAAGGTGGAGTTCTTGCACTTTCACCCGGGGGGTGACGTCACTCATTCAGTTGCGCCGACCCATTTACCGGCGGCGTGTGCGAGTGTGGACGGCGAGACGGGCTTCCTACCTTTGTGTGCCCGGTGGGGTGGTAAATGGGACACGTCCAGTGGTCAGTTTTCATCGATTTTTGGGGGGCACTATCAATAATGAGTTTTATCTTCATGGTAAGCCAGACACTCATTGACTAGCCTTAGTATTGAACTAATGAGGTGGACAATTATGTCCTGAGGTACCTCAACTTGAGGCTGCAGGTCTGCCAAAGACTGTGGAGGAAGCTGTGGAAATTGCTGGCCTTTCCTTGCCATCCTGGCAATAAATTTAAATGTTGGAAACAAGGCAAAGTGTTGGAAGACTGGATTTTTAAGGGTCCAAAGATAAAGAAGCAAATGGTGTTCCACAATTTCTGGTATTATCTCCACATAAAATTCCTTTCTTCCTCAGTTTTCATCGATCTTTGGGGGCAGTATCAATAATGAGTTATATCTTCATGGTAAGTCAGACACTCATTGACTAGCCTCGGTATTGAACTAATGAGGTGGACACTTCTGTCCTGAGGTACCTCAACTTGAGGCTTCAAGTCTGCCAAAGACTGTGGAGGAAGCTGTGGAAGTTGCTGGCCTTTCCTTGCCTTCATGGCAATAAATTTAAATGTTGGAAACAAGGCAAAGTGTTGGAAGACTGGATTTTTAAGGGTCCAAAGATAAAGAAGCAAATGGTGTTCCACAATTTCTGGTATTATCTCCACATAAAATTCCTTTCTTTCTCAGTTTTCATCGATCTTTGAGGGCAGTATCAATAATGAGTTATATCTTCATGGTAAGTCAGACACTCATTGACTAGCCTCGGTATTGAACTAATGAGGTGGACAATTCTGAATTGAGGTACCTCAACTTGAGGCTCCAGGTCTGCCACAGACTGTGGAGGAAGCTGTGGAACTTGCTGGCATTTCCTTGCCTTCCTGGCAATAAATTTAAATGTTGGAAACAAGGCAAAGTGTTGGATGACTGGATTTTTAAGGGTCCAAAGATAAAGAAGCAAATGGTGTTCCACAATTTCTTATATCCTCTCCACATAAAATTCCTTCTTTCCTCAGTGTCTTCTTAACTTTATAACAAAATCGACAACTGGTAAGTCCAAAAGACCAAATTCTATGGTAAATACGTATGGTAAGAAACCTTCCTTCTTCTACAAACTACCCTGAAGCTCTTCCAAGTTGTTTTCAATCTTCTTCTCCACTATTTCCAGACACAGCATCAACTCCGGTTCATCCGGAGCTAAAAAAAAGTGTAGTATAACTCAAATCTAATTATTTTTTACTATAATATGGACGAGAGTGCAGAGCAAATTCATTTAAAATTGGACCAATGGATCTACGTGTCCTATTTTCCTGTGCCATCGAGTTTATTACAGAGTGCTGAAATTAAGTTAGCTTCTTTCATGTCCACGTCATATTACACGTCACCTGAAAGCACAATATCGCAATAAAGTTTAAAATTGAAATTACAGAAAGCCACAGCGACTTAATTAATTTCAGGCGGGCGACAAGCGGCAACACTCCGCCACCCCGGTGCGGCCCATCCGTCGTTTCCCCATTTTTATGTGCACAGGTACGGCTGCCGTTTTTATTTTCGTCGTCGCGCAATATTTCACCGCAATAGTAATAATGGCGTGATGTACGGCACCGACGGCGGAACGGTAAAATTTCCGCGGAAGCACGGAGGGGGCTGCGGAATAAAAATGTGCAGGCGATGTATCGAGGGCGCATTTACATGCGCCCCCGACCTGCATACTAAAACCGGCGGTCATAAAACCCCCTGTAAAAACGGATGGGAGGCTCTATTTAAGTATTGATGTAATGTTTCTGTAACAATCGTTTTATTGAGATGGTAAAACTGAAATTCGACGCTCGTTTCCAGCTACGATTCGGCTGAACTTTAAGCTGCCCCTATTCTATTTCGAATCATGCTGGTTATGATTTTATATTCTGCTCGAATTTCATTACCCTTTTAATATTTTTACTCAAAACTACTTTTTCAATGACTCAACCAGTAATTTATCTAATTTTGACATTTTTCAGTTAAAGGACTACATTTATTATAATATTTTGGTTAATAGAATTTATCAAATATTAATATGATTCATTTATCTTGTTTATCATTTTTATAATGTTCATTTACAGTATTTATCTAAATTTAGTACTTGTCACTTCAGAATTTATTCAATTTATGGCATTTTTCAGTTACAGGACTACATTTATTTTAATATTTTTGTTAATAGAATTTATCGAGTATTAATATGATTCATTTATCTTATTTATCATTTTTAGCATGTTCACTTACAGTATTTATCTAATTTTAGTACTTACCACTTCGGAATTTATTCTATTTTTGGCATTTTTCAGTTACAGAATTACATTTATTATAATATTTTTGTTAATAGAATTTATCAAATATTAATATGATTCATTTATCTTGTTTATCATTTTTATAATGTTCATTTACAGTATTTATCTAAATTTAGTACTTGTCACTTCAGAATTTGTTCAATTTTGGGCATTTTTCAGTTACGGGACCACATTTATTTTAATATTTTTGTTAATAGAATTTATCGAGTATTAATATGATTCATTTATCTTATTTATCATTTTTAGCATGTTCATTTACAGTATTTGTCTAAATTTAGTACTTGTCACTTCAGAATTTATTCAATTTTTGGCATTTTTCAGTTACAGGACCACATTTATTTTAATATTTTTCTTAACAGAGTTTATCGACCATTAATATGATTCATTTATCTCATTTTTCATTTTTAGAATGTTTATTTACAGTATTTATCTAATTTTAGTACTTACCACTTCGGAATTTATTCTATTTTTGGCATTTTTCAGTTACAGAATTATATTTATTATAATATTTTTGTTAATAGAATTTATCAAATATTAATATGATTCATTTATCTTGTTTATCATTTTTATAATGTTCATTTACAGTATTTATCTAAATTTAGTACTTGTCACTTCAGAATTTTGGGCATTTTTCAGTTACAGGACCACATTTATTTTAATATTTTCCTTAACAGAGTTTATCAACCATTAATATGATTCATTTATCTCATTTTTTATTTTTAGAATGTTTATTTACAGTATTTATCTAATTTTAGTACTTATCACTTCAGAATTTATAGAATTTTGATATTTTTTTGTTACAGGACTACATTTATTATAATATTTTTGTTAATAGAATTTATCAAGTATTAATATTATTCGTTTATCTTGTTTATCATTTTTATAATGTTCATTTACAGTATTTATCTAAATTTAGTACTTGTCACTTCAGAATTTATTCAATTTTGGGCATTTTTCAGTTATAGGACCACATTTATTTTAATATTTTTCTTAACAGAGTTTATCGACCATTAATATGTTTCATTTTATCTCATTTTTCATTTTTAGAATGTTTATTTACACTATTTATCTAATTTTAGTACTTATCACTTCAGAATTTATAGAATTTTTGATATTTTTTAGTTACAGGACTACATTTATTATAATATTTTTGTTAATAGAATTTATCAAGTATTAATATTATTCATTTATCCTGTTTATCATTTTCAGTATTTTTTCAGTTATTTTTTTAATTATAGTACTTAATATACGCATATTTTTATGCACAAATATTTTTAAAGCACAAATCGATTAGAGATTGAATAGGTCAGCCTTAAAGTGACACAATTACAGACGAAATTAATTAATACAACTGTTTTAACATGAATTACACTTAAGGTGAGCTTACATCAACACGACAGACAACGTTTACGTTAACGTCGAAAGTTACAAGCACAACCGCCGTGTAACACAAACAGTTTAATTACTCCGGCGTTGAACAAAGTGGCACAAGGTATGCACCCCTCGTATCGATTGCTCAGCTCGCAAAACCTGACCGAGGGGGTTGGTACGTGTGTGTGGACGCAGCCGAGAGATTATTAGTCCCGCGAGGGGGAACGTTTCCCCCATAACTTCCGCAACTATTGCATACACCTTACATGCGGAAAATAGTTAGGCGATATTAATAACGTGGGGGGCGGAATTGTTCGCGTCAACTCTCCGAAGAATCTCCGACACTTTTAACGCCGTAAATCACGGACAGGAACGATTATTCCACGTGACAATAAACCGCAACAAACAACGGGGAAACGTAACTCGCCGCGACGTTTCGCCGGACAAAATGTCATTCCTCTGACTCACCTACATCCTGTGTTTTCAGATATGTGCGCAACTAGTCATTATTTACCCATTAAACGTCGCTATCGCGGTTCAATATTTGTTCAGACGTCGTAACACACGTTAAAAAATAAAAAAATGTTGTACACATGCAACGTGGAGTATAATGGCTCTCGTTTTCGGGATTGGGATGGATTTCCGATGAATCAGGGGAAAATAACCGGCCGTTTTATTGCCTCCACGAATCGAATGCACAAACAGTCATTAAGGTTTTTCCATCTTCGAGGAAACCGACTTAAATTTGTGAGTCAATTAATAACTCTCCAATTTGATTGAATGGATAAATTATCCTTTGTTGAAAGAGTCTTAAAAACATCTTTTAGGTTCTAAATAAGATTAAAAAAGTTTAGAAAATATAACAAATGGGTAGTTCAGAAATATGGACAGTCTCATTTGTAATAATAGATGAATTTTATTTTATAACATCTTTTGTTGTTAACTATTTATGTCATCCATGGTTTTAACAAGTAATCTTTAAACAGTGTTTGAATATTTCAACAATTCTAACTATATGCTTTATTTACTTTTGGTATAATTTATGATATTTTTCTGAGTATTTTAAGTGTAATTTAAAAGGTAAACTTATGCAATATCATGAAATAAAACAATTTATATCACTTCTGAACTGAAATCATTACGAGAAAAGTAAAAGATACCAAAATTAGATATATCTTTTAAATCAGTAACTAAAATTTGTTAAACAGAATAAATGAAAATGACTAAGAAGTTTGTTATACACTGTAAATTAATAACTAAAATTTGATAAACAGAATAAATGAAAAAGGGTTAGAAATGTTAAATTCCAAAAATGAAATGAAAACTATTGAAGATTGATAAATAGGTACTGGAAATGAATAAGTAAAAGTTGATAAACAGAATAAATGAAAAAGAGTAAGAAATGTTAAATCCCAAAAAAGAAGTGAAAAGTACCAAAGATTGATAAATACTGTAAATGAATATACTAAAATTTGATAAATCTCATGAATGAAGTGAGAAATAGTGAAGTTTGAAAAACAGAATAAATGAAAAGTACTAAAAAAAAGCTAAATCCTAAAATACTAAAGTTAGATACTGTCATGAACATTCAGAGAATGGTATAGAACACAATAAATTAAAGGAACCGGAACTCCTTTAACCCGTATAGTTTTTCAGTGCGTTGATAAAACCATAAATTCCAAAATTAATACCACATTTGATTAGAAATTCCCGTTCGACCCCAAAAACACCGCAGCCCCGACATTCTAATACGGTTAATGCAATTTATCCGGCCTTATTTATGTGCCGCGTCCCGTCCGCCGGTCGCAAAGATATAAATCCACCACCCCCCCGCAAACAACAACCCTCACGTCGGCTCATTTTACCCGGCGACCACTAATTAATCTCCAGTCACCTGTCCCCCGTGGGTGCTCCGCGAAGACGTTAACTAAGAAAACGCGTAGGCCGCACACATAAACTATATGACAGTAATAAAATCATTCCCTGCCCGTTTTTTCCGCTTCATCTTGGCGCGTCCACCGTTACCGGGGGCGACTATTAAAATCACGATGCCTCCGGGACCACTGAGGCTGCGAATTTTTCCGTTTTTTTTTTTTTCTTTCTTTTTAGGTGCGGCCGATCGGCACTTTATTGCGATTATTTCGTACGTCGGGGGGCGCTTCTATTATTCACGGGCACTTCGGTAATTGGAGTTGAGCGTGAATCTGGCGGATGCGTGAGTCGCTTCCATCAATTTGATTAGCCGGATTCCTTCATAAAATAATTACGTTATATATACAGAGTTTAAAACGACTATAACAGCAAAAAATTGATGATTTTTATTTAAATTTATCCTACTATTCGGAGGAAACATTTTATTTAAATTTATATGCTTTGTAAATATTAATAAGTATTGATTGAACAAAAATTTATTGTCATCATTCACAATCCGGAGTATTTTCTACAAAAAAAAAACGATGTAAAAATATTAAAGGATGATCTATCGTCATAATAAATAACAATGATATTTTCCTCTCGTGAATAATACTAATATTTTATTTAACGCCCACCCCTAATATGTAATACATAAATTTCAGCACGTGTGATGTACTACATTGTTAAGGGCGCACCTTAGATAAGTAATTGACTGTCAACTTTCCCCCGAATACGAATTTATAAAATACAGCAGCGAGGTCACACTTTTTAACAATATTGGATGAGGAACTGAGTGAAATGTAACTTTATCCTGATACACTTTGATAACATATTTAATTGAAACCTCAGAACCAAATTATTTGTATTTATTTGAGTGTCTTTAATGTTTTTCTTTTTTATTAATTTAATTATTAGTATTTTTCATGTGTAGTATTTATATATTTTTATTTACAGTATATTTTAATTTAAGTATTCAAGTATTTAACATTTTTTAATATTTTTGTATTATTCATCAAATTTATTGAATTTTAGTATTTTTCATTTATAATATTTAACACTTTACTTCATGTATTTATCATTTTTTAGTATTTTTTGTAATATTTATCAAATTTATTAAGTTCCAGTATTTTTTATTTATAATATTCAACAATTTAATTTAAGTATTTATGATTTTTTTAATGTATTTTGTGTGGTATTTATAAAATTTATTGAAGTTTAGTATTTTTCATTTATAATATTTAACATTTTACTTCCAGTATTCATCATTTTTTAATATTTTTTGTAGTATTTATCAAATTTATTGAGTTTTAGTATTTTTCATTTATAATATTTAACATTTTACTTCCAGTATTCATCATCTTATAATATTTGTTGTAGTATTTATCAAATTTATTGAATTTTAGTATTTTTCATTTATAATATTCAACAATTTAAAATAAGTATTTATAATTTTTTATGTTTTTTGTAATATTCATCAAATTTATTGAATTTTAGTATTTTTCATTTATAATATTTAACATTTTACTTACAGTACTTATCATTTTTTAATATTTGTTGTAGTATTTATCAAATTTATTGAGTTTTAGTATTTTACATTTATAATATTCAACAATTTAAAATAAGTATTTATAATTTTTTTAATGTTTTTTGTAATATTCATCAAATGTATTAAATTTTAGTATTTTTCGTTTATAATATTTAACATTTTACTTACAGTATTCATCATTTTTTAATATTTTTTGTAGTATTTATCAAATTTATTGAGTTTTAGTATTTTTCATTTATAATATTTAACATTTTACTTACAGTATTCATCATTTTTTAATATTTGTTGTAGTATTTATCAAATTTATTGAGTTTTAGTATTTTACATTCATAATATTCAACAATTTAAAATAAGTACTTATAATTTTTTTAATGTTTTTTGTAATATTCATCAAATGTATTGAATTTTAGTATTTTTCGTTTATAATATTTAACATTTTACTTACAGTATTTATCTTTTTTAACATTCTTTGTAGTATATATCAAATTTATTGATTGAAAATTGATTTATTGATTGAAATTTATTGATTTTTAGTATATTTAGTAATTTTTATAGTATATGTCAAATTTTGGTACATTTCAGTGACAGTATTCATCAATTTTCAGCATTTGTCACTTACACAGAGACTTCCAACATTTTTCTGTAACATTTCCATGACGTATTTAATTAGAACTCAAAACCAGGTAAACAAAAACCGAATTGCCAACATCGACTCGTTTATTTTGACGTTTCCGCATCATTTCCACGTTCCAATTAAAACATGGCGACGCTTTTGATTCGCCGCCACAAAATTGACATAACCGGCGGACGCCGTTTCGGCAACAAGACACCCGGCTCCCCCCGAAAATAATTAATTAAAGTCACTAATTATGTTGTCGCAGTCCCGCGTAAACAGTGCTTCTATTTATGGCCGAATTAAAAAATCAATCGTGGCGCAAAACAAAATTTCGTCACAGCCACAAATTGGCGGAGGCAAAGGGATAAAATTGCCGAACAATATCATGTAAAATTTAGGGACGCCATTAGAGTGGCTTTTCTGCGGTGCACGAGAGAAAGAGCGGGTTGTTAAATATTAAACGGGGATTTTAAGAACTGTGCAGATTAATGTTGCCACTGATCCACATTCCGCACTTTTGCCGGAGTGGAGGAACAATATTTATACAGTTTTCGAGCGAAAGAGTTGAATGTTTTATGGAAATTATACTTTTATGTCGGACTAAAAACATTTTACGACATTAACACTAAACTTACTGAAAGAAGTTTTTTAAGTGGACGCTCAATAAGACGGAAATGAGGGCCATACCTGGAACAAAAATAAGGAAATATTAGCGAAAATGATTAATGTTATCGCCGCCACAAAACACGGCCATTGTAGTTGTACTAAAACGGATGCACAAAACGTGATTATTAATAAAAATAAAGCGGGGCCGTATCGCGAATACGTGCCAAGTCATATATTCATTGCGACGAGCGCAGTTTTGTACGTAACGTTATGCCAAAAGGCTTATTAATCTCGTGTTTTTTAATAAAATAAATCAAAACCGCAGTCACGATCGGTTTTTCCAATTAATTTTAGACATGACGCCGCCAGTTTTTCCCCCGCGACGGCTTCATTTGCAGTAAATTCCGGTTGATTCGTTGTTGCAGACGTGCGATGTTTGGACGAATCAAACCGCCGCATTAATTTTACAACAAGAATTTAATAACATTACTTCAATAATACTGAAATTAAACGTAGAATACTATATTTAAACTACTAAAAATGATGAATACTACAAATGAAATACACTAAAAATAGTAAAAATTTATTAAAACCAAGAAATTTTAATACAAAAAATGTAAATAATTGACATTAAATGGGAAATACTATAAATTGAACTACTAATAATGATGAATACTACAAATGAAAGACACTAAAAACTGATTAATAGTGAAAAATGTTGAATACGAAGAAGTAAAGGAGACTTGAAATGATGATGAAATATTTGTTAGACATAAAAAATACTAAAAATTTATTAAAAACAAGAAATTTTAATGCAAAAAATGTAACTAATTGACATTAAATGGGTCATACTATAAATTGAACTACTATAAATGATGAATACTATAACTGAAAGACACTAAAAATTGATTAATAGTGAAAAATGTTCAATACAAAGAAGTAAAGGAGACTTTAAATGATGATGAAATATTTGTTACATATGAAAAATACTAAATATTTATCAAAAACAAGAAATTTTAATACAAAAAACATAAATAATTGACATTAATGGGAAATTCTATAAATTGAACTACAAAAAATGATGAATACTACAAATGAAAAACTGATTAACAGTGAAGAATGTTGATTATAAAAAAGTAAAGGAGACTTAAAATGATGATAAAATTTTTGTTACACATGAAAAATACTAAAAATTTATTAAAATCAAGAAATTTTAATACGAAAAGTATAAATAATAGACATTAAATGAAAAATACTGTAAATTGAACTACTAATAATGATGAATACTATAAATGAAAGACACTAAAAACTGATTAATAGTGAAAAATGTTGAACACAAAGAAGTGAGTTAGGTTTAAAATGCTACAAATAAAATAATTTTAACTTGAATGAAAAGTCAAAAGGTTGTTTGACCCATTTTCCCCCAATACCGTCTAGTATTCCACTCGGTAGGGACGAAATGATGGGCACGACCCGACAGAATAGCCCTTAAGTAATGTTATTTGAACTTATATTCGTGGATTAGGCCCAGTTACATTGTGCTATTTATTTAGGCCCGCACTAGTTGTACATTGTAGTGTCGACATTGTTGTATTATTTCGGCAAGCCCCGGGAATTGAACAATACAGATATGGCTTAAACGTAACGAAGGGTTTATTCCGCTAGACTTCACCCCCTCGTCGCCCGCAACCCTTTCGACTCCTCGACGAACCGAGAAGTCAAACGGATCGGCAAGTTTTAATTACTTCTTGCCCGAGAAACTGGGCCACGTTTCTAACGCGATACGTTTTATTAGCCAGTCAACCCCCCCGATCAAATAATTTATTCGCCGCCAGTCGGAAATGTGTGTGTGCTTGTTTGTCGTTTTTGTCGGCTGTTTCGATGACAAAATAATGAAGTTTGAGAGCGTATTAACTGGCACTTTGGGATAACTTTTAGGGGGTAAGTTTCAGCGTTTTTTGTTAAGTTTACCCATTTTTTTTTTTTTTAAACTGTGCGTCGCTTTGCTTAACTTTGACCGAGATTCGTTTTTCATTTTTAATATGTATGTTAGTTTTATCTTTTTTTTTAATATTTTTCATTATTTTTAGTATTCTACTTATGTCATCATTTTTTGTACCCGTATCGTATGTTGAATACAAAGTAAAGGAGACTTAAAATGATGATGAAATACTTGATACACATGAAAAATACTAAAGATTTATTAAAAACAAGAAATTTTAATACAAAACATTTAAATAATAGACATTAAATGAGAAATACTGTAAATTGACCTACTAAAAATGATGAATACTACAAATGAAAGATCTAAAAACTGATTAATAGTGAAAAATATTGAATACAAAGTAAAAAAAGACTTAATATGATGATGAAATACTTGTTACACATGAAAAATACTAAAAATTTATTAAAAACAATAAATTTTAATACATTGCTAGTATTCTACTTATGAATAAGTATTTATCAATTTATCTCATCATTTAGTAACTTACTTATTAGTATTTATCGTTTATCATTTTTAATATGTAGATTTCAAGTTTTTTAGTATCCTGCTTATTAGTAAGTGATAGTTACTAGTAAAATTTAGTAATACTAAATTTATTGACGTTGGTTAACTTGTATTTACACACAGAATAAATTCTGGAGTCACATAATTTGTGTGACGACCTGGAAAACAATTTGGGGAAAAAACACGACGCCGAGCCTAATTTCGGGGCGCCCCAAAACGAGGGGAGACACTGGCAACAATAAAAAAAAACTGAATAATTATGTCATCTACATAAAAAATGTATTATTCTAATTCGACCGTGGCATAATTCGTGTGAAATTTTTATAGAAAAGGCGCAATGACGCGCGCAAAATTCGTCCGTGCATTTTTATCATCTCCCGCGATGGTCGTCGCGACGCCCGATTATCCGCACCGCTAATCCACTTTGCCCCGGGACCGGGCACTTTTGTGCCGCCGCCCCGATTTTATTATAATTAGCTTAAGGCAGTTAATAAAACGCGGAGCGCGCCCTTTCGTCGGCGAACACTTATCGGGGGGATGCCGCCCCCCGTTGCCGCAGCCACCCGACGGCGGTATCAAAATATTTTCGTCACGAGCCGAACGCGCTCCCTACATATTAATTACCGCCTCTGTGAGTGGGGTTTTTTTCCGGCTGGGGTCGGCGGAAACTTGACGAAATTTTGGTGCCGGAGCAGTTCAATTGTCTGTGAATTAAGGGTTGAAATTGGATCTTGTCAAGAAATATTGCGGCTGCTTTCACGTACATTTTCATTTTTTTGAATTAATTATTTTAGCATTATACTCCTGAAATAAAGGGTAGATTATAAGTAAAATTATTACTAAAGACTGGATCATAATAGATACTAACTAACTTTTACAAACCACTTCAATACAAATAATCATATTCATCGATTTCAGTTAATAATTTAGTATTAGTCACTTCTAGTAACCATCATTTCTTTGTATTAAACATATTCTGTATTAATGTCTTTTAATATTTAGTTCATTTAATTTGTCACTTAGTAACTATCATTTATCAGTTATTATTAGTTACTATCACTTAATTTTAATGCTAATTTAAGTGTAAATGAATTTTAATAGGATTGTAGAAAATCAGTCATCACTTTAGGGTTTCTTTTCCTCATGGAAACAAAAAAATAATTTTTTAGTAACCAGCCCAATAATAACTTTTAATATTTATAAACATTTCCTACAAACATTTTCTATTATTTATCACTTTAAGTAACTTATTTCTTTGTACTAAACAGTATTAATTACCCTTAAAATTTAGTTCATTTAATTTGTTACTTAGTAACTATCATTTATCAGTTATTATTAGTTACTATCACTTAGTTTTAATGCTAATTTAATTTTAAATGATTTTTAATAGGATTATAGAGAATCAATCATCACTTTTGAGTTTCTTTTCGTCATGGAAACAACAAAAATAAGTTTTTAGTAACATTTTCTACCAACATTTTCTATTATTTATCACTTTAAGCAACATTGTGTGTAAATGAATTTTGGAGTGTCATATCATAATTTTTTGGTATACAGAAAAATTAATATTGTTGTACCAAAAATATTTATTTGAATGGGATAAGCAAACCATTTAATTTTGAAAGGTTAAACCACGTCTGAAAAGTGAATTGAAAGATCCCGATGCCGATAAAGGCAAACAGAGCGATTCATAACAGACCGAATAACTGTATCAAACAGAACCACAGGTTCATATTTTAATTTCGGTCTATTGATTCCTAATCGATTCGAAGCGGAAACGGGTCGTGGAAAGCGGTCCCGGGGCTGTCGTGTGCGTACATCAACATCAAAAGCAACCGGTCCCGTTCTGACGGAAAGACCGCCGTCGAAAGGAACGGTAAATCATCCCTCTGTGTGTATGCACACACGTAGCGTTATTTATGTGGGCCCCGGCGACATCAATAACGGAAAATTATTATAAATGCGTTCTCCATCGTTGGATCGGCCCGCGATATATCAGGCACGCCGCCCATCTGACAAATCCACCCTCCGCCACCACCACCGAATCCGGCACGACTCAAATTAAATAATTTATATTTAAATTTGGACGATTTGAAAATTTGGCGAATGCGCCCTTCGATTTACGTCGTCGATCAAATGAGGCGGGGGAGCAATCAGAAGTGCGATAAGAATGAAGGAGGGAGGTTATTTAACAAAGTTTCCTTGTGAAATAATGCCTATTTTGCCTGTAAATCTAAAACGAACAGAAATGGGACGTAAGAAGATTAGAGAATGGAGGAAATGATAAAATATTTTGCCACGCACTCCTCCTCATGTTTCTTGTTTTGCTCCGTCGATGCTGATGATTAAAATCGATACATTATGTATGCCTACATTTAAAACAAGTCATTACTATAATTATAATTATCGGGAACGAGTTTTTAAACATTCCTCCCCTTAATGGCACGAGTAATTATCATTTCTTAAAATATTTTATACGTAAACTTCTTAATGAACGTTGCAATTAATAAAACATTCAAAACACACACAAAACTAATATCCTCAACCTTCAAGATTCTTCATCTTGAACGTTTCAAGTTTGAATTTCCCCGTATATTTACCGAGTTATGCAAAAGTTCCTAATTGAAGTGCGTTTAAACAGTTTTACTTTCCAGACACGTTAATTGCCCAAACTAAATTGTAACGTGCATAATTTGAAAAAATAAACTGCATAATGACGTTCATTGTCCGGTGTTGTACTGTTTAAATACGGAACAATATTAAACGTCGACCCGTTTTGTTTTACTGACGAACGCCAAATTGCCGTTTTAAATCGCTGCCCAATTAATCTCTTCAATATCAACGCAAAACACGCAGAAATTTTGTGTGTTATACGTTTATGGCCTAATATAGTTTGGGTGTTTAAAGGAATTTAAACTTGTCGAGATTTTTAAATTCATTACTTCGATTTTTATCAGTTATTTTCATAGACTTTGGCACTGGTAAATTCTACAATTAGTATTTTTAGTAAACAGTCCAAAATAATAATAATTTTTGATATTTATAACCATTTCTAACAAACATTTTCTATTATTTATCACTTAATAATTTCTAGTGATAAATACTAAACTATCAATGGTGAATACTAAACTATCAATGGTTACTAAAAGTAGTAAAAAATAAATGTTTTATTGATTTTTATATTTTTAAAAAATGTGATAGATGATAAGCAACAAAATAAACCCCTTACGTTATTGTTGAATAATCACATTGTTTTTGTCAGGGACTCCGTAAAATTTAATTAATAAATCCTCTTGTCGCAACCTCCATCAAACTCGACGCATCGATCTCCGTCGCCGACTTTGACTAAATCAATTAGCCGGTTGAATGGCGATAATTTGCCACTTGCCGTCACGTGTACGTTGCATAATTACACTTGAAAAACACCTGATTGAATTATTAACTTTTTCGTTACGCCGAGAGACGTCGAATTACGCTTTTTCCGACCTCTCTTCAATTTCCAACGTGCGCCATTGGCGATCGAACAGCCCGGCTCGGATGACGCGAAAGGGATATTCAAAGTGAAGGGGCCACTTCAATTTCGCGCCGAGTCTTTCGATGGGGAAATAATTATTTTTGAGCACCCGCTTTTGTTTCCAGGAACAACGCCCGAATGGGATTAATATAGAAATATTTTTGCACTCGATTTTTTCATCCGTTTCGATAACGTGCTTTGTTTCCGCCAATCGCATCTCTTCTTTATAGGTAAGTGGGCCAATTCGGGGAACCTCCTTTTAAGATAATTAATTATTAAAATTAAAAAATCAATGTATTCATGTGACAAAACATATTAAATAAAGAGAAACATAAGTACTGACCATAATTGATACTAAAAAATTAATAAAAATGATAAATACTAAACATGATAGTTACTAAGAGTAAATTGGTAAAAAAAATGATGAATGAATAAATATATAAATAATAATTGACTAAGTGATAAACTCAAAAGATCAAACATTCTAAACCTGATTGATTTTAAAAATGATGACTACTAATCTGAATGTGAAGATAATTACATAAATAAATACTAAAATATACAATCATCAATAGTAACAAATGAATACTAAAAGTGATACTTACTAATAGTGAATAAATACACAGTAATGATAAATTCTACAATTGATTGTCAATAAAAATGATAGTTACTAATATATCTTTAGTAACAAAATAAAATAACTTCTTAAATGAATAAATATACATATTCAAATAATAAATGATTGATACTAAGTGACAAACTCAAAAATTCATATATTGTAAACCTGACTGATACTAAAAATGATGGCTACTAATCTGAATATGAAGATAATTACATAAATAAATACTAAAATATAATATTCATCAATAGTAACAGATGAATACTAAAAATGACAGTTACTAAGAGTGAATAAATGCACAGTAATGATAAATTCTACAATATATTGACAATAAAAAATTATAATTACTAATGTATCTTTAGTAACAAAATAAAATAACTTCTTAAATGAATAAATATACAAATATAAATAACAAATGATTGATAATAAGTGACAAACTCAAAAAATCATATATTGTAAACCTGACTAATACTAAAAATGATGGTTACTAATCTGAATATGAAGATAATTACATAAATAAATACTAAAATATAATATTCATCAATAGTAACAGATGAATACTAAAAATGACAGTTACTAAGAGTGAATAAATGCACAGTAATGATAAATTCTACAATATATTGACAATAAAAAATTATAATTACTAATGTATCTTTAGTAACAAAATAAAATAACTTCTTAAATGAATAAATATACAAATATAAATAACAAATGATTGATAATAAGTGACAAACTCAAAAAATCATATATTGTAAACCTGACTAATACTAAAAATGATGGTTACTAATCTGAATATGAAGATAATTACATAAATAAATACTAAAATATAATATTCATCAATAGTAACAGATGAATACTAAAAATGACAGTTACTAAGAGTGAATAAATGCACAGTAATGATAAATTCTACAATATATTGACAATAAAAAATTATAATTACTAATGTATCTTTAGTAACAAAATAAAATAACTTCATAAATGAATAAACATACAAATATAAATAATAAATGATTGATACTGACATACTCAAAAAATCATATATTGTAAACCTGACTGATACTAAAAATGATGGCTACCAATCTGAATATGAAGATAATTACATAAATAAATACTAAAATATAATAATCATCAATAGTAACAGATGAATACTAAAAATGATAGTTACTAAGAGTGAATAAATGCACAGTAATGATAAATTCTACAATAGATTGACAATAAAAAATTATAATTACTAATGTATCTTTAGTAACAAAATAAAATAACTTCATAAATGAATAAACATACAAATATAAATAATAAATGATTGATACTGACAAACTCGAAAAATCATATATTGTAAACCTAACTGATACTAAAAATGATGGCTACTAATCTGAATATGAGGATAATTACATAAATAAATACTAAAATATAATAATCATCAATAGTAACAGATGAATACTAAATATCACAATCTACAATAGATTGTCAATAAAAAATGATAGTTACTAATATATTTAGAGTAATAAATAAGTAAACCTGATTGATACTTAAAATGATGGTTACTAACCTGAATGTGAAGATAATTACATAAATAAATATCAAAATATAATATTCATATTCAAGTGATAGTTACTAAAAGTAAATAAATACATAGTAATGATAAATTCTACAATTGATTGTTAATAAAAAATGTTAGTTATTAAATGTATAAATATAAATGATAAATGATAGATACTAAGTAAAAAATCATACATTTTAAAACTCATTGTTATTAAAAATGATGGTTATTAACCAGAAATGTGACATGTACAAAAATGTGTGTGTTGCCAATTTCCCATTTCGGTTTTCAACCTGTGGAACATCCGTAGAACGAAGCCGCAAAACCGAAAACGGTTTCCGTCCCACCCCGCACGACCCACCGTCTAATTTTATTTAGCGTTTGTCATCTCGACACGTATTTCCGGAGGCCGCATCAATAATAAATAAATCCGCCGGCGAAAAAGCAACACAACGTCCCGGCTGAATATTTCATCCGTATCGGCAAAAGATATGGACTCGGGTTATGGGGAACTGGAGAGGCAGGAGAGAAAAAAAGGAACGGCATTGTTGCCGTGGGCATAATAAATGAGGGAGGCGCAATTCAATTTACGCCGTCGGTCTCAATTTTGTCCCGGCAACTGTCCTGGGGTTTGTTGGCGTTATTTAATTGGTTACGGCGAACAAATATGAACTAACTCGATTTGGGATGGACGAAGTTCCGGGTTGCCGGGGTCGCAATTTGCATCGATACGTCAGGAGGAGTGCGACTGGACCGACTCCGGTTGTGGTGTTGGCACCGTACGAAAGCCCCTTCTGGAGCGTGTCCAAGGTCCGGTTATCATTACTACTAACTGCGAACGAAAGAAACCAAAAAAAGGGGTATCCAGCAGCAGCAGGAGCAGCAGGAGCAGCAGCAGAGGCAGTTTAATTGCAACATCGATCACCCGACGAGATAAAAGTCCGATGGATATAAAGTTTCATTAGAGTTCCGCAATAAAGAACGGAAACCAATTTATAAGGAGGCGATGCGAAATTTAGTTATTGTTTAATATTGATTGGAAACGCGATCGCGACGTGTCGGATTTAATAAATTTCGCCCCGCCGCGTCAAATTCAATACGACGATGTCTCGCATGTCTGCAACGTCTGTCACACCATCGATCTTCGTGTGTGTGCTGTTATCTTTTATGTAATTACACTCGAAATGAAAAAGAATCAAATAAAATTGAAACAACTACGAATGTTCATCAAAATAATTAATTTTTCCTCATCAGAGTCCTAAGTAAGTATTTATAACTTTTAATATTTATAATTTTTTAGTATTTATAACTAATACGTACTATAAATAAAATATCTTTTATACAATATTTTAATATGAAAGTTAAAAAGTGATAGTTACTAATTGGTACTAGTGAAAGTGAAAATACTACTAATAAAAAAGACTTACTAAACTTAATAAATCCTACAAAAAATAGATACTAGTAATGATAAATATTAATTAGTTATTGATATTGTATATAAAATATCTTTCATACAATATTTAAATACAAAAGATGGTAAAAGTGATGGTTATTAAAGTTGATAAACATTCACAAGTGAAAATACTAAAAGAGATAGATACTAGTAACGACAAATATTAACTAGTTATTGATACTGTATATAAAATATCTTTCATACAATGTTTAAATACAAAAGATGGTAAAAGTGACGGTTACTAAAGTTGATAAACATTCACATGTGAAAATACTAAAAGAGATAGATACTAGTAATAATAAATATTAACTAGTTATTGATACTGTATATAAAATATCTTTCATACAATATTTAAATACAAAAGATGGTAAAAGTGATGGTTACTAAAGTTGATAAACATTCACAAGTGAAAATACTAAAAGAGATAGATACTAGGAATGATAAATATTAACTAGTTATTGATACTGTACATAAAATATCTTTCATACAATATTTAAATACAAAAGATGGAAAAAGTGATGGTTACTAAAGTTGATAAACATTCACAAGTGAAAATACTAAAAGAGATAGATACTAGTAACGACAAATATTAACTAGTTATTGATACTGTATATAAAATATTTTTCATACAATATTTAAATACAAAAGATGTTAAAAGTGATGGTTACTAAAGTTGATAAACATTCACAAGTGAAAATACTAAAAGAGATAGATACTAGGAATGATAAATATTAACTAGTTATTGATACTGTACATAAAATATCTTTCATACAATATTTAAATACAAAAGATGGAAAAAGTGATGGTTACTAAAGTTGATAAACATTCCCAAGTGAAAATACTAAAAGAGATAGATACTACTAATGATAAATATTAACTAGTTATTGATACTGTATATAAAATATCTTTCATACAATATTTAAATACAAAAGATGTTAAAAGTGATGGTTACTAAAATTGATAAACATTCACAAGTGAAAATACTAAAAGAGATAGATACTAGTAACGACAAATATTAACTAGTTATTGATACTGTACATAAAATATCTTTCATACAATATTTAAATACAAAAGATGGTAAAAGTGATGGTTACTAAAGTTGATAAACATTCGCAAGTGAAAATACTAAAAGAGATAGATACTAGTAACGACAAATATTAACTAGTTATTGATACTGTATAGAAAATATCTTTCATACAATATTTAAATACAAAAGATGTTAAAAGTGATGGTTACTAAAGTTGATAAACATTCACAAGTGAAAATACTAAAAGAGATAGATACTAGTAACGACAAATATTAACTAGTTATTGATACTGTACATAAAATATCTTTCATACAATATTTAAATACAAAAGATGGTAAAAGTGATGGTTACTAAAGTTGATAAACATTCACAAGTGAAAATACTAAAAGAGATAGATACTAGTAACGACAAATATTAACTAGTTATTGATACTGTATATAAAATATTTTTCATACAATATTTAAATACAAAAGATGTTAAAAGTGATGGTTACTAAAGTTGATAAACATTCACAAGTGAAAATATTAATAAAGTGATGGATAACTAGTCATTGAGTATAGACACAAAAAAATAAATGATAATTAAAAATATAAAATATCTTTTAGTAATATAAATATTTTCCACTTAATTGATGATTCCACAAAGAAGCGACAAATTTAAAAACGTAAGAACCTCAAAAGTGAATAGCCGAAGCAATATGCAAATAAAAACGTTTCATGATTCATTTAGTTTATTATAAAACGAACGAACGAATGACGCGAAAACCGCAAAACGAGAAAAACATCCCCCTTTGATCCGCGTCGAGATGAAATAAATGCATCGGAAATTCTCGGCTGCGAAGAATGCGCCAATAAAAAAAATTCCGCCCGGTTCCCGATCATTAAAACAAAAAACAAAAAACAAAAAAAAAAAAAGAAGAAACGCACCGCGTGAATTATACACGAGAAATGATGTAATTTTATAAAAGCGATCGATAATATTTCATTACATTCCGACGCGGGTAAATCGTATTTTAACACGGCTTAATTTCGCACGCCCATTCAAACGGCTCTCGCAATTATCAATAAACAAGGCTTTTGCATTCGCATTTTATTGTGCCGTTGTGCGCTGCACACTTCTAATCATTTCCGTCATTTAAAATAATAATAAGGAAAATTAACGGGTATTTAAGTTCGGCGACGTCGAAAACTTTCTTTCGGAACTAAGAACGAGAAGTTGGTGAACAATTTTAATTTTGCCGTGGTTCGTTGTAAATAATTCGAAGTAAATACAAGTTACTTACCGAAATTGAGACTGTTAGGCTTTAATTTTACGGGTGGAAAAGAAATTTAATTTGTAATTCCCCTTTCAGGAGTTTTACAACGAATTGATGATGTTGCTTAAGTAATCCACCAAAAATTCACTTTATACTAATAGGAAAACCGATTCCATAATTCAAACTTTTCATAAGGTTTTTTATATATCTAGGATCAATAATTAGTTAGTATTTATCACTGCTAGTAACCATCATTTTTTAGTATTTTTTCTTGTGAATATTGGAATGTATTAAAAATGACAAAAGAGTGATGAATATTAACTAGTTATTAACATCACCTATAAAAAGTTAGTTATTTATATTACTAAAAAAAATATATGCCAGAATTTATTAATAAAATGGGAAATATTAAAAATAATGGATACTAAAAGTGATGAAATATTAGCTAATTATTGACACCACTTATAAAAAATGACAGTTACAGTTACTAAAACATAATGGATGTTAAACTTTATAAATAAAATAAGAAGTAGTAAAAATGATAGATACTAAAAGTGATGAAATATTAACTAGTTATTGATACCACTTATAAAAAATGACAGTTACAGTTACTAAAACATAATGGATGCTAAACTTTATGAATAAAATAAGAATTATTAAAAATGATAGATACTAAAAGTTATGAAATATTAACTAGTTATTGACACCACTTATAAAAAATGACAGTTACAGTTACTAAAACATAATGGATGCTAAATTTTATGAATAAAATAAAAAGTATTAAAAATGATAGATACTAAAAGTGATAAAATATTAACTAGTTATTGACACCACTTATAAAAAATGACAGTTACAGTTACTAAAACATAATGGATGCTAAACTTTATGAATAAAATAAGAATTATTAAAAATGATAGATACTAAAAGTGATGAAATATTAACTAGTTATTGACACCACTTATAAAAAATGACAGTTACAGTTACTAAAACATAATGGATGTTAAACTTTATGAATAAAATAAGAAGTAGTAAAAATGATAGATACTAAAAGTGATGAAATATTAACTAGTTATTGACACCACTTATAAAAAATGACAGTTACAGTTACTAAAACATAATGGATGCTAAACTTTATGAATAAAATAAGAATTATTAAAAATGATAGATACTAAAAGTGATGAAATATTAACTAGTTATTGACACCACTTATAAAAAATGACAGTTACAGTTACTAAAACATAATGGATGTTAAACTTTATGAATAAAATAAGAAGTAGTAAAAATGATAGATACTAAAAGTGATGAAATATTAACTAGTTATTGACACCACTTATAAAAAATGACAGTTACAGTTACTAAAACATAATGGATGCTAAACTTTATGAATAAAATAAGAATTATTAAAAATGATAGATACTAAAAGTGATGAAATATTAACTAGTTATTGACACCACTTATAAAAAATGACAGTTACAGTTACTAAAACATAATGGATGCTAAATTTTATGAATAAAATAAAAAGTATTAAAAATGATAGATACTAAAAGTGATGAAATATTAACTAGTTATTGACACCACTTATAAAAAATGACAGTTACAGTTACTAAAACATAATGGATGCTAAACTTTATGAATAAAATAAGAATTATTAAAAATGATAGAAACTAAAAGTGATGAAATATTAACTAGTTATTGACACCACTTATAAAAAATGACAGTTACAGTTACTAAAACATAATGGATGCTAAACTTTATGAATAAAATAAGAATTATTAAAAATGATAGATACTAAAAGTGATGAAATATTAACTAGTTATTGACACCACTTATAAAAAATGACAGTTACAGTTACTAAAACATAATGGATGCTAAACTTTATGAATAAAATAAGAATTATTAAAAATGATAGATACTAAAAGTGATGAAATATTAACTAGTTATTGACACTACCTATAAAAAAATGATAGTTATTGACAAACATTAAAAGTTAGTAATAAATAAAATTTAAATATTAATAGTTATTGATATTAGATACAGAAAGCAATGACAGTTACTAAAATTGACAAATACTAAAAGTGGTATTACTTTTTAATAAAAAATAATAGTATTGTTAAAATAGATAATCCAGTTGGGCAAAATTAATAAATAAATTAATAATTTCAATTATAATATTAAAAAATTACCCTTTGTGTGTGCCCTTTGATATATTCCGGTTGATATGGATAATGAAATTCAGGAATGGGAAATAAAAATATCGAAAGATGAAAGAGCGTTCGACCAGGAAGAGCCTGGATAAATATATTAAATATTCATCGTAGCCGCAACATAAGGCCGCATATGAATGAGGCATTAAAGACGCCGATCGCGGGACACGCACCCCGTCTAATTTATGTTCATCCCCGCAAAGTGTATTTTGACTGGAAAATTCGGTTCGTGCCGTCTTCCGTCTAGTTCGGGCTCATTAGATTATGGAAATTGCATTAAGAACGGAATTCTCGCTGGCGGGACAAGGGACGGGACGGGACGGGGGGGGCGGCTGCACTTTTCCCCGTCCGTCATCCGTCCCCGCATTAAAACCAGATTAGACGGGGACGAATTCCCGTCGTTTAATTACCGTACACGGGGATAATCCGGAGCGCCGCAACCTGGCACAATGTAGGTGGACGGCTTACGTCCCAATTTTGTTCTCTTTTCTTCCCGGCCTCTCCCGCCACTTTTGTGCGACACTTTCGCACGGCAAAAAATCCCCCGGCCGTGCTCAAATTAATTTCGTTGCTTTGGCATTAAAGAAAAAATATTTATGTTTGCCAAAAGAAACGGTTTTATCAATTTTTGGAGCTTTGAAAAGGGAACCATATACAACATACTTTTGCGAGCCCTTAAGAGGGTTTATTTTTCAAAGTGGATACGTTGTAATCTTAATAGAGAACAGCAATAAAATTATGGGCGGGGGGGAAATGTAAACCCGGAGGTCGCACACGAGATCCGTTCTTTATGTCCGTGATCTGTTCCGAAGTTAATCTGACGTAACCCGTGGTCGCAAAAGGAAACCCATGCAGATTGTAAAACCGCCGTCGTCGTAAAACGCAACGCGGGAATTAAATTTTATTCGTGGATAATTTTGATACAATGTTCCATTTCTGAGGAAATATTAAACTGAACAAAATTTGTTTAACAAGGGTTTTATTAATTTTAATACAAGGGTGAGGTTTTTTATTTTTAAATGGGTTTGTTTGTCATTGGCCGCAAAATTGATTTAATTTAAATGTGGTCTGCACTTAACAGCGTTAAAACCAACGGATAAATAGTTGAATTTACATAAAATTGATTAAAACCAGGAACAAATTAAGTTAATTAAATAAATGTAAACTGGGCCGAGTATTTTTAGCATAATGTTTATTGTGGATGCAAAATTTGGTTTGTTTTATTATCAACTATAGAATTTTACTATTATTTTAATTCAATAATTGTGTAGGTTATAAAATTTGGTATTGCACCATAAAATTTTTATTATCAATTTTAATCATATGCAACTTTTTAAAATCTAAAAATATTCTGTGATAAATGGCTAATATGTATTAATAATATTCTAGTGTCAATATTTTTTTTATAATTAATGTCAATCATGTTTAGAACTTTCATTTTTAAATATTTTACGTCTCGTATCAATAACTATTAAGTATTTTTTAGTGTTTATAATTATGTATTTGTCATTTTAGTAAGTATCATTTTTTGTATTTATTACTTCTATAATTTTTTAGTATTTCCAATTTTATTTTATATTTAGTATCTATTATTTTTGATATTTAATATCAATAAAGTTTGGTGAATAATTTTTAGTACTTTCACTTTAAGTATTCTTCAACTTTAAGTAACTATCATTTTTCAATATTTTACGTCTCGTATCATTGGATGTGGTTAAAAAAAATAAAATTATTTAATTTCATTACATTATGTTAACAAAAGTATAAGATAATGTTTTTTTGTAATCTAACAATGCAGTATCAGTTTCCTTTAAACGTTTCCTCCTTTATGGTAAACCTCAAGTGCAAACCTCAATTTAAATTATTAGTTTATCATTTTTATAAAAAGATCTAGGAATGTTTTATCTTATTTATTAAAGGAGTTTTTAATATTGTCAGAACAACTTTAGTTGTTTATACAAAGGCATTGTTTCCTTTGAATGAAATAAGATTTTCTGAAGAAGGTTTAAAGAAGTTAAGACATTAAGTGCACGATTCACAATAAAGGACGACATTTAAAAATTTATCTAAACGATTATTTGGCCATTAATTTGCGACAATTCGTGAGTTTTTTCAAGAATTATCTGTTTACATTTGGAACGTGCAAATAGTCCTTTTGGAAGTCGTCCGACGTTCCACTCTTATCTGAATAAACAAAAACGCTATCGACAATTGCTGCCTATCGTAAATATCAAGTTGAATTTCGCAGAAATCTAGCGAATTGCAAAACAAATAAACATTCCAACTCCAACTCCATCGAAAATACAGTAAGTGCACCCCGCCTTATCGAATATTCCGTTTCGCTAGGTATGCACACAAGTTTATTTTCCCTCAGACGTCCGTGTGCGGGGGATGCACTCGAAATATGCATATTTTAAACGCAATAAAACGTCGTTTAGCGTTCCCGTAAAACGGCTGAAATATCGGCACAATGGCCGACCGTCAGCATCCCCCGACTCCCCGTTTTTATACGTCATTAATAAGTTTGGTTGCTGTTTCGTTGTCCGACGGTTTCTATTTTAAGCATTCGTCTTCGTCCGACGTATCAATTTTACGTTCACCTCCGCCGCCGTCTGAGAGATGCATCTCTGAAATTGACGTAGAACGTTGTTCGGCCGCAAATTCCGTTTCTGTCGGTCCGATATTTTAGAGTAAATGGACGACAAAACGAAAACGTCGGGGGTATGGGGCGAAGTGCATTTCTGCGAATCGATCGTCTTGCTTCCATTTCAGACACACAATTCTACAAATATTATCACTGTAAAATAATAATTTGTATGAGCATTATGGTTTTTCAATTGTTTAAATGCTGTTTCATTAATTATCGTGGATAATTATGGCTTACTAACAAGATTAATTCATAAATTCATCAATTTAATTAGTAAAATACATTTTTTTTTTAATTATTTAAATAAAAATGAATGGATCATTGATAAAATTAATACAATTAATTAATTTATAGACTTCTAACATGGATACTCATTGCTTTTTTTTATTATTCAATCGAAGAGCAATACCATTTGTTAATATAGATAATAAAAGTTTAAAAAGATTATCAAATTATTAAATTTATAATTGCTTTTTTAATTCTTCAATCATAAAGTTACATGAAAAATCAATTAAGATAAAATAATGAAAAATGGTTAAAAATTAACGGAGTTAATTAATTAGTTTATAAATTTAATGTTTAAAAGTTCAAAAATACCTTTTTAATTGTAAAATTAAAAAACTTGTAGAAAAAAGTTAATTAAACAAAATTAATTAACAAGTTATAAGATGTAATTACTTCTAAATATAAAAAATAGACAAAGATTAACAGGATTAATTAATAAATTTATCTATTTAACAGTTAAAACCTTAAAGTGAAAGTACTAATAGTGATGTATTAAATTTATTTGATTAAGTAAAAAATAGACATTTAACTTAAAATTGAAAAATAGTTACTAAATGTGAAAATTGCCATAAATATAAAAGCCAAAAAATGGTAGATTCTAAAAGTATTAAATAAATCTTATTAGTTATTGATACGGGACAATTAATTTAATTAAAAAATTGTACAAATTGGAATAATTATTTAAAAAACATTCAAATAAATTTAAAAGAAGAATATTAATTTTAATATAAAATTGAATAAAAAATATAAAACTGAAAAACCATAAAATATGTAACAATAAATTTAATTTATATAACAATTAAATTATAAATTTAAACAGAAACTTTTAATCAATATTAATTATTACAATTGAAAAATATAATAAAAAATAACTTTAATATAAATTTAGTTAAAAAAAAAACAGAGGAAACTGAACAAATTTAACATAATAAACTATCTAAAAGATGATTTTAAAATCTTTATAATTAATTTAATTAAAAAATTGTACAAATTGGAATAATCATTTAAAAAACATTTTCTAATAAATCTGGAAAATTTAAAAGTAGAATATTAATTTAATTAATTTAATTTAATAATTAAAAATAATAAAATATGAAGGAATTAATTTAATTTATTTAATAATTTAATTATAAATTTGAACAGAAATTTTAAACAATATTAATTCTTAAAATGAAAAATATAATTAAAAAATAATTTTAATATAAATTTAATTAAAAGTGCAGAGGAAACTGAAGAAATTTAACATAATAACTAACTATTTAAAAGATGATTTTAAAATATTTAAAAGGAGAATATTAATTTTAATAGAACACTGAATAAAAATTATAAAACTGGAAAATTATGAATTTAATTAAAAATCAGGGAAGAAATTTACGTTAGAAAACTAATTAAAAAATGATTTTAAAATATTTATTTAATGTATTGCATTGTAAACTCATTTTAATTTAAAAAAATATAGAAGTGAAAAATAATTCTAAAATAAATTCAATATAAATTTATTATATAAATCATAAAACCAGTTTATTCGAAACAGCTTTATGAGGCAAATTATTTTTAATTGGCATACGTTAATTGATTTTAACACTGTCGTACCTTTATTATGTTATATTATATTACTTTCACCCCGAAGTTTCGCGTAATTTATCCTCACTTTCGCTTTTGCTGATTTCAGCGAGTTTAAAAAGGAAGTTGGTGAAATAATTCCCAACGAAATTATGTGAGATGAAACAAGATATATAAAGTAAACTTTTCAATTCACATACATAATTGATTCGGTTTTATTCATCTCGAAACTTTTCCTCGTTCAATATTAAATTTAAATACGCAATTTTTGTTATAATAAAAAAAACTAATATTATTAATTTTAATGTTTGACAGCAATTATAGATATTTCCCTTTTAAATTTGCGTTTTTAAATTACAATGTCACGTTTTCAGTTTTTCAGTACGACTTCAGCACAGTTAATTTATGGAAATCAAACGAACTCGAAATTAAATTTTCACATTGAATTATACTTTGACGCGGCCCAAACTAATAAAAAACATTTCATAAACGTGTCTGAAACGTCATCGGTAATCGACGTGAATTTTTTTAATCTTGTTTCCATCAAACGTAATTAGTTTTCAGGATTTCCCAACGTCTTTTTTCTCTCCAAACAAATTTTAATTTATTAATAATGTCAAGTTTTTAATTACACACTTAATTTATGGAAATCAAACGGTTTCGGAATTAAATTTTCGCATTGAAATTAAACTTTGACCGCGGCGAACTAATAAAAACATTTCATGAACTCCCTCCTATTTATTTGGGTTCCCGAACAACATAATTAATTTCCGCCATTTCGCACAAACACTTCAAACGAAATTCGGATGTTAAAACTACTATTTTACGTACGTTTTAATATTGGGGTTGGACCGGAATTCAATTTGTGGGCACTCACAAATTTTATGGGGAAGTTCGTTTACCTGTAACACAAATAAAATAAATAAGTTATGGCGTGGAAATTAGAAACTGGGCACAACAATTCGTATCATTATTTTGTGATTTTAATTATTGTACATGTTCAAGGCACAATGTGCATGGAAAAACTTGTGCGGTGAACGAGCCAAACGTAATTAATTCGGAATAATTCAAACCTTTTATGCGGACGCTCACGTCGCGCACAGTCGAGTAATTTAATATACTATATATTTTAATTATGAGTTGCAAAATATAGTATTTAATGTGTCATATAACAATGGCACCACCATAAAGACCATCATTAATTAAAAGTTTCGTCGTCTAAAACGTGATAAAATAAAATTACTATGACCATTAACATCCGAGCTTTTTGTTGGGGCTTTTAAAATAAGGAATTGTTTATGGAATTATTGTTCGAGTGTTAAATGCAGATTTAAAAGTGAGGGTCATTAATAAAAGTATTAACGTTCCATTTAATTAATGTTTCTCTTTCAACATTGAAATGTTTACAAACTTGTGACAATGCACAAATCGGTCATGGCTCGTTAAATGATAATGTGAAGGAGTATACATTCGTTTTAAAAAACTTGATTGATGTTTTTAAGCACAAGAAAGATGAAGGAAGGAACGAAAAGAGAAAAGAAGGAGGGGAAGGGAAGATAACAGAGATGAAGGAAGGGAAGAGAAGAGAGATGAAGGAAGAGAAGGGAAGAGAATAGAAGAAAGGGAAGAGAAGAGAGATGAAGGAAGGGAAGAGAAGACAGACGAAGGAAGGGAAGGGAAGAGAGAAGAAGAAAGGGAAAAGAACAGAGAAGAAGAGAAGAGAAAAGAGATGGAGGAAGGGAAGAGAAGAGATGAAGGAAGAGAAGAGAGAAGGGAGAGAAGAGAGAAGAAGGGAGAGAATAGATGAGAGATGAATGAAGGGAAGGGAAGAAAGAAGAAGGGAGAGAAGAGAAGAGTGAAGAAAAAAGAAGGGAAGAGAAGAGAGATGAAGGAAGGGAAGGGAAAACAGTAGAAGGAAGAGAAGAGAAGAAGAGAAGTGTGAAGAAGCAGGAAGGGAAGGGAAAACAGTAGAAGGAAGAGAAGAGAAGAAGGAAGAGAAGAGTGAAGAAGCAGTAAGGGAAGAGAGAAGAAAGAAAGGGAGGGAAAAGAGGAGAAGGAAGGGAAGAGAAGAGAGAAGAAGGAAGGCAAGATAAGAGGGATGAAGGAAGGGAGGAGAAGAGTGATGAAGGAAGGAAATAGAAGAGAGAAGAAAGAAGAGAAGAGAAAAGAGAAGAAGAATGGTACGAGAAGGGAGATGAAGAAAGGAAAGAGAAAAGAGAAGAGAATAGAGAAAAAGGAAGGAAAGATACTGAAGAGACGAAAATAAGACAAAAGTTAGAAAAAGAAAAGACAAAAGAGAGGAAAAGTAAAAAACTAAACGATACGAAAAATATAAATGTTTTAAATTTGAAAATTATATTTAAAATGAAACATCAAAGACATTTTCTATAAATATTTTCAATAAGTCAATAAGCACAATTCTGATACAGTTTTAAAACCTTCTTTTAATAAAACATTCCTGTTAAAAGACTCCAAATTATTCTTGAGAATAACAATGAAAAGTTGAATTTTTATGGGCAATGAGTAAATTAAGTAGGAATCAGCGTTCAAAAAGTGTTTGCGTCTCCAATTTGATGTCTAATTGAGGGGAATTTCGCCCGGGTTCAATTTTAAAAGACGTTTCCCATCGTTAACAGTCAATTTGTCCCCCGTATCATCATTATCCAGTGTTCTTTTTATAGAGCTTGCTCTCTGATAACAGTATGATCTAATGGTCTATTTCTATAACCTAACGACTTAAACGAGCCGGACGCCATTGTAAAATTACACGGGAAATAAAAAACACAAATGGCGTATTAAACAATATATATATATATAACAAACAATGCGAGTTGTGTCGTAAAGATTTGCAGTTTACGAGTGCGCTTTTTGCGCAGTTACGTGTGTTATCAATTATTTACAATTATGACACAAATCATGTTCAATTCGTTTGGCATTTTTGAGCTGAAATTTTCGAGTAACATTGGCACATTTAATTAATTCGTAACATGCAAAGTTACATGTAAACATTACATTATTCATGATATGCGAATCGATAGGCAAGAATGTAAAATGGAATGAATGGAAACACGTAATTCCAGATGATGATCGGGGGAATGTGACTCACGAGCCAACTCAACACCGTTGCATATTTTACGATCGCTGTGGCACAGTTTTCAAGGCGATCGCGAATGCTGCTTATGTTACTTTCTGCGTACGGAATGTTTTTCGGTATCTGAACAAATGTACGGCGAGCACCAATTTAGGTACCACCGTTCTTAGAAAAGTGACCTCACCGCTCGTGCATGTTTTATTATTATTTCTACGTGTTCTGGTGGAACGTTTTTAACTGAGTAAATGATAAATTCACTAATATGCAATCACCGGTTCCTTTATAATAATCCCACGAGCCCTGATTAAGTTATGACTCCATCGGCGATTTAATGAACGGCCTCATTACTACTCACACCGGCTCAACAACCCATCCGGTTTAATAGCTTCATAACGTACCACAATTCCAACAAACAAAAAACCAACGATACACGTCCCGCAGATGTTCCACTTGACTTTTTCCTAACCCCTGCGTGCATCGTATCGAATGTCATCATAATGGTAGTGGAATTAACCCAGAACGTGGGCCCACATGATTTTATGGCTTTGGCCTTGATTAATTGTTTCTTGAATGGATCGGGTCACCGAAAATTCGGCTGTCGTGTGATTTAATCGGCACCGTGTGATTCAACCCATGGGCCCATTGTATGTGAGTCAACGACGTTAACGAAGTCAATTTCTGTAAATTGGTTTTAAATTTCTTATACATCTGGTTTTCGTGTTTTACTCGTTTACTTAACAACATTTTTTTTGTAGTGGATGAGAGGAGAATAGAGAAGGGAACAGAAGAGGAAGAAGACAAAAAGGTACAGGAAATTAAAAATAGGTATAAGATTAAATATAAGAAAAAAAAAGAAACAAGAAGAGAAGAAGGGAGAAGAGAAGGAGAGAAGATACGAAAAGAGAAAAGGAGAAGAACAGAAAAGAAGAGAAGATATAAAGAGAGGAGAATATAAGAGAAAGGAAGAAAAGAAATGAAGAGAAAAGAGGAAGAGAAGAAAATAGATGAAGAGAAGAGAACAGAATAGAAGATAAGGGAAGGGAGGAGAAGAGAGGGAACAGAAGAGAAAAGAAAAGGAAAGAAAGGAAGACAAAATAACAGAAGAGAAAAGAACAGATGAGAGGAGAACAGAAGAGATAAAGATAACAGAAAAGAAAATAAGAGAAGAGAAGCGAAAAGAAGAGAAGACAAGAGAAGACAAGAGAAGACAAGAGAAGACAAGACAAGACAAGGCAAAACAAGACAAGACAAGACAAGACAAGACAAGACAACACAAGAGAAGAGAAAAGAAGAGAAGAGAAAATAAGAGAAGAGAAAAGAAGAGAAAAGAGGAGAAAAGAAGAGAAAAGAGGAGAACAGAAGAGATGAAAAGAACAGAAGAGAAAATAAGAGAAGAGAAGCGAAAAGAAGAGGAAAGAAGAGGAGAGAAAAGAAGAGAAGATAAGAGAAGAGAAAGGAAGAGAAGAGATGGGAAGAGCAGAGAAGAGAAGAGAAGAGAAGAGAAGAGAAGGGAAGAGAAGAGAAGGGAAGGGAAGAGATGAGAGAGAAGAGAAGAGAAGAGAAGATAATAAGATGCAAAGACGTTCTATTAGCCTTCAACTGTATTCTCTAAAAAATGAAGACAAAGCTGAAAGAACTAAAGAAGTCCAAATGTAGTGTTTAACTTCCCTTCAGATAAAGATTTAAAGTATGATTAGGATGTCTTTTAATATTCATTATTAGAATGAAAAAGGGAAGAACTGAAGTGACATAAGATAAAAATTATGATACCAAAAGGTTTCTAATTCATATCTCTATTTTGTTGTAAGTGGAAAAGCTAATAGAGGAACATAAAAATATCAAGTTGTTCAATTTATCTTAAAGTACAAGAGAAGTAACACACAAGCGTTGTTAGTACCATTTACATTGGTTTTGTTTGGAACGGATTTCCTCCACACGAAATTCCTTTCTGCCTCGCCGGCAGAAAAAGGCCATTACGGCATTACCTGAAAGAATTAATAATCGGCCATTAGCCGTTCTCGTTAACTGTCATTAGGTTCCCACACGGCACCGCAATTATCGATATCGAATGTCAGTTTAGCGTATGTGCAGATGCAGAACACCAGTAGCACAGTTGCATTCGCGACATAATGTCTATATTTAACGGCGTGCTATTTTTAAGGAACGCTTTTAAATACAGACGGCCGTCTATAAATACACAACAAACATTGCATGTTTCGGTTCCGATCTAACCTTAACCTCGTGCCTGTTTTCCAACTCCCTCGATTGTCGTTTGGAGAATTTTTTTCCCACGGCCATTGTTCCGACATGGTAATTTTTGGGAAGGAGGCGAAGACATTTCCCTGAATACGGTCGAAACAATGATCGGGTTGCGTGTTGCTAATTCCAACTAGCAGTAGAAATTTCTTCGGTTCACTTCGGCGGTTTGGCAGAAGTTGTGCGAAGGAGTTTGAGTTCGTCAAACAATGGCCAACATACTCCCGAGCTATTTGAATAACGACATGCACACCATAACCATTGTGCATGTCTTATTAAACTGGCGGCAGCCGCAATCAAATGGGAACCGTTCGCCGTTCGCAAGATACAACTTAATACCGAAACCGCATTCCGAAATTGCTTCGTATGTTCCGCCGAGAGTAAACACTTCGCAGCTACGAAATCATATTCGAAAGACTCGCTCCGCATCAAACTAATGTCTTTGACAACTAACTTATTGTCGGAGCAATGTTTGAGCTCCGCATCCGGAAAGAAAAGCCGCCCACAATGGAGACCAACTTGACACAAGTCAAACAGCCCCGACTATCCCCAGACGCTGTTGACATTTCGCGTTATGTATTTGCGATACCGATGTCGAATATTACTGTTTGTTCACGACGTACAATCCACCTTTTTGTGTTCAGCCTTTAACTTGTAATTACTTTAGTTTTAGCTACGCTCCGTTGTGCCCGGAACGCTTTGATCCGCCAACTGAATTCCCGGTTTTACGTCGCATTGTTTCGACAACTTTCTGTGCGAGTGTCGCTTTAATTTATGATTGCTCGTTTAACTCATCTTCTTAGCTATACATTCTCGTTTTACATACTTCAATTCTAATCAAAATGTTTTCTGTTTCTATTATTATTATTGTTTCGATGCTTCTCTTCTCCACTCTTTGAGAAAAACATTGTTTTTAATTATACAAATGTGATCATTTAATAACTTATAACAAAAACTGCATATTGAAGCTTATAAATTATAAATTTTCCTTTGGTTACAATATTTTCTTTCTTCTTTTAATTATTTATTTTCTTTTCTTTTATCATTTCTCTTCTCTTCACTTCTCTTCTCTTCTCTTCTCTTCTCTCCTCTTCTCTTCTCTTCTCTCCTCTTCACTCCTCTCCTCTTCTCTTCTCTTCACGTCTCTTTTCCTCTTATTTCTTCTTTTCTCTTAATTATAAAATGTCTAACTTCAGATACTTTAACTAAAGTAAGGTTAAACATTTTCTTTAGATTTCTTTGGACCACTTTACTATAATTGAAGAAAATACAGTGGAAAATGAATAGAGAATCTTTTAGCATCTCAATCTTAATTCTAAAAGGAAGTTATCTTCCAATATAGTAAAGACTTCTTAACTTTTAAAATTCTTCTATTTTTGTGTGTCTAAAAAAATTGAGTTGAAGATTAAAAAGAACGTTTCTAACTTCAAATACTTTAACTAAAGTAAGATTAAACATTTTCTTTACATTTCTTTGGACCTTTTTACTATAATTGAAGAAAATACAGTGGAAAATTAATAGAGAATCTTTTAGCATATCAATCTTAATTCTAAAAGGAAGTTATCTTCCAATATAGTAAAGACTTCTTAACTTTTAAAATTCTTCTAATTTATCTGTCTAAAAAATTCAGTTGAAGATTAAAAAGAACTTTTCTAACTTCATGTACTTTTACTAAAGTAAGGTTAAACATTTTCTTTAGATTTCTTTGGACCATTTTACTATAATTGAAGAAAATACAGTGGAAAATTAATAGAGAATCTTTTAGCATCTCAATCTAAATTCTAAAAGGAAGTTATCTTCCATTATAGTAGACTTCTTAATTTTTAAAATTCTTCTAGTTTTGTCTGTCTAAAAAAATTCAGTTGAAGATTAAAAAGAACGTTTCTAACTTCATATACTTTAACTAAAGTAAGGTTAAACATTTTCTTTACATTTCTTTGGACCTTTTTACTATAATTGAAGAAAATACAGTGGAAAATTAATAGAGAATCTTTTAGCACCTCAATTTTAATTCTAAAAAGAAGTTATCTTCCATTATAGTAAAGTCTTCTTAACTTTTAAAATTCTTCTAGTTTTGTCTGTCTAAAAAAATTCAGTTGAAGATTAAAAAGAACGTTTCTAACTTCATATACTTTTTCTAAAGTAAATTTAAACATTTACTTTAGATTTGTTTGACTAAAATTGAATATTAAAAGAGAAAGTTTTTATATCTTATTATTTATTTAAAGTAAGTTTAAACATTTTTACAATCAATCTTAAGTCAACTTCCATTTTTAAGAAACTGTACGGGGTTTTAGCACATTCATTTAGATGATAAATAAATAAATTCTTCATTTTATCTAAAGAGAAGTAAAACATTTTACCCTGCAAGTCATTTAGGTCTGAAATATTACTTTGCCCTAAGTTTCCCATTCCAATCTGGATAAAAATAGATGTAAAAAATCAGTTAAGTAATGAAACTTGATACGCTTTGAACCTCATAAATATTCCACGTGTCTCAGTGTCCGGACAAGATGTTAGTAGCCAAATTAATGAGAGTATTAAAAAAAGTGGCTTTGAAGCACATCAAAAAGTCGATCGTAATCGGATCAGTAACCTGTTGCCATCGCATAATACGTAAGGAGAGGCCATATTAATTAACCTATTTGTTACGTTTAAACAAATTATCGCAGCGACAGTAAATAATGAATATTAACATGTAAACACGCTCATTATCGTCCAATCAAACGCCGACGATTGTAATTTATGGATCGGGATTTCTTTCGCATTAATAATGTCGTTTGTATTGATTTCGTGCTGTTTCGTTTCTCTAAGGAAAACGACGGGTCACTGCAACTATTGCTTTTAATCACGCCCCTCGATTGTTTTAAATCTATGAAAGGAAATACATTGGTTGCATGACTAAATTGACTAAACAGTTATTTATAGGTAAATTGCAGTTAAAGGAATTCATTTCATTGACTTCATCTTCCTTGTATAAATATTTTTAAGATAATTGAACAGAATTATGAATTAAAACAATAGAACAATCCCCTCGACATACTGTGATTTATGTAAGTCGACTCAAATTAAACACTTTTATCTTCTTTGGCACTTAAGAGTTCTTAAGTTTCACCTTCACTTTTAAGGAAATACAGGTGAAGATCAATAGAGAAAGTTGTTACACCTTATTCTTCATCTAAAGGGAAGATTTTTACAGTTTAATCTTATAATAACATTTTTCTATGGATAATTAATAGCTCCTGTAACAAAATATTTTAATTCCATCGAAGTATAAAATCAGCAATAAATTTCTTTATAGTTTACAGTTGTTGTGGTAAAAGGAATGTGTGCAACTGTTTATCTCAGATGGCCTTCTAGAAATGAGTCTCAAATGAGACTTACCAACTCATTGTACGACGCCGGAGTAAACTGAAAGAACCCATCTAAACACAAAACGTTTATGAACCTTTGACGGAGTTCTGTTTGTTGCAGCACATTAAAAGTGGCCCCCGATAAAGTTTAATTTGAACGGTCGCTGTTTATCCGTAATGTTAATTACCGGGACCGTATTTGTAAATTTGCGTGCGTTCCGCATATATGTACGTTCGTTAATATATTTGCACGGATCTATGTACTTTGTCAATATTCAATTAGTACCAGTGACAGCGTCATGGCTGCGCAGTTTTCGTCACCGACGTGCAAGACGACCACCCTCCTCCCGATTTTATTTATGGGTCTGTTTGATTTTCGAATTGACGTTCTCATCATTTATTTATTTGGGCGACGCACGCGTCATATTTATTTCCTTTAAGTTTGGAAACGTACGCTCATTACATACGGAAACGGGGATGGGGTTCGTCAGATGCATTGCCACGGATTTATTTGACAATTGATCACAATTTGGGCTGTCGGGTTTTTGATAAATAAACGTCGGGGAGTCGGGGGTGGCTGCGATTTTCTGATCCGGACTGATACACATCCACTTTACTTTGTCTCGATGTTGCTTGTTTATCGTCTGTCGAAAAATATTTGTTCAGTGGTTTTGGGTTTGTTTATTTCTTCGTCTAGAGAATGACTATTTTAAATGTAGTCAAATATTTTATTTAAATAGTTGAGACTTCAACTATCTAAATCATCCCCATAAAACTCAATGAACTGTTAAAACTTGATTCAAATTGCATTTGAAATAATTGGTTTTAATATAATTATTATAAAAATACAACCATATTTTTATTATTTATAAAGATTTTACTACTTAAATTATGTCCAGAAATATTTTTAATTTCAATTCTAAAGGAGTAAAGTTACCAGTTTATTATTTGACAAGAAAAATTAGTAGTGTGGTTTTGTTTTTGTTTATTTATTTGTTTTTAAAATAGTTACATTAAATAAAACCAATTTTTTATTATTTATAGGGATTTAACTACTTAAATTATGTCCAGAAATATTTTTAATTTGAATTCTAAAGAACTAAGGTTCCCAGATAATCATTTGACAAGAAAAATTAGTGGTGTGGTTCTGTTTTTATTCATTTATTTGTTTTTAAAATAATTATATTAAATACAACCAATTTTTTATTATTTATAGGGATTTAACTACTTAAATTATGTCCAGAAATCTTTTTGATTTGAATTCCAAAGAACTAAGGTTCCCAGATTATCATTTGACAAGAAAAAATAGTAGTGTGGTTTTGTTTTTGTTTATTTATTTGTTTTTAAAATAATTATATTAAATACAACCAATTTTTTATTATTTATAGGGATTTAACTACTTAAATAATGTCCAGAAATATTTTTAATTTGAATTCTAAAGAATTAAGTTTCCCAGTTTATCATTTGCCAAGAAAAATGAGTAGTGTGGTTTTGTTTTTGTTTATTTATTTGTTTTTAAAATAAGTATATTAAATACAACCAATTTATTATTATTTATAGGGATTTAACTACTTAAATAATGTCCAGAAATATTTTTAATTTGAATTCTAAAGAACTAAGGTTCCCAGATGATCATTTAACAAGAAAAATTAGTAGTGTGGTTTTGTTTTCGTTTATTTATTTGTTTTTAAAATAATTATATTAAATACAACCAATTTTTTATTATTTATAGGGATTTAACTACTTAAATAATGTCCAGAAATATTTTTAATTTGAATTCTAAAGAATTAAGTTTCCCAGTTTATCATTTGCCAAGAAAAATTAGTAGTGTGGTTTTGTTTTTGTTTATTTATTTGTTTTTAAAATAAGTATATTAAATACAACCAATTTATTATTATTTATAGGGATTTAACTACTTAAATAATGTCCAGAAATATTTTTAATTTGAATTCGAAAGAACTAAGGTTCCCAGATTATCATTTGACAAGAAAAATTAGTAGTGTGGTTTTGTTTTTGTTTATTTATTTGTTTTTAAAATAATTATATTATATACAACCAATTTTTTGTTATTTATAGGGATTTAAATTAGATTAATTGACGTAATTTTACTTGTTTATCATTTATATTTTATGGTTTGTCAAAAAATACTTATAAATAAATCCCTTTTTGTTTATTTCTTAACTAAATATATATTTTAAATTCCACCAAATATTAATATTTATGTGACTTTAACTACTTAAAGTATATTCAGAAAACTTTACGAGATGCTGAAGCTTGAATTTTAATGGATTAACTAAAGTAATTTAAGTTGTTCTGGTTTGAAATGAAATATATCCACTTTGTCTCAAAGTTGTCCGTTTATGTTTTTGGCAAAAAATGTTTTAGTTTTTGTTAAAGAATTATTATTTTAAATCCCAGTATTTACTTTATTTCTTAATTTAAGAAATTATTTCCTAATACCATCAAATGTTAATTTTTATGGGATTTTAACTACTTAAAGTAAATAAATGTTTATGAACTGTTAAAACTTGAATCTAATCAATTATGAACTTGTTGCTTAAGTTGTTTGAGTTATTCTGGTTTCAAGTGAAACATGTCTAGTCTGTCTGCCTGTTTATAGTTGTTGTTAGTTTATAGTTTCAGAAACAATTATTATAAATACATAGCATTAAATATTGATTACTACTAAAGTAAATTAGAAGTAAATCTTTATAAACTTGAATTTCAATCAATTATTAAATGTTTTTTAAGTTGGAATTGAAACATATCTGATGTAGTAGTTGGTTTATAGTTTGTCAAATAATATTTGTCGAGTGCTCGTGTTTATTTGTGTATTATTTTGACTAGGCCCAATGTTGTAACATTAATGTGAAAACTTAAAAGTATATTTGTAAATGAAATGCATTAACTAAAGTCATACGAGCCGTTGTTTAGCAATGATTTCAATCAGTAAAGTGAGTGAAATACAATAATTTGTTGAAATGGGATTTCTGTGAAACATTGTTTTAATTGCCAAACGTTATTATTCTAATTACACTCGAATATCCAACCAGTAATTACTCATGCATTTTCGATTGTTATGCACACACATAATTATAAAATATTTCGAAATTCAGCGCATTAAAGTTCAAATGCCATTTATAATGGTAAATGGTTATTGTTTCCATTAGTGTCAAGGTGTGGAAGATTGAAAAAATAAAATCCGTTGCATTATTATTAATTGTTACACGTCGGTTTTTAGCAGTAACATGCCACACAGTTAATCACATTATCCGGCGAATTATTCATCCGAATGGAATTTATGCACCAACAAACACTTCCTTTTTTCGTGGTCTTTATCTTAAAATAATACGGCTTTAGTCCGTGCCATATTGTCGCAACGGTCCATAACTTTAACGTAGCAATAAAAACTTCCCTTGCAACAGTATTATTCTTCTCCGGGTAATTTTAAAATCGACATACTGGCACAGATATTTATTTTTATGTGGGGGTGAGGTCAAACGACCCGGGGGGCGGCCACGGGGGGGACGGGCACCCAATCGATTTTCCACTAAACCACTCCGATCCAACGGATATAAATCCGTCAGTTTGGATTCGACAGGACGAGTTTAACATAAATCGATTTTCTTCTGCAACTTCTAACTTATCTGAATTAGTTTTTCTCCGTCTCACGTCGGACAATCGATCAACATCTTATCAAAATCTTTAGGCAGAACGGCGCAGCACTCGTGAATCTGGGCAGTGCGTCAGCTGCGTTTCGGGAGTTGCAGAAAGAAGGATAACTTGAAACAAACAAAAGCGCTTCAAACGCTTATAAATCAACCGAATTAAATTAGGGGTGAATTGAGAGTGGAGCGGCAGCGGCTAAACGCATCGATTTTTCCTCCCGTTATATATTTTTTTATTCTTTATTGGAAGTTTTCTTTCGCCGGGTTTTAATGGGGACGCCCCATTAAGTAAACACGGACTAATTTCGCTGTTACATCGACTGAAAATAATACTTTTATTCAATGCAAATAAGCCGCAATGTAATTTGAAACTGTTGTTAGTGCCAATTGATGAAATTTATTAACCATCTTCGGTCGTTCCTTTTATTTTTTAGTTTTATCAAGTGTTAATTATAAATTTTGGAAAACGATACTGGGGGAAGGCTGTAGCATAAATTCTCCGGAGTGTTTCCGGCTGTTTCATTATTGGGGAAAAGTTGTATAAACAGGGGCTATTATATTTGTTTCATTGGCTAAAAACAATATTTACCTTCGAGCTAACGCAAATATTATGTAAACGAAATAAACACTGTTTAACGCATATTATTAAATATCATAAACATATTTTTACCAGACATTCTAATATTGAAATTTTATTTTTAACCTAATTTATTAGTATAGTATTAATATTAGACAAAAAATAGGTAGAACTAAAATATTCTTAAATGTGTCTACCACTTTCAAGAAATATCTCATATTTATGTTTTAAAATAATGAATAATTTTATATTTATCCTGGTTTTCAGTAAAGAGTTGACATTAGTCATTTTAAATATTTACAGATAAGATAAATAAGATAGCACAAGAGTCTTCAGCTTAAATCTTCTAAAATGTGTCAAAGATATTAACTAAAATTGACATTTGGTACTTCTATAACTCATTTCTTAACTATTTTGTTGAATTTACTCTGTCAAATAGTAAAATGATTCAACAGACACGTTTTTTCTGAAAAGGGACACTATTTTCAAAAAATATAATGTCATATTTATATTTTAAAATAACAACTAATATTTTTATCCTAGTTTTTAGTAAAGGGTTGACATTGGCCATTTTAAATATTTACAGACAAGATAAATAAGTTAGCACAGGAGTCTTCAGCTTAAATCTTCTAAAATGTGTCACAGATATTAACTAAAATTGCCATTTGGTACTTTTCTAACTAATTTCTTAACTATTTTGTAGAATTTACTCTGTCAAATAGTAAAATGATTCAACAGACACGTTTTTTTCTGAAAGGGGACACTATTTTCAAGAAATATAATGTCATATTTATATTTTAAAATAATAACTAATATTTTTATCCTGGTTTTTAGTAGAAGGTTGATATTGGTCATTTTAAATATTTACTGACAAGATAAATAATTTAGCACAGGAGTCTTCAACTTAAATCTCCTAAAATGTGTCACAGATATTAACTAAAATTGACATTTGGTACTTCTCCAATTAATTTTTTAACTATTTTGTTGAATTTACTCTGTCAAATAGTAAAATGAACAGACACGTTTTTTCTGAAAGGGGATACTATTTTCAAGAAATATAATGTCATATTTATATTTTAAAATAATAACTAATATTTTTATTCTGGTTTTTAGTAAAGGGTTGACATTGGCCATTTTAAATATTTACAGACAAGATAAGAAAGCTAGCTCAGGTGTCTGAAGCTTAAATCTTCTAAAATGTGTCAAAGGTATTAACAAAAATGACATTTGGTACTTCTCCAATTAATTTATTAACTTTTTTGTGATATAGTAAAATGATTCAACAGATACTACTTTCAAGAACTATAATGTTATATTTATATTCTATTAAAAATTATTTATTTTTTATGTGTTAAATGCACTTAACCTTATTATTAATGGAAACAAAATCGTTATGTGTTTTTAATGAAGAAATTAGCGATTAATAAATCCAGATTTATCTTGATTGGTTTCTCGTATAATTTTCAAATATCTGAGAACTTGTTTCAATCACAGTAATTTCCATAAAAATGCTTCGTTTCATTTCCACACGTGTGCAAAAATAAAAAAAAAGCATTATCACTCTCAGCTATTTGTTACAAACAATCTGTAAACAAATACTTAAGTACACAGATTTTATTTTTAGAACGGATAATGTTACATCTCACAATCAGTAAATATATCTTTAGAGACTTGTTATTTTAATAACATCCACAAGACCCCTTGTAAACAGACGCAGTTTAACCGGTGCCATTTTTATCTAGCCAGACATAATTGAATAGACGATTCGATCCGCCGCATATGGTAAAATCGCATCTGCAATTGCGAACGGCATCGCCGTATCGGACGGACGGCGGATAAATTCCGGTGCGCCCACGCGTCTCTCCGCATCAAACGTGGGATGAACAAGTTAATATTAAGCCGGTTTAGATTGCGCAAAAACTTACATGTAAATATGGCACCGTAAACTCCGTTTTTTTCGTCGTGAGAAACTGTTTAATAAGAGAGATAAATCATGGTGTGTCGAGGCGATTGGGAGAAAGTTTCAGTTTATTTTTTTTGGCTGTGACCATCCCACAATTATGTTCAATTAACGTAAAATTATTTAAGTAAGTAAGCTCTTCCAAGAACAGGCTCACAATTTCTTATTTTATTTATTTCTTTAAGGCAAATTTTTGAATAAAATGTAGTCCACAGTTTACAAGGGAAAACGTTAATTTCAACACCATCAAAGTATGTAATGATGACACCCATTCATGATGGAAAAGGCCACCGGAACAGTCATTATTTAATTGTAGTCCCGAATCCGCATATTGAGCCGGTGCTCCCAAAAATAGGCAGCCATCCGGCGGGATCGATGGTTCCCGGAGTGAATTTTCGGCAGCGTCCAAGGATCCGGAACTAACGCGCTTTTAATTACCATTTCCCGCTCACCGTGGAACGTTTGACGCCTTTGTGCGACGAGGAAAAACGGGGCACACGTGAAATGAACGGCGATGCAGGCGGCGTCGGCGACGGCGGCGGCACAGACGTCGCGACGTTCTCGAAACGCAATCAAGTGTCGGTGACGTTTTTAATTACGGATGCGTTTCGGTCCGTTTGAATATAATAATTAGCTAGCTGAATCGCTGAAATTGGTGAATTGCTGAATAGGCGTACGTTCTTTTCAGTTACGACTGTTTTTATTGAGGGGTGGAACGTGGTGGAGAAAATTAAGCGGAAATTCAACTAATGACGTTTTCTGTTGGAGCACACTGACACTTAGTTATTATTACTATTATTATTATTATCAGTTCATTAATTCTCCCGTTTATTTTTCATAAATGTTTTTATTCAATTAAGAAGTTCTTCAGAATTGTGTTTTTAAACCATTAAAACATACTTACAAAGTGTGCCTTTGTGTGATACTTTCAAAACATACCTAAAACAAAATAAAATGTTTTTAATGATTGTTTTTCTAATTAATAAACCTCCGAAAGAAATTTAATTTTGTAGAAAACAAAATAACGTTGAATAAAGTTTAATATTTCCAACACCAAGTAATAATTTCCTGAATAATATTTAAAAAAAAACTAGAAAATCGTTAAAGAAATTTACATTAAAAAGGTACAAAAGAAAATTATGAAAATTAGATCCTGTTTGAAACTTTTAGGGAAGTTAAAAACAAAGTTGCAAGAAATTTAAATTGAAAATTGCAACCCTGATAAATTAGGAATCTTTGATGAATTTTAAAACGAAAACAACAATGGAAAATAATAATTTTTGATGAATTTTTTTGTTAACTGTTGGTAATTGCCAAGAATCACTGACAAATTAGGTTATTTATGTGTAAATTAGGTTTTAAACTTAATTCAAAGTTAAAATGACACATAATTATAAAAAGTCATAAGGTCTTATTCGTGCAACAGTCGCAAACCAATATTTTAAAATCAAAACTTGATGAATTTTAAATAATATAACTCAAAATTTATCAAATTTAATTAATTAGCAGATAAGCTTTTAATTATATATAATATTCAATAAGTAATTTCTTTAAAAATTAATTAAAATTAGTACTAATTACCTTTTTCAACAAATATAGAAAAACCACTCTCTAAATAATAATTAGAAAAAGGTGTTTCTTTAAAAATGTATGGTTTAATTAAAAACTCTAAATAATATATATAATAAAATTGGGAACCTTCAAAATTGGCGCCCAACATATTAACCTGATATATTTAAAATCATTTTAAAATTTGTGTGTATTTTAAAATTGTTTATACATTTTTATTCTTAATTTTACAACCTAATTAGATATAAATTACAAATAGGTAACAAAAAAGTTTTGAATAAATTAGAAACATTTCCTGAAAATTATAAAAATTGGCGCCCAACTTATTTATTTAATTTATTAAAAATTAATTTAAGATTTGAATATAATTCAAAATTGTTAATAAATTATTATTTTTAAATTTACAACCAAATTGTAAATCAATTTGCAAAGATATAATAAGAAAAGTTCTGGATAAATTAAAAGTTTTATGGGAATCTTCAAAATTGGCGCCCAACTTATTTACCAAATTTATTTAAAAATCAAATTAAAATTTATGCGCATTTTAAAATTGTTTATAAATTATTATAATTAGATTACATTTACAAATAGGTAATAAAAAAGTCCTAAATAAATTAATAGGTTTCTTGAGAATCATCAAATTAAGAATATAAAAAAATGTTCAATATGTATTAAAAATTATATAATATATCATCATATTTATATTAACAATAAACGTAAATGGTTTGTTGTTGACTCGTTCATCTTTAAAATTAAATTAATATCAATTTTGATCACGTACACATGAAACAATTCGTGTAGAATCGAGCTTAGAAGCTGAATTGTGAAGTGTTGCAATGATTCCATGAAAAAGTGTGACGAGATCTTGTTCCGTTGAATTTAAACATGAACATGAATCACAAGTGCATTGAAATATAAATCGAGTGTGGCATTTAATTGCGACCGCCAAAACTAAAAGTGAAATCATGCATCCATTAAAAAGTGCTGCTGCACTTTGCTCACTGCCCACGTTTACATGTCCATATATATACTCAGTAACATAGAAAATAGCAAAAAATAATAAAAATTCAGTGGTTGTATTTTACCATAATAGAGGCAGAACATAAATGGAGTCTTCTGTCTGGAATTGTTGTACAGTGGTCTGAAGAAGGTCTTGAATGACGTCTCAAAAAGTTAGAAATCAGGTTTATAGATGAAGAAAGGGGACTCCTTGCCATGAAAAGACATTTTACATTAAAACATTATCAACACATGTGGTGGCTTCCTCCATTAACTTTGATGGACATCATCATCCACAAAAATCAATAAAATCTGATCACTAGATCCATGAGTTCCATTTTCCATGTCACTGAGTATATTCATATATAGGCGTCAATTTATTCGAAGACAAATCCACCATTCAGAATGCAACACCGGCAAAAAAAGCGAAAACCGTTCACGTCAACGTTTTCCATTAGAATTTCCAGCGAAACGTGCCTCCGTAAATTTCCGGCGACCGCGGCAAGAAATCCACTTGGAAACTGGGTTACTTATTCGAGCAATGGGATGGCTCACTATACCGTGAAACGTGTTAATAATTAATGGTCGCGTAATTAATTAAAACGCACACATAATCGCGGATTAAATTAAATGCGGAGGGAATGCGTGGTGTGCCGCACCGGTCGTGGAATGTCGACCGTTTACGTATGGCAAAAATTCAGTTGGTGCATCTGAGAAGTGGACGGTCGGCTTGTTTTGATAACAATCATAACTGCGATCAAAGGGAGTGAATTGTTGGGCATTCCGGACAATTGGACATAATTAAATACCTTGTTGTTTGCAGATTCTGGATTGATTAACGTTTATGGATTAGTTACGCAAATAGTTCTGCTATGTTTTGATTATACTTGGTTATAGTTTCGGAATTGGCTAATTGACCGATGCTATGTCTAAATATATCATCCACTGAACATCCACCAACAAATTTGTTACAAATAACACGAATTTTATATAAATATTTCTATGTTTAACCACTTCGAAACTTATTTGTTTCATTCATTTCAAAACATTTTAGCAGAATCATCACTAATAATAAAACATGCTTAAACAAACTTCTTTACTTTCTAAGTTTTAACAAAGATTCCAATTTGTTTGTCTAACTTATAATTTGAATTTAAGTTTCTCTTTTCTCTAACTTCGTAACAAATGACTTAATTTTTTGTAGCAACATTTACTATCTGTTACATGTTATAAATTATTTCTTTTAATTTCTTTAGTCAACTTTTCAATTTTCTTAGTTTTACTTGAGATGGATAATTTTATTTATGAAAAGTGAAGTTCGTATATAAAAATTTTAACTGTTCCAAGTTTTAAACTGAGCTCATAAAACGATAATACTTTTAAAATTCTTAAAATATGTATGAGTATAAATATTTTTTATTTTTAATGTTATAAAATTGGTTTTCATTTAAATTTTTCTGTCCTCTGGTTAGTATAATAAAATTGTTGACAAATTATTATTGTTAAATTTACAACCAAATTGATAAGATAAGATAATAAAAAAAAGTTCTGAATAAATTAAAAATTGTCTGAGATCTTCAAAATTGGCGCCCAGCTTATTTATCTAATTTATTTAAAAATCAATTTAACAGTTGTATGCAATTTAAAATTGTTCGTAAATTAGTATATTTAAATTTACAACTAAATTAGAAACAAATTTACAAGGAAGTAATTAAAGACATAAATAATATAAAGGTTAAATTAAAAATGTTTTCTATGAATATCCAAAATTGGCGCCCAACTTATTTATCTGATTTATTTAAAAATCAATGTAAGACTTGTATGCAATTTAAAATTGTTCGTAAATTAATATTCTTAAATTTACAACCAAATTGGAAATAAATTTACAAATAAAAAATAATAAAAGAGTTCTAAATAAATTAAAAATATTTCCTTAAAGTCTTCAATATTGGCGCCCAACTTATTTATCTGATCTATTTAAAAATCAATTTAAGATTTGTATAAAACAATGAAATTGTTTACATACTATTATTCTTAATTTTGAAACTAAATTGGAAATAAATTTATTTAAAATAATACAAAATTTTGTACCTAAAAGTAAAATGAAGTAATTAAAGTGTATCTTGGAAAAGTTAAAAGTGCAATAATATTATAAATATTGTGTTGGCATTAATAATATAATGAATGAACAACCCTCCGTATAGGATTAATTAAAGAATAGCATTAAAGATTAGCCGGTCCCCTTGTCGCCGCCTCCACAGCCATTAATTCCTCCTTGCGCTAACCGAAATAAGTCATTAATTATACAGCTCAATTAAAAATAAAGCAACGACACTCGAGCGCAACAATGGCGCACCAGAATCCGAAGGGGACGAACTTAATTTCCGCACAAACAAGTCGCTTCTTTGGTCCGTTCGACGGCGACGTCGACGCCGACTCGAAAAAATAAAGGAGAAAAAAATAAAAAAAAGGAAAATTTAAGCACTCGATTGTGTACACATTCTGGAATTAAAGAATCATAATGAACTCACTGCCGTTCCCGCCTCGGAAAGCGGGAGAGCTCGAGTGGCTGCCACTCGAGAGTTAAGGTATCGCGACGATGAAATATTTTCCCTATTTTGCCGCTTTTGTCGGTCGCCTTTTTTCCTTCCATTTTTTAAGCGGGGCCCCCCTCAGCGCGCCCTCCCACCCGTCCACGGGCGGATAAACGGCCGAAGAACTGAGCAATCACCCCACCTGTGAGGATGCACTTCCGTTTTATTGCCAGTCAAAAGGTTAGACAAGGGCTCGTAAATGTTTTGCGGCGTGTGTTCAAGGACTAACGATTTTTTTTAATGTGTGGTTTATTCTCAAATTACATTGTTGTGGTTTACTAAACGCACAACAGATTGTTTATTTGTTTATTATATTTTAGTGCTAAATAGAATTTGACGTACAATACAAATTGGTCAAATAGAAAATTTTATTTAAAATTTCATTTTTTAATTTATTTAATACTTATAAAGTTACTGATAAAGCAATTTTTTTGAAGAAACCTAAAAAATTAATTATTTTATCTTATTTATTAGATATTTTGCAAATAAGTAATTATAAAGTTCTGAATAAATTAAAAACGTTTTATGAGAATCATCAAAATTGGCGCCCAACTTATTTATAAGAATTATTAAAATATTAATTTATGGCTTATATACAGTTTAAAATTAATCATAATTATTTTTCTTAAATTTTCAAGCAAATTGGATTCAAATTTACAAAAAGGTAATAAAAAACGTCCCGAATAAATTAAAAGTTTTCTGAGAATCTTGAATATTGGCGCCCAACTTTTTATCTGATATATTTAAAAACCAATTTAAAATTTGTATGCTATTTAAAATTGTTCATAAATTATAATTCTTAAGTTTACAATCAAATTGGATACAAATTTAAAAAAAAAAAGGTAATAAAAAACGTTAAGAATAAAGTAAAAAAGTTTTCTAGAAACCTTCAAAATTGGCGCCCAACTTATTTATCTAATATATTTAAAAATCAATTTAAGATTTGTAGGGTATTTAAAGTTGTTCATAAATTATTATTTTTAAATTTACTACCAAATTGGAAACAATTTTTTTAAAAAAAAAGGAATAAAAACGTTAAGAATAAATGAAAAATTAATTATTTAAAGTTTTTTTATTATTTTTCTTAAAAGTACATAAAAAACTGTTTTAAAGTGTATAAAACTATTCTTGTACAAAATGTACAATTTTTTATTTATTTTTAAAAGAAAAACTGAATTCTTCTATTTTTAAAATTTATCGAGAAAAAAATAAAAGAATATTATTATATAATTTAAAATTCTAATAAAGAGATTAAAGTTGTCACGAACATCAGTGGAAAAAAACATGTTTGAATGTGTGTAGTTAATTCCCGTTCTCGTTACAACAAAACTAGTTAAGTTATGCAATGGAAAATACATAACAACAACAATAAAAGCGCCACTTAATTCGGCACAAACTCTCACTTTTCTTCCACTCGCGTGCCTCAATTAAACCTCAATTTGGCGCCGACACGAAGCCGTCAATCGGTCATTCGATACGTATAAAAAATGTTCACACAATGAGTCACTGATACAACGAATAAATATTTAACGAATTATTATTTCTATTTTGTTTGTTTGATGTTGTTGCACATTCCTTCTGTTTATGGTAAGATAACTATGTGATGTTATGCCGTGAAAAAATCGGCGATTATGAACCATTTTTATTTGTTTGCAACCGGTTCACCTTCAAATTTATTTTATGTGCAGCATTTAATGCATTTATTTTTGTGTTATGACATCAGCATTTCGAAACGCTCGCACACATCAAGTTTGTACAACACTTAAAAATAGGGGGCACTTTATTTTTGAAGCTCGCCCGTTAATTGACCCCTACCAATTAAAATCCATCTTGGTTGAGTCACCTAAACAATAATTAGAGGAGATCCATGTTGTGGAGTGAACTCTGACTGGGGTTAATGATTTGTATTATTGTATCATCACCGTGACTAACTCCTTCATTCATTGATCACTGATCCAGCTTTTGGGTCACATAGCTTTGAAAACGGTCGCAAATTTAAATCGGCACATGCGAAAGTAAAACCGTATCTTCGGTTTCGGGCCAGACATGAGTAATTGTCCGGCCGCTTTAGGTTACTGACCTAGAACTTTCCCATAACGGAGATCGTTACATCAAGATATTGCAAGATTCAGCCTCTGTGCGAGTGTGTGTGTATGAGGTCGAGTTTTTACATAGTTCATTCACCGGGTCCTACTTTGTTTATAGGCATTTAAACCAAACATTTAAACAGCCCAAACATTTTTCACGTTCGGACGTTCAGACGCTCAGGCGTTTGATCTCTGCGGGAATGATGTTGATTAGACCAACTTTTCTTTTGTAAATTGTTATTGCTGTGACTGGTACTTTGCAAATTTTCAAAGGGTTTAAATTTTCTACAGAAATATCCACAAGAAAGTAATTCTTTGCCATCAAAATTCATCAAATTCTGGAGGTGTTTCAATCCAGATCTGATGTGATTCCTCAAGTTTCCAATTGGATCTAGATCCGGACTTTTTGCTGGCCCATCGAGAACTGATTATCTTTTAACCAGTTTTGGACAATCTTAAACTCCCAATTTCCAAAAAGTCATGTTTTATCCAAACAATTGTGGAATTAATGGTTTTAAATATAATTTTCTACACTTTTTAAAAAAAAATCAGAAGAATACCATAATAAATACCATTTTTACAGACCAACATTTACCACCATAAACTCTCAACTTCAAAAAGTTACTTTTTTATACAAATAATTGTGGAATTAATGGTTTTAAATATAATTTTCTACACTTTTTAAATAAAATCACAGAAGAATACCATAATAAATACCATTTTTACAGATTAACATTTATTACTATGAACTCTCAACTTCAAAAAGTTACTTTTTGTACAAATAAATGTAGAATTAATGGTTTTAAATATAATTTTCTATACTTTTTAAAAAAAATTCAGAAGAATACCATTATAAATACCATTTTAATAAATCAACATTTACCACCATAAACTCTCAACTTCAAAAAGTTACTTTTTATACAAATAATTGTGGAATTAATGGTTTTAAATATAATTTTCTATACTTTTTAAAAAAATAACAGAAGAATACCATAATAAATACCATTTTTACAGACCAACATTTACCATCATAAACTCTCAGCTTCTAAAAAGTTACTTTTTATACAAATAATTGTAGAAATAATGGTTTTAAATATAATTTTCTACACTTTTTAAAAAAATAACAGAAGAATACCATAATAAATACCATTTTTACAGATCAACATTTACCATCATAAACTCTCAACTTCCAAAAAGTTACTTTTTACACAAATAATTGTAAAATTAATGGTTTTAAATATAATTTTCTACACTTTTAAAAAAAATTCAGAAGGATACCATAATAAATACCATTTTTACAGACCAACATTTACCACCATAATCTCTCAACTTCCAAAAAGTTACTTTTTATACAAATAATTGTGGAATTAATGGTTTTAAATATAATTTTCTACACTTTTAAAAAAAATAACAGAAGAATACCATAATAAATACCATTTTTACAGACCAACATTTATCACCATAAACTTTCAACTTCCAAAAAGTTACTTTTTATCCAAATAATTGTGGAATTAATGGTTTTAAATATGATTTTCTAAACTTTTTTAGAAAATAACAGGGGAATACCATAACAAATACCGTTTTTACAAACCAATAACTCCCAACTTCCAAAAATTTTACCATTTTTATTTGTGACTATTGTTATCTGTGGTAAGTAACTTACTTATTCTTGCTATAAATTGCCAAATACATCAGATATTAATTAATCTACGTCAGTAACCAAAGGAAAGGAAGAGGACGAGATGCATCAGCAAAAGGAGAAACATTTCGTGGGTCCCACGGTTAATAAATCCCGGTATTGTTCGTTAATTTATGAAACCTGGCGGATGAATGTTGTGTGTGTGTGTGCATAATAATAACACACGGCCTCCACACGACAATGGAGAGGGATAAAAGAAAAGTTGCCACGACACCGTACGACACAGGCAAGAGAGAGAGCGGATCATTAACCCAGATCGTTTGGAAATGGAAATAAAAACGCGCGTTGCACCGTACGCAGAAAAGAAAAAGGATCAAAACTGGCTAATGGATGTTTTTATTTTCGCCAGGACAAAAAGAACGTCGTTTTCGTACGAATAGGGTGGCGGCGGTGTGGGGGGTGTGAGGAAACGCAATCAAAAGGGCTGATATGATATGCCTTAATGTTTACGGTAGATTGGGCCGGGATATTTAATTATCTATATTGGGGGCAGACATGCAACAAAGCAAAAATGTTACCCCACCATAAATAAAATAATATTTTTTTTATATTGAAAATACCAAATACTCTGAGTGTTATTTTTAATTATTGAGAATTTTTTTGTATACTTACAAACTATTTTTTTTTTTTTAATAATTTAAATTGTTGCTTTAAATTTTTTCAAATGATAATTATGTCTCAAATAATTTTAACATTCTTAGACATTCCAAATAAGTTTTCTAAAATATCTGTAATTTCAATATAAAATTTGAAATCTGATAAAATATGATAAAAGTTTAGAAACACTATTAAAAAATTTATTTTACACAATTTTAAATTTTAAAACGTTAAAGTTATTTTAATATACTGATTTAATCAATTCTTTTTTTAGAATTTTTATAGTTTGTAATAAAATTGTTTTTTAATTTGTGGCTTTTCCCCATTTTTACATATTTTTAAATATTTTATTCTTATAAATAAAATAATCTGATTTAAATTTCTAAATAAAAAACTAAAGATGGGAACAAATTGACAAGTAGCTTAAAAATAATGGATGGAAATAACAAAAACATTGTTTTATTTTCTAATGTAAGTTTATTTATTTTAAAAATAGACTCGTAAACGTGGCTAAATCAACAAATTGTTTGTCATGATATTCCTGTCGATTTTATTGATATTTGACAAACAAAATAAATAAGTACGAATTGCGTTTTAGCCTGTCTTTCATCACACACGGTACATAAACGCGATTACTTCATCGATGAGCTCATATTTCGATTGGCCATAAACCGACGATTTGGGTTGTGGAAAGTGCGTCAGGAATTTAGCTCATCTCACAACAAATTCCTCCTTAATTCCACGATTTTTTAACGTGCCAAATGGTGGCACAATAAAAGAAACTGCTGATTTCAATCGGTTTTGTGTTGGTTGTTAACTGTGATCAACTAACAACATATAGTACAAACGTTCCATCCAAAACACGTTCCCAAAATAGACGGTGATTCATGGCCGAGTAAAAAATCGAATGGTAATTCAGTTGATTAATTCGCACGTCGATTGAACACGAACCTGTTTCGAGTAACCTGTTGAAAACGGACTCACTTTCTTTCCGAATGTCTCCTGCACGCAGACGAATGACATCATCAACGGCGTACGCTCGGCCACCGGACTTTTGACCGGCTAAAAAGTACTTTCGTAAAGGAAGCATTGAACGAAGGGGGGGGGCAGACATAAAAGGAGTTATTTCGCGTCGGTTGCTCCCCGGCGACTCCAATTTACTTCTTTCGATGCCGGGCTAATATCGAGAACACAAATCTGCAATAAATCTCCCCGGCAAAAACACCCAGCGCATTGATGTTTTTTGCTTTTGCTTCGCTTTCAAAGAATCCCGTTTTATATGAATCATTTATTACTTAATAGTAAATATACTCAGTGACACACAAACTACACTAGCTCCACTGGTTCACTGAATTTTGATGTGTACCTTGGAGTAACTGTTATCTTAGTATAAGGGAGTCAAAGTTCTTCTCTTCAAAACTTCCAGGGACACCCTGTAGACCCAGCACACTTTTTTAAAATAATAATAATGATTTAGAGACCCCTACTTGAGGCTGAAGGTTCATCAAGACCTCTGAAAGGGGACTCTTGCCTATGACCTCTCCAAATCCACTTAGAAGGTATTAAGTTTGGATACTGACTGGGAGGAAGGGTCTTCATTTAAGGACAATAATTAAGATTCTAAACTTCCTGGATGTATTGGTACCACACTTAATGGCAATTTTGGCCTACATCTCATCCCTAAAGACTCTAATGTTTGATAAATGATACGTCACACAGTAAGAAGCCTTGTTTCTCCCATAAACCACCTGCTGAACCTCTGAAGTACCGTTCAGCAGTCTCTTCTGGTTGAGCTCTCCGATAATTCCAGACAGTGCTTCGACTCCACGTTCCCATTTCGATGCCGCTGCGCATAGACATGAATCATTTATTACTTAATAATAAATACATGTAGGTTACGCGCGTGTAACTTAGTATTTATTGGCATAATTTAATGCCGGCCCGTATTGAGTCATTTGTCGTGCACACTTGAAAAATAACCGGCCAATTAATCATTTCCTCTGACAGCAGTCAGTTCGCCTGTCCCGGGATGCGATGCGATGCGGCAGGTGCACTAAATTTTATTGACTCGTTGTTGCTAACAAAAACTAATAACGCATTAAAACGGTTGGAATTCCGTGCATTTTGAAAAAAGGGAACTTATTAAATTCCCGGGGCTTTTGAAGGGACCCGGGGCGTGCCGGGCGTTTTTAACTTGTTCCCGTTTCCAGCCACGAATTTCTCGGATTATTATTATTATTAAGGTAAAACCGACGATTCATGGTTGGAGGTTTTTTTGTGTCAGACGTCGAGTTCATAAATTTTGTCTGTAAACTTTGTGATGTTCCGTGCACGGTTTAAAACGTCGAAGGATGAAAAATGTTCATGGATTTCTATTTCTTAATAAAATATCATTTTCTATCAAAAGTCACAAGCTTGGATTTTTAAAATCGTCTGAAATAAATCTAATTTCTGAGTTAAAAGCTTATTATTTTTATACATGCATTGTTTAATATTATTTTATTAATAATTATTAGAAATACACTATTTAATTCGATTTAAAAATTGCAATAATATTCAAAAATAAATAAATAATTTAAAAGATATTAAAAAAAACTATTAAAATTTCAAAAAATTTTAATATAATAAAGGAGATATTGTTAAGAAACATATAAATAATAAAATAAATATAAAATATTTAAATAATTAAAACAATTTCATTAATATTAAATACGAAATTTCTTAAAATTTCAACAATTTTAATACAATAAAAGATTGTTAAAAAATATATAGAAAAATATCAAAAAATACAAAGTTAATAAAAGATATACAAGAAAAAAATACATGAATTTAAAAAAACCCACAGAAATAAAAAAATATAAATTGTCAAAATAATAAAAAATTATTAAAAAAAAATACCAGAATAAAATACATGAAATAAATATATATAAATTGTAATTATTTTTTTAAAATGTACATAAATTACATTAATTAATTAAATTATAGATAGAAAAAGTTATTAAAAATTTAAAAATATTTTAATTAATCAAAATAAATTAAATTTTATATAATAAAATATTAAGAATATAAAAGTTTTTTAATTTAATATAATTTTTAATTTAAAAATATAAAACATGTAAATTGAAAATTGTATTTTTGTTACAATAATTTAATTAAAATCTCCCTTTTCTTCTATTAATAAATATTTTTTTTAATTAAATTTATATATATTTAATATAACAATTTAATTTTTGTCTTAAATTTTAACTTTATTTTTCTATTAATAAAAATTTTTTTAATTAAATTTATAAATATTTAATATAACAATTTAATTTCTGTCTTAAATTTTAACTTTATTTTTTATTTAATATTATATAAAAAAATAATTTTCAAGAGTTTCTTCAAGGTATTTATTTATTCTTCTTTTGACTTTTTATTATGGAATACTTTTTTAATTCTAAAAATAGTAAATTATATTATAAATAATTATAATAATTTTAAAAAGAAACATTTTTTTTTTTTTTTCATTTAAAATTAATTTTTTATTATCATTTTTTCTTTTTCAATTTCTTTTATTTTTAAGAATTATTTTTATTATTCAATTTGTATTAATTTTTTTTAATTATTTTTATAAATTTTATATATTTTCTTTTTTAATTTGTTAAAGCTGATTAACATTAATAACTTTACAAATATATAATCTGATCATTATTATTTCTTTGGCAGCTTTTTGAGTTCACTTTTTAATTAAGTCAAAAACAATTCGCAGCAACGGCAATAAACTAAGGCCCCATTCCGACACGACTCCATAAACACACGCCGGTCCATAAAGCAACCTTAACGTCCGTAAATTTATCGACGTCGCGCCGGGCCCAAAATTCAATCCATTACCGCGCGCCAATTTCAAAAAATCGGGGAAATCCCCGCAAAAACAATAAGCATAACTTTCGCGCGGCACGACCGTAAATCCCGGACCCGCCCCCGAAGCTGCGAGTCGTGCCCCAAATTAAGCGTTGTATGCGGTGGACCAGCATCGTCCCATTCCGGTCCCGATTACAATCGATCCGGGGCGAATTCGTTTGTTCTACGAGTTTATGGTTTTCAATAATCTGGAACGAGGACCATCTACAACAACAAGATTCGAGGGAGGAAGCTGGACCGGTGTTTTGTCCGGGTAATAGAAAATTATCTTTGTGTTTATAAGCTGGCTTTTAAATTTAAGTTAAAAACTTCAATCCACTTTAATCCCCTTTTCCTTTTGATGGAGGAGCTTTGAGGATTTCTTTGACTCGACCTGTTTAAGTTTAACGTACTTTAAATTTCACAGACCGACTGCCACTTGTGGGCCAATGATTTTTTAACAATTCCTGTCCAATTATTTGGCACTGGAGCCTAAATAACCAATAGTTAAATCTGACATTTTTGGACTCAACACAATAAAACTATCCTAAATCAACTGTTTATTTTTCTGTCTTCTGTATTGCCTTGAGCAACATTATCTTACCCAAATTGGCCGTCAAAGAGTGGACTAGTCTCACCTAGAAAAAGAAAAAACAACGGGTAAGTAAGTACATTAGCAAGTGGCAACTAATACGGCACAAAGAATACAAACAAAGAAAATTTAATTACGGCAACTCTTGAAAGCACTTTACTCGCACGGAAACTTTTTATAGGTCTTATAACACAACATTAAATTTAACTGGCGCAGTAACAATCGGTATTCATGGCGTGGAGCGAGTGCGAGAGGCGGCGGCCTCTCCAAAAATTCTAAAGTGCTAAAACGCGTGCAGTTAAAACGCGGTCCGAGACACTGGATCCTTTTTGTAAAGGTCGCGTTGTGCACAAGACCTCAATGGGAACACTGGTTTCAGTTTCTTGTTGATTGTTTCGTTTTGTAAGTCGTTTCGAAACTGGTGTCGGGCACTGGTTGAAATCACGTGAATGCGGTGCGGGGCAAATGAGCCTTTTATTGGTTCACGCCGTTTTAATAGTTCATTTAATAGGCGACTAGTGTCAAAATTCGTTCAGAAAACGACTAATTTATGGTGGTGCTTGCTTTGTATTTAAAATGAATGGACTAATTGTTTAAAACTTTAAAATCCTTCTCAGATAATATCCATTCAAAATTGGCTCTCATTGACTTTTAGGGCAAAAATATTAAAATAAAATAAAGCTGTAAAACATTAAAATATAATATATGACTATTCAATGTCTTTTGATATCTGTAAGAAAAAGCTTTGTAGTACATTTAGGTGATAAACATTGATTTTAGTAGTACAATCTTAATAAATTTATAATATTAGTGAATTTATTTAATATTTTGATTTATACAATATTCCATATCTTTTAATATCTGTAAGAAAAAAGCTTTGTAGTAAATTTGGGTGATTAACTTTGATTTTAAAGGCACAATCTAAACAAAATTAAAATATAAATGAGTTTATTTAATTATTTTGATTTATACAATGGTCAATATCTTTTGATATCTGTAAGAAAAAAGCTTTGTAGTCAATTTAGATGATAAACGTTGATTTTAGTAGTACAATCTAAATAAATTTAAAATATTAGTGAGTTTATTTAATTATTTTGATTTACACCATGTTCAATATCTTCTGATATCTGTAAGAAAAAAGCTTTGTAATAAATTTAGATGATAAACTTTGATTTTAGATGCACAATCTAAATAAATTTAAAATATTAGTGTGTTTATTCATATTTTTTTGACTTATACAATATTCAATATCTTCTGATACCTGTAAGAAAAAAGCTTTGTAGTAAATTTAGATGATAAACGTTGATTTTAGTGGTACAATTTAAACAAATTTAAAATATCAGTGAATTTATTTAATATTTTGATTTATACAATGTTCAATATCTTCTGATATCTGTAAGAAAAAAGCTTTGTAATAAATTTAGATGATAAACTTTGATTTTAGAGGCACAACCTAAATAAATTTAAAATATTAGTGTGTTTATTCATATTTTTTTGATATATACAATATTCAATATCTTCTGATATCTGTAAGAAAAAAGCTTTGTAGTCAATTTAGGTGATAAACATTGATTTTAGTGGTACAATTTAAACAAATTTAAAATATCAGTGAATTTATTTAATATTTTGGTCTATACAATGTTCAATATCTTCTGATATCTGTAAGAAAAAAGCTTTGTAGTCAATTTAGGAGATAAACATTGATTTTAGTAGTACAATCTAAATAAATTTAAAATATTAGTGAGTTTATTTAATTATTTTGATTTACACCATGTTCAATATCTTCTGATATCTGTAAGAAAAAAGCTTTGTAGTCAATTTAGGTGATAAACGTTGATTTTAGTGGAACAATTTAAACAAATTTAAAATATCAGTGAATTTATTTAATATTTTGGTCTATACAATGTTCAATATCTTCTGATATCTGTAAGAAAAAAGCTTTGTAGTCAATTTAGGTGATAAACGTTGATTTTAGTGGTACAATTTAAACAAATTTAAAATATCAGTGAATTTATTTAATATTTTGATCTATACAATATTCAATATCTTCTGATATCTGTAAGAAAAAAGCTTTACAATAAATTTAGATGATAAACGTTGATTTTAGTAGTATAATATAAATAAATTTAAAATATTAGTGAGTTTATTTAATATTTTGATGTATACAATATTCAATATCTTTTGATATTTGTAAGAAAAAGCTTTCTAGTAAATTTAGAAGATAAACGTTTATTTTAATAGTACAATTTATTAATATATACTATACAAAATCTTTTTGGTAAATTTGATGATAAACATTGATTTTAATAAACAATTTGTAATAGGTATATGTGTTTATATATCAACCTGTTATGACAAATTTTAAACATAATAAATTTTTCTGTATAAATCGTTTATTAATGGATTAATTGATTTTATGAATTTAAAACATTCCATTATTTCCGTTTACGTCATGATTGGAACAACATTTACATTTTTAAGTTTCCAAATCTATTGTTTAACAATATTATTATTTTTGTTAACTTTCCACGGTTGATAAATACAACAATTCTGTTATTAAACACTACTGTTTCAAATAAACAACGCAGTAATATCACCTCATAATAATAATAATAGCAACTCTAAACTATAAATGAGAGTGACTAATTAAAGAGTTGCATTACCAGATTATTCAGTTACTCATTAGTAAATGAATCATCCGAATGTTTACAAATTATATTTGCATGACCTTTATAAAATTCCATCTAAATTACACAAAAAAACAGGATGATATTCATAAATTTTCTAACGTATGGTTTGGTTGTAGATTCCTTGCAGTCATTTTTTTTGTTGAAAGCAGTTTGTATGACCTTTGCAAAGTTCCGGCGGAATTGCACGAACAAAAACAAGCCGCATGTACCCCGAAACACAACACGACAACATCAACCCTCTCAAATTCCGATCGATAATGCCGTAATTGTCAGCGGTTATCGTGCGATCGCAGGACATGTCGCGCAATTGTTACAAGATATCCTCTTATGGCCGCGCACCATTGTCGTCCGTATCTGGACGCCGGACGCCCCAGGACGTCCGGCACAAGACGGCGAAAAACCACCACCGATGGGCGGAATTAACTTCGCCCGGACAAAGCTTTTTCCGATGACTTGCGGTTTCGGCGTGTGCGTACAGTTCAACAAACTCCGACGAAAAAACCATATGGTCAGGCCGTAACGACCGTTTGTGCGAAAGCCCGCAGAAATCGGACCGGGGGGGTTGGAATTTGCCGTGCGTTTAGGGTCGACGGGGCGGATTTCGTGCGACGTAACGCCCGTGCCGATAATGTTCCATCCCGCGACGATGTCATGTGTGGATCGAATTCCAGCCGGTGAAAGTTACCGACCAGATGGGTTTGTCTAGCTTGGGACGACGAGGAACTTCGACGTTTCGTCCTCCCGAATTGAAACGGAACCCTTTCTCAGTTTTCTTCTTGTATAAGATTTTGAACATTTTTAGACTTAGATGATTCAATTAATAAAAGACTTTTTCAAATACCCAACATGTTTATTCTAATTTATTATGCCTTTTTTAATACCTTCTGATATCTGTAAGAAAAAGCTTTCTTTTATTTATTTTTGTTTATTTATTCAATACTCAATATCTTTTGATATCTGTAAGAAAAAAGTTTTCTAATAAATGAAAATATTACTAATATAATCAAAATAAATTTCCAATATCAGAGAGTTTATTTATTTTTTTTTTACTTATACAATATTTAATATCTTTAACATCTGTAAGGAAAAAGCTTTCATGTAAAATTAGTTGATAAACTTTGTTTTTAAGAGTACAATCTAAATATATTTAAAATATCAGTGAGTTTATTTAATTTTCTTGATTTATACAATATTCAATATATCTTTTAATATCTGAAGAAAAGAGGTTTCTAGTAAATTTTAATGATAAACATTGATATTACCAATATAATCTAAATAAATTTAAAGTATCATTGAGTTTACTTAATTTTTTTTACTAATAATATATTTAATACTTTGGACATATGTAAGAAAAAAGCTTTGAGATAAAATTAGTTGTTAAACATTGTTTTTAAGAGTACAATCTAAATATATTTAAAATATCAGTGAGTTTATTTAATTTTCTTGATTTATATAATATTCAATATCTTTTAATATTTGTAAGAAAAGAGCTTTCTAGTAAATTTAGATAATAAACGTTAATATTACTAAAATAATATAAATAAATTTAAATTATCAGTGATTTTATTATTTTTTTTGTTTATACAATATTTAATGCCTTTAATATCTGTAAGAAAAAAGCTTTGAGGTAAAATTAGTTGATAAACATTGCTTTTAAGAATATAATCTAAATATATTTAAAATACCAGAGAGTTTATTTAATATTTTTCATTTGATTTATACAATATTCAATATCTTTTAATATCTGTAAGAAAAAAGCTTTCTAGTAAATTTTAATGATAAACGTTGATATTACTATAATAATCTAAATAAATTTAAAATATCAGTGAGTTTATTTAATTTTTTTTATTTATAAAATATTTAATACATTTTGACATCTGTAAGAAAAAAGTTTTTTGGTATAATTAATTGATAAACGTTACTTTTAAGAGTATAAACCAAATTAATTTAAAATACCAGTGAGTTTATTTAATTTTTTTTTATTTATACAGTATTCAGTATCTTTTAATATCTGTAAGAAAAGAGCTTTCTAGAAAATTTATATAATAAATAATATTTATATAATAAATAATAATATGATATTACTAATACAATCTAAATAAATTTAAAATCAGTGAGTTTATTAATTTTTTTTATTTATACAATATTTAATACCTTTAACATCTGTAAGAAAAAAGCTTTGAGGTAAAATTAGTTGATGATTTATACCTATAAATAATAAATTTTTCAAAAATTATTGTCAAGCTGAACAAACGTAATCTTTTCTCCAAATTAGAATGAATGGAATCCTCCTTGTTTAACGGTTACAAACACTTAACGCCTTCAGTCCATCCACCCACCACAAAAATACGCCGGGAGATAACATTAGATTTGTTTATAAGCCAGTGAAAGGAATTTTTAAACAGCTTAATGCAAATTTCGCTTAATGGCCGTTCAAAAGAGCATAAAAATGAGGAAGGCAACGCTACTTCCCGTCTGGTGCCGATAGCGGTTGCTGGAGACTATTGTGATGTGTTCTCGGAATCTCGTCAAGATTATGAATAGCTACACCTTGCCAGATATCGCACCCATTAACGGAAACAACGGCTTTTGATTGATACAGGCTTTTATCTTGAATATGGGCTGATAAAATCCTTATTACTATTACTTATGTTTTTAAATTACTTATAAAATGTGCAGTAAATCCAAAAGTGAAGACTTGAGATGTCATAAAGATTGAATGTTAACGTCAAATTGATAGATCAAATTTATTGGATATGTATATTTATGGAACGAAACGTAAATCATATAAATATTATTAAAATTTTAACCCTTTATTATACACGTAATAAAACTTTTTATTACTATAATTTAATATAAAAGTTAATCATACATAAAAATTATCATAATTTTTAACGTTTATAATATTTAATATCACCAACTTGAATATTTTATACATAATATTCATAAATTTTATTAACGACCATTTTTATGCATTATTTTTTTATTATTATAATAATAATCTTTGTTTTTATTATTGATATAATATAATAGATAGATTCCCCTTAAATTAGTTATTAAATTGCACATATTTGTTATTGTTTAAATTAAATACAATAATTAATTACCTCATTTAATCAACTGAAATTCATTAATTTTTAATATTAATAGTAATTGGTAATAATGATTTATAATCACTTTTACGTTTTGATTGTTTGGATTGGTTTAGTACATTTATAAATGAAAATTAATTTAAAATTTTAATGTAATAATAATAAATAATTGTTCAATAACCAATTTAATAATTGAATTGTTTTTCTATATAAAGAAAAAAATATATATTAACTATTGGTTGTTATTTATTTTATAACAAGTTATATACATCTTATTTTATATATTTAAATATTTTTTACTCTATAAATCTCCAAGAAATTTAGATCAAAAAGGACATTTATAATCTGAATTTACTGTGATTTTTTTTTGCTTTCACAAATTGATACTTTGTTTTACAAGAAACAAGAAACTTGATAAAAAATGGTTCAAATTAGTTATGACAATAAAAAATTAGCCACTGTGAATAATTTTAATTGTAATTTTTCCAAAATTTAAATAATTTTGATATTCTAAATGGATTCAGAACAAGAAATTTGCTTAAAATGGTTCATATGTAAAACCTTTGCCTCAAATTAGTTGAAAGAATCGAATTAATAATTTTAATTGGTTTATTTTCTTAAATTTATAATTTTTAATAGTGTATGATAATTTTAATCCATTTTAAATTGGCATATTCTATAATCACCATCGAAATTTAAAAATCTTATCTCTAAAAACTGTATCTAAATAATCAACAACTTTATCAAGAAATATAAATTTCCGATTAATTGCGTTTCCAGAAATTCAACGGACATATTTATAAAATATCTCACGTTCCACACAATCAGCAGCAGCAGCAGCAGCAGCAGCAGCAGCAGCAGCAACAGCAGCAGCCTTATTGGGTCCGCGTCCCCCTACTTAGCCGAGGAATCTCCGGCACTCCTCCTCGTCCACGGCGTAGACCTTCGGGCCGGTTCCGGCGAGAATGTTAAGTCAACATGCAAGCCACAGCTGCAAAGTGGAACCGCTGCGTGGATGTTACGCACTCCAGCCGAAACCGGGGCTAAAATCCGTCGGCCGTACGGCCCATTGTCCCGTGCGTCCCGGCCCTAATGTTTTATACACGTCAGGCCGTACGGAATCGGCGTTAACATATTTATGAGACGGAGACGAAATGAATCGTGCCTTAATTTTTAACATCTCACAGTCTGGATGTTGGATGTTGGATGTTGGATGTGGATGTGGATGAATGTATTTATTTAGTGTACGAGGGTTAATAAATCATCGCGTCTGTTTTATTGATCTGCACACCATCTATTTTGCGACCCACATTTGTATGTGTCCGGTCGACACACGAGGAGGATCCGGTATCAATTTTCCAAAAAGGATTGTGTTTTATGTTTTATTTTTGCATTTCCTTTACAACGTGCGACGACTCTTAAAATAAAGATATCATTTCATTTGTGTCTTTCATACATTAATTTATTTCATTCCATTCTTAACCAAGTTTCTTGTTCTGAGTCATTTTAGAATGTAAAAATTATATAAAATTTGGGAAAAAAATTCAATTAAAATTAATAGAAGTGATTAATTTTTGATTCTCACAACTAATTTGAGATAAAGACTCCACAAATTAACCATTTTTAACCAAGTTTCTTGTTCTGAGTCCATTTAGATTATACATTATATACAAAATTCCATTAAAATGATTAAAATTTACTAATTTTTGGTTCTAATTAAATAATAAAAATGTACACAATGCAGAAAATGTTCATAATTAATTAGTAGAGTTTCCCGTGACTATGAAAAACTGTTTTTAAGAGTTGTTTTTGAACGCTTAATCACTCAAATTATTTCTGCATCTCGAACCTCATAATTGTCGAATCAGTCATGAAAACCTTTTTGTGCCCGGCTCAAAATTGCGGCAGATTGTAAAAATGTCAGGCCGTTTTTCATCGCACACACACACACACACACACACATTGGATATCCAGACGGTTGCACGGGAGCAATTTGCACTTTTCTCCCGGTGGCTTTTCCGTCCAAATTACGAAGTGCACAAAATGGAAATGGAGTGCGACTGTAGCTGTGCACACGGCCGTTTTCACTGGCGAAATTTCAAATTCCTGCTGCAAATTATGTGTGTGTGTGTGTGATGTTGGGAGAATAAACAAAAACGAGACGGGGGATTCTTTGGCTGCGCCATTCACGGGGTTTTATTGGCTGTAAAATAATTTACGGCACTCAGATGTTTAAAATAAACACTGATAAGGATCGGCGTGCAATGGATTACGCAAATGAAACTTCACTACGTAATTCTGTACACAAATACACTGCGAACCGTTTTTTCCTTCGTTTAATCCAACAAATTTTTAAAGGTATCAGCACAAGTTTGTTCTTAAAGTGAACGAAGTGTAGTTGTTGTTGTTCGGTTCGGATGGATGGAGTTCGGTTCCGTTACACGCCGTTTTACATATCTCCCAGTATAAAGTGTAGATTTCCTGTTGCGTCAATGTTGTCCGAACAGAATTCTCACAATTGTTGTGCATGGATAATTTACCGCTTGGCGTGCCATCCTCAACTATATTATTCGAAATTTTTGTTAATCATGTGTGTGTATTTCATTTTTAGAATCCACTAATTAGGTTAAAAGCACAAACTAAAATGAGATTTTTATCTAACAACAGGAAAAATGTATTTAACTAATTAACAAACAATTGTTTGTCAATGAAAATTTGTTCACAAAATATAATATTATCAGTTTTATAAACAATAAAAATTTTTATTGAATTTCAACTAACACATAATTTTATAAAACCATCAGGTTAATATAGGTTTGATGTAATTTAATTACCTTATATAATTATCAGATTAAAATAAGCATTGTATTAATCAATCGTTTTTAATTTCTCGTTATCTTTCTTGGAAAACAATTTTAAAAACTGCATATAAATAAATAAATGATAACATTTTTTCTAATCCTATATGTTTGTATTTGAACTTAAAATGAATCTTCGTTTTATACAATTGTATAAAAATAGTCATTTATTTAAAAACCCTTTAATCAAGTTTCTTCTTGTTCTGAGTACATTTAGAATATCAAAATTATAAAAAATTATGAGAAAAAATCCTATTAAAATTATTAAAAGTGACTAATTTTTAATTCTCATAACAAATTTGAGCTAAAAACTTCACAAATGAACCATTTTTACCAAGTTTCTTGTTCTGATTCTATTTAGAATATCAAAATTATGTTAATTTTGGAAAAATATCCAATTAAAATTATTAAAAGTTACTATTTTTTGATTCTCTCAATTAATTTGAGGCAAAGATTCTACGAATGAACCACTTTTCTCCAAGTTTCTAGTTCTGAGTACATTTAGAATATCAAAATTATATAAATTATGAGAAAAAAAAACAATTAAAATCATTAAAAATGACTAATTTTTAATTCTCACAATCAATTTGAGGTAAAGACTTCACAAATGAACAATTTTTAACCAAGTTTCTTGTTCTGAGTCTATTTATAATATCAAAGTTATGTAAATTTTGGAAAAATATCCAATTAAAATTATTAAAAAGTGACTAATTTTTGATTCTCACAATTAATTTGATGCAAAGATTCTACAAATGAACCACTTTTATCCAAGTTTCTAGTTCTGAGTACATTTAGAATATCAAAATTGTATAAATTATGAGAAAAAATCCAATTAAAATTATTAAAAGTGACTAATTTTTTAATCTCACAATCAATTTGAGGCAAAGATTCTACAAATGAACCACATTTATCCAAGTTTCTTGTTCTGAGTCCATTTAAAATATCAAAATTATGTAAATTTTGGAAAAATATCCAATTAAAATTATTAAAAAGTGACTAATTTTTGATTCTCACAATTAATTTGATGCAAAGATTCTACAAATGAACCACTTTTATCCAAGTTTCTAGTTCTGAGTACATTTGGAATATCAAAATTATATAAATTATGAGAAAAAATCCTATTAAAATTATTAAAAGTGACTAATTTTTAATTCTCACAACAAGTTTGAGGTAAAAACTCCACAAATGAACCATTTTTTACCAAATTTCTTGTTCTGAGTCTATTTAGAATATCAAAATTATGTAAATTTTGGAAAAATATCCAATGTAAATTATTTAAAGTGACTATTTTTTGATTCTCACAATTAATTTGTGGCAAAGATTCTACAAATGAAACACTTTTATCCAAATTTCTAGTTCTGAGTACATTTAGAATATCAAAATTATATAAATTATGAGAAAAAATCCTATTAAAATTGTTAAAAGTGACTAATTTTTAATTCTCACAACAAATTTGAGGTAAGAACCCCACAAATGAACCATTTTTTACCAAATTTCTTGTTCTGAGTCTATTTAGAATATCAAAATTATGTAAATTTTGGAAAAATATATAATTTAAATTATTAAAAGTGACTAATTTTTTAATCTCACAATCAATTTGAGGCAAAGATTCTACAAATGAACCACTTTTATTCAAGTTTCTGGTTCATTTAGAATGTGAAAATTATATAAATTATGAGAAAAAATCCTATTAAAATTATTAAAAGTGACTAATTTTTAATTCTCACAACAAGTTTGAGGTAAAAACTCCACAAATGAACCATTTTTTACCAAATTTCTTGTTCTGAGTCTATTTAGAATATCAAAATTATGTAAATTTTGGAAAAATATCTAACTTAAATTATTAAAAGTGACTAATTTGTTAATCTCACAATCAATTTGAGACAAAGATTCTACAAATGAACCACTTTTATCCAAGTTTCTGGTTCTGAGTACATTTAGAATGTGAAAATTATATAAATTATGAGAAAAAATCCAATTAAAATTATTAAAAGAGACTAATTTTTAATTCTCATAACCAATTTGAGGTAAAGACTCAACAAATGAACCATTTTTTACCACTAATTTGAGGGAAAAATTTGACAAATGAACCAAATTTCTTATTCTGAGTCTATTCTATTATATGGAAAAAAATCCAAAATTAATTAATATTCATACTTTGAGCCTTCTCCACAAGTTGGCAAAAGCGTAAATTTCCAATTAACTAATCATAGTTCCGGCGCCGTAAATTTGGACATCCCGAAAAATTTACAACAAAGTTAATTAACCGGAAGTTCGTAGAGTAACAAAATCGATTTACACCCCCCCAACCCCCTCGGCAAACGTTCAGCGAAAATAAGAGAAAAAGTGCGGCGCAGCACTTTTTTAATTAATCCCCCCCGACCGGCGGGGCCGTGCGACACGTGTAAACTGCGACCATCTTATCGCACCTGAGGCGACGGCGTCGACGCCGGGCAAACATCTCGACGGAACGGAATTTCCGCGGCACGATCCCGAAAGCCGTCGCTAATGGGTCGCGACGATCAATCAATCAGGGCGGCGATTAAACGTAAACACAGGTACAATTTATGCGGCCGATTCAAAAGGGAAATTAGGAAACGGCGCCCGGTAAACTTTTAATGGGCAAATCGGCCGGGTGAATTAGAGCGACGCCCGCACCCCCGCCCCCGTGCCGGATAAATTGGATGGGTTCCGTGCGCCACTCGATCACACACACAAATCCCTCATTTTTGTGTAAGGTTCACGGTTAGAGGGATGTGGGGTTGTGGGGGGTGGCGGCGATTGAAACGGGTCTGCGCCAATACAAGTGACATATTTTCGTTGAAAGCCGGATTCCGGTAACAGCCGGTTATCGGATTAAATTAGCATCCCCCACGTTCGATTCGATTTGCTTGCATAAATGCGTGTATTTATCGTCGAATTATTATTTTAACAAATCCGGATGGAAACTACACGGTTGTTGCTCATATTTTTAACCCCCCTATTAGTTATTTTGTTATATCATACAGACATAATAAAATAAACAATATGAGGTAGATCAAAGTATGACTATTAACCCACCATTACTACCAAAGATATAAATTAACGACCACTTTAAACAATTTTAACTTTTATTAGAATCGTACCGTTAATGTTGACCATAAGAGTTATGCACATAAAATAATTATTATAGTGTATATTCTATAATTTTTATTGTAACTGTTTCTATAATTGAGCAATATAAAACATCTATAAAAAGTTATAGGTAATTTCCCGTTCAATAATTTAACAAAATTAAAACATAAACCCAACAAATTGCCAATATATTTTTAAATAAAATAATATTTTCAATTAAACAATTTATTTTACCCAATAAAATAAAACTAAAAACGTTATATGTTACATGTTATATAAAAAAATAAATAAATATTTTATGTAAAAGTGGTAAATGTGAAACTATTAATGATAAATGCGAAATATTTAGTTCAATGAATATTGATTGGGCAATTTCCATATTTAATGAGTCTCTGAACTTTATTATTCTGGTACCTAATTAAGTTGTGTTTAACAATTTTGAAACTTATAGTGTACGGATGCTTAATTTGTTAAATCAACAACCAATAAAGGGGCTTAATTGAATTTCAAATTGTGACGATATTTTTACGTTCAGGCTTAAATTAAAGAGTAATTAATGCAGTTTAAAAGCAGTATGGTTAGAATTGTTTTAAATTTTTCGGGTAGAATTTGGTTTAAATATTCAATCTGATAGGCCTCTTTTAAATTTCAATAAAATAATATGTTTAACAATTATTTATAAATATTTTTCAATTTCTTTAAAGATAATTTAGTTTATAATTAAATTGTAAAATTGTATGTTAAATATTTTTTTAATTTTCAGAAATATTACTTAAAATAAATATATTTGAATAATTAAAAATATAATAATTTAATATTTTTTACAATAATTATATTTATTTTAAAAATTTACAAAAAAATAAGCACAAGAGCTGAAAAAAAATTTACATTTTCTGTATTTTTTTAACTTAAAATAATAATTTTATTTAGAGAATTTAGTTTAGAATCTGTCATTATTAAATTATCCGATTTTATGTCAAATTTCTTTAAATACTTTGAATTATTACTTAAAATAAACAAATTTGAATAATTAAAAAACATTAAAATTATGAAAATTTAATATTTTTTACAATAATAATATTTATTTTAAAAATTTACATAAAATAAGCACAAAAGCTAAAAAATTGACCTTTTTTCTATTTTTTAACCTCAATATAATAATTTTATTTAAAGGATTTAGTTTAGAAATCTGTCGTGATTAAATTATTAAATTTAATGTTAAATTTCTTTAAATATTCTGAAATACTACTTAAAATAAACAAATTAGAATAATTAAATAATATTAAAAATGTAAAAAACTAATATTTTTTACAATAATTATATTTATTTTAAAAATTTACCAAAAATAAGAAAAAGAACTAAAAAAATGGGCTTTTCCTATATTTTTTTAACAAAAAATATTAATTTTATTTAGAGAATTTAGTTTAGAAACCTGTCGTGAATAAATTATTCAATTTAATGTTAAATTTATTTATATATTACAAACAAATTTAAATAATACTATTAAAATTTAAAATTCTTTAAAAACTCTTAGAAAAATGACATTTTTTAGATTTTTTTACCCCAAAATTCTAATTTTCTTTAGATAATTTTATTTAGAAAACTGTCATAATTAAATTATACACTTAAAAGTTATATTTCTTTAAATAGTCTCAATATTACTAAAAATAAACAAATTTGAACAATATATTAAAAATATAATAAATTAAATATTTTTTATAATAATTATAATTATTTTAAGAATATACAAAAAACATAAGATTTAAAAAAATTGACATTTTTTACATTTTTTTACCTCGAAATAATAATTTTGTTTAAAAAAGCTTTTATAGTCAAAGTTAAATTTATTTAAATACTCTGAAAAATTAAATTCTGATAATTGAAATACATTAAAAATATAAAACTATTTTTTAAAAGAATATACAAAAATAAACATAAAACCAAAAAAATTACATTTTTTATAATATTTATATATATTTTCAATTAAAATAATTTTTCAAAATTAAAAAAAATTGACATTTTCTACATATTTTTTTATAATTAAATTAATTTTTTAAAATTATCATTCAATTTTGTAAATTAAAATGTTATAAAGTAATTCCATAAATTAAAATGAATTTAATTTTTATGAGATTTTAAAGAATTTTCTTTATTTTGGCCAAAAACATGAATATCCTTCAAAAACCCTTAAAAATAAACGAGGGGCAGATCGAATTGTACTGTATCCAAGGGAATATCGAAATTAGTCGAACTTTTGTGCGTGATTCATGTTTGTGTATTCCCAATTGACGAAATTTTATGACCAAGTAACGCACAATGCTCTAAAAACCAGGAACAGCCCTTTATCTTTATTATGCTCAGTCTAAAACTAAAGTCTTTCATTTATTTATTCATATATTTTTCCTAATTTCATAAAATTGACGACAATTAGCTTAAGAAATATAAAAGTGAAACTGTAATGAACAAACAAAATTATCTTAACAATTTAAACAACGCTTAAGCACCTGAACAGACATAAAGTTATTATAAACATTCACAATAAATATTTTCAAGTGATTTGGAACAAAACAAGCAGGAAATACTTTCATTCCTCCGCTAAAACTAGAATGACTGTGCGCCAGAAAATAAACGACAGAGGGTCAATATAATTCGTTTATGGAAAGGGCCCCCGACGTTTTATATATGCGTCAGACCGTGGTACGGAAAGCGGGGACGCCGACATGTTTATGCGAACTGCGAATTGCATCCATCAATCGCCAGCCGATCGAATGAATAAATCATTTATTTATTAATCGGCGTTTTGAAATTTTTTTCAGGTGCCCGATGCGCTGACCCACATACGACCGAAAATGTGACCCGCGTGAGAATCCGACAGGCCCGAAACTGAACGGACGATTAATCAGTGATGCTGCGTCGCTGCGGGACTAGTTTTTTTTTTCGTCAAGGAAACCTGTCCGTATCCATTTCTAGAAATACATTATTTTCGGATTACGGAGCGGGAATATGTTAATTGATCGTTGAGTCGGTACAAGGTTGGGATTTGACCGTTTTTTGATTAAAAAATTTGGATTTGAATTTTGGCTGTTAAGATCAAGGTGAATTACTCGATGGGGAAACGAATCTGCGTTTGGATGTGTGGCGGTTAAAAAATTTGCATTTTTAAATTACTGAATTATACTGCAAACACTTTCTCCTAAAAAGTAATTTAACAATATAAAATCACATTTTATGGACTTGACTTAATTCAAGTCTGATCATTAGTTAGATAAAGGAGACTAATTAATTATCAATTAAGTACTGATATATTTTAACTTAACCTAAATAAATGAAATAAAAAATAATTAATATCAAGAATGAAGAATTCAAAAGATTAGTTTTTTCCAGTTCAGTGAATAAAAAACGTGCAAATTTATCTATAAAATAGTATAAATTAACTAATAAAAAAACTTTCATCCAAACACATGTTAATTAATTTGAAGAAATAAATTTGATAAGTTATTAATTAAATAAACCATGTTGATAAAAAATATTAATTTTCAGGACTTCAACATGAAAACAAAGGGGAAAGTTATTAGTAATTACAGGAAATTAAGTTAATATATCAGAAAATTATCGTTCAGTTAAAAACTTTATTATTATTGACGTTCTTCTGATAATTTTAATAATGAAATTTAAATAGATAATTATAATTCTTATAATTTAGTAATAAAACTTAAACAGATCAACTTTTTAGAACTTTCAGTATGTTTTCAGTAAATTTTTGAATTCAATAAACAGATAAAAACAGTAATTCTTATTATTATAGATGTTCCTCTGATAATTTTATTAATAAAACTTAAGCAATTTTTTTTTGAATTTTCAGTCTGTTTTCAGTAAAATTAGGAATTAAATCAACAGAAAATAACAATAATTATTATAATTATAAATGTTTCCTTCATAATTTTAATAAAAAACTTAAGCAGACCAATTCTTCAGTCTGTTTTTAATAAAATTATGAATTTAATAAACAGATAAAAACAGTAATTGTTCTAATTATTGACGTTTCTCTGATATTGTTAATAATAAAACTGAAACAGAGCAAATTTTCATAATTTTCAGTCTGTTCTCAGTAAAAATATGAATTTAATAAATAGATAAAAACAGTAATTCTTATAATTATTGATGTATTTCAAGTAATTTTGATAATAAAAATTAAACAGACCAATTTTTCAGAATTTTTAGCCCATTTTCAGTATAAATTATTAACATTTGTCATTAACTAGAATATTTATAGAAAGAAATATAAAATTTATATAGAAAAAAATAATTTTGTCGAGAATAGTGTGCCCTTGAAATATTAAACAAGTGGGAAATTTGCCCGCAAAATGCAGCAAGGAAAGTAAATAAATTAATCATAAAATTATCGTTCACGGAAACATGCACCTACGATCACACATGGACAATTAATTATTAGATAAGAACGATATTAATAAACCAAACTTTTATCAACAGATTGTCACACCAAAAAATCAGCAGAATTCACACAACAAAACGGATAATTGTTATTAATGAATCGGGGAAAAACGTAAATTACTGTTTAACGCTTCACCACATAACGTCTGTGAGTTTGTGCCGTGCAAAAATGTATGTAATAGTACGAGAATTGAACGCGATAACATTTACATAGGGTTTATTTGTGTAAACAATTTAGTCTGGACTGTGAACGAACAAATATCGTCTATGTCGTAACAAACACATCATTTTTATGTCGCACCGGTTGAATAATAAAAGAATTCCGATTTCGTAAATTTATTTAAACGAGCTTAATAATCAGTTAATGGCATCAACAGTTGCAACTATTAATTAGTGAGGCTATTACGTTCAATTTAATTAGTGTTAAATGTCGAATTAATATTATTATTAGCCCAAAATGTTTAATTAGCCTACCGTATAATTACAACCGTTGTTTAGTTAACAAATCTTCAGTTTTTACAAGGGAGAAATTGATTTGTTCGAGAGGACTAAAAATAAATGTTTAGCCTTGGTTGCCTTTGTATTATAAATGTAAGAACCACTTTGAATAATATTCCTAATATTTTCACACCTGTTTTTGGAGCTGTTTTACATAAAGTTAAGGCCGTTGCTGTGTTTGCTCTTCGTATTTTTATCATTTTAATAGAATTATATCACTGCTTTATTATAATAACTGACATCACTGTTTTCAGCCTGGAAAGTAGTTAAGTTAATTGTTTGTTTAGATTTGAATTAATGAACAGTGTAGTAAAATATGTAATAAGAATGATAAAACTAGAATTTTATTACATTGCTTTTATCTATCCATCTGAATTTACTTTGAACTTTCCCATTTTACTATGGGGCCATCATCATTTTTTATATTGCAGCCTCTTATCCTCCGGAATGGAATATTTATCGCCCCCTTTAACCAGTGTCTCTTCTAAGGCCACAACACAATATTTCAACTTCATCCCTTATAATTCATCGAATTAAAGTCCAACAAACATTCTCCTATTTCGGTACATTTGCCGTCGGGTTAAAAATAGACCCGGCTACATTCTATTTCAGTCGGTCATTGTATCGAACAATCGCACTGTTATATAGTATGTTCCAGGGCCTTAAACAATATTTATTTGCGGCACGGCCACTAAATCAACCCCCGCGGATAAAATTTACTGGTTCACGTTTTGATCCTTAAAATTTACGATTAGAAAACGACGATTTAGCACGGAGACATAAATAAACCGGGCCAGTTGTAAAACTTATCGGAAATCCGATGGAAAAACACTTTTTTATGATGCGAGAATATTAAATTAAAATGTTGGAAGGGACTGTTTTATCGATTCGAATGTGTGTTTCACAATCCACTTACAATTGACAAGAGTAAATATGCGTGATTTCTATCTGTGACACACAAACTTAAATACTGTTCTAAGGAACATACATAGATTTACATAGATAAATATAACATTTTAAATCAAATCAGTGCAGTACAAATTTATTATAATTTAACTCTTAACTTTGCATTTTCATTGAAACATTTTAATTTAAACTTCAATCTTACCTTGGATTTTGAATCTCAATTTAAATTTGAATCTTAACTTAAATTCAAAGTTTAACCAGAATTTTGAATTTGAATAATTACATTGAATTTTGAATATTAATTAGAATGTGACTTAACTTGAATTTGAATGTGAATTTTAATTTGAATTTAAATATTAACTGAAATTTTGAATCTTATTTCCAATGTGAAACTTCACTCGAATATTGAATCATATTTTGAATGTGAATTTTAATTAGAATTTAAATATTAGCTTAAATTTTGAATCTTATTTTGAATGTGAATTTTAATTTGAAGTTGTATATTAACTGAAATTTTTAATTTTAATTTGAATGTAAATATTAATTTCAACTTTAATTTTAAGTGTAATTTTGAACATAACTTAAATGTTAAATGTTAATTATGACTTTATTTTGAAGTAAATCTTGAGATTAAATTTGTATTTGAATCTTAATGGAAAGTTGATTCATAAAATGAATTTTAAACACTGATTAGAATATGAATCCTAATTTAAACCTGAATCATGAGGCTCAATTTGAATATGAATCTTAATTGAAAGGATCACATGTTTCCCACACTACAGATTATTTATTGTAGAGATACTTCATATAACTAAACACTAAATAAAAATCAGTTCCGTTTGTTCCATTTACGTCTTTTTGTAAATAGTGACATCACACAACATAAATAATTTATTCGTGACAATATTAAATGTTGGTAAGTCGCAGCAATAAATAACGAGTAAAACTGGTCGTCTAACGTAATTTATAAACAACACTTGAACACTTGAAATGTGTCTGTGCGTTCGAGTCGTAAACAATAAGTGGAACACGCATCTTATTAATGGGTAAATATTTGTACGGCGCGAAACCTAAACAAGGACCGTTCGAACGTTTCGAACGTTTCGAACGGGATGAGAAATTGCCGGATGCCCAACGATCTATTTATGGTCTCTTCATCGGCTCCAACGTAAACCATTCCGGATCGGCAACAACGCCAAACGCCAAACGCCAAAAGGTTGTTCACACTCTGCACCCGTCCAACGGAAACAAAAATCGGATCGGAACAACGTTTTCTCGACCACGCTTTGACATTTTTCTGCACCGGCCCATTGTTCGGCACGTCGATTTCGTAAGCTACCGAGCAAAACTATCGATTGAGGAATTCCAAGGACGTTACGTCATCGGGGTTGCTAAAAACAACCAATGAACTGATACGGCGAAGACGGTGCCTTATTTACAGAACGAGATAAGTGCGTTAATTAGTGATAGAGGAGGTATTCGGTGAAATATTTAAGTCGCGTACTTATCTGGCTGATAACTCTCATTGAAGTACTTTTTCGGTTTGCTGAAACGAAACGAGGTTTCTACTTCCTTCGATTAAATATCTCTCTACAAATGTTTAAATTAAATACCATTAATTTACACAAGTTTTTATTATTAAAATTATCAGAGAAACATCAATAATTATAAGGATTATTATTTTACCTATTCACAAATTTACTGAAAATTCTTTAAGTTTTATATTAAAATTATCATAAGAGCAGTAATAAATATAAGAATTACTGTTTTATCTGTTTATTAAATTCATAATTTTACTAAAATCAGACTGACAATTTTGAAAAATTGATCTGTTTAAGTTTTATTATTAAAATTATCAATAATTATAAAAATTACTGTTTTTATCTGTTTATTAAATTCATAATTTTACTGAAAACACACTGAAAATTCTGAAAAATAAATCTGTTTAAGTTTAACTGTTAAAATTATTGGAGGAACATAAATAACCATAAGAATTAATGTTTTCATCTGTTTATTAAATTCAAAATTTTACTGAAAACTGACTGAATATTCTGAAAAATTGATCTGTTTCAGTTTTATTATTAAAATTATCCGAAAAAGATCAATAATTATAAGAATTTACTGTTTTTATCTGTTTATTAAATTCATAAATTTACTGAAAACACTGAAAATTATGAAAAAAAAATATTAAAATTCTGAATAATTGATCTCTTTAAGTTTTATATTAAAATTATCATAGGAACACTAATAAATATAAGAATTACTGTTTTATCTGTTTATTAATTTCATGATTTTACTGAAAACAGACTGAAAATTCTGAAAAATTGGTCTATTTAATTTTATTATTAAAATTATAAATAATTAAAAGAATTACAGTTTTTATCTGTTTATTAAATTCATAATTCTGTTTAAGTTTAACTTATTAGAGGAACATAAATAACCATAATAATTAATGTTTTCATCTGTTTATTAAATTTATAATTTTATTGAAAAGCTGAAATTTTTGAAAAATCGATCTGTGTCAGGTTTATTAGTAAAATTATCGGAGACACTTGAATAATTATAAGAATTACTGTTTTTTTGTGTTTATTAAGCTCATAAATTTACTGAAAACACTGAAAATTATGAAAAAATCATTAACATTTTCGAATTCGATGGAGTTTCTAGGAATACGTGTGTCATTTTTCAAATATTCTGAGCATTCCATAAACAATTAATAATCGAGTTACTGACTGTAACATATTTACAAGTCGAAGCGATTAGAAAATGCCTTCGTGCCGCATTTACCATTATCAGTTCCGAGTATTTGAATTGGAATCGCGTATAAATAAATATGCAGACAATGTCGGTTCTTTTTTTAAATAAAACAACATACGATTAATTGAATATGGCAACGATTATGCTATTATTAAGGTTCGCATTAGTCATGCGAATGCGATAATTGCAGAATACTGCACATTAATGCTGACTTAATAATTGGCCGTCAAGGTAAACAATATGAATTTGAGGTCGTGCCGTAATCGTGATTCTTTTGCCGGCTGAATCGTGACTTTTCTGTTAAAACAATGCGAATTCAAGTCGTTTTACAATTTGCCACCGGTCTGAAATCACTCAACAACAAATGTCATTCTGCACCAACTTTGATGGAATTTAATATTTTACACAGCAACGAAACGGAACATTAAAATTATTTTTGTACTTTCAATATCCAAATTGGATAATAAACAAGTTAGTTTAATGTTTATTGCTTCAAAACTTGTTAAAATTTACGTATTTTCGATTAACAGAAATTTAAATTTGTTTTTCTAATACGTTTACATATTTATTTCTAATGTGTCATTTACGTCCAAGAATTTCTTTTTAATAACTATTTTAATTATAAAATTTGTAATTTCAATAATATAGTTTTTAAATAATTTATTTTTTCTCATACATTTAATTTGGAATATTTTAATCAAAACCCTTTACATTTAAAAATAATTTTCCACTACAATTCTGTTTGCATATTTCAGACCTAATAATTTTAAATTTTATGAACTTTAATATTGACATTTTAATATTTATTTCATGGCTTTTATTTTACTACTATTTTATTATATAATTTTGATTGAAATAATATTATTGAACTGGAATAATGTTAACTTAAAACATTTTGTTTTTCAACGATTTTATTATTCACAAATTTATTTAATAATAATAATTAATAATTTTAATAAATGTTTCAGAATTTTCAGTCTGTTTTCCGTAAAATTATGAATTTAATAAACAGATAAAAACAGTAATGTTTATAATTATTAATTTTCTTCTGATTATTTTAATTATAAAACTTATATAAATCAATTTTTCAATAAACAGACACAAATAGTAATTCTTATAATTATTGTTTTTCCTTTGATAATTTTAATAATAAAACTTAACCAGATTAATTTTTTCGAATTTTCAGTCTGTTTCAGTAAAATAATGAATTTAATAAATAGATGAAAACATATTAATTTTATTAATATTGATTTTAATAATTTATAAAATTTTATTTATATAAGTTAAACATATAATTAAAATTTAAAAACTGCTGCAACAATTTTTAAATGGAAACAAACACATGTACTCACAAATTGCTGATTGGAAAACGTGCATGAAAAGCAATTACCTGAAACAGAAAAAACGACAAGATTAAAAAACATATAGTAAAACCGACAGGAAATGCAAAAACGGGCGATTACAAAATCAATCGAACCTGATGAATATATTTATGGGTATTATGTAAAAATCGAAAACGTGGCTGTTGACCGACCATTCGCAAAACTCCATTCGTCCGACCATCCGGCCTCGAGGTATCATATTTATTTTAGTTATGTTAATCGTGGCTGTGCATCCTTGGATGCTGCGCACCTTTATTTTTATAATAATTTATGCTTGGCGATGTAGAAAGCATCCACTGAGTTTTGGTGTCTTAATTTGGGGACAAAGGGAAGCAGTAAATTATCAAAAATTCACACAAAAATGTGGGATATATTCATTATTAATTAATCTCAACATAAGTTGGAATTCTTCAGACTGAAGGTCCAAAATGATAAAGCGGGAAATAGGGTTCCTAAATTTAGTAGATTTTTTAGAAAGAAAGATGTCCAAAAGATTCTAGAGCAACACTTCGAATAATAAAAAGTCTTCTTTCTTCTGTAAACCACTGATTTGACTTTCGATGTCTTTCTGAGCCTCACACACTCTTCAACAATTACTTTTCCAACTCTTCTATTGAAAAACTACATTTTGAAATGTCCAAAATGGTAAAGCAGGAAATGGGGTTCTTAAATTTAGTGGATTTTTTAGTAAGAAAGATGTCCAAAAGATTCTAGAGCAACGAATAATAAAAAGTCTTCCTTCTTCTGTAAACCACTGATTTGACTTTCGATGTCTTTCTGAGCCTCACACACTCTTCAACAATTACTTTTCCAACTCTTCTATTGAAAAACTACATTTTCAAATGTCCAAAATGGTAAAGCAGGAAATGGGGTTCCTAAATTTAGTGGATTTTTTAGTAAGAAAGATGTCCAAAAGATTCTAGAGCGACACTTCGAATAATAAAAAGTCTTCTTTCTTCTGTAATCCACTGATTTGACTTTCTTTGTCTTTCTGAGCTTCACACACTCTTCAACAATTACTTTTCCAGCCCTTCGACTCGTAATATTTCTAAAACAACCTCAAAAGAGGCAAAAATTTACTTAGATGAATCAAATTTATGCTTGTTCATAGTAAGGACCATTGAAACTAATTAAAGAACTAACAAAACCTCCTCATACAGACGAGTGCACAAACTAAACTAGGTTAAAACTGGACCAACATCACTGGCCAGACCTCAAAAGATAAAACGACCCATTTGGACTTAATTTAAATGGAAACACAGTCGCCGGAAACGGCGCTTATTAAACGACGTCAATATTTGGGTGCGTGGGCGTCGTCGCCGCATCCAGATGTTTTCCCTCTCGCGTGTGTGGTCCATTCTTCGACGTACGTGTCCTCACACAATCGCCATAAGTAATACGAAGGAGTTTGCCTAAGAAGGACCTGAATAATGCATCGAAAAAATCCAATATTGTGCATTTCCCTCACACAAACCGGCAATTCATCTTGTTCGTCCCGAAATAACAACATCGACGCCGAGATCGAACAATGCAAATGAGAGCGTCGAAGGTCGATGCATTAATTTATGTCGGAATAATATCGCCGCCGATAAGAAACATCGATCTATTTATAGAGCCGGTATTAATTACATTCATAGTTCCGCCATAACGCCGAAGAATGCGACTCGTAAATAAACCTTCATTGGCGAGATAACGAAAAACAGACGCGAAACGTACTCGTAGGATAAAAAACAACAGTGGGTCTTTTTGTCGTCGTTTCAATATGCAAGGAGTCGAGGAACAAAAAGCCTCTTTGGGATGCGCAAGCTGCTTAACGTTTTAAAATCTGTCAGTGGCACAAGTGTTGACGGTTACCAGACTGTAATGTGGAAGGTAAATATCAAGTGGAGCAGTTTCTGGTCGATTTCCTGCAAACACTGACGTCGTTTTAATTTTATTAATTATTGGAAACTCGATTGGAAACTCTCGACGGTTTCTCGCGCCGGAAATTAATTGGATTTTTGTGTTAATGTACAATTTGTTGACACTTAACTAAGCTCTTTGTTTTAGCAAAGTTTGATAAATTATTTACAATCACAACGAGTATTTATTTATCACGAATTACGTATAAATTGATACAAACACTCAAAAACATTTTAATGGTTTTCCTGTTTTGGCGCATCGATTTAGTCTAATCAAAGTTTCAATTAACAAAAATACGTATTTTAATTTCAATATCTTTGTGGAAAACAATATGATTAAAAATGTGACTCATTTCACTTATGTAAAACCGAAATTGTTTACTTCAGTTGAAAACATTTTTAAAGATGACGGTTTCGTTTTTAAATAAAATTTTAATTTCAAATTAAAGCCAATTTAATTTGCTTTTTAATTAATGTTAATTATAAGAATTATACTTGAAAATATTCAAATTGTCTCCAAATTTTAAATTTTAATATTTTCATTTTCTAATAATTATTTATATAAATATTATAATAATTTTAATTTTATTAATTTTTCTTTAAATTATTTGTATTTATTCTTTTTGTTTTGTAATATTTATTTTAAAAATTTTAATTTTATTAATTTAAATTTTCACACGTTTTTTTTAATATTTATTTTAATAATTTTTATTTTATTAATTTTTTTACACATTTTATTTTATTTTATTAATTTTTATATTATTATATTATATATATATATATATATATATATATATATATATATATATATATATATATATATGTTTTTATAATGTTTAAATATTTGTTTATATTAATTTTTATATTTTCACTTTAATAATTTAATCTGCTTAATAATTTAAGCAGATTAAATGTTTGACTTTTATCCTTTTTCAAAGATTTTAATATATATAATTGTCAACTTAATTGAAAGAAAAATTAAAATTAATCAACTGAAAAAATATACTTTTTAAATAAAAAAATAGCCTAAATTGTTAATAAATTAAATAAATTATGAACAAAAAACTAAAATAAACAGTATTTTTTGAAAATTGGCGCCCAACTTTTCTGTATTTTAGAAGAAAACTTTTAATTAATAAAATTAATGTTTTATAACAAAATCTTAAAAATTGGCGCCCAACTTTATTCATTTTGAACGAAAGAAATCTTTTATTTAATAAAATTAACATTATTTATCCAAATCTTGATTAAAAATTGGCGCCCAACTTTATGTGTTTTGGAAAAAAGAAACCTCATAGTGAATAAATTTAATATTTTATAAACAAATTTTGAAAATTGACGACCAACTTTATTCATTTGAAAGAAAGAAATCTTTTATTTAATAAAATTAATTAATTAAAAGAAAACTTACAGTGAATAAATTTAATATTTTATAACCTATTTTATTAATTTTATTATATTTATTATAATTATTTTATTTTATTAATTTTTATATTATTATATATATATATATATATATATATATATATATATATATATATATATATATATATGTTTTTATAATGTTTAAATATTTGTTTATATTAATTTTCACTTTAATATTTAAATATTAATTTAAGCAGATTAAATGTTTGATTTTTTCATGTCTCAAAGATTTTAATATATATAATTGTCAACTTAATTGAAAGAAAAATTAAAAATTAATCAACTGAAAAAATATACTTTTTAAATAAAAAATAGCCTAAATTGTTAATAAATTAAATAAATTATGAACAAAAAACTAAAATAAACTGTATTTTTTGAAAATTTTTTAAGCTGCAAGTAATTACAGTAAATTTGAATGAATTACATTTAACACCGACAGTCGATAGTTTTTTTCCCATCCGGCGTCCTTTGTAGTTCTTGAAATCCACCTCAACAAGCCTAATCCTTTCGCTTTGATCCTGAAAAAGGCACCGAGAGAGAGAGCAAATTGAATTTTGGCTCGGCCGACTTCAATTACAATATCCGGAGTCCCGAAGTCCCGGAGTTGGGAGTCCGTTCCGTCAACACCGGGGGGGCTTATGTAAATGGCGGGGACGCATCCCCATGTCTATTAAACAAATGCGTTTACCGAACGGCTGTGACCGTTTAACGTAATTAAACGTTATTTTCCTTCATTTCTTCTACTGCGAAGAGCATTAATATGGCGGCATCAGTTTACAAAGCTGCAGAGTCGGGAGACGTAGGAACTCGCCGGAAATGCTTAATATTGTCAAAGGTATTTTCGGTGGAGGAATGGAAAATAGTGATTTCGGGAAATGCGATCCGTTAGCAACGAGACGCCGTTTCAACTGTTTAATATTACAAAAGGAATTTTAGTTGTCTCTTACCTTTGCACAACAAGTCCAATATCAAACCGGCTTCGGGTCCTCCAAAGTCAAACGTCTAACGAGATGGTTTCAATTCGACTTATACGTTCAAAATAAACACCATCACACCACCAGAAAATCAGAGCATTCTTTCAGTTCATAATTTATTTTCGTTTATTATAATTACTTAAATTTCAGTATATAAAACTTTGTTCCTGAATATTAATTAATTTACATTCCAACCAACACATCTAAGAGCTTAAAATTAATAAGGTTTGAACTAATTTTTCAGGTTTTCTCAGGATTTCAGGATTTTTTCAGTGTTTTTTCAGAAATTTTTTTATTATTTATTTGATTTTTTATATTGATGACACGTAATTTGACTAATTTACGTGAAAAAAAAAATTAATCTTAGTTATTTTAGGTAAAATATTGTAGTTTAAATTGGTTCAGCTGTAAACTTGTCAAAGTAGCACAATGTAGCAATAGCGGGCATTAAAAAAATTCGGTCGATTTTCCGTAAATATTTTCGTACGTAAGTTAGTTACATTGTCCAAGGCAGTAAAAACCAGCTGCGAACAATCGCATTCGCCATAAACCAACTCCCACCGTTTCACCGCGGGACTTTGCTTTATTTCCATTCCACTTGCCAGACAAAATCTCTCTCCGGCCGTACAATGTTATCGCATCGACTTCCAAATTTTTTCGTTTGTTTATCGAAGTCTGAACAGGTGTCGGCCACCCCCGAAGTAATTTGCGCATAAAAACTTATAATTTATATTGTTGGGACGAGGCGCCAAGTCGAAAATAGCCTGGTAAAAATGCGGCCGTTTATTTACTTATTTTGTGGCCGAAAACAAAAGTTGCAGACGTCTAAAAATAGCGGAACACCGTCCGAATGTCAAGAAAATTAAAATGATGTAATTGACTAGACGCGGACGAAAGCGAACGTTGCCAAATTTAAAACCAAGGTCGGGCCACTTTTTTCATTATCAACATGCGCGAATTACATTATTTGCGTTCGCATCCTCGGTGAAAGATTGTGGTACGTAATGAGTAATGGGAACGTAACGTTCGATACGCATTTGTACAAAAGCGGAGCATTATTACATCCGGCTAGGGCGGACGCGACGTTTTTACGAATTCCTGCCGCAACATGCAACTCATTCCTGACAGTCGCTCTTTGACCGTGTGACTGTTTTCTGGTTATTCCTCCGCCTCGTGGCGTATTTTTTGATCAAATCTTAAAAATTGGCGCCCAACTTTTTTGTATTTTAGGAGGAAACTTTTAATTAATAAAATTAATGTTTTATAACCAAATCTTAAAAATTGGCGCCCAACTTTATTCATATTGAACGAAAGAAATCTTTTATTTAATAAACTTAACATTTTTTATCCAAATCTTGATTAAAAATTGGCGCCCAACTTTGTGTTTCGGAAGAAAGAAAACATAGTGAGTAAATTTAATATTTTATAAACAAATCTTGAAAATTGACGGCCAACTTTATTCATTTTGAAAGAAAGAAATGTTTTAATTAGTAAAATTAATATTCTTTATCCAAATCCTGGTTAAAAATTGGCGCCCAACTTTATGTATTTTGGAATAAAAAAAACTGTTACTTAATAAATTTAATATTTTATAATCAAATCATGAAAATTGACGCCCAACTTTATTCATTTTGAACGAAAGAAATCTTTTATTTAATCAAATTAACATTTTTTATCCAAATTTTGATTAAAAATTGGCGCCCAACTTTATGTGTTTTCGAAGAAAGAAAACTTATAGTGAGTAAATTTAATATTTTATAAACAAATCTTGAAAATTGACGGCCAACTTTATTCATTTTGAAAGAAAGAAATGTTTTAATTAATAAAATTAATATTCTTTATCCAAATCCTGGTTAAAAATTGGCGCCCAACTTTATGTATTTTCGAAGAAAGAAAACTTTTACTTCATAAATTTAATATTTTATAACCAAATCTTGAAAATTGGCGCCCAACTTTAGGTATTTTTGAAGGAAAAAAAACTTTTAATAAATAAAATTAATATTTTATAAACAAAACTTGAAAATTGGCGCCCAACTTTATTTGGAAGAAACAAAGAAATTTAATTTTCTTATAACAAAAAGTCTTCAAAATTGGCGCCCAACTTTATTAATTTTATTATTTTTATGTCAAAAAGTAGAAAATGAATAATTCCAAACAACAAATATTTCTATTTTTTCAGCAATCATACATTTTTTATCGCTATGACACATTCTGTATTGTAGCTGAAATGTTTTGACGTCGATTTCTGGGAGCAATAAAACCGATAACAATCGAAACACGGATAAAATCGATCGATCGACCGACGCTCGACAACAGGATATGCGACATCACTCATTAAACAGCATTGAAGTGCGCTGCTTATAGGAAAAAGAATCCAAGAAATTGATTTCTACATGTTGTGCCGTGTGCGGGACGCGCATCGAATAAAAAACGCACCGAATTTCCTGTTCGGTGCGCGACGCTGACTGCTGATTTACAAACGCCACTTTTTCTCTCTCTATCCCCGACCTCATAATATATGCATTGAACGTATTAATACGTTATTTGCATACGAAAGCGATTCCTAAGTTTATTTACCTTTTCCACTGGCGCGATGGAAATCCTCCAGTGGCCATATGTTAACTAATGCTTGTTTGCTTTTGGGCACTTTATTATTTTTGTTTGGCCTCGTCTGCGTAAATTGCGAAAAACACCCGAACGGATTATCTCCAGGCGTTGGGTAATTTTCAGCTGAAAAACTCCGATCGTACGACGTGGGGAACCATTCCAGCTTTGGGACCGCCAAAGAGGTTAAAGAACGATTGTCTGGAATGAGTTTCATCCCATTTTTACTCCCTTCAGAATGTATAAAATGAGAAAATATTGAAATATTTATTTAGAAAACTTATTTTGACAATAAAAATTAATATGGAAGCCAAAATAATATTCTATTGGCGTCGAACAGAAAAGAATATATAAAGGAATGAATATTTGTGGTTGATGTTGTGGATGTGGTGGTTTTGACGTGAGTTTTCATTAAAGCAAACCACCCCTGCTGCTTAGCATGACAAATAAACTGAACATTATCATTTTTCCGTGGCGAAAAAATGTTTTCGAAGCGTCTGTTCCCTCCATCCCATATATTCAGTGTATCATGCCTCCATCCGACTCGAAATTAGCGTTCATCGGTCCCAATTCGTATGTTAATTTAATAAATGCGGAGCCCCCGGAATAACGTTCGGGTCCTTTTCGTTGAATTATTTTTCGGGAATAAATTCGATTCAGATGTGTTTTCGCGTGGGGGGAAGAAGTTTCGTTGCCAGCGGCGCTTTGTTGGTTGCCAGTCGAGTTTTCTGTCGAGTTGGTGTGGATAACTGATAAGATTCGTAAAGCAGGTGATGGCTTTTAATTGAAGAAGTTCGATGGGGTTTTGGAAGTAACTCGAGTGGCCTGACGAGTTTTGGGTTAAATCATAATATTACATTCAAATTTATATAGATTTGCTACTGACACATTTTCAACATGAACAAAAAAATCCCAATTTTTTAAATATTTACAATATATAAAATAAAAATAATTTATAACAAAAGTAACAAATGAATAATACCTTTTCTGAGAAATAAAGTTGGCGTCCATTATTTTGAAAGAAACCTTTTTATTAATAAAATTAATATTTTTTATCCAAATCTTGGTTAAAAATTGGCGCCCAACTTTATGTATTTTGTAAGAAAGAAAACTTTTAGTTAATAAATTTAATATTTTATAAACAAATTTTGAAAATTGACAGCCAATTTTATTTATTTCAAAGAAAGAAACCTTTTAATTAATAAAATTAATATTTTTTTATCCAAACCTTGGTTAAAAATTGGCGCCCAACTTTATGTATTTTGTAAGAAAGAAAACTTTTAGTTAATAAATTTAATATTTTATAAACAAATTTTGAAAATTGACAGCCAATTTTATTTATTTCAAAGAAAGAAACCTTTTAATTAATAAAATTAATATTTTTTTATCCAAACCTTGGTTAAAAATTGGCGCCCAACTTTATGTATTTTGGAAGAAAGAAAACTTTTAGTTAATAAATTTAATATTTTATAAACAAATTTTGAAAATTGACGCCCAACTTTATTCATTTTAAAAGAAAAACAAATTTCAATTAATAAAATTAATATTTTTATCCAAATCTTGATTAAAAAAAGTTGGGCGCCACTTTATGTATTTTGAGAGAATTAAAACTTATAATTAATAAAATTATTTTTATTTTTTTATAACCCATCTAAATTTTATTAATTACAATTTTGTTATTAAAACCGATGAGCTGATTTGTATAAAAATATCGGCGATAAAAATTTGGCAAAAAATAGAAAATGAATAATTCCAACTATTTTAAAAATTCGTTTATAAACAAAGCTGAATTTGATTGATTGGGGTTCCGAAAATAGCGCGACCCAAAAAAATGTATCCGCAATTAAAGCTGAGTAAAATAAATTGCGGGGTTCAGAGAGCCGGTCAGAATTTAAACAACGTTATCGGCCACGTTTTGTTTGTTTTGTCTTTGCTCCTAATAACAGACCTTTCCTAATTTGCCACACATTAAGAGATTAGGGACAGTTTTCTAATAATAAACATTACACAATAATCTTAAATTCGATAAACGTTATCGGGTGACTGTTTATAAACGAAAACGAGCCAGCCCAGCTGTTTCGTCGTTCCGTTATCGCCAACGATTTGCTGCGTTTCACTAAAACAATTGTACAGACTTTAATTCCACAAGCGCATTGTTCTTTTGTTTCAGACGCTCACAATGGTTACGTTCGTTTCGTTATTTGAGGCCAATTGATAACATTTTTGTCAAACAACTCATAGTTTTATTAAATCTGAGCGTGCCGGAGAAATGGACATTCTACTGCACTACGGTGTTCTCAATTGGTTTATCGTTTCTTCCAGAGGGTGGAGGTCATCACCGTGGGCACCTTCATCAGAGCGTCCACCAGGTCCTGGGGGAGTACCTAAGTTTTGTTGATGAGCGGTGGACACCTTCTCCGAAAGGTCCCCCAGGTCCCGGTGGAGCATTATCTTCGAGGACTCGGTGAACAATCAACATTTGTCTACTCTGCAAATACTCGTAACAACCAATTTGGGAGTCCCCGTCCATTGAGGGCACAAAGGGCCTATTTAGAAAAAGATTTTATCGCAATTTGCTTTCGGGGACGTGAGGGGAGCGGACCGTTCTAAACACTTAAGCTTTTAGCGCTCGAGAGTTTTAGCTGGTGTGTCAATAAAGCGTCTTATCACCCTTTTTGATGTATTAGATTACAAAAGATAATAGGGGGACGCTGACACACATTCGATCGATCGATTTTAGCGTCGCGCCAGCTTCATTTGATGCGACAGCGAAAGCTTCAGCGATGCAACATAATTTCGGCCCTTCCCTTAATAGCCGTTGATTGCGTTTTTATGGGTTTTCAACGGGGTGGAACAAATTTAGTTAATATGCCGTTCGAACAATGAATGGGTGATGCTTTCATCGCTTTTTTCAACAAAATTGTTAAATTTAAACATTTTCGTTTCAGTTTAAAGCAGAAACTTCAACTTAAAGTTGCCTTTGAAGCATCCAACGTTAAAACTTTTGCACAAACGTAACTGCTCAGATATTCAATGAATACAAAACAAAGTTTGATAATGGGAAACTTTATTATGTTACACAAATACCAGCAATTAATTTGTAAAAAGAAATGAACGGAGTACATCGAACTTTTCTTGGCAAAACCAGAGTCGCACACAAAGCGTGGAGCGGCGCAGAGCCCAGAGCGCCCCTAATAAGCACAAAGCCACGATTAATGGAAATTAATTGTGCCGGAGGGGCAGCGCGTGCACGTGCACCACACACCCCGTACAAGTCCCTTTGATCAGTTCGGTACGCCACTGTACCGCTCGGGGTGGAACGAACCCGCCGCTCTTTTGCGCGAGGACTGCCGGTTTGTGTCCCACGGTGGGGGTGGAGTGCTGGAATGGAGGAAGGAGTTCGATTACGAAAATGTTACCCTCTTTGATTACCGTAAGGGTTGTTGCGTTTCAGCTTTTTATGGTGTTGTTGGGGATTCGTTTATTATATAAGATATCAAAAGTAGGAATAAAATAGGACTAGAAGTAGGAATAGGAATAGGAAAAGGAATAGGAATAGGAATAGAAGTAATAATATGTAATCAAAAACAAACCAAATAAAATATATTTAGTTAGGAAAATAACTGTTCAGTAAATTATATCGTAAGTGATATTGAATAATTAATTAACACTGAATAACACAAAATTAATTAATTTTATCATCAAATTTTTTACAGTATATATGTTGGATGGTAACAAATATCTTTATAAAATTTTGGCTCGAAATTTATTTAATAAATAATTCATTTAAGTATCTATGATTTATTTATATATGCGCAATATTGGCTCATGTTTTTGGCAGTAAACGTTTATAACTTTTTTAATGATAAGATTTATTTTTAACTTATTACACAATATTAAAAAATTCAAGAGCAACTTATATATATTTTTAAATTTTATATATTAATTTTTCGAAACATTTTCTATTTTCTTATTTTATAAAATAAAATCTTAATTTATTTTGAACAATTTAACAAATTAATGTCAAACATCTCATGGTTTGCAAATGCTGGTTTCGTCTCTTTCAGAAGGTGGAGGTCATTACTGTGGGCACCTTCTTCAGAGGGTCCACCAGGACCTGGGGGAGTACTTAAGTTTTATTGATGACTAGTGGACACCTTCTCCGAAGGGTCCCCCAGGTCCCGGTGGAGCACCATCCCCAAGGACTCAGTGGATAATCAAGATTTAAAACCGTTTAAGTATTTGTTCAAATAGTTGTATAATACATTTAAAATATTTCTTTTTAATTTTTATTGGATATTTCAATAAATCCCGAATAATAAACATAGAAAAATTATTGTGCAAAACGTTGCCTCACATTTTTGGCAGTAAACGTCTATAAGTTATTCGTTGATAAGACAAGTTTATTTATAACTTGTTATACAACATTCAAAAATTCAAGGGCAATTTTGTATAGTAAATAGTCGTTTTAAAAAAAGCACAAACATTTTTAAACTGAAAGCACAGATACAGTCCGGGATTAAACCACTCAAAAGTAACATTTTGAAAAAATCGATGTGCCTCGTTCACACTGACGCGCATAAAAATTCCCCGAAACGATATTACGGACGAATTCGTCGGCGAAAAATTTAATATCTGTATATATTTAGCCGTCGTCGTTCGTCTCGGAACGTCCCTCTTGTTCCTTTTATAACATTTCTTAATTTACATTATATTGAATGGTGCATGTTTCGAGTCAACTTAAACTGATACACGGGCCGAGATCAAAGACGGGGGAGAGACGGAACGCGGGTGGGTGGAGGATGCGAGGATACGTCCCGGGGGACCCGACACTGCCGACAGCCGGAGAGGAAGAGGCCCAGTGGCGCGCGGGCTTTTTTTTCAGCGGCGCTTCAAATTACGTTTCTTGTTTACTCGACTCGTAAATAGCTTGGAAATTGAATATTAAAATGAATTAGAAATTATGGAAATTATGAATAATGAAAAACTCCGGGACGGATTTTCAGGGTTCTCCGAATTAGCAATTTTTTCAGGCATTTAATTAGTTATTTAATATCTTAATTTCACATTTTTTTGATGAAAAGCTTTATAATAATTATAATAAACTTGAACATTCTAAATATATAAAATAAAGGATTTTTTAAATTGATTTGAATGTTAATTAGTGTCTTAAATTTATGACTTATAAAAAATATTTGATTGAATTGAAGTTTTTTTGTCTATTTCTTACAAAAATTCTCTTAAATTTTAATTATTTTATTAACTTTGATATTTATAAAAAAACTTCTGATTAAAATTATTTTTTTACAGGCTTAGAAACAAAATTTATAATATTTTTTAATAAAAATCTATTAGAATATGAATTAATGTACTAAATACCTTAAAAAATCCTCTTGAATATTAATTTGTTTATTAAATTTGATATTTATAAAAAAATTCTAATTGAAATTAACTTTTTTGCAGTCTTAAAAACAAATGTTTTAATATTTTATTTAATAATAATTAATTTAAATCACCTAATTTAACATTTTTAAAGAAATATGTGCTTATCAAAGCTTCAACAATTCATGGTAAATTGCTTACAACGTCAAAAATAGATAATTATACAGAAACTAATTAAAACAAAGTGTGTAAAAGTGTAAAACAAGCAAATAATTATATAAAACCAAATAAAGTAAACATAAGAGATTAAAAGTTGTCACCAAAAAAGTATTTGAAACAAGCAAACCTTTTGCTTCAGAATTTTTAAATAAATGTAAGTACGTAACAAACATTTATTGTGATTTACATGGCAATGATAAAATTGTTGTATGTAACAATAGAAGATAGAAGTGTGCATATTTACTACTAAGGATAACAGAAATATCTTTGTCCCCAAACATTTCATATGTTTGCCAATATTTATTTGCATTATGAACATATTAAATAAAAATTTAATCATAAAGTATGTGACATAACAGGGGAATTCATTATTCGGATACCGATAAAACCTATACTAATCAATTTCGGTACCGATAAGAGGTGTAACATAATTTATAATCATGTGAAAGGACGTGTGATGTGTTATCTACTTCCATTTATTAATTTTCGAAAATCCCGCATTGTTCCAACGCATATTGTCCACCAAAATCACTAATCAGGAATCCGAGTGAAAGTAAACAAAAATAAAAACGTTCGGAGACGGTCGAAAAACCAACTAAAAATACACGTCCTCCTATTTTCGGCCCCGTCCGCAGTCTGCAAAAGTTCAGAACACACGCACCGTCCAACCGTTCGATTGGCAAAACGGACACGAACCCGAAACAAATATGGGATTGCGTCACCGATTATTGTCTACCCAAAAACGACGGACGGAATGGTTCCGAAACAATAACAAAGTGCGCACCCCGAAACACACTTCGGTACGGTTGAACCCCCGTGCCTTGCAGGGGTCCATTATATCCCCATTCTTGGGCGAATTCCGATCGGCATCTGTCGCAACCCCTAAATTTTAGCTTCGGCATTGTCGTACACGCGTCGAGGCGAGAACGCCCGGGGCACAGGTGAGGTCAGGTCGCAACAAAAGGTTTTTTACTCTTTAAACCGGATCCGTTGTTTCACAGGTAACGCACAGGTTTATTTCGTCTGATGCGTCGAGAGTCAATTGTGGGGCCGGAGATTGTTTAATTGCGGTCATTACGGTGGGGAATTAAGTTTCCATTACTTGGTATTAAGACGGAAATGTTTGGGGAGAACTAAGGATAAGTTATCGGTACGAGACAATCGTTTTTACATTTCTACGTTTACCCATTTCGAATGATAAGAATTACTTTTATGGCATTCATTCCTGACATACTTATTGTCTAGTACTCAAGGTCTATTCCATTTCAAATCGACCTGTCCATTCTGGTCATGATTTTATGTTTGATAGGACGGAAATATGTTTCTCCAGAAGCATTTTTATTATCCAGGTGTTTATTTTTAATACACAACTTCACTTTTAGAAACATGAGGAATATACCACCAAATTGTTTATAATTATTAAAGATTAGAGTTCTATGTTGTATGTCAAAAACAATAAGAGATTTTGATTGTTAAAACTATAACTAATTAACTAATAATATTCTAAGTAAAACGAAAAATTAATTCTGACAGAATCAATAAGAAATTTCGTCAATTCTTAAAACTATAAATAACAGTCTAAGCAAATCGAAAAATTAGGTCTGGATATGAAAGATTAAAGTTCTATGATGTATATTTTGTATTTTTTTAAAGACTGTCTCAAAATTCTAAGCCGGAAACACAAAGAGATTTCCTCAATTGTTAAAATTATAAATAATATTCTAAACAAATCGAAAAATTAATTCTGAACATCAAAGATTAGAGTTCTGTGATGTATGTTTTGTATTTTTTAAAGAGTCTGTCAAAATTCTAAGTAAGAATCAATAAGAAATTTTGTCAATTCTTAAAACTACAAATACATTCTAAGTAAATCGAAAAATTAGGTCTGAATATGAAAGATTAGAGTTCTGTGATGTATATTTTGTGTTTTTTTAAATACTGTCTCAAAATTCTAAGCCAGAAACTCAAAGAGATTTCATCAATTGTTAAAATTATAAATAATGTTCCAAATAAATCAAAAAATTAATTCTGAACATCAAAGATTAGAGTTCTGTGATGTATGTTCTGTGTTTTTTAAAGAGTCTGTCAAAATTCTAAGTCAGAATCATAAGAAATTTCGTCAATTCTTAAAACTACAAATAAATTCTAAGTAAATCAAAAAATTAGGTCTGGATATGAAAGATTAGAGTTCTATGATGTATATTTTGTGTTTTTTTAAATAATGTCTCAAAATTCTAAGCCAGAAACTCAAAGAGATTTCATCAATTGTTAAAATTATAAATAATATTCTAAATAAATCAAAAAATTAATTCTGAACATCAAAGATTAGAGTTCTGTGACGTATGTTTTGTAATTTTTAAAGAGTCTATCAAAATTCTAAGTCAGAATCATAAGAAATTTCGTCAATTCTTAAAACTACAAATAACATTCTAAGTAAATCGAAAAATTAAGTCTGGATATGAAAGATTAGAGTTCTATGATATATAATTTGTGTTTTTTTAAATAATATCTCAAAATTCTAAGCCAGAAACTCAAAGAGATTTCATCAATTGTTAAAATTGATCTTAATCTTTAATCTTTGATGTTCAGAATTAATTTTTTGATTTATTTGGAACATTATTTATGAGTTCTGTGATGTATGTTTTGTGTTTTTTAGAGAGTAGTTATTCTATGTTAAAATTGGATAAAGATCTGAAGAAGCATCAACAAAAGTCGAAGCAGAACGACCAATTCCACAAATGCTAATTAACAATCCAACGAATAACATTAATTAATTTAAAATCCGCGAATGAAACGCTTATCCCAACAGACAATTACTTTCGGAACAACATTTCGTCGATGTTTCCCCCAATTCGATTCAACATTAGTTAATTGAAAAAAAAACGGATCAAAGCGAATGTGCTCAGCGGTAATTGCTACTTCGGTTGCTCATTTTACTCGGACCGCAATTTTTGAATGATCCGTCTGCGAGATTGCATTTTTTATGTTTGTTCACGTCATCAAATATTTCGTCGATGTTTTCGCTACTTTGCTGCTTTGCATATTTTCGCACTCACCAACTAATTTCTGCGTTAAACGAGGCAAATTAACTAATTATTTTATGTAATTTTAAGTGTCCAATTCATCGTGCAACTGAGACGAGACAAAGAACAATAAAATAGCCCCCAAAACGCAATAAAAAAATATCTTTTGAAGCGTCCACAATTTTTCATCCGTCCGAAGATTGCGTCCGTCCATTTGTCCAAACGCAGCCCGATGATAAATAATAAAAACGGATGTTATTTATTTAACGTTTGTTTTAAATGGCCGTCATTTTTCAAACGTTTGTTTTTCCGCATCTGACAATCCAATTAAACGTCAAAAAAAAGCCAAACGAAACAACACACACACCGTTGTAAGTGTAACGGAACGAAAAACGCAGAGATAAAACCTATTATTAATGTTGATTATTAATTATCAGCGTTTTTTTTTCAGTAAAAATTAAAAATCCACATCCGCAAGGCACGAAATTAACGAGCCGTTTGTCGATGCGCTGGAATCTGCGCCCGGGAAAAATAAAACAGTCGGAATCGGCATCGGGGAGATCGATGTTATGTGGATACAATTAAAATTTCTAATTTAATTTACCTCTTATCTGTGTTGAATGTAAATTTCATGAAACGGTCCGTTGTTTATGGCGTTTTTTACGTTTACATGACGCTAATCATATTTACAGAAACGTAATTTACACTTTTGATAGTTTATTTAGCCTGAACACATCTTTAATGGTTCATTCGACTCAAGGACTAATTAAAATTTTGTTAAAATTGGATTACATTAACGAAAGTTGTTAGTAAAGCGTCTGGATTCATATAAACCATAAACTAAATGAAAGTTGGGGCAACCACTGAGTAAAGGCAGCAGGAATAAATCCAAAGAAACTGTTAAAAGTCAAATTGGGCAAATATTAACTAAACATAAATAAAATAAATCGATAGAAACCATCAAAGGTTTGTTAAATTTGATAATTACCAAAATAAACAACAAAATTTAAAATAATTGCCAACTAAAAACAGTTAAAACAAGTAAAAACTGTTAAAAGATTGTTAAATTTTGATAATCACCAAAATAAACGATGAAATTTAAAACAATTGTCAACTAAAAACAGTCAAATAAGTAAAAACTGTTAAAAGTTTATTAAATTTTGGTAATCACCAAAATAAACATCGAAACTTAAAATAATTGTCAACTAAAAACAGTTAAAGTAAATAAAAGCTATTAAAGGTTTGTTAAATTTTGATCATCACCAAAATAAACAATGAAATTTAAAATAATTGTCAATTAAAAACAGTCAAAATAAGTAAAAACTGTTAAAAGTTTGTTAAATTTTGATAATCACCAAAATAAACTTCGAAACTTAAAATGACTGGCAACTAAAAACAGTTAAAATAAATAAAAACTATTAAAGGTTTGTTAAATTTTGATAATCACAAACATAAACAATGAAATTTAAAATAATTGTCAACTAAACATAGTCAAAATAAATAAAAACTCTTAAAAGTTTGTTAAATTTTGATAATCACCAAAATAAACATCGAAATTTAAAATAATTGTCAATTAAAAACAGTTAAATTAAATAAAAACTATCAAAAGTTAGTTGAATTTTGATAATCACCAAAATAAACATCGAAACTTAAAATAATTGTCAACTAAAAACAGTTAAAGTAAATAAAAGCTATTAAAGGTTTGTTAAATTTTGATCATCACCAAAATAAACAATGAAATTTGAAACAATTGTCAATTAAAAACAGTCAAAATAAGTAAAAACTGTTAAAAGTTTGTTAAATTTTGATAATCACCAAAATAAACATCGAAATTTAAAGTAATTGTCAATTAAAAACAGTTAAATTAAATAAAAACTATCAAAAGTTAGTTAAATTTTGATAATCACCAAAATAAACATCGAAATTTAAAATAATTGACAATTAAAAACTGTTAAAGGTTTGTTAAATTTTGATAATCACCAAAATAAACATGAAAATTTCAAATAACTGTCAACTAAAAACAGTTAAAATAAATATAAACTGTCAAAGGTTTGATAAATTTGACAATCAACAAAATAAATAAAGAAATTTTAAATAATTTTTAACTAAAAACAGTTAAAATGAAAAAAAAAAAACTGTTAAAGGTTTGTTAAATTTTGATAATCACCAAAATAAATATCAAAATTTAAAATAACTGTCAACTAAAAACAGTTAAAGTGAATAAAAACTGTTAAAGATTTCTTAAATTTACAAAATAATTATAAGAATTGACAACTTTTATTACTGTAATCAATACATTAAATACTTTTGTCTGAATTTTGAATCGCTTACCACCCTTTCTTACCCCGAAACTGTAAATAAAATCAATGAAATCTGAGTGCTGGATCGTCGTGTTTTATGTCGGTGAATATTATAAATAAAAACGTTGGTTAAACAGAAACGAATCTTGCAATTAATCCAGTGTATCTTTGAATGCGTGTAGTCGGTTCTTTAAATAAATGACCTTGCGGCACCGCGCTCTAAATTGAGTATCTATTTAGTCTATTCACAGAATGTAATTCAAAGCATGACGTTTCGGTATGGAACATAAATTACTACACCGGTTTACTACAGCACGCTTATTGACAATTCGCACTAAGCATTCCGTTTTAATTGCCTCTAATTTTAACCGGTTTGTTGTTATTATTATTATTTTTTTCCAATATAAATAGTCTGAGGCCTCTTACAAATTACGGACATCGTCGAACAATGCTTCACCGTCGTCTCAGCGGTCCTCGTAAAATTTTACGTACGCCATAAAAAAAATAGACGGGGGGGTTGTTCCGGATTAATGCGTGCCCACCCCATTTTACATCTTTGTATGGTTATTTTATTACAAAAAAAAAAAAAAAATGGCAACCAAACAAAAAGAATTTAATGGGATATTTTCGGTGTGTAACACAAGAGCTAAAACGGCGCTAATTATTATGTAAACACGTGTTAAGTTTTACGTGCGGCCGCCATTCGTAACGGGCCACGAAAAGTATAATGAGCGGCCGCGTATGTAAATGCGTTCACGTCGGTGGTTGATTTTGACGTGCAGTTATTCCTGCGTGTCGGTTACCGTGCGAGGCTCGCCGCAAGCTGCACGGCTACACGGCTGCACGGGAGTGGACCGAGATTTGTTTGTACAGAAAATAAACTTTGCGAATGCGAGAATATTATTTTTCCGAGAACGATTTGGTTAGACGTGTACAATAATATTTGTTTTGCTTTTAAATTTGTGACAAGTATTTATTGTTTAGCTGAAAATGATTAAACTTGTAATCTAGCAATAAATATGGAATGTTTATTGAGTGGTGCCAAATAGTCGAAATACCTAAATCTAATACCAAGTAAATTTGATTGTCATCGAAATGAACGACGAAATTTAAAATAAATATTAACAAGTAACAGTTAAAATATATAAAAACTGTCAAATGTTTATTAAATTTTACTGTCACCAAAATATATAACAAAATTTAAAATAACTGTTAACTAAAGACAGTGAAAAAAAACTAACAATTGTCAAAGGGTTATTAAATTTGACAATCACCAAAATATGCAACAAAATTTCAAATAACTGCTAACTGAAAACTGTTGAAATAAATAAACACTGTCAAATGTTTGTTAAATTTGACAATCACTAAAAGAAGCAATGAAATTTAAAATAAATATTAACAAAAAACTGTTAAAATAAATAAAAACTATCAAAGTTTGTTTAATTTTGATAATCACCAAAATAAACATCGAAATTTAAATTAACTGTCAACAAAAAACATTTAAAATAAATGAAAACTGTTAAAGGTTAGTTAAAAATCACCAAAATAAACAACGAAATTTAAAATTATGATCAATTAAAAACAGGTAAAATAAATAAAAAATTGAAAAATTTGTTAAATATTGATAATCACCAAAATAAACATCGAAATTTAATATAATTGTCAACTAAAAACAGTTAAAATAAATATAAACTGTTAAAAATTTGTTAAATTTTGATAATCACCAAAATAAACATCGAAATTTAATATAATTGTCACCTAATAACTATCAAATGTTAGTTAAATTTTGATATTCACCAAAATAAACAAGAAAATTTAGAATAATTGTCAATTAAAAACTGTTAAAATGAATAAAAACTATTAAAGGTTGGTTAAATTTTGATAATCACCCAAATAAACGTGAAAATTTAAAATAACTGTCAACTAAGCACAGTTAAAGTAAATAAAAACTGTCAAATGTGTGTTAAATTTGACAATCACCAATATAAACAAAGAAATTTAAAATAATTGTCAATTAAAAACTGTTAGAATAAATAAAAAATGTAAAAATGTTTGTTAAATTTGACAATCACCAAAATAAACAACGAAATTTAATATATCTATTAAGTAACACCTGTTAAAATAAATAAAAATTGTCAAATGTTTGTTAAATTTGACAATCACCAAAAGAAGCAATGAAATTTAAAATAAATATTAACAAAAAACTGTTAAAATAAATAAAATCTGTCAAAGGTTTATTAAAAACTGTTAAAATAAATCGATAGAGTGTTAAATGTTTGTAAAATTTGATATAATCAACAAAAATTAAAATAATTGTACGTTTAAAATAAATAAAAACTAAAAACTTTATTAAATTTATATTGATAAGTATCAAGTTTTTTACAATGGATATCAACTCTGGTTTAGTAACAAGTCTTATTTCTTCTGTGAACCATTTCCTGAGCCTTTGCCACGTCGTCCACGACCTTCTTCTGTCCCTCCAACAACTCCAGACAGGATAATCCGATTGGCAATTTCGATAAAGGACAGAAGCCAATATCAGACTCACTCAGATGACTAAAATGAAAGAATTCTTTAAGCACAACAAAATGAGATGAATTTAATTCGTGCGAACGTTAAATTTATTTAAAATTAGACCACAGGAACAACGTTTTATACTTCCTGAGTCACCGCGTATATATAAAAAGAATTGAACCGGGCCACGTCCCGCAATAAATCAGCGATAAGATAAAAACACCCGAAAACGTTTCTAATTACGGCGACATAACGTACGTAAGTGCACATTAAGGGCATTAAGACGTGACCTTGTTCGGTCGATGTGTCACCCCACGATTGAATTATTCATTAATCGTGGGGTGGCGTGACAATGGCACCCCTGCACGGACCCCGTGCATAATGGCACCTGACAGACAGACACGCGGTACCCGGACGAACAATAAAACGATTCAGAAACTCGAAAATGTTAACGTGAACTTGCCACCGACCCAATGCGAACTTTCCTGCGAAGGGACCGGCGAAAGTTGTTTACTTTGACGTTCCACAAAATAATTAACGCCAATTAAAGTAACTGTTAAATTATGTCGGTGACTTTAAAATAACTCAAGGTATTCCTAAAAGTTTGCTCAATACTAAAGGAAAATTAACTGACGAATTAACTGTTAATTAAAAACGTTTCTATTGATAGAAACTGTTAAAAACTTGTTAAAACTGTTGAAATATTAAATGATAACTAAAAATTGAAACTGTTTATAAACTGTTAAGAGTTAAAGTAGAAATTATCGAGTTAAAATAACTGTTAAATATGACAAGAAACAAAATAATCCATAAATCAAAGTCTAAATAACTTAAATAGTAACTATTTAAGGTTGACATTTATAAATAACTGTTAAATTTTGTTAATGAATATCAAAATAGGCAAGAAAAGTTAAAATAACTTAGAACTATTAAAATAATGAAGCTGTTTAATGTTGATACTTTCAAATAACTGTTAATAATTGTTAAATTTGGTTAATAAATATCAAAATAAGCAAGAAAGCATTTATAAATAACTGTTAATAACTATTAAAGTGTGTTAATAAATACCAAAATGGGTAAGAAAAATTTAAAATAACTTAGAACTATTAAAATAATGAAGCTGTTTAATGTTGATACTTTCAAATAACTGTTAATAACTGTTAAATTTGGTTAATAAGTACCAAAATAAACAAAGAAAAGTTAAAATAACTTAAAACCATTAAATTAGTGAAGCTGTTTAAGGTTGACACTTAAAAATAACTGTTAATAACTGTTAAAATTCAATTATGTATTTCCTGACATTCACAGTCATTCACAAAAATACCATAATTACAACTGTGTACAACAAACAACAAAACAATCCAATGGCAAAAAAAAATATAAACGATCTAAATTGAAAAGGCTTGCGAAAATTATGGACCAATTTAATGTTGAAATTACGGTTATCCGCGCGCACAAAATTAAAAGGAATTTAAGATCGTCCGACGATGGGTTCGAGTGAATGGACTCCGGGTTCGGAATGGAGCGAGTTGCAATACGGTCGCGCAAGGTCAGTTTATTCGTGCTAAGACCCATCGTGATGCACCAACTCCACGTTATAAACTATAAAATAACCATTATATCATAAATTGTTGTCGCAATGCGATAAAAAAAACTGATAAGATAATAAATTAATTTCGTATTGTAATTGTACGACAACACCGCCGACCTTGTTTCATTAACTTTTCCTCGGTTTCTGTAATTAATAATTTTGCTAATGTGAGCCCAGTAAACAGTTCAATGTTTTTATTTTATTAGCAATAACTCATAAATCATTTAATAACCAAGTAACTAACAATAAGCACCACAACAAAGTACACTTTTAGACTCAAAATATGTAATATAACATTGAATAACTGTTAAAATATTATAATATATCTAACTAGCTATTAATAACTGTTAAAACACTATGTTTTAACAGTTATTAATAGTCTTTTTAATAGTGTATTAAAATTTGTATTATAACTCTGATATAATTGACTGTTAAAATGGCAACACTGCTTTAAGTTAACATAAATCTTATTAGATAACTGTTATATCAACTGGCATTTGATAAAAAATACTCAATAGCTGCGAATAACTGTTAAAATATATTACTAAGTTCAATTACACCTTAAAATTGATAAGAAAATGGTAACTTGTTAATTAGTGTTAAAATGTCACAATTCTTATTAGCTATTAATAACTGTTAAAACACCATGTTAAAGTTACAAAATTTGACATTAATTATGTCTTTTCAATAAAATTTGCTTTAATATGTCTATTGTAACTTGAATAACTATGTTATAATTTTGATTAACTGTTAGAATGGCAATACTGCTTTAAGTTAACATAAATCTTATTGGAATATTGTCATATCAATTGACATTTGACAAAAATACTCACATAATAGCTATGAATAACTGTCAAAGTACATAAAGATAATTACCAAGATCAAATGCACCATAAAATTGACAATAAAACTAACTTTTAATTGTTATATCCTTGAATAACTGTTAAAATATAGTCATAATTCTTATTAGCTTTTAATATCTGTTTAAACAATATGTTAAAGTTACAAAATTTGACATTAATTGTGTTTTTTCAATAAAGTTTGCTTTAATATGTCTATTGTAACTTGAATAACTATGTTATAATTTTGATTAACTGTTAAAATGGCAACCAGCTTAAAGCTGCCACAAATCTTATTGGATAACTGTCACATCAACTGACATTTGATAAAAATACTCACATAATATCTATGAATAACTCTCAAAATACATAAAAAATAATACCAAATTCAATTGCATCTTAAAATTAACTATAACTATAACTTTAAATTGTTATAAGTGTAAATAACAGTTAACATTGCTTCATATTGTAACAAATCTTATTGGATAACTATTAAATCATCTGACATTTAATAATAACATTCACATTATTGTTTTATTATAGGTAAACATTGTCATTTGAACATTAAATAACTGTTAAAATGGCTTTACTTGTTAAATAACTCTTAAATCATCTGACATTTAATAAAATACATAAATTTTAATGTCAGAGCTAGATATTACTATTAAAAACATCATGTAAGTAGTTAAAATGGTCATTATAACTTTGAATAACTATTTAAATGGCAACACATAGGACTGTAACAGTTATAGTAGGATAAATGCACCAGAGATGTGAGGATAATACAATAACATTGTTGTTAAATTACACATAAAATGTGATTGTGTGGACATGCATTTCTAGAGTCAACAAACATTGCGAAAATTATATCACACTTTCAAATGTCATTTAATCTTGTTTGCTAACTTTAAATAACTGACAAAACGGCAACACAGCGTCCGAGTTTGTGACAGATGTAAATTGAATAACTGTCAAATATAGCTGAAATATGATTAAAAATCGAGTAGTTGCGAACGAAATATGGGGTGAATCGAAACAGCAACTACACAAGGTCAGTTACATTATAAAGGCACCCCTGCACAACAATATGACACCTGACGTACGGTGGTGCGAACATAACCTCATAAAATCAGTGTTTGGCGAATCCGACCAGACGAACTATAGACACACACGAAAGTGTTTTAATTTACCTGTTGCCAACGATCGTCGAGGGACGGCTGCACGGAGAAGTAGCCGGTGTCGTGAATGTCCTGGAGCTCCGAGAAAATGTCGACGCTCGGCAGTATATCCATGATGGGTTTTGGTAAACACGGGGGGGACACTATAAAGAGTAGCACAGAGTGAATCACAGCCCGGGCACATCCATAGAAAACAAGCGATTAGGTCGCACTGGGTCACGTTGCCGGCATCCTCTAACCTAACACTGCACCACCGAATCACCTAAATCCTCCATGTAAAAAAGACTGTACGGTCGCTGCGACGGCCAAGTCGTTGGGGACTCCTACATGGATCACGGAACAGAAACGGGCGAAACGCGAACGGCGTAGCGTCGCCGGACTGTGGTCGCGGGCTCACGCGTCGTCTAAATCCTCGACGGTTTTTGAAGCGAATGCGTATAGTCCGTCGATGCGACGAGACAACGTTTGCAGTAGCACAGATGTGGCCACCAAATTGGTTATGGGCGAGCGGTACGCGGAGCGCAAGGTTCGACGTGAATGGTGTGGGCCCCACGGCACGACTGGATTCGAGTGGATGCGGTGGATGCGGCCCGCGGGAGATGCGAGTGTCGCGGTGCGGGAAGCGGCCGTCGCGGCGCCACCGACACGGCGTTGTTCGATCGGCTGCGCGGACGCGGTGCGCGGCGACGCGCGGCGGACCGGCCGCGGCGCACGGTGCCGCGAACTGCGTTTACGTGGGATTCGGCACGCACTGTATCGTTTCCATTATTTAATTTGTATCAAGTTTATATTTATTATTACAAGAATGCATTGCATATTAATAAATATATTATACTAAAATGTTGTTTTAATTATTATCACTAAATTTATTAAATAGACGAATAGTTTCCTAGAATTTATGTAATAAAATAAAACTGAGATAAGATTGTAGTTGCAATTAACAAATTAATAATCTAATCTAAATTAATTGATCAATAGTTAAATAATCATTCTTAGAATTACAAAATGTTCCTAAGACATTCTTACATTTAAGAGTTTAAATTTTCGCCCCCAAAAGCACATTTTTTAATTTATTTCTTTAAAATCAGTATATTAATTCATTATTTATAATTATTTAACATTTTAGACCACAAATGGTATTTATATTTTGTGGTTTCACATATGTTTCAGACATTCAGACTACAAATGGTATTTTTAATGTGTCGTTTTACACATTTTTCAGACATTTTAAAGTTCTTAAGACATTCTTACATTTAAGAGTTTAAATTTACGTCTCCCAAGACACATTATTTTAGTTTATTTCTTTAAAATCACTATATTAATTCATTATTTATAATTATTTAACATTTTAGACCACAAATGGTATTTATATTTTGTGGTTTCACATATGTTTCAGACATTTTAAAGTTCCTAAGACATTCTTACATTTAAGAGTTTAAATTTACGTCTACCAAGACACATTTTTTTAATTTACTTCTTTAAAATCAGTTTATTAATCTATTTTATTTAATTATTTAACATTTTAAATAACACATAGTAATTATATTTTGCTGTTTCACTCATTTTTCAGACATTTTAAAGTTCCTAAGACATTTTTACGTTTAAGGGTTTAAATTTACATTTACTAAGACACATTTTTTTTAATTTACTTCTTTAAAATCAGTTTATTAATCTCTTTTATATAATTATTTATCATTTTAGACTACACATGGTATTTATATTTTGTGGTTTCATACATTTCTCAGACATTTTAAAGTTCCTAAGACATTCTTACATTTAAGGGTTTAAATTTACGTCTTCCAAGACACATTTTTTAATTTACTTCTTTAAAATCAGTTTATTAATCTATTTTATTTAATTATTTAACATTTTAAATAACACGTAGTAATTATATTTTGCTGTTTCACTCATTTTTCAGACATTTTAAAGTTCCTAAGACATTTTTACATTTAAGGGTTTAAATTTACGTTTACTAAGACACATTTTTTAGTTTACTTCTTTAAAATCAGTAAATTAATATAATCATTTAACCTTTTCAAATACAAATGGTATTTATATTTAATGTTTCGTACATTTTTCAGACATTTTAAAGTTACTAGCAAAAAACTGTAAAACCAGCATCTAGCATAAAATATATGAATTGCAACGACGCATCATTAATATTGAACAATTCAAAAGTTGCATTTTTATCGTGGCCCGATAAGTTTGGAACGGCGAAACAACGAAAACAGGATAAACCGTGATGAGTGGCGTATCGGACGATTGTCCCTGAATTTATTCGGTCGCCGTTGTGATTTATCTCGTCCTCTTTCACGTTCTGGGACCATAAAAAATGGTTTTCATTGGTGGGGACATCGGCAATTTCCTGAACCGTTCCTTTTTGTCGCCCTACCAAAGGTCACATTTTTAATTTCAGATAATAGTTGTTGGAAATTTGAATTGCTGAAGGAATTTTGTACGACATAATCATCGATTATTTATGCGACATAATTTTTATCTAATCTGTAATACGTTTGTTTACATTGCTTTATTAATTAATTACTTTTTTTTAAGTATTAAAATTCAATACGCAAATCCAATAAAATATGGTAATGATAATTGTCTTATTACACCAACAATGATATTGTGTGAATGTTAATAAATTAATCACGAATAGTAATTATCATTTTAATGATACACTTTTTAGCATAATTGTTCGGGTCGTGTTAATGCCACAGTGTGTTATGGTAATTTTGCCTCATTCAATACTTGTAACACAATATCGTTGTTTAAATTTATATTTTATGTTATTGCCATTTATCTTATAAAAATAAAACGTATATGATCTGTTCTTATCAAAGAAATGACTCACTTCGATTTAGTTGAAAGTGATTTTTAAATCCTTGGGCATTTCCTGTCGGTTTTTCTACTAAAAAGATAATGATAAAAATATGTATCATTTACAGAAATTACTGTATAGTTGTTCGACTTGATTACGAAACAATGGAATGTAATTATTTCGAGATTACTAAGGCATGTAAATAAATGTTCATTCATTAAACGATTCTCGTATTAATTAAATTTTAAACATAATCTTAAGATGATTAAGTTTTAGTTGTCTATGGTCATGAGTTATTAGTCATGAACATGTAATAAATGTCTTTGTCAGCACCTGTCATCAAAATCAATCACACAATCACTATCATGTTTCATCACACCATCACCAATTAGTTTATTATCTCAAGTATGGCGGCATCGTCCAAGACCAGCGACGAAAAGAAACCGATTCAATTGTATTCGGTCGGTATAGATCTGGGAACGACTTATTCGTGTGTCGGCGTCTTCAGAGATGGAAAGGTGGAGATAATCTCGAATGAGCAAGGAAATCGAACGACCCCCAGTTATGTGGCTTTCACCGAAGAAAATCGACTGGTCGGAGACCAGGCCAAAGAACAGGCGGTCCTTAACGCCGAAAATACAGTTTATGGTAATGAGTTACGAGTATTTTTTCCCTCTCCTGATGATCTTTGTGGTTTTGTAAATGTTTAAATGGGGTTTTTCTGTTGGCCAGACTCAAAACGGTTGATTGGCAGAACCTACGACGACCCGGTGGTGCAAAGCGACAAGAAGTTGTGGCCGTTCGAAGTGTACAACGACCAGGGGAAGCCCAAGATCCGTGTACAATACAAGGTAACCCAATAAACTTACACAAATCAATACCAGCCTGTTGATTCGATGCGTAAGGGCGAGACAATGTCCTACTTCGCCGAAGAGATAGCCTCGATGGTGGTGGGCAAAATGAAGGAAGTGGCCGAAACCTATCTGGAATCGAACGTGTCGACGGCCGTGATCACTGTGCCAGCTTACTTCAACGACGCTCAGAGGCAGGCCACCAAAGATGCGGGGGTGATGGCCGGCCTGGATGTCCGCAGGATCATTAACGAACCGACCGCGGCCGCCATCGCATACGGACTCGATAATGAGGTACATATTTGCATCGATATTACCTACTACACACGAATTCATTAAGATAACTTACTAATAACCGCCGCATACTTGTTTATTTTGCATGGAAACGGACGAAAAATGCTGCCCGTTTGAAAAGCGGGCCTCTCCCAGTAATTTCCGGTTCCCTCCGTCGCATTTTAATGGATATCGGGTCCATTGTCTCTTCGGAATTTGACGGAGTCCCCACCGCCAGCCAGTAATAACCAGAAGTCTTTATCATTCCAATTATAGGAAAATTCAGTCGTTCACCTCCCGTATATGAGGCACGCCGTTCGAATACGTTCTCCCCATTCATTCCTATCGTGAATGAGCATTTAATTTGCGCCCCGCCGCTCCGAATTGATTCCATTGTTATTCAAATTCGTGTTTTGGTACGTTTTCACCGTTGATTCTTTCAAGATAGTAGGAGAAAAGCACATCCTGGTTTTCGACATGGGGGGCGGAACGTTCGACGTGTCCGTCCTGCTGCTCTCCGAGGAAGGCATCTTCGAGGTGGAGTCCACCGCCGGTGACACTCACCTAGGTGGGGCGGACATCGACAACCGTATGGTGCAGTACTTCGCCGAACAATTCAGAAGGAAGCACAAACAAGACATCCTGTCCAACAAGCGGGCCTTAAGGAGGCTACAAACTGCCTGCGAGAGGGCCAAAAGGACTTTATCCGACAGCAAGGATGTGGTGATTGAAATTGACGCCTTCATGAACGGGCTGGACTTCCAGGAGAACCTCACCAGAGACAAGTTCGAGGAAATCAACTCGGACATCTTTTTGAGCACTCTAGACCCAGTCAAAAAGGCCTTAAGGGACGCCAAAATCAACAACAACAAAGTATCATTTAACATTTAAGTAACCCCAATAAACTACGTTAAGTATTCATTCAGGTGGAAGACGTGGTGCTAATTGGGGGCTCAACAAGGATTCCAAAAATTCAAACCCTCCTCCAGAACATGTTCCCGGGCAAGAAGCTGAACCTGTCCATCAACCCGGACGAAGCTGTGGCTTACGGGGCGGCCATTCAAGCGGCCATTTTAGCCAGAGATCCCAACATTAAAACTCCTGAGATTTTGCTGCTGGATGTTACACCTTTGTCTCTGGGTATTGAAACTGCTGGAGGAATCATGTCCACGTTGATCAAAAGGAACTCCTCAATCCCCATAACACACACTCAAGTAACTTATAATACTATATTATATATGAGTGTGAGCAATGTTACCATTATTGGTTGTAGATATTTTCGACCTACGTGGACGACCAGTCGGCCGTATTGATCCAAGTTTATGAAGGTGAAAGGACGATGACAAGAGACAACAACTTGCTGGGTATCTTCGAGCTGTCCGGCATCTTACCAGCACCACGTGGAGTGCCCCAAGTAAGTGTGTTACACCGGCGCATCCACCATTATTGACACTCCAATGTTAGATCGAGGTGACGTTTGAGTTGGACGCGAACGGCATATTGTCCGTCAAAGCCTTGGAGAAGACCAGCGGAAGGGAGAACAAAATAACGATCAGCAATCACAGGGGAATTTTAAACCGTGAACAAATCGATCAAATGATCAACGACTCTGAAACGTACAAAGACGAGGACGGCGCCAAGAAAGCAACAGCTGCGGCCAAAAACGATCTCATCTCGCAGATCAATCACATTAAATCTCTCGTAAGTGTTTTAGTTATACGAGTTTTTGTTACGCTCTAATTGTTTAATAGATACATTTCGAGAGGTTGGGGAAGGAACAGAAAAAGCAACTGATGGATGTGATAGAGGAGATCTACGAGTGGATGGAGCTGCCCGATCTGACGGAAAGGGATTACGTGATGAAGAAGCACGAGTTCGATGGATATTGTAAACTAGTCCTTACTGATGCGTTCGTTCTGAATGTACGAGATGATAACTCAATAAACGAATCCGGGCCGAGTATACGAGATGTAGATTGATAGTTTGTGCCACTTGAGATAATAAACTAAGAAATAAACACTTTTATTTGTATGTCTGTTTCGTGCGAGTCTGTGATAAAACTGGGTCAGGAAAATAATCCAACGAATTTTAACATTAAAATTAGAGAATTTTAATTATATATTACATATGGATACTATTAAAATAGTAATAATAATGATGATAATTTGAAATAAATACAAAATTAGTTCAATACTTTATTGTGAAATAGTTTTTTAGAACTAGAATAATGTTGTACTTGTTTTTAAATTAATTTAATGTTGATGAAGGCAAAAATAATTATAATTTATTGGTTTTAATGAAAATTAATTGATTTTTCATGGTAAGTGGGAAAGGTCTTGAAATAAAACAAGTGATCATAATTTATACTTTATTTAATATTAACAAAATGTAAATCAAAATGTGACAAAAAGTCAGCATGTAAAAAACCAGCTTAATGCCGTCACTGCACTTTTCATCAAATCTCATAATAATTACAATGTTCCTGTCGTCTAGCATGATTTGCCCCTGGCTCTGTACTCTTAAACCTACGTAAAATTGTATAAAAATCACTAACTAAAATAATAACACAATATTAATCAATCAACAACAACTGCAATGATTAATTGATGCAAGGAACAAACAATAACTAGACAAACACTACAGTAAGATGGTTTGGAAACGGCTCGCAACGATGAAACGTGTCTCGAGGGAGAAGTTGAGGTAGGAGTTGAATTTGACAATACAAACGTTTGGCTCAATGTTCGATCATTACGAAATATTAACAACAGAATTGAAAACGGAGCAAGATTTGAACAATTTACGTCGTGAAACCCAAAAACAGATGCTTGTCATGTGTTCACAAAAATGGAATGGGTCCATGAGATTGCTTGTCTTTTATTAAAGTGGAACTGATATGCAATACGGCAGTGAACAGACAGTGTCAGACTTTTGTATGGAAGCGAGTTCGAAAGGTGTTTCACCGTTGCCAAACATTTATTGTTAACACATCCCGTATTTACAGTGCTTTGTTACCATTTTGATTTGAGGTATATTCCTTAACAAATATTATCATAGACCTTATTCATAAAATTTAATAGTTAAAAAATTACATCCCTTTAAACATCCGTAATATTTTTTAAGGAAGGTATAAGTCAAATACAAAATCGGCAAGATAATTATTAATATATATTATTTATATATATCTATGTACAGTCTTTTTTTGAAGCGGGTATCCCAGAAACTATAGTTCTCTGTTTCAATGTACAAATAAATAAAATAATACACATCGCAACATCTTAATATCTACATATATATAACTCTATTGATATATTTTGACTCGCATATGGGTTGTACTTGTGAGACGCGCACCTCGACTAAAATCATAGTAAAAATAGCTCGCACACGAAATAGTTCCTAAGATACCGACTAAAGTGTTTAAAATATTTTGTTCATTATATTAAAAAGTAAATATATGTAACTAAATACTATCAGCCAAAAATATTTCTTAGGTACTACACAAAACTATTCATAGTTGTTAAATTTGTTGTTGTTGTTGTTACTGTTGCTGTGGATTCTGCACCGATGGTCCTGCAACGATGTTTGTAAAACACTAGTTCCATCACATATTGCAAGTTAGATGCACATTGACCTAAAAAAGCTTACGTCACACCCAGAAGACAGATAAAATATGGGGGAACTGACCAGATAAAACAAACCCATTATTTACATCTTAAGTTCCTCGGTCGCCCTGAAGTTCGACAGCGTCTTTTTAATTCTGAGAGCCGTTAGTCGGGCCGTCGCGTTGTGGTACCAGCACTCCTTCATCAGCTTCGTCATGACGTGTAGTGCCTCGTGGCTCTGCCACCTGTTCGGTATGTTAGGCCTCTGTTTCTCTATACAAACCACCCTGAATAAAACACAATATTATTGATTGATGTTAAGGTGCAGTTTGGGTGATGTACCTTCGCATCTCCTCGATGGGTGGGTCCGGTGCCACTGCGTCGTAGAACGGCAGCTGGTATTCGTCGTAGATGCCGCCCACGTTGCACCGTCTGGATATCTCCCAGAATATGAGGCCGAGGGCGTACACGTCGGCCCTCTTGAACGAGTCGAAGTGGTGGATGTTCAGCGACTCGTCCAACACCTTAAAAATAGATCAATTAATATGTTTTACACGGATTGAATGAGGTGGGTGACTCACTTCGGGTGCCATGTATCTTTTGGTGCCGACTCTGTTGTTGAGTGGTATGTCAACAGTGTCGGTGGTAACGTCATGTCTCACGGCCAAGCCCAGGTCGCCGATGGCGCACGTGCCGTTCGACTTGACAAGAATGTTTTTGGATTTCAGGTCCCTGTGAGCAATTGCAGGCTTTCCTGTAAAATAGGCAAAATTAAACGTAAATAACGGACACCCTGTATAAAATTTGAGAGCACTAATAATGGCTCCTTACAGGACGGTCTATGGTTGACGTGTATGCCAAAAATGAACTTTCCAGCATCAAAATTGGTGGGTTTTACAGACATTTTAGTTAACACCATTAATCTGTCAAAATTTTTTGAAAAAAATTAATAATTCTAAAACTATTGGGTTTAGGTATAGGATATAGTAAATATACTTTATTTGCAATTACATGTAGAATTTAAAAATCCAAAAATATACAGGGTGTTCCATTGAAGATAACAAAATTACTGATATTTTAAGATGCACAAAATGAAACATAAATATTGAACACCCTGTGTGAAATTTGAGAGTACTAATAATGGTTCTTTATAGGATGGTCCTTGTTTAACATGTATGCTAAAAATGAACTTCCAGCATCAAAATTAATGGCTTTACAGACATTTTAGTCATACCATCAATATGTGAAATTTTTTAGAAAAAAATTAATAACTCCAAAACTATTGGGTTTAGGTATAGGACATGGTATAGCCATTTTATTTTCAATTACATGTAGATTTTAAAATACATAAATATACAGGGTGTTCCACTGAAAATGACAAACTTATTCAATATATAATATAAAATTTATTTAAATAAATAGTATCTAATTAAACCTTGACCAGACTAGAATGGAGACAATTAATTATTACACAATAATTTACCTTGTGTGCCCATGATGTCCATGTGCAAGTGGGCAAGGCCGGTGGCGATCGACAGGGCCATCCGTATCATCCCCGACGTGTCCACCGTGTTCCTGCTCAAGAAGTCGAACAAAGATCCGTGCTCGTGATAGTCGGTTATCAACCATAGCTGAGTCCACGTGCCGTTATCTATAAAACCAAATTTATAATAACATTGCAACAGAACAGAAGAAGAAGAAGGCGACCTTTGTTGTCGGCTGCGATGAAGCCCAAAATGTTGTCGTGGCGCAGCATCACCGTCTGATAGATCTCCGCCTCCCGGAACCACGAGCGTTCCTCCCGCGAACTGAATATCTTGACGGCCACGTTCTCGCCTCGCCACCTGCCCCTCCACACCTCCCCGAACCTACCCTGACCGATGATCTCGACCAGCTGGATCTGACGGGCTATGCTCCTCTGCACCAGCAACGGCAAACCTACGCACACAACGCTCTTTATTAGCCATTTACGAATTGATTGTTTCAAATTTGAATAGCTCTAAAATTACATAATTGCATCAGACGTTGCAAATTGACATGAAAACAAGTGGAAACGCGACGCATGCATTTTGTGGGCTCGGTGCAAAACAATTTTTATATTTAGCCGCTTCCTTTTGTTGTTTAATCGAGGGGGAGAAGCGATTTTCTTGGACGAAAACAATTCGACAAAAACTACTAAAAATATAATAATAAATCTCATAAATATTATATAAAGTTGGCGCAAAAACAAAATATAACAAGATAGAATGATTATTAGGATTAACTTTTTGTTAATCCAGAAGGCTTCCTAAAATTTGTTTAATTCACCTTGGAAGCAATCCAGCTACAAATTGTTTTAAGTAAGGTGCTAGCAGATTATTCAGTAGACCTTAGTTGACTTGAGTGTTTAAAAATGGAATGGCAAAGTAATGAACAAAACGCTCCAGGAAAGCCGAAAGATGACGCTAACTGGGTGAGCACCAACCACTGAAAATTGTCCCGCATTAATTGGTTTTAAATTGTATTTCAGAGGAAAGAGTTCGATACTTATTTTCAATTCATCGAGTCACTGCAAGTCTTGCTGACTGTGCGCAGGAAACTGGAGATGCAATTAGATGATTTAAAGTCCGAAGCTATATTTAATATAATGAATACAACCTACGAAACGGCCATCGACAATATTTCTAAGGAAATTTCCAACTTTCAGGATACAATTGTGGATTTGGATGAAAGTATGGCACCAATTTGTAAAGTTTTGTTGTTGTAACTTCGGGTTTTGTTGCAGTTCATAAATTTAAAACTCGATTAAGAAATATGGAATTCAAAACTGCTCTACAACGAATTCCTTTGCTGAGGAAACTAAACTCAGACGTATGCCTATCGTTAATTATTAATTTAATTATAAATTGCGTTTACAGATTAAATACTATGAAGGGAAACTTGAGAATAACGTGGGGAGGGCTGAGGAGAGCCTCAATAACCAAGTATCTTTTTTCAAGCAAAAATTATCAGACTTACTCAAACAATTATGCCATACAATAATTGAAGGTACCTCTCAAAGTCTTAAATTAATCTTCGTCATATTTTATACTGCAATTTCAGATAAGATTGTCTTTCTGGAACTCAAAGAGCATTACAGGGTATTGGTAGAAAAGTATTGTGAGCTTGAAAATCAAGCTGTTGAGCAGCATGCATCATTTGATCTGTTCAAGGTTTATTAATTTATATACAAAAAAATCGATAATTACATTGTCTATTTTTCAGAATTTGGTGGTAAATGAAGCAATTGCTTTTCGCAAACAGAAAAGAATCCCAGAGACTCATTTCGATGAACCTTCCGCAATGGAACTTGATGGTGAAAAGGACGACGATGAAAAGGAAGCCGACTGGAAAATAGGACGACTTGAAAAGAGAAGGCTAAATCAACAACTAGAGTATAATAATCAAAAGAAGGTAGAGTAGAAATACTTTCATTGCCATTACATGTAGTTAATAATAAATTAATTCTCACCAAACCTTTTCATGTAAAACACAATTTTATATTTCCCATAATAAAAGTAGTTATATGTGGTCCATTTGTTGCTATGGTGAACAGAATAATCAAAAATGATTTTTTCTATCCAGAAAGCTTCCCAAAGATTGTTTATTCACCTTGGAGATAACCTAACTACAAGAATGTTAGTCAATTGTTGAATTAACGTGTAATTTAGAAACAATTTGGGAATTGGATAAGAAAATCAAATAGGTCAGCTATACACTGGACTCATCGTTGTTATATTGTTTCAGCCAAAGCTTGAGACTCCAACAGAGACTTCAACTCCTCTGGTCTTAGATAAAATACCCGAAAAAGATCCCTGGATGATGGTAGAAAAAATTCTCACCTTAAGAAAATGTTTTTATAATATTGTTTCAGCCAAAGAATCCTGAGACTCCAAAGACGCCTTCATATAAAACAGCCGAAAGGCATATTGATCAAATTATGACGTTTAATCCATCTGATCCAGACTACATTGTTGAATAATAATTTACATCCAGAAAGATTCGTTAATTACAATATCGACTTTTTTTAGAATTATTTCACAAAAAAAGCAAATGTCATTAAAGATTTCATAGACCAGATACACTCCAAACCACGTCCCCCACCGAGACATGACAATAAAACAGACAAAGACAACGAACTGGATCAGAAAATCAGAGAGATAATTCATGCAATTGAATATATGTATAATATTCACTAGTCGAAGAATCACTGTAATTTATTTAGTTTCAATGTGCAGTTAACAAAAATCAATAAACCAATTAAATTCCCACAAAATGACTTTACCTGATCCGCTGCCGCTGGTGGTCATCTCGATCATGTGCCTCAGACTCACACCCTTGCTGAGTATGGGATGGTCGGGCGCCTCTATGCTCTCGTCCCCGTGGCCGAGATGATGGTGCAGACCCCTTTGTCTGCTCTGCATCGATCTGCAGTAGAATACCAGCACTAGCAGCAATATGCACAGTACGGGTATCAGGACTATGAGGATGATCTGCAGCGTCGAGTCGAAGCTTTCTTGCGGCTCTGTTTTGTTTTAAACTTGAGATTAGTACTTAGTCCCTTTGGGGGGTTGAAATCTATGGACCACTTTATTCAACTCTTAATACTTAAGTCCATAGGTTTCAAAATAATTAGAACCAATCAAAAACTGTTAGTTAAGTCACTCAGTTACGGTTAGGATAAGATCTAAGAGTAATACTTTTGTGTGGTACTTACCGTTAACAAAAGACAAACTAAATCTAAGCAAGCAAAAGCACAAGAACATGCAGCAGCAATTATACCAATTCATGAATACAATCTGATGGTAGAACCACATCATAATGGGAACCCTTCTGATAACATTAGATTAGCGTCGAGGAATGATTTTCTGTAAAAATCTATTGTTTTTAAGTTTCCATCGCAAACGGGACACAAATGTAAACGACGACCGTTTGATGTATATCGCACTGATCTTCGCAGTATTTTTATTTTTCCAATGTTTATTTGCTCTAAGAATAAGTTTGTTAATGTTGCGTGACGTACGAATAATATCGAAATAACTTTGCCTTGCTCAAACCAATCTTTATGAGCAAAGGAGTGATTCTTTCATTCACTTCAAAGATGCAATTATTAAGCATGATACAGTCAGTAATATAGAAAGTGGAACATACACATCCAGTGGACAAAATTGTACAGTTTTAGGTAATAGACAGAGTAAATTATCCACTCATTGATCTAATAATGAAGTGGATAATTTTATCTTAAGGTACATTCCTTACCACTTCTATTTGATGTTGAAGATCCTTCAAATTATCTAAACGTTCTGCTCTCACTCATAGTATGAGTCTCCCTCTTTATTTAATTGGAGCAGTGGATCTATGTGTTATATTTTCCATATTACTGAATATATTTTGTTCCTGATTATTTGTAGGTTGTTGTCCCCCAAAAATGCAAGATTCTCGTGCAATTACATGCATGTTGTACCCCTTAATTATTTCTTAGAGCCACATTATTCTTTCCCTGACAATAAAAAAGTTCCAACTACAAACTTTTATTAAATTTAATGGATATACATCAAACGCAACAACCATAAATATATAAAAATGTGACATAACAAATTTTCCGAAAACACAGATCGATCGTCCGACCCCAACATGTTCATCCCATTGCTCTCTCTAACCTGGACTACGTAATTGGATTTCCAAATTTTGTAGTATATCCGGATTATCATTGCATAAGTCCGGCTCATAGCAACACCGCGACGCCCATCCGTCTTTGGACGTCTCATTGCATACTATTTCGACGCCCTCGCTGGGTTTGACTACCATTTCCATTATGTCATTTTTATTTAAGCATCTATAAAAACAAATCAGTATAATTGGGGGGGTGAAAATTTTTAAGTTTGGGTCGAACCTTTCGGGAGCTGAAAAAATGGTGAGTGTGTGGAAATTGTGATTGTATTTTATGGTCATGTTTTATTAATTTGTCTCCCAAACAATGGGAGAAACTGTTAATAAGGATAATGACGTTTTGGTATCATAAATTGATTCAGTTTAGGGTTTTCCTTTTCCTTGTTGTTCTTATTAGATCTGAAGTGACACATTCATGACACTTTCTTTCATCACTTCTCGACGAAATAAATTTATTGATAAGCAAGAAAAGCGTATTAGTAGTAGTTTGAGAAACTTAGTAGAAAGTCGCTTGGTAAAAAATATATGCAAAATATATACAAATTGTAATATGTTTGTTTATTGCTATATAAATAAAGCGAAAAGTTTAACCACAACCTTAGATCAATGTAATAAATTATTACACATTTATCAGTGCCTGGATGATTAAAATATTAGTATAAATATAAGAAGTTTTACCCTAAAATTTTTATAATAAAAAGATTTTGTCAAAACTTTTAAAGTAAAATATGTAAATAAACATAAATAACGAACACCCTGTATAAAATTTGATAGTACTAATAATAGTTTCTTATAGAAGAGCCTTTAGTAAATGTGTATGCCAAAAATTAACTTCCCAGCATCAAAATTGGTGGCTCTACAGACATTTTAGTTAGGCCAAAATTTTTGGAATAAAATTAATAATCCCAAAACAATTGGGTTTGGGTATAGGACATGGTATAGTCACTTTTTTTGTAATTACATATAGAATTTAAAAATAGTAAAATATACAGGATGTTCCAATGAAAATAACAATATTATTAATGTTTTAAGATGTATAAAAGTAAAACAACGAACACCCTGTATAAATATGGAAGTACCAATAATAGCTTCTTATAGAACAGTCCTTAGTTAACGTGTATGTCAAAAATAAACTTACTAGCATCAAAATTGGTGGTTTTAGAGACATTTTAGTTAGACCATTAATCTGTCAAAATTTTTAGAAAAAAATTAATAACCCAAAAACTATTGGGTTTAGGTATAGGACATAGTATAGCCATTTTATTTATAATTATTAGTAGAATTTAAAAATCTAAAAATATACAGGGTGTTTTAATAAAAATAACAAAGTTCCGGCAAAACCGGAAACGAAATTTTGTTCAAAATAAATTCAAAAAGGAGATTAAGTCAAGTTATAACTGCTGTAAAAATTTCAAATCGATTCCTTTTACCGTTCTGCAAAAACTAATAAATAAGTTAGGTGAATCACCCTGTATATTAATATTTTTTTTTAATAAATTTACATATTCTTTGTAGAATTAAATTTTTAAGTAATTAAATTTATAAAATGTATGTATTTCAGCAAATTAAAAAATTACTTAACAATTAACAATGAATTTATTATTAGAAAATTCAATTTTAATAAAAAATAAAATATAATTAAAATTTTATTTATAGAAAAAAAAATAAATACGTATTATTATTCAACATTTTTTAGTCGAGTATCATGAAAAATCTGTAAGGAAATCTACATAAGCATTCATCTTTCAGACACTGATAAATAATGCATTATTACATTTCGAAGCGGCCTTCAAATATTTCGGCAACGTCCCACACCGCCACCGAAACTTCAGAAGCCCTGTGAAGGCAATATAGTGCAAATGCCCAGAAAATCTCCAGCCAAAAATAAATAAATAAAAGTAAAACTGACAGAAGAGAGAGAGAGAGAGAGAATTAGATGCGGTGGAAAGTAGTGCTGCAACTACTTGTTCACAAAAATAAAATAATCAGTCAATCAAGTAGTTAAAAAGTAAGTAAAAACTAAGGAGTAAATAAATAATTAAATATGTACAACTGATGCAACGAGAGTGCTCGGTCTCGGTCTACTGTGCGTAAAGTGGCGTCCGCCCTCGGGCGTTCTTTACCTTCCGGTAAGTTGAGTTTGGGGCGCAGATGCTCGTTGCAGAAGTCGTCGTCTTTGCAGCACTCCATGCTAAACCATGGCGGCTGGTTTTTATAGCAAAACATCGGGTTGTGCGGCGGCACCAACATCATTTTTTCCAGACACCTAAATTTAGTAGCCAAGCGTCAAAAACCAATTGGAATCGTTCAAACGGACATTTCGGTTTTCAAATCGGCGAGAGACGAGACAATTTTCGTTTAGGTTTCATTATTTTTTGGCATTTCACTAATTCGCTTTGACCTAATCGTTTTTATAATGCGGTAATTACGACTAAGTTCATCTGTTGAGGAGTGTTCATTCACAACAGGGCGTATCTAACATACATAAAATGTAAATTACGAATAGTTTTCTTGGATCTTTTCCATGAAATTTCTTAAAAAGCACATTCCACTCGAGTCCACATGATAAATATCGACATATCCAGATTTAAAATTAGGTTCAGTGAATCGGTTTAAACAAGACATATCCAACGTCTTTAATACTAAATCTGAGAAAAGTAGATTAAAAAAAGATACATCAATTCTGTGGTTTTGATCTTCCATTATCGATTGATCTTATAACTAATCGATATCGTAATTATTACTGATAATTATAGTGTCAGGATGCCTTTTTAATGTTGGAGAAAGAAAAGGAAAACATTAACAAAATTCTAAAATAATGATTTTATTATAATTTAATTACAATAATAAATTGTTAAGTAAATATGTTCATATTTTAATATAATATATGACATCATCTGATGATTAATATTACATTCTTTAATTAATAACAATTTTCTTAATAAAAATTCCTGCTGCAAATTCTTTTTATTAAGAAGAATAATTTGTGAAGTAAATTTCTTTTCATTTATTATTTTTTTAATTTAATATGTGTAATATTGATTATTAATAAAATATTCTTTGATAATATCAATTTTCTCAACAAAAATTCCTGCTACTATTTATTTTTATTTAGAAGAATAAGTTATCAGGTGAATTTGTTGATACAAATACTTCTTTATTTTAATAAACTTTTTTTTAAATGAATACATCGAAAAATAAAATATCTTCATATAATATCAGTATATTTAAACAAAATTAGACATATCCATTTATTTTTAGGTGTTCTCCTTTTTAGTTATCATTTTTTTAATTTAATATATGTAATATTGACATAATTTGATTATTAATAAAATATTCTTTGATAATATCAATTTTCTCAACAACAATTCCTGCTGCTATTTATTTTTATTTAAAAGAATAAGTTATCAGGTGAATTTGTTGATACAAATACTTCCTTATTTTAATATACTTATTTTTTTTAAATGATTACATCGAAACATAAAATATCTTTATGTAATTTCAGTATATTTAAACAAAATCAGACATATTCCATCTGAATCCTGACAAAATTAGACACATCCATTTATTTTTTAGGTGTTCCCCTTTTTAGTTATCATTTTTTAATTTAATATGTGTAATATTGACATAATTTGATTATTAATAAAATATTCTTTGATAATATCAATTTTATCAACAACAATTCCTGCTGCTATTTGTTTTTATTTAAAAGAATAAGTTATCAGGTGAATTTGTTATTAAAAATACTTATTTATGTTAATATTATACTGTTTTAAAATGAGTACACTTATTTTTAGGTCTTTAAAAGCATATATTTTTTTGTAAAGCGTAGTTGTAAATGGACATTCCTCAACAAATTGTAAAAGATACATTTTAAACGTAGGGAAAAAAACAAGTCTATAGACTAATAAATATTTATTCATTGTAAATATCAGCCACTTTTGGTTATTTCAATATTAATAGATAAATAATTGATCAGTTTCTGGGAAGAAAAATATTCAACATCCGTTAAAAATAAAGATTTATAGAGAAAACCTTGAAACGTTCAAAACAAAATAGGTGTAAGCCTAAACCAGACAATTTTCTAGACGATATTGTATTGGAAAAATCCTTGAAATTATCATCTAAAATAGAATCGAATGTTTACAAAAAAAACCGCCTTTGTGCATAAACAAAACTGGTTCTCACAATAGTTGATATTTTGCATTTATAATTAGTAAATCAATTAAAAATTGCACACGATTAGCTACTCAAAATTAAACAAAAAATAAATAAATAAAAATAAAACGTCGGCCTTAAATCTTGTTGTATAAAATCAGTGGGATGCGAGAGATCTAGCTAATAAAAAACATTAGTAGTAGTAAATTAAATTGAATATTATTATGTCTCCAATTGTAGAACGTGCCAATTCGTTATTCAAATAACCAATGCCAATTGTCCGTACGGGTTCATGTGTTTCGATTTATCGCAGCGACGCAGATACATAAAATTTCGATAATTTCCAAAAAAAAACAAAAACCATCAATAATATTCAATTCGTGTGAAACACATGGTTAGTCGTTTTGGGGACGTTTTAAAGAAAAAACACTAGCTCAAAAAAAAAAACCAAAGACAAGGGAAGTAGGGGGCACACTTTTACCTGCCGTCGCGTCAAATCGAAAAACCGTTTCGTTAACGCAACGCGCGTTGCAATAATTTTTATCGTTGCAGCAGCACAGCGGTTGCGTCGGATCGTCAGCCACCCGATTGTGGCACCAACGTGGCTCTTCCGGCGGGAAAAAGTTCTCCCTGTTCAAACACCTACGGGCCAGCATTAGTAAACTACATCATTCGCATGTGGTTTCGTGAATTATTATTTATTTAGGCCCCCGGAATTGGGTCGCAGTCATTGTTATGGTGATAGTTATCCAAAGGCGTACTTAGCACCGATAAAATCTTATAAATATTAAGTAATTACTCTCAACACTCTGGCAATAACTGTTTATCATTTTTTGGACACAAACAACAATGTTTAATGTTTAAATATGTTTGTGTAAAATTTTATTCTGAAGCCATAAAGTTTGGAAATACTTTCAGGTTTTCGTATTTTGTGTTATGGAAAAGGTTTTATGTCCCAAATTTCAGTCCAAATTAAAGATATTTCAAGTTAAATTATCAGTTAATGAATTATTTATTAATATATCAACTCCTGTAACAAAATTACATCAAAAAATAATATTTTGTACCACTTTTTACTGAAGTTGAAGTATATACTAGTACTATAACAAATGAGTACTAGTTAACTGAAGTTTTTTTTAAATAAAATTAAAGATGTTGATGTTGAATCTTATATAATTACATCAAAAAGTAATATTTTGTGTCATTTTCTACTGAAGTTGAAGTCTACACTAGTACCATAACAAAAAATTTCTAGTTAAGTGAAGTTTTATAAGTTAAATTAAAGATGTTGAAGTTGAATATCAGATAATAAGTTATTTAAAGAATATATCGACATATTTTAATCATTTTTAATAAAATTCATACTGAAAATTAAAATGTAATAATATTTTTGTGCCATTTTTTGCTGAAGTTGAAGTAGGAAATAACATTTTTTGTGCCAAATGTTACGTAATATATGTATATAAAATAACTTATGAATATATTTATCAAAATTAGTTTAAAAATGTACAAGTTATAAACATTAAGAACAGCAAAAATACATAAATTATCATCTCTTTATTGCTTAATAATATTAAATAAATATACTAAAGTGCAGCTTATGGTTGAATACAAATATTTCTTTTGAAATCTATCTAAAAATAACCTTAAGTTATCGATATTTTCATAAATAAACCGATAATTAAAATAAAAAAGTAAAATTCGAAAATTTTTGGATATACTGTGTAATAAATAAATAAAGCCAAATTATCTTTAAAATAATTATCATTGCCCTAAAATTATCATCAACATCATAAATAATAAATTTACAACGACAAATTTAATGGGAAGTATCAAATAAAGCTGTAAAACAATAATTTTATTGCTGCTGTACATTATTTATCAATTTGAATTTAAATTTTTAACAAAACTGTTGATTTACATTAACATTAAATGGCTTTTCCGGTACAGGATGGGACAAACGTCTCCGGCTTTAGATAGGTCAGTAATCAATAATTCTATGTTATTTTTAGAAACATTTAATTCAATTGTGAATTACACCATGTCCGGGTTATTGAAGCCAAGTACAAGTTATAAACATTTAACTAAAAATAGAGAAATAATCTTCTCTTTATTGCATAATATTTGTAAGTGTAATTTATAGTTTAATCCAAGCATTAACTTAAATAAAACAAATAATTTAAATCTTTTTCTCATAACACAAAATAACTCGAAGTCCTTTATGTTTTTGCGGCACAATTTTACTTTTTATTGTTTACTTATGTAATTAAATTACTGTTAAAATTCAAATTATCTTTTAAATTGCCTTGGAATCGTTATCGACCTCGTAAATATTAAATTTACAGTTCCTCATTTTACAGGCACAAAATAAAAGAGTAAAACAATGTTTATTAGGCATACTTTGTCACTAATCGGAACTGCAATTGTTGATAAAATCGTCAATTTACTTTAAAAACAAATTTCCGGTTCAGCATGGGATAAATATCTCCAGCTTTAGGTAGGTCAGTAACCATGATAAACGAACGTCAATATTGCGGTTAAGATCTAAATAGGTGCCACATTTTTATAATTATATTTGTGACATGTTTTGAACACAATAAATCAAAGGATATGAATAATTTCCAATGCTAAATATTTAATCTATGATAATTTTTGTGACAGCGATTTTCTGATGTAGGTTTCAATGCAAAACACCAAATTAAATAATAATTCACTTCAGATAGGTCAATGCATATGATAACGGTGTGACACGATTACCATTTGCCAAACATGATGTAGTCAACCAATACCCTTTCGATTGTCTCATTACTCTCAAATCATGGATCATGAATGAACAGTGCGTCTCAAAAATCGTATCGACATAAACAGTATGTTTGAAACAAATCCGAAAAAGGGGGGGACAAGTGAGTGAGTCGTGTGGTGGTTGCATACCGGTAGATGTATGTCTGTTTGCCCTCATGGACTGACACGGCGGTGAAGCAGTAGCCGTCGGTCCTGCACGTCGAGTTGTCGCAGGAGTCGCACTTGCACAGCAGTGCCCGCACACCTTTGAACAAAAAAAAAAATGACGAAAACATGGTCAACCAGCTCAATCAAAAATCCAATTCGACTTACCATCGATGTGCAGCGTGAGGCACAACGCGAGCACGCACAGCGCGACTCTGTCGCCCATTTTCACCGTCAGTTCGCACACCACGGGCAGTCCTTTTTTCAATAACGATAACAAATCATCCACAGTTAACTATGCACAGTACAACAAAAACAATCGGTGCACTGGTGTCGGACATTGTTGCGAGTCGACGACTTCACGTCACGACGACATTGTCCGGAATGGGGGGCCGGTGCTGGTTGTCGCCTCCTGCTCTCGCTTAGGTACGCCGTAATGCCGATTTGGTAAACAAAACAATTTTAGAAACTAGAAATGTCGACCATGATGGTGCGCGAGGTAACGGTGTTAATCGCCAGGCGGCGCCACGCCTCGCAAAATATCAATATAACGCGCCACATTTAAATAACATATTATATAATCATATTGTTTTAATTAATGTGATTTTTTTAATTCACGCCGCCGTTAATCGTAGTAATTAATGGAAATACATTTACAAGTAACATAAATGTATTATTGATACGTCTAATTAATTTAAAAATTATTTAATAATATAAAAAATAATTGAATACAACTTGACTTATATTTAAACAATTTTTAAATCGTTACAAAAGTAATAAATAAACTTAAAACACGTGAATTAAATTTTAATAATGACGTAAATAATAATTTAGTCTAGGAATATTTATGTAAAATTAATTGATTATCAATCTCAATATTTATTTCCCCAAATTTATATCAAAGGTTAAATAATTAATTGGAGTAAATGTTGGAATGTTGCTTTATACTCCTACAAATATGATAAATATGTTATATAAAATGTCATAAATTTGCCATTTAAGTAAATCACGATTATAATTTAGATTCAGTGCACGTTTTCTCAATTTAAAAACAAATTTATTCTTCAAATTGATCACGCAGTCATAATATAACATTGAGATAATAATATTTACATGTTGTATAATAAAATTTGGTATATTTTATGTTTTACTGCTTTAAAACAAGATTTTTGTATCTAAGATGTACAATGTAAATGATCACAGGAATGTGAACCATTTTTAATAGTATCATTCTTATTTTTGTAATAGTATAAACAAATAATCCAAAAATGTTACATATATTTAAAACTAATTGATTACTAATTAGAGTATTTAATATTAATCTATGTGTGTGAAGATTAAGTAATTAATTGGATTAAATGTTAAATATTAATTAATTGACTGTATTAAAGTAAAATAAACTATTTTATAAACATTTCCCATTAAAATTTAGATAAAATAGTGTTATATTAATATAAAACAATTTTTATTAGCATCAATATTTCTAAACAAACATATTTGAAACTATGGATATTACAAATATTTAAAATAATTGATTCTAAAAATATATTGCTGTAAAAAAATAAATAATATAATGTCAAATTAGTATAAAACCACTTTTAATTGTATTTATATTTTACTAATTTAAAATATCACAAAGAAATATTATATATATTTAAAACAAATTAATTATTAATTACAGTATTTAATGTTAATCTCTTAATTTGTAGATTTAGTAATTAATTGGATTAAATATTAATTAATTAATTATATTAAAGTAAAATGCTGTTTTATCATTAATTAAAATTTATATAAAAAAGTATTAAATTAATATAAAAGAATTTATATATTATTATTATATTATATAATATTATATATATATATTAATAATATAAATAAATACAATATTTAAAACTATGTATATTTAAAATATTTTAAATAAATGATTCTACAAATAAATTGCTGTAAAATAATAAATAATAAATTATCAAATTAATATAAAATCATTTTATTATTATAAAAATTTCTTAGAAATGTCATCAAGTATTTAAAATTAATTGATTGTGAGTAGCAACGTTCTTTATTTGTCTAAATCATCATCAAGTGTAAAGTAAATAATTGAATTAAGCTCATATGTTGTTCTCCAGTCTTCCAAATGATAAAATTTTTATATAAAAATCATAAATTTGATAGTTAAGTATATCATGATTATCATTTCAATTCAGTGCACGTTTTCCAAATTTCTTTTGAGGCATTTCTTCTAAATTTATCGCACAGACAAGTAAATATTTTAAAGCGTCCGAAAACAAAGCTTGAATCCATAATTTATATAAAACGCAGGCGCTTACGTATTGCAGGATTTTGCAGACCATTTTGCCAAATTTACCTTTCTTCCTTCTTTATACAACTGTTGAAATAATTATGACTTAAATTAAATATCTTATTATGACAATGAATAAGTTAAATATTAATTAATTTTATTGGGGATGTTCAGAAAGTTAAAACAATTTATTAATTACAAATACATTATATAAAATTACATAAATACACATAAAAAATAAATAAAAATAGTAAAACATGATAAATATTGTATCTTATTTTGATAGATAGATTCTGAGAATTAACAATAGTCGAGTCATTTTAAAACAATAACATTCAAAATACATTGTTAAATTTCTAGATAAAAACTGATGATTTTTCTATCAAACATTCGGTTTTTTTATTTCTAAATTTAACAAAATTAAGTGCATTAACAATTACTAAATTATTGCACGTTGCAGGATGATTGGGAATACATACATAAAGACTTGACAACACTGTTTCGCAGGACGAATTCCTTGTGTCCTGATCTTTTGGCTGCAACGTTTATTATTTACGGAAACGTTCCGAGACAAAACCGCATTTTTAAATATGCGACGACGGACTGATTTGTCATTTGAATTCATCAGGACGATGTGAATTTGCCCATTGGAATTATGTGGTTTGTGCAGAATTGCGTTGTCGTTGTTTTCGTCCTTTCTTCCAGTTTCCTGTTTACCTATTCGAAAAATGCCAAAATTGAAGGTAAATTTATTTAATTTATTTATAAATGTACAGAGTGTTTCTCTAAATAGACCGAAAACTAATCTAAAGTATTAAATTTGAACCAACTATTATTAACAAGGAAATAAATTAGTTGAATTTAAATAAAACCTTCTTATTAGAAGTTATGCAACCATAAAATTTTAGATGTTTCCACTTGTTATGCGCCCAAACTGACTATGAGAAATAACCCGGAGGGAAATCACGTGCACGTGCTCAAGGAGACGTATTCCAACGTGAAAGAAGTGAAATTTTACGGATCCATCGGTCCTTTGGGTGAGAGGCGATTATGCAAGATCAAATGTATCGACGGCCAATGGGTTGGTCCCTTATGCATAGACGAACAAGGTAATAAATAACTTCATTTGAGACACTCAGAATTTACATTTTTACATAACTTGCCAGAGAAAGGAAGATTCCAACCACTATTCAGGAACTGCAAGCTGGACTACTTAAATCCGAATTTAATCATCACCTTCAGGAACATCACAATTAAAGACATCGGCTTGGTGTACCCCCATGGGACGGTACTAAAAGCAAGGTGTCGGGAAATTGGGATGTACAAACTTCTCGGCAACTCCACACCTAAGTGTGAAAACGGAGTTTGGTCCTCCAGACTGCCATCTTGTGTTCGAACCACCCTGTTCACCAATCTTACCGGTATACTTTAATTAATTAACTCCAAAGTGCATAGAGTCAATGAGTAAATTTTTAGAAGATGCCCCACCTCCGACAATCCTCTTTAAAATACCTTCGGGGTCATCCTCAATCGAGCCGGGAGGTGAACTTGCAATTTATCCTGGAACGACAGTACATTTAGAATGTATATTTTCCAGACACCTGGGCTCGCCTGATTGGACCTGGACCGCACCTCTGGGTGAATATTTAACAGGTACTATTATAAAATGATTTGTTGCCAGATTTAACGGTTTGGGTATTAGGTTGGGCTATTGCTCCGGAAGAAAGGGACTGGAAGTACAGACTATCAATTTACTATGCTAAAGAACAAGACTCTGCCACATTCACTTGTTCAACTCCACGTGGTATCACCAACAGTATTGTCCTTCATGTTGCAGGTAAGCTTAACCTTTATTCTTACTAAAAAAATCACAATTGGGGGCTTTCGTAGCGGTCCACTGTGAGCCAATAACTGCTGAACTGGATGAGCACATGACTATGCGAAGTGAAGGCACAAAGCTGGGCCAGAAAACTTATTTCCAATGCCAAAGTGGATACCAAATCAACGGTGATCACAATATTACTTGTCAATTATCAGGTAAGATTTCCATTAGTTTTAAAAAAATATACAGTTTGATAGAGTGTTATTTTAGGACAGTGGTCAGGTGCAGTTCCAACGTGTGAACTAGTGAAGTGTCCAATGTTCCATCCTAACAGCAACTTAACAACGAGGCATTTAAAAATTGAAGAGCAAAGCAATTCATATGGAGGACGAATAGTTTTCAGTTGTGAATGGGGGTACAGACTAGTTGGAACGCCTGGATTGGAGTGCGAATTAAACGGCACTTGGTCGGGGATTATTCCCAAATGCACAAGTAAGAACTTCAATAATTGATAGTGGATATAATTGTGAATATTTTTTTGTTTTCTAGTTATCCAGTGTTCACCACCGATAATCCAGCCAAACTCCAACCTCCTGGTGAACGAAATTTCTGGCATGGATGGTGGCAAATATACGGTGGGGAGTTTATTGCAGTTTTCTTGTAATAATTCGTTGGTTTTGATGGGGGAGAGCACAATTATGTGTACAGAAACAGGCATTTGGTCACATCCGTTACCAGTCTGCAGACTAAAATGAAAGATTCAATGAAATGTCTTCTACCAGGGTAAAAATGTGTAGACGATCAGTTTAAAAACTTTTAATCCAGTTGTTCATTAACGAATATAGGGTGTTTCTTATGTACTGGGAAATTAAATTAATATTAATAAGGTTAATATGAAGTTGATGTAAGTTTTACGTAAGAACCAGCCTGTATATAAACATTTAAATAAAAGTATAGTGGAGTAGAAAATAAAAAAAAAAATTGTAGCATTATCATCTATTATTAACAATTTTTTCAATAATATTCAATCCACTAGAATATGTTGTGATCTTGTATATTACAATATTTGTTATATGTATATTGATTTTTAATAAAAAACGTATATTTATTATCTGTTGTGATTTTTATCCCACAACAATATTTGCAAGGATTACTTTTGTTCATTTTATCATAAGATAATAATTAAGTAAACACTTTTAAATAGATTGTTATATCACAGTACACCTAATGGACTAGGCAACCCTCTACTCAACCATGTGTTATCTTAGTTGCCTAGCATCTAAACTTGCGACGCGATAATTTTAGGTTAACTTTTTGTATAATACAAATTGTTTGTTATTTAAACAATATATGCTGCAAGAAAATATACAATTGGAAAAAGGGTAAGTAAACTTAATTAATGTATATTTGTGTAATAAAATTTTCTATAAACTACAATTAGCAAGCAATACATTTATACTGTTTATATAATTAAATTAACATTGTGTAAACATGTAATAAAAATATAAATAATATAAGATAAAAACTTAAATTTATTGCAATAAAATGTGTTTCATGTGACATTGAAAGTATGCTAACTAAAGCATATCTTATAATCTCTAAAATATGCATAATGCCACCACTAAAAAGTTTATCTATTTATCTGATATTAAACAAGATAAAAATGTTTTAATTTAAATGATTACCTGATACCCATCAAGATAAGGAATTAAACTTAATCAAATAAAATATTTACTTCAAGTTAAAGATATTAATGATAGAATATTAAGCTTAAAAGATAATATTAACCAATTTTTTTTAACAAGAACTTATATTATTTATATTTGTAATATTAAGCTTAAAAAATTAAAAAATATTAATTTAATTAAAAAAATAATGCAATATTTTATTAATTAAGTTTAGTATTAGTTATATTAAGATTAAAAAAATAAAAATAACAATCTAAATTAAAAAAATAATAATTATAATTAATAATATTTGAAATATTTAGATTAAAAATTAATATGTGGCACAAAAATTTAAATTATTGTAATAAAGTGTATTTCCAATGACATTGAAAGTATGCAAACTAAAGCATATCTCAAAATCTCTAAAACATGCCACTCTCTATTAGTTGCATAATGAACGACTAATAAAAAATTTATCCTTAAAAATGATTTACATCCGGATATGGTGAAGTTTCCGTCACCAGTTTATTTACGGCACCGACGCAATAAACGCACTCGGGCCATAAAACGCGAGCATTAAACAAAACTTTATTGTTGGCATGGTTCAAAGAACAAACAATTAAGGCGAATGCGGAGTGCATCGTTACAATGTACACACTCCGATAATGACGAACAGAGATCGTACACATACTTATGTGGGTCAGTAATTCACATCGAGTTCTCACAGATCATATCGATAAACCATCAATAAGTACTTAGTGCAAACAAGTTTATATTTTAGATAAATGGTGGATGCGCCGGCTACATTGTAAAAATACAAGCTGGATTAAATTTTATTGCTGCGATGTACACAAAATTTGCATTAAGCTAATTGGGTCATTGAAATTGTGGTTTTATTGGTGGTCGAATGTTTACCTTTGAAGGGAAATGGACACATTAATTACAGCCATAAAATGTAAAATCCATTGTTAGATTTCATTACAAGAGATTTCACATATTATATCAACTACTTTGTTGGGTTAAAGTAATTAGAAAAAAGTTAATTTTTGATAGATCTATAAAAGCCCCTGTGACGTCAATTCCAAAATTAAATTATGATTAACTTTACTCACTGTCGGTGACCATTAAATAATCGTATTAAAATCAAGGCAGCCTAAACAGGATCAAATTTAATGACTAATGTTTCCTTAATGCTTAATTTAATCGGTACTCTAAGACTACATAATAATTTAGGCATTGTTTAAAGAAAGTTCGTTAACCTTCCTGTTTGCTAAAAAGACATACTCATTAGAATTTTCATTAGTTTGCTCGACACGTTCTGATGTTGTACATTTCTTAATATTGACTTCAAAGCGAATTTCAATTGCTAATTTTATAAACGAAAGTTATTACACGATAATTATATTGTGCTAATGATCTCATATTAATTTAATTTATTATAAAGGAGTTTTAAGAAATTTGGATTTTTATAGTCTATAATAATGGTTAAAAATAAACCAAAAATTCCATATGACTAGGAACCATAAATTAATCTAAATGATGCTGTAATTAATATAATTAACAAAGTGTTTCCTAGAATGTTTGTCTTGTATTGTCTAAAAAAATGAATCACTAAGTTTTATATTGAAAAAATATCATTTCTGATTTTATTTAATGAAAACACCAAACAGGAAAATAAATAAGAAAACCACGACTGCTTATTCAGAAATGCACAACCGGAAATTTACCGTTTTACTCAACAGACGCATCATAAAAATTGTATTTTTAAACTGTGGATTTTACTTTAATTATCTGATACTTCACTATATAAAAATGTTTCAAGTTATATGATTTTCTGTTGCTAATCAAAATATTAAGTTTAGTAAATTAAAAATAAACAATTTCATTAACAAAAATTAAATTAATATTTAAATATTAAGTTTAAAAATTTAAAAATTAATATTTAAATATTCAGTTAAAAAATAAAAGCAATATAAATTAAAAAATAAATAAAATATTAGATTTTAATTAATAATATTTTAAATTCAATGTATAAAATATTAAAACTAATCAATTTAATTAGAAAAAATAAATTAAAATTAATTTAAAAAGTTTAAAAAATTAAAAATAAATTAAATGTTTAATTTAAATTAATAATATTTTTAACAGTAAGTAAATGATAATTTAAATTTATAAAGATTAAACTATTTAAATTAATAATATTATAAATATTTAGTTTAAAAAATTAAAATTAGAATTTTAAATTAAATAAATATGATTTATAGATAAGCATATTCTAGAAAAGTTGGTTAATAAATGACCAAAATTTCCTACAAACAATGAGTTGTTGTAAATATTTCCTTGAAGTTAATAAATCTGAGAAGTGGTTTTATATTGCACAAAAAATTACTTAAAACTTTATCAATTGACCACAAAAAAACACAAATCTGCAATGGCGGAAATTTGTGGGTCCAGTCCATATTAAAATTGAAACATTTGTGTTGTGCTGAAGTCACACACAACTTATTAGTATTAGAACCTGTGTGATCCTTGTGACTAACTCATTTGCATTCGTACAAAGTACCATAAATAATTTATTTCCATTCCTTACGTGCAGTAATGACTTTCTCAACACATGAGTCCATCAAATCACAAAATATTCGGAATGCTACAATAACTTAAATGCCGTTCTTGGAAGTTCTTGTTATTTGGATCAGGTTTAGTCACCAATACGTGCCTCAAAAGCCCACCAAAGAATTCACACAAAATTATTTTTTGTTTGTAACTTAAATCCATCTAGATACCAACGTGTTTATTTGTACGTATTAATTTTAAAAATATACTATTACAATGGATGAAATGACAACGCGTCGTTTTGTGATGTAAATGCGGGGTGGTCCGTTCTGCATCCAACGGTAGACTGGGACTAATCTTAATAGTTTTTGGTACCTGTTGAAGTCCCTGAAAATTGGACCATTAAAATCTATCTGGTTGTTCGATCGCAGAGCCTAAACATTAATTATAATCTTCCGAACACCCGAAAGGGTTTAATAATTATTTGGTTCAAACAATTATTTTATGCTAGGAGGTAAAATAAAAGATGTTTCTGTTATTTAATGCAGGAAGGAGGGAAACTTCAAGACTACCCGGATTGAATTTCTTTGATGGACTCGTTGGCTGAAGGAAACGTGGAATTCTCATAAAATACAGTCCAGCTTCGTTTCAGCTTACATTTCCACGTTTTAATAAAACATAAAATTGGTTTTATTCCGAACAAAGCTCATTTTACTGGCTGTAATTTTATATCTGATTAACTAGGCTGAAATGTACAGTGTGAAATGTAATAGAACTAATTAATTTTAAGGCCTTAAAAAGGAAATGTATTAAAGACTACAAAGATTGGATAAAACTCTAAATACCACAAAGAAAGTGGTCTGGTGTACTACAAAGAATGTTAAGATTGTAAATAATATAAAGATTATCATGAATATAAGTTGTGGGGTACAATGTAGTAGAAATTTCAAAGAACAAAGAATATACATATACAATGACTACAAAGAATTTGGAGATTCCATAGGTTGTCAAGAATGTCAAGAATTGTGAAAGTCTATATAAATATAAAAATAATAAAGACTACAAAGAATATGAAGATTGTAAATACTTCAAAGATTATAAAGTATATAAGTTGCATAAAAAATGTATTAATTGTAATCTTTATGCAGATTGTCAAGATTACTGAGACAATCAAGAATGGAATGATTGTAAAAATACAAACCAATGTAAAGGTTAAAAAGGCTACAAAAGACGTAAAGTTTTTAGACTTCACAAATATTGTAAAGAGTGTTAAATACCACAAAAAGTGACCTTTCTAAAGAATACACGGTTGTAAAAATTGAAACAAATGAGATGGATGGCAAAGACTACAAAGCACTAGATTAGAAATTTCAAATTACAAAGAATATAAGCATTGCAATGGCTACAAAGAATTTAGAGATTTCATAGCTTAACAAGAATGTAAAGATTGTGAATATCTAAATAAATATAAAAATAATAAAGACTACAAAGAATATGAAGATTGTAAATACTTCAAAAATTATAAAGAATATAAGTTGTATAAGGAATGTATTAATTGTAATCTTTATGCAGATTGTCAAGATTACTGAGACAATCAAGAATGAAATGATTGTAAAAATACAAACCAATGTAAAGGTTTAAAAGTCTGCAAAAGACGTAAAGTTTTTAGACTCCACAAAGATTGTAAAGAGTGTTAAATACCACAAAAAGTGACCTTCCTAAAGAATACACGGTTGTAAAAATTGAAAGAAATGAGATGGATGGCGAAGACTACAAAGCACAAGATTAGAAATTTCAAATTACAAAGAATGTGAGCATTGCAATGGCTACAAAGAATTTACATATTCCATAGATTATCAAGAATGTAATGATTGTAAATATCTAAATAAATATAAAAATAATAAAGACTACAAAGAATATGAAGATAGTAAATACTTCAAAGATTATAAAGAATATAAGTTGTATAAGGAATGTATTAATTGTAATCTTTATGCAGATTGTCAAGATTACTGAGACAATCAAGAATGAAATGATTGTAAAAATACAAACCAATGTAAAGGATAAAAAGGCTGCAAAAGACGTAAAGTTTTTAGATTTCACAAAGATTGTAAAGAGTATTAAATATTACAAAAAAGTGACCTTTGTATAGATTACACTGTTGTAAAAATTGAATGAAATGAGATGGATGGCAAAGACTACAAAGCACAAGATTAGAAATTTCAAATTACAAAGAATGTGAGCATTGCAATGGCTATAAAGAATTTACATATTCCATAGATTATCAAGAATGTAATGATTGTAAATATCTAAATAAATATAAAAATAATAAAGACTACAAAGAATATGAAGATAGTAAATACTTCAAAGATTATAAATAATATAAGTTGTATAAAGAATGTATTAATTGTAATCTTTATGCAGATTGTCAAGATTACTGAGACAATCAAGAATGAAATGATAGTAAAACTACAAACCAATGTAAAGGTTTAACAGACTACAAAGAATTTTTACAGATTGGGAACTTTACAAAGAATATAAAGATTGTAAATATTATTGAGAACAGAAACTGATTCATAAATCTCAGAATTAAAAACTTTAAAAAAGTTGAAGAATTTAAAGAATGACTGCAAGTCCTCGTGAAACACACTGAACGTAGGAAAGCAACGCACGAAGTTTGTTCGACTCAAGAAACAAAAGTTAAAATTCAGCTCCGTCGTCACGATCGGGTCGCAGCAAAACGGGCTCTCTCGGTTCGGTTTCTGAGCGCGCATGTCTCAGTTCAAAAATACACGTTGTAGCGCGAACGAGCCGTTTTCAACTTTAGTTCACCGCTGTTCATAATAGTTCGTCATCGGGCACGAATCGTACGTACCGCGTACTCGTTTAACCGGGTGAAGAGTTTCGGCCGCAGTTCGGTCGGTTGGTGCGAGTGTGAGCGCGAACGCGACCGCGGTTCTATACCAGAAAGGCACCGAGTTCATTTTGTTATTTTTCATTATTATTATTTTTTTGGATTTGTGTGTGTGACTTGAGTTTTTCGTCGAGGATCGAGATGAAGTATTTGGTGGTTGCTGTTTTATTTGCTGTGCTTTTGTCAGGTAATTTATAATTATTAATTAATTTATTTATTAACATTTTATTAAAAAAAATAATATATTTATAAAAATATGTAATATTAATTTTTCATGTAAAAATTTATTTTAATTATAATTTAATTTAATTATTTATTAAATTTATTTTCAAATCTCTTTAAAAAAAATTAACAATTTAACAGAAATTATATTAATTAAATTAAAAAAATACATAATTAGATTTATTAATATATATTTCCAGTTAGTTTCTTAATTAATTTTAGTAAAATTTGGAATTTTTAGAATTTGTTGTAATTTATGTAGATCATTCATATTTATTCTAAGCTTAACAATCTCTATTTAAAAATTCTTTATAAATATGTATATTTTTTAAAACAATTTTTTTACACAGAACATTATTTTTAGGTGGTGCATTTATTATAATATATTTTTTTAATACAAATATTCAATAAATTAATAAAAATATATATTTTTTATGTTATATAGGATTTTCCAAATACAGAAAATATATTTAATTTACCTTAAATATTCTAATATTTAATATAAATATATATTTGATATATTTGGAAGTTTTAATTTTAATTTAAAACTTATACAGGAGATTTTAAATTCAGAAAATATATTTAATATACCTTAAATATTCTAATAATTAATATAAATATGTTTGGAAGTTTTACTTTTATTTTAAAACTAATTCAGGATTTTTTAAATACTGAAAATATATTTAATATACCGTAAATATTCTAATAATTAATAAACATATATATTTTTTATGTTTGGAAGTTTTATATTTAATTTACAACTTATACAGGATTTTTTAAATGGAGAAAATATATTTAATATGCCTTAAATATTTTAAAAATTTACAAAAATAAATATTTTTTATGTTTAAAACTTTTATATTTAATTTACAACTTATACAGGATTATTTAAATACAGAAAATATATTTAATATACCTTAAATATTCTAATAATTAATAAAAATATGTATTTTTTATGTTTGGAAGTTTTACTTTTAATTAGAAACTTATACAGGATTTTTTAAATACATAAAATATATTTAATATACCCTAAATATTTTAAAAATTAATAAAAATAAATATTTTTTATGTTTGAAAGTTTTACTTTTAATTTAAAACTTATACAGAATTTTTTAAATACAGAAAATATATTTAAAATACCTTAAATATTTTAATTATTAATAAACATATACATTTTTTATGTTTGGAAGTTTTACTTTTAATTAGAAACTTATACAGGATTTTTAAATACAGAAAATATATTTAATATACCTTAAATATTCTAATAATTAATAAAAATATGTAATTTTTATGTTTGAAAGTTTTATTTTTAATTTAAAACTTATACATGATTTTTTAAATACAGAAAATATATTTAATATATCTAAAAAAATATATTTTTTATGTTTGGAAGTTTTACTTTTAATTTAAATCTTATACAGGATTTTTTAAATACAGAAAATATATTTAATATACCTTAAATATTCTAATAATTTAAAAATAAATATTCTAAGCAAATAAATATAAATTCTATACATTGTATTTTACATTTTTTATGTATTTTCCATAATTTCTGTTGAAAATTGTTTGTAAATTAAACAAAATAAAAATAATTAACCTTAAAAAATTTAATAATTAATTAATTTCATTATGTAGATATTTTTATTGTCAAAAATTATATAAATGAAGAAAAAAATCTAATAAAATTATATTTATTAATATATAAATATGATTTATTTAATTTCCAGTTGGTATCTTAGTTAATTTTAACACAAATTTTGTAATTTTGAGAAATTATCATGTAATATATGCAGATCATTAATATTCATTCCAAACTTAAAGATAGTAACAACCTAAATTCCAAAATTCTTTATTAATATGTATTATTTTTAAAACATAATTTTTATACACAAATTTATTTTTAGATAATATAGTTTCGATTTTAATTTTAGTTATTTTTAAATTAATTTACATTTATTTCTGTTTTTATACTCAATAAATTTACTTTAATTATGTAAATTTGAGTAATTCCATTATGTTTTTTTACGTTCATGTATTTATGCATTTGTGTTTAACATTTTAATTTTCAAGGACTTGTGATATTTCCTTGTTAAAATAAATGGTGAGACAACTCGTTGGCACACCACTGCCCTCGATTGCACCAACAATCTAAAAAAGCTCTTAATCACAAATAAATGGGAATGACTGGTACTTGACCATCTCGTACCACCCACAATTACGTCTGGGCAATTAATCATAATTATCTTTTAAACTGATAATTAAAAATCGATCCAATAAAACCGCGGTTACTGAACTTATTTTTCTTAATTCCATTATCAATTTATGGTACCGAGAACTAGTCGGTTTTTAACCCGAAAATCACTCACAGAACAGATGCTGGAGGAGAGGACAGTGAAAACAAACTGGAATGGAAATGAATGTGTTGCGTAAATTCTACATTCATTAAGTTATTAGTCTCCCGTGGACCGATAACCACCGAAATCTCCGCTCGTTTGTGCCGCAGATAAAATCAAATTGAAATTTAATACCTCTGAATTAAAATTTTTGATTGGATTCTAAAGTTTAATCAGTGTTAATTAATCGGAAAAGCTTTTTAATATGTTTTATTCTGTAGTCAAATATTCCAGAATTCTTTGAAAATTAATTAATTATAATTGTTTATAAAAATTAAGTCGGGAATTCACATAAAACTGTTTTTTTTTTAAATTTATTTTAATTAACGTGTGGAAAACCATATTTAAAAATTTGTTATTAATATATTTTATTATTATTATTATATTTATAGAAATATTAGATAGATAGATTATTATATTTATAGAAAGTCGAAGATTCACATAAAATTGTTAATTTAAATTGTTTTTTAAAAAGTATATATTAATTAAAGTGTGGACAACAATTAAGAAATATTTGAAAATGGGTTTTAATTAATGTATTTTAAACGTTCCAAAATTCTTTAAAAATTAATTATTTATATTATTATTTATAGAAATTTAGTCGGGGATTCTCATAAAATTGTTAATTTAAATTGTTTTTTAAAAAATATTTTAATTAAAGTGTGGACAACAATTAAAAAATATTTGAAAATGGGTTTTAATTAATATATTTTAAACGTCCCAAAATTCCTTAAAAATTAATTATTTATGTTATTATTTATAGAAATTAAGTCGGAGATTCACATAAAATTGTTAATTTAAATTGTTTTTTATAAAATATATTTTAATTAAAATGTGGACAACATTTAAAAAATATTTGAAAATGGGTTTTAATTAATATATTTTAAACGTTCCAAAATTTCTTAAAAATTAATTATTTATATTATTATTTATAGAAATTAAGTCGAAGATTCACATAAAATTGTTAATTTAAATTGTTTTTTAAAAAATATATTTTAATTAAAGTGCGGACAACAATTAAAAAATATTTAAAAATGGGTTTTAATTAATATATTTTAAACGTTCCAAAATTTCTTAAAAATTAATTATTTATATTATTATTTATAGAAATTAAGTCGAAGATTCACATAAAATTGTTAATTTAAATTGTTTTTTATAAAATATATTTTAATTAAAGTGCGGACAACAATTAAAAAATATTTAAAAATGGGTTTTAATTAATATATTTTAAACGTTCCAAAATTTCTTAAAAATTAATTATTTATATTATTATTTATAGAAATTAAGTCGAAGATTCACATAAAATTGTTAATTTAAATTGTTTTTTATAAAATATATTTTAATTAAGATGTGGACAACAATTAAAAAATATTTGAAAATGGGTTTTAATTAATATATCTTAAACGTTCCAAAATTCCTTAAAAATTACTTATTTATGTTATTATTTATAGAAATTAAGTCGGAGATTCACATAAAATTGTTAATTTAAATTGTTTTTTAAAAAACATATTTTAATTAAAATGTGGACAACAATTAAAAAATATTTGAAAATGGGTTTTAATTAATATATTTTAAACGTTCCAAAATTCCTTAAAAATTAATTATTTATGTTATTATTTATAGAAATTAAGTCGGAGATTCACATAAAATTGTTAATTTATATTGTTTTTTATAAAGTATATTTTAATTAAAGTGTGGACAACAATTAAAAAATATTTAAAAATGGGTTTTAATTAATATATTTTAAACGTTCCAAAATTCCTTAAAAATTAATTATTTATGTTATTATTTGTAGAAAATAAGTCTCAGACATATAAAATTGTCAATTTAAATTGTTTTTTTTTTTAATTCAAAAATATTTAAGAATTAGTCCAAAGAAATAAATATATTTATATTATTAGAAAATGAGGTAAATATTTATAGTAATTAAGTCATGATTCACATAAATTGGCAAATATTTGAATACGGAATCAATATTTAATGAAACAAATATTAGAAATAAATTTATTACATAAACAAGACATTATAACACAAGGACAAAATAAATTTATTGACAGTTTATTATTACATGTCCGTTTGTGTTGATCCTATTTCTTTATCTAGAAAGCATATCCGACACTAATTTTTCCGATGACCTCAGCTGTATTTTTACTCCATTTAACATGCCAGTAAACACGTCGCCTCAAACTGCTATCTGTGCAGTTTTTCCAAATTGTTGCTGTTTTCTGCTTCACACGCAGCAAAAGGTCCAATTATTGTGTGTAAACAACCCAATTTTAAACTTATGATTCATCAATTATCCAACGGAGGAGGAGTAGGTTTAACTGAATGGCCAAAAAGGACACAATTGATTTCCAATAAAGAATAAATGTGGCCTTGTTTCGTCGTGTAAACGTCGACCAGTCCTATTTGGGCCGCTCCCAAGTGCGCTTGTTAATGAATATCCACGTGGAACAACGTGTCGGGGGAGAATATATTTATTGCACGACCTGGTCATAAAGTCGGACGTCGAGAGGGAGAGTTCCTGGAGAAAGGGGTGAGCACACGTGCAATATTTATTAATATTGTTTTTGGCCTGTTTAATTCAAACACTCTGGCTTCTTTAATTGGTCCAAGGTGCTCATCATCTTCCTCTAATTAAGTCCCAGAACACTTGCCTTCAATTTTTGATTTGGTTTGGTAAAAATAGGACAAAGAAGTTTGTCTTCAAAGCCTCACGAAGAAGAAACTGATATAACAAAAGGAAGAGAGAGAAACTAGCCAAGAACAATTATTTTTTGAGTCTTCAGGTAGAGGAACAAATCAAAGAAAGGATTCAATAGTTTCTTCAAAGAGGACACTTTACTCTAACAGCAATAAAACTATTGTTTTACAGTAATCTATCCAGTTTTTCGATGAAGAAGAAGACAATGGGTCATCTTCTTCAAGAGATCATCCAACTTAACATTAAAGAACACAAAGGAGACTAAAAAAGACGAATCTTAGTGCCTGTAAACCTTTCAAAAGGAGATTTAGCCTTCCCTTTGTCCCCCAAGAGGAGATTTGGGAAAGGTGAGCACGCCAATGGGCCAATTACCTAACACCAAAGGTAAACGCTCCCGTTATCTAAGCACCAGGCACCTCGAGAGGCCGAGATGCACTTTTATCGCACTCCCCACGAACTGAATGAGTTTTACGGCTGCTCTTATCACTAATGCACACATCCACTTTATTTATAAACTTTTACGGAATTGATAAATTTATTCCGTGCTCATTAATGATGCGGTCTCCCATTCATGAGCTTATCTGCGGTTACTGAGGCTTCCTTATTTAATAATTAATATTTCGTGGTGATGTGTCCTCACAACAGTTTGGACAGGGCTACTTCATCACTGTCACGGTGTTAATACTGATTTTAAATAGATTAGTTGTGTTGTGTAAGAGGTTGTTATCTCATCTGGTTGAGAAGAAGCAAATATTTAAGAAAATGTCCCAAAAGTTACAGACTTTATTAAGCAAGTAAATATTATACGAATTAACTGGAGGTGTCGTAACGTTAATTTGTGATGATTGCGTAAATGATGGCTGTAAAAGGCCCGTATAAAAAATGGGCCTAATTACACAAACATTTTGTTTAAGATAATGGGTTTTATTGGACGTTGTAATAAAGCATCATTTTCTTGAGCTTTTGGGAAACATTGTTAAATGTTAATAACCCACATATTAACAGTTAAATTTTATCATGGGTAATAATTAATTATTAACAAGGATTGTCATAATATGAAATGACGAATTTTTATAAATTTTACAACTTTAAGAGCCATAAAAATGTGTTTAATGATGCAATAAAAATATTAAAAATAAATAAACTATAGGAAAAAATAAATGTAATAAAATGTATTTAAACAATTTAACATGTAAACAACTATTAATTATGAATTTTAGACTTTAAACAAAGAAATTTCTTCCAGAAGGTTGAAGACCCAATGATATTCATGGAACAAATTCCCAATTCCTGTTCTTGGTTTTTTTCATTAAATATTTTTATTCTTTAATATTTTAAATAAATTTTATTATATTCAAATTTGTTTTTATTAGTTAGAATCCTTGAAAAAAATCTCCAATTTGATTTTTTTCCAATCAAAATTGCTCAGCTTATGCAAAACGAAACAATGTTGTTCCTGTCAGTGTTCCCAATCTGATTTTGCGATCGACGAGTAAAACCGTCACTCACCATCAATTTACTGCAGTATATCAGGACAGAAATCTATTGAAACATGGATAACTGTCAACGTTTCAGGCATTGATTAAGCCATTTCCCGTTCCGTTAGTCATGATACTTAATTTCAATGGCGATTCACTGAATCCTCTTTCCCTATTTATGTTGATAAATCACCCCTTTTGCTGCAAACTGCCCCAGTAGCATCCAATTTAATTAGTATTTGAAGGGAACATCATTTTGTTTAAATCACATTTTTTACTTCGTAGCTGTGGGTCAATTAAATTAACTTAGGGGTTGCTTAAGTGAGTTACGATAAACAACAACAAAAATTATGCGCGTGTGCCATCTGCACTTAATCATTTACCCTTTACAAAAAGGATAACGGTACTCGTTTAATTTTTATAAATATTTATGAGCCAACCAACTAAGTAACCATATGGTGGTGCAATAATATGACATTGCGGTTAAACAACCAATGATTCATTCAGTACCATAACATAACTTCAAAGAATTAGATGATTAATGTTGTTCAATTAATCCAAACAATAAAATAATGTAGTGTAAGTCAACAGGTACTATCTCTGAGACCCCATAAATCCGTTCAGTTCGTATTTGTGCCAGCGAGGCAGTTAATTAAGCACAAACAAGCAACGAAATTGGGTTATCCCGGAACTAATTAGAAACCGAACACCCCTTAAGCCACCACGACACACAATATCAAAGGCAAATCAAATCCCGGACCGATTATAGTTCCATCCACCAATTTAATTTTGCCAATGACAATTCCTTCGGGCAATCAACGATTTGGAATTTCGATTTTCCGGCTCGGCTTCCCAGAAAATCGCCACAGTGGATTCCGCAACGTGAAATTGCACGTTGCACATCAAATCTGAACGTTTTGTGCAAACAGGTGGTTTAACACTGATAATTGTACTTGGGAATTTGCTCCAAGAAGATGGTCTTTGGGTCGACAACCTTCTGGAGCAAATTTCTTTGTTTAAAATACCTAATAATTGTTTACATGTTAAATTTAAATTTGTAAAATACATTTTATTACATTTACTTATCACTATTTTTAATTTTTTATTACATCATTAAACAAATTTTTATGACTCTTAATGTTGTAAAGTTTTTAAAAATTCGTCACTTCACATTATCACCATCCTTGTTAATAATTAATTATTAACCTCGATAAAATTTTACTGTTAATATGTATAATAAAAATTATTTAAACACAATAATATATAATGATTTTAAACAATTTAAATATTCAAAAACAAAATAAAAAAGTTTTAAGTGTAATATAAAAATTAAGACTATCAAAAGCTTAACAATTATATTTAAAAGACTTTAACTAATAAAAATAAATTTGAATATAATAAACATTATTTAATAAATATTAAAAAACAAAAATATTTAATGTTTTTTATACAACTTAAATATACAAAAACAAAATAAAAGAGTTTTAAATGTAATATAAAAATTAAGACTATCAAACGCTTAACAATATATTTAAAAGACTTTGACTAATAAAAATAAATTTGAATATAATAAAAATTATTTAAAATATTAAAAAACAAATAATTTTTAAAATAATTTAAATATTCAAAAACAAAATAAAAATGTTTTAAATGTAATATAAAAATTAAGACTGTCAAAAGCTTAACAATATATTTAAAAGACTTTAACTAATAAAAATAAATTTGAATATAATAATAAAGATTATTTAAAATATTAAAAAACAAAAATATTTAATGTTTTTTTAAACAATTTAAATATTCAAAAATAAAATAAAAGAGTTTTAAATGTAATATGGAAATTAAGAATATCAAAAGCTTAACAATATATTTAAAAGACTTTAGCTAATAAAAATAAATTTGAATATAATAAAAATTATTTAATAAATATTAAAAATCAAAAATATTTAATGTTTTTTAAACAATTTAAATATTCAAAAATAAAATAAAAGAGTTTTAAATGTAATATAAAAATTAAGAATATCAAAATCTTAACAATATATTTAAGAGACTTTAACTAATAAAAATTAATTTGAATATAATAAAAATTATTTAACATATTAAAAAACAAAAATATTTAAGGTGTTTTAAACATTTTAAATATTCAAAAACAAAATAAAAGAGTTTTAAATGTAATATAAAAATTAAGACTAACAAAAGCTTAACAATTAACTTTAACTAATAAAAATAAATTTGAATATAATAAAAATTATTTAAAATATTAAAAATAAAAAATATTTATTAAATAATTTAAATATTCAAAAACAAAATAAAAGAGTTTTAAATGTAATATAAATATTAAGAATATGAAAATCTTAACAATATATTTAAAAGACTAATGAAAATAAATTTGAATGTAATAAAAGTTATTTAAAATATTAAAAAGAAAATAAATTAATTTCCAATTATTTAAACATATTTTTAACATAATCAAATTTATGTTAAATAATTTTTTAATCCTGAATCTGGTCCTATTATTTTATGTTCCAGTTATATTTTTGAATTATTTACTTTTTAAATCAATTTCACGTAATTTTTTTTTTTAAATATCTCGGAAAATAATTGACAGACATATTTACTTTCAAGGATAACTATCATGTAACAAACAATTGTAATTGATTAATATTTTCCTTTGCGCATGTAAGACTCAGTACCATAACCTTTTAACAATGTTTGTTTAGTAATCGTCGTCCGATTCAAGGTAATTAAACGGACAAATATGGACGTCGCTAATTAATTAAATTAACTCGTTATCTCGCTTTCGATCTTTATGTCACCTTTAATATATTACGTAAAACTAAATTCCTTCACGGATTGATAATAATATTTATTTTTTTGCGGTAATTTTATTTTAGTCCAGTGAGCATAACGGCGACTTTTTTCGTCGCGACCATAAAATAACCTTTCCTCGATCCATAATTGACATAAATAACCCATTGGGTTTTATGTCCATTGATGAAACGAACCGGTTTCGATTTTTTCCAAATACCAGTTCCGAAAACTGAATGAACTGGTCGAAGTTTTGCTGCTAGCAGGAATGCGAATTGTGCATTATGTCACGAAATTTTAACACAAGGGTCGTACACACTTAAAAATAATTCAAGACGTGTGCGTCTCTGGTTTAATTGAAGTCTTATCATGGAGTGATTGACGTGCTTGAGTGTTTCTTGATGAAAACTTCAATTCTTCGATTGATTTATTTAATTTGTTGGTGTCATTGGTTTAATGGCAAACTAAATATTGACACCATTGACCTCGTTTTATCATTTTATCACTAAAATTTAATTAAAAATTGCTATTTTTGTGTTCAGCTGATCAACTAGTCAGCAAAGTGTTTGTCGCCAAAATAAATATTTGCACTAAGCTGGAAAGCAGACTAAGCAAACCTGAAACTACTGCATTTTTATTAAATGCTGCAGTTATCAGTAGTGTAACAAAGGTAACACATATTTAATGTGTTATGAGTGTGATATTTATTTAAGATTATCAATCAATGAACTTAGTTTGCAACAAGGGGCAACTTATCTTCACATAACAAACTTGCAGCAAACTATATTTGATTTAGCAGGATTATAAATGATATGAAATATGAAAACAAATATGTTAAATTTGATATAATTCTTGGAAATGTGGAATTTTACATAATAAAACATTAATATTGACGTAATTAATTTATTATCTCTGTATGTAATTTAAATATTATTTCAATTTTTAATCTAAAAATGGAATTTTATGAGTTGACAACAGTAATTATATTAAGGTAAAAATTGTGTCTGTTACTAATTAATTAAAATCCTTCAAGTTTTACTTTTGATTCTTTTAATTATTAATACAATAATCAAATATAAAATTTGTCTTAATTTAATAATTATTGATAATTAATAAGTTTTTTAAATTCAGGAACATTTTTAATCTAAAAATGGGATGGATAAAATTCATTTTAAGTCTCTACAACACATATTTCTTTATAAAAAATAAGCTAAAAAATGTGTCTGTTTCTAATTAATTAAAAACCCTCAAGTTTTACTTTTGAATTTTTTAATTATTAATACAATAATCAAATATAAATTTTGTCTATATTTAATAATTATTGGTAATTAATAAGATTTTTAAATTCAGGAACATTTTTAATCTAAAAATGGGATGGTTAAAATTCATTTTAAGTGTCTAGAACACATTTCTTTATAAAAAATAAGGTAAAAAATGTGTCTGTTTCTAATTAATTAAAAACCCTCAAGTTTTACTTTTGATTCTTTTAATTATTAATACAATAATCAAATATAAATTTTGTCTTTATTTAATAATTATTGATAATTAATAAGATTTTTAAATTCAGGAACATTTTTAATCTAAAAATGGGATGGTTAAAATTCATTTTAAGTGTCTAGAACACATTTCTTTATAAAAAATAGGGTAAAAATGTGTCTGTTTCTAATTAATTAAAAACACTCAAGTTTTACTTTTGATTTTTTTTAATTTTCAATACAATAATCAAATATAAATTTAGTTTTAATTTAATAACTATTGATCTTTGGGTCGTCAACCTTTTGGAGAAAATGGCATTGTTTTGGAACTCAACAAACAATTATCTGGCTGTAACATAAACAAAAGTTATATATCTTAAGACAGTAGGTAGAATTTCCTTGGCTTGATAAAAGGTCGTTGATTCACTATTAGACACAACAAAAATTATTGCACAGCGATAAGCCCTGATGGTAACTGAGGCTTTCCACCGTTTCCCATGTTCAAAAACAAATCCCATAACATTTAATCTAATCTCTACCATTCCGAAAACCAACACACTCCTGAAGTAGGTAACGGATCTGGATGTTTGAAGGATTTTCGGTATTGTGTAAACATCACCTGAGTCGGAACTTTTTGAGATCTTAAACAAAGACCACGGACGGCCTTACCTGTGTGTGTGTGTGCGTTTCTAATTTTTTCGTTACCTGACTCCAGGTTTTCTCGGAATGTATCGTGGGGGCACGATTTTGCGGCCGCAGATCGAATCTGAAGGAAAAAATGCAAAGCTGAAGAATCCTCAAGGGTAACGACGAACAAAAATATTTTTTCTTGGAAAAAATTGTGTACTAGATTTTGTTGAGTAAATACTTACTATTGTTACATTTTTAAATGGGTCATTAAAACAGGCAGATAAGGTTACAATATAATGTTTGGATTAGTGTTTCTTGATAGTGAATCTAGAAAATTCACACTATTATTCTTACCCACATTGATATTTAGTTTTTAAATTCCTCATAATAATCAAACGTCAGTTTGTAACTGATTTATTCCTCCAAAGTAATAAAATTGTGTTTAGTATTTTCTAACTGTTCTCTGACTGACTTTAAATGCTGAGAACAGCATTCAAATTCAGCAATTAATGGTGTTAAATAATTTATGACTCAATTGCTTCATCACAGGTTATTAAAACTAGTTTGTCGTGTAGTAAACCATTTTGCTTCAAGTAAAATAAAATTATTTATAAAAAAATGAGATTATGAGTCAATAAAACTACAATTATTTACTTGGAATGTTAATTGTTCATTAAAATTGAATATTAATTGAATTTATCCTGAAATGGACCAATAATTCTTTTGATTAAAATCTATGAACACAAAGGCTTTTCCCAACCTAACCTAACTTAATTAAGCATGATCCAAACTACTTTTTTCTTAAATAAATAAAGTAATATTTAATATATTATATTATAACAACGTTAAATAAAATTATTTTTCTAATTTATGGTCGATAAAACTATAACTACTAAATAATGAAATTGATTTGTTGAATTGAAAATTAACTGAATTTATCCAAAACTGATCCAATTCTTTTGATAAAAACTTAGACCAATCTAACCTAACTTATCCTAACCTGACCTAACCTAACCTAGTTTGGTCCATCCTAACCTAACTTAATTAAGCATAATCCTTAATATTTTTTAATAAAGAAATTAGACAATATTTCGTATTTTATAACAATTTCTTGACTTACTTTAAATGGTGTGGATAACATTCAAAGTTCTTTATAAAAAATAAGGTAAAAAATGTGTAAATCAAATATAAATTTTGTCTTTATTTAATAATTATTGATAATTAATAAGTTTTTTAAATTCATGAACATTTTTAATCTAAAAATGGGATGGTTAAAATTCATTTTAAGTGTCTACAACACATATTTCTTTATAAAAAATAAGGTAAAAAATGTGTCTGTTTCTAATTAATTAAAAACCCTCAAGTTTTACTTTTGAATTTTTTAATTATTAATACAATAATCAAATATAAATTTTGTCTTTATTTAATAATTATTGACTTTTCTTTCTTTCTTGACTTACTTTAAATGGTGTGGATAACATTCAAAGTTCATTAAATAATTTATGACTCAGTTACTTCATCATAGGTCATTAAAACTAGTTTGTCATACAGTTAAAGTCTAAAAGTAGGCTTTTTACGTCTAATAAAATAATTTGGTTCCATAAAAACATTTTAGTTGATCCAGGACTGTATTAATTTTATTCAATGTCTAAATTAAGTTGTACGAGTACAATTAAAATTGGAAGAGCCCTGTGCTGGCTATCAATTTGGCTGTGACATTGGTAATGAAAATTTATTTGGTTCAATAGCCGGTCATTATGTAAACAAACCTCCGAGCCACCATCAATAATCAATTTAAAACATGTCAAAGGGATAATTTTGCTTATTTAGAACCCCCATGTAAACACAAATCGAATGACTGGTCAAAACGGGACGTTAAAAAGGCGTGAGAATATTATTCTTGACGTTGGCACAGAAGTGCAGAAAATTAGGGTGTCAGCGGTGATGCTGACGTACAGGTTTTCAGGGTTAATCGAAGTTTTTTCCCGTCTCTCTCGCGTGCCACGGCTTGAATGCTAATGGGGTTGGACTGAGGTTTTTTGCACGCCTAACACGAACCGAAGGAACTCCGAAGCAATTTCAATACATCAACGGCGAAGACGTACAAGTCCGACAATCGATAAGGTTGAATCACTGTCTCGGGGTGTGAAATTACACTGAAACTTTTAAGTGGAAAATATCGGAAGTGCGCCTATTATGGTGGATGATTAAAGAAAGCGTCCCATTTAGACAGGAATTAAAACATATCTTAGTCTCATTGAAATTTCGTGCACGCGTCCATAAGCATCCACGATGCCACAAGATAAAATACCGAGAAAACCATCTCCGATGCACGTTTTGCATGCGGCTACGTGTCCAACCTTGAACGGAACATTAAAACTGCATATCTGCATCCGAGGTTCATCATCATCTTGCCTTCGGAACGCGCCGACCGCAGACAACAGGATTACTCAGTGCAAATCCTCTTCGCTCCTTTTTTATCGTCCAGCCGCAGTGAATAAGCACATTTGTTTCCATGTCGACGCACCTTTTTCGCTTTATTTAATGCCACCCGCAATCCACTTCTGACTAAATGGCTAAATGGATTAAGACGTTTCCGAGTTTAATGAGCGTCGAGGGAATTGAGGATGTGCTGATTGTTTCTTTTCTCCGGTTTTAACCCACAAATAAACTTGTGTATACATTTGTTTTGTTGCTTTTTATAGATATTCACTCCAATAATAAGTGTATGAATGGTAAATGTTGTAAAAAACACGATTACAACTTACAGTTTGTTTAATACTTAACCTTAAACCATAAAAATAATTATGTGTTACTGCAACAAATATAAGTAACCTTGATAACTATAATTGTCAAGGCTTAATTTTCGAAATTGTTAATAACGGTTTTCTTCGATTCTACCAAAAAGTTCTAATTAAAATCCTAATTAAATTAATTATTGATTGATGGATGAACCATTAATGAAACTTTAATTGATAAAGAATTGAATTTATTCAGAACTGATTCAATTGTTTTGCTCCAAATTAATTAATAAGGACACAAAGACCTATTTAATCTAACCTAACATAAAATATCCTAACCTAACCTAAGTTACTTTATTCCAACCTAACTTATTTAATTATAATCCAGATAATTTTTTTTTTCAAATAAATAAAGTAATATTTATAATTGTGATAATTTGTTTATTATGAGTTATTGAGTATTAAAACCAATACCAACCAAAATAACCCAACTTAACCTAACCTAACCTAACCTAGTTCCACCTCTTAACCTAACTTAATTAAACCTAACACAAACTATTTTTTTCTAATAAATAATATTTATAATTATGTTAATTTGTTGATTATGAGTAATGGAGTACAAAAATTGTTTTTCCTTGTTCTTTTCAAACTTAGTTTCAGAATAAAGGGTTAAAAATAACAGGAAAGGGACCAAAATATTTCTTCTCCCACCTGATTATACTTCTAATCAAACCAAATAACCCAATTTAACCTAACCTAGTTCCAAATTCTAATATAACTTAATGAAACCTAACCCAAACCATTTTTTCTAGTAAATAATATTTATAATTATGTTAATTTGTTGATTATGAGTAATTGAGTATAAAAATTGTTTTCTTGTTCATTTTTCTTTAAAACTAAAGTGTTACGAATGTCAAAAGACGGACCAAAACATTATTTTCTTTCACCTGTTTGTATGAAAAACTAATACAGAATTAATGTATCAAAATTCCACTGAAAATTTAGCTAAAGTTCATTTTCACATAACATGTTTTTCCTGAGACGACACAGCAAATTAAACCGAGTGCAGCTCACCTGTAACTTCTGGCAAACTTGGGGAATGTTGTTGAGCCAACAAATAATTTAGTGAACAAGTTTCGTCAGATGGTGTTGATGGTTTAAGTTCGTGCCGCCCCGAGGAGTCGGTAAACGCTTCCAACTTTTACCCCAAACTCGATTTGCGGTCGCCTTTTTCGTTTTTTGGCTTGTTTAAAGGGAAATTTACCGGTGCAACTGCTGAAATGAAGTTGTGAACTTCGCTGATTAATGTTGTACGCGTTTGTAATTAAAGACCCGAACTTGTATGGATGAAATGTATTTAAATAGTTTGTACAAATCACATATAATTTATGGTGGCAAAGAATTACACCTCGGCCATGTAATGGCTCGTTGCAATGTCTGAAATTCATCTTGTGTTAGAACCCGTTTTGCTGCCGATCGGCATTCGAAAATTTAATAAAACATACATGGTGAGACTTGTAATTAACCGTAATCACTTTTGTATATAAAATGGACACTTAAAACGTAATGATACGTGTCCCAGCTTCGCCTACGTTCACAGTCTTCAAGAGAGCCAATTAAAATTATGACGCGAGGGCATAAAATTATCTGCTGAAAAACTAGTCCATCGAATCCATCGATCGAAGGAAAACAATGTTATGTTTAGTGTCATAACTTCATTTTACGCCAAGGCTGAGGCAATAAATGTTAATTGTGTGGCCATTTTCTCCTCCATCAACAATGGGAGCCAACATGGAACTAGAAACTTTGAAGATAAAAACCGGGCTGATCATTTCAGTTGGGGCCTGGATTTTAAAGCAATGTTTTATTCATGTCCTGGATTGTTTCGATTCAAATTTATTACCCATTTCAAAACGGGGTTCGTGCCGAATTAAAATAAATTCCATACAGAATTTTGAAGAAATAAGCTGAGGCCACTTATCGTCTGAATATGGATGGAAATGTATAACAACTAACTTTAATCATGTAAATAAAGGTCAACTGGTCTGCAAAATATAAAAATCCCATTTTAGCTCCATTAACTCGTGCATAAACACTGAATTCACTCGGATACAGTTCAGGTTCACTTCTAATAACCTTTGAGTTACAATCACAGACTCCGCCGGAGTGTTTCGGCGCCAGCATCACTCCTTCAGCAAATCAATAACCTAACTGGTAACAATCGTGGAAGACAGAAGCCAATTTTTTGTTGTACAACGACTGTAATCATCTAATTAAGCCTTGACGAGGCTAATAACTGGCAATTATCACATTGTCATTAAGCCGGACGAGGAATTCAGCAAATTGCCAACAAACACGGCCACAACCTGGACGCATCTCCTCCGTATATTTATCTTTGCACTTAACGCCCTCGTTTAAATACCAAAACTGGTTTGGACGAGGTGGAGTCTTACTCTCCTCTTATCGGGCCTAATACATATTCAAGTGATTCGGAAACGTGGTGCGTGTGATAAGTTTTTCAATTGAAGTAATTGAGTGCACCTTTCGTCTTAAAATAGATCCCAGTTTAAGTTTGGCTCGAGATGCGTCACGTGGCGTTAAATTATGCATTTTCTATTATATTGTTGCTCACTTCCTTATTGTTACGTCGTCCTTGAGTCTACTTTGTAACTGCACCGATTATCAATCAATATTCTAATAAATTCTACAATTTTCTCACACACTGAAAAAAGGCTTCGGACATTTATTTTTAGCGATTCTGTCACCGCCGTCTCGAAATACATAACTAATAAACTGAGCTTTTGGAGATTGAGGCGCAACGACGAATAAAACAATGTTTACGGATTTTTCGGGGCAATAAAAACGGTCGTTTGTGACTGAACGAGGCGAAATAAAATCAAATAAAACGGGCTCACGGTGCAGCATGTGGTTGCAACGTTGCACAAAGGTTTTTTTTTAGGATGGGAATTAGTTTACAGATTCTTGGAGGCTGTTGGGAACATGTGGAGTTTTATCGCATCAATTTTTAAAGGGAATGTTTCAGTTTTTAAGTGTTGACGCCAACGGACTTGTTTTGCTGCAGGTTTTATTAGTAAGCTGCTTTTAGATGAGATATAGTTTTATAATTATTGGAGGCATTCCAAAGTAGAGTATTTTTAACATTAGTTCTAAGTTTTTCTGAATTTTGAAACATCTCCAAGTTTGTATCGAGACTTGAGATCAATAAACATTTTAATGGTATAGAAACAAGTATTCCCAATAATTTGTATTAAGCTTATTTTGGACAAAAAAAATCATCAGAAATATTATGAAATGTAGCATTTCATCACGTCAATTTTTAAAGTTAATATTGCAATAAAATACAGTCTGAAAGAAAACTGAAACCAATAAACTTCAGGTTTCTTCATAAAGCTGGTTTCACATAAGAAATAGTATTATAATTATTATTAAAGAGTCCTTAAAAAGAGACACATATCTTTAAGAGAATATTTCGATAAAGAAGAGTCTGAAAGAAGACTTGTTTTGCTTCAGACTTCTTCATAAAGCTGGTTTCAGATGAGAATGGTTTTTAATTAATAAAGAATCTTAAAATGAGATACATATTTTTTTGGTTAGTTCAAAGATTTTCAAAAATATGAAAAATCTTTAAGTTTGTATGAAGATTTGAGACCAATAAACATTTTAATGGCTTAAAAACAATTATACCCAATAATTTATTAGGCTTAATTTTGATGAAAGAACCATCAGAAATACATAAAATAGAGTCTGAAAGAATTCTGAGGCCAATAAACTGGTTTTTCTTCAAGTTTCAGTTACTTCAGTTGTATTAAACTGCTTTCAGATGAGAAAAGGCCCTTTAATTATCTATTTTTTCAACTTTTCCTAACTGCATTAAACCGATATTGATCCATTAAATGCAGGGTTCAACAAACCAACTAACGGTTCATCTTGAATAATTGCCGGGCTTAGTCGATTTAATGCATGAGAGCTTAAACATAACGAAAAAAGAACGTAATTGTCCCTTAAACGATCTAATAAGCGGACATAACCTTTGCCAGACGCGAATAATCAACAAAGATGAATCGAATAAGTGAAATCCAGCTCAATTAATTAAAAAAAAAAATAGCCGGAAAAGGACCTTTATTACCTTCAGTAACGAAGCTTTTTAGAAGCCGACTTGGCTGTAATCAGTTTTACATGAATGTGCGGCGGGACTTTCGTAAAGGGAAGATTAATTATCGCGTTTTAATTGAATATACGTAGTTATCCTGTTTGTTCGAGTCTGGACGAATTTAATAGTCCGAAAATGAGATCCAGACATATTGTAACTGTTGTAAATCAGTAATAAAACAGGTGTTTAGGCCTTTTTCCTCAATGGAAGGTGTTCAATAGACCCCCTTTTTATTGTACAGGTGTTCATCTGGGGTCGTACTTTTATGGCTGTCAAGACTGAAGAATTTCAGGAACTGAGGTGCAACTTTCTAATGCGCATATCAATGTATTATAATAACTGGATCATAGGGCACAATCAATAACATGTTTTAATTACTTTAACATACATAAATATAAAGCATTAATTGTATTATAACAGGCCATAAATTTTATTATCAACAAAGTGTGCGCACTGAAGTTTGTTTGTCAATCGTTTTAATATTTCCTGAATTATGAAACACTTGCACGGCTTATTAAAACATAAATCGTGCAGCCGGCTGATCAGATTTTTCATCCGTCGGATTAATTCCGGTTCCACGAACAAACGGTCGCAATTATGTTGTCATATTTCTGAAACAAAAAGCCCCAGTGGGCCGGAGGCCCATTGTACTTTGCAGTAAAACAAAATTGAGTCTTTGTGATCACATATTGTTGTCTGGTTTTGACTGAGCCTCTTTGTTTCATGGAATGAATTCAATTTACTTACTGGTTATTTATTTATAAATAACTATGTTGGTATTCGCTGAGTTCGATTGGAATGTTCTCAGACGGCATCCAAAGAATTTCCAGTGCCTCCGAAATGGGGGTGAATGGAGTGGTCTCAACAACAATCGATGGCACAAACTTGAGCCATTAAAATTTAAATACTCATATGAGGAATGCCCATCCATAATCATACGGGCCCAGCTGATAAATAAATATCCTTAAGACTATTATGAACCTCCCTAATTTCTAGAGGCGGGCTCGTGTAATTATTTCACTTTTGTTCACAGATCCAAAAGCCGACCGAGGATTATTTTTAATCTGTCGCGGGTTAGGGTGAGAACTGTAAGCTTTTTAAAGAGTCTCGATTCGATATTCATAAATTTCGACGGCATGTGACACAAGTGGAACTAATCTCTGGATGAGATCGACCACGAATGCCTTTGATAGAAATGCTAATGGACGTTTTAAGATGGAGGAATTTTTTGTCATCCTCTAGCATTTAGTTCTTGCGTTAAAGAAATATTTCTCTTGTTGTTTATTTATGAAAACATTAAGGTTCCAAATCGATTACTGATGGAAGTGTGTCAAAGACGTTAGATTCAAAATGTCATCTCGTAATTGAATGGGCTCCATTGTGTGTTCGTACATCCATTAACTAAAATTACAATTCATTTATGTACATAGTCGAATAAAAAAATGTTTATTTAATCATTCATGACATTCGTAATGATTTTTATGCCCGTTTGCCTCATAAACTGGAACTGAGGGAAGTAGGAACTGAATTTTATGGGTTTATTGACATTGATAATGCGGCCTGTACATGAACCGAGATCTTGTTCCACACCAAATTCGTTTAGGGCTTAATAAATTGAATCGATACGTTTCCGAAACGGCGATTTACATATGTAACATGTTAGTCGGAATTTTCGTTGGCACCACACGTACCGTTGCTTCGAATTTCAATGGCTTCATTCCTACCTTAAAAATTTAAATTACCTTGTGATAGTTCCAGCTTCTTCTAAATCTTCTTTATATCGTCAAGTTTAATGAGTCTGTTTTGTAATTCTTTAATCCAAAACAAGATTAGTATAAATTTACGTTATTATACTTGTTTTAGTAACAGTAAAAAGTTTATTGAATACAGTTTTCATCTGTTACTAAATGCTTCATAATGCAATTTGATCAAAATTTATTTAAATATTATCTGTATTAAATATTTTTTATATTTGTGATTTATTTATACTTTGTAGATTTATATTCAATTTATTGTTTTAGTATATATTTTTTATTGGTTTCCACGTAAATTTCCATCAATGGTTTTTAAATACAGTGAAAAATTTTAAGTAAATTACGTACAAATTTATAATATATTTATAGATTTATCAACAATTAACGTGGATTTATTCAGATTTGGGGTATTTTTTTATTGATTTCATATAGTTTCCAATAGTTTTCAAATACAGTAAAATTTATGAATATTTTGTATAAATCTTAAATAAATCATGAATAAATTTATTGTATATTTACAAATTTATATACAATTAACGTGGATTTATTCAGATTTGGGGTATTTTTTTATTGATTTCATATAGTTTCCAATAGTTTTCAAATACAGTAAAATTTATGAATATTTTGCATAAATCTTAAATAAATCATGAATAAATTTATTGTATATTTATAAATTTATATACAATTAACGTGGATTTATTCAGATTTGGGGTAATTTTTTATTGATTTCATATAGTTTCCAATAGTTTTCAAATACAGTAAAATTTATGAATATTTTGTATAAATCTTAAATAAATCATGAATAAATTTATTGTATATTTGTAAATTTATATACAATTAACGTGTATTTATTCAAATTTGGTGTAATTTTTTATTCATTTCATATAGTTTCCAATAGTTTTCAAATACAGTAAAATTTATGAATATTTTGTATAAATCTTATATTTATATATATATATATATATATATATATATATATATATATATATATATATATATATATATATTATATATATTATATATAAATTTTAAATAAATCAAGTATAAATTTATTGTATATTTGTAAATTTGTATACAATTAACGTGGGGATTTATAAATTTTTTATAAATTAGGGTAACAAATACACTAATAATATAAATTTTAAACAAATTATGTATAAATCTATTACCTTAAAACATTATAAGTTTATATACAATTTATATATAAATTTTGTGAGCTTTATAAGTTGTGAATATTTTATGTAAAATTTCTTACATCTAAAAATGTGAAGTTCAAAGAGTACTTTGACTGTTACAAGGACGTTTTCACTCTCGACATTTGGGCGCCATAAAAATTCACACCACGAGTCGACCAAAAGCGAAACGAAACGCGAAGGAAGTGGCCCATTAGACGTTACCAAATTCAATTTAACTCTTGGCATCCACACGACAAATTAGCTTTGACTTTTTTAATGGGTTTGCGTACCTTTTAATTTAAACAAACCTGATTTAAGTTCGTATTTGTAAACACACAATTATTGCTTTGTGTCTGAGTAAATAAGTTATCGATCAGACAACAACTTGGTGGTACAGAGATGGTGATTCATTCGGATGAATTGCATTCAAGACGGTTGTCATTTGATCCATTATAGTGATGTATAACGTTTTAGATAGATAGATGCACAGACAACAATAAAACCAGATATGACAATGAAATATTTCAGTTCCTTCAAGTGGTCCTCGATTCATGAAACGAGATATTAAATGTAGTTTGTTCTGGTCCATTGAACGGAGCAACAACAGATTTGATTTATGTGGAGGGAAGATTCCAATCTGATCTGACTCTAATTGTGTTAACAAAGATCTAATTTAATCAATAGTTTTTCAATTCCCTCTTTTGTTACAGGTGTGTATACTAAAAGGCTTCAATTAGTAGTAAGTACTAAAACGAATCATAATTGCTCTCATTCTTGTCCATCAGTAACGGTTGGTACTTTTTGCTGTCGATTAACCCACGCCCAAAAACTTGATAACCGTTATAAGCTATTACAAAAAAACTACAACCTTCGTAGTAAAAAATAGACACGATGGTGACCCGGGGCCAAAACGTTGGACGCAGACAGTTTGACGCTGACCAACCTACTTTAGGAACATCGGACAGTCATCGAAACGCATCGCAGGACGTTCAACTTTCGTTCACTCAGGAATTAGTTGCGTGTGTGTTATGCTGGATCATTTAATTAACTCGAATTTGGGTAATTAGTTTCCAAGGGGTCGATCTAAAATAATTACATCAGATGTACCGTTGGAAATTTGCCCAGTTAGTTATTAAATCCTTTTAATTATCCATTGGAAACAACAATGTTTGATGTGAAATTCGTTTATGCACGTCAAAACAAACGAAGTATTTATAGCTCTTTAATAGGAAAATTAAGCTTCGAATCCTGAACATTCTGAGGCAATAAATGAGAGGAGCACGGAGATAAATCACGGTTACGAAATGCGCCAAAACATGTTTGTAAGTCGGTGGGAAATCTGGTGATACACAGCCGTCCAAATTCTATTTTAAATCGCTGGCATGCGGAACACCGTCCAAACATAATTCAGCAGGAATTGCACGCTGCTCCTCCTGCTTTTTTTTGGATGCAGTGACAGAATTACTGGTTGGACACTGTTCGGTCAAAGAATGCAGAGGCATTTAATTGTGTTGCGACAGTACTACCAATTACCGGAGTTGAACGTCTGCTCAGGAAATTAATGTTAATGAAATCGTTGCGAATTCAAGTGTGGAACAATTGTGTTGTTTAAACATGTGCATATTTGGTCCAATGTCACTCGATGATTATATTTTGGTTAAGTCTTGATGTTTTTAAGTGAAGGCCACTTTCGTTTGTACGTTAATGGTCAAATTTTGTAATCTTATGTGTATCTTGTGCCCATCCCATGCTGGTTGTGGTGTCACAATTAAAATTTCCTAAGATTCATAAACAGTCCAAACCCACACTTCAGCACTTCCACTTGGTTGTACAAACACAGTCAAGTACGTGACATTATTTTCGTTTCAGTCATGCAAACCAAAACATTTACGGTGATTAAACTGAGATGAAATTTAAAAATGATGGATTGCAAATGTTGATTTGCCACTTTGTAGTTGGGCAAAGCGTGCAACGTCCAATAAATAACTGAAGTTAAGCGATTTTAGCACATGGTGATGCTAATGTATGACCTATTTCACTGGTTGATTTGACCAGATGATTTTTGAACTTTAACAGAGACTTTGTTGTTTACAGATGATTTGTTATTTGAGCCCATATGTGAATTAATTCCAATTTCTCATATTTTTTTTAATAAAATTCTTCTGACTTAAGTTGAATTTTTAAAGATTTATACATAATTTATACTGACTATTTTATGTTATTTTTATTGATTTTTTATAAATTCTATGTAGATTTGAGTAGGGCTAAAATATAGAAAATATTATGAATGTTTTAAATTAAATTATGTATATAATTTATACATTTATATGCAATTTATGTTGACTTTTTATATAAATTTCTTATAAATTTATTGTGAACTTAGATTTATACAATTTATGTAAATTTATAATCAGATTTTATATAAATTTTTATCGAATTCATCTAAATTCTCTATAGTTTCAAGTGGTTTTCAAACTTCAGTAAAATTTGTATATATATATAATTGTATATAAATTAATAATGTATAAATTTATGGTGGATTTATAGAATTATATGTATTTTATTTCGATTTATTTTAGATTTTTATTGATTTCTTATACACATTATGTAGATATGAATCTATAAAAATTTTTGAATATTTTTTAAAAATTTTAAATAAATTATATATATTATTCAGACTTTGTATAGATTTTTAATGGCCTCATATATGTATTAAATACATTTTATAATATATTTCAAATAGTGTTTACCACTGTGTTATTTGGAGGAATGTGTAGGTTGATTTGATCATTTAACCAGACTATTTTAATTCTTTAACAACAAATTAATTATAAATATTTAATTATTAGGCAATTCGCCCCAATTTTGAAATTACTTGTCTATATGTTGGTGAGTTTAAAGTGGAATTATATTGCCAGCAATAAAATGTTTTAGAGCCTCAAATACATGTCTAGACACATGGACACATGAACAAGATCGATAATTTAAGCACAAAAATTTATGACACGAAACGTTCAAAATCGAGACCAAGTTTATTAATTTATAATTGAATTAACAGATCGTTTTGTACGTCCTCATTAATTGAGCGATATTGATCCGGCAATATCAAATTCCCCGAACGGACTAAATCGTGTTACGATCATGGGGAGCAAAATTGAAACGGACGTTTATTGTACGAAAGTCAAAACTCAGAGACGAAGATTCGTATCTGCGACACTATTAAATATTTCACTTTGAAATTTATTATTTATGTCCCAGGCCTTAAGGAAACGTGTGTTTACTGTTATACACAGAAAATATTATTATTATTAGACGTAAGATAAGAGTAAGGAAACATCAAAGCGGAGTATTAGCATTATTGATACATTTAAATAAAAATCCGGATTGAAGATTAATTGCTGCTGGCTGGACGGGTTATCTGAAACGTCCCGTTTCAGCTGGAGTTTCTATATTTGTATTGACCGAATTTTTAGCGGTTGAAGAGACGAGCACGAAAATAACGGCTGATCCACAAAGGGGGTTTTGCAATCGGGATCAATTTATGTTGGTCAGGGCCATTTCTTTCAAACAGCCCGCTCGTGGTGTGATGAAAGCTGATAGTCTTCTGTGTTTTGACTTCCGACGTTTTACTCATTGGGAAATCGACGAATATTTCACATTTTTCAAGAGCCACAAGTTTATAAAACAATAAGTACACGTTTTATTCGGTCACTGTTAGAATAACGGGCCCACTGTACGCGTTATTAACCGCCTTCCTGTTTTTGTGAGTTTCTGGCCCACAATATGTTCGGGCTACTTAATTGGATTTTGATGGCAGTACTAATATTATATAATTTTGTTACAAAATACCTAAAAATAAACGTCCTTCCGACACACACACACACACACTGATCTTTATCAGGCTTGAAAAGTGCACTTGCACACCCATATTCAAATTCCCCCCATTGTTTCAATGGACACATGCCCATCCATTTTGCACCACGCATTCATATGATATAATTTTCTGTCATCCTCATCTAATGGACAGTGTAGGTATGCTGGACACTGACGTTTCTATTGAATTGTTTACTGGATGAGTCAGTTAGTGCCTTAATTTATGCTGAAATGCTTGGTATGACTTAATTTGTATTGCTTGAGGTTATCCACAACAGGTGTTACAATAAAAATTAATATTTACGTCTGATTAACATTGTAAAACGACGTCACTTACTGTGTTTTCTGGAAAAATACCATTTGATACAGTTTTCGGGCTGTATTAATCAAAGCTTTCTCACGCACTGAAGTCACGTATGTCCACTTAATCTGAAATTCATAATAAACAGATAACATCTCCAGTAAATTAATGATAATTATTGATGACACACAATTCAATTAGTGAAACTTAAGTTGAGGCAGACGTCACCAACCTTGGGACGTATTTTGTTGGCGTCAGGAATACTGAAACAATTGCCTTAATATTCAGGCATTTTTCCCATCCCGTATTATTATTCCACGAGCCTTCCCCCAACGGAATACATTACCCGGACGACGTCAGAATCGATGAAGAAAATAACCTTTGGGACCACCTTAAAGTCTACACTTGGAGAGGGATAAATTATTATTATATTAAAAGCACTAAGTAAGTGTTCACAAGTGGTTTGATTGACGTGCCCAATAAGTAAAAGCGAGATAAACGTAAATAAAGTGCTCATGTGCGTTGGATCAATTCGTGCTCAATATTATTTTTAAATTTTAAAAAATAAATATTTCAGCCTCGCAATGATTCTTGTTTGAAATGTTTAGATAAATAAATCATAAGTTTTATGCCATTTCATTAGGATATATTTAAAAGTTATCTAAACAGGAAAAACGAATAAAAACGGCATTTGTACAAACAATTGGCGATATGCGGAGGTGCAGTGCAATGTTTGGATTGTGAAAGAAGTTTTACTTGCGTCAAGAATAAATTATTGCTCAATATTGTTTGGTTTTGAAGACCGAGGATGTGAGTAATAACTAAATTTTGATTTATTATTACTGGAACGTCTAATATTTCAAAGTTATTTCTGACATGTTGAACTGAAATTATGTTATTTCACTTTTAACTGGAAAAATAAATGTGCCATAAACTATGTTATAATAATTATTTTATTTAAATATTCCTTTCTGCTTTCTACAAACTGAATTTATATATGTTTTACATAATTAATATGTAAATTTCTGATAATTTTTAATGAAATTTTGTATAAATTTTATATAAATTTATATACAATTAAATATTTCATATAGAATTTTTTAGAATTTGTTGTATAGAAGTCTCAAAAAATATGTAGAATTGTTTCATATACTTAATTGTTTATAAATATTCAAATTTGATATAAATTTTATACGAATTGTATATTTTATAAAGATTTTTTATACATTTTATTCAATTAATTTACAATTATTTTATTTATATCATAAAAATTCTGTTTAGAAATTTAAATTTATATCATTTTATAGTTTTTTATATATATTTACAATTGAATTTATATAAATTTTACTTAATTAATATATTTATTAAAAATTATGTAAATTTCTGATAGATTTTCTTAATTTTTTTATAGGTTTTATATAAATTTATTCTACATTTCATAAAAAATTTCTATATTTTACATAATTAATATATTTAATAGAATTTATGTAGATTTCTAATAGATTTTATTGACTTTTTTTATATAATTTATTTTTATAATTTATTTAAATTTATATACAATTAAATATTTTATATAGAATTATATTTTAGATACATAATTAATATATTTAATAGAATTTAAAGAGATTTCAGATAGATTTTATTGATTTTTTAATATATTTATTTGAATTTATATACAATAATACAAAATATTCATATATAATATGTAGAGTTGTTTCATAGACTTATATATTTATAAAATATGTATAAATTTGTAGATTTATTGTGTTGTATACAATTAATCTTAATTTATTTAAATTCAAAAAATTCACTTAGTACATTACATTATTTTGAGCTTTCATCAATCATTTTACAGATTTTTTTATATATATTTACAATTGAATTTTACATAATTAATATATTTAATAGAATTTATGTAGATTTTTGATAGATTTTATTAATTTTTTATACAATATATACAATTAAATATTTTAAATAGAATTTCTATATTTTTTTTTTGTATAGAAATCTCAAAAAATATGTGTAGAATTGTTTCGTAAACTTGCACGTTAATAGAGATTCAAATTTGACATAAATTTTATACAAATTGTATATTTTATAAAAGGTTTTTTTAGATTTTATGTCATATAAATTCTGTACAGAAGTGGTTTTCTACTGCTGTAAAATTTATTATATAAATCGTATACAATTTATTATTAGTAATTATTAATTATTTTTGTTTTTAATTATTTGCTAAACATTTTTCTAGAAATCTTTAATGTTTTATGTTCCACATATTTTTTTTTATTTGCATTTTTATGGACTTTTATAATCGTTTTTTCAAATTTCAAATTAAATTATAAAAACTTATCAAAAATATATTTCCTGGACCAAAGTAAACGATTAAATCCTGTCCCATTTATCTGGCCAATTTTTCATTTCCGATTGTCAACTGTCCAAACAACAATGTCGAGAGATTAGAGAGGATCTAGACCTACAAAACATCGTTCCAGCAATAAATCCAACTGTTACACATGATATCACCATGACATCATTGCACTTTTTTGCCCGTGCCATTCGCCAGTCCCATCCTCGTTTCATCATCAATCTTCCAAAGAAGATTTACGACGGACATCATAATAAAACCATTTTTTCTCCTACGTGCATGTGTTAGGCCGTATCGCAGCAACACGCACCACGAAATGTATTTGGTTTGGTGTTTTGAATATGGCGGTGGACGTATTTATAGGTACCCGGAAGGCAGCCACTGAACCGCTGACAATCATTAAGTCGCCTTCTGTTTGGAAACCATAAATCGAATTGTTGTCCATTCATAAAAACGCAGTTAACCTCGTTTCTTTTACGAATACGAATTCCTGAAAAATACCAGCCAGTCAGTTGGCTAATCTTAATTCAATAACAGTAGCTGCCGGGGAGTGGTGGTGATAAAAGGGTGGGCTAGCTACGTTTGATGATTCACATTGGCTCACGCATAAATAATAGTCGTCATTGTCGTGATCGATTATTTTAATTCGATTACAATGCGTAATAAATCACGGCACAAGTGTCTTCTTACTGTTAATTGGGTAAATATGAAATCATCGATCGTTTTAGTCGGCGGGGTGATGTCGCAGTACAATGTCCTTTATGCTGACGTGGTGGTCGTATTTACATACTCTCGGCCGTGTTTATGGTTGTTTTATTGAATAGTAATTAGTTAGTTAGGATTTTACATTGATAAGCAGGAAACTTATAATTACCACTACATTTATACAATAGCAAACTATGTTTAATAATAACTTCTGTTTATGTTACAGGTATGTTCCAATATAAAAGTGGTAATGTATAAAATATAATAAATAAACAACAGAATAGAAAAATACAGATAAACATAAACTTTGTGGTAAAAATTTATAAACTAAATTAAAGCTTTTCAGTAATATCTCTTTTATCTTTCCTTTTAAAATTAAAATTTGTTAAAATATATAAAATGAAGTAATTCAAAGCTTCTCAGAAATATCTCAATATTTTTGCCTGAAATTGAAATTTTTGAAAATCTCTGAACTAGAAGTTTTTCTCCTGAATATAAAATTCTTCAAAATGTGTGAAATAGTATAATATAAACGTTTTCAGTAACATTTCCATCTTTCCACCTGAAATTAGAATTTATTAAATACATAAATTACAGTAATTTCTTTATCTTATTGTCTGAAATTGATAACTTTCAACATTTCTAAACTAATATAACTTGAAGCTTTTCTGTGACATTTGTGACCTCCATTGAAGGTGAAATTTCTCAAAATTTGAGAAAATAATATAATTTAAAGCCTTTCAGTGACATCTCTACCTTTCCACCTGAAATTATAATTTATTAAAATATATAAATTAAAGTAATTTGAAACTTTTCAGTAATATCTTTATATTTTTGACTGAAACTGATATTTTTCAAAAATTTTGAACTAATATAAATTATATATATAAGCTTTTCAGTAACATTTCTGTCCTTCATTGAAGGTGAAATTCCTCAGAATCTGTGAAATATTATAAATTAAAGCATTTCAGTGACATCTCTACCTTTCCACCTGAAATTATAATTTATTAAAATATATAAATTAAAGTAATTTGAAACTTTTCAGTAATATCTTTATATTTTTGACTGAAACTGATATTTTTCAAAAATTTTGAACTAATATAAATTATATATATAAGCTTTTCAGTAACATTTCTGTCCTTCATTGAAGGTGAAATTCCTCAGAATCTGTGAAATATTATAAATTAAAGCATTTCAGTAATATCTTTACCTTTCCACCTGAAATTAGAATTTCTTAAAATATATAAATTAAAGTAATTTGAAACTTTTCAGTAATATCTTTATCTTTTTGTCTGAAATTGGTATTTTTCAAAATTTTTGAACTAATATAAATTATATATAAGCTTTTCAGTAACATTTCTGTCCTTCATTGACGTTGAAATTCCTCAGAATCTGTTAAATATTATAAATTAAAGCATTTCAGTAACATCTTTACCTTTCCACCTGAAATTAGAATTTGTTAAAATATGTAAACTAAAGTAATTTGAAACTTTTCAGTAATATCTTTGTCTTTTTACCTGAAATTGATATTTTTCAAAATTTCTGAACTAATATAACTGGAATCTTTTCAGTAACATTTCTTCTTCATTGAAGGTGAAATTCCTCAGACTCTGAGAAATAATATAATCTGAAGCCTTTCAGTAACATCTCTAACCTTCCCCCTGAAATAGAAGTTCCCCAAAATCTCTGAACTAGATTAATGTAAAGCTTCTCAGTAACATATCTATTCCTCCACCTCCCCCCTCGTCGTGTCCTTCGTATAATTCCACAGTTAATCCCGCGGTTGCGATCCTTGACATGGAAACGAACGCGTTAGTGGCGAAAAATGCTGTCGGCCCCGCACTGGAGTGCTCCCCCCAGGCTGGAGCGGTCGCATTGGCGTGTTCTAAAGTGTTTCCACGGCGGTTATCTCGTTAGCAGGATTATGTGCCGACTACTCACTCTTCCACTCGTTGCACGCGAGATCGTTTCATTCCAATTTTTCTAATGCACTTCTTCTGCTTCCTCCGCACACGTTCATTATTTACACCAGACACTCGGGACAATGCGACTTCGCCGTCGGGGAAGAAGTGCCTTTTAATTAAAATAACGTTTACGTTGTTTTTGTTAGTGTTCACTTGTGTGCGATCATTTGAGCCACATGTGCCTCCAAGGGCCTTGTCACAGTCACGCCCTCAAACTGCCAAAAGAGAAATCGAATAAAATATCGTTTTAATTATGTAATTAATATTCGGCGGCAATTAAACTTTTCAAATACATCAAGATAATGCGCAAAGGGGCACGATTGAATTTATTTGTGGCGGCACGAGTCCACAATACGACTCATTGAGCGGTGATGCAACGCCGCAGATAAAAATAAAAGGCGCCTTTTGTTGGTCGATTAAAATATTTTGACGTTCAATGGGGTGGCCCACTTGATACGACTAATGCGTCTATTTTTAATTTACCCGACGGACCGATGCGAAATGATCGGGAAGCGGAAACGGGAACGCGTCCAACAATGCCGCGACACTCCCGGGCTTCGTTTTTTATTTGTTGGTGATGGCTGAAAAAAATCTGTTCCTTCCGGATGGAAATAGAATGGAATTCTCGGGGGGTTTTCGGCGGGACTGGAGGGAGAATGTCACATTTTAATTAACTGGCGTCGATTATCAAAAAGTTTTTTTCATTAAGCTCGTTTGTTATTAAGCTCAAAGGGATTTATTCAAGTTACAGTGTTGATAGTTGATGGTCATGCCTCGTGAAAAAGATAAAAAAATTAAAAAGTATCATTTTACTCCTGCCATATCTAAATTCCATTAAGCCTGAGTCCATATTATGTTTCTATTTATTTAGTGACGTGGGTGAGGGTGAGATCCATTAAATTTATTCAGCATGAATTTACCTATTTACGTATTTTTTATATCATTCCTTTAACACTAATTGAAAAAGTAAACTTAGATTAGAGTGTGAACCTTGAACAGTTAAAACAAGTAGTCACAATCACGCAATAAATGTTATAAATGTTTTAAACGAGCCCAGTAAATCAAACCTGTAATTAAGCACGTCGATTTGAAGGCTCAAAACGTATAATAAATAAAATTCATTAATCAACGTTTTATCGTATGCTGAATGCACTCTAAGAAATTTATTTGTCGAAGCTTCATTCCACTTTAATCTAAACACTGTTGATAAATTTATCTACTACTATAGATTAACCTTTAACATTAAATATGTATGCATCGAGTTCATTGAATAATCCTAAACAATAATTGAACTTTCCCATAATGAATCATCGAATTGAATCCCGAGTAAAAAATAAGCGTATGTGACAACTTAGAAGTGAGTGAGAGTTCCTGCTCTTGGCTGGTTTCTCGCCGTCTCCTTTGTTTGAACAGATTCTTCTAATCTCGTGTTATTTACAATTTAATGGCTGCACTCGGGTCAAAATGTTTACACAAATCATGAGAGTCGAACGGCGACATTATTTAATCTAAATGTTACACACAAACAACATAATTGTGAGAGCTAATCACCATTTTCATACCGAGATAAATCCAGTCTCATATATTTCATTTTCTAAATCAATAAATTATTTTTTACATTCGATATTTTACTTAAAATGCGTCGATATGTTTAGTTTTTATGATTTTTGGGTAAATTGTATACATTTTACATAAATCTCATACATTTATATATTTTTCATGTAGATTTATGTATAATTTTGGAAATTTCAATTTATACAGAAATGTTTTGAAGGTTTTTAATAGATATACAAAGAATTATTTAGAAATTTTATATACATACATATACATTATACAAAATGTTTATTTTTATACATTATTTATTATAAATTCTATTATCCTCTTTCTATATAGTTAAGTATATTTTGTAAATATACATTTTAAATAAATTTTTTATAGATTTATCTCTAGAAATTACATGTATAATATTTTGTATTTTATATTTTTATTATATATGTTTTATACGTTTAAATATTATAAATATACATTTAGAACATTTTATATAAATTTTAAATAACACAAAATTCATATTTTTATATATTTTGTATATATATGCTTCTATAAATTTTATTATACATCCTTTATACATTCAAATATATTTTACATATATACATTTAAAACATTTTATACAAATTTTGTATGAATTCTATAAATTTATATAGTTCTCACACAAAATTCATATTTTTTGTAGATTTTGTATAGATTTGTCTCTAGAAATTGTATGCTTAAGTGTTCTGTATATTTATACTTGTATATATTTTATTATACATCTTTTATACATTCAAATATATTTTATAAATATTCAAAAAAATTTATGTTTTTAGAAATTTTGTATAGATTTATATCTAGAAATTCTATGCTTATGTGTTTTGTATAAATTTTATATGAATTCTATAAATTTATATAGTTCTCACACGAAATTCATATTTTTTGTAGATTTTGTATAGATTTATCTCTAAAAATTTTATGCTTAAGTGTTTTGTATATTTATACTTTTATAAATTTTATTATATATTCTTTATACATTCAAACATATTATATAAATATTCAAAAAAATTCATGTTTTTATAAATTTTGTATAGATTTATATCTAGAAATTCTATGCTTATGTGTTTTGTATAAATTTTATATGAATTCTATAAATTTATATACTTCTCATACAAAAATGATATTTTTATAAATTTTGTATAAATTTATCTCTGTTTTTTTGCCTAAATGTTTTATATATTTATACTTTTATAAATTTTTTTATACATACGTCATTTCACATTCAAATATATTTTATGAAAATACAATACAAAATATTTTATATAAATTTTATATGAATTATTAAATTTATATGGTACATACTTTGTATAATTTATATAATTAATATTATCAATAAAATTCGTAAAATTTATGAAATAGAAATATTTAAACAGTAAATGAAATTTAATCATAATAACTAACGATTTTTTGAACTGTTACAAAGATAATGAGATACAAATTGTTTAAAAATCTAATTTCTCTTACTGTAACAAGTGTAATTATTCCCGATTTTAATTATATTCTAAACATCTCTCTGATGTTAAACCCACTTACTTAATAGTCGACGTACAATTAAGATAATTGTATAACAAGTAATGTGGGTATAAACCAACTTTAATTATATACTTATTTTATCTTATTATAGATAACTTCAACTTTCTCGATATGAGACGAATATCAACAAATTTATCAAACGAATTTATTTCAGTCAACGTTAACTTATTAAAAAGGGACATGTTTACAAATATATCACTCACGCCTTAATAGAATGTTCAAAGCTACAATCAAAACCGGCAACAACGTGTTATTAAGTTGTGTAATGCCATTTTAATGAATATGGTCGTGTGATTTCGCTATCAACCACTAAACCCACCTGGCATCAAACCCCCAACAAAAACAACTCAAATTATAACATAAGGGATAGGCATAAAATCGATGCCGTCCCAATTTCCTTGCCGCGTCCTATTTGGCCACGTGTCCATGTGAACCATGTGGAATTCTTCCTCAACTCAACTCCGAATGGTATAATGAAGGAGATGATTTGTCATCTTATGTTATTAATTTATTTGACTTGGGTCATTAAAAAAGAATTATTTTCACGCTAGAGAATAATGAAGTGTTACTACACCTTTCGTCCTGGCTCTAATCAAGCGTTACCGACTATTTTTATCTTGCGGGCGTTCATGAGACCGAAATGACGTGCCCACGTTTCTTGTTTCTTTGTGTTCCGACCAGGCAATGATAGATTACGTTAGCAACACTTATTTTACCTCGTATCTGATCGGGTTTTGATAAATTTAGAGACGGTTTTTCTCTTGCTCGATGTCCTGGCTGATAAATGCATTCTTCGGATTCAAGTGTAACGTGAACTCGGGGAGGATATTAATACTTGTAAACTCAGGTGAAGACAACCGGGCACATTAGTTTTAATTGTGTGATTTGCTGGTTGGAGGAAGTGATGAATTCCTAACGTATGAGCCAATCAAAAAAGATGTGTTTCAGAATTGGGTTTATTGGCCCCCTATCAATAAATTGTAGTCCATATCAAATGACATAAATTGTTATTGTTCTCCCCTTAGCTCACAGATAATATCAATCTTCTCAATCCATTAACTAATTGCTTATATTTCCGGACGTTGGTGCAAAAATTGATTTCTTCTTCGCACCAATTTGGGATAACCCAAATAGCTGCTGCGTCCATTAAAACCCTCCAGTGCATTCCCCAAGTAGATCCCCCGTCCCGGTTTTTATAGTTCAGCGTGTCAGCAATTTATTGCGTGCCAGCGAGACTGGGTCATCACCCTCTCGGGTCGTCTGCGGGACCGCGGTGGCGGTAACCCCCGACAGGCCCCACACATGGACGCACCCGCAAACGAAACGCGGAGTAATGTTGCGACTTGTTAGTCGTGACGAGGCGATTTGTTTGGTTAACGCACTCTGACATGTGTGAGACATTCGAATTAATTCTTGGTGGCTGAGACTTCTGGTAACACTCCACCAGCACCAGCACGTTTAATTATAAACGGTTGTCTTGGGGATGTGAAAAAAGTTGACCCAAATACTTCGACAATGGGTGTGGAGTTGCTTAGGCACAAAGTGGTTTCGTATTTAGTAATGTATTCAGGACGTCTTTGTGCCGGAATCCAATTTGTAGGTGAGAAATGTGGATCTATTAAAGCATCTTTTGTGTGAGAGTTTTACGACACGGAGCCTCGAGCCGGGGATTAAATCTGATATAAGCATCCACCCTTTATTCACACGGGCGGGTAATTCGTGCCGCGATAAGGAAACTGTCGACGTAAAGTCGTTTGTCTGTCTTATGGGGTTCGCTATAAGACGTGGATTTAGCTTATGCTCTTGCCACGATGAGAGATTCCACGAGGATGTTTGTTTTCTGTGGCGCGGCCACCGACAAGATCTATGGACTTGTTTACTACACACTTGAAACAGATTATTTTCCGGTGGAAAGTCGGGAAAACTTTGCTCATTTTATGGCCGATTTTTAAACCCTCTGTCTTCACTTTGTACATAAATTTAAACATGTTTTTACGACCGTACTTGTGCAGTTTGTTTTCTAATTTTCAAAACATAATTTATGTCTCAGTTGTATTCCTTTTTGTAATTTAAATGAACACAAAGTTATACACTCTATTAAATTTAATCAAGTATAGAAGTTTTATTAATAATCATTATTAATTAATTTCTTTAATTCAATATTTAATATTTGTAATATTCTCAAAATTCTTCAATTTCTTAGTTTCTTCCTTATTATTATTGATAATTTATAATGGTTTTAGTAATTATCTAGTTTCTTAAATATCTTAAATTCTTCTTAAGTTGCTTAATTTTCTTAATAATCTTTTACTTCTCCATTTATTTCTCATTTTTTGAAAAAATTTTAATGACATATTTCTTAAAAAATATTCATTTTATATTTCTTACATATTACAATTATTATAATAATTTGTAATAATTCTTTAGTCTAATAATTAACTTAAATTCTTCTTTAGTTGCTTCATATTCTTAATAATCTTGTATCTATATAAAATTTTTAAAAAAATCTTGGTTTTATATTTTTTGACATAGTAAGGAAAAAAATATTATTAATAATAATTTTTAATAATTCTCTAGTTTCTTAAATATCTTAAATTCTTCTTAATTTGCTTAATTTTCTTAATAATCTTGAATTTCTTCATTTATTTCTCATTGTTCAATAAAATTTGATTAATTATCTCAAAATTTATATAAAGTTACTTAAAAAATCTTAATAATATTTTCTTAATATATTAATGAAAATAAAAATAGTATTAATAATTTATAACAACTTTTAATAATTTTCTAGATTCTTATATAACCTAAATTCTTCCTAAATTAATTAATTTTCATAATAATATTAAATTTCTTCAATAATTTCTCATTTTTAGAAAAATTTTGATTATTTGAAAGTTTATAAAATTTTGGTTTTATATTTCTTAATATATCAATTATTATTAATAATTTATAATAATTCTCCAGTTTCGTAAATAGCTTAAATTTCTATAAATAGAAAAAATTTCGTATGAAATTCCTAAAATTCCCATTTTCAGGAAATAATTGTTGTTTTGAAACATCAATTTTCTTTTGATAATTTTAAAATTTACATTAATTCATAAAACAATATAAATTTTATCTTTAAATTATCCATTTATTTGTCCAAAACTGAAATTACTAAATAAATTTAACCTAAACAAACATTAACAAAAATATTTTGTTGTCAGGTTTGTTGAATTCAGTATTTAACTCAGTAAGTAAATTTGCGAACCAATTTCTGAGTGGTAATTAATAGAATCACAATTTGTACAGTCTCATAAAGTGTATCGTTTTATGAACCACAATGAACCGCATTTACAGCCACAAATAGTGCGGATTATCCCAGTCCGTTTCGCTTTCAGCATTCGCTGAAACATAAATAACTCTTTCACGAACCTTGAATATTAGCGTTAATTATTTCCCACCCATTATATTAATGACACATACACTCCTATATGTGTTTGCCCCACTTGGTTTTAATAGGCCACTTTATTAAGACTAATTCCTCATCATTGCGTAACCGGTAACCGATTTAAAAAAAACAAAAAACTGTTGTTTATTTTTGGTACAAGACGAAAAATTTGTTTCCGGTGCTCCTCAAGTAAAATAAATAATTGGGTGGTTCATACGGAATTCGTGTAAGGAGCGTATCTTACCTTCGGATCGTGTTTCATTATATTATACAGAAGCAGATGTTTACCTTTTTTCTAATCTTCCGAAAGGCTGTAAACGTGTGGCACCGACGAACAGCTGATTCCTCCGATGAATGGACGACAAATGAGCAATTATTGCGGTGCTTCGATCTCTCAGGCTTTTTTGTTGTTGCTGGAATCGATCGTATCTCGAAGAGGTACGGGTATTGAATCTGTGTAACAGTTTTTTAAAGATCCCATAACGTGTCTTTTGTCTTCGGTTGGCCTTAAGACCCATAAAATTAAAACAAATCGATTTGGTAGCGTTAATTTTACGTGTGTGCACGGTTTAATATTAAAATTACACAGTGTAAACGTTGATAAAAATCAAGAATTAGTTATAAACAAAGAAAGGTTACAGCTACTTTGTGTGCCATACAGTTCTGAAGGCGTTTTACTGTAAGCAAACCGCCTGAGAGGCAAAACCAAATTGGAACGTGACTCAGACGCTCTCGCCGAGAATTAAGATGAGAAAAACTGACCCCGACACCAAATCATTTCATTTCGCACACACATTTTTTTATGCCCGTCCGCGTAATCCGATCCCCAACCACCACACAAGGCCTCGGGCTTCTTGGTCGTGTGAATTTCTCAGTTGTTGCCAACGGGACCCCAGATCGGTATCGAAATGCGACAAATTGAGAGCGGTTTAATTCCCGTGATGCTGGTACTGACCCAGACACGGACGGTTCGTGATCCAAATCCGGCGTTGCACGCCCACCGAACCTCCATCTTATGCCGCCGCGTCTGGTGTGATTTTTTTCCGACTGCGTTGGATGAGGTCCATAAATCCGGTTGCGTAACCGGTCGCAATTACATATGGTCAGAGCGACGCATCAGTCCAACTTGGGGATAATTGGAGTTGGTCGTAAATTTGGCTTTTGAATTATGTGATCTGGTGAGATGCTCATTGCATTCTTCTACATCTGATGACTCTGTAAATGTGAAAAAAACATAAGAATTTTTAACCTTTTTCATTTTCCTACAACAGAAGTCACTACAAAATAAAATATATACTAAAGAGGAAAGAACATAAGAAGTTATGACCTTCTCTATTCTTCTATAACTGATGTCTGTGCAGAGGTGACTAACTAATAAAATAAGAAATATACTCTGAAGAGGAAAAAACATAAGAATTTTTGTCCTTTTTCATTCTTCTACAACTGAAGTCACTGCTGATGTGGCTTATCAAATACAAAATAAAAAATATACTAAAGAGGAAAGAACATAAGAAGTTTTGACCATCTCTATTCTTCTATATCTGATGTCTGTGCAGATGTGACTAACTAATAAAATAAGAAATATACTCTAAAAAGGAAAAAACATAAGAATTTTTGTTCTTTTTCATTCTTCTACAACTGAAGTCACTGCTGATGTGGCTTATCAAATACAAAATAAAAAATATACTAAAGAGGAAAGAACATAAGAAGTTATAACCTTCTCTATTCTTCTATATCTGATGTCTGTGCAGATGTGACTAACTAATAAAATAAGAAATATACACTAAAAAGGAAAAAACATAAGAATTTTTGTCCTTTTTCATTCTTGTACAACTGAAGTCACTGCTGATGTGGCTTATCAAATACAAAATAAAAAATATACTAAAGAGGAAAAAACATAAGAAGTTATGACCTTCTCTATTCTTCTATATCTGATGTCTGTGCAGATGTGGCTAACTAATAAAGTAAGAAATATACTCTAAAAAGGAAAAAACATAAAAATTTGTGTCCTTTTTCATTCTTTTACAACTGAAGTCACTGCTGATGTGGCTTATCAAATACAAAATAAAAAATGTGCTAAAGAGGAAAGAACATAAGAAGTTATGACCTTCTCTATTCTTTTATTCTGATGTCTGTGCAAATGTGGCTAACTAATAAAATAAGAAATATACTCTAAAAAGGAAAAAACATAAGAATTTTTGTCATTTTTCATTCTTCTACAACTGAGGTCACTGATAATGTAGCTTGTCAAATACAAAATAAAAAATGATAAAAAGGAAAAAACATAAGAAGTTATGACCTTCTCTATTCTTCTATATCTGATGTCTGTGCAAATGTGGCTAACTAATAAAATAATAAATATATTCTAAAAAGGAAAAAACAAGAATTTTTGTCCTTTTTCATTCTTCTACAACTGAAGACACTGCTGATGTGGCTTATCAAATACGAAATAAAAAATATACGAAAGAGGAAAAAACATAAGAAGTTATGACCTTCTCTATTCTTTTATATCTGATGTCTGTGCAGATGTGACTAACTAATAAAATAAGAAATATACTCTAAAAAGGAAAAAACATAAGAATTTTTGTCCTTTTTCATTCTTCTACAACTGAAGTCACTGTTGATGTGGCTTATTAAACACAAAATAAAAAATATACTAAAGACGAAAAAACATAAGAAATTATGACCTTCTCTATTCTTCTATATCTGATGTCTCTGCAAATGTGGCTAATTAATAAAATAATAAATATATATCACTCTTCTACAACTGAAGTCAAACTAATGTAGCTGATCAGATACAAAATAAAAAATATACACTAACATGGAAAAAAATATGAGAAGTCTTTAAAAAATCAAATTTAAAACAAAAAAATTCCTTAAATTATGATGTGTAATTTAGTCAAATATGTTTAAATTAAAATTGTAAATATGTTCACATGCTAAACTTATTTACATCCTGATGAGACAAGGCTGAAAAGTAAATATAACTATCTCAAAATATTTTTAATAATGCCTTGGCAAATTTATTTTGGCATTGAACTTGACAGTTGTAAGTCTATTTTAAAAATGTGGCCCACCTTGAGGCCGAGCTGATAAGGTAAATTGTTGATGCGATCATAATAAAACAAACAAAACTGGGAAGCCTGTTCCGTTGCATTTTTCAGCTGCACCGCCATTTAAAATTAAACTGAAGGCCGTTGCGAACGTACCACACAGCACATGATTAATAGAAATTGACTAAACGCTCTTTTTCGTTGTGCAAATAAATTTCAATTAACGCTGTGATAAATTTGCACAGTTTGTTTTTTTTTGTGGTTGATGAATAAGTGAGACGTGCAGCGAAATGTATTTTTGAAAGGCCATATGTAGGTAGTTTTGTGTAGCATTGTTTATTTACGTTTACACATATCGAAAAATAAAATCCGATACTTTCCAATAACATGTCTTTGTTTAGTCTACAAATGAGGATTTGCGTCTTTCTTCTTGGATTGTTTTAAGGAAAACAACTTCGGTGTTGGCTTTACAATTAGTAGTAAATTGCTCTTCTACATTTTCCTAATGAACCAGATGGTTTCTATCGTTTTCTCACCGTAATAAAACCACGATTATCACCGGATAGCAAAATGCGTTTTATTGTTTTCGCACCACGAGGTATTATTTGCCTTCATCCCCAATTTAAGCCGACATTGGAATCGTTAGTTAATTGACCCCCGTCCAACAATTCGACCTTCGATAATTGAAATAAAATGGACAGCTGATTTTGTCCAGCCAAACACATGTCACCCCGAAACACCTTTGCTTCCGAAACGTGGGGTGGCGATTGAGGAGCGTCGCTCTCAGGTACGAATTTCCGGGAAACGTTGCGCCAGTTGTTTATTTTGAGCTTGGCACGAAATCTCCGATGGGTACCTTTTGGTACTTCGTTAACAGGCGCACCAGAAGGCCAAAGAGTTAAGTGGATTTTGCCGGAGAAGTACTCCTGTATTGAGTCACACAATAGGCTAAAAATGGGGTACCTGAAACTATTCCTGAACAACTCGCTGCCATAAATCGCTGTGGCATTCTTCAAATAACCCAACCGCATCAAGAGCAGCACAATGCATAGTTAAGGAACGTAAACACGACGTAAAAAAAAATCTATGAAACGCCAGACGAAATATATATTAGTCTAGTCATCACAAATATACAAAATAACAAGAGGGGGAGCCTTAAGGTCTTGTGTCTGGTTGCATTAGGGTCCAGAATCCGTTGGCCACTTCGAAGCCCTTCCAACTCAACTTAATGATTATTATATGGGCTGGCTTTTTTGATCGATCGTCTGCGAGAAAACATTTCGATTGTTAACAATAATCTATTTACAGTCTGTAACAATACACACGGGCTACCATGCAGTAAAAAGGGCCAATAAAATATGTTGTTATGAAAGTCATTGGTAAGTTCAAGGTATGTTTAATGCCTTCACGCCGGGCCGGCGTCAGCTTTACTGAGGGGGTTATTTTTAGCTCGGCAAGAGAACAATATTCCGATTTATACAAAGCATTCCGATGGAAATATCGAATTAATGCGGACTGAACGGCCACCAATCATTTGGAATCGAGATACCGAAGGCGGCCGTCCGATTATTGTAATTTGCTGACTGATCGACCACCACGATTAGAAGACAAGCAAAAAGGGAAACTGGAGAAGCTTGAATTGTCCAAAATTTAGATTCAGGAGGAGATCCTTCATTGTACTAATCTTGTGTCCTTGTGGGGACAATGACCTTAAACGTTGCTGTACTGAGGGCATCAAATTTACCCTCCATTAAGTATTTACTACGTATAAAAGGGGAATTAAAGTTACCATACAGAAGTACCAAAAAATAAATCGTACATAAAGTTAACCATTTAAGGTAGTTTTACCACCCAGAAAACAGCATGACCCCGACTAAAAAGCCTCACGTCCATTCTTCCATTATTCTTAACTTATAATAAACATGTAACAGTATCAAACAAATAAGGACTTAATACAAGAACCTGAGCATTTACCTAAAAGAGACAATAAAGATTACGTACCGCACAGCAAGTCTCAGTCATTTACATACAAATGCAATATAATGTTACCACTGCATTTTCCGTTTTGTAACGTTAAAGGTCCGACGTACTAAATGGTTTATTTTCAGATCGTACAATTTTAGGGTAAACAATTTGAAATGCGGCCGTTTTGTGTTTGTGGACACATGTGGCAATGAACAGAATTTAATGCATATGGCGTGTAAATGAACACACGTATAGTTTGTTTTAAAATTATTTTATTTCCTCTTACAAAATTTTGGGAGGAACCGGAATAAATGTGTGTGGAAGAATGTTCGTGAAGTTTTGAGCTTTTATAAGTTTATTTGAAGACTGGAAGAAGCACCCATTAAAATTCCAGAAGAAATAAACATTTTGGAACTGTTTTTGTTAAAAATTCTTGAGAAAAAATTGATTAAAATAGTCTTGAACATCATCAGGAGTACCCAATAAAATGCTATAATAAATAATTGTCTTAAAACTATTTTGGTAACATATTTTCAATGGTATCAAGTTATTGACTAACTAAATTGATATAATTCTGGAGGATAAAACTCTTAAAATAGTTTTGGTAACTAAAGATTATTTTAAACATCCTCAGGAGTACCCAATAAAATTCTATAATAAATAAATGTCTCAAAACTATTTTAGTAACAAATTTTTAGTTGTATCGTGTTATTGGCAACCCAAATTAATATATTTCTGGAGGATAAAACACTTAAAATAGTTTTGGTAGCTCAAGTTTATTTTGAACATCATCAGGAGTACCCAATGAAATGGATTAAAATATACAATAATTGTCTTAAAACTATTTTAGAAAACAATTTTCAATGATTTTAGGTTATTGGCAAACCAAATTAATATAATTTTAGAACAAAATTGCTTAAATTAGTGTTGGTTACTTAAGTTTATTTTAAACATCATCGAGTGTACCCAATAAAATGCTATAAAAAATAATCAGTTTAAAACTATTTTAATAATATGTTTTATTGGCAAATCGAACTAAAATAATTATTATGAAATACTAAAACATACTTTTAACTTCAACAGTACTTTACTAATTAACAATTTAATTAATTGACTAATTAAGAAGATTTTGAATACTTTGAGACCGACAGGTGTAAGTAATAAAATTCTACAAGGAACAAGTAGGCTTAAAACTATTTTAGAAACAAATTTACACATGCAAAAAAACTTGACTAATCTCGAAAAAAAAATGCTTAAAACATGACTTAATTTTAGTTCTCGGTTTCACGCTTCTGCTGATTATTCTAAGCAAATGGCTCGTGCGTGCTCGCACACTGAAAAACAACACAGAATGATAAGGTTATTGACCATTTGGCTCCGGTCCAAAGTTTGAATACGGAATTTTAATATAAATATATAAATGCGCCCTTTTCGTTCGTCCCCGCCGACTATTTATAATCTAGCTTGCGTCTTCCGAGAAGACAAGTGACACCGGCGTTGGATCAACGAAAACCAATCGATTTTGAAGTTGTAAATCAATTGTTTCGGGGCATTTGTCGCGTTCACTTTCAGAGTGAACTTCTCTAAAATTTATGTGGTTTTGTGTTTTGTTTTTCAGCTGAAATTTATTAATGGTGCACTCTTAACATGCGGAAATACAAACAAACACCGGAATAGTGCCAGATTATTAATAGAACGTCTCTTTCCATTTTTTTACTATTATTTTTTATATCAAGGTTGAAGACATCATAAATTATTGTTTAAATTCGATTTTTTGAGGACCTAATTTTAGACGTTCATAATTTTTTCTATTTTCTAATTTTATATTTACATTTTTTATTCTTTATTCTTGATTTTTTAGATTCTCTAGATTTTCCAGATTCTTTAGATTCCATAGACTCTTTATATTCTTTCTATTCTTTACGTTGTTTACATTATTTACTGTCTTTACATTGTTTACATTATTTCCGGTCTTTACATTCTTTACATCCTTTACATTCTTTACATTCTTTACATTCTTTACATTTTTTACATTCTTTACATTCTCTACATTCTTTACGTTCGTTACATTATTTACATTTTTTACATTCTTTACATTCTCTACATTCTTTACGTTCTTTACATTCTTTACATTCTTTGCATTCTTTACATTCTGTACATTCTTTACATTCTTTACATCCTTTACATTCTTTATAACTTAAGTTTCTCCATATTATTTAGTTTTTTAGGTCCTTTATACTCTTTATCAAGGTTAGAATAAAACATTAATTACTACATAAATTTTATTTTTTAGGAATATTTTAATTAAATAATTATTTGATGTAAATCTTGGGTGGTTAATAGAAAATTAGATAGACTATTAAAAGTGTTAGTAATAATTAAAATCTAAATGAAACAGTTGCGTGTTCATGGAGTATGTAAATGTAATACTTTGTAAGAACTTTCCTTATCAAGTATTAATCAAAACTCATTATAACTTGCATCCAGTTTAGAGAACTTTTATCAGATTGAACTCTCAGGCTCAATATGATAATTACTATAAATTTTTAAGTGTACTGTTTTTAACTTAAATTGGAATTGAAATAATTTATCACTTTTTATTTTATAGAGAGGAGCTTAAAAGCTCTACATTAATTAAACATGTTTAACGTTGTGTCCATTTTATGATGTGTAATAGATATTATTCTATGACTGTTTCTAATGTCACGCAGGTTTGCACCTCGCCTTATTTTCGGTTAGTGAAATGCATAAAATTGTTTAATGAATAATAAATAATGGAACGGAAGTGGGAACAAATATAGCACTGTCATTTACCTTGTCCGATATCATTCAGATTAAGACACCACTTGATTTATGCGCTGCGATACGTCGGTCCATTAATTTCGAATTTAAAATGAAACAATCCACCCTAGTTAATTAACTCGGGGCAATTTCCGCAAAAAAACAACAGAGTGCCTTTTTGCCCACGTGAATTCAGATAATTCTGAACGGGTGCGGCGGTTAATTTTGTTTCAGCCAATTTTCGAAGTACGAGTACCACCAGAAGGTACAACTAGGAAGATAAACAAAGGCCCCGTACGTAAACAATCGTGCCGCCTTATTTAGCAGAAAAGCCAACACGATAAATAATTCATAATTTTATTTTTGAATGGAACAAAAGGTCTTGAATAATTAATATTCAAATTATTGAGTTTACACGTGTTTATATTTATATACGCCGCATCGTACGGTGTGCACCAGTACCGAAATAGCCACGTTCTTATTTTAGTCTCGTAGTAATATTTATTCAGGGGAACTCGTAAAAGTTATTCGAATATTTATTCGGTAAATATGCAATAAAATTAGTTCATAGGAAAATATAAATGTGTGCACGTAGGACTGAACGGCGGGTGGTCATTTCAATTGACTTCTAAGATTTCATTCGTTTTAATAATGTCGGCGGAAATTTCGTGATTGGTTTTTTTAAATGAGTTACTTTTACTTTTATGTTAATTAGTTCTTAAAAATATGGCTTTATTTATCGAAAATAACAGCAACAAGTTCATCGACTATTCTGTATGTTGATTAAATTTATTGTTTGTATTTTTTAAATTATTTCATATTTTCGATATTCTTCATCTTCCCCTTTTCTTCGTATTTTTCATATTTTTTATACTCTTCATACTCTTCATACTCCTCATACTCTTCATACTCTTCACACTCTTCATACTCTTCATATTTTTCATATTCTTCATACTCTTTATATTCTTCACTCTCCATATTCTTCATATTCTCCACGTTCTTCACATTCTATATATATTCTTCATATTCTTCATATTCTTCACATTCTTCATACTCTTCATATTCTTCACATTCTTCATATTCTTCATACTCTTCATATTCTTCAAATTCTTCATATTCTTCATATTCTCCATATTCTCAATATTCTTCATATTTTTCTATAAACAAAAGAATCTAAAGAATCTAAAGAAATATAAAAAAAAGAATCTGAATGTGAATCTGAAAAATCTGAAGAATCTGAAGAATCTAAATAATCTAAAAAATTTAATGAATCTCAAGATATTTTTAGATATTCCTCTTGTCAATAAAAATAATTAACAAGATTAATTCATCTATAAAAAGTATTACATTTTAAATGAATAATTTGTTATAAAAGCACCATCAGTTAATTTATTGCATATCAAAAGTAGCGACCAATGCATAGCTTTTAATTAATTAGCCAGCCTTTTAATTAAATAACAACAAACACCAATAATGGCACCATTCATCGGAGTTGCATTAATGCCCGCGTTAACGGCACCATTTATTTATCCAATGCGAGAGCAAACAGGCAATATTTACGGAAACTTAAACACGATCAGCGCATGAGAGTGGCAGATCAAAAAGCTCGGGAGCACATGGCGTTTCCGCTGCGACACTAATCGATCGACGATACGTGTTTCAATTAACAACGTTTCATAAATAAACCCATCATAATATTTATGCTGGGCCCGGATCACCTGTTACGCACAGGCCGGACCCGGGGGAATAATCTGGGTATTGGGTAAACAGGCGGGAAACGGGTCAGGAACGAGTGGGTCAACACTTTGTTTTTTCCTAAATTCTTCGAACCGGTTGGTTCAGATTTCCGATAAATCGATGGAAACAAAAAAAAAAATGAACCAGGACGAAAGGTAACGACAGTTAAGGCTTCGCAGAACGTAACAGTAAAGAACGAGTTGGAATTGTGTGTTGAACCGATCGTTTAATTTGATGCGAGAAGTTTCTTTTCCTGTACGTATAGTTTCATTGACAATAGTTGAATTGACCTCGGACATTTTGTAAGCACTTTATTATTCCATACAATGTAATAACGATTCAATGCTGTATTGTTACTATGAAATATGTACGACGATTACAAATGAAATAACTACCATCTTCTGCACATGAAACGTAATCGCCATAGTTGGTGGTCGTTCACTATATAGTAAGTTCATTTCAACTATTTTCGGTCCTTTGACTTAATTCATTTTGTTTCTTCATATTCTTTGACTGTTCTACTTTTTTCATTCTACAGATTCTTTAATTAAAATTACTCTAAATCTACCTTCTTTACATTGTTTACATTCTTTACATTGTTTACATTGTTTCCATTCTTTACATTATTTACTTTATTTACATTATTTACATTATTTACATTATTTACATTATTTACATTATTTACATTATTTACATTATTCGCATTATTTACATTATTTACATTATTTACATTATTTACATTATTTACATTATTTACATTATTTACATTATTTACATTATTTACATTTTTTATATTTTTTACATTATTTACATTCTTTACATTCTTTACATTTTTTACATTCTTTACATTCTTTACATTTTTTACATTATTTACATTCTTTACATTTTTATATTATATACATTGTATAGATTCTTTTAATTTTTTAACTTCTTCAGGTTCTTCAGATTCTTCTAGATTATTTTTAATCTTTAGTTTCCTCAGATTTTATAGATTTTTAAGATTATCTACATTTACGTTCAAATTTAACAATGAATTCATGAAAAAAATGATCAATTTGAAGAACATTTTTAACGATTGTGGGAAGCTTCCGGCGGGACGCGAAAATTTACATACACCTTATGGTTTTCCGTTTCCGGTGAGTCGTATCGATTTACGATTTGTATTTAAATTATTGCATTTTAATCGCAGCTAAAGTTCCAATTACATAAACCACCGTCGACGTCCACGCGTATTATTTACGATGAGAATAATTAATTAAATTCACTCCTTGGACAATCGGATGTAAAACATTAAAATGTGTTGCATAATTAAGTTGATCAAGTCGTAAATTGTAACTGTTCATCATTGTGACACATAAGGTGCAACTTTTTTATTAATGGTCAAATTAGGTTATAGGACTAAAACTTAATCGTAATTAGATGTCATAATTAAAACTACTAATCTGGTTAGTATTCAATGATCTTATCGGGAAACAATCCTTGTGTAACCTTAAGTCTTGTAATCCATTGTGTAGTCCATCATTAAAACACGTCTTAAAGTTAATGGGTTAGCAAGCAGTAACCGAGATTCGGTCTTTACGAGCCCAAACATTCCGGGCTCATCAATCAGTGGAAATATTTGATTATACTAAAATTTAGAGCACGACCCGCTGATCCATTTGTCTCGGAGATGATCCAGACAGGTCCCATTTAACCTCAACACATATATTATTGTACCGGAAATCGGTCGAAAAAAGAAACAATCCCGAAGAAAAAAAAACCCTCCTTCCTCTAAGGCAAAGCATGTAAATTTATTTGAGCGAGGTCATTGGCCAGACGGACGTTTATTCTTGGAGCGCCGATAGAGTACCACCATGACGAGCACAATAAAAATGATCGTCGCTAAGTTAAATTTCATCTAACATGTATAATAAATTACTCAATGCCGTTTCGGAGGTGGATTTTTATTACGAGTGCGGGGTGGGTGTTATTATTTCGTTGGGACGGCGTCGCTTGGATTTATAAAGTACCAACGCCCACCGCACAAGTACCCGATACAAAGGAGTGCTGCAGTTAATAGGATCGAGTGCGACCGTAATGATACGAATAATGTTACTGTTTATGTGTGATTCATACATACATACGTTGGGGCTGTGTCGAATTCGGTCACACTTTGATTTTGTGTCAATTGGATGTCGATAAGGCTAATGTGGTGTGAATTAAATGATTTCCTTCTTAAGTGGAATTGTCATAAAACGCTGCAACAACGAAAGCCTTTGTTTCACTGAAATTGGATTCTTTAAATTCTTCACATTCTTCATGTACGAGTTTTTAGTTTAAATGATGCTTACTTCAATAAGTGTAAAGTTAAATCCACAAGAGATATTGGAATTCTACATTTTTTTTCTTTATACACAAAATTGTAAATCATTCTATAAATCACTTATTCCTTTGATTATTTAGTACGACTTTCTTAGTTATTAAGGATCTAAATTTTAAGAATCTGGAAAATCAGAAGAAACTTAAAAATTTAAAAAATCTAAATTCTTCTTTTCACGCAACCTAAAAATCACTGTGTATATGTTCAACTTTTTATTCCTTTCTTTATTTAATAGAATTTCACTTGAAGAATATAAAAAATTTGATGAAAATGGTATAAATAATCTAATGAATCTAAAAATTCTAAAGAATCTAAATCTTATGAGCCTGAAAAATGAGAAGAAACTTAAGAATGTTGTATTCCTTTCTTTATTTAATACAATTTTAATTGAAGAATACAAAAAATGTGATAAAAATGGTATAAATAATCTAAAGAATCTAAATTTTATGAGCCTAAAAAATTAGAAGAAACTTAAGAATTTTTTATTCCTTTCTTTATTTAATATAATTTTACTTGAAGAATATAAAAAATTTGATGAAAATGGTAAAATAATCTAAAGAATCTAAAAATTCTAAAGAATCTAAATCTTATGAACCTGAAAATTCAGAAGAAACTTAAGAATTTAATAAATATTAAGAATTTGATAAATTTTTAAAATGAAGAAACTAGAATATTCAAAGAATCAAGAATCTAAATACTCCAAAGGAATTAAATAAGAATATGAAGAATGTAAAAAATGTGAAAAACTGAAAAATCTAATGAATCTAAGAAAGCTGAATAATTTGAAGAATCTGAATAATCTGATTAAGCTCAAAACACTGGAGAAACTGAAGAATAAGGAGACACTAAAGAAACTGAAGAATATGTAAAAACTAAAGAAACTGAAGAAACTGAAAATTCTGAAAAATCTGAAGACTAAAAATAGAAGAAGATTAAGAATCTGATGATTTCTTTTGATTATTTAGATTAATTATTTTCAGATTTATTGATTTGTTTAATTTATTTAAGCAACAGCTGATCCTGAATGTCTTCAATTTTTTGAGTTCCCCAATTTATTTAGTCCTGTAGTCACCTCTTAATATTGATGTATAAATTTAAATATCTTCGTTGGGGTGAGATGGAATGAGACGTTACAATTCGATGGTATTTTTATTTATGAGAATTACCTGACACATAAATAACCGAGATACAGGGCATATAAATGAGTCCCCCTTTTACTGAAATAAACAAATCGATTTCATCATCATCGAAACGGTTCGCACATTCCCACCGTCGATAAAGGAGTTGGGGGGGCGTTCTCCACAAGCGATTTTGTATATTGTTTTATATTTTACAGGCCACGCTGACCTAAATGTCGGCAGACTTGTTTATTTTAACGTTCGGGCGGAAGTGTCAATTTTATATGCAAACATGATCCAATTTTCCAGCCCACCATTCCGACCATCGTGCCAATAAAACGGTTTATTGACTTGCGTCCAGGTTGCGGCACAATCAGTCAAATTGACTTGGTGCGCTGATTATTTTCAGGCGCACTAAAAATAGTTAATATTTCTTAACTCCGGGATGCAGTTCGATTGTATGCAAAACGGCTTTCGTTGGGCACATTGGGCACAGTTGCACACGTGCATAACTAAATGCGGGCACTTTTCCATTGCATCGCAATGTGGGCCACTAATTCTTTTATCTTATTCCTCATCGGTATTAGGATGTATGTCACCAAAACATTTAACGGGCTTTATGTAAAAATTATTTTAATTTTCATTATATTATATTCAAATTTAGACAGTGAGGAATTAATTAAGGGAAATTTATTAATATTACACACGCATTTTACATGTTTACCGATTATTTTGGGTCCTGTTAATTAATTTGAATTATCACCGTCATTCCAAAAATAATATGTATGCATTAAATAATGAAACAAAAATATATTCGAAAGTGCGTGATGTGGTACACTGTTTTGTTTAAATTTAGGATTATTATTTGTATTAAATACACGGTGTATTTATCGCCTCGTTAAATTATTGCATGAGTTGCGACTATTTAATTTGCAGTATTTCATTAATGGATTAAGTTCAACTAAATTTTATAGCATAAATTATGGACACTCATAAAATAATCTTGTCGTCGTTTTAATGTGTGTTAAACACGACTTTTATCTTAATTTTGTTAGTCATTAAAATTGACAAATGTTCTAAAATGATAAAAATATAAAAGAAAAGATTAAAATATATAATAAAAAAATCTTTAAAATAAGCTTTATTCAACAAAAATTCATTAAAATGAAGGCTAAGTACCATGTTTATCAGCTTCAATATGATTATCCAGATTATCAAGAAGGACATAATTGACAATTGGAATGAAATGAATCCATTTGTCCAACTTTTTGAAGGAATTCATTATATGAAACCTCTTCCTAAAGGTTAATTTATCCTCAAAACTTCCGCCACAGACATCAGAATCTTTCTTGGTATTGTTCTACCATGTTTATCAGCTTCAATTCGATTATCCAGACTGACAAGAAGGAGATAATTGGGAATTAGAATGGAAGGAATCCATTTGTCCAACTTTCTGATAAAATTCATTACATTAAACCTCTTCCTAAAAGTTAATTTAGCCCCCAGACTACCACCACAGACATCAGAATGTTTCTTGGTATTGTTCTACCATGTTTATCAGCTTCAATTCAATTATTCAGACTGGCAAGAAGAAGATAACTGACAATTAGAATGAAATTAATCCATTTGTCCAACGTTTTGATGATATTCATTACATGAAACTTCTTCCTAAAGGTTAATTTATCCCCAAAACTTCCACCACAGACATCAGAATCTTTCTTGGTATTGTTCTATCATGTTTATCAACTTCAATTCGATTATCCAGACTGACAAGAAGGAGATAATTGACAATTGGAATGGAAGGAATCCATTTGTACAACTTTTTGATGAAATTTATTACATGAAACCTCTTTTTAAAGGTTAATTCATTCCCAAAATTACTATCACAGTCATCAGAATCTTCATTGAGTCAAGTACTGTTCCACCATGTTTATTATTATCAGCTCTACAGACTGGAAAGAAGAAGATAAGATAAGATTAATGTCTTAAATCATATAAATATTTAATTTTTTTTTAACCAGTGAAATTTTGTGTCACCACACACGTTAATTAATTAACAAAACTCCACTAATGAAAAGGTTGACAAACGATAAGTGATTGTGTTCTTTGGCCTTAAGGCGTGGCAAATTTATTATTACTCCACCCATTTTTTCTCTCTAAAGAATGCCATTATGGAACTGTTGATTTAACTTTTCAATTAAAAAGACGCCAAGTTTCTAAAATTGTACAATTCATCATTGAATACAATGCCTTGTTACTTTGTTTGAATATTGTGGACACGGTTTAAAAGTATGTTAATTGGTGCTCAGTGTCTCTTAAACATCTTCAGATTTAGTTTGTTTTAGTGAAAACGGTACAGAATAGTGTGGAATGTTTTTATAAAAGCTCTGAGTTGGTTTGGAAAAGGTCACCTCGTATATAAATGTCGAAATTTGACCTTTTGTGCTTCAGCATAAAACCCTCCATAATAATCATTATTTATTTACAGTACGATTGTTGATGTTAAATGAATAATTTTTTGAACACTTCTAGGCGAAAATTTATGGTCGAATTTAAAATTTCCGGTTAATAAACTGGCCTGAAAACATGTTAATGGGGTAAAATAATAAATGTTAACTATAAAATAGTTGTATCATAAAAACATTCATGACAGTATTATAAACTTTGCAATTTGTAAGCGTTAAAAGGTGAAATGTTTTACTTAGTTTTATCATGCCATGTTTAAATGTGTTGCCAAATTACTATGTATGTATAATTTTAACAATACTTTCAATTGTACACTCATTATAATAATTAAAATAATGAATTAGTTTCCTTTGGCTGTAAATTAATTAATTTTATGTTGATTTGCTTTGTTCATTACGTTAACATTTAAATTAATTAATTAATTAATTATAGTAATTGTTCAAAAAATGGCGAATGCGCCACACAAAACTTTATCATTAAATTAATGTAACAAATTAAATGGAACATAAAACTCTAAAATTAAATCAACGAAATCAATAGCTAAATAAATTTAGTTGTGATACCCACACATTAGACGTGCCTGTCTCGAGCAACGAAATTAATGCCCAACAGATTATTAATTTTAAAACGCTGTTTAATGCGATGCTTTTAAAAAGCTTTTTAGTTGTTAATCAACAGTCTAAATAAACGGTACAAATTTGCCCCGGTGATTTACGATTAAATGTTCAGTAATGAAATGTGACCGTTATGTGAAGCCTTATAAAATTAAATTGTTGGGAATTTTTGAGAAAAATTATTATACAAGTTTATAAGTTTGTAACATTCCTGGAAAAAACAGTATTATGTTCATATCTATAAATACAGATGACTTAGTTCACACGCCAATGGTTTTCAATGAGGAACAGCATGAAAAAAATGAATGTGTGTCAATTATTTTAAGGAAATTTATCGGGTGTTTCGTTGAATGCTTTTAGTTAGATTATGCCCGAAGGATTAGGCCCAAATGGCTCACTTAAATTAATGAAACAACTAAAAAGGGACTGTGTACCCACATAATTAGAAAGTTAACGAGATTTTCGTTTTCTGAGATCGATATTCTAATGAGTTTTATTTTTATTTTGCAGGTATGTGGGTGGAACAAATGCCTATAATTACATCAGAGGGGTTTGTATAAAAAAAGAAGCAAGACAAGACATTTGAGTAATAAGTAATATTTTTAATTGTTCCATTTAATTATTAAATAAAAATTAGTTTTGATTTAATAATATTCTTTATTACCTAATCGATTGAATAATGTGTATATTATACAATCATTGAGTAATATTTTATAAAATTTAATAATTTTAAAATTGTTCAATAATGATTTAGTAATATTTAATAATTTTTAAGTATCTGTGACTATTTTGACATAAATACTTTTATTCAATTCAATTTTACACTGAAATTTTATTAAATTTAATAATACTCTTTAGTACATAATCAATTGAATAATATATTCACACATGAGTAATGTGTTTATTAATTTTAAAATTGTTTAACAATGCATTTAATGTATATATTTATATTTTGTGAATATTTTGACTTTTTTATTAACCAGAAATCTATTAAATTTGATTTGATCTATTGAATAATGAGTACATTATACCATCATTGAGTAATATGTTTTAATAATTTTTTTTCTGTGACTATTTGTGAACATTTTATTCCATTCAATTGTTAAGCTGAAATCTTATTAAATTTGTTTTGATTTAATAAAACTCTTTATTACGTAATCAGTTGAATAATGAGTACATTGAATAATATATTGTTAAATTTCTATTCACATTATGTTCAATAATGAGGTGGTTTCTGTAGATTCTTCAGGTAAACATTTTTATTAGACTCACAATCAAATATAAAATATTAAATGGAGTAGAACAAATTCATAAAAGGTTAATTGATCATACAGAACAGCCACTTTTTGAGGCAACTACCCGTTGCCACTTAAACCGTCCGTGGTTTATTATCATAACCATTTGCGTTTTCACAATAATGAAGCCAGAAATTCAATCTGTCTGACGGTACAACGATAATGGTGGCGACTCGCTAACTGGAAAACTGGAAAATACCGTCCTAGATTCAGTGATGGCGCGTGGAAAACTCGTTAAAGAATATTTGCCACGCTCCGTCTCTTGTTTTCCGAGCAAACAACGCCATGTGTGTCGGGACCTTAGGAACCGACGCTAAAAATAAAACCCCGGACGAGAAAAAAAATAAAGGCGAACCGGAGCGCTTAAAAGGCACTAAGTGTTGCTGTTTAATCGTGGAATTTGCATAATGCGAAACGGTACGAGGTATAAAGCTGACATACAGATTAAATTAACTATGGAAATTCGCTGGGACTTTCTTGCCTTGTTGGTTTATGTTTATTGATTCACTGGAAGCACCATTTTATCAATCTTTATTCCGTTGAAATGTCATCGATTAAATGAACGAACCGCAGACGAAGTTTGCAATTTATTGCGGCGGAACAAAGGCTGAAAAACTGAAAATGATAAAACACCAATAGTGTTTCGTTTCCGGTCTTTGGTCTCGCGTCAGAATCCAGTAATCCACGTCCATTTCCGTTTTGGGGTGCGCTTTCTCATTAGTGTTTGGCCGCACCTCCGTTGGCAATACAATTTGTCGCAGATGAATTATCGACGGTCTCGCCGCCAAACGATCTACATTCGCCACCGGCAAAGATCATCGGCGTTTTTCTGCTACGCTGACTCCCGATGGGAACTTTGACCCTGACCCACTTCCAAGGTACTTCACCTTTTAAACGGCAACTGTTGTTATTATTAATATTTAATAAAGGAGTTGTCCGGGTTTCGAGTGGAAACTGAGGGTCGTTTGTATGCGGGGGTCGAAGTGACATTTTTCTATGGACTATGCAAATTGCAAGCGGGACAAATGACTATGGGAGTTGGAAGGCGGTTGTTCCGATGAAACGCTATTAGGGAAATTCTGGAGTTACGGACCAGAAAAAAGGGACTTGTGCGAGATGACAAACGAGGGATGAAATAAATAGGCGATCCTGTGTGTTTTCTTGCGAAAATATATAATTGGATTTGTAATAAAATATGTTACGTATGTGGCCATTTTTCTCCCATGTTCATGAATTTTGTTACGATCGTTACACAAAATAAAAAAAATCTTTCTAAAAAGAATTCCTTAAATTAGACAAATTCAGACCTTTTATTTTTATTATATTATTATATTTTTATAATATTTTTTAATTTAATTAACTTTAATGTACATTTTTTTAATATTAAATTTAATTTTTCTTAAAACGGTCTTTTTAAACTGGACATAATCAAATTTTTATTTTTAAGTAGTGTTTGATTATAAATTTATTTTACTTTCATAATATTCTTTAATTTAATTGACTTTAATGTATATTTTTTAATATTAAATTTATTTTTTCTATTAAAAAGGACTCATTAAATTGGATAAACTCAGACTTCTATTTTTAAGTATTATTTTATTATAAATTTACTTTATTTTCATAATATTTTTTATTTTAATTAACTTTAATGCATATTTTTTAATATTAAATTTAATTTTTCTATTAAAAAGGACTCATTAAACTGGATAAACTCAGACTTCTATTTTTAAGTATTATTTTATTATAAATTTACTTTATTTTCATAATATTTTTAATTTAATTAACATTAATATATATTTTTTAATATTAAATTTAACTTTTCTATTAAAAAATACTCCTTTAACTGGAGTAAGTATTGTTTTAATATAAATTTATTTTATTGTCATAATATTTTTTAATTTAATTAATTTTAATGTATATATTTTAATATTAAATTTATTTATTCTACTAAAAAGTGTTCCTTAAACTGGAGAAACTCAGACTTTTAGTTTTAAGTATTATTTTATTATAAATTTATATTATATTCATAATATTTTTTAAATTAATTATCTTTAATATATTTTTTATATTTATTTTAATTTTCTTACTGAAGTATTCATTATTTAATCGATTCCTTAATAAATATTATTAAGTCAAAACAACTATAATAAGATTTCCACTTAATAATTGAATATAATAATAATGTTGCCTTCAATATGTTGTTGAATAAATTGAAAAAATAGGGAAATAATTTCAGATAATAGTAAAATTTTACTGTATATTATTGGACGACAAATTGATTGGAATAAACTGAATAATAACTACATTATTCAAAAGTTATAGATAAAATAGCATACTTATGTAGATACTAATAGAGATACGAGGAATAATTTTCAAATAAACATTAAAATTGGAAACATAAACCCGATTTATATAAATATGTAAATATAATTGAACGTCTTATCAAATGTAAATCAGCTTATTTGTAAGAAGATTGTAGACCATTAAGCCCATAATGCACAGCCATGAGCAAGAGCAGCAACGTGAAAGAAAACCGTAAGAGGGTTATCTGATTTAATACTGTCTTCTTAGTCAAACGATCCCATGATTGAAATTCCTCCACGCTTCATAACTTCCACTTGCACCACAACATCCAATGTTTACAGTTCACAGGAATTCATCAACGAATTAAAACTGAAGCCAGGCTTTTTTTAAGGGGGGTAGTTTTATAAACCAGACGACCATAATGAACTTTTATTTGTTGAGGGCTCGTAATTAGAGGCGCCAGACGCGGGGGCATTCTGTAAAATTAAATTACTCATGAAATTATGGCTGCATCCAAAAATACCAGTGCACGTTCATCAAATGTGTATGAGAATATCATACGGCGTTCTAGGAAATCCTATTCACATTGCCGTGACATGCCTTTACAACAATGGCAGGAGCATGTGAATGGAAACAAAATGATGGAGAGGTGCTGATGCATTCCTTTGTGAAAATCCTATTTTTATGAGCGGAATATTAATATCTAATGTTTTTTTTTTTGGTTCGACCTATGATTTATTAAGCCCAAAAAAGTCTCCATGTTGTGGGGTGACGTTTAATAGATTCAATTTCTAAGCAAATTCGCCTTTTATTCGTTTTACTTTTACCTGCGTCGCGTTTGATTTACGTCAATGTTCGATACGGCGTTAAATTATAATTTATAAAAACCACCCGCTGTTAGTTTAACCGCACAAAACGCCCTGTCATTTACCCGATAAATTATGCCTCGGTACCCTAAACACATTACATTTACAAGGGATGCGAAACTATAAATTCATACGGTCATGATTTATTCAATTTGCACACTAGTCGTTAAATTTATGGTTAAACTTGGCTTCAATGTTTATTATTAGAGTTTGATAAAAGAAGCCGAAAGTTGTTTATTAATAAATACTCATTATTATTATCGCCGTAATTGCTGTTGAAAATTGAAACGGCGGCAAAACTTTGACCTTAATTGCCTCGTTACCAAAAATTACGTTCATTCATGTCCACAGCGATAATTATAAATAATTAACATAGAATTCATTACAATCGTACGTTATTTATGAACCATCGACGTAACCATTACATAATTTATTTGCATACATAAATATTAAGTTTCTACATTGCTCATGCCATATGGTTGCCTTTATCCAAAACGAAATATTAATATAATGTGAACTTTTTGTTGTTATTCATTCAGTTCACAGATGTACTTTTGTGCATGTTATTAGTGTTTATATTCGTGCTTTAACTTGATAAGAGTGTTAATTTCAAGAAACTAGATAAATATCTTGATGTTATCAGTTAATAAAGTAAGGAAAAATCTGAATGAGTTATGAACCAAAGATAACATATCGCTTTACTGCTGAAAAAAGCTTCAGTACAATATGCAAACCACATGTTAGTCTGTAACTTACAATTGGGTTATTCATTAAACAAGTTCACTATTGTATTTCTTCGTAAATTAGGTCGTTGTTTAATACTAAAATTAGCCTTAGTATTATTTTTAAATTAATAGTATTTATTTTATTTTAGTAAATGGCAAGCCTCAAAATTCCCTAAAACCAACCTCAGAGCCTGAAAACTTGGAAGAGTATGGCCTGAGGGATGATCCAACCCAATCTGATTATGGAATGGATGGTGACTACGGGGAGGAAACGGAGGATGAGGAGGTCGATGACGAAGACTTTGGATCAAACGTCATTCCCACATTATCAACCAAAAATTCCATGATTATTGCCAAACCTGGTGACAACGTTGAGTTACAATGTTCCATCAAAAATTTAGGTAAATCATCCTCAGCATTATTAGTATTATTTTTTAACTTGAATGATTTCAGGACAATACGTAAGAGTTTGGAACAAAGACAACCTGATTCTGTACCAGGGGGAGGTGGCAATGAATGCTGGCAACACCATGCTGCTTCCTAATCAATCCTTGCAGATTACCGGAGTAAACGAATCAAATGTTGGTAACTACACGTGCGAAGTGCTGATCTCCAACGACCAAAAACTGAGCGTCACCCACACTTTGTACATTCAAACGCCTCCTTCCATCGTCAGTTTGACGACCGACAACGGAATCACTCAAGTACGTCCAACAATTAAACCTTGAGGTCAATTACTAATTACTTATTTGCAGTTCCACAAAGGACAAAGACTGCAACTGACGTGCAAGGCAACAGGAACACCAAAACCAGTAATATCCTGGCACAAAGGGAACGTCATGTTGGACATCGTGGGCGAGACTTTAATAATCGACAATTTGAAGCCCAAGGATGCTGGCAACTATCGTTGCTTGGCGGACAACAAGAGCGCCCAACCAGCCCACGCCTACATCGAAATCAAAGTGGAGAGCGAGCCCATCATCTCCATCGACAAGTACATGGTCAACACCGAGCACAACACCGACGTGGAACTGAAGTGCGTCGTCCGTGGATCCCCCGTGCCCACCACCAACTGGCAAAAGGATGGAGTCAACATCAAAAACACCCAGTCCTACAACCTGAGACACGAAAAGGACGCCTCCATCTTGTTGATCAGAAACGTGCAGGAGACCGAACTGGGAACCTACACCTGCGTGGCCAAAAACGCCTTGGGCAAAGTCGAAAAGAACGTCACCGTCGTCAAGGAGCCGGCCGTCCTGCACCTGAAGGAGGACAAGAACGAACGCGGCACCCAGCTCAGCTTCAAAGTCGAATCCAAGTCCGCCATCGAGGAGCACGAGCTCCAGTTCAGGAAGAAAGGAGTAAGTACCCCAACCTAAACCACTTCATAGCTGATTCCTGCATGGTTATTTCAGGAATCCGAATGGGAAACTGTGAAGCCGGGCGTCTCCAAGCCGGACAAGAACCACGTGTACCACGTCCAGTACACGCTCCAGAACCAAGAGCCAGGAACCTACGAGGCGAGGGCACGGTCGAAGAACTCGCACGGCTGGTCCGTCTATTCGGACAGCAAGTCCTTTGTCATAGGTAATTTTTTGGTTTTGGATTTTGTGTTAAATGCATGGCGACACCGTTTTAATTTGTTTTTGCTTTTTACGCAGCTAAGCACCATAACAAGCACAACAAAAAACACCATAAAGACAAAGAATCGAAAGGTATTGATGATTTCTTTATTAACACCATTTCAAGTATTAAGAACGTCAATAAAATAATTAACAAAATAAAGCATGTTACACTAACAACTATAATATAGCATTCATAAAGTCAAGCAGATTCAATTGCTGTTGACTTTTATGGATGTTCCTTTTAATGGCACGCATGGATTCTCATTTGATTTTTTCCGGTGTACAGTTCAACAGCCAGAATCACAAGCACAACCACCTGCACAGCAAGAAATCACACATAAAGAAACACCAGTAGGAGGTACATTTTTATTTCTTTTTCCAGTTTTGTTGGTGATCAGAGAAACATTTAACAATTCTTCACTAATGTTATTCTGGTCACCAATAATGTTATATATTTTTGAGTTAAGAGACGGATTTTTGAAATACTTTCATCAATATCATTTCATACATTTGAATGAATATTCAAAATTAATAAGGTTGAGGTTTGGCAAAGCTTTTTGGTTTGATAATATTTCGAGGTGTGGGTTTAATAATATTATTAATTACTCTAAAATTTATAAATTAAATCAACAAAATGTAAAATTAAAAGACCAATCCACGAAATGGAATTTAAATTTAAATAAATAAATTGTAATAGAATTTTATAGTAAAATAGTAACTCAAATATGTAAATGGTAAATTGAATTTAAATTGGATATTTGAACGACGAAGCAAATTGAATTAAAATGAATTCCAAATTAAACGAAAACAAATTTGAATTAGGTACAATTTTTTGTATTAATTTTCAGCTTCACAAACCGGCGCCAGTTCCAGCCTGTCCGCATCGCTCCTGGTGACAAGTATAGCCCTGCTAACCCTGCTGTGCAGTAGACAGTGAGAGGCCAACGTTAGCGCTGAAAACCTGAAAACTCTTCCACTAATTTGGGTAGCTTCGAGTTAATTAAAAATAAAACCAAAGTATTGATAATGTTTAACTTTCAAACATTGTTCTTTTAAACACAAATGTTCTTAAGTTATGTATATATATATAAAACTTTTCTCCGCAACTCCACCGAAATTGTGCTGATGATTTCTGTGATTATAGTTGTTAAAAACAAAAGATATTCGTGACTATGATCGTCCGAGCTGATTTTTTGATTCGCGGAATCATACGGGACAATCTTTAAGATGCCATAGCCTATATAGTAATACTAAGGAAATTGAATCAAGAAATTGGCCGTTACTTAATCGATTAGTTACCTTAATTTAATTTTTTTTACATTTGTTTCATTTTAATTAGTTCGGTCAGTATTTCCCCTCTATTTTCATATTTTATTTTTGTAATTTGAAATGTTTATTAATTATTGAAAATTTTAGGAGTTTCTAGTCTGTAATTTTATGGTAATTGCAAATCCGTCATGTTAGATAATTAACGTTCATTTTTCTCTTTTAATGCGTTTTGGAAAACCATAAATCGTTGCAAGTTATGCCGCTTGTATATTTTTTAGCTACAGACTGTTTTCCAAAATTTATTATTATTTAGTTTATAATAATTATTCTTAGTTCTAGATATCAATGTACATATTTTGTTTATTTTTTGTGTGAAGTATTTATATTTTATTATAATTCAGTTTTTGTAAATGTACCACAATGCCTAACACAGTTCCCTTAATTATATGAATGTCAATCATTTCATATTATTGATGACAAATTTTGAACTGACTTGGGAACTATCTTAACATGCCTTATTATTAGTAAAAAACGTTTATAACATAAAAAAAGTAATTAATTATTGCTTTCAAATTTCCAATTTTATAAAGAATTTTTAAATGGATTTCCAGTGCAAAAATAGTTATTAATTAAATTGACCAAAATAAATGATAATGCAAATCTGACCAGGCATATCATATTATATTGCTGAAACTCTTAGATTTTACTAAATATTTAACTTTTCTTTGTAAAATTCGAAAATGTATGTATGTATAGTAAATAAATTAAAATAAAAAACACAACGCGAAGTTTTATTTATTAAACCTTCCAAAAGCTTGAGAAAGCTCACCTCACTAATAATAGGCAACCCTGATTACACCTCCAAAGTTGTAATACTAGCCTGTATACTCATTAGCATCAAATAAAAACTATTTATAATCAATTCATTTTCTGTATCACCTTGAAATTAAATAAACTTTGATATTTCGGTGCGTCCAAACTATTTTACTCAGTGAGGATACATAAATATTATTAATTAATGTGTTTTGCCTTAATATCACATTATTTTATAATACACAATAAAAAATTAAAGTTAGATATTACATTGTAAAAATCATATCATATATTAATTAATAAAGGTTAAACTTCGACCAGGATTTCTTCTAGAGGTTTTCTTTGTAGATCTGGAACCAGGCAGTCTTCGGCAGGATAACCAACCGGCAACAAAAGCGTTAGCTTTTCATTAATAGGTCTGTTAAGTAAATTTCTAAGGGCAGGCCCACAATTTAAAGGAGTTGAAGTCAATGAAACCAAACCAGCGTACTGTAACAAAAAAATTATAAATAAAATTGTTGGTCAATAATTAAATTTTAACGCACATGGACAGCAGCAATGAGAAGGCCGGAAGCAAGGGACACGCTTTGTTCGTTGTAATAGTGCAGCTTCTTCTGCCCGTTCGCCTTGAAGCTGTACATCTGTTTGAAGACCAAGATCAAATACGGAGCTTCAGTTAGATACTCCTTAACCCAATTGGTTCTGAAGGGTTTCAAATCCGTTGTCCACACTTTGCCCATGCGTTTCTTGTAGTTGATTTCCTCTTCCTGCTCTACGATTTCACGTATACGTTCTTTAATGTCTTTGGAGCTGACTACGACGTAAGTCCAGGGCTCAGTATGGGCACCACTGGGAGCAGTACCTTAAATAGTCCATAAATAGAACTGTTTTTCAAAGTGGGGCAATTTACCAGCTGCTTTGATAATGTTGTGAATGATTTCCTTGGGGACTGGCTCGTTGCTGAAATGTCTGACTGTTCGACGCTTATTCATCAATTCATAGAACTCCTCCGATTTTTGTAAAGACTTTTCTATTGATATCTTATCGAAATTCAACGGAATGTGTTGTAAATCTGGTGGGAATGCCGGAAATATTTCTTCATCGTCTGCCTCTTCGTTATCTGCATCCAAATCTACTGCTGTAATTTTACAAGCGTATTTAATTATTTACGTTGACAAGTTCAACATCGAGATAAGAGGCTATACATTGGAATATTTATAGAAATAACTGTGCTGATACAACATGTCATGCATGAACTTTTAATACCGTGATAATGATATGATTTTACTACTACAAAATAGAATTAAAAATACATTATACAAAATTATATTTTTACAATGTATAAATATAATAAAGTTTATGTATTAATTTATAAATAATAATAGTAATAATTTATTTCTTAGTTTCCTTCCATGCATCAAGATGTTTTAAGGGTCTCACCTAAGAAATCCTCTACTAACAATCCTCAATCAATCTGTAATATTACAAGTACATAATTAATAACCATTAATTATGATTTTATGTAATTAATGATTATTAATTAGATCAAAGAATAATCAAATCTTTACAAAGATAAGATCTTAGATATTGTTCAAATTAAAAAGATAAGACTCACCTTGATCCGGTGTGACGAAGTCGTCATCCTTCTTCCTCAGACCCTCCAATTTCTTGTTCCTCTCGACGACAAAGGCGTAAGTTATCCTGGCGAAAACGTACAGGCCCAAACCGGTAATGAAATACGGCCAGTACAATTCGAACAACATGTTGGATATCTCGTCAGCAGTCAACTGGCAACGAGATGATAATTAGCTGTGGCACAACCAATTTGACCTAAATACAAGGCGCATTTCAATGCTAGTACGGGTCCTTAATAATTATTACTGCTCGTTGTTTCCATGTACACTGGAAAAATTCATTTTATGGTAGGTGTCCATGGGTGTGTTCTATCCATAGCCGGCGGATGTAATCAATTCGACGACGAAGGGAAGGAAATCGTTTCAATAAATTATGAGGTGAATTAAAGAAATGATGCAGGTGAACTATATAACTGATGGTAGGCCATTTATTTAAATAAAATCAAGCGTGTTGACTGTAAATATCTAAATGGGTTACAGAAAGTCAAAAGGTGATGAGATTAATGAAATAATAAATTATTCTGTGTTGTTAATGCTAAATTGAGCAATTGACAAGTGCATTTTAACATAAATGTAAATTACGGTTTTGATGTTTTATTTCGTTAGAAATGACTAGTTAAAAACGGGCACAAATTATTAGTGCAGTTGTAACAGGTGTTAGTATAAAAATGTACAGAGGAAAACGGTATAATTGAATGAAAAATAGACCCTTATGTATCCGGTCTAGCGTAACTGTATCCGTTAGTATAATTAAATTTAATCGTCCAGTTACATTAATTTTTTAGTTGCTACAAAGATATATTTACACTATTATCGCACACGATAGTAAACTACTATGGAATTAAGTAAAAGTACTTTAATAAAGAAAGTTTCTGCCATTTTTTTATTATTTTTAAGTGTGTTGTGAAAACTCTATGAAATATTGTCTGTACGCTCCTGAAATATTGTTGTATACACACACAAAATGTACCCTGATCAATAATTATGGTATCTGGGGAATTATTTATTTGTAGTGGCCACACGAAACGTGCATAATCAAAAGGAATCCAACTGTATATCGATTGCTACTTTTATAATAAATTAAAATACTTTTAATTACTTCTACTATGTAATTAACATAAGGCTCCATTAATTTAAGGCCCTAAATGGGGAATTCCTTTGATTTATCTAACACAACCTTAATAAAAACTCAATGAGATAGTATCATTTATATTTTTTAACTTGTCAAGTTTAATTGTTATCATATTGACACATTTACAATTTTGAATAACATTTAAGTCAACAGCTTATACCGCAGTTTTACAATTTTAATATTATTTATATAAATATTTACTAATCAAAACCACAAGAAAAGTATACTTCCTTTTTAGCAGGAAGTTACAACCTTTGGGCAAATTGTAAGTATATTATTATTACTATTACAATTTTACTCTCATTTTTACTATGCTTATGTAAGAATTACAATTTCAATTTTATAAATTATAATTAGTAATTAGTCAATTCATTATGAATTTAAGAGATATTCTTCATTAACCAGTTTTATAAACTTAAAGGTATTTTTTTTATATTTATCAATGACTTTTATGACAAAAAGTTGTGGAAGAATTTTAATAATGAAATTAATTGTATATTACATTTTATTTTTAATTAAATATATTAATTAATCAAATATTTAAGTATACAAACATATTTTCAAATTTTCATTTATTTAGATGAATTTTCAAATATATAAATAATGAATGTATATTGAAATACTTAGAGATATTCATCATTAACCAATTATTTAAACGATGCTTATTTATATTATTTATAGACTTACTCTGATTGTTTATATTTTTACCAATTACTTTTATATATTATAATATTCAATAAACATTGAATTAAATTAAGGAATATTTAAACATTTGAAAATCCTTTTAAATTATTGAATATTTACTGATAGAAAAGCGTTTACTCCGGCTGAATCTTGAGAGAGACATAGACGACAGAGACAGTAAAAGTCCCCACTTTGCTCCAAGGTGGGAGATTTTTATTGTCTCTGTCGTGCATGATGTCTCTCTCAAGATTCAGACGGAGTAAACGCTTAAACTTACAGCACAATATCCTATAATTTAATTATACCAATAATTATTTATTTGAAAATTCGATTAAAAATATTTTAATATTATTAATAGTTTTTATTATTCTAATTTAAGACATTTTAAAATATTTCTAGTTTAATTATTTTAAGTTTAGCTAATTATATTTTATAAACTTTGATTCTTTATATTTTACAAATGAGTTTTTTATTAAAAATTGGACTGAATACTTTATTTAAATATTTCAATTAATTGAATATTCAAGTATTCAAATATTCAAAATTTAAATAAGTTTTTATAAAATAAATTACTGTAGTTTTATTCAATATTGAATTAAAAATATTATTAATACTTAAATATTAGAATGCAGTTGAAAGTATTTTATTTATTTGTGTATTATATCATGTAGAATTATTAAATTTGATAAGATGATAAGAGTGTAAATATTTAAATAAGCACAATACTAACACACAAAATTTCGTGTTTAACATTAGTAACGACATGTCTTAAAAATGATTGAATAAATTCAAGTAAAAACAAAAATAGCTCATTCAAGGTTAACCATTTAAAAATCGTTGTTTATACTTATACATAATTGAATATAACATATTAATCTACAATTTGTGTATGTGTGTTTGTTTGAAACAAACAGTGTTGTGTTATCTCCTCATTCTGGTTAATCAGTTTTTAGTCACACAGACATTAAGTAACAATTATCTATTGACATTATAACGAATGTGAGAAAATCGTGCGCAGCACTCTGGAATTCGTACGGTTCGGAAAATTCGGGCTTTAAATAAAATTGCGATCTTGACAATAGCCGAGTCTCAATGCCACTGAGTCCTGGCACCGCAACCGGCGTCCCGGCCAATGAGGTCGAATGAATTTCCATCAGGAACATTCAAAATAAAAAGCGGTCGCAACGTGTGACAATCGATGGCAATCGATCCTTTCGACCGTCGACGATTTCGCACGTTGCACCAGTTGAGACGACTGAGGTTGTACAACGGTTGTGCGACCATTCCTGCGGCCGTCAGCAGGAAACGCTCGCCAAGCGAGTTGGAATGAAGTGGCACGGGCCAGCCTACTTTGATCGGGAGATCTGACATCTCAAAACATGAGAATACAAACCCAAATTAAATAATACTGGCCGGTCGAATTAAATCGGAACTGACAGCTCGCCGAAGGCGGACCGTAAAACGGCACAATGTCCCAGTGATTTAACGGCCCCGACGAATTTTCCGAACGATTAACGTGCGAACGGAGGTGCGACAGTGATTTGTTTTTGTAACAGGTGGTGGCCGGAGACGTCATGGAGCCGGTGGTGCAGAAGGAGGATGGTGACAGCGCGAATTTTTCGAAAACTCCGGTGCCGTTGTCCAAGTCGCCGGCGACCTCACCGTCTATACGCACCATGACACAGACCGTGATCGTGTCCTTGGCTGAGACTGTGAGGCACGACATCACATACGGTAAGGAAACGATTTAACGCTCAACAAGTACTGGTATGTAAATGTGGAACGTGGGTGAGATGAATGAAAGTGAAATTCGTCTGTTACACCATTAGAAATTTGCTTTGAAACTATTTTATTTGACTGTCTGTGGTTGAGCAATTGAAAAAAATAATAACGCGCCAAACTGCTATTTTTAAGCTTCCTCCTGCGATTTTGTGTACGTTACCGGACAATTATAGATTGCCGGTTGTAAAACTTTCACATGTTTTAAATTATTGATTTGTGAATCTGGACGCTGTGCTAAATTAAGGCATTCAGGAAGGACGTGCAGGAAGGAAGGCTGGAAATCGGGATGAAATCATTGCGTCTTTTGTGCCGATAATGTTGTTAAGTAATCGATTGGGGTATTTATAGAACGGTATTTATAAAAAGGGGTGAAAACTGGCCGCAACAATAAAATGTTGTGTGCAACAAATATATTATTTTATTATTATTTAGGTATACATATTTGATTAAGTGTGCTTTTATTAAATATAAACAAATTTTGATAAACAGCAGTTGTCCTGCAAATTTTATAACAAACAGTCGATTGGAAATAATATGTAATAATTAATATAAATTTAAATTGATATTTTCCTCATCAAAACTGACACGGATTTCATTTATCAATAAAATAAATAATGGAAAATTAATATCTATCAGAATTTTTAAATTATTATTTTATATAATGTAGATAAATAGTTTATATTAGTTGATACGGATTGTTCTTATCATTCATATTTATAAATTATAAAATTATTAAATTTAATAATTATGTTTTTTAATAAATCTGAAATATTTGTTACCAACATTTTATTAAGCTCAAAATGTTATAGAATATATATTTTAAACAAGTTCTTGAATATTACACTAATAAAAAATTAATATTTTTTACATTTATCATAAATAATGTTATATTAAGATATAAAAGTTATTAAATTTAATGAGTTCTTGTTTTGATATATTAGATAAATAAAAAAAACAAAAATTAGTTCAATTAAAAAATTCACATATATTAATTAATTTATTATTTAATTAAATAGTTATTTTCTATTTTAAAATAAGTCTGAAACAATATAATTATCATAAATGTCAAAATAGTATTTTTAAAGATTATTTTATAAAATTATTAATTAAATTCAATAATTTCTTCTTTTATAATTCAAATAAATTCATAAAATATATTGATAAAATTTTGTTCAATTAAAAATTCATATATTTATTTTATTTATCTTAATTGGCTTGAAATATATATTCTTAAATTTAATGAAATTTAATAAATTTGATAATAATAACAAATTATGAAATTTAATTATTTGTTTTTTTATATTTTAAAATAAATCTAAGTATATATAAGTTTTGATAAACTTATTATATGTATATTCTTAAGTTTTAAAATTAAATTTATTTATTTTTACATAAAACAATCATTTTAAAATTAATTAACTTGAACAATTTTGTTTGTATCTTAGTCACCAATATATACAAAATTTCTAGTAGTGTAAATATTTCATAGAAATAAAAAAAATTCTATCAAAATAAACATTAAGTATTTAATTTCTTTCCGGGAATTTCATTTCTGATTCACTCAGACAATTAGTAACCAGAAGTATTATGATTCTAAACAGCGTTGTTAATTATTATTGAAATTTTCTACGAAGTTATATTCAGTTACAGTGTAAGAAAATAAATAAGAGCTTATAAATGAAAACAAGTACAAATAAATATATTAAATAGTATTTATAAGCTTATTCCTGTAATTAACACAATCATTAATAAGGTTTAAAGTCGTAATTTGTTTAAACAATAAACTTATTAAGAACAATTACTATTTTTTTTTTCAATTTTCATACAATTAAATTAAACTTTTAATCAGTTATATTATATATATATATATACTTTAATAAATTAGGAAATTAAAAATATTTTCAATATAAGTACTCATAGTTGTAATAGGTACTTATGTTTGACTACATAAAATTATAATCCAAATTAATGCGTATAAATCCGACCGCATACCTGTAGTGTGCAATATGGGTTGCCTACCCCGGACGAAAGAAATAAAACAAATTGAATATATTTGAATTAAAAACATATTATTTAATTATACATCACTTATTTTAAAAATTAGCAGTTTATTATACAACAATAATACTGAAATTTGTTAGAAAACAAAAAATTGTTGTAAATACCTTAATAAACATCTCTGTGAAATATCAAGTCATCACACAAAACAAAAAGGTCACATAAAACTCGCATACATCAAAATAAACGGATGCCATTTCGTTTTTAATTTTAAATCCACGAATCCATTTTCAATCGTTGTGTTATTCAAGCAGCTGATTCTGTTTTCTATCTTTGCGTTCTCTCTCCTTATCACCTACTTCATTCCAACCTACCTTGCATCACCCATATTTAGTTCGCTGTTTTCGCATGTTTATCAACGATTTAAAAATTTGTTTTGCTGATTGCGTTACGTTTCGGTGTTTGTATTAAAAGAGGAAGTTACCCTAGTTGTATAAAACCGTAAGTTTCCCCGAAAAATTCCGGGGCAGGGGCATAAGACGGTTGGCTGAAGTAGGTGGTGGGGATGCCGTTTCAACATGGATACGGAATGTTGTGGACACAGTTAGTTTTAATTCGTACGCGTTGTCGGTTCCATTTAAATTTATTATTTTCAATTTTTCAAATGTTTACTACCTCACATTTTCATTAAAGGACACGGTCACGAATCGCGGTGCACAGTGGATTAGGATTCGAATTAAATTAAAACAGTGGGCTTGGAGTGCAATTGTTTTGAGGGGAAAAAAGTGCGAAACATAACCTAACCCCGCCGAGTTAAAAGTTAAATAAATTCGTTGTGAGCCAGTTGCTTGTGGTGTTGTGCTGGGGGATTGAATGAAACGGTGCTGACGAATTGATTGATACGAGTTTTACCAACGAAAACGGAACGGTACTGGGAGAATGCAATTTACTGTTGTCGGACGACCTACATACGGTTCCCTGCTGTTATAAATAAACGCCTGCCGGATTACCCGAAAAAAACAAACCGAATATGAAGTGTCTTTAGAGTGCGGAAAGTGCGACAGCAATTAACAACGATGCGCGGCCATAAAAAAACGAAGGAAAGTGGCTTTTTCGAAGGCGACTCCTCCGACACGGACAACATGGGCAAAGCCCTGAAAAGGACTAAAGTGTTCACCACGTCTGGCGAGGCCAAACAGAGGAAAATCGAATACACACAGGAGGAGCTAGAAACTCACATCAGGCCCTTGGAGAACGTCAAAGGAGGTAATAAATTGGATTGGCGTCCGGAAATTTATACAATGTTATGTCGGACTGAAAAACGTATTAAATTCTTCGTAGAACACTCGGAAAATCCAAGTAAAAATGTCGGAAACGCCACGCTCAAAATTATGAGAATTATAAACTATTTTGGGAATTATAAGGTTCAATTAAAGGTCACAGGAAAGTGGGATATGGTCCAAGTCCCAGAAATTAATGTAATCAAGATACCATGAACATATTTTGATTGAATAAATGAAGAAAACATTTAAAATTCAGTATTTTGCCCCCAATTAACATAATTATTAGAAGAAATAGGAGACAATTTAACCAGAATGTCAACAGTTTAAATAGGAAAATGTATCAAAATATGTAAATTGTTTGTTAATTATCTCACGCAGATAAACTTGCATAGAGCTGTGACATTTGTACACTATTTACAAACAGGTAAACACACAAACACGCCGAGTATTATTTATAAAAACCGCATCAATAACAAGATATGAGTTTGAACTTGTTTATTCCTTACTTAACTAATGCCTGTTCATATATTTATTAAGCACTGCATAAATAGTTGGTAAATTAATTTGACACATTTTTAAAATGGAGAACAATCTTGTTGAAGTACTTAAATAGTTTTTATTGAAACTAGTTTTGCGTTTTTTCTAATCATTAAGTCGCCATTAAATAAATTAGACTCTGATTTATGTTATCTAACTGACCTTCGCAATATTTTTTAGATTGGACTTTGAAAAATCAAAATTTCACATTTAATAACCAAAAAATAAGTGGCGACTTGTTTGTCAGCTTTACTAATATTTAATGCGCTTAAAACACCATTAAATTTATTAACGACAATTTGACGACATTTATTTAACCAATTTCGGCAACTGAACTGACCTTCGCAACGATTTCGGCGCACTTTCAAGGCTCCCAATATAAAAATATTTCGCCATAAACCAAGTCTCAGGTAGAAAGGCGTGCAGCCACCACCGGAACGATCAAAAGAAGGGCTGCAGAAAACGAAATAGTATTGTTCGACCAGCACCTGGCCGTTTCCTCGAAGACCGCACCGAAAATGCACTAAATTAGTCCATAAACATGTTGGGAAAATTAACTAGATTCCTCGTGCAATATACTTTGACCTAAAAATTATCTCACACATTTATTAGTTGTGCATTTCTGTTTTAAACACTGATAACACAATAATTAAACAACAAAAATTGCCAATAAAACCGATTAAAAACTTGAGAACCACTTTGTTTTTTTTACTCAAGGATATCTATTATTAACAACAGCAAATTTCCATTGAAGTAATTAACTAAAACTACAACTTATAGTTTTTAACTCACAAAATAATCGAGTAACTGTAATAAAATAACATAGATGGTGACTTCCGAACGTCTTCCAGTGTAAATCGAAGGTGGGGTGGCCCCCTAATATAACAACCCGCTCAAAAAAAAAAAACACCAAGAGGGGGATCCTGCCCCGGCACACTGAACTACGACATGCCGGCGGTGCTTAGCATAAATAATGGTGAAGGAGCCGCGATTATATTTCAATTACCGTTCGATATATTGTTGTGTTATGGTGGAGCGTATTTCGAAATCACTTTGGGTGGTATGCGACGGCCATATGCGGGATAATTGCAATCGTGTTTCCAGCTCCGGACACGCCTCTCGAAACGGACGAGTCCGAGATGATATTTACTTGTATGTGCGGTGGACAAACTCCTCGAACATGTTCAGAGATTTATCTCTGGTCGATTCTTAATCGATTGGTCTGTTGACTGGGGAGAGGACGATAATAATGTCGACACGGAGCAGACTTCAAACATCTTGTCACTGGGGATTTAGGGGGGAAGTCCCCACAGTCATTTTTATACTTCTTTATGCAGTTGCAAAATAAAAATCAAGGAAAACTTTAAATTGGAAAAAATAAATAAAGTGATCATTCTTGTTGTGGTGACTGTTATGACATACTTTGAAGGAAACATGTAGGGGAAGTACTTAATAATTACATCTTTATAAGAGTTAAGGTATATATCTTAATTCTGAGAAAATAAAGTAACTATAACACGAAGAAACGATTTATTGAACCCATTTCCACATAACCAAATCGAAGGGGACAATTATGGGAATCAGACAGTTGTCATATAAGAACATCTGTCCAATATTTCAGCCACAGGGATTTCTTTAGATAAAAGTAAAATGAAACTGAAAAAAATTTAAAATGACAAAAAACAAACAAGAGAAGTATCCTTAGACCATTATTTTTGATGACACGTATTGTAAAGGAAACGTATGGAAGAAGTACTTAAATTACTTGTCTTTATAAGTCTTTATAAGGGTTAAGTCATAAATCTTAATTCTTCATTGAAAGCATTACTAGATACCTAAATCGAAGAGGACAAACAGGGGAAACACACTGAAACAAAAATATAAAATTAAAAAAAAAATAAACAAGAGAAGTATTTTTAGTCCATTCTTTAAAGGAAAGTACCTAAATTACTTCTACATCTTTACAGGGGTTAAGTCATAAATCTTAATCCTGAAAAAATAAAGTAAATGTAACACGAAGAAACAATTTATTGAAACATAAATCGAGGGAGACAAATAGGGGAATCACCCAACTGTCATTACTTCATATAAGAGCCCTCGTGAAATGTATCGGCGACAGGAATTTTTATATATCCGAAGACGGAAACAAAATGGGACGGGAGGAAACTGATAAAAGGCCGATAAACGAGCCTGACCTGGTTTTGGGGACTCGAGAAACTTTCCTTCAAACTTACGAATTAGAGAAAGTATTTCGCAACACTTCCATCATGGTTTTTGGGTGTTAATGCTGTTAATTGTTAACATTAGATTTACAGTTAATGATGATGAATCATCATCGAGTTCCCGTTTATTCCTGGCCAACTTGCGGGTTATTTAATAATCCATTGATTGATTTCTTTGTGTAATTAAAATACTCTCGTTGTTACGACGTAATACCCAACAAAATTGTGACATTAAAAGTACATAAATTTGGAACAATTCCAAGGAAACCATAATGGTACCATTAAAGCAATGAACAAGCGATTAAAACAGGTACTGATGTATTTTATCTCGAACTCATTTACCTCCCGAAAACACAACAAACCCAAATTATCGGTATTAACGTTGTTTTTCACTCGGTTCACTGAACCAACCTGAATATAAACTAATATCGGCATTGAAATTTTTAAATCGCAAACTTTGTTCGACTGTGAACATTCTGGAAATGTTAACGAGGTTAACAAACTCACTGCCACTGCTTTGGAATGTTTAATCTAAGTAATTTGTTTGTGGGGCTTGATAATAGGTTAAAAAGCTACATTCACATCTTGTGTTAGTTGGAGGGAGTTGCAAATTCGTTCAAACAGCTTTTGATCCAGTCATAGGTCGTTCCTAAAGACGTTATTAGTCACATATTCGTTGTGCCAAACACGAATAAATTAATCGATTCATCTTTCCGCTGAACAAAGAGTTCTCGGAAAGTCTCTCTCCCTCTCCTGTTTATGTTATGGACGTTCGAACGAGCAAACAAATTGATTAATCGATCCCGTACTTGCAAAGTACAAAGTGAGTCGAATCGAAATCGCATAGATAAACTGCACGGAACCCGTTTTCTCGGTGTCCTTGTAAGTTTCACGTCCTTATTTTATCTCGCGTCAAACCGTGTACTTGATAACTCAGTCCAGATGACTATTTATAGATCCAATACGTTCGGAAGTGGACCCAATCGGCCCCAAAGCCTTTTAATTTTAATTAGCGCCGTCCGCACGAACGGATTTATTAATTCGAATGCGGAAACAACACGGAACGTTCACGTAATTACGGCCCGGCATTTTTACTTTCGACGGCCACCTGTTGAAAGTTTTTCCATCCCAAAAGTGGCACTTAAAATAGTGCGCGTGGGCGTACCAACGAGACAAAATTGACCGGGCCGAAAGGCATCAATGGGGAGATCTGTCGGGTGTTGCGGACCAGCAGCATTACACACACACACACCTATGCAACGAGTTTACGAAAAGTGTGTCAATGTTAGGTCATGCACAAACGCAACGCTCGGAGGCCGGACCGTATGACTATGGCCCACTTTTTCACGCCGGAATCGGATGACATAATTCGCACTTTCGTTATTGGACGTACTATTTTAGGTGTATCTCGTATTAACATGGTAATTGCTTTGGGAACACCGGCTGCCAACTTGGGCTAAAATAAATTAAACAGAAAACCTGAAACTATTTGATACTGTTATTCGTAAAATGGTTTACAACTTTAAACTGGATAAATTTAAATTTCTAATCGATTTAAAAACGTATGGGTCAGATTAATAATGAAAAAAACTTGATTTTTATAAAAAAACTTGTGTTTTAGATTGTTTTTATAAAACTACTCAAAATATTGGTTAATTTCATGGTTAAAACATGCTTAAAAATTACTTAAATTCATTATAGAATAATGAGTATTTAAGTACATACTGGAATAACTAACAAACAGTCATCAAAATGAGAAAAAAGTGAAGTAAAACAATTGAATACTGTTACTGTTTCACTAAATTGTTGTTAATTTAAAGAATTACAAGCTTAAATTGGACAAATTTAACTTCTTATTCAAAGAAAGTTAACTGAAAATATATAATTCAATTTAAAAATGATAAAAAACATAATTTAAAAAAATACTCATGTTTTAAATTATTTTTATTAAAATATTTAAAATACTAATGAAGTTATTGGTTAAAACAAACTTAAAAATCACTTAAAATTCATTCTAGAACAATGAGGATTTAAGTACTTCTTGGGTGAATACTGAAAAAATGATAAAAAGCATATTTTTTTTATAAAAAACTGATATTTTAAATTATTTTTATTAAAATATTCAAAATACTGATGAAGTTAATAGTTAAAACAAACTTAAAAATCACTTAAAATTCATTTTAGAACAATGAGGATTTAAGTACTTCTTGTATGAATACTATAATTTTTCACAATTTGTGTTTAAAAAGAAAATAAAAATTTGTATCGATTAAATACTGTTATTGTTTCACTAAATTGTTATTGATTTAAAAGAATTAAATTTTAAATTGAACAAACTGATAAAATTCATAGTTAAAACGTACTAAAATATTATTTAAAATTCATTATAGAATAATGGTTATTTAAATACCTCTTTTATGAATACTGGACAAACGGTGATTAAAAAGAGAAAAGAAGAAAATTGAATGAATACAGTTATGTTGTTCCACTAAATTGTTATTGATTTAACAAAGTACAAGTGTAAATTGGATAAATTTAAATTTCCAATTAAAAAAAGATGACTGAAAACATATGGTCCAATTGAAAATTGATAAAAAACTCATGTTTTATATTGGTAATACTGATAAAATTCATACAGTCGTAAAAAAGTGAAATGTATAAATTTAAATTTGTAATAAAAGAAGATTATTTGGAAATATATCTCCATATGAAATTTAAAAAAATATATTGTTTTAAACAGTTCAAAACACTGATAAAATTCATGTTTAATACATGTTTCAAATTTACTTAAAAATTTATATTGAATACTAAGTATTTAGCTAATCAGAAAGGGGAGAAAAAAATTATTAACTACAGTTTAAATTAAATAAATTCATAGTTGTGATAAAATAAAGTTGATCAAAGGCATTTTTGACATTAAGTATTAATGTAAAAATGATAAGAAACCAGATTTTTATTAATAAATCAGGTTTTGAATTGATTTAATGTCGTTTTAATAGTGATAAAATTCAAATTTAAAACATATTTCTATCTTACCTGAAGTAACAATTTAGAGGTACTGAATCAGATGACATAATTCGCTTTGTCATCATTTTATTCATCATTGTTATTTAAATAAAGGTTGCAATATGGAAAATTGTATGCAGTGACTTATAAAAAAAACACTGTTATTATTTTATTAATTTTTTATTATTGATTTATAAAAATACAGCATTATATATTTATAATAAAATAAAGTTGAATTATTAATGTAAAATTGATTAAAAAGTGCTTCAAATTGTATGTACTAGTAATTTGTTAAAAACACTGACTTAAGACACATTTCAAAGTGACTTAAAGTAGTGACTTAAGGTAGAAACAGTCTCCTTATTGGACCTAATGTTTTATTAAATAAATTTACACGTGTTTCAGTGTAAAATTGATAAAAAAAGGTTGTAAATTGTTAAAAACGGTGATAAAATTAATGTTTAAAACATTTCAACCTTACTTAAAAATAATTGTGTTAAAATATAAAAGGAATCTTTGATAAAAGTAAATAAAAGGACAAGAGAAGAAATTATTTTACGTGTCCAGGACATGTAGCGAATAAAACGGTGGTCATTTAACCTTAGCCGTCCGGTTTATTAATGCCCTACCCCCCCAAGTTGGCGTAACGGCCGTCCGCAGCCCCCGTCTCCGTCGACGGAAACACGAGAGACACAAACCCCAAACGATAATTAAACGGCGGTCGGAGAAATTGGCGAATTCAAATGGTCGCACGGAGAAGTTTCGTCCGTTATTATTATTAGTTTGAAGGTCCGCACGTGCAGCAGTAATGCACTAGTTCAAGGCGAAGCGATTCGCGGTGGATCGATACTGTTTTGTTGCACGAGGAAAACGACTAATCCGTCCGTGTTTTCCATGTTCCATGTGCCATGTTTGCGGCACTCGGTGCACAGTAAAGAAGGAACGGACGGCATTTAGATAAAAGTAAGGTCGCAACGCCGGTACCGGTCGTACCTACCGGTTTTCCTCGACGTTTGCATTATTTTACCAGACCAACGAGCGGGAAATTTATGATTTGAAGTCGCAAATTGGACGACGGATTGATCTTTACGATCGTTTTAATTAACGGGCGGTGGTTGGTGTCGGTGTCGGTGGTGATGTCCGGCCATTGTGCACCGGTCGGACGGTTTTTCGAGTCCGATACGACCAACCAGGTGGTTGGTGCACGTGCTGGACGTTTCAATGGTCCACGTCCGTCTCTCAAAGAGACCTCATTCAAAACGATTCTCTCTTTGCTCCCCGTTGTTTGGCTGCTTTTTGTTTGGGCTGTGATTTGGACCGTGTTCGCAAATTACTTTCGTCTGCGACTGGATTTATATTTTCTAATTGTTTATGCACAATAAAGAAATAAAATTTATGTATAAACAAATGTGCAATAAATTTTGAGATTTTAGTAATGCCATTAAAAATTATTCATTAATATTTAATAACTTTAACACAAATATTTTATGGATACTAAATAAATCTTCTTAAATTTATGAAAATATATAACTTTTCTATAAGAATTACTTCTCTCTTGACTCTTTTACTATTAATAATAAGTGGTATTAAATTAATATTATGTTAAGGTGACCATTATGCAATTGTTAAATATGTTAAATATGGCAAATGTTTTTCTTACTTTTCTGAAAGAAACATTTAATTTAAATGTTTAATACGTAAATATGTAAATAAAATAGAATTTCCACTCGGGAATTTCTCTAAAAACATTCCAATTAATGACTTGTAAGTTATTAATAAATGTTTTCTAACATTTCTATATAAAAAAACATTTTTCTAGTTTTGGAAATTCATTTTTTTAATCAAATATTGAGTTTTTAGTAATTAAATAGAATTTTCACCCGGGGATTCCCCTAAAATACAAATTCAAACTATTGATTTATAAGTTATTTGTAAATATAACAAATGTTTTTTAATATTTATGTAAAAAAATATTTTTTTAATTTTTCCAGTATCAATAAATTTAGCATAAACAATTTTTTTTCAATAAAATAGTGTGTATTTGATGATTAAATATACAAAATATGAATTTTACTGCGGGATTCCCCGAAAATACAAATCCAAGTTACTGATTTATAAGTTATTTATAAACATAACAAATATTTTTTTAGTATTTCTATAAAAAATATTATTTTATAATATTTTCAGTATCAATAAATTTATCATGAACTATTTTTTCAATAAAATAATGAGTATTTAATGATTAAATATATAAAATGATTTTAACTCGGGGATTCCCCTAAAATACAAATCCAAATTACTGATTTATAAGTTATTTATAAACATAACAAATATTTTTTAATAATTCTACAAAAAATATATATTTTTAATTTTTACAGTATTAATAAATTTATCATAAACTATTTTTTCAATAAAATAATGAGTATTTAATGATTAAATATATAAAATATGATTTTAACTCGGGGATTCTCCTAAAATACAAATCCAAATTACTGATTTATAAGTTATTTATAAATATAACAAATATTTTTTAATAATTCTACAAAAAATATATATTTTTTAATTTTTCCAGTGTTAATAAATTTATCATAAACTATATTTTCAATAAAATAATGAGTATTTAATGATTAAATATATAAAATATGATTTTAACTCGGGGATTCCCCTAAAATACAAATCCAAATTACTGATTTATAAGTTATTTATAAATATAACAAATATTTTTTAATAATTCTACAAAAAATATATATTTTTTAATTTTTCCAGTGTTAATAAATTTATCATACACTATTTTTTCAATAAAATAATGAATATTTAATGATTAAATATATAAAATATATACATATCTAAACCATTGATTTATAAGTTATTTATAAATATAACAAATATTTTTTAATATTTCTACAAAAAATATATTTTTTTAATTTTTCCAGTATTAATAAATTTATCATAAACTATTTTTTCAATAAAATAATGAGTATTTAATGATTAAATATATAAAATATGATTTTAACTCGGGGATTCCCCTAAAATATAAATCCAAATTATAGATTTTTTACTTTTTAATTAATAATTTGAGTTTGAAACAATTCAAATTATTTACTCATATTTTTTGTCCCCCTTAATGATAGGAAACTGACAAATTCCGGTGTCTGAACCAAACGAAACCGTACCAAAAAGAAAGGAAGGAAAAAAAATAAACGAGAGAAAAACAATTTAAAGCTAACGAACGCAGTGAGACAACCGGACGGTTTCCGGCAGTGCGTTCACCCCGAACACCCTGCTCTCGCAAGTTCACCCCGCCGTTCATTGGCACCGGGCACCAGTTGCACATGCCCACACGTGCGGTACGATCTCGGGTACCGTGACACCGAACCCCTCGTCGCTAAATCCAAAGTGGCGGCGGGATTGTTGTGTGGTACGAACGTTTGCAACAACGCCGGTTAAATTTAGGCCTGCACGAGTATTTAAAGATACGATAACAAGGACGGATTTAAATAGAGACGGTTTTGCATCAAGGTGCGAGTTTGTCACGTGTTTTGATTTTTTGTGGCTGTGCACCACGAATTTTCGCTTTTGTCTATTTCGTATAAATATTGTTGGAATGTGCCAATGTCAAATGTTGTTCAAGGCGTATTTAATATGCACTGAGAAAATATTAGAACCGTTCCAAGGAGTGTACATTTAATAGTTGTTTTTCAAAATCAATATTTCACATTCATATCTTTTCTCGTAAATTATTTATTATTAAATTTATCGTAGGTATTTGAATTTATGTGAATCCCTGTCTGGCACTTAAATTCCACGTATGTTAATGATGATTAAATAATTAATATCATAATAAAAAATTATCAAACTATTCATACTAGAATATTTTTATAAAAAATATTTATTAGTCTCTTTATGTATTATTTATTATATATAATTTTAAAATCAATAATTTAGATTTATATTTCAGAGAACATTTATTTTACATATTTAATAATGAAATAAATAATAATAGTAATTACATATTTTTTTTAAATGTTAACAAAAAACATTTTTGGTGTTAATAATCAATAGTTTGGATTTGTATTTTGTGGAGATCCACACAAAAAATATTTGATATATATATATATAAATAACTTATAAATCAATAGTTTGGTTTTGTATTTTAGGGGAATCCCCGAGTGAAATTTCTATTTTATATATTTAATCATTAAATAATTCAATAATAAATTTATTAATACTTATTAAAGTTAAAACTAAAATTATTTAAATAATTAAAATGAGGAAATTTAAGGCAATACAACTAAAATTGATGAAAAAAGCTCATTAAGACAATATAACAGTCCCAATTAAAACTAAATGAATGTATAGTATTTTAAAATAAGTAAATCCTAATTTTACTTATAATTTGTCGATTTAATTTGACAATTTATTAATGATTAGGCCCCCAATTATCACTGAAGGAATTTGTAGTATTTTAAAATAAATAAATTCTTATTTTCGTCCAAATTTTTTGACTAAATCTGACAATTCATTCAATTAGAGACAATTTTAGTACGTTACCAAAACAGTTCCATAGAAAACCTCATTAAGACAATATAACAGCATAATTCAGCAGCTGAACCAACACGTTAACGATCTCATCCATTAGCGGACCAACCCCCGAAACCTCGGTCACCGACAATCATCCCCAGACGACGCAGGGGCTTAAGTTACGCGTACTTTCGACTCGTCACCGATTTTTTCCCGTCCCCGATGCTATCGAACCGTCTCGCTGCGTTTTTACCGTGGTGCGCGCAAAGTTTCCATTTCGGTTTTCCCGCCGTCTGGGCGGGAGCGGCGCGGGGAACGGTCGGCGGCGGCGGCGGCCAAGGTCGTCGGGACTGGGGCAATTTTCCAGCGCGTCTGCACGGTCCGGGACGTGTCGATCACGCCGGCTTTTTCTCCGTGTGCCGCGTGGCCCGGATTTTCTTTTTGGGGACGGGACGGGGCGGCGGGCCCGTCTGCGTTTCGGGGGGCGGCCAGACGGAGGTCAAAGGCACCAGACGCCGGGGTCAGGCAGGGAGGCTGGGGCGTCAAGTGGATTTATTGTCGACGGTCTGTGTTACCATAATTTCGTGTGTTAATGTAGATTAGATCAATTCGACACGAATTACAAGACATTTATCTTCAAGGTTGGGGCTCAGGCGACAAACAAAACGAAGGTTGTGAAAATAATTTTTTAAAAACTCGTGTGAATATTACAATAAAAAAAGCATAAATTCACTTAACTCTTATGAGAATCGAGATTTGTGAGAGACGTAAAAGCATCAAGCATCAAACAGATGTGTGGTTTTATGCATGCGGTCTCGCACATAACGACTTATCAATGTCCATGACAAAATATAAACATTTATTGGCTTACGAGCCGACGGAACGCGTTAAATATTCAACGCTAAACCGAATAAGAAACTAAAATGAGTAAAAAAATGTCGAGTCGACCGATGAATGCACAAACACAACACCTTTCAATATTCATAATCGTCGCCACAAGGGAGTGAGTTAGTAATTTATGGAACGTGAACGTTGTACATTGTACTTGGAATTCACTTGCTTAATGCAAAATCACCCACTGGATTTACACTTTTAATTAATTTTTCAAATTATCATTCTGAACACACTAAAAAATTAAAAATATAATTGGGACTTACATACTTAAAAATTCTACAGATTCATCTAGTTTTAATTGAAGAGGTTAATAATTCATAAATTGTCAGATTTAGTCAAAAAATTTAAGATAAAATTAGAATTTATTAGTTTAAAAGTATTCAGTAATTAATAAATTGTCAGATTTAATCGAAAAATTGTAGGTAAAATTAATATTTACTTATTTTAAAATACTTCAAATTCATCTAGTTTTAATTGGAGAATTCAATAATGAATAAATTGTGAGATTTAATCAAAAAATTGAGACAAAAATTAGAATTTATTTGTTTTAAAATACTACAGATTCCTTCAATGATAATTGGGGAGCTTAATTAATAATAAATTCTCAAATTAAATCGAAAAATTATAAGTAAAATTAGGATTTACTTATTTTAAAATACTTCACATTCATCTAGTTTTAATTGAAGTGTTCAATAATAAATGAATTGTCAGATTTAATCAAAAAATTGAGGCGAAAATTAGAATTTATTTGTTTTAAAATATTACAGATTCCTTCAATGATAATTGGGGAACTTAATTATTAATAAATTCTCAAATTAAATCCAAAAATTATGATTTACTTATTTTAAAATACAGTACATTCATCTAATTTTATAATTGAAGAGTCCAATAATGAATAAATTGTCAAATTTAATCAAAAATTGAGACGAAAATTAGAATTTATTTGTTTTAAAATACTACAGATTCCTTCAGTGATAATTGGACCTATAATTAGTAATTAAGCAAAATTGGGATTTACTTATTTAATGGTTTAATGGATTTAATTATGTAATTTAATGGTTGTTAGGTTTTATTGAAATAAACAAAATGGAGACATAAATTGTTGATTTTCGTCTATTGACATTAAACCATGTCAAATTGACTTTGACAGTTTTTGTGCCATATTTACATCTATTCTTTATACACAAAGTATTAATTATATGTTGTCTAAAAAATGGCACTATATTATTTAAACATTGTTATTGATTTTATAAAAAGTGTACAAGTTGGTGAGTATAAAGAACTCATATTAATATGACTTGACCTTTATCCATACAATGACCTCAATTATTCCAACCATTATGATAATTTTGTTGATGTAATTATTTCACTTACATTTTAAAACCACTAAATATCATAAACATTAACGATTATGTGGTACTTAAGGCAACATCTCCTTGCCATCAAAAAGGCACGAGTTAGAACTGTTTTTTAATCCACCCGGGGGCTGCACCAACCCCGATTAACTCCGCACAAATTCAATTTGGCCTCGAATTGTGCGGCGCACGCGACCATTAACCAACAATCGTTTAATTAATTTACAAAGATGCGATCTCGCCGCACGTTGAATATTAATCGGTTCCTGTTGGGGAAACTGGTGCCGATTTGAATTTGAGCAACCATTTCCTGCGTTCAACGTTCACTGATTGATTTCTTTTTGTTGCAGTCAATCTGTCCGGCGTTGGGAGGGTTGACATGTCCCATTTTGATCTGCTCAAAGTGCTTGGAACTGGAGGTAAGCTATTAATTAATTAACCAACTTATTTATTGGTAATCTGGGTTTTCTACAGTTCTATTATTAGTAACATTCAGTAGTATCTACTTAATATATTCCCAAGGCCAGTATTAAAATAACCTTTTTGTAATTTACAAATATTACAAGTATTCCTCCTTGAATTTTATTCAATTCTCACAATTATAACTGGTACAAGTAAATAAGTAAGTTTTGAAGCCAAAAATAAGTATTGTAATTTACAGAGATGTAAAGAGTGTCCCTCTTTAATTTAACAACATCAAAAGCCTCCACTCTCAAATCTTTCTCTCCATAAGTTTGAAGCACCGACATTAACCCTTCTGAAACCACTCGGAACATTTTAATCATGGCATAACTCTTAGTCGTCCAGATTTGATTGCCCCCAATTCAGAACCGTGAGCAAATTGCGACAGACACACACACAATCATCAACCCCTCTTTGGCCCACGACTTTCGGCCGTTGATCGATAAATGTGTACGGCTTCGTGGGGTGGAACACGGGGGCTGGGGCGTCTGTGTGTGTGTGTGTGTGTGGAACGGCATTCCGGACGGTTCGATATGCATAACTCGACTAGGTTGGAGGTTTTGTCATTGTTTTCGAGAGCGTCTGTTTTAATGGACTGACTGAGAACAATGGAGATTTGTTGATCTGTTGATTTTGTCTTTTATTCGATTACATCAGTGCATTTTTGTTGGATGGTGAAACTTCTCTACTTACAGCTGAATGTATTCCATGTTGCTGTACACAATTATGAATGAAAAAGGGAAGAGACGAAAGCCTTGACTTATAAAACTGAGAACAATGAAAAACCTTCAAGCACGACTTTATTTTGTTTACGAGGAAACTTCGTGTTATTTCTTTTGTTTGACAACATAATCGAATCAATTTTTGTGTAATGTAAATTGTTTGGTGTATCAGTCGATGGTCCACTCGTTTTATCAGCCATAAAAATTACAAAAACAAGTTGATATTAACTGTTCTTACTCCCAGTGTGTTGCCAGGCAAGTTTCACCTCCTCATTTTTGGGTTCAAGCCTTCAAAAAATTATTTAATTGCTTTTTAATGGCAACAAATCATTTTCCAAAGAAACCAGCCAACAATGTCGCGTACTTTAGATAAATTAACTGGTCGAAAGTGCCGCCATGAGTATGATTTTCTGAAATCTTAATTGAACGGTTAATGTACTGTTGTTGCACAATGACACCGTTCGACCGGATTGATTTAAGCCGATGCAATTTAAGCACGTGTTTGCCCACTTAAACACTTCATCTCTCGTTCAAATTGGTCGACTCTGATCGCACCAGTTAACGGGCCCAATTGGCCCCGCTCCGGCCCCGACGTCAATTGGCGCTAATGCGGCCAGGAATGCCGGATCGGTTTCCGTCGACGACATTTCACGTCTCTGCAGACGTTTTCAATCGTCCCCAACAATTTTCTTCTTCAAGTATGTTAAAAAATAATATTTCTTTATGAAGAAACTTGTTATTATTTAATGATGAAGATTTCAGCAACTTAAATATATTTCTAAACTGTTTTTTCTACATCAAATCTTTAATAAATAATTTGAAATTTATCAAAAATGCCTAAAACAAGATAATAATTTATGTATAAGTAGAAAATAAACAATATTCCATTATTTAGAACCAAAATCTATCAACAATATTAAAATATTCCCTTGGGAAGGTTTCAACAACTTCAATGTACTTCTAAATTGGTTATTCTTCAGTTAATTTACAAAATTTTTAAAAGAGAATATATTTTTTTGAATATTTAAATAGTTTACTCTCGAAATGAGTTTGAATTTTGTCAAAAATACTTAAAATAAGATAATAATTTATGTATTAATAAAAAATAAACAATATTCCATCATAGAGAACCAAAATTTGTCAATAATATTAAAATATTCCCTTGGGAAGGTTTCAACAACTTCAATATACTTCTAAATTGGTTATTCTTAAGTCAATTTACAAAATTTTAAAAAGAATATATAAAAATGTAAAAATACTTGAAATAAAATTATAATTTGTGCATTAATTAAAGGAATAATCTAAAAGTTTTATCTTATGACGACTGAAATATGTTTAGTAAATTTACAAATCAAGTTTTTTAATATAAATATTTTCTGGTCTTAATATGTTAGACTTGAATCGTATTAAATTATTTAAAACAAGACATTATAATTTGTGCTCCATTAAAAAATAATTAATATCCCATTATAAAATAAAAAAAATTGTAGAAACATTAAAATATACACTTATGAAGATTTGAACAACTCAAATATATTTTTAGAATATTTATCATTTGGCGGATTGAAAAGATTTTTAAATGTCATCTTTTTCATTTTGAATATTATTATAATATCTTATTTTATCATACATAAAGATAACTTAAATGTGCGATTAAAAATCGATATTAAAACAGTTTCTCGAGGTGTGTTAAGATAAATTTTGTAACTGATATGTGCCCCTTCACTAAGAGAAAGCACCAAAATGTCAACGCAATAAATAAAAAACTTTATTAGACATTTCCCCATAAATAATTTAAGTTTTAACATTAAACAGTTTACAATGGCAGAAAAGCATCGATTAGGTGTCGTCCTGCGGAAACGCGTATATGTGCAGGATTCTCGGCTTTATGGGCCGTAAATCGGGCCCAAAAATTTACGACGGTCCGAACTTTTTTGACAAATTAATTAACACTTTTGAAATAAATTCTTTCGTATTACATAAATGCAGTTTGAGGGCTTTAATTGTGGTGTCTGGGCGAATAAGAAAATGTAACGTTACAACCAATTTATGAGTTGGACGGAGATAAAGGCGAAACTTTTATAAAGTTGCCGAAGTTTTATTAGAAAGAAGTTCTTATCGTTGAAACTAATGAACGTTATAAAGTTGTCAGTAAATAAAATAAAATGGTCGGTTTTGATAAAGTTGAGAAAAATATAAAGTGATTAAGTGCCGGATTATGGCTAAGATGTGGAAGTGGAAAGTGAATGTCAAAAAGTGAGAGCTGTTAAAATTGATGCCTTCACTTTTTAACATTTTCCTTTTTCCTTTTACAATATTGATTTGATAAGTAAACGAATGTGTGCCTTCAATCTTGTTCATTCATCTCATTGTGATGACTTATCATCTCATTCGTTCCCATTCCTTGACATTTCCCTTTACGGTTTTAAGGTTAATTTATGAAGTGCGTAGCTAGAAAACGTTCCGTACTTGAACGATTTATCTGAGACAAAAGTCCGGGAGCCCGACAAGAGGCTGCGGTCGCACCTGTCGCCCACATGTCGGCGTTTTTTTCATCCCCGGTCCATCCTTGATCAAGGCCACCGGCCCGCCGACCGAGAGGATCCCCCCGGCATTGTCGCTGGCCGTCGAACCTGGCTACTCTCCTCCGCAGAACGGTTCCGTTTTGGAGCGCAGAGTGTAACGGCCTGGTTCGCGAGAGGTCAATCGTCGCTGCCGTCGTCGCCGGCGTCTTCTTCGCGCCGTCACTGACCACGGAGACGGACGGCACCTGTCTTCTCCTTCCCCTCCTGCGGCTGGGAATTGGCCCAAACCGTATTCGAGTTGTTTGATCGATATCCTTCGAATTGGAGCCGCTGCCGCATTCAGTGGTGCTGAGGTGAAAGCAGCACAAACTATAACTTTGATATCAGAAATAAAATAATCAGATTCGTGAGCACAATTGGAACAATTTCCATTTTACTTCGCCCATAGAAAGTTTCTTTATTAATAATGCAATAATTACTGGAGCACTCACTTCTTGTATAAAATTCTAATCAGTGTTAATAAGTGCCAAGTTTTTCCAAGTGGCAATTATTATAATACGTTAGATGGAAACCATGAGCAAATAAAGGGTCGTGAAAGTCGCCAATTTTCCAAGTACGTCGGAATCAATAAAAATGGAGCACAAAGCCAAAGTTAAAGTTGGCAGGATTCTCAACACAATTAAAACGCTGTTACTGGGAGGAACGGATACGAGGAATTCCCGATGGACGTCGGTCGAAAATTATAAAAATATCTAATGTAAAAATATAAATCGTTGGCGCGCACAAAATAAGCTTATTTACGAGTCAAAGTCGAGTTTACAGTAAATAAAGCGGTCGAAAATGGAACGGCGGAACAAAGAAGGGGTCATAACTCAGGAACGTACTTCGATGTTCCGTCGTGGAGTCGTTGGAATTAATGAGACGCACGCCGAATATTTCGCGGGGTCGTACAACGACTTCTGACAATGACGAAGCACTGCTTTTCAGTTTTGTTTGTGGGTGGAGTTATCGGAGTCGCGTGCACCGGACTTTCGGATTGAAGAAGGTGGCCATGAGGAAGCTGTTTCAAAATTAGATCAGACTAAATTGAAGAACGTCAAGAAACATTTTAGAACATTGTTTACAAATATTAGAGAACAAAGTCAGGTCAACCAAATTTGATGAAATAATCAAAAGAGGGACGAAGAAGCTTTGATCAAGGCTGAACTGAAAGAAAAATGTCACTTGGAACCTCTTATTTTCTATATTTTTAATTCATGGATAGACCAAAGGCTTCTGATGGTATAATCATTGATTAAATATCAATTAGCAACACACAAACAATTAATGAGTATTGTAATACCCTTTAGAACATTTTAAATATTATTTACAATCAAATATTGGAAGAACAAAGTCAGGTCAATCAAATTTAATGAAATAGTCAAAAGAAGGACGAAAAAGCTTTGATCAAGGCTGAAATTGAAAGAAAAATGCCACTTGGAACCTCTTACTTTCTATATTTTTAATTCATGGATAGACCAAAAGCTTCTGATGGTATAATCATTGTTTAAACATCAATTATCAACACACAAACAATTAATAAGTATTGTAATACATTTTAGAATATTTTAAACATTATTTACATTCAAATATTGGAAGACCAAAGTCAGGTCAATCAAATTTAATGAAATAGTCGAAAGAAGGACGAAAAAGCTTTGATCAAGGCTGAAATTGAAAGAAAAATGCTACTTGGAACCTCTTACTTTCTATATTTTTAATTCATGGATATATCAAAAGTTTCTGATGGTATAATCATTGTTTAAACATCAATTAGCAATACACAAACAATTAATAAGTATTGTAATATTCTTTAGAACGTTTTAAACATTATTCACAATCAAATATTGGAAGAACAAAGTCAGGTCAACCAAATTTGATGAAGTAGTCAAAAGAAGGACGAAGAAGCTTTGCTCAAGACTGAAACTGAAAGAAAAATGACTCTTGGAACCTCTTATTTTCTATATTTTTAAGTCATGGATGGACCAAAAGCTTCTGATGTTATAATCATTGTTTAAACATCAATTAGCAGCACACAAACAATTAATGAGTATAGTAATATCCTTTAGAACGTTTTAAACATTATTTACAATCAAATATTGGAAGAAAAAAAGTCAGGTCAACCAAATTTGATGAAATAGTCAAAAAAAGGAAGAAGTTGAAGGAAAAATGTCACTTGGAACCTCTTACTTTCTGTCTTTTAAATTAATCGATGCACTAAAGGCTTCTTATAGTTTAATCATTATTTAAACATCATTTAGCAACATACCTACGATTAAAAACTATTGTAAAACACTTTAGAACATGTGGGACACTATTTACAACCGAATATTTAAACAAAATAAAAGTTAAAATATAATTAAATTTGTGAAAACATAAAATATCAATTATCATAATAAAGATAGTACTAAAATAGTAACCGGAATCAAATTATTTATATAGAAATAGTAACAAACAACTTCCTGTTAAAAATCTAAAATGCACTTAGTCATTGATAAGTGCTTAATGAAACATAAAGTGATACTATAGTTATGTCTTATGCATGTGTTATTTATTACATAAGTACTAAAATAGTTAGTACCTAGTAGTATTTTATTACAAAAAATTACCTTGAATGCAGTGACGCAAAAGCTTTAAAACTTTTGTTGCAATAAAATAAATTAGGAAAATTTGCAGGAATGGAAAGCAAAGGCAGCAGCTGCGAAGTTTCCTGCTGGCGGATAAACGGTCCGGTTCCGTGGGAAATCCGTTAGTTAACCGGCCATTTGCAAGGCAGTAAATTATCGAGTAATAATCGTCGGGCTTAATGTTCCCGCATGCACACACAACACCCGAGGAAATGTGCTCTTGCCTTCGATTGCAACAGGTTGCTGATTTAATGGAGTCGAAGCCTGCCCGTGAAAAATTGATCATCAACGTTCTAAATGACTCGTGCAATTTTCCAATTAAATTTCGTGTGGTGCACCACGTGTGCGCAAAAATCGTCGGTTGAATGATAAAGGGACGGTTGTTGCGTTGTTGGCGGTTCACGGGGAACTTGTGCGGTCCTTATCAATCGCGGATCGAGTTTATGATTGACCTTGATTGGGGATTTCGTCATTTACGTTCGCGCAACGACGAGGAATGCTCGTTACCAGCTTCTCGATGTTCGCTTGTAACTAATGCTTTACATACTTCTCGGGTGTCTTACAATGCTCATTATCTGTTTGTACTTTGCTAATTGATATGTAAAAACTAAATGGATTATGATGTATTGACTAATTGAAGATGTAAAAACTAAAAAGGTTCATGTCATGGTTTTTTATCTGATCTATACTTAAGTCAAAACTTTCTTGTTTTTATTTCCATTTTATCTTGAATTATTGAAAGGTTAAAAGGAAGAAGGGTCCAAGTTACATTATTTCTTCAATTCTAGCCTTGAGCGAAACTTCTTCGTTCTTCTTTTTACTTTATTTATTCAAATTTGATCCTGACCTGATTCTATTCTTTCAATATTCGGTTTAAGAAGCCTTTGGTGCGTCGACTAATTCAGAACCAAAATAGTACTACCAATATTAAAACATTCTTTAATGAAGTTTTGCCTCATAAATTAAAAACATTTCAAGGAATTTTATTTCTTTTATAATAATTAATGAAAATTGCCATTTTTGAGCTCATTTCTTATAAATGAAATATTTGGTACTAAGTACTGAAATGGTACTATAATTTTTAAAACGTTATAAAATATAGTGTGAGGTCTGTAGTAGTACTATTATAAACTTTTCTTTTAATCTTACAGGATATTTTGATTGATTTTGAAACGGTACTACTATTTTTAATGCAGTTTTGCCTCATAACATAAAAACATTTCAATAAATTTTATTTATTTTATAACAATTAATGAAAATTATATATTTTAACTCATTTCTTATATATGAAATATTTGGTACTAAATACTGAAATGGTACTACAATTTTTAAAACGTTATAAAATATAGTGTAAGGTCTGTAGTAGTACTATTATAAACTTTTCTTTTAATCTTACAGGATATTTTGATTGATTTTGAAACGGTACTACTATTTTTAATTCAGTTTTGCCTCATAACATAAAAACATTTCAATAAATTTTATTTATTTTATAACAATTAATGAAAATTATATATTTTAACTCATTTCTTATATATGAAATATTTGGTACTAAATACTGAAATGGTACTACAATTTTTAAAACGTTATAAAATATAGTGTAAGGTCTGTAGTAGTACTATTATATATATTTTTTAATCTTATAGGATATTTTGATTGATTTTGAAACGGTACTACTATTTTTAATGAAGTTTTGCCTCATAACATAAAAACATTTCAATAAATTTTATTTATTTTATAACAATTAATGAAAATTATTATATTTTAACTCATTTCTTATATATGAAATATTTGGTACTAAGTGCTGAAATGGTACTACAATTTTTAAAACGTTATAAAATATAGTGTAAGGTCTGTAGTAGTACTATTATATATATTTTTTAATCTTACAGGATATTTTGATTGATTTTGAAACGGTACTACTATTTTTAATGAAGTTTTGCCTCATAACATAAAAACATTTCAAGAAATTTTATTTATTTTATAATAATTAATGAAAATTACCATTTTTTAACTCATTTCTTATAAATAAAATATTTGGTACTAAGTACTGCAATGTTATTACAATTTTTAAAACGTTGTTAAAGATGTCAAAAATGGAATATATAATTCATTTTGTTTGTAGTAACTTGTTTTTCTTCATTTAGCTTATAAAAAGGCGACAATGTAGGTGTGACAAAACGTGTACATTGACCACCGTCATTTTTCCACTCGGTATCAGTTTACTTAACAGTAGGCAAAACCGCCTCGAATCGGCGGCGAGGCGGCGCCAACACGGCCGCATCTGTTGTACGGGCCTTTGGGCCGTCGCGAGTGTGGCACAAGGTACTGCACGTCGTACCGAACGCTCGGCCGGGGTTCGTTGACACCGAAAACACAACACCACTCGACAGATTTTTCGACGGTTTTCTGTTCTTCTTTTCCGCGTTGCTCGCGCCTCCTCCTCCTCCTCCTCCTCCTCCTCCTCCTTATCTCGGTTCGATGGCCCCCCGCAATCCGAAAACCCCGGATGATAACCGGGGCACAATTCGTGGTGAACTTTGATTTGATTGCGATTAATGGTGTCGTTTTGTTGCAGCTTATGGCAAAGTGTTCCTGGTGAGGAAGCGGGGCGGCAGGGACAACGGCCGCCTGTACGCCATGAAGGTGCTGAAGAAGGCGACCATCGTGCAGAAAAAGAAGACGACGGAGCACACGAAGACGGAGCGGCAGGTGCTGGAGGCGGTGCGCGACAATCCGTTTCTGGTCACGTTGCACTACGCCTTCCAAACGGATGCCAAGCTGCATCTCATCCTAGGTAATTAAATTACTCTTAGTTTTCAGTAAAAAAATCACAACTTAACGAGCTGCAACTTATCTACTAAACAGGATATTTTATCTCTGAGAGAGTTCGGGGTTTTCACATCACAAAAAATATATAATAAATTTACTTGATTTTATTAAAAATAGCCAAAAATATTCTAAGATTTTGAAACGTGTGTTTTACATAAATTTTAAACAGTCCAAACATACAAATACATTTGTTTCTTTCATTATAAAAACAACAAAATTTATCATTTATAATTTAATTTATAATACAAAATAAACTTGTTATTTTAAATTGGATGTCTAAAAATAAAACAATATATGCCTGTTTACCATGTTTTTATTTTCCAGGATATTGAAAATTATTTTTATAATTAATTTATTTTGTTTAATTAATATTACATAAACCAAATATTTCTATGATGTAATAAAAAAAAAAACAAAATGTTTACAATTATTTGTTTATATATTATTAATAATAATTTTTAGATATTTAAAGTATTGAAATTCTTATATTAATTATAATATTATTTAAAAACTTGTTGCTAATAAATTAAATTTTCTATTATTAATTGTAGTGAAATAAACATATTACAAATATTTTTATATTTTAAATAAATTTCTTCTAATTATAATAAAACATTCATAAATATTCAATAAAATATAAAAAAATATTAAATAATATAAAATAGTATAAAAGAATATAAAATAACGCAAAATAATATAAAATGGTATAAAAGAATATAAAATTATATAAAATAATATAAAAGAATATAAAACAACATAAAATAATATAAAATAAAATAACATAAAACAATATAAAATAACATAAAATAATATAAAATGGTAAAAAATAGTATAAAATGATATAATAAAATAATATAAAAGAATATAAATTAGTAGAAAATAATATGGTAAAAAATAATATAAAATGGCAAACAATAGTATAAAATGATATAAAATAATATAAAAGAATATAAATTAGTATAAAATAATATAAAATGGTATAAAATAATATAAAATAGTATAAAATAATATAAAAGAATATAAATTAACATAAAATAATGTAAAACAGTATAAAATAACATAAAATAATATAAAATGGTAAAAAATAATATAAAAGAATATAAATTAGTATAAAATGATATAAAATGGTATAAAATAATATAAAAGAATATAAAATAATTTGAAATATTAGAAAATACATAAAATGGTATGAACAATTGTAAAATGTTTCTTTAATTTTTTATTATTATTTTTAATACAATAATAAAATAAATATCCAAAACTGAAATTTTTTTGTAATATTATTTTTTGAAACTTGTTATTAATTATTATACACACAAATATTCAGATATTAAAATTCCTTTAATTAATTCTTACTATAATTAAAAATAATAAATAAATAATTCCATTTAAAATATTTAAATAATTATGATATTTTTTATATTATGTTATATATTAGAATACGTTAGCAGTTTTTTTAGAAAACCTTGTTGACAATAAATTGCACTTATATTTGCACCAAGTTTAATTAGAAAAATTAATTATCCTTAAGTAAATATTTATGCTACAATAAATTCTAGATAAAATTACAGTAGTACTGCTTATAAATTTATAAATTTCGTAACATTGCAATTAATATAAATGTCTAATAAAACTGTTATTTTAATTGAAATATTAAAAAATAACATTAACCTTCTGTTATTACTTTATTATTACATAATAACATAAATGTCATTGATTTATAGCAGAAGTGTAACCACACAAACACCACAAATAAAATAAAAGTGACAATAATTTAAACAATTATGAGTTAGTAATTATTTTTTGGCAGCCCTTAAAAGTTAGTTGGTCTCCAAACTGGGAACGAAACCACCGTTTTGTGCAAATTTGCCCAATTATAAAAGTTGTCTTGTTGCACCCATTGGTGGTAATTAAAGGCAAACGTCCCGTCCTGGGTTGAATTTTCGCGATGGGAAGTGGCCGTTTCCATTTCCGATTAGATTGTTGCGGTTTTGATCGGTTTTTAATGAAAGTCGGCCGAGAAGTGGGTCAGTAAAAATTCGATATTAAGTAAAAATCAACGTTGATTTGTCATACTTTCTATACAATTAATATTTGTTACCGGAACGCATTAAGCAGTGATTTATTTGTCATTGTCGATTGCATATGAAGTACAACAACAACAGCAACAACAACGTTAGAAAAGTTCTGTTACACCAGACAAAGAACGGTCCTAATAAGATTTTCCTGGCACGTGGTCGTCGCTATTGATTTAATACTACTTTCTCGGCTCTATTTAAATCGACGTTTGCTCATCCAAGCTAATTAAACTAAATTAACCCCATTCCTATAATTACTATCATAATCATAACTCATTTGAGACTTTTGTGTTTGTTTAGTTTATTAGCTAATTAGTGCCACCTTGTAGATTTTCAGGAAAAGCAAAAATAAATACTTTTAATTGGAATTTATCCACCATTTTCTATTTATGTAATATGTTTACTGAGTAATTAATTTTTACTTAAAATGTCACCATTTATTCGAATCAAATAACTTCAGCAAATTGAAATATTTTAGTTAATTAAAATACCTGCAAAACTTGACAATTAATTATTTTTTTATGGACAAATCTCTAAATATAGAAATTACACACATTTGTGACAACTTGTTAATAAATTTTATTTTATTTTACTATTTATTATAAATAAACAAAATTTACTCATGGTCTTACATAAGAATATAATAAATATTCACTTGAACAACACATTAACTTACACCTTAATATAATTTACAAAAATTGTTAAAGAAATTAACAATTTCTTATTATTATTATTATTATTATTATTTTAAATTAATTTATACATTTTTGTACATTAATTTATACAAATTTTTGAATAATTTATTAAAAATTTTATTAAAAAATGTAGAAATTCAGGAATAAATTTTACAAATATTAAAATTTCTTACATATTTAACTTTTTTTATTGTTATCTAAAATTGATATTGATATATTATATACAAAAAAATTTCTACGTATTAAAATTTATTTCACATTTTTTTTTAATTAATTTATACAAAATTTTGTATAATTTGTTAAAATTTTTATTAAAATTGTTGAAATTTAACAATAAATTTACAAATATTAAAAATTTGTACATATTTAACTTTTTTATTAATAAACAATATATTTTTTAGAATTACTTTGTCAATTTTTTTTTAGGAAAATATGTGATAAAGAAAGAAAAAAGACGAAACAGGCAAATTTTGTAAAAATTTGTTTCGAGTATTTATTTCTGTTAAATAACTTTTTCTAAATGTCAAATTATTTGGACAACAATGTTTTTATATATAAAAACAAGATTTCAATTAAATTCAACACATATTTATTGGTTAATCGACGATTAATTCAGGACAGAATTAATTGATTGAGATTTATCAATTTACAGTAACATTTTCAAATTATAATAAACATTCACTGTAGAAAAGTAATGTTTCAGCTCGTGTATTTTTTCGTGTAAGCCAGCGTTATCAAATCAAATCAAATTCGACCCATTTACAACGCCCATATCATATTTCACTGTGATTGGAACGAATTACTTAAAACCGGAGATATTTGTATCACCTTAATACGTACAAGGATAATTAATTATCCATGTGATATATGCCCGGCAAGAATGTGTAACCTATGAATCACGACCGGGGCACTCGACTCGCTTAATAAGAGAGGCCTTTCGGGCCTCGGAACACATTGTTGTGAATATAATTCGCAGCTAATAAATCATCATCATCATAATCATTAAACATAGCCGGACGATGAAGCGATCATACGATGATCATACGCCGTCGTGTACGATCACGGAATGGATTTTAAGGCCGCTAACTCAATCATTAGGCTACCTGTGTGAGTGTACCATTAATTACGGTTCGTAATCAAACAGTGGCCGGCGCTTTCGGCACCAAATGCATTATAACATCCAAAATACCTCAAGGCACGACGTTTGTAATTTAAATAATTGCCAGTCAAGGCCTCGCCGACTCGAAAAAACATTCAAATCCCGTTGGATATCAGCAAATCGATTTGCAATTTGATAGTCGTGCGATGCGAATCTTAAAACGTGTAAGGGAGTGTGATTCATAGCCACTGATGTAAGAAATACGAATCCTTAAGAGTGTAATTAAGGATGCTCTACAAGTACACGGCTATTTTTACTTTAGTTTTCATCTACCAGATTTGTTATTATTAGTTTTTTACTAATCTGCTCCAAGGTGATTGAACAATGACCTCGTCTCGCATCTCAAAGATGAACGAAAGTGATCCATTAATGCGACTCACACACACTGCTTTTAATTCCCCCCTTAGTGAAAGTGATCGAGATACTGAAAAATACTTTCATATCTCGCTTTCTCCTCACCTCGCCGTCTAATGCTCTTTATTTTGCCTTTGTGGTAACAATTACGGAGGTGTTGCAACATTGAAAAGGACGCCGTCACACCATTGATTCCTCTCAATTACAAATCAAATAACTGACGAAGACCAAGTTTGGTGTTAATTGCACGTGACTTGGTACTATGGGTGGTGAAGTGGGGACGACTGAATCACCCGCAGATTGGGAAATTCATTCCATATTTCGCCAAAGGATTTTCGGGCCGATAAAAATCAGCACGTGGGCCGAACATGTGCAACACGACGACGTGTTTCGATTCGACCGAAGGTTCTGAGTCATCCACGGAATGCGTCCCAATTTTTCGAATTGACCTGCCTCCAGAGCATGGACTCTATCGGGGTCGGACGTTACGTCTTTTGTCGACGATAAAGACGCGCGTTGAGAAAATAATGCGCAGAGATAAACCTGTTGTGTTTGTACTGTTTGTCCTGATAATAAAACAAGAGGATGTGTGTAAAAATAAACTCGATTGTTACTTTTATTCTCATAACAAGTCATCGAGGCGAAGACGTTTCATTTTATTACTGTAATTAGGTGATTTTTTAGAAAGTGTCCAGTTATATGTTTAATACACTAAAAAAATGGATTTTTACTTTTATTGCTCTTTTTTATGTTTATTAAATTGCTACCATTAAATTGAATTTTACTATGTGAAAAAACTTTTAATTGTCCCGTTTCGAAAGTATCTTAATTAACTAGAATATTTTAATTTGATAAATAACTTCAATCCAAGTAATTTGTGACATTTAGAAAAAATTAATTTCCATAAGAAAATACTAAAACTTTGCAAAATTAACATAAAAAAGACCATTAAACAATAATAAATAAATTTACAAAATTTATCTGATTGACCTCACTTTTTCTTTAACATGTTTATTTTTGTTATCTTTATGAAAATGTCTTTTATCAATTTTAAATAGAATTTTATCATATTCTAATCTATGTAAATTTTATTTATTTATAAAAAATTAAAATTAATATTTAAAATATAACTTTAATTTTTGTATACTTTTCTTTAAATTTTACTAATTTTAACACATTATACTATTTAAATTTAATAAAAACTGTAACATTTAGAAAAAATCCATAATTATACTTCAATATCGGAATAAGTGTAATCAAAAACAGTTAAAATTTTAAAGAATTAGATATTTTATTAATAAAAATGTATGAAAAAGGAAATATTGTCCTGTTTTGAAAGTTTTAATTATCTTAATATTTAAATTTAATAAAAAACTGTAACATTTAGAAAAAATCCATAATTATATTTCAATATTGGAATAAGTGTGACCAAAAACAGTTAAAATTTTAAAGAATTATATATTTTATTAATAAAAATATATGAAAAAGGAAATGTTGTCCTGTTTTGAAAGTTTTAATTATCTTAATATTTAAATTTAATAAAAAACTGTAACATTTAGAGAAAATCCATAATTATACTTCAATATGGGAATAAGTGTAACCAAAAACAGTTAAAATTTTAAAGAATTAGATATTTTATTAATAACAATATATGAAAAATGAAATATTGTCCTGTTTTGAAAGTTTTAATTATCTTAATATTTAAATTTAATAAAAAAACTGTAACATTTAGAAAAAATCCATAATTATACTTCAATATTGGAATAAGTGTAACCAAAAACAGTTAAAATTTTAAGGAATCATTTCATCATTTTATTAATAAAAATATATGAAAAAGGAAATATTGTCTCGTTTTGCGAAATTATTACAAAGAATTAGGACAGATCAGATGATGATGGGAGGAAACTTCAAAATTCAGCCCTTCCCCCAAAGACTTTGGTGGTTGTAAAGGTGGCATGGCATAAGGATGTTTAACCCATTATTAGTGTACATCAAAAATCAATAGATTAGATAACCAATTAAAAAATGAAAATGAATAATCATCCTGCAGCAGCAGCCGAAATCAGTCCTGCCATTATTCTTTGCATCAACAATTGGCGCTTAAAAATAGAAACGGAGTAATAAAACTGCAGTCGAGTGCGTTCTAAAAATACGCGGGCATCCAGTCATTTACGCGTCCTTGGTTCGTTTTAATTCGCACCGGGCAAACAGGCTCGTTGCAAGGATAACGACGAAATTCGTGCTCGTCCCCAAAACGCAGCACGTGTGTGCATTTTCCTCTGGGCGCACAACAACAAATAAATAGTTTTCCTGCGTCTGATTGTTTGCCTAATTGACAGTTCGTAGGCTTATTGATAATAATTGCAAAACCAACCGAAGTACGTGGTTCGCACGTAAATTTATCAAGGACGAAGTTTTACAACATGCGGTTGTTATTGTTACGTTTTTAACTTTTGAAATGTTGCTTGTTGTGTGTTAACAATTTACGACCTCAATGTTTTTGTTAAGTTGTCCGGAATTATCAAAATATTTTGCTTAAATGTGATGTTGTTGTCCTGCAATTTTATTTTAACTAACTCTCAATTGCTTAAATTATACTAGTTTACATTATTTTAAGACATTTCATTAAAGCATTTAATATATTGTCTTGTTTTGAACGTTTTAGTTGGAAATAAAAGAATTGGAACACTTGGAAATAATGGGTTAGACCTCCATGATGAGTCTACTCCTTTACTAGAAGCTGAAGGTCAATCTGTGATGACCCAAATGGACATTTTACTGTCCACAGTAACAAATTTACATTGAAAACTTAGAAATACTTCAAAATATGACCACAATTTCTTAAATTTATCGCTGGGCAATCAAGTTATCTTTGATAAAAATGGACCAACTAAAGGCCTTCCTTCTTCCTTAAACAACTAGTTGGCAGTTGAACCTCTTGTGCTTTTTTTATGGTCTTCCTCAGACCAAATTCCCCAATAATTCTAGACATAACTTGACTCCATCATCAAACTCACTCAAAATAAATGAAAGAATTAGTTGGACCACTGTTTTCTGCGTTAGTGAGCATATTTATAGTACAAAGTTACAAAGACGACAATTGTTAAGGCCCCAATCTTTATTTATAGACACGTTATCAGCACCAACTGATAACAGCTGTTTAGAAGTGAATGGTTGAACCAAAAAATGCCAAAAACTCACACGCCCAAATAAGTAGAAACACGTTGTTGAAAATTGTCGGCGTGTGGTGCTATTTTTAGCCCATAAAATAATTTACTACTGGTCTTGATATAGTAGTAAAGATCGTTTTAAACAATTAGTCCGGAGGCCGCGTGAAGTAGGTGTAATTAGTGCTAAATAATAAAACGGAGATCCGACTTGGTAAAAATAAAACAGTCGCGTTTCCATTTTTAATAGACGACGATTCCTGATAAATGACGCAAGACTAGTTCGATGTTTGAACGTAACTTTTTTAAATTGCAATTCATGCAGATAAACACATTAATTGTGTACGTCCGAGTTAATCTACGCATTTCGAAAGGGACAATGTATGATAATATATTTACACAGATTATTCACTGTGGCAAAATAGTTTCTTGCGCTTCATTTTATCTGTTTCAAATCGTTTATTTGATTTTATCTTATCGACTTTTCTTGGATTCTGAAGTTAAAAATTTTAGCTTTCTACTTGGAAACAATATATTTTATCTCGACTGTTTTATCTGTTCACATTTTTTGCACAATAATTTCCTCTTTCTCAATTAATTATAATTTTATTAATCTAAAATATTCCGATGATGTGATGCTTTGACCAGTTATCTTATTAAATTTTGGAAAATTTGCCATCTCAGCCCGAATTTGTTTAGTCATTTGGCCCGCTAATTGTTTTAAATTAAAACTTGTAATTACAATTCACCAACAAGCAACGAAATTCAATCAGCAACCCAAAAGATAAGTCAGTTAACCTTGATAAACCGATGCCATTGATTCCTTATCACCGTTTTACTTCAACACATTTGAATTATTTTTAATTAACTTTGTTCGTATTCGATCGGTTTTATCGACGTTTCCGCGTCGATTGACAACTTTTCGACACCACAACTGGGTTCCTGTTCACTTTTAAACGCCCACGTGTTTTCGTCCTGTTATCCTTGAATTTGATAATGAGATAAGAATTATTAAACTGTAAACTTTAATATTTTTAGACAGCTTCTATAATGAAAATGAGAATTATTCGATGGAGAATTCGGTTTGTGAACGTGAATTTCTACGCTTTTCATTTATGAAGTGAATGTGAAATGTCGCTGGTTTGATTATTGTGGATTTAGGACACGTTTATCCGACAAGTCTGTCCATTAATTTATATAATCTTTATGTATGTATTCTGTAAATTAAATCTGGTAACATCTGCTTCTGAAATTATCAATGTTTTCGTACGTCTTTTCTCTTTCATAGATTTAAAGTTTCTCCTAAAATTACTACTCTAAATTTAAAATATAATAATATTTATAGAAACCGTTATTTCTTTAAATAAGTAAATTTGTGTTAATGATCAATTAAAATAATTAATTTACACTTCATTTCACTAAGATAAAACATTTAAAATATATTTTAAACTAACTAAACTAATGATTTTTTATTAATTTTTCGCATAAAAATTGAAACTTCTCTTTCTGAAAGCTTTTATTTGAATGAATGAATTTATCTTAATATTCTTTATGTAATTTTACAACTTTTTTCAGTTTTGTGTTATCTGTTTCATCATCATTAATAATAATTTAAGTTTACTCTTGAAATAATTAATTTAAACTGTATTTTACAAAGATATGAACATTTAAAGCATATTTTAAAAGTGTGTCAAGTGATATCCCTTAAAGTAATAATTTTTTTTAATTTTTCATGTTAAAACTATGAAACTTCTCTTCCTGAAAGCTTTTATTTGAACGAATAAATTTATCTTAATATTCTTTATTTAATTTTACTACTTTTTCCAGTTTTGTGTCACCTGTTCCATCATCATTAATAATAATTTAATTTTACTCTTGAAATAATTAATTTAAACTTCATTTTACAAAGATATGAACTTTTAAAGCATATTTTAAAAGTGTGTCAAGTGATATCCCTTAAAGTAATAATTTTTTGTTAATTTTTCATGTGAAAACTATGAAACTTCTCTTCCTGAAGGCTTTTATTTGAACGAATAAATTTATTTTAATATTCTTTATTTAATTTTACTTCTTTTTCCAGTTTTGTGTCACCTGTTCCATCATCATTAATAATAATTTAAGTTTACTCTTGAAATAATTAATTTAAACTTTATTTTACAAAGATATGAACATTTAAAGCATATTTTAAAAGTATTTCAAACGATATCCTTTAAAGTAATAATTTTTTGTTACATTTTCATGTGAAAACTATGAAACTTCTCTTTGTGAAAGCTTTAATTATTATTTAATTTTACTACTTTTTCCAGTTTTGAGTCATCTATCCCATCATAATTAATAATAATTAAGTTTACTCTTGAAATATCTAATTTAAACTTTATATTACAAAGATATGAACATTTAAAATATATTTTAAAAATGTGTCAAGTTTTTATTAATGTTTCATATGAAAATTATGTAATTTCTCTCTCTGAAAGCTTTTATTTTATTTCGTTATCATTAACAATAATTTAAGCTTAGTTTTAGAAATTATTTTACGAGGATGTGAACAAGTAAAATTTATTTTAACAGTCAGCACAGCAAAGAGTCATTAAAACAAACTATTAATCATTCATAAAAAGACATAAAAGCTGTACTTCAGTTCCTTAAAGCAATTATTTAAATGAACAAATCTATATTAATGTTCTCCACTTTAGTTTCCCCCTTCAGTTTTAATTTATCCTATTGATTTCCTTGTAAAACAATGCTAATGCCAACGAATGAGATTCTTTCATAAAACTTTTGAGGAAATATTTACTCTAGTTCTCAGCAATTAAACTAGTTACATTCGCAAACCTGATTGTTTTATTAATCATTCCTCGAATTCACTTTTAACTCTTCATTAATTGCGTTAGTCGTTCAAGGGAATTTTTTTTACACGCTTTGTTTTACGCTGAACGTTGATTTATGTACGAAGCAACAAGTGAATCTGGCTGGAGTCACGATTCGTGGATGAATATTTTTTAATTGCTGCGTCCCAAATAATACCAACGTCCTTCACACGCTTTTCTTATTTCTTTTTTCAGATTACGTGGCGGGTGGAGAACTGTTTACACATTTATACCAAAGAGAGCACTTCACCGAGGATGAGGTGCGGATATACATCGGCGAGATCATCCTGGCACTGGAACACCTCCATGCGGTAAGCATTATTCGACAACTTAATTAATCATTTAAACATGTTGTGGTCGTAAAGTGGGCCAATTTTTTTGAGATCGACCGACCCTATTTCCAAAATAACAACTGGAACGCACAGTATCGATCCGCTTTAATATTTAACCGGCCCAGAAACGTTCGGAACGAAGAGTCTTCGATTTGGAAAACGTTCCACGCATCGTCGAGGATTGCGCGAGGCATAATGGGCACAATAAACACTGTAATGCAGAACAAGAGCCAAATTACCATATAATGATGGCACACATCGAACATATGCTTTACCAAATGCAGATAACAGGAGTTGCTAAATGTGCAATTACACAATTACGTTCCTAACGATTTCTCGTTTTCATAACTCCTTTTTATTAATTGGGCTTCGTGGATTCGTTTCGTTTGTGCGGGCGGTTTCGATGCGATGCGAACTGATACGGGACTTGATTTTTATTGCTCCGTAAACTGTGGACGCCTGTTTCAGATAAGGATGGAATTCAGACAATGTACGTTTGCATAGGCACCACTTTAATTAAATTACTTGACAATTATTTCATTTTCACGACTGTAATTAGTTACATATTAAAATATTTAATTACTTTATTTATTTATAAACATTACTACTATTAAAATTGGTAATTTTTCGTAAATTTCGTATAAAACTACACTAAAATATATTGTGTTAATATTAATTTAATTAAAAACCAGCTCTAATATTCAGAAAATAATTTATTTTGTCAAAAAATGGTAAAATTATATTATAAAAATTGGTATTTTTTGAACTAAATAAGATAAAATAAATAATTTAATTAAAAATCAGTTCAAATACTCAGAAAATAATTTAATTTGTTAAAAAATGGTAAAAATTATTATAAAAATTTCTGAACTAAACAATATAAAATAAATAATTCAATTAAAAATCAGTTCAAATACTCAGAAAATAATTTAATTTGACAAAAAATGGTAAAAATATATTATAAAAATTGGTAGTTTTTGTACTAAACAATATAAAATAAATAATTTAATTAAAAATCAGTCAAAATACTCAGAAAATAATTTAATTTGACAAAAAATGGTAAAAATATATTATAAAAATTGGTGGTTTCTGTACTAAACAATATAAAATAAATATTTTAATTAAAAATCAGTCAAACTACTTAGAAAATAAATTAATTTGACAAAAAATGGTAAAAATATATTATAAAAATTGGTGGTTTCTGTACTAAACAATATAAAATAAATATTTTAATTAAAAATCAGTCAAAATACTCAGAAAATAAATTAATTTGACAAAAAATGGTAAAAATATATTATAAAAATTGGTGTTTCTGTACTAAACAATATAAAATAAATAATTTAATTAAAAATCAGTTAAAATACTCAGAAATTAATTTTATTTGACAAAAAATGGTAAAAATATATTACAAACATTGGTAGTTTCTGAACTAAAATAATATAAAATAAATTATTTAATTAAAAATTAGTTCAAATACTCAGAAAATAATTTAATTTGACAAAAAATTGTAAAAATATGTTATAAACATTGGTAATTTCTGAACTAAACAAGATGAAATAAATAATTTAATTAAAAATCATTTCAAATACTCAGAAAATAATTTAATTTGATAAAAAATGGTAAAAATATATTATAAACATTGGTAATTTCTGAACTAAACAAGATGAAATAAATAATTTAATTAAAAATCACTTCAAATACTCAGAAAATAATTTAATTTGACAAAAAATTGTAAAAATATATTATAAACATTGGTAATTTCTGAACTAAACAAGATGAAATAAATAATTTAATTAAAAATCATTTCATATACTCAGAAAATAATTTAATTTGAGAAAATATCGTAAAAATATATTATAAACATTGGTAATTTCTGAACTAAACAAGATGAAATAAATAATTTAATTAAAAATCACTTCAAATACTCAGAAAATAATTTAATTTGACAAAAAATTGTAAAAATATATTATAAACATTGGTAATTTCTGAACTAAACAAGATGAAATAAATAATTTAATTAAAAATCATTTCATATACTCATAAAATAATTTAATTTGAGAAAATATGGTAAAAATCAGTTAAAATACTCAGAAATTAATTTTATTTGACAAAAAATGGTAAAAATATATTATAAAAATTGGTAGTTTCTGAACTAAACAATATAGTATAAAGAATTTAATTAAAAATCAGTTCAAATACTCAGAAAATAACTTAATTTGACAAAAAATGGTAAAAATATATTATAAAAATTGGTGGTTTCTGTACTAAACAATATAAAATAAATAATTTAATTAAAAATCAGTTCAAATACTCAGAAAATAATTTAATTTGACAAAAAATGGTAAAAATATATTATAAAAATTGGTGGTTTTTGTACTAAACAATATAAAATAAATAATTTAATTAAAAATCAGTTCAAATACTCATTAAATAATTTAATTTGGCAAAAAATGGTAAAAATATATTATAAAAATTGGTGGTTTCTGTACTAAACAATATAAAATAAATAATTTAATTAAAAATCAGTTCAAATACTCAGAAAATAATTTAATTTCACAAAAAATGGTAAAAATATATTATAAAAATTGGTGGTTTTTGTACTAAACAATATAAAATAAATAATTTAATTAAAAATCAGTTCAAATACTCATTAAATAATTTAATTTGACAAAAAATGGTAAAAATATATTATAAAAATTGGTGGTTTCTGTACTAAACAATATAAAATAAATAATTTAATTAAAAATCAGTTCAAATACTCAGAAAATAATTTAATTTCACAAAAAATGGTAAAAATATATTATAAAAATTGGTGGTTTCTGTACTAAACAATATAAAATAAATAATTTAATTAAAAATCATTTCATATACTCATAAAATAATTTAATTTGAGAAAATATGGTAAAAATATATTATAAACATTGGTAATTTCTGAACTAAACAGGATGAAATAAATAATTTAATTAAAAATCAGTTCAATTACTCAGAAAATAATTTAATTTGACAAAAATTAATTAAAATATAATAAAAATTGATGGTTTCTGAACTAATCAGAATAAAACTTTAAATTGTAAAAAACAGTAAAAATATAAGAAAAAATAGTAGTTTCAATACTAAACGATAAAAAAAATGAAATAAATTAAAACAGTACAATAATTTTAATGTTATTTTTAATGAAAATTAATATTATTGATCTGATTTAAGTTTTCGCCATAAATTTGAGGCAATGTTTTATGTTGTCTTAAGTAGAACGCCAAGACAAATCGTCGCTCTCGCAACAGTGTTAAGCTAATGCGCCCATCACCGTCACAGTTGTGATCTAATAAAGCTCTTAGCTTCCCGTCCCACGCGGACCAATTTCGCCGAGTGCCACAGTCGTAAAGTTTAATCGGCGCGTCGGCCCATTATGCCGCAGCCGCATCACCATAAGCGCACCGCTCGTTCAAACCCACCTTCACCGACGAACCGACTGCACTTTTCACGTGCGTGGGCGTGGATGGATTAAGCAAAAATAAAAGTGCTTTCCGGACCCAGTTGTTGAAGTTTTTATTGTTTAAACCGGGTTGGTTTTCGGGGGGTGGCGCAGCCCGACGGCGGCCACGGTGACGGTAAACAAACCGTTTGACATTCTGATTGCGACCGTCTCGGATCTCGGATCTCGGATCTCGGAATCCAGGCCACCGTCGCACGGTCCCGTCAATCTACCGAAATAACCACGAAGCGAAAGTGAAATGTCACAACGAACGTTCGGTTTATTTACGAACGATTCGCCACATTTATTGCCTTCTTTCAACTTGACACTTATTCTAATTGAGGGTATTATCGGGTCGTCAATAAAACTTATTTTATTTATGCACTTGTTCTTCGAATAATTCAACATTTTTATTAACACAATTATATATATATTTTTAAACTTAAACTTTAATGGTCAATTAAATATTTATTTTTAATTTTTTAGTTTAAATTATGTCCCAATTATTTTGGTTTTACCATATTTTTACATAATTGTTGTTACAACCAGAATTTAAATGAGCAACTCATTTTTTTATTTATTTTTTGGTTTATTCCTAATTTAGAATACGTTTTAGTTATTTTTTTTTCATAATTTACATTTATTATTATTTAATATTTAAGGCCCACAACTGTTCCTTTGTAAAAGTTGTCTCATCTCGTAACAACTTAAATTTTTGTGATCAACTGAGTTTTTTACTTATTTTTTGATTTATCTCAATTTTAGAATATCTTTTAGTTATTTGTTTCATAATTTACATTTATTATTATTTAATATTTAAGACCCACAACTGTGTCTTTGTAAAAGTTGTCTCATCTCGTAACAACTTAAATTTTTATGATCAACTCAGTTTTTTTACTTGTTTTTTGATTTATCCAAATTTTTAGAATATGTTTTAGTTATTTTTTTTTATAATTTTCATTTATTATTATTTAATATTTAAGGCCCACAACTGTTCCTTTGTAAAAGTTGTTTCATCTAGTAACAACTTAAATTTTTGTGATCAACTCAGTTTTTTTATTTGTTTTTTGATTTATCCAAATTTTTAGAATATGTTTTAGTTATTTTTTTTCATAATTTTCATTTATTATTATTTAATATTTAAAGCTCACAACTGTATCTTTGTGAAAGTTTTCTCATCTCGTGACAACTTAAATGTTTGTGATCAACTCAGTTTTTTTTCTTGTTTTTTGATTTGTCCAAATTTTTAGAATATGTTTTAGTTATTTTTTTCATAATTTTCGTTTATTATTATTTAATAATTAAAGCTCACAACTGTTTTTTGTAAAAGTTGTCTCATCTCGTGACAACTTAAATTTTTGTGATCAACTCAGTTTTTTTACTTGTTTTTTGATTTATCCAAATTTTTAGAAAATGTTTCAGTTATTTTTTTCATAATTTTCATTTATTATTATTTAATATTTAAGGCCCACAACTGTTCCTTTGTAAAAGTTGTCTCATCTAGTAACAACTTAAATTTTTGTGATCAACTCAGTTTTTTTACTTGTTTTTTGATTTACCCCAATTTTAGAATAGGTTTTAGTTATTTTTTTCCATAATTTACATTTATTATTATTTAATATTTAAGGTTCACAACTGTTTCTTTGTAAAAGTTGTCTCATCTCATAACAACTTAAATTTTTATGATCATCTCATTTTTTTACTTGTTTTTTGATTTATCCCAATTTTAAAATATGTTTTAGTTATTTTTTTCATAATTTACATTTATTATTATTTAATAGTTAAAGCCCTCAACTGTGTCTTTGTAAAAGTTGTCTCATCTCGTAACAACTTAAATTTTTGTGATCAACTCCGTTTTTCACTTATTTTCTGATTTACCCCAATTTTAGAATAGGTTTTAGTTATTTTTTTCCATAATTTACATTTATTATTATTTAATACTTAAGGCTCACAACTGTTTCTATGTAAAAGTTGTCCAATCTCTTAACAACTTAAATTTTTACTTATTTTTTGATTTACCCTAATTTTTATAATAATTTTAGAATATGTTGTAGTTATTTTTCTCATAATTTTCAGATTTATGTAAATTTCAGAATAAGATTTAATTGTCTTTTTCACATTTTTCATTTATTTTCAGCTTACCCCCTGTAAAAACAATTTAATATTATCATCATCGTTTCATCACACAACAATTTAAATTTTTATGACCAATCAACAAGTTTTTTTTATTTATTTTTTAAAAACATATTTTAATTCGTGTCTTTTCACAATTTTCATTTATTGTTATTTAACATTTACAGCACACAATTGACTTTCGTATCACGCAACAACTTAAATTTTTATTGTCGATTTACGTTTTTTTATTACTCTTTTAATTATTTTCCCAATTTTCTTTTATAATTATTCATCTTATCTCGCAATATAAAAGCTGGAAAAAGAGGGAGACGATCTCCCCGAAAGTACGGCGTAATGAAATCAACAAGTGCCACATTTTGAGTCGAGGCCGTTTTGTCAAGTTTAATTTTATTAGAAAACAGTAGCGACTGCAACACAAGAACGGTGTTACCAAAACAGACGGTTAACAGAGGCACAAGTTTAAACACTAATATTTATGCTTATTTCAGCCTAAAAGGCTTCAGGAATGCCAAGTGAGAGTCGGGCCCGGGTGAATTTATCTCGGCCCGTTTCCGAGGGTCGTGATAAATTATGCCACATGACGAAACGCGTTCCCCGCCACCGGGGAGGGGTTGAAATGGTATTCGTGTTGCGCCGAAGGGGGTACGAGGTCCTTAACCCCGCGTTAGCCGTTTCGTATTCCTCTTCGATGGCGTGCTTTTTATTTTTCGTTATTACTATTTTTCTCTCATCTGGTGCGTCTGGACAAACAGGCGTTTGAGATGAGGAAAGTGGATTGCGGTGATTTGTTGTTTCGCAGGCGACGGTTGCGACATGTCGCGTGGAAATTGCTGGCTGAAAGTTGTCCCGACCAAAAAAATTCCATACGTTCACCTTTTGACGAGATTCACTCGCTGAACTTGGGTGCTTTGTTACTGTGTGAGCGAATTAAAGTAAACATTTGTCTCGGTGTATTTTTAAGCTTGAATCGGAGCTTTTAAAAGTTAACTGGTGCGTTCGCACTTCAGGTACTGACTGGCTGGCTGACTTAAAAAGGTCAACCACCGGAAATGAATCCAAATTCCTGTCGTTAGTTCGTGGACCTTTGTCCCAACTATTTTAGGAGTTGTATGGATTTTCCTTTTATAGTGTGATTTATTAATTTTAAAAAATCAACAACAACAAGGAAAATTATATGAAAACAACCAACAAAGTGGAGTCATGAACACGTGCCAGACTTTAGTCAACAAAATCCATGTTTGCCAAAATAATCAACATCCATGTTTGTACAATTGTATTTATTATTCGTGATCAATTTTTCCACAACAAATTAGAAAATAATCCGGAGTGATAAGACCACCACAGTGTGGTCACGAAAAAGTTTCACAGATATGAACAACATGTTGTCCACACTGTGCGCCCACAACAAGGTCGTCGAATCGAACAAACAATATGTAAACATATTTTTTATTCGTCTGCCAAAATAATTTATAACACCTTTGAAAACGCAGCGCTGTTGTGGAAGGTCAGTCGCTGAAAATCGTGCATATCTACATCAAACGGTCAAAGATATTTTTAAATCTAAATGTGACTTTCAGATAGCTGCAATTGTGCTCAACAAAACATTCCTTTGTTTAAAATTCCCATTATTATATGGAAGAAATTAATTTACTGTTCTACATGGAATTGTGGCCGTTTATGGGTTTCCCCTGCACTAAGAAAACTAAAAAATTTACACTACAACTATTTTTTATAAATATACACATTATTTTATTATTACAATAATATGAAATGTAATTTAAGTGAACATATTACTTTATTTTATGAATTTGTGAAGATTTGTGGGATTCTCCTGCTGAATAATTTGTTCCTGCACTAAGAAAATTAAAAAAAATTAATGACGTAATCAACCTACAATTATTTTTTATAAATATACACAAAATTTAATTAGTATAATAATATGAAATGTAATTTATGTGAAGATACTTCTCTATTATATGAATTTGTGATGATTTGTGGGATTCCCCTGGTGAATAATCGTTCCTGCACCAAGAAAACTAAAAAATTTAATGACAATCAACCTACAACTATTTTTTATAAATATACACAAAATTTAATTGGTATAATAATATGAAATGTAATTTAAAAGTGAACATAATTCTCTGTTATATGAATTTGTGATGATTTGTGGGATTCCCCTGCTGAATAATCGTTCCTGCACAAAGAAAATTAAAAAAAAAATTAATGACATAATCAACCTACAACTATTTTTTATAAATATACACAAAATTTAATTATTATAATCATATAAAATGTAATTTAAATGAACATATTTCTGTTTTTTATGAATTTGTGATGAATTGTGGGATTCTTCTGCTGAATAATTTGTTTCTGCACTAAGAAAACTAAAAAAATTAATGACATAATCAACCTACAACTATTTTTTATAAATATACACAAAATTTAATTATTATAATCATATAAAATGTAATTTAAATGAACATATTTCTGTATTATCTGTATTTGAGATGATTTTGGGGATTCCACTGCTGAATAATTCGTTCCTGCACTAGAAAACTAAAAAAAATTAATGTCATAATCAACCTACAACTATTTTTTATTAATATACACAAAATTTAATTATTATAATCATATAAAAAGTAATTTAAATCAATATATTTCTGTATTATATGAATTTGTGATGAATTGTGGGATTCCTCTCCTGAATAATTTGTTCCTGCACTAAGAAAACTAAAAAAAATTAATGATATAATCAACCTACAACTATTTTTTATTAATATACACAAAATTTAATTAATATACACATATAAAATGTAATTTAAATGAACAAATTTCTGTATTATATCAATTTTGGATGATTTGCTGAATAATTTCTTTTTTTAATATAAATCCACACGAAACTTTATTATCATAATTAAATGAAAATTAATTTAATTAAGGCAATGAAATTTAAATGAACACACTCTGTAAATTAAAAGAAAATAGTAAAATAATCTAACAACATACGTAAGTGTGCATTATTATAATGAAGTGAAAATTAATTTAATTCAATATCAGATAGTTTTTTTTATGATTTATGGGATTCCCCCGCCATAATAATTATTAAAATAATAAAAACAATAAGTCTGGGTTGATTTTTATAAAAATTGGTTCGTTTGGGACGTCAGTTTTGTGCACATGGTGGGACCTGTGGCCCTCCACCCTCACGTGCCGAAATTCGGTCACGTGTGCGCCCTCCTTTTACACCCAGCGTTGTCGTCGCCACGACGACGGAGTCCCTCCGGACGCCCCGTTCGCCAAACGCACTCTTCCGTACCAGAAATAGATTCGGGATGATCGCGTTGGTCGCCAAACATGATCGCGGGGAGCAAACTATTTTGGAACAGGCGACTTGGATAAAATAATGGCAATGATAACGAAGTTTAGATGTTTAGATTACTTACCAGAGTTGTTAAATATAAAGTTTTCGGATTCGGAATTCAGACCCGTTTGGTGTGGCACCCCATTTACGAGAGTCCTTTGTTGCTGGGACGGGGTAAAAGAAGAAGAAAAACGGAGCCAGGTGTTTGAGTGCGGACCATCTACAGGTTTTATACTCTGTATACTTTTCGGATTTCGTTTCGTAATTTAAAACGTTACGCGTCTAGCACCTGGCCCAGCGAGACGCAGCCTCCCAACAACAATCTGTTGCCAAATTGTGTCCAACATTGAATTGTTGCCTGTAAAGTAAATCGAGGCATTACAATTAATATTCCTCCCGAACCGTTCCGCCAACGAAATGGCGTAACGACCGTCGAAAGTTAATGGAATTCAAATCGGCATCACGTTTTTTACCGTTGCATTAAAATTTTCCTCCGCAATGCACAAACGGTGTCGTCGAATGATTAATTAAATAATCCATGTCCAATGCGCTAAGTACGTTAATTAGGCGATAAAGTGTGTGTGCGTACAAATTTTATGACGGACGAAAGAAAAATATTTTCGCAACTGGTCTCGTGTAAAGCGTAAAAACGTTTTACGTAAATACATACAAATTACACGTGTATACGGTCCCCGGATTGTTGTTTCAAATGCATACCGCAATTATTGTATTTGTTTCGCACAAATTACATTGATTATCTGCTAATTTTATTACAAATGAATCTATACGAATTACAAAGGTCGACAAATTTTAAATACACGAAATTATTCACCAAATTATTACACCTATTTAATTAGTTAATTAGTTAATTAAAAAAATTAAGTAATTAAAGTTAACAAACTTTTATAACTAATGCATCTCTAGATATACTACAAAATATCATTTATTCTCCGTAGTTTTAAAGTTTTTTATTAACTTTTATATGTGTGACAAATTATAAATAGAATTACACAGTTATAAATGTTGTTCTCTTAATTATCATTCCTATAATTAGTTAAAAACTATAGAAAAATATTTAAAAAAGGCAAATCTAAATTTGTATGAGATAAAAGAGATTATTCTCTGTAATTATAGCTAAGAAACTTTTATAATTAATGAATTTCGAGTCACATTACAAAAGTTCACTAAAATTATAATTTATTCTCTATATTTTTTGATTTTTATATTAACTTTTACATGATTGCCAAATTATAAATAGAATTACGCAGTTATAAATGTTATTCACTTAATTATTTTTCTTATAATTAGTTAAAAACTGTAGAAAAATATTTAGAAAAGACAAATCTAAATTTGTATCAGATAAAAAAGATTATTCTCTGTAATTATAGCCAAGAAACTTTTATAATTAATGAATTTCTAGTCACGTTACAAAAGTTAACTAAAATTATAATTTATTCTCTATATTTTTTGTGTTTTATATTAACTTTTACATGTGTGTCAAATTATAAATAGAATTACACAGTTCTAAATGTTATTCTCTTAATTATTATTCTTATAATTGGTTAAAAATTGTAGAAAAATATTTAAAAAAGGCAAATCTAAATTTGTATGAGATAAAAGAGATTATTCTCTGTAATTATAGCTAAGAAACTTTTATAATTAATGAATTTCGAGTCACATTACAAACTTAACTAAAATTATAATTTATTCTCTATATTTTTTGAGTTTTATATTAACTTTTACATGTGTGTCAAATTATAAATAGAATTACACAGTTATAAATGTTATTCTCTTAATTATTTTTCTTACAATTGGTTAAAAGCTGTAGAAAAATATTTAAAAAAGGCAAATCTAAATTTGTATGAGATAAAAGAGATTATTCTCTGTAATTATAGCTAAGAAACTTTTATAATTAATGAATTTCTAATCATAATACAAAAGTTAACTAAAAGTATAATTTATTCACTATATTTTTTGAGTTTTATATTAATTTTTACATGTGTGCCAAATTATAAATAGAATTACACAGTTTTAAATGATATTCTCTTAATTATTATTCTTATAATTAGTTAAAAACTGTAGAAAAATATTTAAAGAAGGCAAATCTAAATTTATATGAGATAAAAAAGATTATTCTCTGTAATTATAGTTAGAAACTTTTATAATTAATGAATTTCTAGTCACATTACAAAAGTTAACTAAAATTATAATTCATTCTCTATATTTTTTGAGTTTTATATTAATTTTTACATGTGTGTCAAATTATAAATAGAATTACACAGTTATAAATGTTATTCTCTTAATTATTACTCTTACAATTAGTTAAAAACTGTAGAAAAATAGTTAAAATGGGTAAATCTAAATTTGTATAAGATAGAAAAGGTTATTCTCTGTAATTATAGCTAACAAACTTTTATAATTAATGAATTTCTAGTCATATTACAAAAGTTAATTAAAATTACAATTTATTCCCTATATTTTTTGAGTTTTAAATTAACTTTACATATGTGCCAAATTATAAATAGAATTACATAGTTAATTAATCATTATTTTTACAATTAGTTAAAAACTGTGTAGAAAAGTAGTTCTATAACTAAACATCATTACAGAAAATTGAAACATATCTTTTTATTGAAGTAAAAAATATTTTCCCCTCTATTATATTTGTTTTTTTTTTTTTAAATTTAATAGACTAACGTTACAGCTAATATGGATAATCAAATTCGAAATGTTCTGTACGTTTTTCCATCGTACACTCTGTGTAAAAAAAACATGGGATGTGTGTGCTATTGCCGAGTAATTTTAAACTCGGCATTGGCATAAACTCAAGGTTCGCACACACCGTGTGCTGTGTATGTGTCGTCCATTAAAAATGTCTCCAAATTGCCGAATTTATTCCGTGCGTTATTAACACTGTTTTGGCCGCAGACGGGAATAGCTGTACGTGGTTAATTAATAAGTCTGTTTCGTGGTTATGTCCCTTTTTTTCGTATTGAGGACTCCAACGTTGGGAAATTTACTAGTTTTTGTGGAATTTGCGAATAAATCCTTGGAACTCTAATCTTGTGGTCTAGATAATTATTTACTTGTATGTTTTATGACTCCAAATTTTCCCAAACCAGCTAATTTGTAACCTTGTTTTTATAATAAAAACAGGGATACAGGTTTGTTCTGGTATTAATAATTAATATACATACATAACTTAATTAGTTGCACTTAAATATTTCTGCCATTGACAAGAAATTATCTTATCAGGCGTGTAAACAAACATTGCAAATCCCATATACTTATCGGTAATGCTTAACTAAGTAAGACGAACCGGTTGTACTTATAAAACTATTGACCGGGACCTTTCATATTCAGATTAAAAGCACATGAACGCCATAAATTTGTGACGACAATCAAAAGTTTTATCGCACATTTTATGTGCACGAAATGCTTCAATAAAAATCAACCGGGTTCTTTATTATTTGCAGCTGGGGATTATCTACAGAGACATCAAGCTGGAGAACATCCTGGTGGACGAGTCCGGTCACATAGTGCTGACCGATTTCGGCCTCAGCAAGGAACTGCCCCGCGCCGACAGCGAACAAAGGGCGTACTCGTTCTGCGGCACGATAGAGTACATGGCCCCGGAAGTGGTCAAGGGCGGCACCCAGGGACACGATATCGTAAGTACAAAACCCTTTCAATCACTGATAATTGCTTATCTGAGTGGATAAAGATAAAATCAGTCTGGATTTCATCAGTCATGAGTAGATTAAGCTGTGGAAACAAGGTATGAAGCCGAATCTTCTTCCTCAAAGTTTTCCCATTGATTTTTATGTCAAGAAATAGACTCTTTATCATTGACAATCGATAACCTAAGAAGATTAAGCTGTGGAAACACCGTGTGAAGCTGGATCTTCATCCTCAATGTTCTCCAATTGTTTTTTAAGTAAAGAAATAGACTCTTCATCATTGACAATCGATTATCTAAGTAAAATAAGCTGTGGAAACACGGTGTGAAGATGGATCTTCATCTTCAAAGTTCTCCAATTGTTTTTCAACTTCAGAAATAGACTCATCATCCACAATCGATAATCTAAGTATATGAAGCTGTGGAAACACGGTGTGAAGCTGGAGCTTCTCTTCATTTATCTTTCAGAGTCAAGTTTAGGTAAATTAACGGTGACACTGTTTCTATCATAACTATTATTACTATTATAAACACGAGGTCGCGACATAATCGCCAGCATGTGATTAATTCAGTGTTACGTCGGAAAAAGTGTCATTAAAAAGCAACCTTAGTGGAAGATGGTCGGAAAAAAGTGGCATTAATTGAGCGTGTGGCTCGATTAAAAGACGAGCTAATTGTTGTGCCGGGTCGCGACCAAGGTGTCCGACCAACTTGATAAATAGTGAAAAAAAAAATACGTGCCACTTCATGCATCTTTCATGCGGGCACGTTTGGAGGGCGACCATTTGTCGGTGACGCACCGTGGATGAAAACCAAACGCCGACCCCGTAATCGATATCTTTTTATTGTTGGCGTTAAACAAACAATGTGTTATGGGGCCTTAATCACTGGGTTTAATTATTAGAGGGGTGGCTGCAATTTTCAGCGGTTTCAGGAAGTCTCACACACTGAATACTCTCAATATTTTTCGAAAGAAAGCTTTCAATTTGATTTGTTATTCAGGAAGTACCGACTAAAATATAAATGTGTGACCGGTTTATCATTAATAAGTAGTTTTTTATTTAATTGTTTTGTGATTATTATTAATAAAATGGTCCTGAACTGTGCGCAGGTATGAATAATTACTGATATTGTTATTTATTACCCGAGACACACGTGCGGAATCGCTTTTGCTTCCTATAAATTGAAACAACACAAATATAAATACGTTAACAATTCCACAGTCAATATTGCCATCAATCCAGTTTATTGGAGGACGAAAAGTCGGTTTTGCATCACGCGATTTGATCTGCTCTGAATCCAATCCTAATTAAGTTAATGGATATGGAAAATAATGTATAACAATGTAACAGACAATCAATATAACTGTTCGACTTGTTTAATAACAATGATGGAACCAGAACAATCCACTTGGGCCGTTCTCCAGCTTTGAACAAATTTAAATCCACATTAACATTATTATTATTATTATTGGAATAAATCTCCGCCATGTTGGTACCATCTGGTCGATCCATTACTGCGGCATTTAAACGTCGAAATGTTTAAAACCCATTATCAAAAACACAATTCTCACATGTGGCCGATGTCCGGCACTCGAACCTAATGCTAATGCCACTTTTTTCCCATTAACGGTACCACCGTCGGACAATGCACGTTTCGTGGTACCTTCATTCACGAATTTCGGTACGCCGCAACTAACTGTTAACTGTGGAAACGTTGCTCGCACACGGACTGAATTAATCGGGCCCGCGTCGGACAATTTTCACAGATACATATTAAAAAATAAAAGTGCACGGCCACGAGGACGTGACACACAACCGCTAAACGCATTCGCAATTAACCTTTCAGAAGCTCGTTTGTATTTATCTAAATTACTTTTTATGTGCCGTTATCTGTGCAAATCGTTTTCGGGACGTATGAAATGCCAACGGTTTGCCCGTCGATCGTTAGAAATCGAAAGCCCAGTTACACGGTTAGGCATTAACATAAGTCGCGTTTGTGCAACTACAGCTTTTTTCAACCTTGACGTTGTTTTTAATTGCGGTCGATCCGTTTGTTTCGGTTTTAGAAACGTTGTAACAATTTTGGAAAGCCAGGTATCTACTTTACCGGCTCTTATGTCAATTTTTAATCTACACGGTGAGACAAGGTCATAAATTTAAATAGTTTTGAGTTGAAAAATGGGAGTAAGAGATAATTATCTTAAGTTTTTTCTTAAAGTAAAATCAAAATTATGAAAAAATTTGTTCAATTTCCGTTAAATGATGTGAAATTATGAAAAATAAAGACAATCACTTTGGTTTAATATGCAAGTTACGAACAGAAATATAAAAAACATCAGTTTTAGAACTGTAATTACAGTTTTTGAAAGTTAGACATCTACTTTATCGGCTCGTATGTCAAATTCCTAGATCTCCGTAAGCACTTCCTTCCTAAGTAATATTTGTTGCGGCAAATTACACGATCGAACAATGCGCATTTCCGCCCGGATAAACTTATCCAGTGTCGAATTTGCGTCCGGATAAAATGAGATGTTTGCGTTGCGACAGCTTGAAATGGCTTCTCCGAATAATAGCCGCGTCGAAACAAATCACGGCTCATCCACAACGCGTGTAATGTCTTCGTCTTCGAGCTGTTGCGTCCCGAATCACGAATTAGCGAATTGGGACACGTTCCAGGCGTGGTGGCGGCCGTGACGGTACTTTGTGCGCACCGTACGGCTTTTTATGTAACAGTAAAACGGCAGTCGATAATAATAAAATCGAATGGCGATCAAGGTTGCGGGCGAGAAACCGCCTGTTCCCGCTGGGACCGGGATGAATCTTCGGTACGTCGATTATGTCATGTGGCTTTCACTTCCATTGTTGTCGATCGGGAATTGTTCATTGTTTATGGACGGCGGTTTTGCAGATGCGTTATTGTGTCGGATGAAATGTCAATGGAGGATGGAGGAATGCATGTGTTTCGATGTTTCGATGGTTCGAGACGGTGAAATCGGATGATGCGCATAAAAAAAGAACTAACGTGTTTTGCATTCCGCCAGGTTGGAATTTTAATACGGACAGTTCTACGTTTTATGGCCGTGTAAACGTTCGGGAAGTTTGAATGGGTGATTTATAGTTGGACGGACGAGGTTGTGCTCTTACCTTACCTTTTACATACATGTTTAACCAATAAATGAAACAAATTGTAAAAATCATCACCATCAAGCTACAATGTCTAGTATCTAAATAATAAACTAGAGCAAAAACCTCTTCTTAAATGAATTTTAAATTTATTGTGAATACATACTCTCTATTCTCTCTAACTTTGTCTCATTGTATAAGTTAAAAAATTGACATTAGAGCCGGTAAAGTAGATTTTTAAGTCACGAAAACTGTTAGTATGTTTATAAAATTAATATGTTTTTAGCTTGTTAGTTAATAAAAGCTGAACCAAACTAAGTAAACTTATCTTACTTATCTTATTTAACTTAAACACTTTACTTTTTATAAGTAATTGACTTAAATATAAAAGTTTCTTTAAATAGCAGTTATAAACTAGAACAAAAACCTTTGTTTTCGTTGATACTAATATGACATTTCATTAAGTAATTACTTTATTGTACAAAACTTTAGTTCTTTTCAGTGTTATATAATTAAATGAAATGTGAATCTTGAAGATAATTAAATCAGCTATAAACCAGAGTGAAAAACTGTAAAGATTAAAACAATTTGACATTTATCTGGGTAAAGTAGTTACCTTATTTTGCAAAACTACTTTATACTATTCCTTTCCACCATTATGCAACGAATCAATGAATAAAAAATAATAAAGTTGTTGTTATTCATCTAAATAAAATTGATATGAATGTTGTAACAGCTTTAATGTCGTTATTTATTACAATTTCTACAGTCAACATTTATCTTGTAATATTAAAACATGTAATCATGAAATGCATTGTAGCAAACATGTTATCCATCTCTTACAACAGTTTTAATTCATCCATCGAGTGCACAATCAGTCTTTTTAGTTCACACTCGCTCTGGATACCGTACGGTCGATTTGCCGCAGTTATTTTTACATGCCAGCCCAACCGACCGTTAAATCATCTCCCAAACGCAAGATCAAAAAGCCAATACCAAGAAATTTCACCATTCGAAAGTCTCCTCAGTCACTTACTTCCTAAGGATTGGGGGAGGAATGGTCCCTGGGGTGTGTCAATTTGAAAAGGGAACGAATCTGTTTTTCGAGTGAAAGTTTGAAGAAGGATTTATGTGTAAAAAACTGCAATTAATGTATAAAAAACAATTATGTTATTTTGTTCTTATGTAAAATATTACAACAGGTGATTTTTTACAGATATTTTAATAGTAATAATAAATGAATTATGTATTATATTGGTAATGATATTAATTTATGGCGTTTGATCATGTAACACGAGATATTGTAACACACTTCTGGTACATTCTACATAAATAATTACGATGAGCTACAGCCTTGAAGAGACAGAAGAAGTTGTTTCGAGTAAATCGATGAGCTCGAACATGTTATTAGGGTGGGGACCCCAAAAAACAAATGATTAGCCGCCCACCCCTTTGTGGAGTGAAAGAAAACCGGTCATTTTAGCCCGGCTAGAGCGGCACGCGTCCCAACGCCAATAATTGCCGATGTGCAGCCTTGGATGGATTTATCGAAGTGGGTTTTTAGGTTAACGCAATTCGCGCGCCAGGCCAACACTGTCCTCCTTCTCGTTTCACGTCTCTTTTCCTTTAATTAATCAGTTTGATCCCATAAATATCGAGTGGATCCCCTTTATTGTTTCGTGCTCTAGGAAGGTTCCCAACGGCGCCGCTGAGTAATTATAAAAGTTTTATAATCGTCCAAATTTAGAAAGTGTAAATTCTCCAGTTTGTGTGAACACTTTTTATTGTTCACGGCCGATTTTCCTGTAATTTTTACCTAAACCGCATACTTCCTGAAGACCTTATTGTGTGCCAGTCCTGCCGCAGCAGTAAAATGCAGTGGCACACTTTGGATAGTCCCCCCCTCCGTCACCACTCCTCTGAGCTATTGCCTAACGAAGATAACTGTTTCAATAATAAAATTATGCAAGGATACGGTAAACTAGACCGTTCATAACCTAATTTAAGTTATACAACTGTTTCAAGGTGAAAGTTTTTGCGCCAGTTTCGCAAAAACTGCCTAGTCGAGCCGCCAGATCGTGCCGATTTCAAGCACCCAACAATCGGACAATGGGTAAACGTCGATAACAACATATTCAATATTGGGACGTCCATTATTTACGAAATCATTTGTACCTACTCTGCTGGGAGTTCTATGGCCTACTCTGTGACACAGAGTCTGTGTACTTTAATTCGTTCATTTCATCTACGCGGTGTCATCAGGCCGACGATTAACGCTTAACCTAAAAATTTTCTGTATTCAAAACAAACAATTATAGTTAATATCTGTTGAAAATTTTTAATTGATTATAATTACTAGTAAGTTTTATGTGTGACATTTATTAAATAATATTTATTACAGAAAAAGGAGTTTTTTTAATATTTTAGTTGATTGGGTTATAAAAGTTCAACCAATTTATGAACAAACTATATTTGCTTATAAACTTTATCAAATAATTAATTGTTAAATGAACCCTAACCATTATATATTAGGACAATATCAAATTGGTGCAAAATTTAGGTGTTTTCTATATTTAACCAACTACTTACAACAATCAACCACAATAAAACGTCTTTAATTAATATGAATCACAAAAATTAAGGTAAATTATTAAAGTATTCATTATTTCCACTTTGAATAATTACTTCTGAACAATACTAAGTTTATAAATAAATAGAAAGTAATTTATTTAACTAAAAATATTACATTAAACACGAAACTTTGTTAAGGTATCATCAGGGTAAAGTGTTTATTTACTTATTTAGTAACAGTTACATATTTTGTTTCATTATTTAAATAAATTGAGGTTTTCACATTTTCACAATATAATACTTCAGATTATTTATAAAAATTGAACAGTTTTAAGAATGATGATGTTTTTGTCACATTGTGTTACATTTCCCCATTTCACAATTTAATGTGTATCAAGTATTTCATACATTTTTTATTGTAAAAGATATTCATTTAAATCTAAAATTTATAAAACACGTTAATATTTATGTACCAATTGAAATTATTCATAATATTGGGTGTGTAACCCTGAATACCCTGAATACTTATAATTGGGGGTTGCTGTTGAGTGATTCCCATATGCAGTTCCTCCCTGAGCATGCGCACAAGTTACCGGCACGCACATTATGACACCGACTCGAATGCGCTCGGATATTTCCGTTTCGGGCATCCGACATTTCCAACATTCGACATTTCCAGCATTCGCCATGAAGCCAATGTTTACCCATCGATCTGGGTCACCGAAGTGAACCGCCTGTGACCGAAACTGGTGCACAACACTTTCGTTGGCCACCACGTCCGGAAATGGCAACAAATCTTTGTTTGATTGGAGATGATTGTCAGTCACATTACGGTTATAGAGTTTGCCCAGCTATTTCCAATGTGTCCCCGATTCGTGGACACGTGCACGCAATTCAAACAAGGGGGGACACGCGCAAGCGAACATGTGTCCCGAAACGGGCTGCAACAAGCTAGAAACAAGGAATTTATCTTATCTCCACCTCAGACGTCACACGAGGCGACGTCGGTGCATTCAAACTTTGGAACTGATTATGGTAGGCCAAGCTCTTAATTAATGCAAGCAAAGAAATAATGGTATTGTTAAAGTTTGACAGTAAATCGCTACAATTGTCCAGATGTTGCGGGTTCCCACGTCAAAAGGCCATGATTACCATCCCGACTGCTCCTTCGTCCGCCCCCTTTTTGCTCTCAGCTCACGCGAATCCGGGAGCCGATGGATACGACTGTACCAACCTGTTTCGTGGCACGCACACATGTCGCAGATATCGCTGATAACTCTAGACACTTGCGTTCCATGTGCTGCTTGTAACCTTAGAACAGTCGACAGCCGGCGTGTGGTTTATCCCTCGCTTTACGTAACGCCACAGCGAAGAGTGCATCTAGGATGCGATGATGAAATCATTTCACCGGCTGAAACGAAACGGGGTCGCCGTTTCGGTCGCTTTGGCGACTTTGACGGCGGCCACCTCTATTGTTGTTGTGGACGTTGCGCCACGTTATCTGCTTGGATCTTCTAATCAAGTCGGTTTTTGTTGTTTTCTTTTTATTATGCGGCTGTCCCAGTTAGTCAAAAGGCACTTTTGTGACGCGATAATGGAACGTAAGTGTTTCAGAACGAATAATACTTGGAAATTGTTGAATATTTAATCCCAGACGGGATTAATTCGAGTTGCATCCGGCTCGTTATTTGCATTTCACCGGTTCGTTTTCGACGATTCAAACGGCGGGATGTACCGTAACTCGTTTGGACCTCGTTAGGAGGTGCTCTAATTTGATCTTCGCACTAATTAATGCTCGAAACTATAACTGTACGTCTTGTTCTCGAACAATGCAGCAAATTGACTAAAATATTAGCTGTCAGGAAAAGTTATTTCATCCATGTGATCAGGTAGAACTTCCCACATAACATTTTGAGGCTTCCTTTGAGTCTGAAATGCGACATGTGGTCTTTTTTAACCACTTCTCCAACAGTATGTCCAATAAAATGCCCATTTACATACAGAATTGGAACTGTCACTTAATTATCTGGAACTCATTTCTTCAACTTTTTGATGAAACTTATTGCAAGAGACCTCTTTCTAATGGGTAATTCATCGTAATTTAGTGACTGGCCTATTTCTAAATATGTTGCACCAGATATTAACTAATTGCTTCGTTGGTAACAGTTTCAGGATGATATTAACCTTGTTCCATCTTCAATTTACTTTCAAATCATTTAAAATTCTTCCATTTTAGCCTAAAAAATAATAAGATACAATTACTATAAGTTTAAAAAAGCTTTCACATAATAAATATATAATACAGATCATAAACTAAAAACATTCCCTTCTTTTTTAGTCCAAAAACAATTGGAAAAAATAAATAGAATACAATTACAGAGCTTAAAAGTCTTTCAAATAATTTCTTAATACGAAAACCTATTCAAATAAATCAAAAACTTAATCTAGTTAAAGTTTTTTATCCTTTTTAGGTCAAAAAAATTAGAAAAAACAAATACCATATAACTACGAAGAGTTTAAAGCTTTCAAATAATAATTTCACTTTTTTTAGCATAGAAAAATTGAAAAAAATAAATTACATACTATTACAAAGACATTAAAAAAGCTTTCTAATAATAATTTAATGCGAAACTTAAATCACTTAAAGCTTTTCCTTTTTTAACCCCAAAAAAGTTGGGAAAAATAAATAATATACAGTTACTAAAAACTTAAAAAAGCTTTAAAATAATAGTTTGGTAAATCACTTAAAGCTTTTTTTCCTTTTTTAGCCCAGATAAATTGCAATAAATAAATTACATACTATTACAAAGAGCTTCAAAAGCTTTCTAATAATAATTTAATATGAAAGTTTATTCAAATAAATAATGAAACAAAGAGTCTCCTCTTTTTTTTAACCCAAAAGAAAGGAAAAAATGAATAACCCACAATTACAAAGACCCATTTGGTGGTTAATAATTTGATTGATGACAAAATGGAGTTTGGCGCTGCGGCACGCCGAAACGGGCACTTGAAACATTGTTGCAAGTCGCCCTGCTTGTGTTGCACGGTGTGTGTAAACATTATTTAAACGGCATATCCTACTTTCACTGTGCCGGAGCTCTTCTTCGGCCGCGATGCCAATTCGTGCCCATAACGGTAATGTCCGTTGCAGGAAACGCTTACGACGTGCAGATGTAAACACTTGCCCGGATGAAATCAAAACTACATTATTATTGATCTGTTGCACGTTCCTTGAGTTAAACAATTAGCACCGTATTTTTAGGTGTGCTATCAGGGGATTAAATCTAGTTTTACAAAAGATTAAGTTATGCATGCATTCAGCTAATTTCTATATTTAACTAAGCATGTAAGTTTGAACGCGTGGCTCGATTTCACAACCGACATGTGTTGTAGAAAGGATAAATTGTCGCCGCTGCAATTTTCACTTTAAGTGCACGCTCGTACTTATCGAAATTATAATAAATCATGAGGAACGGCGATTGTTTTGAAATGTGCGAGCCGTTTAAGAGGTCAGTGTCGCCGATCCAGCGTCGAAAAGCAAAACCGTATAACTGTAAACTCACGGATACAGTTAAAAGGAATGTGATGAAAAGTATAGTGATTCCGGTGTGTGTGTGTGTGTGTGTGTTGGGAAAAAAAATTGAAACAAGTCAAGTGGGTCACGGCGGACGCCGTATCGCGGCCCGGCACGTTGTTGTCAAGTGCTTGGACTTTCCCTGAATTGGGCAATAATGCGGCAAACTGTAGAAAAAATCGTTTTTGGACGCGCACACACCAGAAAGAATTGAAGCGTTAATTTCGTGAATAGGCAGGACGGTGAATCACTGGTTAAGATGTCTTTCCTGGCTGCAAGCTAACCTTGGGTCTAATTAATGGATATCCTGCAAGTGCAGTCGCCTTGGCCCAAAGGAATTTGTTTCTAAACTCGGCAATGCCGAATTTAGAAATACCATCTTCAATTTTTAATTATAATTAAACACAAGGATATAATTTAATTATAAATTTCTTAAAACAACCTTTTTACATGCTAAAACTTGTTTTTTGAAGATTTCACATTTCTAATTGTAATTGTTTCACTGCACACTTTCTTGAGTGTTCCTATTAAGTTACAGCAAAAGCTTTTGATTATAAACTTTATAAAAATGCCTTTTACATACTAAAACTTGCTAAATATTCCAGTTTTTTGAAGATTTCACATTTCTAATTGTAATTGTTTTACTGCACACTTTCTTGAGTGTTCCTATTAAATTACAGCAAAAGCTTTTGATTATAAACTTCTTAAAGAATGCTTTTTACATGCTAAAACTTGCTAAATATTCCAATTTTTTGAAGACTTTACATTTCTAAGTGTAATTATTTTAGTGGACATTTACTTGAATGTTCCACTTAAAGTTTAATGTGATACTGAAAGTGTATCACTAAATAAATTTAAACCAGTAACCTTTAATCATAATTTTGGGGGACAGCCAGATTATATGCCACGCGTATCAACCATTAGGTGTGTGTTGTTTTTAAAAATATGTCCAACCAATGACTGTTAAATGGCAGCATCTTATCATCTAATTATTAGCTATTAAAACCGTTTATAGATAATTGTCGGTCGTGTTACACGTGTCGCCAAGTCTCAAGATCATTTTTAAGTATATTTCGACCAAAATTTCATTAGATCTTGTCGCCGTTGTGCCACTTTTCTAACCCACTAAACGGCTTAATTTAAAATTTCGTATTGTTCTCCTAATTGAAACCGCTGTGAAATAACTAACTGGCTGCTTTTTATTGCGCCTCAGAAACAAATAAACATAATGTTTAAACGGAGGATTGTGCAACTGAAACGTAGCATCCGAATCCAGTTTTGTGTAATACGGAACATAATGACATACTATTACTTGCAAGCAACATTCTATGAAAAACTTTCACCACTAAAACAATAATTAATACATATACTCCAACATTCAAATTCCCCCAGCAAATGGTAAATTGATCCGCTTCATTAACACACTTTAAAATGCATGCCTGGCATTTTTTTCGGTGGCATAATTTGGCCCGGGCTTCTCGTCGTTACATAATAAAAATTCATCAAGGACTTTCTAATAATAACAGTCCATCCCACATTGTAATTCCATTGCAGTCTGCGATTTAACAATGTTGTTTTAATTTACCGTTTACAAGATTGTTTGTGCTTATTTTTAAATTGCACTCGTAAATAATATTGTATTTTTAATGCAACCAGACTCCACTATTTTCGTTTTAAGCTAGGTCATGGCTAGACGCCTCCAAGTGTCACAGAAAAAACACAATTTAGTCGATAATTAACCCCGATTATTGAAGTAAAAGTGTTTCTTTCAATTTGGCAAGATTATTTGGCCGCAACAAAAGGATATAATTCCCGGGATACTGTCGTGAGAACCATAATTATGCTAATGGCTTGAAAGAGAGTGACTTGTGGTGTTTAATTATGATATCTATATTTTTTTACATGAAAAAGTTGATAAAACAAATAATTACTCTTACGACTAGAGAAATTTTATCAAGTTCATTAATAATTCATGCAACACCTATGCAATTAATCAATAACATATTGTAATAAATGACAAAATTATCTACCATTACCTTGGAACGAACACGAAGATGATTTTTGCAAAGAATCTAAATTATAAGGTGTCTATAAATTAGCAAAACAAATGTAAATGATCAAATTAATTAATTTCACTTTTATATTTGTTACAGGCTGTTGATTGGTGGTCTGTAGGTGTGTTAACTTACGAATTACTAACCGGAGCCTCCCCATTCACCGTCGAGGGTGAGAGGAATACTCAGCAAGAAATATCGAGGAGAATACTCAAAACCACCCCTCCAATCCCAGACAGTAAGTTCCCCCCTATTAATAAAACTTGAAACTGTTTTACTAATGTGAAATTTGCAGGTTTAGGTAAAGACGTCTCAGACTTCATAAGCAAGCTACTGGTCAAGGACCCACGCAAAAGGCTGGGCGGTGGGGAGGAGGATGCCAAAGAGCTGAAACGACACGCCTTCTTCAAAGACCTGGACTGGGACAAGCTGGAACGCAAGGAGATCCCCGCCCCATTCAAACCTGTCATCAGGTAATACAGTTCGCAACCACCCCCCACGATTGAGACCTAACACCTCGTTACCGTTTTTCAGGAACGAATTGGACGTGTCCAATTTCAGCGAGGAGTTCACGGCGATGCCGCCGCGGGACTCGCCGGCGGTCGTGCCGCCCAACTACGACAAAATATTCAAGGGCTACTCGTACGTGGCGCCCTCCGTCCTCTTCTCCAAGAACGTGATCAGCGAGGAGATACTCCAGCCGACCAAGCAGCACGACAATACGTCGCTCATAAACTGCAAACTGAACAACTCCCAGTTCTTCCAGGCGTACGACATCGATCTCAACGAGGAGATTCTGGGCGACGGCACCTTCAGCGTGTGCAGGCGGTGCGTCCACAAGGAAACCGGCAAGGAGTTTGCCGTTAAGATTGTGAGCAGGACCAAGGATTGCTCGCAGGAAGTGAACTTGTTGAGGGCCTGCCAGGGCCACCCCAACATAGTTAAGCTGCAAGCGTTCATACAGGACGAGCACTTCAACTATTTGGTGCTGGAGTATTTGAAGGGCGGGGAACTGTTCGACAGGATAAGGAAGAAGTCGAAATTCACCGAGTCCGAGGCTTCGTTGATATTGAGGAAGCTGGTGGGCGCCGTCAATTTCATGCACTCTCGCGGTGTCGTGCACAGGGACCTGAAACCGGAGAATCTCGTGTTCACTTCTGGGGAAGATACGGCCGAGATCAAGATAATAGATTTCGGCTTCGCGAGACTGAAGAAAGAAAAGGAGCCGTTGCACACTCCTTGTTTCACGCTGCACTACGCGGCGCCGGAAGTATTAAAGGGCGATCCCGAGGGATACGACGAAAACTGTGATTTGTGGAGTCTGGGCGTGATATTGTACACGATGCTGTGTGGCAAGGCGCCGTTCCACGCCCGCTCCAGGGACGAGAACGTGACGTCCATAATGGAGCGCATCAAGGAAGGCGAATTCTCGTTCGACACCCCCGCCTGGGAGGGCGTCAGCGACGAAGCCAAGGCTGTGGTACAGGGTCTGTTGACGGTCAACCCGAGCCAAAGACTGAGAATGGTCGATCTGCAGAACAATTCGTGGGTGCAGGGCAGCCAAAACTTCCCCCAGACGCCGCTGATGACCCCCGATGTACTTACGGGCACGCCGGCCGAGCTCAGCCTCCAAACCACGTTCAACGCCTTCCACAGAGCGCAACGGGAGGGCTTCCGACTGCAGGACGTGTCCATCGCCAAGCTGGCGCAACGTCGCCGACTGAAGAAAAGTTCCTCCGACAACAACAGCTCGTCATCGTCCAGTTTCACGAGCGAAGGCTCTCTCAAGAGCGATCCGACCACGCCTCTCTCCACCAAGACCAAACACTCACTCGACATCAAAAAGACTGACGACAAACAAGACAACCCCAAACCCAGCACCAATCCAGCGGAAAAAGACAATGTGTTCATTTTCGGCGACACCAAGACGTCCGAATTCCTGGACAGGTTCAGCTCCAATCCTTCCACGATCACCTCTCAAAGCTCATCGAGCCTAAGGAGCTCCGACACTAGCTCAAAGTACGAAAACCGGGAGTCGACCGGCTCCAGCGGCATCGTGGTGTCGGACAAGAGCTCCGTGGACGTCAAAGTGGAAAAGAAGAAGCGGGAAAAGAAGGTCTACGTACAGACGAGGCAGAGCGAACGAATCAGAAAACAAAGACTGGAAGTCGACATGGATCCGCTGTTGCAGTTGCCTCCGAACAGGAGGAAACGGAAGTTGGACGCGACAGGGTTGGAGCCGGTCGCGACGGGCACACCAGAAACTAAAGTCAGGAAAAAGGCCGCGCCGGCTCCGAGCCGGAGGGGGCAGAAGAAAAAGGTGCACCGGTAGACCCCGTAGTGTAATTTAATCAATTTAGTATGTTTTTTGTAAAAAATAATAAAATGTACAGTGATACACAAAGATCGAACTGAAGTGTATACCATTATGAAAATATACATCGATGCGGTTTAATCTTTGTGCCATTCAACAAATTCTCTCAATGTGATAAAGGTTTTACTGGAAAAATGTAACTGTTTTATTACCGGTCACATGTACTTGTTTGTTCCATTGTATATGCGATTCATCATTTAAGTGCACTTCTTAGACCGAAAGAAACAACTAAGGAATACCAAAAATTTGTATATATATAAATGTATGAATTAAACATTTTTGTAAATGTACATTTCTCGTTTACTCTTTATGTATAATTGTTTTATACAGATTTAAGATTTAGATAATGTTGAAGTGTTATTTTCTTTGGGTGGTTGCAATTAATATTAAATTTTATTTCCTCGTGAAACAAATCGTTTTTGCCCATTTTTGGAATTAGTAAAACATTAATTATGTACAATTTTGATTTAATTCATCAAAAGTGATTTTTTCACGAGATCATCTCATGGGTAAAAGACGAGTACGTCTCTTACCTGCCTTTTTATATTGTTAGTCATTAAATCGCAACCAACCATCAATGTTACAAAAATTTTATAGGTATATTTGAATTATTACACATTTTTAAATTAACACCTTTTTAAAGAAAGAAAACAAAACAACAACAAAACATATTATGGCATTGTTTCTTAATGATTTTGGTTTTATGTGATGACACATTAATTTTTTATATTTGGTGGATGTAGAATTGAGCAACAATTATTAATTGAATTGGATTTACCACATGTATATCAAAGTGTAGAAAAATTTACAATTAGTTTGACTCATTTCGATGACCACCATTTATGAGCATATCAAAAATATATAATTTTTTTTTGTTTGAGAATAATTAGAACGTTTATTAATTTGAAATGTATGATGTAGTAAACAATTGAAAAATGTATATATATTCCCCACCTAGTTTTTTAGGCAATTATCAAATGTATAATAAATATTTTTTCGAACGATTTGTGGTGAAAATTATGACATGGTTGAAACTTGGAATATATATTTATGTGGAAAAATACACTTTCTTAAAATTTATAATATAAAATGAATAAAAAGAATTACAAACGTATATCTGTATAAACATAACAATAAACTGGTCTATTTTTTAGTCATTGTATGTTCATTAGTTATGGGATAGTATGTCAACTATTATTTATATTACCTTATTAATTGTTTTTGTTTTGCACTCAGGTACAATTTTACATAAAATAATCACTTAATGTAGTATTTTAATTTTATATTACTTACTTTGCTAGTACGATAGTATTTGTTTATTTGTATATGGCAGTTTTTATGAAAGAAGGGAAATATTTATATGAAAATGATAGACCAAGTAGACAGTGCCTTTTACCTCTTTATTCTAGAGGCTGTCTTGCTTGTAGGCAACATACTACATATTTATGTAATTGCCTTATGTTAGTATTAAATATTTTGATTCTTTATATTGGCATTTTTATTTTTAATCCCCATAATTGAGCACAATCAATTTATATAATCCATATGTGATCAGGGGATTTCCCTGTTGGCCTGTTCCAAAGCTGTGTTGAAGTTAAGTATTTGTCTTACAAACACGTCTTTATATTATACACTTTAGACAAAATAAAGATTTTCTATGGCTTTAATAAAAAATTTTAGAAAAAAGCACTGTGGACATCTTATGCCAAAAAACACAACATTATAAATATACAGGGTGGCATTTAATAAACATTTATTTATTATCAATAGACAGATATTTTTATTGTTGTAACTCCATTGACGTAATTTTGGCAGACAATAATAACATGTCATAAAAATTAACCGTGAACTTTACTTAAAAAATGAGCCGCCACATCGGACGTGTTCTAATCTACGGCGGGAGCGGCGCCTTGGGAGCGAGATGCGTCTCTTGCTTCAAGTCCAACGACTTCTGGGTCATATCGGTGGACTCCCACGAAAACTCCGAGGCAGATCACAACATCATAGTCGACAAAGTGCTTTCTCTCAAAGAACAGGAACAAGCCATTCTGATCACGTTGAAGCTGTTGCTGGAGGATAGTGTGTTGGATGGAGTGTTCTGCGTCGCCGGAGGATGTTCTGCTGGGAGTCTGGAGGACATCGTCAGCTGCATGGATAAGATGTGGAAGCTTAATCTCGTGCCCTCCATCATCTCCACGTCAATCGCTACGAAACATCTTAAGGAACAGGGGATCTTCCTGCTGACTGGTTCCAAAGCTGCTATGGAGCCGAGTCTTAAGTATTTGCCGTACAGCATCGTTAAGAATTCCATCCATTTCCTGGTGAAGTCGTTGGTGTCGCAAAGAGATAACGGACTACCGCGTGGTACTCGCATAGTGGAAATAGTACCGGACATCGTGATGGAAACACCATACAACGCCTCACCGTTAGATATAATAGCTGAGATCTTTTTTAAATGGTCCATAGGGGAAGAACAACCGCCTTCCAATATGGTACATTTCGTCGCCAAATTAAAAAAGCCCAAAGTTGCATCAGAATCCCTTAGGGAAATCGGTCCGGGACTGTATATGGAAGTTAGATCGATATACGGTAATTAGATTCGGACTAGTTAACAACGAAACCATTAGGATTGAAAATAAAAACACTAGACTCATTTATTTGATGGATTTTATTTGTTTTCAATGTTTAAGAAGACATACTATATGTAATTTAGGTACAGAACGGTTTACTTTAGGAATAACAAATTATAATATTTAGGACACTCAATTAAATTACAAAATCCGACATAATTAAATAATATGGTATAATTGTCTTAAGTTTTTTTATATTTTCAGATGTATCTGCTTAAATCCAAGTAAGTACGAATGAACAATGAAAATGCAACTAATCTAAACTATTTATTTAAGTGTTCATAAAATACATATTAATTTATTTTTTGACCTACACTTTATCAACAACAATAATGATCACATGTCATGAAACATGTGAGATGAATTATTTATATTAATTGTGCACAATTCCAGATATCCTCGTGCACGGTAGTAATACTTCAGTAAGAATCCAAGAGAGGGCGCCACAAAAATAAAACTATTTTTGCGAAATACGTACAGTTAAATTAAATTATATATTATTTGAATCGCATTTTTATTAATAATTGTGCACGAAATGTTAATAAAAATTTACAAAGATGGACTAAAATGCCTAATTCGAATTTATTGTCCGTGAGACGCATGCGCCAAGTTTTGACAATAATCATATGACACTTGGGCGAGGTGTAGAATTTGTGTCTTGTGAGCTCCAATACAGCCGTGAAATTTTAAAATGAAGGGGGCCCTGTTCAACATAGACTCCGGCTATTTGGAGGGCCTGTGCAGGGGCTTCAAATGCGGCATCCTGAAACAGGGAGACTATTTGAATTTGGTGCAGTGTGAAACTTTGGAAGGTAAATGTTCAATTGGATCAAGGTAATAATTATGTTACGTGTTTTTTTTCCATTGTAGATCTTAAGTTGCACTTGCAAGGGACAGACTATGGTACCTTCCTGGCTAATGAGCCTTCTCCATTGGCTGTCTCCACAATTGACAATAAACTACGTGAAAAACTTGTAATTGAATTCCAACACATGAGGAATCATGCTGTTGAGCCCCTGTCGACATTTTTGGACTTCATAACGTACAGCTACATGATTGACAACATCATATTGTTGATCACAGGCACCTTGCACCAACGTCCCATTGGGGAGCTCATTCCCAAGTGTCACCCACTGGGAAGTTTCGAACAAATGGAAGCCATACACGTCGCTTCCACCCCAGCTGAATTATACAATGCTGTCCTTGTGGACACACCATTGGCCCCATTCTTTGTGGACTGCATCAGTGAACAAGATTTGGATGAAATGAACATTGAAATCATCCGTAACACCCTCTACAAAGCGTACTTGGAAGCGTTCTATGAGTTCTGCAAGCAAATCGGGGGCACCACCGCCGAAGCCATGTGCGAGATCCTGGCTTTCGAGGCCGATCGTCGTGCCATCATCATCACAATCAACTCCTTCGGCACGGAGCTGAGCAAAGACGACAGGGCCAAATTGTACCCCCGTTGCGGCAAATTGAACCCCGATGGCTTGGCTGCCTTGGCCCGGGCCGAAGACTACGACCAGGTGAAAGCCGTAGCCGAGTACTACGCTGAATATTCCAAATTGTTCGAGGGTGCTGGCAACAACCCTGGCGACAAGACCTTGGAAGATAAGTTCTTTGAACACGAAGTCCGTCTCAACATCAACGCCTTTATGCAACAGTTCCACTTCGGCGTCTTCTATTCTTACTTGAAGCTCAAGGAGCAGGAGTGCCGCAACATTGTCTGGATTGCCGAGTGTGTCGCACAGAAGCACAGGGCAAAAATCGATAATTACATACCTATATTCTAAACCCAAATTATCATTCCATTCTACTCATTTTAAATTAAATGTTATATGTGTAGTTTTATTTTGTTTTAAAATATTTTCTCAGTATTCTTCTGAAATTATGAGGCACAACCGTCAGTGTTAAGGGTAATAATGTGTAAAAATATAGTGATAATACATGTATATTATGTTGTTTGTTGGATGGAAATTATTAGCAAATTTATTTACACCTTTTGTCTGTACAGATTCAATTTTTGTTATGTTAATAACATCTCTACCTACATTATAATGTTGAAATTGTAAAATATTAAATATACATAGATTTAGTGCGAACAGCTCGTTTTATTACATAATTTTTCGTATAATAAACAATAAATAATTGAATAATACAAAAACGTGACAATGTTCTAAAAAATAAGTAAATACCTAAATTCACAATTCTAATAAGATATTAACATTTCAGGAAAGTAATTAGGAGGAAATTAGTGAATACATTCTGGTTATTCCCTTTTTGTTGGGAAAAAACTTACTGTCAACAATAATAGATCTAAAAGTTAAATTTATTCACTCTTTTCCTCAATCCTAGTTCTGTTAAGCTTATTAAAAGCAGCTGTTGCTGGAGGATAGTGTGTTGGACAGCGTATTTTGGATAGCTGGGGGTTGTTCTGAAGAAGATTAGAAAGATATTGTCAGTTAAATAGATAAGATGTGGAAGCTTAATCTCGTACCCTCCATCATTTCCTCGTCAATCGCTACGAAACATCTTAAAGTGTCGGGGGATTTCCCTGTTGACCGGTTTCAAAGCTGAACCTACAACTTGTTGCATTGGGAGATTGCTGTAACTTACAAAGAATAGTATGCTGGGAAACTTAGAGATGACGCAGTGTGTTCTAACGCAGAATTAACTTATTAATTTATACTTAAATAATTAAAATAAATTTAGTAACACATTTATATATTATATATGTATATTAAGTATTCATTTATTGTCTAAAAAAAGTCTGAATATTTTAGTAGTTCAATGAAATAATTAAAATATTTATTATGCAAGAAGGCAGAATAGCTAAGTAGACTGAATACCTTACATTAAAGGACCTATAATATGCATAAGTTTGTGGTTGCAGTTTACTTAACTCTTGGTAACTCCGCCATGGTTATGTGTGTTATGATATTGGCTTGTCTGGTGTAATTTGAAATATAGTTTTGCAATTAGACCGAACTCTCATAACTAATTACACTTCAGATGTTTAATGCGACCATTCACCGCGTTAATTAAACATAAATACGAATTTCTTAGACTGAAAATGTACTCGAGGAAATTTACAACCAACCGTACGACGAAGTATGTTATTCACACAAGTTTATATGGCTTTCGTGTGTGACAAATAATTAAATTAGTTGCCTCATTTCGGATGCTATTTCTACCCCCTTCGGGTGTCGCCGCACATTGATCATCAAACACCACGTTAAACTGTTTTATAAATTAGTTGTTTACACAACAAATAAGATGTAGATGTAAAAGTACACAAGTTTATAAATTCATATATGCCGAAAGAGAACCAGAAAAAACGACCGCAAGAACACGATACGGCGTATAAAGTGCCGTTCAGTCCTCGACGTTCTCTAACCCATTTTCTTTCGAACATATTTATTCACAAAGCATCCTAAATTATATATCAAAGCAGCTTTTGTTAAGTTTTTTTTGCAAGCTTAGCATATCTTAAATAGAGAGCCTGCTGTTTTTAAATCGTCCCGCTCGAAGATTTCCCTTTACGGTTCGGCTACGAGTAATAAACGGGGCTGGAACAAAGAATCTTTTTTTAAAATTTATGCGCCGGGAAATTTGTCGTTGTCGCTTTTAGTTCCGGCGCATGTAGTTTGTTTCGTTGCGATTCTTTAAAGGCAAATATGAGGAATAATTGCCAGACAAGGAGGCTGCATCAAAAGGTTTTATTTATGTGCGACTTCAAAAAGGAACGACTTTAATTAATACCCTAAATAAATCGATCCGGGGGTTCGTGCCACGTATAATTTTCGTTGACACAAACCCGTATCAATTATCAATTTGCAGCATCATCTGTCTGCGATAGTCCACTACTGGTCGCACTTTAATTCCGTACGAGTAATTTAACGTGAAGAATGTGGTCGAAATGTATAATTTAGAGACGGCGTAGCGCGGATAAACAGCGCCGGATTAAATGATGAGTAAATTTCCCCCTTTGTATCTCGGACATGTTTCCTGTCTTGCTCCAGTCAGACCTGCATTACCTTTGTTCCGGGGATATATCTCGTGTTTATAAATTACTCAAGATGCTAACTATTAGCTTGTCTAATTACCTGCCAAATTATAGGTATTTCGACAACGGTTTAGTTTACATTAAGTTTTGTCGGTTTTGTCCGGAGTTAGACCTCTGGAATTTACTTTATTTGGCATCAGAAGTTGATCCTAACACTCTTAAGACGGGCTCAATTGGAAGAAACTAGTTTATAAATGAAAATTATAATTTTTAATTTAATTTCATTAGAGATAATGTGACTGACTAGTGACACATCCGAAAAATTTTGGATCTCATGGATATCTTACTTTAGGACCCTTCAAAATCCATTTTTCTAACAGGATAGGGTCCGACTTGATATTGTGGGAGTTGCCTTGGAGTGTTTCCAATATTCTAATGTAAATTTGTTGCCATAATTATCAAGATTTCCGGACTTATCACCGATTGAACAATATAGGAAGTCAAGACATGATTGTTCCATATAGGCAACCAAGAGTACGTGGTCAAGATTTTTTGAAAATTTCGTCCGGCATTGGGGGAAGTACCTTATCGATTTACTGTGCTATCCTCATGGAAATAGTATAAGAACTGATTCGTCTTTCGTAAATTGAGGAGAACTTCAACCAATTTTGAACAACTTTGGATGAATCCTTCGGATCATTCCCAATGCATAAAAATCCACGTAATTGGTAGATTAGTGCATCTCTCATGATAATGACTAATTTATTATTTCTTCATTAGTGCAAAAACTAGCAAACAAGAAGTATCTTGACAAATCATCATACGTCGGTAATTCCCTTTGATAACGTTTTATACAACTATTTCAGTTTGTTCTTCGTCGAGTTCGCAACAATAAAGGGTCCACGTATATCAATATCCCAGGGCTTTGAAGCCTCGCCGTACAAAGGACGGTCGCGTCACACGGCTTGTGTGCAAATGTGAACCGTCAAAGCTAATTCCGCAATGACTTTATTATCAAATAAAACTTTGAGCCGTAATCAGTTTCGTCCTGTGAGGATATTAATGTACGTGCAACGTGTGTGTGTGTGTGTTTCGGGAATCTAATTGCGTTTTTTCCCTGTGTGGGAAAGGATTAGGGTACTTTTATGTTTCACATTATGGTTGGATGCGTTTTGTGCATCTTAAAATGTCTGGGATAATAGGACGACTTGAAAAATAAATACTTTTTATTTAATAAGTCATTACCGTGCAATTTGCTGCAATCATTTCGTACACTGATAATTTAAAGTCAGAGGCGTCCGACAATTTGCATAAATTAATATGATTGAATCCGTAATTTTCATTCACCGAAGCGAAATAAAAAAGGCCCTGGTATGTCCTCATATTTGCGGCACAACCTGCGTCTACAATTATGCAGTTGCAGGTGGTTAAGGATAATTTGCGTTCTGTCGTTTGTAATTACAATTCGGAATTACACAATTTAAATATGTGTGCATGTCGTAAAAGTTGACAATTATTTCGAATGTGTTTTGGAACAGAGAGGAAATAAATAGAACATTAAAACCAATGCAAAACTTAATCCGGGACCGGGTGAAATAATCATTTGGCGTCGCGACGCGGGAACAATGCAGTCGAAAAAATCAATTTACGTTTTGCAGCGTTCCATTAACATTAGTTTTTCGAGTCCTCAAATTTATTCCATTATCCGTTGGGATCTCGCAGTTTATACTTTTAATTTGGCGCATTAGTGCCCGGGCTTTTTCTATTTGTTTCCTCGCTCCTTTTTTTTTTTTTTTTTTGGTTTTCAAAACAACAACCCGGACGTAAAATGAGGTTATTACTTTGTGTGGCAGATGTTTGGGTCTATCGGTCAGCGTGGATACGTGATTACGATTCCGGATTCGCGGCATGCGCGAAATTTAATTAGAAAATAATTGTGTTTATTCGGGCATTTAATTGGAAAACAATTGCAGCTTACCAATATAATAAAATTGAAATGCTTTATATTTCGGCATTAAAAAATTGGCGAATTGAATTTTATTTCAATCGGGTTTTGAGCGACCGGTTTCGATTGCATTCCTGCGTACTGCGCATTTTTAAGCAGGCTTCATCGCCACTTCACATCATTCATTTTGCCATTGATACGGATTATATGATTTTATGTTCCTATTTTTTTTTTCTGAAGTGGAAGAATACTGTTACTGTCACTATCACTCCACCTCATAATGCCAGGTTTATCCTGCAATCATCAATAGAAGAATGTACATACAAAGACATAAAAGATAAATTGTCTAAAGATATAAAAATGTATGCACAAAACGACTTTGTAATACTGCAAAACTACCACCTGAAGAACGTTTTTAACTCTTCCAAGCTTAGCAAAAGCATATTTGAGAGTGTATTCCCAAACAGAAATTAGTTAATAAGGAGCTTTTACTGTATTAGGTTGGTTGCGCATTCGCCATTTTTAACAACAGTTGCAAAAATGGTGGATGCGCAACAAAAAACTTAAATAAAATATTCAAATGAATTAGGATAAGATTTTTGAAAACATAAAACGAATTGCCTTTTGGATGTGATTGTTACTATATAATTTGTTTGCGCATTCACGATGTTTAAATATATATTAAACGTCAAAAACATGTATTTTATGATATTTTAAAGGTTTCTTTACTGATTAATTAAAAAAAAAATTAAATAGTACCTGTAAAAAATGGATCTGACAGTGAATAAAATAAATTACTTTCAATATAATCAATTTATTCTTAGAATTTATTTAATACTAATTAATTATGGGATTGGTGGCGCATCCACCATTTTTAACAACAGTTGCAAAAATGGTGGATGCGCAACAAAAAACTTAATTAAAATATTCAAATGAATTAGAATAAGATTTTTGAAAACATAAAACGAATTGTCTTTTGGATGTGGTTGTTACTATATAATTTGTATGCGCATTCACGATGTTTAAATATATATTAAACGTCAAAAACATGTTTTTTATGGTATTTTAAAGGTTACTTTAGTGATTAATTTAAAAAAATTAAATAGTACCTGTAAAAAATGGATCTGACAGTGAATAAAATAAATTACTTTCAATATAATCAATTTATTCTTAGAATTTATTTAATACTAATTAATTATGGGATTGGTGGCGCATCCACCATTTTTAACAACAGTTATAAAAATGGTGAATGCGCAACAAAAAACTTAAATAAAATATTCAAATGAATTAGGATAAGATTTTTGAAAACATAAAACGAATTGCCTTTTGGATGTGATTGTTACTATATAATTTGTTTGCGCATTCACGATGTTTAAATATATATTAAACGTCAAAAACATGTATTTTATGATATTTTAAAGGTTTCTTTACTGATTAATTAAAAAAAAAATTAAATAGTACCTGTAAAAAATGGATCTGACAGTGAATAAAATAAATTACTTTCAATATAATCAATTTATTCTTAGAATTTATTTAATACTAATTAATTATGGGATTGGTGGCGCATCCACCATTTTTAACAACAGTTGCAAAAATGGTGGATGCGCAACAAAAAACTTAATTAAAATATTCAAATGAATTAGAATAAGATTTTTGAAAACATAAAACGAATTGTCTTTTGGATGTGGTTGTTACTATATAATTTGTATGCGCATTCACGATGTTTAAATATATATTAAACGTCAAAAACATGTTTTTTATGGTATTTTAAAGGTTACTTTAGTGATTAATTTAAAAAAATTAAATAGTACCTGTAAAAAATGGATCTGACAGTGAATAAAATAAATTACTTTCAATATAATCAAATTATTCTTAGAATTTATTTAATACTAATTAATTATGGGATTGGTGGCGCATCCACCATTTTTAACAACAGTTATAAAAATGGTGAATGCGCAACAAAAAACTTAAATAAAATATTCAAATGAATTAAGATAATATATTTGAAAACATAAAACTAATTGCCTTTTGGATGTGGTTGTTACTATATAATTTGTTTGCGCATTCAGGATGTTTAAACATATATTAAACGTCAAAAACATGTTTTTTATGATATTTTAAAGGTTTCTTTACTGATTAATTTAAAAAAATTAAATAGTACCTGTAAAAAATGGATTTGACAGTGAATAAAATAAATTACTTTCAATATAATCAATTTATTCTTAGAATTTATTTAATACTAATTAATTATGGGATTGGTGGCGCATCCACCATTTTTAACAACAGTTATAAAAATGGTGGATGCGCAACAAAAAACTTAAATAAAATATTCAAATGAATTAAGATAATATATTTGAAAACATAAAACTAATTGCCTTTTGGATGTGGTTGTTATTATATAATTTGTTTGCGCATTCAGGATGTTTAAACATATATTAAACATTAAAAACATGTTTTTTATGATATTTTAAAGGTTTCTTTACTGATTAATTTAAAAAAATTAAATAGTACCTGTAAAAAGTGGATCTAACAGTGGATAAAATAATTTACTTTTAAAATAATCAATTTATTTTTAGAATTTGTTTAAAGGTAATTAATTAAATATTAATAAATATTGTATAGATTGAGACAAAAATAAAGCTGTACATATATAATTCTTTTAGTCTTATATTTAATTATTTAAACAATCTTAGTATCAACTATAAGATGTACCAATCTAACTACACATCAGGAAATCTGGGTAATATGAGCATTCCAGTAAAAATGTTAGAAACAATTAGAACGGAGACAAAACCCCTTGAGGGACGGTTATTTGTTTTGTGTTTCAATCCATTATTGGATGTACCGCAAAGTACGTAATATTTACATGAATTTAAAACAGTAAAACCGAAGGAAAACATTAAATGAATATTCCGCAAGGAAAAAACATCGCCCGGTAAATAAATATAAATTATTTCTCATACTTTGTCTCAAAGAGAAACTATCCATTTGGATTATGAATAAAACATGGGGTAATCGCGATTTTCTAAATATTTAGACTTTATGCAGAACTGCACTTTGAATATTCATAATCTGCTTATTAACTCCGCGCTACCAATTCATTAAAACCTGTATCTAAAGAACGTGTATTTCCTCATTTGCATCCGGTCTAATCTTGAATTAAGCAGCGCGATGTTTTAATTTTAGTGTTTCGTGTAATTAAAAACAAATTTCCGAGTGTGCCGTTTGAATATTGAAAGTTCGGCCGTGGGTTGGAAAAACGGGGAAAGTTTCCGGCTGTGCATAAAGGGAAACTTTGGGGCTGGAGATGCAACTTAAAACTATTAACGTCGCATTGATACCATTGTCGTGGCGCCTCGATGCTTAAGGAATTCGGCCAATTTGAAATGTTATGACAAAGGCCAGTGCTTAGAACTTTTTCAATTATGTCGTATTCTGTGTGTGTACAAAGGAAATTTCGGCGAAACATGTTGCTTGTTTGTTACGACCTCGTTTTTCAACGCGAGTTAATTAAATTTCTTTGGTTTTGTGCCCTGAACTACTGTTCCGATACGATTGATCGGAACTTTCCCGCATTGTTCCCTCGAACAACAAGACTACTTTTTATCGTAAGTTTAAAAATACAAAGTACTGCCCCCGAATGGCTTCTTTAATTAAAACAATTTCTGCGTCCCGGAATAAGCGTGCATAATAAATAATATTCATAAACAAAATATTTTATTGTGCTCATGATTTATTCAAACTACCTCGACGATTAGGACTACAGTTACAATTAATTGTGTCAGATTCGTGTAGCGATATGCAACTGTGACATGGAAATACGCTCGTACAATCAGAAAAAAGCTTAATACTGTTTTGAATAATAAATTTTATCGATGCTTTACTTTTTTATTGTTTTATACGTATTGTATTTCAATCAACCCATTGAAGTGATTTTTGTTCATTTCACTGCATTCATTACAATTTTTTGCTGTTTTAAATGTACACTCGATCATTCCATTTCAAATAATCCGAATATACTTAAATTTTATATATCAGTTATAATAATAAAAAGGTAAAAATAATATTTTTAAAATATTTTAATAAATGGCGAATGCGCCAGTTTGCTATCATACATATGCAATGTCAAAATAAAATGATAAAATGATGAGCAGTGTAAATATTAATTAGTCGCAAATATTAATAAGTTCATATATAATTTTAGCAGAGAGAGTACTCAATTATTCTTAATAAGTGTATAAAAATTAGTTTTTTAGATATTTAATTAGTTCTCTTAAGTAATTCGATTATTCATTAATATATGTGGGAGCAATTAATGTACAGGTGTATAAATAATGCATTAATGCTTGTTAAAACTGTATTGTAACTTGACAAGGGTAATTTTTAAAAACATTGTGTTAAAAATAATGGAGTAACATTCACAAGAACCACTTAAACATGGTCAAAGTAGCAATGAGAAACCGCAGCGATTACGCCGACCTAAATCCAGTCATTTGTTGCTCGCAGAACAGAAAACAGGACGAGGGCGACGTATGTGAACGCGGAACCGGGATAACCGGGGTGGAAACGAGACGGGAGAGTGGAATTAGCGAGTCGCAGGTAACGGATGAGCGTAGGAAATAGAGGCGGAAGCGTTTGGAGGCGCGTCGCGGCGATGTTACGGGCGTACGGGAATGGAAACTGGAAGTGACGAAATTCCATTCACCTCACACGGGAACATCGAATTACCCACCTTATTCGGTTTGCCTACTTTCTTCGGAAACTAAAACGTATCCGGCCCAGAAATTCCGGCGACGCGGCGCGTGTTACGGCGTTTTCTATTCGGTGTTTTGGATGCCGGAGCTTCTTTCGGCCGTTCCCGAACGTCGGTGGTGGCAGTTATTGTTGTCGTTCGTGATAGAGGCGGAAGGTTTATTTATTATCTTTACACGCGGACACACATTCACATTCATACAGATATTAGGCCACTGAAAAACACTTCAAGTATGTGAAAAATGTCTATAAATTTCTTCAGTTTTATTTAGTCTTTTCTATTGCTTGAGTTGATTATGGAAATTCAAATACACAATATAAAATACAGTTATATAAGTTAAGTAACACTTATTCTCTATTTTACAGATCTAAAGTTGATTATGTACTGGACAGGTTGCGCATTCGCCATTTTTAACAACAGTTGTAAAAATGGTGAATGCGCAACAAAAAACTTAATTAAAATATTCAAATGAATTAGGATAAGTTTTTTGAAAACATAAAACTAATTGCCTTTTGGACGTGGTTGTTATTATATAATTTGTTTGCGCATTCACGATGTTTAAACATATATTAAACATAAAAAACATGTTTTTTATGGTATTTTAAAAGTTATTTTACTGAGTAACTTAAAAAAATTAAATAGTACCTGTAAAAAATGGATCTGACAGTGGATAAAATAAATTACTTTTAATATAATCAGTTTATTCTTAGTATTTGTTTAATAGTAATTAATTATTAGATTTGTGGCGCATTCGCCATTTTTAACAACAGTTGTAAAAATGGTGAATGCGCAACAAAAAACTTAATTAAAATGTTTAAATGAATTAGGATAAGATATTTGAAACCATAAAACTAATTGCCTTTTGGATGTGGTTGTTATTATATAATTTGTTTGCGCATTCAGGATGTTTAAACATATATTAAACATTAAAAACATGTTTTTTATGGCATTTTAAAAGTTATTTTACTGAGTAACTTAAAAAAATTAAATAGTACCTGTAAAAAATGGATCTGACAGTGGATAAAATAAATTACTTTTAATATAATCAGTTTATTCTTAGTATTTGTTTAATAGTAATTAATTATTAGATTTGTGACGCATTCGCCATTTTTAACAAGAGTTGTAAAAATGGTGAATGCGCAACAAAAAACTTAATTAAAATGTTTAAATGAATTAGGATAAGATTTTTGAAACCATAAAACTAATTGCCTTTTGGATGTGGTTGTTATTATATAATTTGTTTGCGCATTCACGATGATTAAACATATATTAAACATAAAAAACATGTTTTTATGGCATTTTAAAAGTTATTTTACTGAGTAACTTAAAAAAATTAAATAGTACCTGTAAAAAATGGATCTGACAGTGGATAAAATAAATTACTTTTAATATAATCAGTTTATTCTTAGTATTTGTTTAATAGTAATTAATTATTAGATTTGTGGCGCATTCGCCATTTTTAACAACAGTTGTAAAAATGGTGAATGCGCAACAAAAAACTTAATTAAAATATTCAAATGAATTAGGATAAGATTTTTTAAAACATAAAACTAATTGCCTTTTGGATGTGGTTGTTATTATATAATTTGTTTGCGCATTCACGATGATTAAACATATATTAAACATAAAAAACATGTTTTTTATGGCATTTTAAAAGTTATTTTACTGAGTAACTTAAAAAAATTAAATAGTACCTGTAAAAAATGGATCTGACAGTGGATAAAATAAATTACTTTTAATATAATCAGTTTATTCTTAGTATTTGTTTAATAGTAATTAATTATTAGATTTGTGACGCATTCGCCATTTTTAACAAGAGTTGTAAAAATGGTGAATGCGCAACAAAAAACTTAATTAAAATATTCAAATGAATTAGGATAACATTTTTTAAAACATAAAACTAATTGCCATTTGGATGTGATTGTTACTATATAATTTGTTTGCGCATTCACGATGTTTAAACATATATTAAACATAAAAAACATGTTTTTTATGGCATTTTAAAAGTTATTTTACTGAGTAACTTAAAAAAATTAAATAGTACCTGTAAAAAATGGATCTGACAGTGGATAAAATAAATTACTTTTAATATAATCAGTTTATTCTTAGTATTTGTTTAATAGTAATTAATTATTAGATTTGTGGCGCATTCGCCATTTTTAACAACAGTTGTAAAAATGGTGAATGCGCAACAAAAAACTTAATTAAAATATTCAAATGAATTAGGATAAGATTTTTTAAAACATAAAACTAATTGCCTTTTGGATGTGGTTGTTATTATATAATTTGTTTGCGCATTCACGATGTTTAAACATATATTAAACATAAAAAACATGTTTTTTATGGCATTTTAAAAGTTATTTTACTGAGTAATTTAAAAAAATTAAATAGTACCTGTAAAAAATGGATCTGACGGTGGATAAAATAAATTACTTTTAATATAAACAACTTATTAGAATTTGTTTAATAGTAATTAATTATTGGATTTGTGGCGCATTCGCCATTTTAACAACAGTTGTAAAAATGGTGAATGCGCAACAAAAAACTTAATTAAAATATTCAAATGAATTAGGATAACATTTTTTAAAACATAAAACTAATTGCCTTTTGGACGTGGTTGTTACTATATAATTTGTTTGCGCATTCAGGATGTTTAAACATATATTAAACATCAAAAACATGATTTTTATGGTATTTTAAAGGTTACTTTACTGATTAATTAAAAAAATTTAAATAGTACCTGTAAAAAATGGATCTAACAGTGGATAAAGTAAATTACTTTTAAAATAATCAACCTATTCTTAGAATTCGTTTAATATTAATTAATTATGTAATTAAATTTGAAGAATGTATGACATGTACGATGATATATCGTCATTATTTCAATGGATTCAACGGTACCGGCCAATTATCCGTCTATTTTTTATTAATGTAAAAATTATCTATTTATAAAACAGCCCCATTAAATTCGCAGATTTTCACAAATGGCCGTTTGTCAGCGTGGATAAAATCGCATTCCGGAATACTTTTCCTCAATTATTCACGGCCGAATTCGAACCAAAACCGTCAGGTAAATTAAACAGTGCCGCAATTATATGATTAATTCACAATAGCTATTAGACCGTGCCGTGATTGATACACGCTGGGAATTGTTAATTAATTTCTCAATGGTAAACCTCCGCGTTGGTTCATAATGGTAACTAATGGTGATGGAGGTTCTGGATCATTTCTTTGGACGTTTAAATAATTGAGGCTGGGCCCAAGGGGGGGTTTTATGCAGATGCTTTTAATCCAAATAGTATTTATTAGTTTTATCGTTGTCCATTGATATAAATAAACACCGTTAGTGCTTGAACCATTACTTGTACCATTTATAACCAGATAAATGTTGTTGATTTATATCTGTTTTTTTGCTTAGACCAGGAAAGCTCGGCAAAGCTGCGCGTCCAACGCCAAGTTTATTGGATACAATATTTAAACGATCGGTTTTATTTTTATTTACGACGGCTGTAGATTAGGGATTTAATCCGGAGGACCAATAAATATTTATTTTTACGACTTAGGCCAGAAACACATTTATCTTGGTAGTGCATTAATGCTCTCAATGCCCGCCACTATTTATTGCATTGTAACAACTAAATGGCGGAAACCGTTTTATTGTTGGTAAAAAGAACAATTGTGCTGTGTGAAAAATGCTTTTACAACTTATTAGATTAAATTAAATTTACTGCCTTTCCTTCTAAATGGCTTAATTAATTAATTAACTATCCAGTCTTTACTGTTGGAGCTTTTAAATAAAACAATAAGTAAAATATATGAAAAATTTTATCTACAATTTGATCGACAATATTACTTTGTAGCATTTACAAGTTTCCAATAAATAAAACTTGTTATCTTTCCACTCGCATCTTCATGATATCGCCATAAACATAAAATCCGACTGCAGCAACAAAAAAACCATCTTATAAATTGAAAGATGAAAGATCAGACTGGAGCGATAAAATCAAATTATACTGCTTTATTTTGCACTGTAAATCCGAAGTGGCTGACAAGGTAAAATGTTAAAGTGCAAGCCGATAATAAATAAGGACAATATAAAGTAAAAGGTCGGTGCCAAACTGTTTCGATGACATATTAAAATGGTGCACTCAATGTAAAATATTGAGGGGGAAAACACGCTTCCTGTTCGGACAAAACTTGCACTGTTGTCCCGAAAAACTTTTGATACTGTTAATAAAAAGTATGGCGCCGTAAAGGTGTTTGGGATTTAATAAAAGGACGAGTTTTTATGTGGTGTCGAAGACGACAAATTTAATAGAATCCATTGGAAAAGTGCGGACCGGGGCAAAATTTAGGTTTTTATTAACGCAATAATGTTCGACGGTTAAATAAATTGTTTTGTGACGGCGTTTTATTGGATTTAAAATGTTGCCTTTTTATGTTGGTGCCTGAAGTATTTTCGTTTTAACTAAAATGTAAATAAGGGATTTATTATTATTGGATACCAGAAAAAGTAAATTTTTTAACGTTTAACAAAATACAATAACTTCTATTCAACAAGGAAAGCACCATTATTAATTGACACAAGGAAACACCTTTCTGTAATTTTGGAACTGAAGAACTATTGACTATATGATGGATGAGGTGGAGCTTCTACCAAGTTATATTATCATCAGTTAGCGTCATTTCATAATTTATAATTGATGACTTTGGTGGACAAAGATAAGAAAACTTAAATAAAAGAAATCTCACTGACGACGTTTTCATTTCTTACTTAATAAAACATTTTATTAGTTGGATTATCGTCAGTCATCTTCATTTCATAAATTTCTTAAAATAATTTATTTAAGATTACCTTAATGTAATCCCATTGACGAAATTTTCATTTCTTATTGAATAAAACACTTTATTAGTTATATTATCGTCAGATATCGCCATTTCATAATTTATAATCGATGACATTGGTGGATAAATATTAGAAAACCTAAATAAAAGAAATCCCACTGACGACGTTTTCATTTCTTACTTAATAAAACATTTTATTAGTTGGATTATCGTCAGTCATCTTCATTTCATAAATTTCTTAAAATAATTTATTTAAGATTACCTTAATATAATCCCATTGACGAAATTTTCATTTCTTATTTAATAAAACACTTTATTAGTTATATTATCGTCAGATATCGTCATTTCATAATTTATAATCGATGACATTGGTGGATAAATATTAGAAAACCTAAATAAAAGAAATCCCACTGACGACGTTTTCATTTCTTTCTTAATAAAACATTTTATTAGTTGGATTATTGTCAGTCATCTTCATTTCATAAATTTCTTAAAATAATTTATTTAAGATTACCTTAAAGTAATCCCATTGACGAAATGTTCATTTCTTATTTAATAAAACACTTTATTAGTTATATTATCGTCAGATATCGTCATTTCATAATTTATAATCGAGGACATTGGTGGATAAATATTAGAAAACCTAAATAAAAGAAATCCCACTGACGACGTTTTCATTTCTTACTTAATAAAACATTTTATTAGTTGGATTATCGTCAGTCATCTTCATTTCATAAATTTCTTAAAATAATATATTTAAGATTACCTTAAAGTAATCCCATTGACGAAATGTTCATTTCTTATTTAATAAAACACTTTATTAGTTATATTATCGTTAGTTATCGTCATTTCATAATTTATAATTGATGACATTGGTGGACAATGATAAGAAGATGATAAATAAAAAAATACCACTGGCGACATTTTCATTTCTTATTATCGTCAGTTGTCGTCATTTCATAAATTTTATAAAATAAGTCATTTAATAGTTTTAATAAATGATGATAGTTGACGACAATAAAAATGATGTCTCGTTAAGTGACTGATGACGAGTGTCGACATTTTAATCACCAATGCTGCCGTTACTGTTGATAGGAAGAACAAGCAACAAGGAGCATTAAGGGCCCACAAAAGAAATCCGCCCGGCACGGACAATGTGCTTAAAAAGTATCGCAATCTAAAAAGTAAATTTTCTAAAACAACGCAACAGTCATAAAGGGATTAATTTGGTGTCGGCGCCGACAAAATAAGCCGTCGGTCTGAATTTCGGTCGTGCCGCAACACAAATACCGAAATCACCGTACATTTATCACCGACTTTCCACGTTCAACTTTGGACCCTGTTTATTTCGCTCGGAATTGCTTCGCTTTGTGCGTTTCCGCATTTCTAACAATCCGCAAAATTCCCATTGTCACCTCCTCCGTCGTCCGTCGTCCGTCGCCGTTCGGAGGAGCGTTCCGCGTCCATTGTGCGGGATGCGGACAGGTGCCGGGATAAATAAACACATCCTGCGGCAAAAATGCGCCCGTCATTTGCCCTAACGAACGCGAATTGACGGACGAGTTGTGTCGTTTTTGTGACGGTACTGTTTCGGATTTTTATTTGCCGAGGAAGACCTAAATCACGGCCAGGAGATAATATTTAATGGCGTTCCTGTTTAGATATCCGCGTATTATTCAGGTGCTTTGTGGCCTACCAGTGTGGCACTCGATAATTTCTCATTCCGTTTATAAATTAGGTTTTTTATCGCCTCCCAGCATCTGATGCTGCGTGTGCAACTACGAGAGAGTGTCTGGAAGCGACGCACACAACAGGATTGTATCGTATTTCATGCGATTTGAATGCAACTTGTCCTGATCCGAGATTAAGCGTGTCTAATTGATTATTCGTATAATAAAATGTATTACATCGGCAACACTTTTCCTTGTGCTATCCACCCATCAGATGGGCATACGATGTAATGTATGGAATCTCCTTGACTATGATTTAATGGCTTTATTCCAGCATGGGGGCCATACAATATAATCATCAATTTGCTTGAATTGTTCGACCGGAATTAAACCAACCAGCCCGTAAATAATTAAAAAACACAGAACTGTTTTAATATTAAAATCATCTTTGTACGTTATCTGCGCTCCGCGAGATGGAAATTATTCGACAAGAAAATCTTTCAGTTGAATTTTTCATCTTGGCTTTTTCAAATCCGGAAATATTTCACAAGCAAATGCATGCTTGTTCGGGAACTTGTAAATGTTTAAAATGCATAAATATTGCACGGGGTTCCCTTAAAAGAAAATAAAACCCTCGCCGGGTCCTCCTCCTTTTTATCCGTCCCTCTCTCTTTCTCTCTGTCCCTTCGCTCTTTGCCAACGTCAATTTTCACTTTGCCATCTATCGGTTGATTAATTTCCATCAATTTCGTTACTTTAATACGATATTTGTTTAGGGCAGATTTAAATGGGAAATTTTAATTAAATCCTCTTTAAAGCGATAACAACTTTTATATTTTTCCGACAATTTGTTAATTAATAAATCAATGAGAAAATTACATGTTTATGCTGCTTTAATTAGACTTTTTTCTATGTATGTGTATGTAAAATAGTAATTGTTTGTTTATGTCAGCTCCATCTATCAATCTTACAGGTATTTAAAACAGGAAACTGCAATTAATTCGTCTCTGTTTAATCTGATTTTATTGGACAAAGTATAAATTTTATTTAACATATTTGTTTATGAGGTGTTGAAATTACCTTACAGAAACTGTAATACACCTGTTGCTTTTTATATTACAAACTCTAAAAACAGAAAACTGCAATGAGTGCATCTTTATTGTTGCATTTTTAATGAAAACTCATAAAACACTTTAACTATTCATAAAATAGTTGTATATTTCTTTTTATATTCATATTTGCACGAATAACATTATATAGTTTATATTTAAAGATAAAAAAATATATAATACTCTTACTTTTTTTCTTGTTTAATTTATGTACTCCTTCTAAGCGCCATCTACCGATCCCACAGACATTTAAAACAGAAAACTGTAACGAATTCATCTCTATTGTTATATTTTTAAGGAGTCACAATGATATTTATTATTAGAAGACTAAAAATCTATAATATATAAAAAATTTAATTCAATTTAAAATACACAAATCTTTCTAATAACTCGTGGAACAGGCAATGTAAAAAAAACTTTTATTATAAATGAATTTATCAAAAACCTAAAATTTTATGAAATTAAAACAGAGTTAATTAAATCTATAAAAATATTGTTTACATTGTTGGACTGGATTTTTAATTAAAAAATATAATTCCAATTTTAGTAAAAAAAGTACGTGGAGAAAACTTTGATTTACTATAAACTGAAGCCATCAAAATGGAAAGCACAGTATGACTAACACAAAGTTTGTTTTGGTTGCCGTGTACCAGTTTAATGACTCGAACACAATTCCAGTGTTGATTTATGAAGTCGTAGGAGGAATAATTAGTTGACAGGACGACTAATAAATAATCAGACATCACGAAAATTGGCTGCTTAAATAAAAATTGATGGTGGAACTTTCACATATCTCCGTACCGCCTTAACTTTTAACGTAATCAGTAATTAATATTTATACATCTTGTTATACATTCGTTTCGTTTCTTGTTCTGCATAAATTCCATTATTCGCGAACGTATTCCGGATTTATTTTAGCGCCAAGTCATCGCGACTACGGAGAGAAGTTTATATTAAATTCGAAGATAAATTGTATATGGCACGGTTAAGATGTGCATGCAGTTGTAAAGTAGTTCGGGAACAAATAAAACCCAAAGTTCACCTCCTAAATGCATTAAGACAAATTAAGACCGATAAATCTGGCCGAAATAAATCTCCTTGCGAATAAGTCACGTTTTTTAAAAACTGTCTGATCTACGAGCTTTTAACGGCGAATTTAAATTCACTGTTTAAATTAATAAAACTACTCAGTCATTTTTAAAGCTTATTCGCTGATTTATGCGGACTTTGCATATTTTTACAATTATAATTTCTGGTTGTCATGTGTTTATTTAAATTTAAAACTAAATTGAAGTTTATTGTATCAAAAACTTTACATATTAAATATTCCATAAAAATTTAATAATCATATTATTTGAGAGAGATAATTCATGACAGTTTTTAAATAACAAAATTACAGGAAACTGTCATTAATTCGTCTCTTTTATAAAAAGTCAACAATGGATGATTATTTTTAGTTAACCAACACAAAACTAAGTTTGTTAAAACTACAATTACTTCAACTCTAATGTTGCTTTTTATTAAGAGATGCTTAACAAATTTGTTTCATAATTTTTATAAAATAATTAACAAAGCTTAATTCCAGACAAAGGAACTTTTAATCGATGAAGTTTTCCAGCTAAACTTGATATGAAACTATTCTAAACAATGCAATAATTGTCCAATTATACTAAATTAAATACAGGAATCTGTAATTAATTCGTCCATTCTACTGGTTACTTTCAGAATTCTATTTGAATAAATTTTTATAATTTGTATATAATTATTTATTAAATAAATTATTATTATCCAATATTTATAAAAGAAACTGTAATTAATTCATCTTTTTAATGGTCAATGAAGTCATTTCTGTTTTTTAATATTAAAAATTGATGAATATTTGTAGGTACACAGTATATAATGTTTAAAAAACATAATAATTAATGTTCCTTTTTGTACTGTAAATGTTTCAAACTATAATTAGTTCATCTCTATTGTTATGGTTATAATTAGTTGTTGTAATGTATTTTAGTATTAAAAGACGTTTAATAAAATTGCTGTTAAATTAAATACAGGAATCTGTAATTAAATCGTCTCTGCTTTGAAAACGAGAGGATTATTTGTAAGTATTAAGTAAATAATGTTAAATAATGAACTTAATCTAGTTATAGAGTATTGTGTGTGTGAATATTCCGGAATCCATAACGTTCGGCGAGGCTTCCAGGGTATAACGCAACACTCCTTTATTAAATAAGGTTTCGCCTATCAAGACAATTACATTACCATACACAAATAGAAGAACTGTTCCTGTATTTGTTATTATATTACGGCAGATATACGTTTCGAATTAAAACAAACACGCCGCCAGACGGGCTTTACATTTTAACAAGGATGCAGGATACGTGAAACGTGCACATGCCGCATTTAATTTATTTATTTTGAGCGGATCCACTCCCACACGTACGTACGCCATTACCCATTCCGCCTTTGGCTAAGAATTCGGTTTTACGGTGCCTGCCAGTATGAATATGACTGGTCCAGATGCAGCCGCGTTTCGGGGGGGACCACGTCTTTTTCGCCCGCGACAGAACGGACCCGTGTCCCCGTGCATATTTCACGACGTGTCTCGTCTTCGTCTTCGAAATAAATATGAATGGCCGCCCGACGCAGCTAACTGCTTTTGTCCTTCCTTTATACTCTATGCATACTTCATGCCTTTTACCTAATACTTAGGGAAAAAGCTGGGGGTTGTTTTGCACGACACACGTACACGTTGTGAAGGTGTTAAGGGACGAAATAATAAAAACAAACCGTTATGTAAATGTATAAACGTTATCCAGACGTCATATGCATAATTAGGAGCACGGGGTAACATCCCCGTATCGTTTCCTCGTCAATGCATAGAATTAACCCCGGCGAGCGTATTTTCGTGTGAGCAATGCTTACAGAAGAAACTGTTTCATGTTTTCTATTTCAATTTACATATTTCTCTTTAGTGGTCCATTAAGTTGATCAAAGCGAACGCGGGCAAAATATGATGTTCACACGCACATCTATCGTTGATCCTGTTTTACATGGAGCGGGGGATTTTTTACACGGACAGTCCTTTGATGGACTTGTTTTTTAATTCGTTGCTTTTTACCTTAAGTCTTGCAGTTCCACATAAACGGATAAACTATGATTGGAAAACTATTCAATAATAAATAACTGTACCTAAACAAGTTTGAATGTTTTAATTAAATGATAAAAAACTGGTATTTATATACGTCACTTATCAGCAAATACTTGATATAGTTTCAAAATGAATTTTTGTCTAGTAATTTTAGGTGTAACTTCTCTTGGCTTTGGTATGTATCGTAATTCCTTGTTAATTGTATTTTGTAATTACGTGAATGTCAGTGAGCACCAAGGAGGAGCCGTTAATTATTGAATTACTTGACAATCGTATCCTTGGAGGTGAAGATGCAAATATTTGTGACAACCCACATCAAGCCTCCGTTCAATATTGGGGTGGCCACTATTGTGGTGGGGTCATAATAGGACCTAAGTGGGTTCTGACCGTTGCCAACTGCATTGTAGGGTAAGTCCCAAATACATCTTGTATTCTTTACTAACACTCAATTTAAGCTTTGAGGTCTTGTATATATCAGTCAAGGTTGGTACCTCCAACAAAGACGCAGGAGGTCAAATAATTAGAGTAAAAAATGCATATTCCCATCCAAAGTACAATTCTTCAACTTTTGATTATGATGTAGGGCTTTTAGAGCTTCATTCTGAAATTAAAGTACCTTGTGCTTCACCTGTTAGTTTGCCCAACCCTAATACCCAACTTGTCGAAGGCTCCACTGGAGTCGTTACTGGTTGGGGTAGAAAAACTGAAGGTGGACCTGTCGTCAACCACCTTCAAGTATTACAAATTCCAATCCTGTCACCAAAAGCCTGTCGTGATGCCTATGGCGAGTCCACATTCACAGAAAGAATGGTGTGTGCTGGTTTATTGAAGGGAAGCAAAGACGTTTGCTCAGGAGACTCAGGTGGCCCTTTGATGGTTGATAAAATGTTAATTGGACTTGTTTCTTGGGGGTATGGATGTGCACGACCAACGTACCCTTCAGTGTACACCAATGTGGCCGCATTTAGGACCTACATTACTGAAATTACTGGAATTTAATACTTATTTGAAGTGAGACATTAAAATGGTTGCTTCAATTTGTTTTTTATTTCCTATTAACATAATTTCAATTACTGTTGTTTTGTACAGCAATTTGCTGCGTAGTCTCTGCATTTGATTAAAGTTGTTAATTGCAGAATTTTAATCACAATTTTTAAATTAAAAATTAATCATAGTAGTTTTAAAGTTTTAATTAAATGATAATTAGTTACTATATAAGTATCTTACCAGCATATACTTGGGTATAGTTTCGAGATGAATTTATTACTGCTGATTCTTGTTGTAACTCTTGGTTTTGGTAAGTACTTTTCAACTTATCAATTTGAATGATTGAATATTTTATGTCAGTGGCCACCGAGGAGGAGCCAGGAGCTATTGAATTACTTGATCATAGAATTGTTGGTGGTAGAAATGCCAGTATTTGTGATTATCCATATCAAGCTTCTGTTCAATACTTGGGAAGACATATTTGTGGAGGAGTTATAATAGGACCTAAATGGGTTATTACTACTGCCCGTTGTCTCGTGAGGTTAGTGGTAACAATATATTTAAATTCTTTACTAACTGAAAAACATATTTTAGATTTGACGTCAGAGATTTAAAAGTCAGGGTTGGTAGTTCGTATTGGGCTTTTGGTGGCCAATTAATTAATATAAGAAAAACGTATATACATCTTATGTACAATGTTTCGGGGTTGGATTACGATATAGGCCTTACAGAACTTGATGGTGAAATTAAGGTTCCTTGTGCTAGACCCGTAACTTTGCCCAACCCAAATACCCCAATTTTTCCAGGTTCCAATGGAGTTGTAACTGGCTGGGGTAGAACAATTGAAGGAGGATCCCTATCCTCTCAACTTCAAGTTTTATATCCTTTTCCAATTCTGTCTCCACAAGTATGTTGTAGGGCTTATGGCTGTCCTCCGTTCACAGAAAGAATGGTATGTGCTGGAATAATAGAAGGAGGTAAAGGAGTATGCCACGGAGACTCTGGTAGTCCTTTGGTTGTTAACAAAGTGTTAATTGGTCTTGTTTCCTGGGGATATGGATGTGCAAGACCAAATTATCCTGGTGTATTTACCAATGTAGCTGCTTTTATCTCTGACTTTGCTAAAATTTCTGGAATTCAGATAGAACCAAAACATGAATAATATTAATTTAGACATTTAGGTACATTGTTGGGTTGTTATTGTTATTATATTAAAGTAGTTGCTGTAATTTGTTTTTTATTTTGTTTTATCAGAGTTCAGACAGAGATTTACTACAAGTACTAGATTTCTATCAATAAATTCCATTAGGATTGTAACTACTTGGGACAGAACAAATTAAGGAAGACTCATTTAAATTATGTAATTATCTGCTAGGTACTGATGGTATGGCTCCGAAAGAATGGTGTACATTAATTCCAAGGAAGCAAATATTGTTTATACAGTGATTTGGTTAAACGCATTGTTAAAGAAATATTAACGAAGGTTTATTATGATTAGAAGAGGCTTATTTGAATTTTGATTAAAGTTTACATTTTATTTTTTTAGCAGGATATTAATTTAACTGACACAGAATATCAACTTACTCCAACAATAGAGAATAAATTGTAAATGATTTAGTGTATTTGTTTTTATATAGTTTTATCGAAATGGTAATAAATATTATAAATAAAACAAAATTTCGTTCCACTCTCCCATTCAGAATATTGATGGGTATGTGACATGCGAATAAAAATGCATAAGCTTTCACAATGCATGTTATTAAAATTTCAGTAAGTTTAAAATTGTTGAAATATTGAATTATTGGATCATAAAATTATTAAATTTGTTATATTATTATAATTCTAGAATGGTAAAATATTTAAATATAAAATTGCTGATACATTTATTTGTGGAATTTTATTTAATACAGTGTAAAGTCAGTATTTTATTTATTTATGTACCCTTTTTTCATTTATTAAAAAGTCAATTAATTAATTTATTTTTCCATTCAATTAATCTTAGCTTTCTTGTCCAATTTGTCGTTGTTTGTAAATCACAGATTAAAAATAAACCATAAATTACACCTGTGTGTTAAAACACAAATTATTCAGCCCATTTTATATGAAACGTAAGAATAATGAGTATTTCGAGAACTGACAGTTGGAGCATACGTTTCAATTACCAAATTACCATGTACAAACAGAAAAACACCCATCAAGGAACGAAATTAATTGAGCCATCATTAATATTCAGTGGAACGTGTTCCTGAAGACAATAAATGCCTAAACAACACTCTGTCATCGTGACTATAAAAACGACCCAAGGCCCGACTTTAAAAGAGAACGTTAGTTAAAATAATAACATTAATACATCGCCACACACACTCGCAACCCCGGGCCCTCGATATTGGGCCATTAATCGCCGGAATTCGCCGCGCGCCCCAAAGATATTTACTAATATACATGCAGTTAATGCCGTAACACGTTATTACTTTGTTTCTCCACTCGGCTGCCTCACAGTGTCGATTATTAAGTGGCGTGCCGACCGAAAGTTTTGCGTCTTTCACAGAGCCCCGGGGCGCACGGTTAGGAGTATCAATCAAAAAGTTTTGGGTATTTTTAACCGGGCTAAGACCCTTTCTGTAATTGAGTTTTAATAGACGCTCTGCTTCGTTACATCTGTAATCTCGGTTAAGAGATTAATCTTTCTTATTAATTAATATATTGTCCCTCGTTTGGATGGCGTGTCAAGTTCGTTGAGAGATGTCAGGGAGGGAGATAAATATATCTGTTGGTTTCGTCTTATAAACTCTGATATTCATATACTACAATTTGGTATAAACTTTATAAATAAGTTTTGTGAATTATGATTTTTATCCAATAAATTAAATATTTATAATAATTTCCTTCTATTGTGTTGGCAATGGAAAATCATAAACCATTAAGTTTAACGATTGTTTAAAAATAAAAAGGTCAGTTTTAATCTATAAACAATATTGATTTATTGTAATTGCAGTCACGTAATGCAAAACTGATTAGTTTTACTTTAAGAAACTCCATAAAATAAATTTGTGAAGATTTCCAAATCTAATAATTATTACTGGTAAGAGATTTATTAGGACAACATTAGATTTTTCAATTAATTAAATTTTTAGGTCACTCAAATGGTTAATAAAAAATTAAAATAATCAATTCTAATTTAAAAAATAAGTTTATTGCTGTCATAAAGTACAATACACTAGAAAATTAAATTGGAATTGATAATTTTTAAATTTGTTAGTTAGTTAGTTAGTTTTACACATATTACAATAATATGTATTGGCTGTTACTAATATATCTTGTCTTAAGTAAGTAAAATTCATCTAATTCTTTAAATAAAAGTTGTTTTTTTATAGAGGTGGCAAAGGGAGATGTAGACATGACACTGAAAAGTAGAATCGTCAATGGAATTGATGCTGACATCAAAAATTACCCTTACCAAGCCTCCCTAGAATTTAATGGGTATCATCGTTGTGGAGCAGTCATCATTGGCTCTAAGTGGGTGGTAACAGCAGCTCATTGTACTAAAGAGTAAGTTGCACCACATTCCCCAGAGTTACTTATATCATCAGTCAAATTTTAGCATCAATCCTCAAAGGCTAACAATAAGGGTTGGCACGTCACATTTGGAGGATGGGGGTCAAGATATTAAAGTATTAAAGGCCAATGAACACCCCTTGTACGACAGCAAAACGCAGGATTATGACATATCAGTTTTGGAACTGGAAGGAAACATTGAAGCCCAAAATGCCTCACCAGTTACTCTACCATTACCACACGCAGCATTAAAGGTTGGTTCCTATGGTGCTGTAACTGGTTGGGGTAAAATATCTGAAACGGGGTCTCGTTCGGACACGCTCATGGTTGTGGAGGTACCAATTATAGATATTGCAGCTTGCCGCCAAGTTTTCGGCGAAGCTGGTATCACAACTAGGATGTTTTGCGCCTTATCCAAAGAAAACAAGGATGCGTGCCAAGGCGATTCCGGCGGCCCTTTCGTCGTAGATGGAACATTAATGGGCGTGGTGTCCTGGGGGCACGGCTGTGCCGTTGAAGGCTACCCCGGAGTTTACACCAGCATACCCTACCTCAGATCTTTTATTACTGAAATTAGTGGCATTTAAAGAAAGTTGATGAGTAACCGTTGGAGTTTTATTAAGCACACACACATACGTGGTATCTCACAGCATCCTTTGATCTTTAATAAACGGACGTGGAAGTAGCTGCGAGTTAAATCGGAAAAGAAACCATTGTGACTTTTGTTGCGACGGCGAAGCCGTGAGTGAAACAATAAGGGCACGGGAACAAAGAATGACGGCGAATAATATCTTCTCCTTTGCGCCGAGATGAATCAAAGTCCGGATCCGGCGCGGGGCCGCACCTGCCCATTCGGTTGTTAATAAACAGATTTTGTCGTTGTAATTGCAGGAAATTACCGGGTATTATTAAAATCGGCACAATCGTCGCCTACACTTTCATGTCTTTTCCTTTTTTTTTTTTTGTTTGGAGGGACGGATAATTTTCGAATTTATTGGACGCCGAACGTTCAAGTGAAAAATAATTAAATTGGAATTTTATTGAAGTTTAATGATCCGCGGGCCGAAACACGCATTTGTTAAATTAAAAAATTGTATGGCTCCTTTTATTTCGATTTCTTTGTGAAAAAAAAAATTACAATGGTGAAATGTGCTGAAAACGTTCATTTGCGTTTTTATGAGTTTTGAAACAATGGGGTGGGGAGGGTTGAAACACGGACTTTTCAGGGAACTGGTGGGTGCACATATTATTAATAAAAAATTAGGTAATTATAAACTTTAGGAAAACATATTTTGCATTGATATGTATTATTTATTATGTATTTTTAAAATGAAACTTAAGAAGAGAAAAAGCTTAGTTATAATACACATTAATATCTACTTTCATCTGTTTCTGGGTAATTTTTAGATCCAGAAAACAATATGATAATTAGAATTGGTCTTTTAAATGTAGTTTTTGAGAAGCTACATTTATCAGTTTTCAGTTTTTCAGTATTCAAAGTTTCAACATCAACACTATTTAGGAGACAGAAGGTAATATGGACCTAAGGAAAAGATTTAACAGGAAACTAGAGCTGATTATACAAAGAAGTATTTTCTTATTCATTCCTGAATTGAAATATTTGTTAAATACGACGATTAACTGAAAGGTAAATAATAAATACCCACATGTACTGCATTATGTGTATATTAATTAATACTTATGTGTATTTAGGCGTGAATGCACATATTTCTCGTTCACACATGAAATAACAAAGCCGCATATAAATATTTTAAAATTCATTGTGTACGTATTACAATATGTAATCTATGTCGGTTCGACGAACATAAACTAAACCGTATTTTGAATACTACTGTTTTATCACTGAATGCTGAATTAAATAATGAATAAGTGTATTTGTTTATTTCGTGTATTTTATAAAATAAACATTAGTGCTTCATTAAATCCTGAAACTGAAATTCTAGAAATTAAATCCCGGCTAGTAAATGTTTCCTTAACCATTTCACATTCCCTTTCTAATGATGTGGGAATAATTTTAATCGAAATGGTGCAAAAAAATTGCACCACTTCTTCGCGGCTCTAATGTGGGTAGCAATAAGTTTTTGCCGTAAGTCCATAACGATGCGTGTTCCCGGAATGATAACGTGGCGCCTTATATGTAAGTGCAATTTTTCAAAACGCACGTCTTATTACGCGATTAAATAATTTCATACAAGCGTTACATCGTGTAAAGTGTGCTAATTTATCGGTTGACATTTAAGTGATAAATGGTGAGAATTGTTGGTGGAGTCGGTGTGCACGCGGGTAGTCAAGTCACAGGCCTACATTTTTTTGAAATAATTAGTCGTAAATTATTCTAGAAAATTTACAGCCAAAAAAGCTCAATTTATGGGCACATTTGCCGTCTTAAGGAGCCCGTCCAATCAACCGCAGTACCAACCTGAAATGACACAGTTTATTACAATTCAGATTCAAGAATTTGCTTTCAGTTTTTTATTTATTTATTCATTTACTGTTTTCAGTTTTTCAGTTTTCAGTTTTTCAGTTTTTCAGTTTTCAGTTTTTCAGTTTTCAGTTTTCAGTTTTCAGTTTTTCAGTTTTTCAGTTTTCAGTTTTCAGTTTTTCATTTTTCAATTTTCAGTTTTCAGCTTTTAGATTTCAGTTTTCAGTTTACAGTTTTTTAATTTTTTCAGTTTCTCAATGGACATCAACATTATTTATTTAAAATTAATAATAAACAAGCAGTAAAACTATTGAGGCAATTATTGATAATTTGAAAAGCACCATTATCATTCGATTTCCGTTTGTCCGGTGTGAAAAGATATCACCCCTAAAAAGCAACAGAAAACCATGTTTGATTTATATTTTTTATCCAAACTGGGACCCCGTGTAATCAGTTCTTTTTAGAAAGCCATTTGCCCCGAAAGATTTCTATCCCGCCAGCTGGGAAATTATTTCCCCATTTTTTCCACGACTCTCTTAATGGCGGCTGATAATGTTTTTTTTTTTCATCCTAGAGAAACTTAAATGAGGTTTTAACTCTTGTACTCGCACGGATTTAATTAAAAATCCACCGGGCCCACACCTTAATTCAATCCCGTCTGTTTCAGTTTCGAGTGTCTGGATTTATTTATCTTGGCAAAACGTACGTGATCACTTTTTGTAATGCGCAGCATGTAAATCTTGCACGGCCGCTTAGGAGGCTTAATAATTAGCGGGCAACCGACGAAAAAGAAAGCAAACGGAAGCCCTTGGGTGGAATTATGGCTGCACGACAATTAATTTTCATTGTTTGGGGTGCGCGATGATAAACGATCGACCGTAATTTATTACAACAATTAGCGTATGTTGATTAATCAGCGGAATACTGAAAATATAACATATACCAGGTGCTGTTTGTTCTGGTCGCAGTTAAAAAAAATACCCACCGAGTATCTGCGCATTTTTTTCCTTTTGCTACGTATGCTTGTGGGAAAATGTTACCAGGAATAATTAATCTGTTGTAATTTATGTTCTGCAGGCGTTTTCTGGAGTTCTTCACGTCTTGTTTGCTTTAAATTAGACAATCGAATTTAACGGCGACGATAATTTTAGTTGGGGGCGTTTGTGTAATTTTGATTGGAATAATTTGTAGTTGCAATTGTAATCTTGTCAATGGGGCTAATTGAAGGTCTCAGCATATTAATTATGCCGAAACGTTGCAATTATATCAATCGGATCTGTTGGCATTCATATTGGTTATCTGGATTATCTATCTAATCTAATTTTTGAATGCCTTGTCTGGGTGTTCTATTTTAACGTTGTCTATGAACGCACAACACAATGTTTATTTTTCATAAAAACAAGCCAAAAAGTCACAAACATTGCACATTATTTAGACCATTAATTAACGTCCTGTAATTACATAGGATCTTTTAATATGACTGTAATTAATATAATGGGCGTAATTAAAACGCCAGACATACACTCGTATAAAAGAACTTTTTAACTTGGTTTAATTAATTTTTCATAAAGTATATTTTATATACAGAAATTTCGTCAGTAATAAAGTATTTTTTTATAAAATAAAAATATTTTAGTTAACAGTCAAAAATACCTTTAAATTCAGTTTTTTAGTTTTTCAATTTTTCAGTAGTTTCAGTATTTTCAGTTTTTCAATTTTTCAGTATTTTGAGTATTTTCAATATTTTCAATTTTTCAGTTGTATATATATTTTTTATACAAAACCAACAAAAATGTAAATTATTAAGTTAATTTTAAGATTGTTAATAATTAAATACGATGTAACGGTCAAAATACCTTTAAATTCAGTTTTTCATTTTTCAGTTTTTTAGTTTTTCAATTTTTCAGCATTTTCAGTACTTTAAGTATTTTCAGTATTTTCAGTTTTTCAGTTATTTACATATATACGTATGAGTGTCAGATTTTTTATACAAAACCAACAAAAATGTAAATTATTAAGTTAATTTTAAGGTGGTGAATAATTAAATACGACGTAACAGTCAAAAATACCTTTAAATTAAGCTTTTCATTTTTCAGTTTTTCAGTTTTTCAGTGGTTTCAGTATTTCCAGTTTTCCAGGTTTTCAGTGTTTCAGTTTTTAATTTTTTCAGTTTTTCAATTTTTCAGTATTTTCAGTACTTTCAGTATGTTCAGTATTTTCAGTATGTTCAGTATTTTCAGTATTTTCAGTATTTTCAGTTGTTTATATACATATACATAAAAGTGTCAGATTTTTTATACAAAACCAACAAAAATGTGTAAATTGTTAAGTTAATTTTAAGGTTGTGAATAATTAAATACTATGTATTTTGTAAAAACAGCCCCTTAATCGGTCGACGGGTTGCGGCGGCCTACACCGCCGGTCCGGGGCCGAATGCGACCGTAAATTATCCGAGGGAAAAGTTCCGTCGACTCACGTAAGACTGTATAATCAAGTAACTCCTGAATATAGTCGCTAAACCGCATTTCCTTTTCCTATGTTCTCTGCAAGAGCGGTTCGTAATTTTAGCGCGGAATTGTGCGCCGACAATGCTCTAGTGATTTTGAGAAATCGTCGACACAACAAAACATTCCCATTGCCGACACGGAACGGAGCCAAACACAATGCGAACACGTTCAGGTGCACGAGACATTTTTCAAAATAAATCATACTTTATAAATTCAATTGATGGTCCATCAAAACGCCAGCCAAAGGGCACTGGGTTAATCACCGCCTAGCAGTAGTAATTAACAAAAAACTACTAAAATTTATAATGAAGTTGCGGCCATAAACAAGGCAGTACAAAGTGTTAATTAACATAAACCCAGCAAACACACGTATTTACGCCTTTGTGGTTTATCTAGGTCGGTGGGTTTTAAATTACTCGTTAGCCGCATTTTTGGCCCACAAAATTGATCCTTTCGCATAAACCAATTTCCTTTTTGTGTCCGACGTAAATTGTGACACAATAATTAAATGTCCGCTTTATCTAAAGTCCCAATGTGGATGTTAATTCAAAGTGAAACTTCATTTATATTCTACGAACGTGTGAAACTGGCATTTTCAGTTGGAGAAATATTTTTCTCCGTATAAAATTATGCACTAATGAATCCTCGACTGTTCTCACGTCCACCCCGTCCATGGAAAAAAGCGGCTGCCAAGCAAAAGCCGGATTTACTTATTTGAACAACTTTAAAACCGACTGAAATGGGACAGTTTTCGGGTTTTGTCCTCTGTTACTTAATTTTTTATTTTTTTCTGACGTATTACGAAGATACTTACGTATGTAATTTGTGCTCATTTAATAAAGTAACAACCACATTTTATTTTAGTGATGATAATATTCCCACAGTGAATTGCCCATATGGGATAATATAAAATGTTACAACACCATTAAATCTGTAATATTAGACGCGGTTTTCTCGTCGTTAGTACATCCATGCGAATAACCATGAATAATTATGGATGTAATGGGAAAAAATCAAACAATTTTGTGAATTACACCGACAGTGCTTCGGCGCACAGTGATTCAATAAGAAATTCAAAGAGAACGGTCTTAAACTGTATGAGTTTTAAATTTAAAACGTGATGGTGGGTCAAAATTATAAAACAAAATTGACCTTATATAAAGCTCAATTAAATAACAGATTTATTTAATCATTAAAACTTTCTTTCTTAATTAAAGATGCCTTATTTATTTCCAGCCAATTACTTATAATGTAAAGTAAGTAACTTTCAGGATAGAAAATACACTCTGTATGTTACAATATATGTTTGTTTAACTGCCAAACAAAAATAAGACTTTAAGAAGTGTTAATATTAAATTAAATGACACAGATTTAATCATTAAAACTTCTTTTCTTAATTAATGTTGCCATATTTATGTCCAGCACAATTACTTGTAATGTAAAGTAAGTAACTTTTAGATTAAAAAATACACTCTGTATGTTACAATATATGTTTGTTTAACTGCCAAACAAAAATAAGACTTTACGAAGTGTTAATATTAAATTAAATGATTAAAGATTTAATTATTAAAACTTCCTTTCATAATTAAAGTTGCCATATTTATGTCCAGGACAATTCATGGTTACTTCTCCTATGTTCTACCTTCTTCTCTTCGTTTTTAACTTTTCTCTTCTCCCCTTTCTTTTCCTTTTTTCTTTTATTCTGATTTGTGAGTTAACAACACTTCTTCCCTCTCTTCATTCTTCTTTAATTTTCTCTTTGTTTCTTTCTTTTTTTTCTTTATTTCTTCCTCATCCACTTCTTTCTTTTCTTAGTTTCGTTTCTTCCCTTCCTATTTGCTTCTTCCTTCCCCAATACATTGTCTCTTGGCATTATGTAATTTTCCTGATTTTCTCATTTTAAGTTATGCAATAAGATAAATTAATTAATTGTTCCCAAATGTAATTGAACAAACAAACAGTGCGTCGTTCGATAATGGCCACTTATTATTCAGCACCGAAACTGGAGCATCAATTACAAAGGAATTATTCAGTATAGCATCAAACATTGTTACCCCCCGAATGATTATTTCGACTAACGCGGCGTCGGCGGCGGCATAATAAGTGCACACACGAGGTGTGTGGGGGTGGGCAGCCGCCGTCGTGCATACATGTATGCATGTGTTGGAGTGTGTGAAATAAGCTTCTATCGTGAGCTACATCTTCAATCAGGCAACGAGCATGTTTGTTGTTACGTGTCCTGCATTTCGGGGCCGCCCCCGTCAGCGTCCTCGAAAACGGGGTCGGTCCGTTTTTATTTGGCGCTGTTGCCACATTAATCCACCATTCTTAATTAATTTAAAATTGCGGATGGCGCGACGGCAGCAATTGGAAAAGAAGTCGGCGGTGAGCGGAGTGCACTCGAGCGCAGCAGGTGGTCGATTGATGAGTCCTGCTGAGTCCTGCGTGATAAGTGAAATCATTCCGCTCACAATTCCGCAATTGCGAACCGGGTTAATTCGCTGCGCCTCCATTATTTACCGCCATTAGATAAATTAACAATTACAATAAGATAATGGTTGGCACCGACGTAATTGAAACCCTGTGCCGATGGATAATTAGTTATTCTCTTATAATTAGATGGTGGCTGCGTGTGCCGATTTTATGCCATTGTTTCGGTTTTACCAAGTCAAAGGCTTTTCATCCATCTCCAACAAGAACAAAGGGGGGAGCAACGTAACTTCACTAGAAGATCATCATTACTTGCATCAAAAACCCCTGTTACGAAAGCTTTGAAACAATTCGTTTAAGTAATCCTCAAATGTGGCCATAATTGACGTCTTCCTAGGAGATACATCTTCATTATGAGCCGACATTAAAATGAAACCGAGCGCTTGTGGCATCCGTGTGTTTCTCAGCAGAATATTGGTTCCTGGTTAAACATTCATAGGTAGATTAAAGCTGCATCTCTCAAATAATAATGCGACTGTGAATTATTCGTTCCTTGATTCTTGACTTCGCCATGCAATTTTGGTACGAGCTTTTCCGTTGCTGAGGGTCTCAAACAAAGGACTCAAACATCTAATATTGTTAAAGTAATTAAAAATACAAACTACTTGACAAATTGAACGTGGCCTTCCACAATGATCGAGACCACTTAATTATTAACTAAGAACTCATCGTACAGCCTTTATTACAATTTATTCAATTGATGCACGTAACAATCGTAAATTGAAAAGCTCGCATCTGCTTGTCTCTACAATCCTTAAAGAATTTTATTATGAAACGAAGGCATAATATCCTTTTTACTGGTTTACCATTATGACGAATAATTTCCTGCAGATCCACAACCAGATATGAACCACTCATGTAAACATATCTTTTGAATTTACGCGAGGAAGACTCCGTTCGCAATTCTGTGCATAAACAATTCTAAAGTGATGCTTTATTCAATTCCAACTAACCTGTTTTGTTCTTTTTTTAAGCGCTCCTTTAGAAGTTATTATTATTTTAGCATAAAAGGCAAGACTCAAGTGGACCAGTTACAATTGGAATAATAAATTAAACTATCCAACGTTTGATAAGTTGCTTTGGTCAATGGATGCAGGTCATGAATAGCAATGATTGAAGCACAGTATCAATTTAGATTAATGTAATAAAGACATCGTTCATTAATATAATTCCACAACTTGATTTTTCTTGATATTAATTCAAGTAATTAACCAACCTGTGAGCTTAAATGCAACAGAGGAGAAACTGTCGTGCTTCCAGCTTCTCCATGATTTGCACTGAACCAACTTATGTTGACATATCACTGAACTTCATTCTTCCACTCTTCGTTCTCTCCTTTTTTTATAAATATGCTTTTTTTCTTATTCTGTTGGCTTTTTTGTTTCTCAATCTTTCCTTCTTTTCCTTTTTTCTTCTCTTGATGTTGATTTTCAGATTCTAGCTTAAAAATATTCTTGTTTTTCTTCTTTTTCCTCTTTTTTTTGTTTCTCTTGGCTTCTTCCTTTATTCTTACCTCCTTCGTTATACTTTTGTCTTTTGCTTCTAATTTAGAAATACATTATTCTTCTTCATTTATTTGTGCTCTTCAACTTGTTTTTTGTTTCTTTTTCTTCCTTGTTTACCTCTCATTTTTTTCCTTTCTTCCTTTGTTTCTTCTTTCTCCTTTGTTTAAGATTTAGAAATATACTTTTATTTTCTTCTTTGTTCTCTTCCTTTTTTGATTCCCATCTCCTTCTTCTTTTCCTTCTTTGTTCTCTTGCTGTTGAATTTCAGGTACTGGTTTATAAATATACTATTTCTTGTTTGCTTCTTCTTTTCCTTTCTCCTGGTTCATCCTTTTTTTTTTCATGTTTTCTTGTCTTCTTTTCTTTTTATTTCTTTGGTTTATTCACATCCTTTCTCTTCGTATTTTGGTTTTCTTTTTTCTTTTTAATTTACAAATATTCTTCTCCTTTCTTCTCTCAACAAGTTGACCAGTTTCATTTGGAATAATAAATTAACTATTCAGCCTCATTTCTGTTACATGTGTTGCCTTGGCAGGTGATTAATGTAATAAAGACATTGTCCATTAATATAATTTCACAACTGTATTTTTCCTGGTGAGCCATCTTGGCATTAATTCAAGTAATTAATTAGCCCGTGAGCCCGGGGACTACAAAAGCGACAGAGGGAGAAACAGTAGTGCCTCCAACTCACAACAAACAAACGTTGACATATTACCGAACTCGCGTTTTCGAGATTATTATTCAAAATAATTCGATTAACATCCCCGTAACAATCACCAAATATTAAATCCTGCCGCAAAAACATCTGCGGCATTCAAATGGCTGACAATTCCCTCCTGCCGCCCGGCCAGGTGTCTGTCAAAAACGGTGATTGATCGCCGGTCTCTTCGGATTTCGAACGTGTAAAACGGTTTTTCATCGTTTGCGGAACTTTAATACGTTTCCTATTAGACGCTCCGGGGTAAAAAGCGACTTTAATCCTCTTATACTGTTTGTCGCTTTTTTTTCAAATATCTGATTTAAATTTAACAGCCCGACTTGGTGTTGGAGGTGTGGGTTTTATTTTCAGTAATTTGGCCACATAAGAGATGATTAACGATAGATAATAAACAGCAGTAAAATGTTGAATATCCAGTTAAAACAGTAATAAATTTATTAATTTAAGGGTTAAAACTGGATTAATGTCACTGCTCAATGTAGCCACGTTGCTGTTACAAAGCGATACATTTTTAACCATATAAAGTAAATAATTTTTAACGATTTTTATCAGACAAGTGCACGAACTGGGGGCGAATCCGACGTTAATTGCAAAAGAGCTTATGATTTTCATTTCTATGCTAATGCAACGAAAAATTAGTGACGTAGTGGATTAATTCTAAGCGCTAATTGTGGCAGTAATCCCGTTTAAAAAGTAAAACGTGCATAATATCGCCGTTTTAATTTAATATTTCGTCCGGGCTCGGTTTTAATTTTTGGGGCCCCGGATTGTATTAGCGAGGATGTGAGGCGGAAAGGTCGCAACGAATAATCATAAAAGGTGTATTAAGAAACTAATTCGTTGGTGGTGCAACGGGAAATCCGACTATTCTCGCCCGGCAAACCTAAATTATATTTTTAAATTAGAACTACTTCCGGTGAATCTGATATAATTACACACCAGTTCGTTCATTAATGTTGGCAGATTCGTTTACTTTATGAAAGACACGAAGCTAATTAAACCACACTTACACGCATTTGCAATGAGTTATTACAGATGTAATTATAAGTTTAGCTCAATAAACTGAAACGTTAAAGGCACAAATCAATAAAATATTTAGTTTAAATCGACTTGTCATGATAGTATTATTCTCCAGTCGGACACTCATGAGTTGGCTTCAATAAATCGAAGGCAAATCTTGAAATATAGCATTACAGTCTATAATCAGTTACGAACTAACCCATTAATAACGTATCCAGCAGCATCAATTTAAAATTCCCTTTTAAATGCCTAAACGGATGATAATCACATAAAGAGGCGAATTGACTGATGTACAAACTGACTCAAAAGTTTCAAACGTTAAAAAACAGTTAAACATATTCTTTCTATCTTTTTACGCAATAAAAAGCTTTCATAAATTATTAAGAGCTCGTTTAAAAGCTACATTATGAAGTCTTTTAATTTTTGTTTCTAAATTTTACATATTTTTTATATTATTTTGGTAATTTTATTTTAGTTTTCTTAAAATGTTACTAGTAAAGTTAAAAAATATAAATTTTATTTTAAAATATCCAATTTTATGTATTTTTAAAGCAAGTTTATTGTAAAATTATTTAAAAAAGTTCTTTATAAATTTTGTGTATGTAGATTTTTGATGCGTTTATTGAAAAACTACGAAAGTTTCTTTTTTTAATTTAAACAGTTTTTTAATATTAATTGAGGTCCAGTTTTTCTAGATTGTGTATGACACATGAAAATAGTAATTTAGTTTAGACCTTAAGCACTTTCACGCTATATTTATCGGCCCCAGTTAATTAAATTTATAGTCGATAATAACTTACGTCCGATTATGAGCATTGAACGACATGTCCGACTCAATTTTCCAAAGCAAAACTTAAAAAAAAACCACCTCGTTTAATCAAGACACTTCTGACGCGGAGTGTAGAGCGAGATCCGCGTCTACGCAGGAACATCAAAAAGAAGCAAAGCAGAAGAAGAAAAAAAAGGCCAAAGCAATATCATAACATGTATTAAGTCGTTCTTTAAAGAGTAAACCAGTTGTGCGCGGTCAAACGCACGACCTGTTCAACATGGAGGTGGTTGATCCTTGCCACGCTTACCTTCGTTTTCAGACGTCGATATTCGGGCACGCGAATTTTAGATCGAATAAAAAATTATTCAGAAACGACACCATGAAAATGGTTTTAGTGATCCACCCCATTTTGTTCAAGGGTAACAAGGGATAACTTTGAAATTAAATAAATTACTTGTTACTGTTAATGGCTGAGAAGATAAGTTAATTTCCCATATTATTAAATAATTTAGTGACCTAGTGGTAACTAAGAACAAATTTGTCACAGGAAAATAGATAACTGAATAATTCAAAAGACAATTCTGAAACTAAGGCCAAAAATCCAAAATGGAGACTGATTATAAGACCAAAACATCGATGTTTTGTTTCTTACGAGTCCCAATCTCCAAAAATCAACCCTATAGAAAACATGGGGGTTACGTTTGTAACCAAATTCGACATAAAAAATTTTACAAATATAAATGGACTCATCACAGTCATTCAAAAAGCTTGAAGGAATATAGACATGTTATATATTCATGAAATGGTCGAGTCTATGCCACGGAGATGGGCCAAATATTTAAAACAAAAAGGATATTATACAAAGTGTTAACGTTAAATTACATAACACAGATTTAATCATTAAGAATTCCTTTCAAAAGTAAAGTTGCCATATTTATGTCCAGCACTATGCAGACAAATATTTAATTAAGTTAAATAATTTAATTAAAAAGTTTTGGAAACAATTTAAATATAAATAAATAACTGTTGTAGGTAATATCAATCTTAACAACTCATCAACTGTTTTTAATATCCATGAAATCTGATATAATTTCATAAACACCTGTAAAATTATATGTCATTAAAAGTGATCTCCTCGAATTTAATATGATAATTCATCGTGTATGGCGAGATAAATGAAAGCATAAACCCGCTAGAAAAACTGGTAAATCGTTTAACAATTACGCCTTTTTGTTGTTATTATTTTATCCCTCGTTTAGCCGTAAATGATACCAGTATAAACCTAACGAAATAATATCGAGAATAAAAAATCCTCCGTCCTTTTATAAAAAAAAAATGGTAATCGTAGCTTGCAGCGTTTCAATTGTGTTTGCAGAAAACCTTGTTGATCGTTTACGAGGCAATAAAAGTGCAATCAGATTTTTGAGTGACGGTCGGATATTAAAACGTCTCATTCGCTGTGCAAATCGATAAATGAATTATGCCCCGTACTTTCCGAACGGATGAAAAATTCATCATCGGCTTTCCTAGGCTGGACACAGTTTCGAATTAGCACCGACGGCCAATTGACCTCCCCCGAAGGGCCGAAACTTCATGCATATGGAGTCCGGTTCTGATTGTTATCCGAATTAAAACTTATCGTCACCTATTTCTGGCTAAACTCCATAACACAATTTCCACCACGAACTCGCTGACTGTGTGCGTCTACGTTCGGAATACTAATGGAAATTTTCCTAGTTTAATAATGGAAATTATTCTAATAAGCGGCGCCGACTTAACTGTTAAAACCTACACTACTATGCTGAGCAACTTTAACCTCCTAATTGTTTCCCCCACGTGTGCGTTAAAAATTCACCAATCATCACCCCCTCCAAAGAAATTTTTTGCCCCACCAAAAACATTGCGGCCAACCAAGGAAATTTAAAATTCACGTCAGCGTACAACTTACATCATAAGTTCTCCCGCGGGTCCACTACGCTCTTCCAGAAATGTCACTCGCAATACGGATTCGAATAAATAACGGGAAATACGTATTTTTGTATCGTTACTATTTCACATCTAGGCGCAGAAAAAGCAGTGTATTAGGAACGCTCAAAGGAACGATATTTCGCGACACTTGGTTTTGTGTTGTTGAACCTGTGCGAGAGTTTGATCTCATTTTTATTTCACGTAAAATTTGCTCACGTGTTTCAAATGGGAATAAAATAAATAGACATCAAGTCAACTTAGGCTCATTTATTTGCTTTTAAATAATTCACAAAATTGGCAGTGAAGTAAACATGTAAACTGTATCAACAACAAGAGAAGAAAAAAGGAAGAGAAAGAGATGAAGACGAAGGGAATGAAGAAAAAATAGAAGTATTTAAACCAGAATCTAAAAGGAAAAAACAAGCAAAAGAAAGGGGAAGAAAACAAATGTGAGGTGAGAAATGAAGAAAGGTGAACAAAAAATGAAGGGGACGCAGAGAAAGAAAAGAATAAACTAGAAAAAGTGTATTTCTAACCAAAAGCAGAAGACAAAAGAATAACGAAGAAGTAAGGAAAAAAGGAAGAGAAGTGAAAGGAAAGGAACGAAGAAGAAGAGGAAACAGTTTACTCTCTAATTTCTAAAGTTGATACTTATAAAAGCTTATTAAATAAGATGATTATTTATAAAAATAGAAGGAACAAGGGCAAGAAACAGAAAAGGAAAACAAAAAAAGAAGTTGTAAAAGACTGAATCCAACATATTTCAGTTTGACTCAACAAAGATTACATATTAATTCCAGTTGTAATCATCTAAATCTATGGAACAAACATCAAACAATTCGACGTCTACCATATAAACATAGTGTAAGTGTCAATATTTGCTGAATTCAGCGTTCACTGCATAAAGTAACTGAATTACAAAACGGCTGGTTATCGATTTGGTAAAAAGTAACGTTGCGGAAAAGGGGCATTTAGCGAATAATGAGCGAGTAAATATTAGCGTATGCCATTTAGTCATGGTAATAGATGTTCATTGAAACTGCTGCATTTACTTTAAGACCGACATCAAAAGCCGGTTAATGAAGCTCCTAGACATTGAAATCTTGACAGAATTACTGCATCAGCAACTTATTGTAAACCCCCCAAAATTACTGATAAATTCGCCTTTCACGTAGTTGATTCCCATAGAAACTTAGTCGAGACTTTCATATTACTTGACGGCTTAAGCTTTAAAGACAATATCTGATTTGGTGCAGTAAATACGGAGCGTCGAGCACAAATGGGAATCCTCTGGTTTCGGGATGTTTACTTTTAAACTGCTGCACAAATTGGATTTGGATTTAAATTATGCCATTAAATCCGGTACACAAACGTGATCGTTCGATAATAGCCATTTTTAATCCGTTTTGCACCTGAATAAAATGTTTATTGTATAAAAATGGCGGAAGTGCAGGCGCAAAGTAATTGCAGGAATATTCAGTAAACTATAAAAAAATCTCCCGGTTTCCCTTTGACGAGATTACTTTGTATTTTGCGGAGATTTTACAAAGGCAGTCATCTTGAGCATCCGTTTCTTTCGCGCAACGCGGCATCCTTGAGGTGAGCGAAGGAGCGACTGTGTCTCATTGGAAGGGGGGTTAGATAAATTAGCATGCTATTAAACTCGTATTAAATTCCTTAAATTCCGACGCCACTAGGGTTATTTTGGCCTGAAGCCGCAAGACAAAGCCGAACTGTCGGTCACAAAATCAACATGATATGAAATTTTTGTTCTTTCAACCGTGAAATACAAGACAACCACCCTTTTCCTTCGAGATGCTGTTCGCAGCGGGTTCAAATAAAAACCCGGCCCGGCACGAATCTTAAATACGATCCCGAACGTTCCATATTTCCTCCAATTTTATAATACGCTGCAGCAAAAAACTGATCGACTGATAACTTTATGATTTTGATCAGGGCTTTGTCCTTCCCCGTTTCAGACTCCAGGTAAAATTGATGGGGGATTTAATTAAAAACTTGGGGGGATTAGGAAGTTCGGTTGCTTGCATGCGACATATTTTGATGCAACTTCCGGAATTAAACTCTAATGCACAAGTTCAAAATATTTTCTCTTAGAGGCGGACCGCGAAGCTGTTTGGCGCCAACTTTGTCCGAAATCCCACTGTTTCGAATTAAGGCTTTGTGTCCCGGGGATCTTTAATGCGAGCTGTTTCGGGAATTGCTTTGAAGCGACTGTTGCCTATGAAACAAGACGTTGCATATTTTCATTAGTTAATAGAAGAACTTTGCCTCTTCAAGTCTTAAAGAGATGCACATACTTACTTACTTACTGTTCTACACTATAATTATTTGATTTCATGAAGTGCAAACTTTTGCCAGCCAAGTTCAAAGCAAAGAACTGAACAAGGAGTGCCACACTCGTATAATTCAGTGATATTCGAAGGGCCGTCGGTCGGATTTTGGAGCTTGGATCGGCCCAGATGGAATCCGTAATTGCACCGGGGCGACAATAGCTGTAATTTGCCGAGCCATTAACTAATTGACTGGTGCCTCGGTTGCTGATTCAACGACGCTGTTCTCAGTCAAATTAGGATTGTCTTTGTTTTGTCCGACACCGAATCTTACATGATTCACTCCGTCGCCTCGTTTCCCTCCACTCGATTTTCACTCTTGACTACGCCTCGCATTGTAACTAATACACAGTCGATTCCGGCAACCGTTCCGGGACTACAGAATACGGATCCGGACCCGGAGCACCTAATCACATTATCAAAATCGATAGTTTATAATTTGATGATTGTGTATGAATTAGAAATGGACTAATTAATGTAATGAAATTTCGATGATTTGCACACAATAATAATAGTAATAGTTAATTATATTTCGCTCTTTCTACTTTCTGGATTCAATCATATTTCACTTAATTTAATTGAAATATTCATGGATTTCCATTAAACAATTTCCATTATGTTTTCAATACTCTAATTATTCTGCACATAATAATCCAACATTTTATCGTTAAAAAACCTTTAACTTCTTAATTTAGCTAGTAGCTAGCTATGGCGAGTGGAGTGGATAATTTTAATTAGGTAATTAGTTATCTCGGTTACAGTTTAATACCAGCCGGCATTTTTCCCGGCAATTTTCCAATAGGAGCAACGAAAATCAATATAATCTGTAACTAGATAAAATTAACACGACGACCCCGTGCCCAAATTAATTATTATTAATTTAATCTACATTATGCCGACAATAGATGTGTTAACCCCCACCCAAAACGCCCCGAAACGATACCACCAGATAATTTGTAACCCTTCCGCGGATGCTGATGTACAGGAGCATTATCTTCATTTATCACCTGCGTTGGAGCCGTACACGTGCGTACACACGCCGATCAAATAAATTGAGCGACGCCGACGCCACTGAATTATTACCCCGTACAATCTGATAATGCGTGCTTTGTACGGGAGACACATAAAAAGGGCCGGGACGTGCCAAGATGGGAGATTCTTTTACCGAAAGGAATTCACAATTATCTTAGGCTTTTATCTGTGTCAAAGTGGTAAATCGACTCTGTAGTCGATAAATATGTAACACATAACAAATACAAATAGTTTTAACTAAGTCTTTGAATTCACTGTTCAAGTTTAAAAGTTACTGACGTAGATATGGTGCTAAAACAGAATTACTTGTAATAAGTGACACTTTAAGAAGAATAATTTGAAATAATTTTAATGAAACTTTTTCAGTTTTCCTTCAGAAATAAGAATTCATGGCTATATTAAAGCTTTTATCAATGCCAAAATGATAAATCCACTTGTTATTCCACAAATATGTAAAAAAATTACTGTATAAATATTTCTAAATAACTTATTTTGATAACTTTAGAAGTTAATGACGTATATGTGATGCTAAAATACAATAACATCTAACAATTGGCATAACAAGGAGAATAAATTGAAATAATTTTAATAAAACTCTCTTTCAGCAGCAATAATTCATAACTATATTAAGACTTTCATCAATGTCAAAACATAAGACCTGCTTATCATTCCTTATATTTGTAAGAAATTTAAACAAAACCACTGTTTAAGTAATTCTAAATGAATTATTTAAGTTAATGACGTAGATATGATATGAAACAGATTAACATCTAATAAATGACTCCATAAGGAGAATAAATTGAAACAAACAGTAATCTTAAGCCTTTTATTAATGTTAAAGTGGTAAACGAATACTATGATAAACCCAGCAACAAAATAAATAACTTTGGCCACTTTAAATATGTGAAGGATAACAAAATATACTTCTGAAGAAGATATGAGAATAAATTGTAATACTTCTAATAAAATTGGTACAATTCTAGTAGCTTCCTTTTGATGTAAGTGTATTTTGTGGATATCGATCGAAGACGTATTTTAAGTGCAACTCCACGGAGATATTTTACTCGCTTCGCGAATTGTAAATTATTTCCTATCCATTCAGTGTGAAGGTATAGGAAAACAAGCATTAACATCACATTTATTTATATTCATGAGGGTATTAAGTTGTTGTTCTGCGTCATCATAACGTATATACGTCGAATCAATTTTACGCTTACCAGAACCTGAATATTGTGTTTAGTTTATCTCTTGTAGATTTGCTTCGCGTTGTTTTTATTGGTTTGCTATAACCGAATATTGTTCTTGCCATAATAATTTGTGTATTGTAAATGAAAACAAACCTTGTTTTATTACTAGGAAAGTGTATTTGCATAAGTGGGTAGAGAAATAATTACTATTTCAAATGTCGCAATTATAATTTACAACCTGTTCAAACCCACATTTTATAAACTGGATGATTAAACTGTCAATGTATTTTTTAAAATTAATTCTGGCCGCTTTATTTGCTTTAATTTCAGTCAGCTATAATAAGTTTAATTAGTTTTTTTTGCCTTGTTTCTAATATCCAACGTTTGTCTCTTAATTTGTTTATTTAGCATCATCATCATCATCATCATCATCCAGTCCCGGACGTGAGAAAAAGCGCGGCAAAACGTTGCGTAGTAAGATTGTGCGCTTGGCGTGAACCTGACCACCGCAAACTGGAACCGCCATCCGGTGGCGTCTGCGAACTGGTTCGGGTTCGGGCAAATGACCCCTCGAGGTGCCGTTTACTACGCCGCAATGTGGTACCAAATGTCTACCTCTGGAATACTTCTTTAGGCTTCTAGTAGAAGTATTAGAAAGTGACTTTCTTGTTAAAGTTTGGAACCCACAAAGAATTACGTTCTTTAAGTCTTTCAAGCTCTTTTAATGAACTAACTGATCGAAGCTTTAAAGTTTCCAGACTCAAATTTGTGTGTAATTTGATCAGTAATATTTAATTAATAATCGTTTTTGGTGGGTGGCATGGTGGGAATTATAATTTGCGTGTACTGTGCGTGATGGACCGGTTCAATTGCACCTGCCCACCGGATCATCCGCAGGACAGTCACCGCACAGCATCCCGTGGCCTTGTGTCCGCACCGCGTGCTGGACCGAACTCTCTTGCACGTCACGACGTTCAGTGACTGACACGACATCGATACCATCAACGTCTACTGCGAACAACCTACAAATTATCCTGTCCGACACTCCTGCAAAAATAACAATGAGAAACGCTTGCTTGTTTACTTAGACGAATGGTAGGAACGTCTTCCTAAATTATTAACACGTTATTGACAATCGATTAGTAAACTTCAATCAAGTAGGTCATACATAATACAATTTAGTTTAAATTCATAACTCATTTTTCAATAAAAGCAAGAATTAAAGTTTTCATCTTTATAAATAAATACAAAGATTTTTATTGGAGCACCTAGATTAGAGACAATTTTTCATCAGGGCTATTATAAAATGTTAACAAAACACGCAAACTCACTATTAATAACCCATTACCGTATTACGGGCGCATTAACTTAATAATATTGCATATACTACTAGTATGTACTACTGAAAGTATTAAAAAGTCAAATAATTGTAATTAGGATCCAGTGGGGGAGATTTGAGGAAATATGAACTGTTTCTAATGTCTTAATCCATTATCTTAGGCATTCGGGACACATTCGACCTGAAGATGACAGATGCGATGCCGGGACCCTCGGAAAAAGGCCCGGGATTTATTTACTCACTATGGGGATACATACAGATCCGGATCACTGTTCGGTTGAGCGTGTAAGATTGGACTAACAAGATACAAATCGATACATTAATTTAATATCGTGGACAACGTGCGCCATACTAAAACTTCATAATACTTTCTTGGTGTTACGTGGAGTTTGGGGACGGGAACGAAATTTCCTAACTCCTGTAAGTAACTTAAGGTTTAATATTTAGTAGGTTTTTAAGAAATGTATAAATGTTCTTATGTTTTCTTATAAGAAGCTCTAATGGAGAACTCTGAACTCTTCTTATCAGCCCACTGATTCCAAAAAAGCATTTACTCTAAACTTTAGTTTGGAGACAACAAGTTCATATCAATAGTGTTTTTCTATTATTGAAGATTGAAGATTTATTATATACTTAAGAGGTAAATGAAATTTACTTATATTTTCTTGAAGTATCTTCTTATTCAAGCCATTCTGTATTAGATGAACAGTCACAATCAATCTTAATTTTGAAGATATCTTTCTTAAAACTACGTACCACATACTTCATAGAGATTTACCTGAAAGATAAACTACAGATTTACTCTATGAACATCTCTTTATCAGCTCATTCATTCCAAAGAAGAAACTATCGCCAGAAACTTTAGTTTGGAGAAAACAACTACATAAACGTATTGTTTAACTCTTTATAAAATTATTAAAGATTGAAGGTTTATTACATACTTAAGAGGTGAATAAAGATTTACTTTTTATATTTTCTTGAAGTATCTTCTTATTCAGCCATTCTGTATTAGATGAACAGTCACAATTAATCTTAATGTAGAAGATGTCTTTCTTAAAACTACGTACTACATACTTCTTAGAGATTTACCTGAAAGATAAACTACGGATTTACTCTAAGAACATCTCCTTATTAAGTCATTCATTCCAAAGAAGAAACTATCACTAGAAACTTTAATTTGGAGAAAACAACTACATAAACGTATTGTTTAACTCTTTATAAAAGTTATTGAAGATTGAAGGTTTATTATATACTTAAGAGGTGAATAAAGATTTACTTTTTATATTGTCTTGAAGTATCTTCTTATTCAGTCATTCTGTATTAGATGAACAGTCACAATCAATATTAATTTAGAAGATATCTTTATTAAAACTACGTACTACATACTTCTTAGAGATTTACCTGAAAGATAAACTACGGATTTACTCTATGAACATCTCCTTATTAAGTCATTCATTCCAAAGAAGAAACATTCATCAGTAAATCTTAGTTTGGATAAATCGTAATTAATAAACTTTTGTTAATATTAATTACAGATTTAATATTTACTGTGTCCTTTAAGGTTGAATGAAAGTTTACCTCGTACGTGTCACCGAACGTCTCCTTATTCAAATCAGTCATTCCGCCGGGGGATGAAAAAAAAAAACCGCGATCAATCTTGGTTTGGTAGTAAATTGAGCAACTGATCATCAACGACTCAGCGCGACGAAACCCATTTCACAATCATCTGCTACCTGTCCATCCGAATTTATCTGCATCTCGCGCCACTGGCTCAGAAAAAGGGGGAAACCGGGACGTACGTGAGATTATTCCCCGGGACGTCGGTGTGTTTTATTAAACGGCCTTATTGATTGTTATCGGGAACGTCCCGACAGTCGCACTATTCGAGGTAATTTAACGCCGCATTCGGCGAGCCATTGTCATGCATTTTTTATCTTGTGGGGGTGCACAAGTTTACAACATAAAATAGTGAAAGGTGCTACAATCTGATTATTTTGTATAAATCCTGGTGGCAAATTAATTCCCGTGCGACACTTCAGCGTTTGTTAACCGGGCAAGGATTAATGTTGTTGCAGGAATGGCCCCCCAATATCTTAAGCCGCCGCTTTCCGACAACGGGCGCAGTTTAATTGAATGTTAGGTGGTAAGAGGTATTGCCCCGCAGATCTTACATCCGCACCGCACACTCGATCTTCAACCTTTGAACTGTAATTTCGCTAATGCCACCACCATATTTTCCCCTCGCACGTGAAATACGGACGGTAATGGAATGTGAATGCACTCCTGGACATAATTAATATTTCTAAAGGCTCTGGTTATTAACTAAAATTGCTCCACCGTGGTGTAAGTGTATTTTTAAGAGGGAGATAGTTTAACTAACTTCAAAGAGGTCTTAGGTGGATTTATTATTAAAAACAACTGAGGAAGGTTCTTCGTGAGTTCCATCAGGAGCACAGTAATGGTATATGATGATATAATGGAGACCTGTCAACGTTCATTTTAATGTGCCGTTCATGTCGGTGGTAGGTGTAGACAAGGTGGTCCAGTTTAGAAAAAACGTAGTGTGGAAATTCACGCCACTTACAAAATTGCCCGGCGTGATGTATGGTGAGATGGGTCGTGAAGCAATCATTATCTTCATTTATTTACTCTAGGCTTAGAAAGTCAGAAGATTTGCTAACGGAAGATCTGGCCGGGATTAGAAATAATTTCATTGTGGGCATTTTTGCTTTGGTTTATAATTCCCCAGCAGCAGTCCATTCTTTGGGCCTAATACAAACATCGTCTGAAAGGAAATGGTTCCACACATGTATATTACTTATCTCAGATCCTTAATTAAGTACACGGCATTCATATAATGCACAATAGTGAGACAGATAAATAACTATACTCTAGCATGCTATTATTTTATCTCTCCTGTACTATGTAACGCAGGATGTGCCCGCAAAACGGCTTTCATTTAGTTTCCAGCACAGATATTCCTTAATTAATGATCATCTTTGATTTATCCGTATCCTCCATGTTAATGATATTGTTGAAAAGTGCTTGAAGTCGTTTGTCGGCGTCTGTGAACTATTTCATTATTTCATTTGACGCAATATATCAAATAAACATCGGATGTTTTTAACGGTGATATCCAGGATGAACATGTTAATTAGGGATCATGTCGTGGTGGACGGCAAAGCTAAATGAGATGGCTCCGGGGTGATTTATTTTTATTGCCTCACGTGGAACAATATTGAAACAATAACCTTCTCCTGTAATGTTTCTGAAACAAGTGGTTGTTTAATATAAATCAATTTTAGAGTCTCGACCGGTCAACCTAAAGAAACCATAAAGTGAATTTTTCACAAGTTAATCCAGGTACACATAAAACATATCGAGATAACATCAGGTTGTTTACCGTGACTTAAATAAATTGCGGTGTATTAACTGGAAAAATATAAATAAATGCCCATTAACCGATGCGGTTATGCAAATTTAAAATATATTCATTATGATCTGTTTAATTTTCCAGTCTAATTGCCAACTCGTTATCTAATGCAAATCTTTTAACATATAAATAAAAATAAATGAGTCCCATAAAACTTTACCCAATGACGAAACTGGTTTAATCAATCTCGGGTCAATTTGACAAACCGACTGAAACAAATTTCTAAGACAATTAAAAGGCATCGAAACACGAAGAAGCGTTCTAACATTTCTCTTCAGTAACAAAACTAGAAATACACGTTGGGATTTTTTAGCTCGAGATCTTGTTCATTGGAATTTTTTCCAGCCAATCGCATATTAAACCGAGGCCAAGTAAATGTGTAACTGATGTGCGTCGGTTCTGTGAAACCATCGCGGATGATGTTGTTCAGGTTATGACCGTTAAAACGAATCGACGAGCGTCTAATTATACCAACTAAGCGATTCCGACTTGGAACTGTTCAAGCAGAGAATCGATGCACCGATTATGCTAATAACTTCGGTTTTGTAATAAATTTTCATCTAATTAAGAAGGCCTTTTATTGAAACAACATCATCTTTGGTCTTTGGAGCAAGTCTTGACGTTGTGGGGTATGGTGGTTGGGGTCTTCTCAATTTCTAGTACGGCGGAAACGGGCCAACCTGTTCCAACGTGGCAGCTTTCGGTGCAGTACATTCCGGGGGCGCAGGTGCTTTGCCAAGGCCCAGCACTGTCTTTGTCTGAATCGTATTTTACTAGGGCGTTTTTGGAGTTGACGAACGGGTAAAGTTCCGAGTAGTTTTGATCCTTGTAAGTCTCTTTGTAGGTGGATCTCATGCCACTGAAAATTTATCCAATAACTGAAATCACAATTAATAATACTTACAAGTTAGGAACTCTGGGCATTGCCTTGGACAGCAATCTTTGAGTGGGCGGCTTCTCTGATGGTCTAAGTTCTCCATCGAAGCCTTTCCATTTCCCTGTAGCACTGTAATAAGTAATCAGGTGTGTTCCGGCCATCTTTAGTTCTTTGGGCGAGTATGAGGGATACTTGAGTTTGTTCTCCGTCATGTAGATGTCGAAGTGTTTGAGCACACCAGGACCAGCTGTTGGCAGATCACTCTTTTCCACATTTCCGTCCTGCCAAACTAAGTTGTATTATCCCTGGTTTAGCACTAACTGAAGACTTATCATACGTAAGTACTTGATACTTCAATCGTAGTACCAATTTCACGAATTTCCGGTTTATAAAAGTTCATTCTGTAGTTATCCTTCATCTCAGAAATACTTATTTTGTCCATTGGTGGAGGATTTGCCAGCAACTACGAGTAACAACTTGAAATCTTGAAGATTTAAGATGATTGGTCTTACATTCTCTTGCATAAACTTTACAAAGTCATTTGTGTGTGGGGCCTTTCCTATTTTATATAGAGGGTCATCCTGAGCTGGCTTACGAACGTAGGCACTTTGGTAAGAGCTTTTGAATCCTTCTGACCCGATCCTTTCATCCACATTGAGGATGTTAGGGTTTATTACGGCTTTTACCCTCTACACAAGAATTTCTTAGTGTTTAAATGGTGTTTGAATTGGAAGGTTAACATACCTGACTTAACGTGTATGGCTCAGAAGGTATGTGATCATGTGCCCTTCTTGTGGATGACCTGTAGTCATTGCTTTTGGCAAAATAAAAAGGTATGCCATAATCCACGTGTCCATCAGCGGTTGTTGTACACATTAAAGGTTCACCTTTCTTTTCGTAACTGCTCATTGTGTAAATAGATTTAAAATACAAAATATACAAACTATAAAATCGTATACAAGTATGTCAGATTTATGTTTTGACTGACAACTTCAATCATCTTTTAGCAGCATAACCTGAACAACATCATCAGCAAATCATTGCGGGTGATGTTGTTCAGGTTTTGCAATAAATTTTCGTGTATTTAAAGAGGCTTTTTATTGATTCGAAACAACATCATCTTTGGTCTCTGGAGCAGCTCTTAACGTTGTGGGGTATGATGGTTGGGGTCTTTTCAATGTCTAGTACGGCGGAAATGGGCCAACCTGTTCCAATATGGCAGCCTTCGGTGCAGTACATTCCGGGGGCACAGGTGTTTTGCCAAGGCCCAGCACTCTCTATGTCTGAATCGTATTTGACTAGGGCATTTTTGGTGTTGATGAACGGGTGAAGTTCCGAGTAGTTTTGATCCTTATAAGCCTCTTTGTAGGTGGAACTCATACCACTGAAATTTTATCTAGTAACTTACATCAACAATTGACAAAACTTACAAGTTAGGAACTCTGGGCATTGCCCTGGAAAACAATCTTTGAGTGGGTGGCTTCTCGGATGGTGTAAGTTCTCCATCGAAACCCTTACATTTCCCCGTAGCACTGTAATAAGTAATCAGGGGTGTTCTGGCCATCTTCAGTTCTTCGGGCGAGTATGATGGGTACCCGAGTTTGTTTTCGGTCAGGTAGATGTCGAAGTGTTTGAGCACACCAGGACCAGCTGTTGGCATTTCATTTTTTTCCACAATTCCATCCTACCAAACTAAGTTTTATTGTCATTCTTTAGTACTAACTGAAGACTTACGAAAGTACTTGGTGCTTTAATCGTGGTACCAACTTCACGAATTTCCGGCTTATAGTAGTTCATTCTGTAGTTATCCTTCATCTCAGAAATTTTTATTTTGCCCACTGGTAGAGGATTCGCCAACAACTACGAGTAACAACTTGGAATCTTGAAGTTATAGTTGACTAGCTTTACCTTCTCTTCCACAGACTTTCCAAAGTCATTTTTGTGTCGGGCTTTTCCTATTTTATTTAGAGTCTGATCCTGAGCTGGCTTAAAATCGTAGGCACTTTGGTAAGAGGTTTTGAATTCTTCTGACTTGATCCTTTCATCCACATTGAGGATGTTAGGGTTTATTATGGCTTTTACCCTCTACACAAGAGTTTCTTGGTGTTCAAATGGTGTTTGAATTGGAAACTTAACTTACGTGACTAAACGTGAATGGCTTAGAAGGTATATGATCATGTGCCCTTCTGGTGGATGACCTGTAGTCATTGCTTTTGGCAAAATAAAAAGGTATGCCATAATCCACGTGTCCATCACTGGTTGTTGTACACATTAAAGGTTCCCCTTTCTTTTCGTAGCTGCTCATTTTATAAATAAATTTAAAACACAAAATAAACAAACAATAAAATCGTTTACAAGCATGTCAAATTTATGCTTTGACTGACAACTTAAATCATTTTTTAGCAGGAAATTAGTAACTGATGAGCGTCGGTTCTGCCAACCCATCGCGGATGATGATTTGGAACTGTTCAAGCAAAGAATCGATGCACCGATTATGCTAATTAATAACTTCGATTTTGCAATAAAATTTTATCTAACTAAGGTTTTTTATTGATTTAATACAACATCATCTTTGGTCTCTGGAGCAACTCTTGACGTTGTGGGGTATGGTGGTTGGGGTCTTCTCAATTTCTATTACGGCAGAAACGGGCCAACCTGTTCCAACGTGGCAGCTTTCGGTGCAGTACATTCCGGGGGCACAGGTGTTTTGCCAAGGCCCAGCACTGTCTTTATCTGAATCGTATTTTACTAGGGCGTTTTTGGAGTTGATGAAGGGGTAAAGTTCTGAATAATTTTGATCCTTGTAAGCCTCTTTGTAGGTGGAACTCATGCCACTGAAAATTTATCCAGTAACTAAAATCAAATCAATATTTGACATTACTTACAAGTTAGGAACTCTGGGCATTGCCCTGGACAGCAATTTTTGAGTGGGTGGCTTCTCGGATGGTCTAAGTTCTCCATCGAAGCCCTTACATTTTCCTGTGGCATTGTAATAAGTAATCAGGGGTGTCCTGGCCATCTTCAGTTCTTCGGACGAGAATGAGGGATACTTGAGTTTGTTCTCCGTCATGTAGATGTCGAAGTGTTTGAGCACACCAGGACCAGCTATTGGCATTTCAGTTTTTTCCACATTTGCGTTCTGCCAAACTAAGTTGTATTATCACTGGTTTAGCACTAACTGAAGACTTAACATACGTAAGTACTTGCTGCTTTAATCGTAGTACCAACTTCATGAATTTCCGGCTTACAATAGTGCATTCTGTAGTTATCCTTCATCTCGGAAATTCTTATTTTGTCCGTTGGCGGAGGATTCGTCAACAACTACGAGTAACAACTTGGAGTCTTAAAGTTGTAGTTGATTGGTCTTACCTTCTCCTCCACAGACTTTACAAAGTCATTTTTGTGTGGGGCCTTTCCTATTTTATTTGAAGGGTGGTCCTGATCTGCCTTAAGGACGTAGGCACTTTGGTAAGAGGTTTTGAATCCTTCTGACCTGATCCTTTCATCCACATTGAGGATGTTAGGGTTTATTACAGCTTTTATCCTCTACACAAGAATTTCTTGGTGTTTAAAGGGTGTTGGTATTGGAAGGTTAACTTACATGACTAAACGTGTATGGCTCAGAAGGTATATAATCATGTGCCCTTCTGGTGGATGACCTGTAGTCATTGCTTTTAGCAAAATAAATAGGCATGCCATAATCCACGTGTCCATCACTGGTCGTTGTGCACATTAAAGGTTCAGCTGTCTTTTCGTAGGTACTCATTGTATAAATAAATTAAAAATATAAAATACACAAGCTATAAAATCGTTTATGTCAAAATTATGTTTTGACTGACAACTTCAATAATCCTTTAACCGGAAATCAGTTAGCCAGGCCAACCCAATTGATATTTGCACCGTGAAACCGTCGCAGGAAAAAGTAAGTGAGCTTGTTTAGCCCCGCGTCCGGCCCGGCCTCGGATGCGAAGCCCGGAACGTTAAAAACCATCTAATCAGATCGGTCGGGGTTTAATGAAGTGCATCTGCGGTGCGGACTGGAAAATGCGGTTTCCAATAGTTAGTGCAAACAAATCCCCATGCGGAGCGCAACGTTCTGAATTCTTCATTATGAATCAGCGTTTTCCATTTCGTGTTCCGGACTCCGGCGGTCACGGCGAATATGGGTAATTTATATTCATTCGTTCGGCGGTTGCAGAATTTACACTTCGGAAACGGACATTCGAATAAATACACTCGATTGTCTTCATCAATAACTTAAAAGGTTTTTAGTTTTTAGCACGACAAAGCTGTGCTTTATGTTTAGTATTCAAAAACAATAAATAATAATAATGTGGTGGTGGTGGTGTTATATTTATTGCCCAGCTAAGGGAAATATATGATTTAAGTAACATCATCCATCTAGATTTTAATCTTCACCTTTTGAAACATATCGGTGTAATTAATTTTATTAAAATTCCCACACAAATAAAAAAATCTGCTGATTATAATTCAGATTAACTTTTATCTACTTTGACTTTAAGTAAATTTTCGTGTTTTCTGGTCGTGTGCTTTAATTCCGAGAACGGTTAGGTAAACTTTTATTTTAATGTGGAAAAGTGAGCGAGATTAATATAGAAAAAACCTCATTATGGAAAACTTTAGGAAAAATAAACGGTGCAAATTCGTCTGTTGATTAACACAACAGGATTACATGAGTGCCAGCACTGTTCCTTTTACGACTAAAATTTTCATTTGAACTAATGAGAGTTGGAGTAGTTAGTCGGTAATTAGTTTTTATTGACTTTCCACACACTTTTGATTACTTTGTTACCCTTTTTTCCCTCTGAATCTTTACCATAACAGGACTAAAATAGGTGGTGGACGCTGTTAATATTAAATTCCAGTACACTTAAGCGCCGCAAATTGATGTTCCCACAACGCAGCGACCAAAAAGAACAAGTAAAAACTAAAAAATAAAACGGGGCCCAGCTACTGACTAGTTAATGTGTAAAATGGCGACCGCGGCGGCGTAATAAAGCTAATTAAATAATAAACGCTGTATCAATTTCGACGGCGCTAATCCTTTTTTCCGCACCTGTTCATTACTCACGGTATGACGAGACGCGAAAATAAAAATCTGTTGTGTCGCAGCCTCTGGCACGTCACAAATGTCCCGCGGCGCGGACCCGGTAATGATGATTGCGGTTCAACGATCACACATTTCGCCACTCGAAAACTCCCCCGCTCAAATTTACACGGTCTCGTCGCTGCGAATTTACATTCGAATTTACGAAATCATCTACATTTTATTGCCGGCTCGGTCCAATTATGATTGGAGGTGGAGGATTGCCACTATAATTAATTGATTGGTTTCGTTATTGGAGCAGGTGATGCTCCTAAATTTTTTGTTTTTCTTACTTGTTTCACTGATTGAATAAGAATTTAATGTGAATACAAATTTTTAGACAAATAAAAGCTTAAATAAAGGGTGTTTCAAGTTAATTGTCTTTGATAGAAGAGTAGTTTCACATAAGAAGAAGTCAAAATGAAGAAAAATTTCTTTCTTTCTTCTAATACAAATATTCAAAATCAAGTTCTATTAGTTTAATATCCTGTTGATAAAGGGATTAATCTTAAGAAGAAGAAAAACTGAAGAAAAAAGGAAAAAATTTGTTTGTTCTTGGTACTCTTTTCTTATATAAATATTCAAAATCAAGTTTTATTAGATAAAGATAAAGAGATTGAAGAAAAAATGAAGAAATTTGTCCCTGAAGAAGTCAGAATCTTCACGTAAGGCAAAAATAATGGACGACGAGGATGGGATTCGAACCCACGCGGGCAGAGCCCATTGGATTAGCAGTCCAACGCCTTAACCACTCGGCCACCTCGTCCTGTGATAAAAATAAATTTGCCATTTTCGAACGTGATTTATTTTTAGATTTTGCACCGAAATATCATTTAGTTGCATTACAAAATGTTTAGTGTTTGTTCGTACATTTTAAAGGTTGTTAAATTGAACAGTCACATAATTTAAACGCACAATAAAAGCCAAGGTTGCAAAGTTTAATTTAGTACCAGCAATTCGCCAATTTTTGTTTTATTTCTCCATTAGAACAAAATTTAATGATCGTTGCATGCAGTCCTGCAATATTTATTTTTGCGTCGTGTAACTCTTTATACGCGGTCATTTGTTTCGCGATTTCCTCGGACAAACGACAAATTACTATGGTGGGTACTTACAGGTACCGCCATAAAGAGAATATTTCGAAATTGCCGTCCAGTCTGTTATATTATTTAAAATCAACTTTAATGACTAACATAAATATTTATGGAGCCGGAGTTTTATGGTTGACACTAGAGGCGACGGAAAAGTCACAAAAGTCAGATGAAAAATGAATTTTAGTTACACAAAAATTGAAATCATTATTTAATTAATTATATACATAAATAAATCAGACTAATAAAGTAAAAAAGCAACCGACGAGGATGGGATTCGAACCCACGCGGGCAGAGCCCATTGGATTAGCAGTCCAACGCCTTAACCACTCGGCCACCTCGTCTCTTGTACACTATTGTATTATTACCAAATTTTATGATTCATTACGTTTTAAATTAAAAATTCACTAATAAATAGTTAAATATTTGTTTAACTGTTCTTCGTTCCTATTTAATGATGTTTATTCAACTTAAAATTTATGGCTCTGTGGACATAACTTCAAAAATATGCACCAATTAATATTTATGACTATAATTTTACCAAATTATTTACATTGATACTTTTTTATTATTATTCGACACACTAAAATTCAATTTTCTGTATGCAAATTGCGCCATTTAAATTTTAAATCAGCCAATTACGTAAAAAACCCATATTTCAAGACGCTCCAAACGGCATAAATCAGTCAGCAACGGAGCGAAATTTATTTTATTTATCATAACACAACCCGCCAATTTTTTCCAGTTATAATTACAGTAAATGCCGAACGTTTCAGATAACATCTCGACGCAGCAAGATCGTCCGAACGTTTTCCCTTTTTTTTTCAAAGGCCAATTTGCTCTTTGATGATTAATATATCAGTTCGACTCAATTTACCATTTCCTTTTGGATCAATTTGTTCGTTGCGGAAAAAAGTTAAGAGCGCCGAAGAATTCGAAACGAAGGTCAAACTATATGTAATCCATAATTGTTATAATATTCATTAAGGAACGTTCGAGTCTGTTTTACATCCGTTTAGTGCAGCTTATACTTAAAAATCAATGTAGTATTGAGTTTATACAAGGGGCTTGTGAAATATTTTATTTTTAAACATGAATTAGACTAATAAAATTAATTTTCTATAGTCTATTGTCTGTACATGATAATAAGGGTCAAATTTTTGTTGTTAATTCAAACTAGAAGGACTATTACAGAATATTATTGGTGAAGAAACGTATTAATTTCAATACAATCTGAAGACCAACTGTCACACTACACAATTCCATGAGTTTTAATGATATTCTTCGAATGTTAATTTATGTATTGCTGGAAATGTCAAGTTTCTTGTTAATGAAAGTATATTCGTATAATTTGCTGGCTTCATTAGAGGCATTAAAATTATAAAATATTTTATGGTTGAGACTGAACTTGTGGAACACCTCGTATAAATCTTAATAACAATAATTAAGCAACGCTCAGTTCTGCTTTGCATCCGCTGAAAACAGTACTTAAGGATCAATCGGAAACATTATATTGGAATTTGTCTTAATGTTGATTTAATGGCCATTTTAAAAGGTTGGATGGAATCAAAGGATTTCTTTGGATCAATACTTAAACATAACTAGTTCGCATCAGACTTTTTCATCGAACTAATTTAATTGATCGATGCGAATAGAGAATGCGGCTTTAATTGATTATCGTTACCAGTTTACACTGAAACAGATGTTATCATTTAATGAATGCGGGCGCATTCGTAAAGATTACTTAAGAAAAATGTCTGCTTGGACTTTTACCAACTTATCTATGGTTATTATATAGTTATCACTGCTTTATCTATAACTAATATTAACGTGTATTACATACAACATACAAATGAATGTAGTGTGGCGACTCCTCAATTGGCATATTTTCAATGTTTCCAACATAGGAAGGTGGAATATGAAGGTGTCAAAATTTGTCATGGAATCAATATCGGGTCCATAAACACTCAGCCGCCCCTCGAAGTTATTCCATTTCATTGTTCACAACATGACGGCGATAAGTTTTAAAATGACTATTATTAAAGTGTCAAAGCGGCTTTAATAAGATACACAAAGCATGGCAACATGCGAATGCCGCTTACGGCTCCCAACCACGCAACTGCCCCGACATCAGCCACCCCCTTCGTTCCATCCGTTGCGCCATACACATTTCGCGAGTGCATTGCGACAAACGCACGGCCAGAAAAACTGGCCCGCTTTTGTCACGGACTACCCGAAACTCACGGACCGGTGGATCTTTTTGCCCCTGCACCGGTGATTTATTAAATACGGACGTTTACGGATTTATTATGCGAAATGCGCACCTTCATGCTTAACCTCGGTGATTAATACCCCCAATTATGCCGTTTCTAAATCACCGAAGTTGTTTTATGACCGCGAAACAACTAATTCATTTTGTCGTTTTCCAAACGGAATTGTGCATTGTGAACCTACGTTCCGTTGTCAGTTACAAACTTGCATTATTTATGGTGTAAGGTAGTATCAACATGATAAGTTATCTTTTTATTATCATAAATTAATAATAATGTTGTTTAAATATGGACAATAATTTTTTTTTAAGACATGACGAGGTGGCCGAGTGGTTAAGGCGTTGGACTGCTAATCCAATGGGCTCTGCCCGCGTGGGTTCGAATCCCATCCTCGTCGTACTTTAATTTTTTATTTTTTTTTACTTCATAATATAATATTGACATGAATATACTGAAAATTTGTACTGAAAGAATATAACTTAATTCTAAATATTTATATTGATATAGTGAACCAAAAACAAACAAATTTCTTCTTTTTTTCTTCAATTATTCTTCTTCTCGTGTTTTACTTCGCTGTAGATACAAACTAAACTGATAGAATCTAATTCTGAATATTTGAATTGGAAGAGAATATGAAAAATCAACAAATTTCTTTCATTTTTCTTCATTTTTTCTTCTTTTTATTGCTTATCTAACTACCGACATGATATTAAACTAATAAAATCGGATTCTAAATATTCGCATTGAAAGGAAGTACCAAAACGTAACAAATTTCTTCTGTTTTTTTTTTCAATTTTTCTTCTTCTTATGTTTTATCTTGCTAAAGACATAATATTAAACTAATTAAACTTGTCTTAGAAGAGAGTACCAAAAACAAACAAATTTTTTTCTTTTTTTTTCAACGTTTCTTCTTCTCAAGTCTATTTTCTTTTTCGACATAATAATAAACTAATAGAATTTGATTCTGAATATTTGTATTAGAAGAAAATATCAAAAACAAACAAACTTCTTATTATCTTCAATTTTTTTTCTTTTGAAGTCTAATTTCTTTACCGACATGATATTAAACTAATTAAACTTGATTCTGTATATTTGTATTAGAAAAGAGTCCATCTTTCTTCAATTTTTCCTCATTTTATGTCTATTTGTACAATACAAGTCACATTAAATTTACAAAACTCATTCTGAAAATATGTATTTCAGAAGAATACCAATTTTTTTTGTCTTACAAATTTATTAAAAAATATTTTCAATAAAAACTTTTAACAAACTGATTATATAATCAATTCAAATAAATAAATATATTCATTTTTATGAATGACATGAAATAATAATTAAACTTACAGAAAAGACTAAATAATTGTCTACATTTATTCACCCTATTACAGCATTAATCATCTTGAAATTTATAAAATTTCGTTTAACAACGTTGTTGTCAAAAGAAACTTCCATTCAAATAAAGTCAAAAAGACAAAATCCCTTTTTTATTTTTAATTGCACTTTGAGAGATATTGCCTAAACGCCTTCATACAATCCTTTTCCTATTTATTCGGCGTATTTCAATTTCTGGAATTAAATTTTTTTTGTCAACTTTCGTCCGGGATCGAGTAATTAAATGCGATTTCTTTACGACCGAACGTGCAATAAAAGTCCCCGGACAATTAGAACGCAAAGGCACTTTGTTATTGGCGTTGTAGCATTTTTTTCCAATCGACAATGGACAATCCAAGTGATGAATTTCAATCTTACACCTACAATTAAATCCGTGTCAGGCAAACTAGTGTCAAGAAAAATCAATTGATCCGATCGTGACTCCTTGATAAGCACATCTGAGCTCCTCGAAGTAATTGTCGAGTTGATCTTGATCTAATCCGGGGATGGTTCAGGTGAATGGATGTGATAAATCTCCGGTCGACATAACGGCACGTTTTCCTGGCCATATTTGTTTATGAAGGGATCTGAGGCATTAATCAACGAGTTTTCAGGGGGTCCCCGTTTTGTTAGGCATTAATAGTTCAAAGGGTACTAATTACTAGGTCTTACCGTTCCATTGACTGAGACCCCGGGACGTTTAATCGAAGTTATCGCATTCAACAAGGCGATTTACTTGAACCGCTTCCAGTGGGGCAAACAGGCGAAAAAAAAAAAAAACAAAAATGAAGGATGTGTGGCCGTGCGGGCCGGATAAAAATAAATAAATAAAGTATCATATGGCATGCCCCGGCGGAATTCCTAACGCAAGACAATGGCGGATCAAACGAAATTAATTAACAGCAATGGTAGGTTTCGATTGCTGCCAGCTATAATGTGTAATTTTTTATCAGGCTCAATCTGACGGTTTGATACAGAAATTACAAGTTGCGGCCCGATGGTACTTGTGGTACTCGGGCTAAATGGAGGTACGCATCTCTCTGAGTCTGTGTGTGTGTGTGTGTGTGTGTGTGTGTGTACATCCTGTTGCGTTATATATATATGTTTTGCTATTAATCTGGTTGAATTTTCTGCTGTGTTCTCCACTAATGCTCATTTACAATTTATTATTATTATAACACCTAAAAGGGAGAGGTGTACTTAAAATGGTTATATTTTCTTCTTACTGTAATTTGCATACATAAAATATTTCTTTGGGTCTTAACGATATAATTGCCATTTAGCAATATTAAATTAACACCAACCAGTTAGTTAACTAAATTGCCGACAGAAATTTATCTGCGAGTCACAATAATTAAATTGTTCTGTCGCATTGTTCCTTAAATGAAATAAATTCAAACTAATTCAATATTCATATTATTTAATTAATTACAAGTATATTAACGTGATTTATTGTCTGGCATTTGTGCTGGGCAAGTTGTGAAAGCATAAATCCACCGCCGCATATGAATGATATCATTAAATCCAAACGTTTTTTTTGTTGTAGCTGCATTCTCGTAAAGCAGGTGTTGGTGCACTTGGCTGAATGCTGAAAAACTCCTAAACGCGTGGGGTCCACACAGCATCATCGTGATCTTATTCCATGGATGAAGACAAAAACAATCCATTACGACCGTTCCCGAATAGTTTTCCATCATTTTTTCCCCACCCACCTCTTCAATTTAATTTTCCGGACCAAATTGTTTATTTTCAGGAGGAACGGGGGCGTCTCCCTCTCACACACTGCCGGTATTTATTCCGGAGCACTTCACAAATTAAAACGTGTTTAAAGACGCACTTTCCATATTGAATCGTTTTTTTTTTGTCTAAACAGAATTCATGTCAAGTTGGTGTTAAAGTTTCAGGTGTTCATTTAACAAATTCATTAAATAATAATCTGGTCATTTCGGATGATTAAACACGGCGAGTGGCCTTTTAGGCCTTTCAGAAAAGTTGCGTGTGCTTTTATAGGACTAAATTACTTCCTCTGCAACCGTTCACAGAAAACGGCCATAAAATTTTATATTCTTTAAACACCTCTTTCGTTACAATATTTCCAGTGTGCTGTATCAAATTATGCATCTAAGGGGTTAAAAATGAAGTTTGTTTTATATGACGGCTACGGTCGCAATCTTTTAATAGTCATTTGGAAATTACATTGTCTCAAACTATGTAAAATATGACCAATGGAAACGTCTCAAAACTTAACATATTATTATTTAATATTTTCTTTATTTCTGTAGTGTTGTGTGTTCTGTGTCCCAAAAGTCTTTGTCTTTTTAATAAAAACTTAAGTGTATTAACATAATTACTTATATTTCCCAAAAATTGTCCCATAATTACTTCTAGAGTTAAATTAATAATTACTTGATGAAGACTAATAGGGTGGTTCAATTTATACCTCTTTGTAATACTAAAAATACACCTGTACATGATTTTCTACTTAACTCAGCCAACAATTTTATGTATTCGTGTTGTTTAAAAATTTTTGCTTTATTTGTGTACGTGCAATATTCATTTTAAATGTCCTGACCTAAATAAACCAGTCCATAATATGTGCTTAATCTAGTAAATTTCCTTAAACTAGCGGCAATTTCAGTAATTGCGATTCTTGACCACTTATTTAGTTTATATATTTGTATTTAACGAAATATATACCGTATAATTTAATTCTTGTTTTACAGATTTTCTCGAATTATCGTCCGGAGTCGAGGCACGCAATCGACTCCAATTCGTCGAGCCATGAGAAAACTAATTGCACTTGGAAACCCCAATGTCATGCGAAAATAATCCTCCTTCCTCCGTAATTTTAAGATGTAATTTTTACATCAATTCCCCCAATAAAACTACTGCTTGGCTTCAATCAAACAATTGTTAATTCCAAAATAATCGCTCGTAAAATGTTTACGTCTCCGCTTAGGATTCTAACGGATTTAAAACTGCATTTGTTGAACATAAAACTTTATTTTGTTATGAGACGTGACATAGATGCACAACAATGTTGATTTTCTTATTTCTTTCCTAGTTTGTCAAGGTCTATTGTTGCATCAGCTTAAAAGCCTGGCAATAATGAATTAATTTAATAGACGACTCCAAAGAGGAAAAGTTCAAAGTTTTTCAACTAAATTCTACTAAAGTAAGCTTAATTATGTTCTTGTGCGTCTCATAATTATTTCTTTCAATATTTATACACCGAATCAAAGGAACGTTTCGCCATTCCCGCACTTAAATCGAATATTTGCAGCCTCAGATTATTATCACACCCTCCGCAAGTCACCCATGATGATAATAATCGAGTGAATTTGAATAATTGAGCCGATGACAGATGAAAATTAAGACGCGCATTCGTATAAATTACAAGGTATATCTGATAATCGATATTCATAAATAAAAAGCAATAACCGCAGCCACGGAAATCTAGATAAGACACGGAGAACAATCATGTATGCAAATGCGGAGCCCGAGTACTTCAAAGAAATTATTCGAATAAAAAACCCCCACCTTAATGAACCATGAATTAAAATTATTCCGCGGAGCCGGGACTATCCGATTCTTATTTAATCAGGTTTAATGCCCCGCGAGATAATACGAAATGTGTAAGTTTTAAAATTAATATAGATTATTCCCACGATTTTGTGGCGTATTCGTCTTAATTAATGACGTCAAAAAAATAGTTGAGTAAGATGTAAGACCACATTTAAATTTGATATCTTATCGAAGGCAAATAAATTGGATCATTAATTTCAGATAGGGAGGTGAGAGAACGATCATTGTGATGATTTATTGACAAATTCCTCCATATTAATTATTGTTTCGGATGAAAAATTACTTTTTTGTTTTTAATAACATAACACTTAAATATTTGGACAGATACTTCTAATATTATCAAGTGTGTGAACACTTCAGACGTCGAAATTATCAATCAATTGAATGTAAATACTTAGTGAAGTAATTAATTAGATACTTTGATATTTGAATTTTTAAATGGTGAATAAAAATTAAAGCTGAAATATCTCAGGAACGGCTATGTTAATCAAAATTAATCAAGAGCACCTTTTTTTTTCTAAATTGTTCAAAGAATATAAAAAGCTTACTTGTTCTAAAAAATATTCAGTGGGATAGAAAATAAGACGACAAAATTGGGGGAACACATGGAAAAAGTTTCTTATATTGTTTACATTTGTAAATTAAACAAATATTGTTACTTTGACTGTATTGGGAAACTTTTACTAAACTATTCTAACAGAAAGAAAGCTCAGTATACAATTAAACATGTTTTATAGTTGGTTGGTTGGCATCTAATTAAAAACATAACCAACATTTTAAAGGAGTGTTTTTCTTTTCGTTTTACTTGTTGAAAAACATTTTGTAGTTCCAGAGAATTGTATTTCCTTTTAGGACATACAACGTTGTGCGTTGCATCAAAGGCTCCTTTAAGTGTACAATGTCATAAAAGCTCGTTTTACTTTGTTTAATTTTAAAACAAATTATAACAGATTACTACCTTGATAAAAACTTTCAAACAAACTAGACACAAAACAGGAAGATCTGTTTGTTGTGCTTCCACGTCACGTACTGCAAAGTTTTAAAATTTTACGAACTAAATTTTATACAATAAAGAAACATTTTAAGTTTCATGTCATCGAGGGGATCAATTGAATGGTGGAACAAAATGTGTGATGATAGAAAACTAATCTGCATAATAAAACATAATAAACTTTCCTGGAGGGTTTAACTCCGTTTGTCGAAACACACATAAAAAGCTAATTAATGTAGCGTCATCCATTTGTGCTTTTCATCTTTAAAGCTCCCATTTCCATTCCACTTCGAATTACAATTACAGAACAAACAAAATAAGACGCAGGGGCTGAATTAAAGGATTTATTGAAGTCGAATTTGGCACATAAAAGAAAAGATTAATACCTCGATTAAAAAAAAAAAAAAGTTGGGAACGTACTCGAGGCGCAAACAGGAGGAAAATGCATAATGATCTGGTTTTTGTTCGGCTCTCATGTCACAGGAATATTTTACTTTAATTTCGCCGTTACGACTGGAACACTACGGCTTTATGTTCTTATAAAATGCATTCAAGAAGTGTAGCTTTAATGATGGCATTTGTAAACAACGCGTTTTAACATTCAGCAGCTTTTTAGAATATCCGCTTTTCTCGTTCTTTAGTGTTACACTACGGTGCAACACTCTGTTGTTATGTTATCCACCGTTACATACATTAAACACATACGTGTTGTTGCTTTTTGTTGGGGAATAAAGGGGCTTGTAATTTTTAATAGCCACTAGACCGAAGAAGCAAGGAGCCGCTACAGTAGCACCTGATTGACCCAGACAACGATGCATCAATTAAGATAAACCCCCGGACAATGCAGACTCACTCCGCAAACACGCACTCCGAAATCAATTACGATAAGATCGACCCGGTGGAAGCGATAAAAAATCAAGATCTCTTTGAAGTTTTGGCAGGTAGCTTAACGAAGGTCCCCCCCTAGGTTTAAAATGCGAGTCTCGCTTTAATAGAATCGGGGCGGGCGGGGTAATTAAGGCGCATCCCGGGTCGCCCCACGAAAAGGTGCCGACATATTTCCTTTAACATCAATAATCACGTGATTACCGATATTTAAATCACCGGCGAGCCGATAGGATCGGATGCGTATCGATAATTTATGCCTGCCTCTCTTTGGGGCCGATATTATACGGTACGATTCGGAAGATGTATGTGGTACGAGGGTATTTACAATTAGAGGTGATTATAGGCTGTTTTGGTTAATCGAATCGAATTTGAGGCTTAATCATACTCATAAAAGAACTGAAATTTATAAGTACTGTACTAGAGTTCCTGGTGGAGACATTTCTTCGATGGGATTTGAAGGTGTTCCTCTTTCAAATTTCAATTTATTTTTCTAATTCTAATATCCATAAATATTTCTACTAATTATAAGCAATTATAAGCTGTTTTAGCCAATCAAGGGCCTTTTGAAGAAGGAATTCCTGAGACAACTTAACAAGAAATTGATAAATCCTGTCACTATTTTCTATTCCTTTTAGAGGGATATGAACGGGTGTCTCTTTCAGGTTTCAATTTATTTATCTCATCCTATGTTTTAAAGCTAGGTTACTTTTATTAGCAGATATACAAAATAGTTATTTGATTGTGAGTAGTTTAGTTCATTGAATTAATAAGCTTTCAATCTTCTAATTTATATAAATTACTAAATAAAACAGACATTTTAGTACACACCACTTGCCAACATATTTACTCACTTTACAAAGGAAACTAAAGAGAAAAATGTTTAATTAATAATTTAAGAAGGAATTTTATTGCACATTTAATTAATAATTTCATGTTTTAAAAGTGATTCTGTAGAATAATAAAGACAAACGTTTATAAAACACAGTAGTTTGGTAAATTTACTAATAATGGCCCTCTGTCAAACACATTAAACCCATGTTTGACACTTTGTAAGCCGTCCAAATGGGCGCAATGAATTAAACTATCAATCGATCGGTGCACAGAAGAACGATTTGATGATGTCGAAATTAGAGTGTTATTATTTGTAATTTAAATACTGCAAATTATTGCGAATTATCCGGCGATTCCGTTTTGATTGGCGTTTTCAGTTACATGATCCGTCATTAATTCAGATGTATTGGGAAATATTACAAATGGAAATTTTGTATTTTGATATTTTAGTGTTTCAGTTTAGTTTAACAATTTATGTACTTAGTATTACATTACAGGGATTATTATTTGGTTGCATTTCCTTTGTTTGGTGCCTCATTTGCAACAGTTTTCAAACTATTCCACTTGCTGTGATTTAAACCAGCAAATTTGTACTATAAATTAACTAAATATATGAATATTGTATACAGTAATAGTAAAAATAGGTCCTCAATTTTTGGGAATCGTTAGAATAGACGTGAAGAAAATCTAAATAATTTTTTTCTCCTATTTTAAATAAACGTTGTATAAATACTCGATATTTTTAGCAAATGGAAGCAAATAATTCTTTTGGGCATGTAATAATGGAACAGATTGAATTCAATTTAAGTGTTGAACAATTGTGCTCCTCAAGAACGAGAAAACCATCAGCATAAAGCCGAACGAACGACCGCATAAAAACCGGGACGAAGAGAAAAGTGGAACAATCATAACATAACGTTTTGCAGCGGCCAATTTCCGTACGTCACAATTATCCCGGGAATTGGGTGTCCGACGTCGGTTTTTGTCCCGTCCCGTCACTTGCGGGCAATTGTCAAGGCACTCGGGCTACATTGTAACCATCGGATCCGTCTAACTGGCCGATTTGTACAAATCCGGGCTAAGCCGTCCTGGAAGTTTGTCCGGATCGCTCAAACGACTCAAATCAATATTAACTGCAAACCAGATTAGATTGTTACATGTGACAACCGGAACGTAAGACGTACTCGTTAAAAACGGCCACTGCATTTACAACTTCCTTTAATAGAATCAGCAAATCCGAAGGAAATTAATTGTACCGTCGCGATCCTGCACATTGTTCCCGGCTGTACATTTCAGTCAATTTGTTATTGACGCTTTGCAGTTCATTAACTGGTATTTTTTGAAACGTTAATTAGTTTTTGGTGGACGGTTCTCTCTCGGGACAACTGTAGATTCTATTGTCCAGTAATTAATATTAATAGCTCTCAAATTTGTAGAAGGTTATTGCCGGACTGAAGTTTTTTGAATAATTATGAAATGACTGAATCATTTAAGTATTTTACTTGTAGAGTTTCTGGTCAAAACATCTTGAAGTAAGAGTCCCTTTGATATTCCAATGTAGGGGGTTAAAATTGGGCTGTATCAACTGGAATTTGAGGTTTTCTTTTTGGTAATCAAAGTGCTGTACTAGATTAGCTTATCGAGGCATTTTGAAGAAGGAATGTCTGAGACAATTTGATAAATCCTGGCACTTGTTTTAAAGCTAGATTTAAAGTTTTATTAGCAGTTGATTGGCATTGGCTCATTGAATTATTAAACTTTCAATCTTTAATTTAAATAAAGTAGACACTTTAGTACAAGCTACTTGTCAACAACTCACTTTAGGAAAGGAAAATGTTTTAAAAGTGATGTTGTAGAATAATAAAGATGTCAATTAGTTTTTGGTGCATGGTTCTCCCTCGGGACAACTGTAGATTCTGTTGCATGTCAAGTGTTATTGTCCAGTAATTAATACTAATAGCCCTCAAACCTGTAGCAGAAGTGATTTATGATGATTCGAGTGGAACGCGTGACTAAAAGTTATTGGTGGACTGAAGCCGATGGGCAGGATGTGAACGACGATCGTCGAATTTTTACAGAATAAATTAATTAGCCCCGTAATACAATATCTTCTGTGGCAAGTCGATAGTTTTTCCTGATGGTTAAAATTACATTCATTAATTTCACTGAAAGGTTATTGAAATGTTTCAGCGTCAATGGATGAAAAATTACGGTGCGGTTAAAAATCAGTTGAAAAGAAAATCCGGTATAAATCTACTGCATTTACGTGTTCCGTTCGTTTTTTAAAACGGACTAAAAGCTATCCATATCTTTCCTCTTGTTTCTTTTTAGCCGTTACACAAAACAAATCCGCCGCTTCAATGGTCATACATATGTGAATGTCTCAGGAACACTTTTTTTCATTTGGGATTTTCTGATGTGTGTATACATTTGCATGAACTACGGATTCGCAGGAAACGTTTGTTATTATGCTCCACATCTTGTCAGCATATTTAAATCGAGTGTGTTCCCGTATTAAATGGCTATTGCTGTGACATTTTCCATGCAACGTTTCTGCATTTTAATGTATTATGTATTACGAGGTTCGAACCTGTGTTTGTTCCACGATGCACCGCATCTAAATAATCACGTTATTACCAGTTCCGTTTTTCAGATCGGATTTCATCGCATGCTTCAGTTGGTCGGCGCACCTGAAGGCATCCGTTGCCGAATAATCCGGCGACGTTAATGAGATTTCGACGACGAAATTGTCGATTTTGATCTGCGACCGTGAAACAATCATTCTGCGAACATTATCATTTTGGTCTTTGCCTCCGGGGCGGTAAAACACTCACACACCCCTACGTTAAAATACATCGATACACCGATTTTATCTAAATGACGCCGTAACTCTTTGTTATTTATGGTGGGTAACGAAACAAATTTTTCATTCATTCATTTTTTTTTATTTATTTTTGCAAACTTACACTTATTGAGGTACATCACAGGCCTATGTTCCTGATATCCCTCAATGTACATGTGTATGGCATGATACACAGAGTCCCTTTTTGTCTCCCTCAATAAACGTGGATCACGGTTAGTGGGATCCACCATGTCGTACAATTTGGTTCTGGACACACGGCGACTTCTCCTCCTCCTGTCAGCTTCATCTTCAAGGTACTCCTCGTACATTGAGGAGAAGTCAGCCAGTTCATAACTGAGATCAATTACAGGTTTGACTAGGTTAGGTTTCACTGGAGGGACCGCCTTGTGGAAGTCCCTCACTGGAGAGACCACCTTGTGGAGGTCTCTCTTTCCATAGTCCCGTCTTACTTTGTAGGAACTGCATTGACCTCTTCTGGCGTAGGGGGGCGCCCTTTTTGGCTCACTGTAATTTACGGTGGGAGGAAATTTATCAGTGATATCTTCCAACGGTTCCCTAATCTGTTTCTGGTATTCGGGTTGCTTAAAGTCTTTTTTCGGACTGAGTTGCTCAAAGTCCCCTTTCGGACTGAGTTGCTCAAAGTCTCTTTTCGGGCTGAGTTGTTTAGGTGACTCAGGAATTGGGCTTAAAAGCGGTATGTCTAAAAATGATCGATATTCGTTGAGAAATTCAAGATCAGAGGACATGTTAGAAAGTAAGTACGGATAATTTAATTCAAACTAAATTTATACTAAATATTATGTAGGTATTACCTGTCAAATAAGGTAAAATTCTAGTTAATTTTTGATAATTAGGAATAGTACCTATGTAAGTAATAAACAAAACAATGTATGTAACAAATCCCGTCGATAGAAATAAATTGTACGGGTGTCAAGTAGGGGGACACAATAAAAAAAGGAAGTGGCCTATTAACCGATCGAAACGGCATAAATTTGCATTAATAGACCGTGATATTAGCCGAGTTGATTTATTATTTGCTAATAGGTTGTGCACTTTGGCCCCTTACACCGCCTTGCAAATAATATTCGTGGCCAATTTGTACGGACGATAAATCCAACCCGGATCTGACGTCCGCTAGTGCCGATCCCGAACGGGATGAACGATTTGCGGGTTACGCCGTCCGTTGTTTATTTTCGGGGAACAACTGCTGGTGCCGCTGTTTTGCATATGAACGAACCCAGAAACTATAATGAACTTGCCGTTTTATCGGTCGCGCTGATTTTAACATGTTTATTGCTGGTAGTTTGTCGCATCGGTCGTTTTCATCGTTCGGCAGATGTTCACTGTGATTTTCATGAGTGCACTTAACACATCGTTAATGTTACGCTTTTTCTGCAAAAACAAACATATATATATATATACATATATTGTTGTTTAAATGCCCATCACAATATTCATAAAATTACTATTTTAGTATGTTTACAATTATTACCACAAAGTTATTACAAACGGAGAGACATCAATTGTTTCTTATTCTTTCTTATGACAGTATACAGTTATTTATTAAAGATGTGTGCCAAGATTAAAAATATTGAAGACTTTTTCATCATTTTTCCATTACATCAAAGCATAAAGATATCTATTAAAGATGTGTACCAAGACTGAAAACACCAAATTCAAAGGCACAAATAGAGTTTTAAAATATTAAAAGGTGATGTACTTCATCCACCATACAGTCCAAACATTTTTTTACGTTTCCTCCAGTTTAATTCTGAAGAGGAGGTTGATCATTTCTTCAATTTTAAAAACCTCAAATTTACTCACAACATGAATTTGCTTGTACACCATATAATTTTATTTATATTGTTTTAAACATTTCATAAAAATAAATGAATTAAAATACATGAAACAAAAGGAATTGTATATAAATAAATGTTGATATTTTAAATTATACATCAAAGCTCTTTTAATTCAATTTGCAGTGGATTAATTGAACATATTATGTTTCAATTACACAATTTTCCCCCGATACAAAGGAATAAATCCAGTCAAAGCTTTGTAATTTCTATAAAACCATTAATTATTTATAAATAAACATACGTCGATAATTATAAATGAAATTAATAATTTTTTCGGATTTAAAACCGGCGGATTAAGGAGACAAAACGTGCGCAATAATCGTGTAAAATTAATTGTGCAGAGTAATAACATTGGTCTTGTCGTTATCTGGGTTAATATTGCCCACATCGGACGGTGGGCAGTGGTGTACACTAATTGCTTCTGAACCGTTCCGTTTCGTACCCCTAGATAAAGTTATATACAATATCCGGGGGCGCAGCTAAAGAAAAACGAATGGTAACGTAACGCAGAAGAGGAGAACAGTCTGTGCAGTGGACAAGTGAACCGACCGACCGACCGACCGACCAACCCCCGGTCAAACGATATAAGATTAGACACAAAATCGATACAGATAATCGCTGATTCCTTTAATGGTTTTCTAGGTTTAACTTGTTTTATAGCTTGGATTATTGCCACCGACTTTTGCGGCAGCTTGCTTTTATATAGAAATTGTTCAATGGGAAATCGAAAACGATTTATTTTATCCCTTTAAGAAATTAAATTATTGCTCATAATAAAACTTGCGGGACTTTCCACTTCTACGTCTTAAATAAGTGCATTTTTTACCAAATATTTCTTAGTTTAATAGTTTTTCAATTCGTCCATTCAGTTGGGGGGGTTGAAATGAATAGGCAGCCAAAGAAGTTCCATCGATAATCCGGGGAGTAATGTATTGAAATTTATGGTAATGGCGTAAGAAAATTTAGCAATGAAATAAAAATAAAGAAGGACAAAAAGCCGAGGCTCATAAATATTTAACGAAAATTTTTGTCTCAATTATATCAGCTCACCTATTTTTCCTTAATGGTTGATTTGAATATGAGTTTCTGCAGTCACCTTCGCCGAAAAGTTAAAACTAAAATAACTGCTAAACTTTAAGAAGGCACTTAAAAGATTCCATTTAAATTCATTTAAAATGGTAATACGCGGATCCGCCATGAATAAAAATTATTTCAGTTTTGTACGTCTATTTCTAAATTAATTCCGTCGCCGTTGCTTTGGACTAGACCGGATTTATGTAAATGCGATTCAATAAAACTGCCGCAGCACTCTTTAATCAGTTTTCACGTCCCGGTATGTTACATTTTTACATTTTTGTCTCATCAAAATAAACAACAATTGTGTGTATTATTTAATATTGACTTTGGTATCGAACGGAACAACGGACGTCGAACGCGGCCGACGTTAATGAGAAAAACCTCTCCGGCCCCGTTTCCATTTCGAATCCTGACGAAACATCAATTCGCAAAGTGAAATTTAAAGTTGGCGCAAATAAAAATAATCCCTAAATTAAATTATAAAAAAGTAAATTTTCAATTACATTTGTTTACGAACTCGATTACAATTAAAAACAATTATTTCCAGATCCGTTCGGGCGGAATACAAGCGCCGGCACGGCGATATAAAAACGAATGTAATTTACATAAAACCGTACGAGGCGACGAGAAATTCTAATTTAGATTAAAACTTTATGGAACAACAATAACAGATAAAGAAAACAAATAAAACTTGGAGCAATTAGTTAAACTCAACCTGCGGGAGAAAGATAAAACAAAAATACACGACGGAATGAATTTCATAAAATGACTTATTCCGAGCTATTTCGCTTTTCTATCTCATTACGACATTATTTCGAATAATGTTGATGAAGTTTGCCAGCTTTCTCTTTGATAATTTTTAATCGGGACGAGATAACTGGCTTACCGATGCTGCACTTGAAGATAACGATCCCCGACCCAAGCCGGGCATCCCCCTGCCGTGTTCTACCATACTACGTTAATTGATGTGTTAATAACCGGATTGATTTTATGGAAATTGTGTTTATGATTGTTTAATGTAGCTAATTATCGACCGATTGTTGTCAATCATTGATTATTATCTACGTTTTACCACATAATATTAGATTAGATTAAAATAAATTTCCTACTCATATAAACATTAATATAATAATAATATATAATGAATTTAACAGGTAATAAGATGGGAATAGATACATTTATTAACATATATCTATTATATTTTGAATTAAATAAATTCGTATAACCTTTATTATAAATATATTAAACTAATTCATAACTTATATTCTCTACAAAGTACATTAACAACATAACATATAATAAAAGAGACACATGAATTAAACTTAAGACTTTCTCTAAACACCAAACTTCAACCTCGTGTTGTATCATCTTCTGACAGTTTCATCTATTTCACTTTCTTCTCCTATTCCATTACATGAAAGTATAAAGTTATCCATTAAATATGTGTATCAAAATCAACTTTTAGACATATTACTTTATTTATTTGTATTAAATTACTTAAATTACTTGAATAGTTTATGTGTGTGTATAAAATACAATAAATTTTTCGGACAATTAACTTCCCAATTGTTCCCCAAACGGAACCGCAATAACAAAAATCCGGCGCCGAACCAATTTTTTTGCGATATCCTCGAAATAAATCAATTTCGATTTATGTTTCGGGACCGCTGCGTCTGAAGGGCCCCAAAACGAACCCGTTAATTGCACCTATTAACTTTATGTTTGTGCCTTAAAATTTCATTTGGAACTCTTATTCGAAAACAGTCCGTTTTTCTCATTAACGAAGTTACCGTAAAATGTTGCTAATGAATAACATTAAAACTTTATGCGCGTTACAAAATTCATTAATGGATAATGTTTAATTTTTTTCGTGCTTTTGATTGGTTGATTAACTTTTGTCGTTTATCTTCGATCAATCATTATTAATGCGTTGGTGAACTTGAAAGTGAAATATTAAATGGAAAATGAGGTGTATTTATTGGTCTTGTTATAATAAAACGGCTCCAGATCGTTGATAAGTGTAATAAATAACACCGGACACCTCAAGATTAAGAGTGTTAGTCTCAAGAGTTAATCCCAGATCGAATTTGAATATTGTCACAATAAATCGCCATTTTATCTACAATAATCGTTAAGCCTTTCTGATAGGAAGTATATGCTCTAGTTTATAGTAATGTAACAGGTCAATAAAGTGTAATTTGATAGTTATTGTTTTTTCATTACACCATCACGTATCAAATAAAACTAATATATTGCTGTTTTATTTGAATTTACGATTATTGATCCGGTTGATTTATCTATGAGCGACTACAAATTTTTTTATGACGTTACGTGGACATTTTTTTGACGTCATACCGCCGACATGATGACGGTATAAGTCCATTGCAGTCACTCATCATGGTTTCTTCTTCCACTGAAAATTTCCAGTATTTTTATTACTGAAAACATCAAGTACTGAAAAAAGTAATTTACGTTTTTAGTGACTTAATAATTTGTATTATATTGTCTTTATTATATATTTAAAAGGCTTTAAAGCCACAATTTTTTTCTGGTTTAGACACAACTTATACTCTACAGACAATATAACAATAGATGTAACAAAGATAAATTCCTTGTTCAAAATAAAATATAATAGGACGAAATTAAACCTTTCAGGATATTTAATAATTCTATAAATCTGTTGTGACATTTATGGTTAAATTAAATAATTCTTGTTCATTTCCCAAAGTTATAAATCAATTTTTTTTATCAAAAAACACATTTTACAGAAATTTAATCTGTGCAAGTATACTGACCAGCTCATCCATCCAGAATAATCATATCAGAGCTCAGTCCATCGATTTTATTTGACCAACATCAAAGATTATAATAATAATAATATAACCACTAGTTTACATTCCAATCAAAGATATTCTCGGAGTAAACTGAAAAGCAATTGCCATAATTGTAAAATGATTATTTATCTAAACGACACGTGAACGGCAAATCATTTATTCTGGTTAAATTACGGATAATCTTGTGTCACAGTAATTGAGCTAAGGACAATTTTAATGGTATTTTATTTAAAAAAGACATTTTAAGAATACTCATTGAAGGATTAGGATTCTGACTTAATTAAATTAATACCTTGTTCAATTATTATCTTCATTTTTATGTTGCAGTGTTAATAACAACTGGTTATTAATATAATTTTTGCAATAATATGTTCACATTGTCCTCAAGTTTAAGTTGGATTTTTAATTAGATTTGCAGGGAGAATAATAATAGGAAAAGAGTGATTGAAAAACTGATACAGCTTGTCGCGTTCTTGATTACAATATAACTAAATGCCCTTCCTCATAATAATAAAGCATAATTTAGCAAAAAGTGCCCCTTTTGTGCAATTATCCCATACAATTAAACTAAATCAAGATACAACTTCATGGGAATTACATGGAGAGAGAGAGAGAGTTATTAAAATTCCACAATATAATTATTGCATGTACCAGCATCTAACATATATATTGTGGTGGCAATCAGATTGTTGATATAAAAACCAATTATGGCTTAAATAAGATAATACCCCCAGTGTAATTGGCCACTGGTTGTGTTCGGCTTTTGCTAATTAGGCGCCAGCACCATTAATTGAAACGGCCACTGTATAAATATGCCCTATGGATTTATTGGCTGATTTACATATTCTCGGCATAATTATCACAAATTATTAATCCAGGACGTTTTTTTCGTTATCGACTGAACGTTGAAATTGTATTTATTTTATCGAATTTTCGGTCACGAAAAATTTGAATAATGTATTTTTCCCTTTTGTGAACTCGTTCATTATTTGTTCGGCGTTTTTTTTACCCTTACTTTGGTTTTTGTGAATTGTGCTGCGTGTTGAATAGGAATTGTTGCTACGGGAAAAAAATGTTTTCGTTGACTGAAACATGTCAGACATTTTATTTCGGGAAGCGGGGGCGTTTTGTTGTTAAAATAAATCTGTTTGTTTATACTGGAGAGTGCTCTGTATCGAACAACATATTAATCGGCTTTGTTTTATTGTTAGTTAAACAAATTTGATTCTGGATTGTAATTGAATAATAGGAAATTTATTATTGTTTAAATCCACTGGATGGAATAATATTAGTTTAGATACATTAAAATTAAACTTTTGTATTATGGTGAATTTATGGCCATTAGTAAAGTATAACTGAAAATACGGTATTGCAAAATAATCCTTTATTATAATAATAATATTAATTGATTAATTTTAATTAACACAGCCATGTTTCAGTTTATATGTTAGAAGAATATTAAAATAAACATTTTAAACTGAAATATCTCAACAACGGTTGTGTTAATCAAAATTAATTAAGACTATCTTTAGTTTCTAAATTGTTCAAACAATATAAAAAGCTCTATAGTTTTAAAAAATATTCAGTGGCGTAGAAAGTAGGGCAAGAAAAGTCAATTAATAGAAAAAGTAATAGAAACTGAAATATTTCCAATACACTTATTAAATTGGATTAAATATTGTTTTAACTAATTTATTAACAAAGCAGGCGTGTATTTTTCATGCTAGTTAAGTTCTAATTTTTAACTGAGTCGTTTCAATAATTAATTAGATGTCAGTGAGCAAGGTGAAGCAGGAAAAAGCACTTTTAATAATCTGGAAATAACATAAAGGTAATTAATTAGCAAATTAAATTACACAGGGTAAGGTAAAACTTACAGTAAGATAAGTTGCAATGGTTAGTTGGAAAAAATTCATGGCCCTAAATATGATGGGCTTTGATGTTTTAATTAGAATAAAACAAAGAAATTTCTTGTACTCCAGAGAATAGTTTATCCAGTTTGAGTTGTAGAAGGCGTAATGAATTTCAGAACTCTATAAAAATAATTGTGAGAATTTAAATAAATGTGGTTGGTGATTGTTCTTACGGCGTGCAACACCAAACTCCCCATATAACAATAACAAAACAGTTGCAAAAACAAGGCACACATGATTAATATTAGTTTTCCGACTTCATAGACGTCACTCGGCATCTGAATATACAAAATTAAAACAGAGAAACATAAATTTCCCCAGATTTACCGCATACAATTTGTAGATCAGGCAACCCATGATAATACTTGCAGATATGATGTGGGCAAATGAAAGGCGACTCACCAACGTTTGTCCATTCTCTGCAAACCTGCTGAAACAATTATACGACTCTTTACACACAATTACTTACTTTAAAATGTCCGAATGGTAGTTTACACATTGAATCAAGGCTTCCTCCATAGTTTTTTTGTTGAATTTGTTCCTTTTCTTGGAGTATTTGTCTATATTAACCAATTCGTCCTTCAACATCTCACACTGCAGGACAATCGAGTACAAATAAGTCCCGAACAAGGTGTCGATGCTGCAAGCGGAGCCGGCAAAGAAGTACAGGGCCAAAACCTGAACGACAGACACAATTTGATAATTCGGATTGGACTTAACGTCGAAGAAAAACACCCCTTCGGTGGGCAAAATTCTGTCTTCATAAGACATTGTCAGGGGGAAAATTGAAATGGCACAGACCGTTAAGACGTAGCACACTTGTATGTTGAGGAAGGCAGCTCTAATTCCTCCGAGCAAATTGTTTCCTTGAGCCTCAGTTTTTGGTCTAAAAGACGGGACCTGGAGCGCCCTGTTGACTTCCAGGAAGTCCTCCTGGCGACTCCGGAATATCACTATCTTCAAGTAAGTTTGGTAACAAATCAAGCTTACGTAACACTTGGCGAAGTCATCAATGGTTTTAACGCTGAAAAGTATGTAGCAGAGCTGCGACAACATCATAAAACCGTACAGGATATATCTGACGCTGAAACTGAAACTGTTGTACAAAAAGTGATCCCACCAATTGCCGTCATATTTCCAAATTCCCAAACACTTTAATGTAAATAGGTGTATTTTCAGTATTTCACTGTGATCGATTTCGTTCAGTTTTACTGTTTTGAAAGGATGGTATTTTTTTAACGCTTCCATTTTCGATGTTAAAATGATACAATTGTGAATTGCAGCGCTTTTTTAAACAGATGCATTTATTGCCTCGCAGGATTGAACTAGGATTATTCTATTAAAAGGGAATGATTCAGACCTTTGTGCTGTTAGAAAAAATGCGCCACTACAGTTCTGGATCCAATTACAATTACTGGAATTAATAACAGGTATTCGATTGTGAGAGGCATCATTAAAAGATCAATATGTGAATATTAATGAGCACAAATTATGACTTACATGGAAAAATGTATAATGCTGAATAATATAGGTCGTACAACTGAAGGTAAAATTAAATGTTTCTACAAGGAAATATTAATATAAGTACAGGATATCCTTTTTTAAGTGGAAGAATGCTATTGGCACACCTGGATCCTAGTGCCAAGGACTAGCTATAATAGAAGGGTTTATTTAAATATACTAATTATTTATCAGGACAAAAAATTATTCAGGGGGTAATTGTATTCTCCAATGCATCCCCAAAATTTTTGATTATCTAATGAAGCAAAGAATTTAAAGTACAGTTCATACATCCAACTACTCCTGAATCTGTGATAACCAGATTCAGCAAACATAAAAAGGATTTCAATGATAATAGTAAAAAATTGTTCAGAGGGAATTGTATTATCTAATTCTCGTCTTCTCTTCAGGGCCATCCTTCACTACATCCCCAATAAGTTGGTTAACAAAGAGGGTGTCCAAACTGGTTGATTTTAGATGGACAACAAAGAGAAGATGTGGCTCAATGTAACTTATTTGTACCAACACTGAATTTGCGCAGGATTATTAGCCTGCCCACCCACCTGAAATAATCAAATCATCACTCACTCAATCGATTTTATTTAGCTAACGTTTAATACGTCTGAATTATTAAAATCACTGATAAGTATAGATATTATAGACACCAGTTTATATTCCAGTCAAATACATTAAATCGCCTTAATTGGAAAATAGTTGTTTGTCTGAAGGAATAACACGTGAGACACATAAATAAAGAAAAAAACCCAACACTATCAAAGCCAGTTCGAATAAGAGCAAATCTACTTGAGAGCACAGCATCCAAACTTAATTATCGAGGTGAATATCGTGTTTAATTACAAGTTGTCCATAACTAGATTAGTATTCTGATACAGTTGTCTATACGACACTAGTGCAATGCGAATAACAAATTGTTGATCTAAAATGACGTTGGGGCAACATAACGGATAATAACACCGCAATGCCATACCGAGGCCAAAACTTGTGCATATTGAGATTAGTTGTTACTGCCGCACAAGCTGCGACACCATCCCAACTTAGTGTTTAAACAAATAGTGGGAAATCGACCGAAATGATCCCGTTCAGTTTCTCTATTTCCCCTGATAATTAACTAGGATTTTGTTGCTGGTTTAATTCAAATAGTTTTTGCCATATTTGCGTTGCCTAAATGTTTTATTTGTACAATGAGTGGTGGTTATTATTAAATAATTATTCGGCGTATAAAACTTGTCAACACGGTGTGTTATTTTAGAAAACAGAATGTAAATTGGAAACAAATACATTAGAGATATAAATATTGTAAAATAGCGTTGATTTCGGGCTGTGTTAAAATTGTGAATTACAATTATTGTAGCCATATCCAATTACCCCCAATGTATCATTTTAACAGCGCGAAATACGTATAACAAACCGGGACACGATCCGAACAAAGGGTAATAATAAAAACGGGGGAGAGATAAATAATTGCAGCGCAGAAACATTTACTAACAAACGCGAAACTTTCGCATTTTCCGAAAAGTTATTTAACTTTTAATTGCGAATTATATCTATTGCTACCTTAGTTCCGGCTCGCCGATTTCCTTTTATCATGTTCAGTTTATTAAAAAAGAGCACGAACTTAAATGGAACAAAAGTCGCATTTGCATAAATAGAAGTTCGCAGTCCGACTGAATTTACGGTTCTTATTGTAATGAATGCAATCTAATTTCGACGGAAAAATAAAAGAATTGACAAGACGTTTAATGTAATATGTTCCTGCGAAACTCGGAATGAATGGCAATTTTTCTAAATAAACTTCATTTCTGTTCACCGTAAATTTATTTATTAATAACACCGGAATTTATTTGTGAGATATTTCATAATTCCACTTCCACTATGAATGAGTTTGTCATGGTAAAAGATTAGAACAAAAAGTTATTGGTAAAATAATTGGTTTATAATTATCCAAAGTTGTTCAAAATTTATTAAAACACCTCAGCAGTATATTTCAAAAACAAGGGCTAACATTAAAAATGTATTAATATTCTTGAACTCCTCTTCCACTGTGAAATAGTAATTTTCTTCTGCATAAATTAGTGTAATTGTTCTAATTCGACATTTATCTGTGAAGATAAATGTTTATAATCAACTCAAGACTTAAATTAAAATTGGTGTGGGTTTTTAATACAGATTCGAATCAGATGTAACGTATAATTTTGATTTGATTGCTATAATTACGACCACCCAGTTAAAAATGGATCCATATTCAATTACGATGTTAATGAAAAATAAATATTAATAATTAAGATACTTGCATATATTATTGGAATAATTGTAAATTAAAGCCAGCATACATTGATTTTAATGGATGCTGAAATAATTACTCAACTCTCAACCATTTATTTTTCTGGTCGAACTGATAACTTGTAAAAATAGAGAAGTGTTTAAATTACAACACTTATACAATTAAATCTAATAAACCTGTCAAAATTCATTATAATTTAATACTTTTTGTAGCAAACTGTAAAAAAAATATTTTTATTTTGCCTAGGAGCCCCACGTTAAGTTCTTACAAGAAACAGTCCGTTATAAATCGATTTAGAATAGTTCATTCATCATCTAAGGAAGTCGAATTAAACGTTTTTACCAGGTATATATTTACGGTAATCGATACAAGATTGAACTCCAACATTAATGGCCCCAAAAGTCGGTTACAAGTGTTAATCCAATTAATATTCAGCCCCCAGGTGCATCACTGATTATTATTCTAAGACATAATGTTACATTATCAATTTGGTAATTATATTTGCTTTGCTGCAAAACACCAGATTAATTATGCACGTTCAATCACTTTTAATTGGAGATTATGATGCACACCGATCTAACATAGATAATAAAGTTTGTGACGCGTTTTAATTATAACTCACTTAATTTAACCCTAACTGAATAATTTGTTTAATTAATAATTAAATAACATTTTGTAATACTTTTCCTATATAATTTTTCTGGGATATAATAGGACATAATACTCTAGTAGGTTTAGTGTAATTTAACTTCCAGACTTGAAATTATACATCTGTACACGTTATCCAATCGATTGATCGTTTGTTCACGAATGCAACGTAATTACACCTCTAAATGAATAAGATTGTGGCCCCCAAATCTTAATTATTTCATGTTTAATTATAAGTTGTCCATAACCAGATTAGTATTCCTGCTGTCAGTGCGGAGCTCCTGCAACGTGAATAACAAAATGTCGATCCGAAATGACTTCTGGGCCAACGTTCAAGGGGATTAATAACAGTGCAGAACTTCTGCATATTGAGATTAAACTGTTAAAGCCCGGCCAAGTAATTATTTAAACAAATGGATCGAAATCGAGTGGTGGGGGTTTTGTTTCACGCGATTGTTTAGCTGGAGTAATTTAATCAAGTTATATTGGACTGAAATCCTTCCTTAATTGAGCCGAATCTGATGATCATTTTAATAAAATAATTATGTGTAATTAAGTTTATTATATTTATAAAATATATATTTGTACTAAACTGTTAATAAATTTGGTTTATTTCCAATAAAATGGGTATAGATGAGGTAAACATAAACGTCATAGTTTATACAAAGGCAGTTTACACATTTTATTACAGTTAATTTGAATTCCTGTTTTATTTAATGTTTAGCTCAATTATTTGACTTTATCGCCAATTATCATTTGAGACTTGCCCATAAAATATTCTGCGAATTAATTAACGTAATTAATCCGTAAATAATTTTGAGTTTTCTATTCAAACTTGTTTTCCTAGAGGCGTTTGTTGCATTTCAGCTCCACGTGTGGGTAATTATTTAATAGTACCTAATAATTGGGAGTAATTAATTTAATTGAGACTCTTTATTAACATTCTAATAGTTGATAATTAGGTGTTAATTAGCATCATGCTTTTTGATTTACCTTAAGGAGTTTTACGTTGGTGACTTTCCTAATAGGAATAAATATATTTCTGTGTTTTATTAAAAGCTCCACCAATAATTTCTGATACGCTCCACCAATGACAAAAGCCCCGCCACAAATTAATGAGTATTTCCTTCGCGAAGGAAATGTTTCCTTTTTTCCTATTTTTATATGAAAGAGATTAATTTTATAGACGATTAAAGAGATTTATTGGGTAATTTGTACGTGTTCCTATTTTTTTATTTCACCCCCGTTTTCCTTCCCATATTGGAAGTAATTACCGCCGTAACGTATTATTGCTGAATAAAACATGCAAATAGAGCAAAGGGCAAATAACATTTACCAGCTGTTATTGTGCTCTAAAAACTGTTTGGTCCACAAACGAAACTTTGTTACATACAATCCTCCACAACGTTTAGTTATTCAGACACAGAAATAAATTACATCGAGATAAAGGTTGAATTATTTTAATTTTAATATACAAATTTAAATAATATTTTCCAGGCTTCTCTTGAAAAATAAATTAAATTTAGTTCTTTCTTTTAATTTAATTTCTTCAGACTTTAAAACTGAAATATTTCAAAAATGGCTGTGTTAATCAAAATTAGTCTCCTAAATTGTGTAAAGAATATAAAAAGCTTAACAGTTTTAAACAATATTAAGTGGCATAGAATCTACGCCACTGTGTTTAGGATTTCTTCCCTTTTGGACGTGTTTTAGAAATAGTGTATATAAAAGTGAATAATTTGAACATTATTAAAACACAATAATAGACCAGAACACCATTAAACATTGAGAATATTATACAGGCTCACAAAATGATAATAATGCCTTAATTTTGAAACGTGCTGTAAAGTTTATTGTATAAATTAACTGGGAGCTATGAAACAGAACATTTATCATCTAAACTCCAATACCGCAGCTCTGTTTCAGTTTGTTTATAATTAACGAAGTACTGCCTCAAAATTTTACCGTTCCACGTAAATAATTAACGAGTTGTGTACGATTTACTTTACTAAACTATTGTGTTCGGTATAAATCAACAACAGGGAAAGGTATTGTTGTAAAATTTCGTTTATTTGGTTAATTAAATTAGTGTTGTTCCCCGAGAAAATTTCTTACGTTATTTAAATGTTTATTTTTTATTAACAAAAATTTACGACCACTTAAGCTTTATCGGTGGGCATCAACAAAAAGGCGGCAAAACTTTCACGTGCAAAGTTATTTAAGTTTTAATTGCGAATTATATTTATTCCCGTTTTAGTTTCCCCCGTAGTAGTTATTCTTTTATTATGATCAGTTTATTAAAAAACGGTGCGAACTTTAATGGAACAATCGTTGCAATTTGCATAAACAGTGTTTTGCTGTTCATCTAAATTTACAACCCTTTTTCAGCAACAAAAGCAATGCAATTTACAGAATTTGTAACTGCGAGACATTCTAATTTACAAATGCGAGGAATTTGTATTATAATAATGTAATATTGCGGCACAAGCACGGAAGAGATCGCAGCAATCAACAAAGGAGATAATATTGATTTGACAAATCAAACACTTGGTCTGGGATAATGGGGATTTACACGCAACCAGAGTAATGAACTTTTCCCATCAATGCTTTTAATCATGGCCGCATTCAGACCTATTAACTAGGCAACTAATTGCCTTTCACGACATTCAAAACTGTTGCCAACAAAGCAAATTATGCCACACTTATTAATTTGGCATTTGTGACACTAACGTCAGACGAAATGTTCCTGCAAACCTTGCTGAAGCCACGGCGCATTATGGGGGCCACCAAAAGATACCAGTGGACCAAGAACGAGCTCTTTGAACCGGGGGAAAAGAGGCCGTACTCTCCGTTTAAGCCTAAAGGAACGGCCGAGTTTGTCTTGGCACGTCTGGATGATTTAATCAACTGGGGTAGGAGCAGGTCCTTGTGGCCCATGACCTTCGGATTGGCCTGCTGCGCCGTGGAGATGATGCACATTGCTGCTCCAAGATACGACATGGACAGGTAAAATAAACGGGACAATATATCTGAAGAAAAAGCGACACGTTGTTGCATTATTTAACAAGTTCAGAACCTATTAATAGCCATTACGAGGATTATGCAGGGCCATTATTAATTTTAATACACCATATACGCGAGGGGGATTATCAGCACAATCTAGATAGTCGTTAGATTGTTAAAATAATTTGCATATATGCGGAAGAATTTAAGACCGTGGATTTTATTAAAACACGAAGCCGCCGGATCATACACATATGGAGGTTGTTTATGCGATTTAATTTGTAGACCGCAACAGCCCATGCTGTAATTTTCGTTGTCGCGTTAATGCTGTGTCTTCCTGTGCACGATATTAACTATTTTTATTCCGCTTCACAGATACGGAGTGGTGTTCAGGGCGTCCCCGAGGCAGACCGACGTGATAATCGTGGCCGGGACGGTCACCAATAAAATGGCCACGGCCGTTAGGAAGGTCTACGACCAAATGCCGGAGCCCAAGTGGGTGATTTCCATGGGTAGCTGCGCCAACGGAGGTGGGTACTACCACTATTCGTACAGTGTTGTCCGGGGAGTCGACAGGATCATCCCCGTTGATGTTTACGTGCCGGGGTGCCCCCCTTCCGCTGAAGCTTTGATGTACGGGGTCTTGATGCTGCAGAGGAAGGCCAAACGCCACAATGCCCTCCAAAGCTGGTACCGAAGATGAGCTAGCGTTGATTTTCTGTTTGCATTAAATAGTTGTTCATCAATATTACTGTTATTATTTGTACTACTAAATATTTTAGATGCTTTTTTACATCTTGAGTTGTGTCATGAAATTATTCAGTGGTACTTTCTTCTTCATCAATTGTCAGAAGTTGTTCCATTATTATTTTTACTACTAAATATCTTGGATATTCTTTTACATCTTGAATTGTGTCATCAAATTATTCATTGGTACTTTTTTCTTCTTCAAATGTCAGAAGTTGTTCCATTATTATTTTTACTATTAAATATTTTGGATATTCTTTTACATCTTGAACTGTGTCATCAAATTATTCATTGGTACTTTCTTTCTCTTCAATTGTCAGAAGTTGTTTCATTATTATTTTTACTACTAAATATTTTGGATACTCTTTTACATCTTGAATTGTGTCATCAAATTATTCATTGGTACTTTCTTCTTCTTCAATTGTCAGAAGCTGTTCCATTATTATTTTTACTACTAAATATTTTGAATACTCTTTTACATCTCGAATTGTGTCATCAAATTATTCAGTGGTAATACAGCTTTGATGTACGGGGTGTTGATGCCACAACGCCCTCTAAGACTGGTACCGAAACTGAGCTAGCTGTTGTTTATCTGTTTGTATTAAAGAGTCGCTTATCAATATTGATTGTAGTTTGTGTTAATGTGCGGGGAATAATGGACGCATCGATCTTATTACGTCCGCATAGCCAAACAGTATTACATATAAACAATGGCAGGTAATAGCGTTTAAATTCCAATTAACGCATCATAAATTTCACAAGGTCCCCGGCACACAGAGGCGGCCAAACGGCCAAACTGACAAACACAAAGACCGCATACGCCTTCCACCACAAATCAAACTAATCAAAAGGCACAGTGCACACGACCATCGGCTGAAAACATTACGCCGCAATATGCTGAAACTGAAACTGGGGACACAGTACGCCTCCATTCCGATCCGATGTGTCGCTGTTGTCCGGTTTAATTCATCTATCCGCGAGGTAATAACAATAACAATTAGAGACGCGACCGCAAAGACCCGATGCAATAACGCAGTTGGTCGCAACGTGTTTGGCGATACAATTTCATCGACCGCGTCCAATTGGGCAATCATCCCGCAATAATTCCTGCCGGGAGGATCTTAAACAGTCGAAAGGAATCGCACACGGATGGGAGACACGTCGTTAAAATAGGTGTCTGGAGATCGTAAAGTATTGTGTCCGGCGTTCCGCCTCCAGAAAACCGACTCGCCGCCGAGAATTCACTACACACAAATTTCCACTAAAGATCATTTCCAACTTTTCTGCAGTCCGACCTTTAACCTTGCGCCATTGGACGTGACGCGAATCGAACGGTTATTGAATCTCTGGATTAGCACTTACGTTGTCCTCCTCTCAGGACACCTTTTTGGTCACTCGAACCACTTTTACATCTTGAGACGTGGCTCAAAACTGTTTATTGGTATTTTCGTCTTCTCTCATTGTCACAAATTGTTTTGAACACACTTTTACATCTTGAAATGTGTCATCAAGTTATTTATTCTTTTTCAGTTGTAAGACGTTTTTCTGTTATTATTTTTACTACTAAATATTTTGGACATTCTTTACATCTTGAACTGTGTTATCAATTTATTTATTGGTACTTTCTCCTTCTTTAATTGTCAGAAGTTGTTCCATTATTATTTTTACTTGTAAATATTTTGGATATTCTTTTACATTTTGAACTGTGTCATCAAATTATTCATTGGTACTTTCTTCTTCTTCAATTGTCAGAAGTTGTTCCAGTATTATTTTTACTACTAAATATTTTGGATATTCTTTTACATCTTGAACTGTGTCATCAAATTATTCATTGGTACTTTCTTCTTCTTCAATTGTCAGAAGTTGTTCCATTATTATTTTTACTACTAAATATTTTGGATACTCTTTTACATCTTGAATTGTGTCATCAAATTATCCATTGGTACTTTCTTCTTCTTCAATTGTCAGAAGTTGTTCCATTATTACTTTTACTACTAAATATTTTGGATACTCTTTTACATCTTGAACTGTGTCATCAAATTATTCATTGGTACTTTCTTCTTCTTCAATTGTCAGAAGTTGTTCCATTATTAGTTTTTACTACTAAATATTTTGGATACTCTTTTTTAAGCAATTCAAGAGAATTGTGTCATCAAATTATTCATTGATACTTTTTTCTTCTTCATTTATCATTTCATTTCATTATTTATTAACTTTTTCTACTTTTAATGTTATTACTGACAGAACTAAATGTGGAATAACACATTTAAAATTCTTTAACATCGTGAATTGTGTCACCAAATTATGAATTGATATGTTCTTCCTCCTTGATTGTTAGAAACTGTTACAGTGATACTTTTATTAGCAAAGATATTGTAAATTCAAAGTTGGGCAATGTAGAACAGTTCGTGCAAAGCAAACATTCGCCGCGAAGACAGACGGATCCGCAGTGTATCTTCCTGCACTGTTAACACAAGTTAAGACACACCCACACCAAGAGCACTAAACTTTTAAACACAACAAACAAACGGATTAACTCCGCAGCGAATTCGAGGGGCGATTTCTATTACTGCTCGACTTTCGCAAATCCCGCTTTAGGAAGGCTGCCGGTTAAATGTACCTGTTAGCGTCATGTTGTCAGGAAAATTAATTCCGTCTAGTCTCGACTTGTGCAACACACGTCAAGTATCGGATCGCGGTGCCGCATTGTATCGAGGAGAACAAAGCGGACGGATGCCGGATCGCCGACTTCTTTTGCCTGTGTCTTTATAAATTGGGTCTGGCAGCACAATAAGATTTACTCACTACGCTCCTTCGGAAAGAAACTCTTTTTATCCCTCCGCTTTCTTTGGCTGCTGTCTGGAGTGCATAAGATTTTGATTTCGGTTTAGGGCAAAGGAATTGGATGCTCCACTGAGGAAGCATCACTGTGAGTGTTTCAACAGGAAATTAATTTTGCTCATGTTCATGCTCAGTAATAAATTTCAGGGATTAATGTTTAAAATTGCAATATCTTGAACAAATTTAAACCAGTTAAGCAGGCAAAACAATCTGTATAACAGGAAATATTGGCCTGGGCTCATTGTTGCTCAGTGTTTGTTTAGTATAACAATAATATTAAACTATATTATTGTGTTGTTTGAAGTGCTGAAATAATTAATCAGTGGCTGCATATTCTGTAATTAGTAATATGGTTTAGTATTAATTTGCATTTAATCCGCGGCTTGTGATGTTTTTGTCCAACTTTTCAGTTGTTTGTTTTAATTAATTATCATTTAATAAAATAATAATGGAACGCAACACGGAGATGAAAGGGTCGGTGTTTAATGAAATTTCGATTGCAACGTTTATCGAGGGCATCAGGAAGTTTTCTGCAAGCCAGGCAAGACCATTACGGGCGACCTCCTCATCAATTTGCATGCCACATCGAACGCTAACTATTCGGCGACGTAAAAGTGACAGCACCACCATCCATTTACGCTGACACGGTAAGTTGAGTTTGACAGAAGCTGGCTGTGCTCTTGTGCCGTCCTCGAGCCAATTGTAAAGGCCCCGGTCCCGCTCCATTTCCTGCACTGTTTGAGTTCACGTCGGAAGTAAACGCCATAGTGTCTCTGGTCTGAGTAAACGGTTTCGGGCCGTAATTAATCGGACGCTGTCTTGTTTGATCGAAGACACGTTTTTGTATCGCTTGTTAACTTGTGCATCGGGATTATTCGACAAGGCTTTCGTTTCGTTCCCCCTCGAATTAATATCTGGGTCGAAAGCTCCCCCTGCTTTGAATATCTGGAGAACTTTTAATAAGCGTACGTAAACAATAGTTGGAGTTTCCATTTTTAAGCCCGTTCTCCTGCGCTCTTCTGGCATCTTCGAATCCCGAGAGCCTTTTCTATCCGGCACGACACTTGGAGACCGTTCAAGTAGACAGAGGTCCTTTTCTAAAACTCTTCTTGCCGCTCTATAGGGAACGTGTTGTTTTTTCTAAGAGCTTCAAGAGCTTTTGCATCGATAAAGGATAAAGCTCGTCGGGCCGCCGCCTGCCTTTTCACCTTTTGCTGCATGCTCGCAGGAATTTATGGCATTTGACTACCGCAAATCGACGTTTTCATTTTTAACTAACCAAATAACATAAACTAACTGTTGTGGCAATTCAAACACTTTTCAAGGATTTAATGTCGAAAGATAAACAGGATGAACAAAAGTTAGAACAGTTTTATGTTCATTAAAAGTACGCAGGATTAAATAAATATAAATTTCGATTGATCAAATCAACGTTTTCATTTTTAACTAACCAAATAACATGAAATTATTATTATGGCAATTCAACCAAAGTAAACACTTTTCAAGGATTTAATCTCGCAGTATAAACAGGATGAACAAAAGTGAGCGAATAGTTCTCTTTTTAATTAAAGCCCGACTGGAAACATTTCCCTTTTGCCGCCGTTAAAAAACACACGAAATTAAAGTTGGAAATTATGTATTTTCTTGGAACATGAGGTTTATTAAGCGGTCTCATCAGATACGGAGAGCCCCACAGATTTTGTATTGCCGCTCCAGGATCGTATTCTTGAAGAGGCGGCGTCACCTTAATGGAATCGTTACAATGTGTAAAGTAATAATTATAAAATCCAACGGGAAGTTTTTTAATGGTTCACAAAAAGAAAATAAAGTTCTGACAAAAGAGCCACAAACCCAACACTGATTGTGGTCGTAAAAGTTCCAACTCCTGATCTGTGCGATGGAACGCACAACTTTTCGGGGTAGCTAAGGGGTTGTCTTATACATTTTTTAATAATCCTTATCCTGCATAAATCTGTGCCGCTAACAAAGCATTAGAATATGAATTTTTAATTTTCAATCAGGTTTTAACGAGTTCCAAGAGTAAATAACCAACATTACAACAACTCAATTAAAACACAGGTTTACAAAGTTAATCATATCTCTTTGTTACGTATTACGTGGTTTAAATGTGTGCACATCTAGTTTAATATTAATCACGGCTACGGTGGGAGGTGGGTTTCTATAAGAATTAATTTTATGCACGCCAAATTAACTGAATTATGCTGAATATAATCCGTAATTTAAACTAAAACTTCATGAAAATTTGTAACTGAACGGTCAAATATTTGATTAAATGAAAAATTCACTTTAATTAGATAAACCTGGATATTAAGTTGAGCCAGCTTGAAACAGTCTGGTGGCCCAGACACAGCACCAAATGTCCTGGCAAAAAACTGATGAAATTTAAATAGCTTAACCCCCTACAAAAACTTAGTAACATATTCCAACCTGTGTAAACGACGGCTTGGGTACAATTAATAATGGAACACAGAGAAGGTAGATGTGCGACCTTCGTTTCCATCCAATTGACGACAGACTCCGGGCCTTAAAAGGGATCCAGATTAGTCGGGTTCGAGTGGAATGTGTGTGTGTGTGTAGATTATCGGAGCTTTCATGCAAAACCGTACATCAATTCGGTGCTCCTGGTGTAAAAATGCTTGAGTTTAATTTAATAATCCGGTGGTTCCCCGGCTGGGCTAATGAAGGACACCTCGGAGTGTTGTAGCAACACACACACACACACAATTGTCTTTGTCATCGGATCCGTGGGTCGGATACTGTTTATTAGCCGAATTCCATCGAATATAAGGGTGCGTTGTTGTTGTGTGGAAGAACCCTCGAGCCGGAGCACGGATTCAAGTTAAACGTGATGTTTATCATAAGAAGGTATGCACCGAACCGATGATATAATAGTATGCAATTATTAATATGCCGAATCCGCATACCGTAAACCGTAATATGCCGGATTCCAACCAGTCATCAATTATATTCTACGAGCTTTGGCTCTTGTGTATCTGGATCTGTCTGTGTGCGGGGCTCGTGTCTCATTTAAATTGACATCGGGAAAATATCCGCGGCATCATTTATTATGGAATGGAACTCCTGTGTGCCGCCCATGATAAATAATGTTTATAATAAATTATAGAATTGAACCATAGATTGCGAAATCAACATAAATCATAATTTTGATGCAATGAATGCGGTTTAATATTGCAAAGATCCCAACTTAGATTCCACTCATTGTGGAATGGAATTCATTTGAAATATCATCTCTGTAATTACCATTTTCTCCTAATGTAATGCAAATGTGCTTTATTTACATTATGCACGTTCACTATTCTATTCAATGTACACAAATTTAAATAAAATTGTAATTAAAAATTGACTTTAAAATAATTTAAGTCAATCAAAAATCAATTATGTATTTTTTGACTAATCAATTTTTTATGTAATTGCTGAAGTTTTATTATTTTATTTATTAATTAATATTGAACTTTCAGTTTTCTATCGTATAAAACTCCTGCAATCAATCAAAATTCAGTATTCAGTTATTTGGTTGAATTTTGATATTGTTAAAAAATATAAAACATTTTATTTTTATGAAAAATATGCAGGATTAAATAAATATAAATTTCGGTTGATTAAAAAACTGAAATATTTGCTCTTTTAAATATTTACACTCTAGTTTAACCTAATATTACGTTTTATCCTGCAAAAATATATACAAAATGTTTCTAAAATATATGAAAATCTAAATAAAATTTTTTGACCAAAAAAATACAGCTGTTTCTTGTTTCTCTCCAACATTTCCGTAACATTTGATTCAATCCTCATAATTGTACAGTGGCGTAGAGTCTGGGGTGTTCTCTTCTTTTTTTGCCCTATTTTCTACGCCACTGACTATTTTTTAATAGTATTAAGATTTTTATATATTTTGTATAACTTAGAAAAAAAAGGTGCTCTTGATTAATTTTGATTAACTGTATATATATATATATATATATATATATATATATATATATATATATATATATATATATATTGCAAGGTTACTAACTTTATTTATAAAAAAAAAGCAAAATAAAAGAGTTTATAGTAGAATTTGGATGTGTTTATTAAAAGTTTATAAAGTTAAACATAAATTTAGTTAAATATAAAATACAAATTTTGTTCTAATAATTATTTCTTTAGATAAATAGAAAATATATATTTAATATTAATTTTTAAAAAATAAATAATATTAAAGTGATATAATTTAAAGTTAGTTTTATGATGAATAGAAATCCTGCGAAAGCCAAAGTTTTAACAGATGAAATAATTTTAAATTACTGTAATTTATATATAATTTTATAAAATAATAAAATCCTCCAAGGTATACAAACTTTATTTTAACAAAACTGTATAAATAAAAAACGTTATTTAGGAGTGGAGTTTAACAGTATCATTATTAATAAAAATAAACTATAAGTGCCAATTTGTTTAAATTTTTATGAAAATAAATATAATTTATTTCAGTAAAAGATGTTGAAGAAACTCATATTTTATAAATTTTTATTAAATTTAATTTTATGGTGAATAAAAATCCTGAAAAAGCTGAAGTTTTAACAGATGAAATAATATTAAAATATTTTAATTTATATGCAATTTTATACATATTTTAACAAAAGAAGTATTTAAATAAATAGTCATTTAGTTTTAATATTTCAATTTTAATTATTATATTTATAAAGAATATATTTATTATTAAGTTTTAATAAATAAGTAAATTAAATTTAATTTTATGGTGAATAAAAATCCTGCTAAAGCTGTTCAACAAGTTTTAACAAAACAAAAGAAGTAATAGAGTGGAATTTAAATGTATTAATTAATGAATATCAACTTAAATTTGTATGTGTTAAAAATAATTTATTTTAGTTCAAAATGTAGAAAAAGTAAATAAAAAAATATTAAATAATCTCCTATGTATTTAATATTAATTTTTAAAAAATAAATGATATTAAACATGTATAATTTAAATCTAATTTTGTAATGAATAAAAATCCTGCAAAAGCTGAAATTTTAACAAGAAGTAAAAGAGTGGAATTTAAATGTATTTATTAATAAATATAATAAATTGAGTAAACAAAATAAAACTTGTGTGATATATTGTATGAAAATCGTAGAAAGTTGTTAAAATCGATTTACTATGTACTTTTAATGAACCGGTTTTATTAAACTCTTTTAAAACGTGTTATAGGCATTTGGAGCAATAAAGTTTTCGTTCAGGCCATGAAAGTTACATAAAGCGAAGCAGGAATAAAATCGATATCACGCAATAAATATGCTAACGGTAAATTAAAACCTTGTAACAGATAATGAACAATTTTACGGAGCCAAACCGTTTGGCAATTAGCCAGTTATGGAAAGTCGTAATTTATTCCCGAAAAGTGCGCGTCCCCCGAACGCGCTTTCCAATCAATCCGCGGCAATCGTCGACGACCGAACGCATTCGCGTAAAAGCTTTCCAAAATTACGTAATATCCTGCCCGAATAATCGGGCGCCGAGTGAAAAAAAAAAAAAGAAATGAACGCAATCATCTCAAAACTCTCGCAATTATTAGTGTAAATGAACGGCCGACGTGCCAATAAAGCGGTATGCGCGAGCGCTAACTTCCACCGAGCTTTCCCGGATAAATCCAGCCCCAGTTTAACCGTTGTCGAAGTGCAGTATCGGTGATTTCCACGGCTTTTCCCCCGGAGAAGGACGGCACGTGCGTCGCAGCGTCGCCGCGCCGAGGACCCCTTTCGAAAAATATCCGCTTTTGGGTTGAGGCACGCAAGATTTAGTGAGTGCCGGGGACGTAAACTGTGTCGACTTGACGTTGTGCAGGATTATTGCACAGGTAAACTTTATTCCTGCATATTAATCTTAACGTCCGCCAACCCGTCTCTAATTATTTAGCCCTCCGGAACGACTCAGGAGGTGGAAAAAATGGTTTAGGTTATGTTGCGTTCACGCAGAATGTGGTGCGTGAAAGCACTGACCCCTCCAACGGTTCTGAAGGCGCCGAATCTGAACGATCTTAACTGGGGGCGGCACGCAACCCTACCACTTTAATCCACATGTGTGCCTTATTAACAGTCGGATTGATTAACATGTTGTTTTCTTAAAAATTTAATTTATTAAATTGAATTCAATTTCAATTAAGCTTTATTGACACCTGAAGGGTTTAAACTAGCAAAGCTTAAAATGGTCCCGGCCCTTTCAATAACATAAATGTAGTGGAGTCCTAGATAAATAGTGGACGTTAATCCGTCCATCATATGGATATGTACCAAAGCCCGGCATAAAATCTCGCCGTTCTTCCAACGAACGCTTAACTAAACAGTTCTATTTACAAGTGGATTGCTTGAAATAATCCTGCTGACTTAATTCTTTATCTCGAAAGTACACTGCTTCGTTTAAGAAGACTTTCCCTGTAGTTGGCTTGATGTTTTTACCGCAGTAGCAAATTTTAAATTAATCTAAATAAAACTTGAATTGGCAAACGTAAAATTTATTTAATGAATATGTTGTAAATAATTATTTATCACCCTCGCGAAAGTTATTTACTTTTAATTACGTACGTCAATATGTTCGTGTATAAATATTGGAGCTAAATCGAGACTTATTTATTAATTATTTTTATGCACGGCCTCAGAATGAGTGCCTCAATTAAAATCGTAATAAATGCGGAAATTACAATTATAATTAGCCCCATTGCACCCCCAGTAATTAAAATATTACTGTGCCGCCGTATTAAATTCAGTGATTAACTTATTTTATTATTATTATTCACCTGAAATAAAACATTATGTGGGTCTAACAGTAATTAATTAATACATAATTAATATACCTGGACAAAACATTAATTTTAACAAATGAACCTCGTGATGAAGAAAGTTTTTTAACATTAAACATTGCTAGCGGGGAATACATTCCTATATAATTTCCATTTATGGAAATTATACACGGTAAGCACGCGAAACAAACTTTAAATCCGCTATTAGGATGAACGGTTGGTAATAAAGTTGGACAATTGTTAATGGAATATATACTAATGTGTAACACCCTCAATTTTTTCTTGTCATTGTTAGTTAAAAGGCAAAACTAACGTAAACTGAGCCAGATTTTATTGAAGTTTCAGTACAAAGCTTCATTGTAATATTTTCAAAGAGTTATTGGAAGACTTGTTGGGAATAACAGCTTCAACGGTCAATACTCCATTATTTCCAAGAGAACAAACCAAGTCTTCATTGTTCACCCCTTTGGGCAAAGTATATTGCCGTACGTATTCCTGGGTGGCCTTCTTCTTCCCGGATTTGTGTTCATGCTTGGCCATCACCTTCAAAACACCATCATCCGTCCTGATAACGATTTCTTCCGGTCTGTAGTCGGTCACGTCGAATTTGATGATCAACTTCCTGTGAGACCCACAGTTTTCGATCACAGGAGGGAAGTCGTGCTCCACTTCCGGCAACTTTTCAAATGTTGGGAATTTTGGAAACTTACGTAAAGGAAAAACTGGTTTTTCGAAGCCGATGAATTCGCTGGTGGACATGCTGGAAAAATTTTTCATTACATCTTTCAGGTGTTGCACCCTCTCTTTGAAATAGAAGGCGTTCTGCTGCATCAATTCGTTTTGTTCCAGTTCGGGGAATTCAGGGGGTAGAAAGTTTTCGGCTGGAACCATTTTAGTGGCTCAAATGTAACTTAGTAATTTTGAAGTTTATCTATAAAAATGACAATGTCATTCTTAACCTTGATGGAATAAACTATATTTTTTGGTTTTAGGAAGTCTATGACCTTTAAAAGGGGTAGTACCACTAGTGGTAATAGTAGGTTAGTTCCCAAAGGAAGAAGAAATATGAAAGTTTTAAATTATCATATTACTTCATAGCTATTATAGTTTTGTAACTTATGGTTACCATATTTGGAACCATTTTAACTGTACACAGATTAAGACAAGAATTTTATATTGAGAATTTATGATTTATTAATAAAACGAGTTACAAAATTAAACATATCTACAAACATGTTTCATAAACAGCCCATTACTTTGATTTATCTTTAAGAGTCGGTATATTTTTGTCTTCAGCGGAAGGAACATCAGCTTCGACGGTCAAAACGCCATTTTTATCAAAAGAAGTCTGCAGAGTATCAAGTTTCACGTTCTTAGGAAGTAGATATTGCCTGTGGTACTCCTTATAAAGCATGCTGTTGTCACTTTTTTGAGTATGTTTGGCCTGGACTTTCAGCAAATTGTTTTCGGTTATGATTTGCACCTCCTCCGGCTTAAATTGGCTGACATCAAACACCAACTTGAACTTTTTGGGGTCGGTTTGTTCAGTTAACGAACAATTGCTAGTCTCTTGAATAGTTTTGATGTGTTTTTCGATGTCAGTGAAGCCCTTGAAGAAGTTTGTGAAGAAGTTATTGGAAAGCATGTCCACTTCCTTTTCCAGCTTCTTGAAGTGATCCTGCAATTCATCTTTGACCTTTTTTACTGCGCCGTTTTTATCATTCAAGTGGGGGACAAGGCTTTTAACACTTTTGCCGGAGCGAGACATTCTTACTGGTTATTGATTTAGAGTAACTTCAAATGGCAATGACATACGTCAAACTTATAAGACAGAAATAAAAAGCGGAAACGTGTTTTATTAAAATGAATTACGAGTAGCACATTGGCAAAATATTATTTCAACTTCCGTTTACCCTTAATTGGGGGTATGATTCCTTCAACCATTAAAGTACCATCATCACGAAGGGATACATGCAACGTATCAGTCCTGACACCCTTAGGTAAAACGATTTCCCTGCTGAATTCCCTGAACGACTTATTTTTGCCCGACTTGAGGTCGTGTCGTGCGTAAACCCTCACTACGTGGTCATCTGTGTTGACCACAATCTCGTCCGGTCTGAAGCCTCGCACGTCGAATATCATTTTTAATCGCTTGTTTGGACCATCCTGTTCGATTATCGGAAATATATCGGTTTCTTTCAGTTGTAGACGTGTCCCAGTTAGCACCTCCCATTCGCGTTTCCTTAAGGCCTTGTATTTTTTTTCGATTTCCGTGAAGGCGGAGAATAAGCTTTCGAAAAAGTCGTAAAGTGAGTCGCTTGAAGGCAATTTAATGTCTTCTTGGGATTCCCCAACGTAACTGGTTGATTTTTTTGTTACGTGCTTCAGGTGTTGGTCATCATCATCATCGCTGTCGTCACTTGACGACACCTCTCGCTTTAATCTTTTGGCTACCCTGGGCATTTTGTTGGATTAATTTTTACTGGTTATTAATTTGGTTAAATTTAGACGAATGTGTCATGAGTGATGGATGATTACAACCATGGTTACATCAGCAATTTTATCTGAGGGTATTTAAATAACTTGATTGTTGAGGAAATGAATGGCGTTGATTATCTGCACTTTAATCGATAAAATGAAGAGATCTTCTGTACATTTATCTCCTTTTTAATGCTTAAATTTGTGGTGTGGGGATGTTATTTACAAACACGAGTGCAGCAGGAAAAAACGCCGTAATTTCCGTTATAAATTCCAAAGTAACTCAATTTTCTTGTGCCTTTATTACCCCTACGCAGCAATTGGAATTGAATGGTAGCACATTAAAAAAGGTCAAGGCAACAACCTAATACACATGTAGCCCCGTAAAATCCGTAAACACTGATCCCAAAAGATTTAGGCAGCCGTTATTGTTGAATTATAATCCCCAACGAGCCGACAAACGTAAACGTATTTCAACCGGGGAGTATCTTGAATTTTTAATGGTCCGGGACGGGAATTAGCATCCACTGCGAACGGACGGAATAGTTCGATGATTTTGTAACATTGTTTAAGTAAAGAACGAATTAGCAGGAGGACTATAAACATGCATTTAGTTCGATTTAAAGCGGCCGTAAACTGTTGCTTTTAGATTTTACGAGCTTTGCTCTTAACAATTTTAACATGATTTGTTATGTATGCTCCTCTGCAGTCATACGTAAGTACGAATGATATAATTGACTACAATGAAGCCTGAAAGTTAAAACGGGACGAACGTATAATAAAATTTCGTTTTAGTCTTTTTTCCTTCGTCGACGAATAATGCAGTTAAGACCTTGCGACAAATAGTCATACTAAACCTCATTTATATTTCTGTCAACGCAATTTTTAGCAAATTAGGAAACGTACTCAGCGAAATTGGGGGAGGATATTTGTATAAACGAATAAAATGGAAAGAATGAACGGTTCTTGAATATCTAATATAATTATGTGCCGGAGCCATTTAAGTGAATTAAGTAAGTAGTTTATCTTATTTAATACTCATTTTGTCGTGGGTATGAACGTCGGAGAATGTCATTAACGTTCGATAAATAAAAACGTCGATTCCGGATTAAAATCATGGCACAAAACCTGAAGGCACCTGTTCCTTATTACAATAATGTGCTAGTGGAACGGAAGGAAATGAAAATTCCCATGTTGATTTATTACAATTGCTCAAACATCTGATACTAATGTTTTTCGGAGTTCTGTTCCATTTCGCAGTTGCCGAACGGCGAATTATTACGTTTTAAGATTATCCCCGGCATTCATTGTAAAAAATTGATTCACGTCCCGCGTATAAAAGTCATTGATTGAGCGCGGCAAAGACAATTCGGGACGAGAAATGTGAAGACCCATTTTGGAACGGATCAGGAGTATCGGGGCCCATTTAAACCGGCTCAAATAAACCGCTCCGCCAATAAATTTCATTGTCACGAATAAAAGTCAATGGAACACGTCCCCGTTCGAGCCCCACTTTTTATTTAAACCCCAGTTCCACTTATTAATCAAGCTTTTAAATGAAATTAGTTTTGAAGCATTGAAATTCATTTACGATTGAAAACTAACAGCGGACTTATTACGAACTTCTTAAACGGCCGAACCAATTGGTCGTTTTTTCTTTTGCCCCCGGAGTTATTCTTTCGACTTAGCAAACTTCCGAACTAGATTTTTTATGGACGTAATTACTTAATTGTTCGGGGGGAAATCGGGTTTCTTCTGTCTGTATGTTGCTTTTATTTGAAATTCAGATGAAATCTTTCAGCTTCAGCATTACTCCGGAGTCGGGCTGCGTTTTTAATTTACAGAAATTAAACTTTAATAGTTTCACTTTGATATAACGTGGTTATTTAAAAATTAATTAAACAGCTAGTAAAAATCCCCGCCTTTATCTAATTAGTTTAATTAAGTTTATAAGGTAAAATTTTACGAGAGCCACCATAAAATAATACGGTACAATTCAGGATTTATTTCGCAGCAAATATTATATTTAATGGGAATGATGGAAACTGGTTTTTTAATAAACCTAAATTTCCTGGCTCGAAATTAATATTTTAGCTGTGTGTCTGAACGGCAAATAAAACGTCGTCGCCATTCGAATAAAAGCGGAGGCGTTAAATTCGATTTGTATGCAATGCGAACTGTTATCAGAAATGACAGACAGTCTTTTCCTCGCTAATATTAAACATCAAATATTCGATTAGGTATTCTTTATGTTCAAGAAGCGCTTCGTGACAAAAACGGGGGGAGGAAAACGTTTTTCAATAAAAATATATTTTGGTCTAATAATACTGATTCGTGACAAAACACCGTTGCTCCAACATGCGAATATTATTCGCGAGATGTGCACAATCGAATCAATTTATGTAAATAACTCGAAGGGGCCGATTCACGGATCCAGTGCAGCCTTCCTTGACCGGCGGCCGGCGAAGGGGTGGCCCCGGGGGCGGCCGGAACGTTGCGGGCGTTCATTAGGAAAGTTTATCGATGTAGTGGCTGAAATTATTATGGGTCTATAAAAGCTTATGGGATCGGGCGAACGTGGCGTACATGCGAAGTTGGAAAAGTGGCGGCAGATAAGGGTCGACAAGTGAACCGGTCCGAGGCCCTTGCGTCCGAAATCTGCGGCCCGCACGCCAGCCTCGTAAAACTACGCGGCACGGCGCCCCGACGCCGAATTTGTATGGTTCGTAAGTTGGTGATCGGCCGAGGAAATCTTCGGGATTAATTTCCCACCACGGTCGTCCCGTAAAGAACGTGTAAAATAATTTTGGGTGGCGGCGACCCACGGTCGTTCCATCTTGAGCAGGAAGGCACAAAGAATCTAAAGAATGTAAAAGCATCTGAAAAATCTGAAAAATCTGAAGGATCTAAAGAACCTAAAAAATCTAAAGAATCTAAAAAATCTAAAGAATCTAAAGAATCTAAAGAATCTAAGGAATCTGAAGAATCTGAAAAATCTGAAAAATCTGAAAAATCTGAAAAATCTGAAAAATCTGAAGAATCTGAAGAATATAAAGATTGTAAAGAATCTCAGGATCTAAAGAATTTAAAAAATTTGAAGTTTGAAAAATATGAAAAATCTGAAAAATTATAAGAATCTGAAAAATGTAAAGAATCTAAAGAATTTGAATAATCTGAAGAATCTGACAAATCTAAAGAATCTAAAAAATCTAAAGAATCTTGAAAATCTGAACATTTAGAAAAAACTGGAAAAATTGAAATATCTGAAGAATCTGACACATGGAAAGAATGTAAAGAATCTGAAGAATGTAAAGAATCTCAAGATCTGAAGAATATGAAGAATAAAGAATTTAAACAATCTGAAAAATTTGTAAAATCTGAAGAATGTGAAGAATGTAAAGAATTTGAAGAATGTAAATAATATAAAAATGTAAAGAATGTAAAATATGTAAAGAATGTAAAGAATCAATGTGAATAATCTATAGAATTTGAAGAATGTAAAGAAATTAAACAATGTAAAAAATTGGAAATTATTTATAACAAATTTAGAGGAGGACTTTAGTCTAAGAAGAAGAAATTTATATTAAGATATAACATTTACAATGAAAGTGCACTTTTTTCTCTCTTGATAAAGTTTACCATAACGACAATACAATAACCTACTTTTGTTCAAATCAAAAGACAATATAAATTTTATTGGGATTCCGTGAAGGAAACCGTCTGCCAAAGTTGCATGTCACTAAAAAATAATTTATCGTAATACCGGGGGTATAAAAGAAAATAAAACTCGCACCGAGAATATAAAACATTTTCGATTCCATTTTGCATGCCTGACGCGATAAAATCTCAGGAGGACCTATATTTTTTAAATTAGCCTGGATTGATTGTCTTTCCCCGTTCTGAGACGTTGTGGTTTTATTCAATATCAAATTTCTTAAATAAAATCAATTAGAAACTTCAGTTTTTTTGGCAAATTATGTTAAAAATACCGAAAGCTTAGAGCTTAAAGCTTTATAATGTTAAATGCTTTGACTTAACTGGATGAAATAACGTAAACGTTTGAAGTTATTTCCATTGAAACAGCTGCAATAAGGATTTGTCTTGGATTTAATATCGCTAATGAAACTATAAATATAGTTAGCATTCACTTGTACCGTAGCTTGGTAAATATTGTCGCACAATAAACAAGGTTGTAATGCCAAAGCATCGGATCCAAACGTGGAACTCATCATTTTTGTTTGTCTGCGTAGATGAGGATTCAATTTTCCTTTAGAAACCCTCCTCCGCATTAGTTAGTATATCACTCCGGTTTAATCTAACTTGTAATAATATGGTTTGTTACGTAAACTTCAATAAATTACATTCGCTCCAGGTATGCATCCCGCAACTTGGAAGCCAACCTACTTTACGTAAATAATGCCCGGATTTATTGTACAACATGCTCGTGCATTCACATCAACTATACTCGACTCGTTCTTGTTGTTGTGATATTAAACAATGATTTCTGTGCCATTCAATTAACTGATTTTATTGGAGGAGACAAAACGATTGGACTAAATCCAAACATAACAGTTTGTACAGCACTAAAATCGGCTTACAGCCAATAATTGGTCTTCGAAATGGTTTTCAATTTTCTCCGGGAATTACATATTTTAAAATTGAAAGAATAATATTATCCCATCGAAAGTCTAATTGCCGATGCGGGCTAAAATAAGCCGCGCTCAAAGAATATTGATATAAGAATATTAAAAAATCAATCGGCTCGTTATTAGTTTTCCGGGATTTAGCAAAAAAGGAGGAGCGAGATGGTTTTCTATTTGCTTATTTGATTCTGAGGTTCTTACATTATTCAGCTCCGAATTAATTGAATTTTCACAAAAGTACCTTCGACCAAATTAATTTCGGACCGGGTATTTAATTTGTTTTATATTTTTGCACAAAATGAAACTTCCTTTCATTCCAAAAGGCGGCTTTTGGCTATATAATTAAATAAGGATTTATTTTTAGCTTTTATTAGGTTCGAAGTATTTATCGAGTGAAGCTCCTGCGTTCATAAATTTTTATTTGCATTCTTGGCGTCTCGCATACTCTCACGAGAGGCCCAAAAAAACATTGTCGTACATCTGTAGTTTACGATTGTTATCGATGGAAGGCTTATACGCGTAATATCAACTTCCAACCATCGTGACATTCGAGCCCGAGAAGAAAATAAGCAAGAGACACCAACAAAAGCTCTCAATAAGAGCCTCATGTATAATAAACCATCTATGAAATTCGCATTTTGAGAAATCCCATATAGGGAACAGCAGACACAATGCTGGTCTGGCACGGAGACAGAATTGACATCCTGTCAATGGATGATGCGTGAGAATGCCACGCATTGAGGCAATTTAATCTGATTTTATTCTAACGGAGCTTATTATGTTCACTGTTGGAAAAGCTTCTCACAAAATTACCGATGAATATCTTCATAACGTTACTCAGGGGTGTTTGTTGTGTATTGTTGTAGTAAACGTTTGAAGTTTAATTGAGTACCTTTGATGTTTCTACGTCTTGGAACGAGAAATTATAAACTGGAAGAATGTCTAGTGAACATACAAATCGACAATGGCATTGTGAAACCCGAGACTGTCTCTCGATTTACTGTCGTCACATTTGTACGATGTGTCGGACATCGACGATGACACATACCATCGGCGGAATAAATCTAAAGTGCACGTTTTAAACGAATACGTGGCGCAGAGAAATGTTTTACTTAAAACAAACATTCTTTCCGTTCCTTCACTTAAAGCAACACACATAAATATTAACGGGAAAAAACTTAAAAGGATCTTACGACAATATTCGTGATTGTTGTGTTTTGAAACATAAAAGGATAATAAACTGAAGCTAATACGTGCCCCAATTTAGTTCTGAGAGCGCAACACACAAGCTGATCATTTTGTAGTCGACCCTCTTTAGGTTTTATCGCGTTCCTGAACACATTTGTGACACACTGGTTTAAATTGAAATGAACACTTTTGGAGAGCAAACTTTTCTCTTAAATATTAATTTGCTTTCAGATATGTTAGGGTACTTTTACATGCCACAAAGAAGCTGTGGTAATATTTTATACCAGTGTTAAAATAATCGATGGATTCTCCAAAATTTACCCTGATAATCAGATTTATCAATAAAAGTAACAATTGAACCTAAAATCTTATATCTTTTGTGACAAGTGTCCTTTTTTTTCTATAGCTAAATAAAACTTTTATGATAAGAGCCTTTTTCTTCTAAATTTCTCAAAGTAAAAGTTTTGTTTTAATATATTTCTATATTCAAATAAAACTTCTGTGATAACAGTCTTTTTCTTCTAAATTTTTCAAGTCAGAAGGTTTGTTTTATACTTAAATAAAACTTTTATGACAAAAGTCCTTTTCTTCTAAATTTGTTATAATTTTTTTCAAAGTAAAAGCTTTGTTTTATTATTTTTCTATACATAAATAAAACGTCTATGATAATAGTCCTTTTCTTCTAAAATTATCATAATTTTTTTCAAAGTAAAAGCTTTGTTTTAATATTTTTCTATTCCTAAATAAAACTTTTATGACAAGAGACTTTTTCTTGTTTTAATATTTTTCTATACCTAAATAAAACTTTTATTACAAGAGACTTTTTCTTGAAAATCTATTATAATCTTTCTCAAAGTAAAAGCTTTGTTTTAATATTTTTAAGTACATAAATAAAACTTTTACGGCCTTTTCTTATAAATTTGTTATAAATTTTCTCAAAGAAAAATTAATTAATTTCTAATTAAAACTAAATTTGTTTTCAAAGCAAATGCGAAGGGTATATAAAAAACTCAATATTCAATTGATTCAACAAAGACATTTGATGCCAAAATCAAAATTATGGAAACACTTCGAGGGTAATTGGTCAACGATTCTGGGTCAGCTTAAGTGTGAGCCCCTCAGTTAATTGGCCAATTAGTAAGTGTCCAGCATTGAAACCTGCCCCATTCAAATACCTAAAAGTTCCTTCTAATTAACAAAAATATGAATCCACCCTCAACTTTGAATTTTAGATTTAGATATTGGGCAACAACTGAAAGCAAATAGAGTTTCCAAATAGTGTTTGTACTCGACATTTACGTACACCTACGCAATTTCGTTGAAATGTGAAATTAACATCAGTCGTCGGGCAAAAGGTCGTTGAATTTTTGAATAATTAACGGCTAGTCTGTCGTCATTGTTTATTTTTAATTATGACACCGGGAAAGTTTACCCAAGCCGGATCTGAAAATATTTACTCTCCTCTCGGTCACTGATTGTGAATAAAAATGAACTTTTTAAATGAATTCAAGTTGGCTTTTAAAGAAAAAGATTTAAGACATTTTATTGAATATTATATTAGTGTGGATATTTGGGTTTGTTAACGGTATTAAAGAAGACACAGCGAGGTGACCGAAAAGGGAATTGCAGCTGAATTATGAATGAACTGGGGGAATGTTTTAGTTCCAGCCTTGTGCCATCAAATGCTGTTGTTATTGGAAATTTTGTAATGGAGCAAAGTAATATAATCCATTTTATATCCGATCCCAAATTGATGGGAATCAAAGGTAGTAATAAAGGTAGTAATAAATCTAATGATGTCGCCATGGAAGGCGATCCAACATTAATAGCCGATAATTTCAATTATTTTGTAACAAATGGAGCCACCAAATTAATTTCATTGTTATCGCAACGCAATACAACAAATGGAATCAACAAAATCACTTTAGTGCATGTAAAAGCTGTTAACAACCCAGTGATTTGAATGTATAACTTTAATTAACTGAACAAACATTGTTTGTTTAATATACTAAATTTAAACTAACACCCACTGATGTGGTTACCCATACAAGACAATTTCGTAATCAATTAACTATTATAGTTTTGAACAAACAGCGCGTGTAAATTGTTTTTAATTAATTGGCTGAAAATGCCCGTTTTCCGTCTAGTTTCGGGAAGATAGTGAAGATAGTTTGCAGGCTCCGTACGTATGGGTTTGGTGCACATTTAAATCGAGACGTGGCACGCTCATCCAGCCCTAATCGTCTTAAGAACCATAACGAAACCAAGGTGAAACAATTACCAATCCCGGGCCGCCTCGTCTGCATACCGTAAGCCGTCGAATCCTCGACATATCCTTAAGGCCGGGATTCCTTTATGCGGACCGGAGCGCGAAACGGTCTCCCAGTAAATATCAAAGCGAACGAACTGCACACAATTCCGGGCCTTATTCCCGTTAAATATAGTGGAGCGCTCGAAAGTGTGGCGCAATGCGGCAGCTTTCCTACCTTGACTAGACGTCGGGCTTTGGGGTTGCGAGCTTTCATTTTTCGCGCGCCGGCTTCGGACGAAACGGTGCGATCTTGGTTTGGCGGATATCAATGGAATTGACGACGGTGTAAATACCGTGTTGCAACACTTCATAAAACCTACTTTGCTCCCGCTCCGGCTCCTTACTCCTTACTCCTTACTCCTTACTCCTTTTAACCACCTGCAAGGGTAACTTCCTTGAGGCCATAATATATCTTTGCCGGGGTGATTCTGCGTTGGTTCTTTCAGGCGGAATTCAAACAAAAGGCCGCTTAAACGGTGATGACTAACCAAAAGTAAACGGAACGTGGATTAAGCAACATTATCGTCTGCAAAATGCATCCTCCACAGCAAACAATACGAGTATTTGCATAGATAAAAGGTTGGATGCATGTAATCACTTGAGCATACTTCATATGCTGCAAACTTAATTCCGTCGTCGCGGTTAAAGGTGCGACGTACAAATTGCACGATTCCGAAGAATGTATTAGACGCTCCCCGAGCAACTATAGAGCCGCAACAAAGTGTTCAAGTTTATTTTTATGTACGAGATCCATTGATAAATTCTATTTTAGCTCTGCACGTGGAAGACCTCATCCCATGTTACCTCTTACCACTTTAATATTAATTCTTTCTGTATGAGTTGTCATTTTAGACAATGTCCTGTCTCTATCTCAGTATTACATACTTCATATTTAACATTTCAGTATTTTATATTTCACATTTCAACATTCAAATTTCATATTTCATACTTCACATTTGACTATTTCATGTTTCATATTTCATATTTCGAATGTCTAATTTCATTATTTCATATTTTAGTATTTCAGTACTTCATTATTTCAGTATTTTAGTATTTCAGTATTTATTTCAGTATTTCAGTATTTGTATATTTCAGTATTTCAGTATTTCATTATTTATTTCAGTATTTCAGTGTTTTAGTATTGCATTATTTCAGTATTTCAATATTTTAGTATTTCAATATTTAAATATTTATTTTAGTTTTCCAGTATTTCAATATTTCAGTATATTTATTTGAGTATTTCAGTGTGTTAGTATTGCAGTATTTCAGTATTTCAATATTTCAGTATTTCAGTATTTCAGTATTTCAGTATTTCAGTATTTCAGTATTTCAGTATTTCAATATTTCAATATTTCAATATTTCAATATTTCAATATTTCAATATTTCAGTATTCCAGTATTTCAGTATTTCAGATTTCAGATTTTGGTATTTCAGTATTTTAGTATTTATTTGAGTATTTCAGTATTTATTTTAGTATTTCAGTGTTTTAGTATTGCAGTATTTCAGTATTTCAATATTTCAATATTTTAGTATTTCAATATTTGAGTATTTCAGTATTTGAGTATTTTAGTATTTATTTCAGAATTTCAGTATTTATTTCAGTATTTCAGTATTATTTCAGTATTTTAGTATTTCAATATTTTAGTATTTCAGTATTTATTTTAGTTTTCCAGTATTTCAATGTTTCAGTATTTCAGTATAATTATTTGAGTATTTCAGTGTGTTAGTATTTCAGTATTTTAGTATTTATTTGAGCATTTCAGTATTTATTTTAGTATTTCAGTGTTTCAGTATTGCAGTATTTCAGTATTTCAATATTTCAATATTTCAATATTTTAGTATTTCAATATTTGAGTATTTTCAGTATTTATTTTAGTATTTTAGTGTTTCAGTATTTCAGTATTTCAATATTTTAGTATTCCAGTATTTCAGTATTTCAGATTTCAAAATTCATATTTCAGATTTGAGATTTGAGATTTCAGCTTTCATATTAACAGAGTGATCAAGTTTTTTTTATTTCCCCAGTTCATAGATAAATTCTATTGTGAACCTACATGTGGAAGACCTCATCCCAGGTTATTTACTCCTTCAATGTTAATTCGTCGTTTATAAGTAATCATTTTAAACAATGTCCCATCGGCCAACCAATAAATGCACGTCGGCTCATTGCACTAGTAAAATTAATCAAGGAAACTATCCAAGAAGCAAACCAACTTGACAATTGCATCAGTTCACCGCGGGGTTTGACATCCAAGTGCGACCCTCTTCATTCCAATTATGGAAGATGCAGTTCGGGTCCTTTCCTGGCCCCGGCTTTCTTAATGAAAGCCACTCGGAGCCCATAAACAATATTACACGAGCAATATGTTATTCAGGTTGGAGTCCATTCAATGGCGGCGGTGCTTAGTGCCCGGAGTTAATTAATATATTAATCTAGACAAGGTGGACCGCCACTCGTAACTCACACAAAAGGTGCACCACTTCCGGGAGACGGTGTTGGGCTTTAGTCTCAGGGCGAATCCTTTTCGTTTTTAATCTTGGGCTAAGACAATTCAAACAACGGGATTAAGTTGCTAAGCCTCGAACTAATAGACCTATTAACACTGGCAGATAATTTTCCCTTAGAACAAACAAAACAACAGTGCCGCCCCCGATTCCGGTTAGGTGAATTTGTAAATAATTAATCGCCAAACTCGAACAAACTTATTTGGCAACATAAATTGCACCGGACGCCGTTTAAAACGGGGTATTACAATGCAGTTTTCGACCAAGACAACAAAGACCCCGGCCAGGTAAATTGGCGGAGGCACCGGAACCGATACAAGCGACTAACACCGTTGCATATGAATATCAAATAAGCCCGGGCCAATTCAACGGAACACAATGCGTGTAATTGGTTGAACGGAGCCTTCGCTCAGTTGTTTGGCCCCAATTTCCATTCCGGGGGCGAATGTGGAGTTGTGTTTCAATCTAAACCTTATCGTCGACTTCATGAGCGGTGTCGGTTCGTGGATGCACTCGCACCGAAGGCAAATTGAGCCTCGAATCAATTTTGACCCTAATTCGAACTGCTGCACGCATTATTTACTTATTTGCTACATGTACAGTTTACACCCACCAGTAGTAATTTAAAGAGAAGAGACTAGACAGTTTCAAAATTCTGATTGCTTTTAGAATATAATGACAATTAAAGATAATTAAAAATACTATTCTTCATATCCTTTAAAATTCAAATCTGTAAAAATCTCGACAAAAGTACAATTAAATAAAAATTCCTATTGGAAGTTTCTTCTGGCTAGAACAAGAAAAGAATAAGAAAGATTCGCACGTCCTCCAAGTAAACTAGCAATTTATTGGCGTTCATATCGTTTTATCGAACACATAAGTTCGCATCGAATCAAAAATTGCTTACGTTAGCCTAATCTCGCGGACGAACGTGCCGAAATTTACCACCAAAGAACGGGTGCATTATTAACGGCGAAACGGAATGAAATATTCGAGTGTGGGGCACTTGTATGCACGTACAGAGAACGGAGAATTGGGCATCGTACATTCCACTTTGTATACCTTCTGCTTAGTTAGCTGATCCAACTTTCAAGAAAATATAAAGAGTCTTGCGGTGATAAATAAATTAGAACTACTTTGCTTAGTTTGCCGGGGGCATTAAATTGTTTTGGCAAAAAAGTGCGGACGAACGCGACTGCGGCGCAGCCAGCCAACGGAAATTTATTTCTACTGTGTTTAACTCATGAATTTTTTAGTTGGATGATAGTTGGGCCGTTCTACTTTTCCTTCTAGATGAACTGTTCTTGTTGTAACAATGTATGAATTTAAATATTTAAATTCTGAAAAGTTGCTCAGCTCTGCACTCCTCCTTCATAATTTATTATTGTTTAATTTTCACCGTCTTAACATCAAATCATTTATTTAGCTGTTCTCATTAAAAGGACGGTAAAAATTGTAAAACTAGTCCCCGAGGATACCATACAATCCTTGTAGGAATGTTTGCGGGTTAGTTAAAAGCACAAACCGAATGAGCTCAGTCTTGAATAATCAATCTTTGTCGGTGCCTCGAAACTATCATCAAGTAGCGGTGAATGTAATCTAATTATAAATTGTAGTTTCCAGATTTCTGCAACGAATGCACCAGACAAGTTTAAATTATTGTTATTTCATAGGACACCGTGTGATTTATGAACTCCACACACACACACACAAGTTCCATTTTTGTATCAACACCTCATGAATACACAAACCAAAATTGAAAATAGTATTGTAACATTGTGGCGTAATTTAATTTGATAAAGTTTCTATACAAATTCGTGTATAAATCAGCTGGCTGGGACTTGCCTCCAGAACAACACAAACTACTTTAAATGATGGAACGGCCGGGGCCGTAACGGCCGAACGGTCGCTACCCCAATTATTCCATAAATTTTCCAAAATAATGTAGTCAAAACCCGGTGAAAATTCATACACATTAACGCCTTAGTTTGGCGACTGTCCGTTGGACACAAGACATTAAATTTCCGCAGGATCCTGCAATGCGCCCCGGTCCTGCGGTCGGCAATCTGCTCGCCTACGGCTTATTCTGATTTATCAGGCCCGATTGCTGTGTATCTTCAAATATTATTCAAATTGATGCGATAAACCGGATCAATCTGCTCCTCGGAATGGCACGTACTAAATTACTAATGTTTTCCATGTCTGGATGGAATAAATCTTCCATCCTTTCCCCGTGCACTTACTAACAACTTTGTTAACACACATTTATTGTGTCTAGTTTGCTTTAAATGAGCCTGTTTAATCAAAGCTTAACTCCATACCAGAGTTCTTCACATAAAACAAATATCTTATAGTTTATAATTTATTTAAGTAAATATAATTAATACTTATATTTTTAGCAAAAATTCTTAAGAATTAAATAGTTTTAATTTAATTTTGTTCAATTTCTGATAATAATTTTCCAAATTTAAGAATAATTTTATATTTAAATAATAATTCCTGCTCATAGCAGGATATATTTTTTACTAGAATATTACCCAATGATAAAGTTTTCAGCTTTGAACTGTGGAAAAGTTTGGCTTCATTGTTTGTGTGACCAAAGGTTGAGTACGTGAAAATAAAAATGTTTTTCAGTGAAAATCGAAATAATAGTGTTTTAGTGGACCGAAATGTTAGTGTATAAAATGTGGAACACCATAAATAAGTTGCTCACAGCATGCAAATGAAGGTAAAAGGTTGCTTTTTATGAAGTTCATAACTTTCCTTGGAGTGCAATATTAACATACATTTTTCATTTAGTTTATACATATAAATATTTAAATATCGAGGAAAATATAAGTTGGGAAATTTATGAATATTTAACGCCCGAGCTTGGATTCCTCCACTCCAATTTATCGACTGAAAGTGGGTCAAGACGAAATGAATTTACAGCCTCTGGTAAATTTTATAAAATCTCTAGTCAATTGCTGTTGGATATTGAGTGTCGTAAATATTATAACTTGTTTCTTTCCGATGTGCCTTTGATGTGCCATCATAAAGATGTGGCCGGGCATTAGTTCAAAAGATACAAACATAATTCCACCTTCAACCAAAAGGACCGAAGTGAGTAAATTAATTAAAGATTTTTGTTCAGCAACGAAAATCAACATCAAATATTGTAATTAGTAATTTGTACAAAAACAAAGTTCAAAGTGAGCCGGATCGCTGTGTACCTCGCCGTTTTTCACGCTCTGGGCCACTCTTGCTCATTTTGTCCTTGTCTTTTGGCGAGTTTGTAAATTTCAGGCTCCGCACAAAGACAGTAAAGTATTCGGTCTGTGCGGTCAGGGCGACTTAACTGTTGAATAAGCTCGGTTCAACGCGTGCTCGGGAAAGCTTGTAAACGACAGCCGCACCACGTGACAACTGATGAGGGTCCTTTGAACACACTTAACTGTATACAATGATGGAAAAAAGTAACAAGATATAAATGCCCTCCCGCCCGCGCAACCACTCCCATCCTCTGATGCGATTTGGACCGGGATCTCTGTTTATTCTCGTTAGCAACGCGGCGAGATTTTTCGTGAAAATTTAATAAGAAAACCGGATAGTTGGCCGGGTAATCCCGGCGAAGAGTCAAGTGCCCGCCGCATATATTTATAATATTCAATTTAGCCAGACATTTAGTAATGCACACAAGGAACAGGCAAAAGGAGAAGGAATGAAGTTTCGTGTCAGGTGAGATGCAAAGTTTGATTTACTCCTTTAATAACAAAACTGCCAACAGACACAGGTAAATATTTCAGAACGCTGAAAGTTAGTTACTCCCATTTCCGGGTGTCAGGGCTCAAAACGGGTGATCATAGGTCCTGAAATGGTCACTCTTCGTCTTTCCATCAACCAATGACTTTAATTTTCTTAAAAGGCATAAGTAAGGAGTCTATATTTTATGATTTTTGAGTTTTTTAATCAAAAATACCTGTAGAATATTGAAGAATAATTTTTATATTGACTACAACATTTAATTTATTTATTTTCGGGTGTCAGGGTTAAAAATAGGTCATTATAGGTCCTGAAATGGTCACTTTTCATTTTCCCATCAACCAATGACTTTAATTTTCATAAAAGATATAAGTAAGGAGTCTATATTTGATGACTTTTGAGTTTTTTAATCAAAAATACCTGTAGAATATTGAAGAATAATTTTTATATTGACTAGAACGTTTAATTTATTTATTTTCGGGTGCCAGGGTTAAAAATAGGTGATTATAGGTCCTGAAATGGTCACTTTTCATTTTCCCATCAACCAATAACTGTAATCTTCATAAAAGGCATAAGTAAGGAGTCTATATTTGATGATTTTTGAGTTTTTTAATCAAAACTACCTGTGTAATACCTCGACTAGAATGTTTATTATATTAAATTTTATTTATTGAAAATAAGTGTGAAAAAAGCGAAAGACCATTTAGTGTGTAATGTGAAGTTGGACGTCTGGCAAAGTGCAAAAAAATTGGCAGCATCGACAGAGAAAAAGGAAAGAGGCAACGGTCGGCAATAGCGTGGAACAATCAAAAGGGCCGACGTATTGGATATGACATGTGAAAGGATTGTTCCGTTTCTCTTATTTCGTTAGCGAGTCCTGCTAAATGATTTCGGAAACAATAAAGTGAAGTTTGGCAAACTTAAATTACTGTGCCGGAAATGCCACTAAACAATAACAGATTTAACTGCTGAAGTGAATTTTCGGATTAACTGCTTACGAAACGTTTAGTGCTCCCCCGGAGTTTCACATTCTCCGGATTTTTGACGATTCGTAATTAGAATATGGGGGGCGTATTTAATTACGCGAACGAGATGTCGGATGTGGGATCGAAAACGAGGATTAATAATGAGCTTAAAAGTTTATCTAAACTACAATTACTTGCTCGTGAAATTGCCAAGGATTAAACACACACACACACAAATACGTCATAAATTTATTAACTCCGTTCCGAATAGTCGCAACAAAATGATTTATCAATAAATAAGGTCTCACCGCTGATATCTCCCGACAGGACCGGGGTAGTCTTCATGAAATCGTGGCCACGTTAAAAATGACATGTGTGCGTGATAAATTACGGACTCGTGACCGGAATTTTAATATTATTTAAATCCGTGTGTTTAGCCTTCATGTCGTTTGTAATATTGTGGTGGTTCTTGTTTCCCCAACTTTTCAAATTTCAACTTTTAAGCCTCGAAACTAATTTCGGTTTTTTCCGAATGGGAATTAATTTTGACAGGGGCATTAATTAAAATCATTTTTATTCACTGCGGAGACAAACATCAGGAAACTGTTGAAGACTTTTGTTGGGCTAATAATACGGGAGTATTTTCTCGTTCATTATTTCCATTAAGTCGACAAACAAAAGAGGCAAATTGACTAAATCAAATTAAAAATTTAGTTGTTTTTACTTATTTATTTGTTCGTTATGAAGTGAACGTTGTAAACAAGACAGAATACTCCATTTTGGTTTCGTTAATTATTTTTGATAGATACGATAAACAACTTTCTCAAACCTATTTAAATATTTTTTGACAAATAACACATTTTTAATATGTACAAAATAAATCTAAATATACAAGGTGTTTATAAAATGGATGGTCAAAATTTGTTGTACTATTGAAGTGAAATTTATTTGCTTTAAAAGATTAATTTTAGTACTACAAACATTTAAAATATGTCACGATGAAAATATATGATTTCATGAACTTTTACTATTCGACAAAATAATAATTACCTCGTACAAATAACTCAAATTAAATATTTTTAATAAAAGTAATTAAAATATAAAAAAAACATGGGATTCTTTTATTTAGATTTTCTTCATTATTGTACAGGTTTTAAGTGCCTCCACCCAATTTAAAAACACCTCGTATATTTAAAAAATTACAATCAAATTAGGAACACTGGGAGTAAATATGTTTAGTATATACTAATTAATTTACTTACTGATTTAATTAATAGACTAGACATACCTGAAAAAAAAAATAATAAAAAAATTGTAAAATTAAATAAAATTTATACAGAATAAATTGTTAAAAAATAGAAAGCGTTCGATAAGGGTTAATAAATAAGTTATAATAAAATTTATATTAATCAAATAAATAAAATGAAATTAAAAATGCATAATTAAATTTAATTTCAGCACAGTTATGCATATTTTGTTTTAAATTAAGTTTATATAAAATAATAAATATGAATTTTTATATTTTTGAAATATTGTGGAAATGAAATTTATTTGCTTTAAAAGATTAATTTTAATACTACAAACATTTAAAATATGCCAGGATGTAAAACACTGTAAAAATATATGATTTCATGAACTTTTACTATTCTACAAAAATAATAATTACCTTGTTCAAATAACTGAAATTAAATACTTTTATATAAAAATTAATTAAAAAATACAACTCTATAAATATTCTGTGAAATATGTGATAAAAATGTAGGTACTTTTTTATTAAATATTTAAATTATTAAAATAAATGGCTGTAAAATATGTGGAATTTATAACCCAAATAAAACTAAAACATGCTCCCAATAAATTTTATAATATATAAATGTTTTTTTATTTAATTTTAATAACACGGGTGAACGGAGCAAAATTAAAACCAAAAAAAAACAACATGGAGGAAACAAATTAAAGCAATAATTAGATTTTATTCGCATGCGGGGCCGTAATGGCAAAAGAGGAGTTGATCAAAACGTGGCAATTCAGGAGTAATTAACAATAACATGCCGGATAGCAGTATAATATCGTTCCAAATAACGATATTTTGAAACATGTTAAATTTTAAGTGCGGGTAAGCGTTCGCCGTGTTGAATTTAAATCATTATGTGTTTATTGTTTCGAGCAAGTCCTTGAAGTGCCTGAGAGCGGCTTAATGCGAAATAAGGGCACCAAACGGTATAAAATTACACAGATAATGAAGCTCTTTAACGTATTTCTGTAATTGTTTCCCGACATTCAGACGTATTATAAGGGCATTACCGAAACAAAAACGCCCGAAAGTAAAGCCTCTGTATAGGTGTACTTTAAAATGCGATCTCTAATTAAATTAAGGCAGATTAGAATAAATGTCCCATATGAAAGGGGGCACGAAATATAAATCACGTTAATTAAAATGTTTTCGTCTTATTAAAAAGGTCGACGCCGCCGACGCCGACGACAAGGGAAGGTTGGAAGAGGTTGGAAGAGGTCGGGAGCGTCAAAGCAACAACAAATTAATTGCTTAAAACGCGCCTTATCGGCGACTTTTCACTTTTCCGCCGACGCGTCACTAATAAAAGATCAAATTGCATTTCGCAAACGCGAATTCCCAAATTGAATCGAGACAAAAGTCTCGCCCGGAGTCCGCTGCGACGCCGCATTTTATGGACTCCGCTGCGACTGAATTATTTATATTTAAATTGTAACATGTACATTTCGGATACGCGAATGCATAAATTTCGCGTCAGAAATCCCCGTTATTACTCAATTTAGGGCCGACAGGAGCAGATGTCAGAACAGCTACTTTCGTGCGACTATTTGCGTTCGATATGGCGTGTTTTCCAAATAAAACCGTGTTTACGTAACGAAATTTAAAATAAAAGCCGTGTCTGTGCTAAAGGATGACACGTTTCTAAGCGACGTTTTCTCCCTCAAAAAAATGGGACGAGATGAATTTTCAGATGGATGGCAACAATCAAAAAGAATTCATTCTTTTAAAAAGTATATCATAACTATAACTGAATTTTTAAATTGGTTTAAAACAATAAAAAATATTAAATAAAACAATTTACGTTTATTTTATCAAAAATATTGTTGTAATTAAAATTAGCTTTAAAGAAATTTATAGAACTTACTTCATTAGGATCAAGAATTAACAAATACAACAATATCTTCATCACTTCCAACTTATTTAATAGTTTTTAAAGATTATCTTGTGTTATATTCAATATAAACTATTTAATAATACAAATATTGAATGGGAAAAATAGGAAACACTATTGTTAAAAATAAATTAAGGAATACTGGTCATAAATATTGTTTATGAGTGACGTGTCCTCCCTCAACAGAATAGATTTTTAGATGGGTTTTAAAACAATCAGAAAAGAAAGAGTACCTAAATTTATTTCGGATGGAGAATTTGCACTTAAAACCGTCCATAAAAATCGTACAAGGAAAGATAATGTTAACTATTTATTTTTTATCTTGATTCAGGAAAGTGCCATCCTTAATGTCTCAATCACGTTCTCGACAATAAAGGTTTATGAGATGCACGATTTATGAACTGTTCCTTCATAAACCTCCTCAGAAAATCAGATTCGGCCATTTGTTTAGAAAATTCTGTCGTAAATTTAACCGGGCATAAACACAATAGAGTTACGGTGACAAAATTTATCATCATTTTCATTATAATTTATGTGTCGGCGGATGCGGATGTGCGGGATAATGAATTTTCTGGATGTGTTTTACAATGCCATAAAAGTCGGGCCCGAACTTATGTCACTCGAAGTATCACAGTCGATAGAGCGGCAAACTAAGATGCGGAATTAATAGAGACGGATGAAGCTACATTAGTTTGTTTCCCGGAGTTTCTAGACCAGAAATTCCTAATGGATCAAATTTATTATCGGTGTTCCCTTCTATGAATTCGTTTTGTATTCGCAACTTTGGACCGGTACAACTTTTTGCTTTGTTTCGTTCACTTGCAATTAAATTTCATTGGTGTAGACCAACATTTGTGTTGCAACAGCAAATGGATGAAAATCGACGCTAACCAACAATTTACTACTTCCTGGTTTTGCTTTTAGGATGTTACAAACTTTCACAATCTTTATTGAATTAATTTGTTGGTTATCATGTTCCTGAAAACCTGAAATTTATTGGAATAAGTGGCAGGACGGCGGGTTTAAATATTAATCGGCAACTTTTGGAAGTTTTTCATTATCCTGTAACACAATCACTAATTTCCATACATCAAGCAGCTTCCCAACCTTCATCACGGCCGCATCCCTACGCATCCTTTGAAGGGCGTTTAAAATTCAGACGACAAAAAACCGCATCCACGTCGTTTCAATTTAAGTTTGTGCCTCCGTTTCTATATTTATAAATTCTCTCTGCGCCATGAATTTTCAACTTTACAGCGCGGAGATAATGGAATAATTTTCTTTTGTGGTTAAATGCTCAAATATTTCCGGGTTTATGAATAAATTATTTTCGCAGCTGGCGTCAATGTATTATTGTGTGTTCGCTGTTTATCTTATTTTAATTACCCATTCCTTGAAAGCTTTTGTCGAATTTCCCTTTTCCACATTTTTCTCTCGTGTCTATTCTGCAATTTTAATGTTGAAACAATAACCATAATTTTGTTTGTTTGTCTGGTGAAGAATTAATGTTTTTTAAAGACGACTTTATATATGTTTCTTGTGTTATTGGTACACAACTCACAGAAGCAATAACACATACATTGTACCAACGTTATCCTTTACCAGACAACATGAAACTGCAACGATATTACATATTTTATTAGTTGCAATAACTATATGTAGTCGTACGTTTCTGTCGCACGAAATACCTGAATCTAACTGAAAGTATGCTTTAAACTTGTTACTACACACAAATAATAGTTTCTACTTGAATTATTAATATTTTTCAGATTCACAACCATTAAGTAACCTAATCACTTCAAACTTAAAACGCTTTTTATGCCCCCTTCGCGGGGTGTGCACGACCCCCAAATTATATTATAACTGCCGTTTTACAACTCAATTTCAAACTGAGAACACATTAAATATGGCTGATATAGTTTGAAAGGCTCCGTCGAAATTAATTGGTGAACGTTGAACGACTTTAATAAAGACTTTGTATCGTTTTTGCTAGGGGTAATAAAATAATCATTATCATCCTCGCCGAGTCGTTTTTTTCCTTCATTTTGTTAGGTAATTTTCGTGCTAATTAAAGGATTAATCAATTATCCCCCCCCCAAGCAAGTATATTGTGTTTATGTTGAAAATCGTCCATAATTAATAAATTGATAGATGATTTATTTTTATTAGCTTATACGGGTATATAAGGGTACACAAAGGATCTCGTAAGGCCCGTAATTAAAATCTGAAAATGACGGCTCATCATAAATATTTTTTATGCGATAACTTGGAAAAACTTGAAATGCCCAAACCTACTTAATTATTCATTAAATTTTTGTCACAAGAAAATTAAATTATGAAGGAATTAATTAATCACGGCAGAATTTGGAAATCCTTCAGATGGCGCGTGACTTAATCCCGATCGAAATGCAAATTAGTCCTAATCCTCCGAGGAGTCTCAACTTTTTAATTGAAATACGTCGATACAACAACAAGCAAGTTTTTAATCTCGAAAACTTAACCATAAACTCACCCATTTGGTGATGAATTTAAGGATATTGTGGATGTTGGCAAATATCTTGTCTCCCTGGGAGTCATTGTAGTAAACCGTGTGTACTTTTATTTTACTTTAAATCGATCACAGTTGCCTGCAAAAGCAATTCTATAAAAATTTTATAGGTTAATGCCGCTTTTATTGCCCCATATATTCCTTATCGAATAATAGAAATGTATCGAATAATTTTGTGTGGAAATTGCATCCATTTTCGGAAGCATTTACTTCTGAATTAACATACGTCATTCTTGAATTCAATATTATGCTCAGTTTGCTTTTATGGCTTGAAGACCGGAAAATGGAACAGATCCGGTGATTTTAAAGAAATTAATATTCTCATGTTTTCCGTTTCGTTTGTTTCCAAGTTGACGGGGCCTATGATAATTTAAATGCATATAAAACAAGACAATGCGCTGTTCTTCGGTTCGAAAGCGGCGTCTTTTTGTTGTGTTCCGTTCGAATCGTTCAGCAACCCTTTGTTTTACCGAAAATAATTAACAGCCCCTTATAATTAATTACTCGCTCTTTGATTTAATTATTTCCATGAATTTATAAACGAGATTGTTCCAGACTAACGTTGATTTTATACATGATTAAACGGGGATTTGAATTTGTTAGGTCCGATGGAAAAACTGGAACACCAAAGTGTGGTACAGTACTTTGCTTTGTTTTCAAGCTGTCAGGATTCTTTTCAGATTTTTAATGAAAAGAGGAGGAAGTGGCAAAATCTTCTTTGATTCATCAACATTTAAAGCTTAATGAGTAAATTCTGTACATTTCTTTGAAACAGACGAATTTTTTTTTATTATTCTCTCCCACTCAAAAATCTTGATAGATTTTATTATGTATTACACATGATAATCTTTAAGAACTCTATAAAATGAGTAGGAATTAAAAACTTGATTAAAGAAGTAGAAAGTAATGAAGATATTCTTGTATTTATCAATTCTTGAACCTAATGAGGCAAATTTTTTAAATTCCTTTAAGCTTGATATAATTTTTATTACTCCATTCTATTCTACACAAAAATTTTGATAGATTATATTGAGTATAACACACGACCATCCTTAAAAACTTGATTAAATAAGTAGAAAGTAATGAAGATATTCTTGTATTTATCGATTCTTGAACCTAATTAAGCAAATTCTTTAAATTCCTTTAAACTTAATATAATTTTTATTACTCTATTCTATTCTACACAAAAATTTTGATAGATTATATTGAGTATAACACACGATAATCCTTAAAAACTTGATTAAATAAGTAGAAAGTAATGAAGATATTCTTGTATTTATCAATTCTTGAACCTAATTAAGCAAATTCTTTAAATTCCTTTAAACTTAATATAATTTTTATTACTCCATTCTATTCTACACAAAAATTTTGATAGATTATATTGAGAATAACACACGATAATCCTTAAAAACTTGATTAAATAAGTAGAAAGTAATGAAGATATTCTTGTATTTATCAATTCTTGAACCTAATTAAGCAAATTCTTTAAATTCCTTTAAACTTAATATAATTTTTATTACTCCATTCTATTCTACACAAAAATTTTGATAGATTATATTGAGTATAACACACGACAATCCTTAAAAACTTGATTAAATAAGTAGGAAGTGTTGATGATATTGTTGTGTTTAACAATTCTTGAACCTAATGAGGCAAATTCCTTAAATTACTTTAAAGTTAAACAGAAAGTGGAGTATAATATACAATAATCAATACTAAATAATATTTGTGATCACTTAGACCGTCAGTACGTAGAGTATAAAAGCTGATTTGATATTGTCGAAAAGTAATCAGCTTATTACAAGTTGAATTACGTATATCAATGCCTAATAGGATTTGCACAAGACCCAAAATAACATAATTACAAGTTCGAAAATTCATTATGTGATTAGACGGCGCACAACTTTGTCTAACAAGAACAAAGTGAAGCCGGGAGATAAGATATTAGGTTCGGAAGTGCTAAGCTACTTCGGACGACTCAAATTCGATTTCTGACACATTCCTCGCCAAACAAAACATCCCATTCCATTTATTGCGTCGAAAAAAAAGTAACCAGAGAAGATAAATCGCACATCCAATTCATCAAAGAGGAAAAAATTGAATGGGCTTTTGAGTTTAGTAACATTGAACGGCGGACCAAAACCAATAACAACATTCCACAGCGTGGGTGCCGTTGATATTTGCAGAGTGCATCAGCCACACAACCTCAAATAACAATAAACCGAGTCTAATTACCGGAAAGCAAAATAGTGTCGACACTAAAGCGTCAATTGGCCGTAACAGACGAATTTATACCGGGCCTTCGCCACTTAATTATCCCACAGTAATTCCTTCTTTCGGTTTTGGGCTGTGCGAAAATGTAAACTGGTGCGAAACGCTCTCGTTCTTATTCTATTATATTTGGCGTTTGCGTATCCCCTTTCAGGCAACGGTACATTAGTCCGAATGGAAACCGGCGCCGAAATAAAGTAATAGAGGGAGAGGCACAATTACTGGCCTATTTGCATATTGCTTGTTGAATAATTTGCCGGAAAAATTAACACAGATGCTAATAATCTTTCCGAATTCCTCCTCTGACAGTTGGCATTTGAGATTTCGTATTCGCTCGGTGTTTTAATGAAATTAAAAATGCCGTTTAACTTTATTTTCATTAAATTAATATATCTTTATCTTTTAATAAAGCTTGAGAACGAGCTGGCGACGAGTTGCAGCGCCCATTTTAATATCATTCAAATTTCCTTCACGGCCGCCTTATTAAAATCCCTCTCGTCTGTCTTTGTTGCAACCGTGAATAACTCCGATCAATTTTTAGGTAAGTTGTGCCACCTTAAACTACGGCACTAAATGTGACGCACTCGACGTCGGGAAGTTCGCACGCTGGCGCCGAGTTGTAAAGTCAAAGTAACTCGGTGAGTGTTTTGAGTTGTCGAGTGTGCCTCAGGTATCTCCCAGGACCCGCCATTTATCCTTCCATAAATCCCGGCATTGTCTGTTGTCTCGAGAGAGGACGCAACTATATGGATACAATGAAAAACACTTTCTCCCGCCTTGTTTTGACAACTCCAATTATAGCGGCCTGTTTCAATATTGTCTTTTATTAATGGATTTTTTTTATCTCGACGGGTTGGTTGTGTGGTGTTTAGCGGGTTGGAAATTAAGAAAAATATTTGCTCCGCACACAACAAGGTCGTGCTGTAATAATTCGAGGATCTTGATTCCGAGGGGGATCTTCATCAAAGAATTATTAATTATGTACTTCTTTTTCCCATTATTTATCGTTCAAATCAACAGGATTAAAATATAAATTATTGAAATAGTATCCAATTAATTTAATGAGCAAATTGAAAGAGTTTAATATTGTTCAATTAATTTGTATAAGTAAATTTTACATTATTTTTTTCTCATTTTTTATTACAAGTCAAAGGAAAGAAATTATTAAAATAGTATTGAATTAAATTAATCATCTAAGGAGTTTCCACAATAAATTTGTTAAAGACTTTTAAATATTATTCCTCCTTCCTATTATTACTTATTAATACACGAATAGAAACAAATATAAGCAAATTATTAAAGTACAATCAAAGAGCATGTTATTGAATCAAATTAACAATCAAAAAAGGTTTAAGACTTCTAAATTGATCTAAAATTAATCTGTATTTCTATTATTAATTATTAAAACAAGAAAAAAGTAAATGGAAACAAGTTATTGAGTTCTATCGATTCAAATTCACATTCAAAAAGTTTAAGACTTCTCAATTGATCCAAAATTAATCTGTATTCCCATTATTAATTATTAATACAAGAAAAAAAGTAAATGGAAGCAAGTTAATGAAGTTCTGTCGATTCAAATTGACATTCAAGAGGTTTAAGACTTCTCATTTGATCCAAAATTAATCTGTATTCATATTATTAATTATTAATACAAGAAAAAAAGTAAATTGAAGCAAGTTATTGAAGTTCTATCGATTCAAATTGACAATCAAAGAGGTTTATGACTTCTAAATTGATCTACATTAATCTGTATTCCCATTATTAATTATTAATACAAGAAAAAAAGTAAATAGGAACAAGTCATTGAAGTTCTATCGATTCAATTTGACATTCAAGAGGTTTAAGGTTCTAAATTGATCCAAATTAATCTGTATTCACATTATTAATTATTAATACAAGAAAAAAAAGTAAATTGACGCAAGTTATTGAAGTTCTATTGATTCAAATTGACAATCAAAGAGGTTTAACACTTCTAAATGGATCCAAATTAATCTGTATTCTCATCATTAATTATTAATGCAAGAAAAAAAGTAAATAGAAGCAAGTTACTGAAGTTCTGTCGGTTCTAATTGACAATCAAAGAGGTTCAAGACTTTTAAATTGATTCAAATAAATCTGTATTTCCATTATTAATTATTAATACAAGAAAAAAAATAAATGGAAGCAAGTTATTGAAGTTCTATCGATTCAAATTGACGATCAGTGTGATTTAAGACTTCTAAATTGATCCAAAATTAATCTGTATTCTACTGATACAAGAAAAAAAAAAACAAATGAAAATAAATTATAAAAATACTGTCGAATCAAATTAATATCAAAGAAAGAAGACTTCTAAATTCATCAAAAACTAATTTGCTAATTAATCTGACGAATCAAATAATAGTAATAAAAGAAAAAGGAGTTGTACTCAGAAAAAGGTGGTCTGTAGAAAAAAATAAATTGAATCTGTCAACATACAAAAAATGAAAGAACAAAACAATCGTCATTTAATAATTCGCAGCTGAAATTAGTCATGTTGAAACGTTTGTCACCAGTATCAAACGTTCCAGGAAGGAAACGGCACGAAAACCCCGTCGCGAACCTAATTGTCGCCAATGCAAAGATAACGGGGTGCACGGAAATAAATTATGAGATCGGGGGGACGTGGGGACGAATATTTGTGCCTAATCCGAGTATATCATAAGCATTTTACGACTCGTTACATGCCGAATTGCGATAGGGGTCCGGAACTATGCAACAATCCGGGAATGAACACTGTGGGGTGTGTGTGTGTGTACAGATTTCCCTAATCCCTCACAAATCCTTCCATAAATTTCCCAGATTTTATGTAGTTAAAACTGTTGGAATAAAAAACCACAGACGGAGCAATCATTGTCTCCAATGGGCGCCCCGAGGCGTGTCATTAACGGACAGTCGACTCTTGACACGGTCCCAAATAGCTGACACCTTCGACTGCGATCCTAATTTAGTGCGGGGTCCCTCCTCCATCTCCCATCCCGCTCTGCCGGCATCCGCCAAGATTAATCCGGACGCCGCAACGGCGGGAATAAGAGAAAGACCGACCGAATTTAGTTCACGAGGGTCCGCGTTATTTTCAGCCGAGTTATTATCGGTCTGAACTTACAGTGCCTAATTGGCTGATAAGAATGCGGAGTTCGTACTTGTCCGGAAACCTCTAATTCCGCTCCGGGCGTCTCAGTCGACCCGACCGAAACTTCGCACTACAATTGCCCCTTCTTTTCGGCCGCCGCAAATGCATCTCCACATGGAGACTCGGTTGATGGTGATGGGTGTAATTCGAACTGGCAGCTCAGCATGCAAAATTGATTCGTTGCACAAAGACAAATTCGATTTGGGGCGGTCGTTTTTGTGAGGAACGTTGACATGACGCAGTGAATGTATTAAATGTCATCAGTTATTCCATATTACTGCAGCCAATAATCCCCAAGGACGAACTGCGGACCGCTATTACAACCTGTTAATGAACAATTACGGCGGGTTAGATTGACCCACTGCATATTAAAGCATACGGTAATGCGATTGTAACTGATGATGCACCGATGTGCACGAAAAATCCATCCGAATCATGCCACTAAAAACTTTTTTTTTCAGTGTGAATTTGAACGTACCAGGCTCCAGCTTCCGGGTCTTAAACAGGGGGGAAGAAAGAGAAGTTTCTCCCCCGAGCACCTTTCAGGCGGTTTCGTTAGTATGTTTGGTTTGGGCCCGTCATATTTCACGGTTTCCGCGTCTAATACAAACACATGGGGGAGGGGCGGTCCCTCACACCGACCGCCATGGGGGTCATTAGGCGTCCTAAGAACGGGGGGGATGCTTAATTAATTTGAATTAATGCCAGGTGTGAACGGTGTATTAATGTGAATTAGTGTCGGCCTCTTACCTAGCCTGCGGTTTGTGATGTTTCATCGGGGGTGGCTTATTAAAAAGCTGATTTTTTCCTTGTTTGTTTGTTTCCAAGTTGGAGATAAATGGGGCCTAATTTGTTGACACGTCCTTCTAAGTTGTTTGTTGGGGAAAGTGGCTAATGCAGCAGATTTAATTGTTCACACATAAGTGATAAAGTAACAAAGTTTCCTTCGAGGAAAAAAGTGGGAGAAGCGTTCCCAGGTACAATGGGCTTAATTCGGGAAAGGAAGCAAACTTTAAATGAGCAAGTTTGCAAACAGACACATATAATTTAATTAAACCGGTGGCAAGACATTGCAGAGCTAATAAATCAAATAGACAAGCTCGTTACACGGCAGTCCACGGGAGAGTAACCTATAATAATTAAGGTTAAAATAAGAGCCATTATGCTAAAGTAGCTCCGTGCTTAACCCCGGGTTTCCATTGACTACGCCGCCATTTTCCACGACAAGAACAAATTATAACTGGATAAACCTTCTTCTACACTTTTAATCTTGGTTAAGGATCTTTGCATTGTGATTTAAAAATGTCAATTAACTCTCTAAAGGTATCCCAAGATATAAATTGCTTCTTTCAAAAAAGGTAATTGGATACTCCAGTCAAACTTACACTTTTAGTGACAATGTAAGGGGGAGCTTACACAAAAATCAAAAGACAAAACAATTTTACAGCAGCACTTGACTAAAAAATGAAATGAAAACGCGACGCCTAAATAATAAATCCAGCAGGATATTAATAATAAATGTAATACTTTAAAAGGAAACGAGAGTCGGACCGAGATAATTTGATAATTCGAAAATAAGTTGGACTGGCACAGGCAAAAAAAGCAAACTCAATTCCGATTTGGTATTTGTCACCTAAAAGTTTACGTTTTTATTAATGTGACAGTAATCAGATTATGTCCCCGGCTTTAAAACACTGACTCAGTTAATCCTTAAAGGATTTAAAAGGTTTAATTTTGCACTAATAGATGTTTTAAAGTTATTACTTACATATTCACAGACCAAACTCATCCAAATAAAAAACCTCTTAGAAAAATTGGATATCTTTTTCCTCCAATATGCTTTTGGAAGTCCCTCGGGGGAGTAATAAATAATCGGATATCGTTGCAGGGCGTTGTTTGATTCCGTCTTAAAACAATACAACAATTTGCCGGTCGTGCCCGTCATAAATCTGTCACCGGCGTTCGTACGCAGCCCTTATGGCGGCTCTGAAAAGGGGTATTAGTGGTTTTACGGCAGATTTGCATCTGAGAAGTTGGCGGCAATGCGTTCCGCACGTCCCTCAGGATATTTCGCAATGTCGGCTACACAGTTGCGAATCTTCTGAGGCGCAGATTTACGAGCCGAGTTAACTGCTCCATCGATAATGTCGTTTGTGCTCAGCCATTACGATCTCCCGATTAACTTATTTAACGTGCGAGAACTGCTGTTTGGTAATTTATTAACGGTATTGTGGTACGGGCGTGTTCTTTGGGCGCATTAATTCGATGCGGGGCGCGAAAACGACTTATTCCTTAATGTGCGATGGATCGGGGACGATTATGCGGCCTCCCCGTTTTGCTCACGAGTTATTGTTGAAGATTTTGGTATTAGGTTGATAAATATTGGCGTCAAAGTCAAAGGAAAACTGACATTATACTCAATGACGACTTTGTCTTACTAACTGTAAAGGCTCAGGAAATGGAGGACGTAGATCAACTGGTCCAATTTTAATAAAAATTAGTTTTCAAATGAAGACAAAACATTATTTCGAAGACATTTTGCGTGTCACACTCTGTTTTACACAATTTTTGAAGGGTTAAACTCAGCATTCACTTCCCCATTTTTAAGTTTAAAGGATTCTTTTGTTTGTCATAAATGTCTTAGAGGAGTGCCAATTTTAATAGTCTGAGTTTTATAAGGAACGAATTATTGGCTTCAAATGATGATGGATGATAAACTCCACTTGAAGTACTGACTGGTACTCTCGGAGAGAGCAAAGTTTCTTACCATACCAAGTTTTTATTGTAGAATTTAGTCCTTACATCCCTAATTTTCGCCTTCAAAATGAGTGTTTCCAACATTTAGATGTAAATTTCTTGCCATACTTCAAAATTCAGCCCACCTCCGTCAATCTTATTGGTGATGTTGGTCAATATATACAATATTTTGTTTGAAATTTTATTTATTACACCATAAATAAGTGATATTTTTACACCACCAGGTCAGAAGGGAGCTCCCTCATGGACTAGACCAGTTTCGCCTTCGTTTAAATGAAGTTTCCCCACATTACCGCTGCAGACGTAAAAAAGTGAAAAAAGACAAAATTGCATGCATCCTCTGTGGTGTTTAGCGGTTGGAAACACGCTTCGGTCCTCGCCTGTTCTCGAATTCATTTCGGAACATGACTAGCATTTTCACTTTGCCGCGGCAACAATTCCTCAAGGGGTTTCCGGCCTTTGATGTTTACCTTTTTAATTGGCCGTGTTTACTTTCCATCGACGGCCAAATATTGATACGTCAGGTCCGGATTTGACGAGCCTAAAGCCGGAACTAGCTATCAAAGGGACTGTTTGTGATTTGTTCGGTGGATGAGCCAAAGGAGCTGGTTAATCAGATAAATCATCAGGAGGAAAAAATGAACAATGTTGGGAATCAATCGACGTGTGCCCGGGCAAATATTAATCGAAGGTTTTACCTAAAATAAACACATCCGGATAGCCATTAGCCGTCCGGGCAATAGGTACACATACAATCTGGCCGTAAGTTTGCTATATTATCATTTATGTTATCGGTACCGTAAACACACGGGCCTAATTGCATATTGGTACAGTAAGTAAGCGCTTGTTTGGCTACCCCCAACGTCAGACAACCCCCGGCAAACGTTTATATACGTGATTTGCCTTCGCCTCCGACCGGAAACCGTGTTTGTCTTTTCTGATTTTTATCCGATCAGTTTCCTTTGATTGAGGCCTCGGGGCCACATTAAATTAAACCCCACCGCTAGACCGCTAGATCAATGAATTTAGTGGCACCGTGTAATTTTACTTTCAATACCCGGCTACGAATTACACGTTACACATAAAACAAAATTAATGAATTGCAAAACTGTCGTGAGTTAAAAAGCCATATCAGATTGCGTGACAACGCTGAAATATACTACTACAAATATAATTACGTTCGCAGAACTTGACCTAAATGTGTGTCACAGAAAATTCGCCGGTAAAAGCTGAGCCTCCTCCTTATGGACCGTTTCGTCCTTAGAGATTAACGATAACACTTTGCATGTATATGGAACACTTTCAGAGGCACCGTAAAAGAGTAAACGTTTCAGGTTTTTATAATTTAGTTAGTGTGACAAGTTATAAAATTTCAAACATAATTATAATTAAAACTGGAAGGAACAAATAAGTTTAAGAACCCCCATTAATTAAAAGTTTAAGATCCCTGACAATCAAGATGTAATTTCCAAAAACTTCTCAGTGAACATATTCAAGGAGGGAAAATAATCAAGTTTAAATTTGGTTATCTGTGAATTTATTGAGCGCACTTTCGACAGGGAAATATTTATGGTTCAATTCAGGTCCTTTATTACCTTCAGATATTTAAATTAACAGAAGTGTCTCGGAATCGCCTCAAACTTTATTTGCACGGGTTCATTAAACGTGATATTGAGACAAACACTGTTACCCGGATTTATTCGCTGCAACCCGGAATTTATGCTGGAATTAAGCTTGTGCAATTGAATAATTATTTAGATGCCGTTTCCAGCATCCATTGTGCGGCGCAACAATACTATATTTACCTGTCATTGTTCTCGATTCGTTTCCCGTCCAAATTTACGTCCAGGAAAAATATTTAAACAACCCACTTTGCCGGGAATTAAGTGGTAATGAAAATTGCAGGAAGCCACTATCAAATTCAATTATTGTTGCTATTTAATAGAGTAGTCTGGTAAATTTTTAATGAACTGCTTCGTGTGTGCTTCAGTTTCATTTCGTGTACCTCTGTGTCTGTTCGGATGATGTTAGATTCACTCTAAAAGTTGTAAATTGCAATTTTTAGTTTGGGAACACCTGAAAAGTTGTAAATTGCAATGTTCAGGTTGAAAATACGATACAGACTACGTTTATATTGTAAAATACGGAGCTTACATAAATGAGATTTTTTTAAAACTTGCTTCGTCTGCATATTTATAAAAATAAACTTATAGGCTGGCGCTACTCGATAATAGATGGCGCCACTGATTAATTTTTTAATTTTACTATTATTTTGATGAAATTCCGTTAACTTGGGGAACAAAACTTATGGCAAATGTTGATCCAGAGTATGGACTACCCTTATGTCAATTTTCACCGAAGTGCGTCAAGTGGACTCTGCGTGATGTGCGCATAAACAAAACTAATTTACTAGTGTATGCATGAATAAATTCACTCACGACCAGAAATAAAGAAGAATGAGAGAATGAAACTTAAACGATACAAAATAATGCCTAAATGATTTAGTTTGTTCCGAAAAAATCGATTAAAGGAGGATGATGATAAATAAATCCATTCCATTAAGTCAATTTAAAATAAGTCCATTTTCGAAGCATCGGCGTTATTTATGTGCTGAAACGGAATAAAAGGCGACGTCGTTCCTCCACACGCAACGTGTAGATTGCGTGCGAATATTTTCTTTGATCTTGTCACAAAATTTATATTTATTTATGCACAATTAAACATTTGATTGATTTATCTCTGAAGTGTTCGAGTGAAACGTTTATTTCCGTCGACAAATATGTAAATTGATGACACCAGATATTAACACCCATTTGTTATGGAATGCTGATTTATCGGCGGCGTGACGTTGGATGCTTAAAATTTATTTAACCCAGTCAATTTGTTTCGTTCATGTTTTCGGTGGTTGTTTCGGTGGTGTTATGCACCGGGATCCACGGTGGTAACAGGAGTCCGCTTTCCCAGGAACTATCGTATTTCAACTGTTACGTCCGCCTTCGGGATTAAGCCATTGTATATGGATTGCAGCGATGTTCACCGATATGACATACTAGGCTTTGAGAGCGAATTTGCAGGAATGGTAAACTAAGGATGGCATATTGTCGGTTAATTCGGAGAGCCGCTCTGAGAGGTCCACAATGGCCTTACTTGCTTCCCCGCCAATTAGGTTTAATTAATTTACATCCCGGAACGTGATCTGTCTCTAATTTGATAAAGCGGAGATACCGTGGCTGGAACAGGCGCCAAATTGTCATACCGGGCTACGACGCCCTTTTTAATCCGCCCCCGTCGATTGCACCTGCATTTTTTACTTATTAACGGAGAGCTAAGTTGGCGGACTAAGTGGTATAGGAATTAAAAGGGCAAGGAGGTCGAACGAGCGGATCGTTTAATAATTGCCGGACCCCATTGTTCTATGACAACGGTTCTAGGATGTCCTCTAAGCCCGCACAACCGAAATTGTTAATGAGGAAATGACGAGTGTTCGGGCCCAGTTTTGAATTGGACCGTTTGTGATTAATTGCCGGCTATTTATTAAATTCTCCGCGGACCGAGGAGGAAAACCGCCGTGTGTATTTGCGAGCGCAACAAAACTAATTAACCGACATCAATTATTCAATTAAACAGATACAGATAAATCCGGACTCGTTTTCGGGCCACGTGTGGCCGATATGTAGGTATTATTCACGATGCCCGTTTGGCTCAGTCGCGATTCGTTTCGTTTGTACGCTTGACACAGCCCAATTAGCCATTTTTAAGTGATCATTTTTCCTGAATTCTTGAGTTGGTCCAGATATTCATCAATTCTTGAAATAATCAAACCAATTTTTTAAACAGAGTGGGAGTTGTTAGAAACCATCCAATAATCAAGAAAATCTAAATACAATTTTTTTCTGATGTTTTTCTGAAGAAAATACAGTCCCCCACATTTTTCCCCATATTTCTGTATCCTTTGGACCAATCATTTTTAAATTTGGTAAGTACTATCTTCAAATAAAAATCTACAATTCAATATAATAAACTTTTTCCATATTGTTACAGAGGCGTACATTCCAAGGGTTTCTCCCCTTTTCTTCGCTGTATTTTCTAAACCACTGAATATTTTTCAAAACTATTAAGTTTTTCATATTCCTTGGATAATTGAGAAAAAAAATGTATTCTTGATTAATTCTGATTAACTCAGCCGTTTTCTAGATATTTGATGTTTTAATGTTTATTTTAATTTTCTTCGTTCATTAAACCTGAAATATTTCAAAAACGTCTGTGTTAATCAAAATTAACCAAGAGTATATTTTTCTTGCAATTTGTCCAAAGAATATGAAAAGCTTAATAGTGACGTAGGAAATATAGCTAGAAAAAGGGAAGAACCCTCAGTTACTACGTCAATGTAACAATATGTAAAAAAATTATTACACCCACAATAGTGGGTAAGTATTTTAGGAAAATACATTCCAAATTTAAACAAAATTGGAAAAAAGGTTACGAAAATATGAAAAAAGAACCATTTTTCAAAAATTTAAGTTTGAGAGGCTGTATTGTTTTCAGGGGAAACTTTTTATTTAGATTTTCTTCATAATTGGACGTGTCCCAACTCCCAAAATTTTGTAATCAAGAGATTATGATTAGAATTAAAAGCCCGTTGTCCATTATCTAAATTAATGAATTAATAATTTGAAATGTCTGTTGTAAGAAGGATGACAAAAGAGCCAACTAGAAGTCGTAAAAGTCGGTGTCCCATTTTCTCTCACTTTCCCTGCACCGAAAGGCGGGCAACAAAAGGCGGCTTGCCGGGCGAAAACTGATAGTCGACAATTATTCATAATTTTTGTTTGGCGGCGCGTCGTAATTTGCAAAGCAAACAACAAAGCGAAAAATAGAGACCGAAAGGGAATTATGATTTAGCAGTCGCAAGACGGGCACTCGAGACTCGGGGATGAAAAGCGGGTCCCCATTTTTATTGGCGTCATCGCACTTAAACATACGCGCGTCCCGTAATTGGACTTACTACTGTCATGAGTCAAGTTGTCTTTTGATCTGAATTACGGCGATAAATATTAGGCAGTTGCGCGCCTCCAAATTGACACCCCGTCGAGTGTCACGGACGCCGCTTTCTGAAAAAAGCCCGTCTTATTTTCCTGCTCGCACGTTCCTGCAGCCGTTCGTTAGCTTTGATTGGTCCCATTCGATTTTCACACTCCTCTTACTTTCCGGCACGGCTGGCTGCTTTTAAAGGGTGCGAATTTTATGAATTTGACAAACTCAAATCGGTTTAATCGTTCCGGCGAATTCATAAATAAACATTTGTTGTATATTAATATGCAAATGACCGATTTATCGGATCGAACTGACCAAGTCCCTTCCGGAAATCAAATACACTCGGCATGATTAGCGGTAATCTTGAAATCGATATTCGAATAATCAATCATGATTTGTGTGTATCGAATACAGTGGTAAATTTCTGGCGTTTCTGCTTAACATGACAATGGGGCAACGGGAGTAACGGGGGGGTAGGTTTTGGGGGTTCGTTATTAACCGAGGCATGAGGCATAAGGCTAAATCCTTCAGGCCTGAACAAACATAGTTTACTAAGATCGGAGCGTCAAGGAATAACCGACCCACTCCCTCCATCGGTTCCATTGCTTCCATTGTACCAGGCCAGACTGTATCATTCCACTCAGGGCAATAATTCTCATTACTTCCTACCTAAAGCCAAACACTCAGACTAAATATCACGGACTATATCTCCTTTCCATAAATTATTTCATTAACTGCATAACTTCGATGAACTAACCCAGATAATTTCCCAAACTAGCAGCACTATCGTAAATGTCCAATACAGCGGGGGGTCGTTATGTTTCGGATGCGAATTAATGTAAGCGTACAACAACTTCGATATTTACTACTGTCTCCGTCCAACCCTTTTTTAATTTCTCCATAACTTCAGACACTGGCCCAGGTGACCCATCAACATCCTTCTTCCATTTTCACTCATCTTTTTCATCAATTATGAATTATTTAATAACAAATTAGGTCTATATAGAATTAGGAAATTATTTTTTTTGTCAATTTACGGCAAAATTGAGACGAGATAGTCATCACAGACGATACAAGAGGAAGACATATTAAAATAAGAAAATATATGAAAGCATAGTGGATTAGCGAGAGACCTACATAATATGGTGAAAACAGATGAAGACAAAATTGAAATTAATTGATAGAAGATAAAATCAAATTTATAAAATTAAGAAATTGAAGAAGACAGAAATAGTAAATTAAACCAATTGGTAATAGTAAATAGAAAATATGACATGATTTATCTGTTAATTTATGACAAAATGGAGACGAGATAGTCATCATAGACGATACAAGAGGAAGACATATTAAAATAAGAAAATAAATGAAAGCATAGTGGATTAACAAGATACCTACATAATATGGTGATAACAGATGAAGAAATAATTGTAGTTTATTGATGGAAGATAAATACAAACTTTATGAAATTAAGAAGATAAAGAAGACAAAAATAGTAAATTGTAACGATATAATTAAAAGGAAGCTATAATTATTAAATACACAAAGTTTATATTATAATTATAAGCAAATTACACTATATTTGATATATCGTACAGGGTGTAACTTTTTTATAGTACATGTATAAAGTAATTATGGTTAATTATATTCCGCACATCGAAACCGACATTTCAATAATTATTTAAGCATTAACCTTGTATTGCTCTTGACAAAATTGCACCACCATAATTAATATTAATCCACAAGTCACTAAATATATATTAACAATCGTTGGAAAATAATTAATGATTATAATTACCCGTATGGAGCAATTCTTCAGTGTCACGGCTGACTCCCTTATTTCAAAATTGAACACTTTCTTAATTATTTCGGGGCACCCGTTTACGTGTTGGCTTTTATGCCCCGGAACCCTTTTCAACGTCGGTTATGCCGGAAACCGGATTGTATTTATTTTATGCCGAAACTAACACTGTTCCGCACTCATTTCGGCGACACATTATTTATGGATGTGGCCCTTCATATCACGATTTTATTACGTTTATTTTATAAGGCAACTTTTTAATTGTTGATGTGTATTTTTGCTGAAGCTTCATTATAAATTAGCATATTAAATTGTTGCGGTGTAAATAAAATCAGTGATGTCGTTGAACATTTAATTAATAATATGCAAATTATCGTTCAGTGTCGCATGTACGCAACATTAGTTCACGACATTTTCACGTTTATAATATAAACAAGGTAACTTTACAGATATTTAACCAATAAAATTGATCGTTTTTTTGATATTCATCCGGTGACAATCATTTTCATAATGGACCACTTTATAAGCGGGAGCTCCAGGTCTTCAGGTGAAATTGCTGTGACGCCATAAAAAGCATTTTTTTTAATGTTAGTCGCAACTATAAGTAAAATATAACGAAGGAATAAAATTGCGTTTGCTTTAAAAATGTTACATAACTTTTAATCCGAAGGGAGTTTCCTTCAAGTGAAAAAGTTTCCGTTAAATGATTTAAAAAATAAAGTTTATCGTATTCGGATGGCTCTTCCGGAAATGTCTTGACATGTAATTGAACTTTAAACCTTACTTCATTCCACGGATAAAACTACTTAAATAGAATTTTGAAATTTTCCGCACATAAACTTTACACCAGTTTGATGGCGTCGAACAAAAATTTTAAAACGTCACTCCAACTTCAGCTACAATTTAAACCGTCCGTTTGTTCTCGGCCAAATCAGTTTCAATTAGCGCCTGTGCCAGCACCATAAATAAATTAATTGTGCGGCGTGGTGGACAAGACAAAAACAAATCGCCGGAGACATTAAACGGCGGAGCGATCGGGGTCGCGTGGGGCCGGACTAAAATTCATGTGCGGCCCTCGACGCTCAACTACGGGGGTAATAAATATTCAACGATCATTTCCCGAACTGCTCTGATATGCAAGCGCACTCGAGAAATCCGTACCCGCCAATATGTTTTCAATATCGGCCATAATCACGTGTGTCGTTAACCACATGCACGCCACTTATTTGTTATTTGCTTGCTTGGTGCTTTAACACGTCAAAATAAGGGTTAAACTTAAGGTTAAGGTTAGAGGTAAGTTAAAGGTAATATTAATTAAGATTATTTAAAGGTTTAAGACCATTTTAAGCTAAAATCAGGTGAAATTAAGTTAAAGTTAACAGTAAATTTAAGGTTAAAATTTAAATTAAAGTTAAGAGTAAATTATAAATCCAAATTTGTTAAAGTTAAGGTTACAGGTAAGTTAAAATTTATGTCAAAGTTGAGAGTAAATTTAAGGTTAAGTTTAAAAATCTACTAATTTTAACTCTAAATTATCTTAAATTTTAACATTAACTAATATCAAGTTTAGAGATAAGTTAAAATTAATATTAATTAAAGTTAAAGTTATGGTTAAAATTTAAAATAATTTAAAGTAAAAATTAGTTGAAGTTAAGCTTATGGTTAAATATAAGTTAAAATTGAGGTTAACATTAATTAGATAATAGATAATAATAATATTTAATTACATTTATTATTAATTGGACATTTATGAGTAAATATAAATTTATATAATTTAAAATAAAATATTTAATAAAAATTCCAAAAAAAATTATTTTCAAGATAAAAATATTTGTTATTAGACAAGTTTTTGTTTAGGATTAAGTTTTATAAAAAAATAAAACCTTTATTTGAATTTTCTTTAATAATTATTAAAAAAATTAATATGTTGTAATTTTTTTTTTTAATATTTAAACGTCCTTTCATAGTTTTAAATCTATCAACAAACTTTTTAAGTAAGCTTAAAGCTTATGGTTAAATATAAATTAAAGTAAAATTTAAGGTTAAAATTAAAGTTAAAATTTAGGTTAAAATTGAGGTTAATATTAAATTACATTTATTATTAATTGGACATTTATGAGTAAATATAAATTTATATAATTTAAAATAAAATATTTAATAAAAATTCAAAAAAAAAAATTATTTTCAAGATAAAAATATTTGTTATTAGATAAGTTTTTGTTTAGGATTAAGTTTTATAAAAAATAAAACCTTTATTTGAATTTTCTTTAATAATTATTAAAAAAATTAATATGTATGTAATTTTTTTTTAATATTTAAAGGTCCTTTCAAAGTTTTAAATCTATCAACAAACTTTTAAAGTAATCTTGACTGATTTTGAGATTATATTACAATCAATTTCAGTATATCAGTTTTAAGGTCAATATTTTAATTTAAAAATCCCCAAAAAATATTATTAAACTAAATATGTGAGCAAAAATATTAAATACAATTTTATTTACATTATTCCTGAAAACTGTAATAATAATAATAATAATAATAATAATAATAATAATAATAATAATAATGACATTTCTTAAATAGGTATATAATATTCTAAAACATAAATGGGAATAAAAAAGCAATAAAATATAAAAATTCATAACCAATTTTGTTATGTTATTATAATCTTTTCATTTTTTTTATTACAACCCTCGGCAATTTCTAGTTATTTTTTAATGTCGCCCCTGCCCCGGCCGGAGTGGTTTTTATACGCCGCCGCTGCCGAGAAAAAACGGGCCCGAATCCAATAAAAAGGGCAAATAAACACCGCGAAAGTATACTAATATAACGTTGTGCAAACGATCTTGTTTACAGTAAATTTTTTATATCGCCCCGGCCCCACCAAAGGGGTGGATATCTTTATCGGATAGCGTCGCGGCGAACAAAGGACGTCTGCCGAATCTCAATACGGTCGGCGGGGCTATACACGGTTTCGTTATTCATATTTCATTTTTGTGACGGCCACCACCGTGAACCGGCTAAAGCTTTCACCCCTCCGATGTCGTTAAGATAAGCTTTACTGCTTCTTTCTTTTTGCATTTTTGTTAAGCCCGACGTCTTGAATGTGTATCACGGTGTTTTACGGACCGCCACCGCCGATATTGGACGATTGCATCGGGGCAGAAAATGCGCAACCCCCGAACGCATCAAACGTTTGTTTTAGCTGTGGCACACGACGCTTTATGTTGGCCATATTTCCTCTTTTTCGTCGAGTCTCCTGCGGCCTATAATTCCAACGTTATTGGTCTAGGGCTAAGGGCATTAGCTTTTTATGCGGGGACGTTAATCACGTTATGTGTTATTAGGCTAATGCGCCGGATTTATTATATCAAAGTGTCCGGAAATCGCATTAGTCCCGAATCAACCTTAAAACGTCCGATTTTGCGTCGGATTTTGCGGCGGTAATGTCGCTCACAATTGTCTTATATTATATTTGGGGACCGGGGGATGCGGAGCCACTTTTTCGGGCCCAAGATTTGTTTGTTCCTTATAACGAGTCCGAAGGGAGTTGTAAAAACAGCCTCGTGTGCAACAGTCAAGGAAATAAATATTACGGCAAACAAAATATGAGTGAGTTTGCCGAAACGGTTAAGGTGTGACTAATTTAAAGTTGCCATGTGCGCCTCCCAGATGACTGGACACAATACTTTCGCCTGCAGGATTTCACGGCACCAACACGGAGACTAAGCAGCAAAAGCAGAAAATCTTTTGTTCGACACACTGCGTCCGTTTGCTTTGGTCTTAGCAGCAAAACTCGACGGAACAAATGTGAAATCGTGGCGATGACGCACCCAAATGATTCCTGCAAACACACACGAAGTCGATTCGCTTCTTTGATATGTGTTTACAAATAGAAATTGTCTATAAACTTTTGCCTCGGAATATTTGAATTGTTCGTTCGTCTCGCACGAGTAAAATGCATCCGATTCTTTTATTATTGCCGTTTCGGTGGAACATTCTCTGTTATGTTTACTTAAAAAGACACTTTACTTACTAAAGTTGTTTGTTCATTTTTGAATGCAGTCATTTATGGGGGAACCATTATTATTGCCATCGAAATCCAAACGAGTTTTTTAATAGTTGATTGACAACAACGAAAATCATTGTACGATAATACACCAGTGATTGATCAAGCGGTTTAAAAATCAGTTATTTACATGCAATTTTCTACCTATACTTTACAACTGCTTTAAAATTCATCACGAACGGTACAATTGTCGGCAAACGCTGATTTAAAATGGACAAAACTGGAATGTATCATTTTAAAAATGAACGTGCATGAAACGCTAATGGTTAATGGAGCGCCCCATTTTTGAGGAGTCGTCATAAATATTTGTTAGGACAAAGAGCATTTTAACATCAACGTGTCATTGCAGGACCTAACTACTTAGGCGATTGGAATTCGTACGACAACAAAAGCAACAAAATCCTGCAGCAACGATAGTTCCATTTGGTTTCGTTCAAAGGGTTGAAAAAAGGCGGACAAGCCCAAAACACAGGAAGCGACCGACGCGAATAACACGTGAAGTTAATCCGAACAGCGGCCGTTTGGCATTCGACACCGCGTGAAGTCGGGGGCCGGCGAGTTAATTTATTCACCGCCACCGTGCAACTACATCATTGATTTAGTAAATTCAGGAAATGTTAAGAACTTCAAGTGCTTTCCTGTTCCTTCTTTACGACATGCAATTCCATCATAAATACGCTGCGGTTCTTGCGACGACTGATTTATTGTTGTTTAAATTGTTTTATTTTTCTAGCAAGTCGACAACTTATCTTTAACTGTTACTACAACTATATAACATACTGATATAAATGTAACCTTAATCTTACCTTAAATTGTCTGAAACTCAACCTAAAATAAATAAAATTATTTAAAATATTAATTACTTAACACTGATTCAAGGAAAAGCTTAATAAAGCTTTCATAAGTTAATTAAACTTAATTAAAAACAAAGTTTTGTTTAATAATATATATTTTCATAAATTTATATTATTATTTACTCATAAATTTTATTGACATAACAATATATTCTATTATTAAAATTTAAAAAATTAATTGCTTAACAATGATTTTAGAAAAAGCTCAATAAAACTTTTATTAGTTAATTAAACTTAATTAAAAAAAATAATAATAAAACATATTTTTTTTATATGTCCAAAATAATAATAATAACTGAAATAGTTTATCTTCATGTCTGAGTACAAGATATAAAATGATTGAAGTTATTGGTGAAAAATGCCACAATAGAAAAGTTTATTTTTACTCAAAACGAGTAGAAGAATTTAATTTAGTGAGAAGTAATTGCAGAGCATTATTAAAATATTACCAGCCATTGTTACAGCACAAAAGTTTCTAGGACTCGACTATAATAACCGCGATGAAACCGAGATTCGAAAGAAAAACGAAAAATGTGAAAAGTTTTCAACATTCTTGTTTTGGTTTCCAAGTTTTGAAACTTTGATAAGTTCGGGCGTAAGTTAATTTTCCGGAGATTTATCAAGGGTCCATTGCATTATTCTCAAATCTCAATTATAATTGCATCATTACCAACAGGAGTGTTTGGCCCGTGATTATTTGATTATTTGGGGATAAATTGTGGCAATAAAATCCCGACGCTCACACATTGTCAACAATTACTCGGGAGGAAACAAAAACAAATCAATAACAATATTTGTTCGGTGTCGCAACGAAAAACAACTTTAACAGAGGATTTATTTGAAGAATTACACCTCCGGGAACTTTTATTGCATCCGAAATGTAAGATTGTTTCGTATCAACTTAAATAGTAAAAGTGTCATCTCGAATATGTTTTACCTAAACGAACACAAAAGGAACGGGCCGTATCTTTTCAATTTCTCCCCCGTGAAATAAATCCATACGTGTTTAGATTATTTGTCGTTTTGAATAACTGTTTGAGGAGGAAAAAAATACACGGGGAGAATTGTCAGACGTTTTATTTAAAGCAGCCCCATTCTCAAAGTTAAATGAATTGGAAAAGTTGAAACATAAAGCTTACTCAATCTCAGTCGCGGGGACGTCATCTTGCAAAAATAAATGACACCTTGGCGTCGCGACGACCCCACCCCTAAGAAATGGAGTCGTCAAAAAACGTATTCCCCGCTAAAATGCTAAACTTAAAGATATATTAGGGGGTTATTAAATGTCTAGACGTCACGTTTTGTATCAGCCATTCAAACAAGGCCGCAATTCTGGCACATAATTATTCTTTGATGAGTTTCGCGACTTAAAATCCAATTTGTCTCCTGTTAACATCGGGACTAAGTCACTTATGGCAGTTTACTTAATTACACACAAACACACACATAGAATTTTCGGTTTTCGACGAATAATTAAGCGATTATATTCACTTAAAGCCTCCACCAACATTTTACGGTATCAAACGGCGGATAAATTTAGTGACTGCAATAAACTAGATAAGGATCCCCGACGCAAGCGTTCCATCCACGTATCAGATAAAAATCATTTACACCGTGTAATAACCATAGTTCTAAATGAAGAGCTTTGGGGGGATCTAGTGTGTGGGGCTGATGGCGCAGAGGTTAATTCTTTAAGAGCTTCCCGGAGACGAAACTATCTCCGGCATCTACCCCCCGGACGAAGTGGATCAGCTTTTTTCATAGTGCTTTGTTTTTACGACCGTTCGATCTGGCGGGGTTTTAATTACAACACACCTCCAGAGCTAGTTGTCAAATGTTAACGATGGCTCAGGGCTAAATTTTGAACTTGTTATAAAAACAAAATCACAGCGTTGATATTGTAAATGAGCCTGTCAGATATTAACTAATGAAGTCAAATCAAAACAAGTTAAATAATTTATTAACAACTTCCGGCCGACTTCGCCGTGTCCAAACAATGAGTTAGGGACTAGGGAGGAAAGATGTAGCGACCCAAACCGCAAGGCGACACAAAAATATGAGTCCCTTCTTCACGATTTAACTCGGTCGAATCAGTTCTCGAACTCCCGTCGTCCGCATAAACCATTCATATTTACAGGTCGGGACCGTCGTTTGACAAATGTAGGTGAATCCCCGGGGGTGCCGCGAAAGTGCACCGGATCCCGTCGGGAGTTTCGGCGTTATGAACGTTGACTGCAGTCAACCCGGATCACAGACACGTGGAAAAGTGATGTTTTTTGGCGTCTGGAATTTGTGGGGGAACTATTGTGTGCACAAAACTATTCGATTTCAAAGTAATAGGTTTTAGTTAGGCGAGTCGTCCGGAAACAGATATAAAACCCGGACGGAGTGTGTCGGAATTATTCGTCGGAATCCCGGACCGCGGGACCGAAAGATTTATGCCGAGAAAAGTTAAGTGTTGTTCACTCTAACTAGAACGGCTGTCCCAAATTAAAAAGCCCACTAAAATAAATTGCAGCCGGTTACTTATATTTTATATTTAACCGAGTTACATTGTCAACGTTTTCGTTTTTTGGCCGGTTCTATGTGTTCGCTTTGATCATTTATCTTTCGGCTTACACGATCCTAGATTACAGTAAAAACTGTGATTCCGCTTCTCCCTTTCGCACTGTCTAGTTTCCGCCTTTTATTTCCTAGATTTGTTGATAAACATCGTTATGGCTCCATCTCCCGTTTTTGCCGCATGGAAATGCCGATGTAATTTAGTCAGTCACGTGTGGAACATTAATCAAAATTAAAATTTTTCGTTTTTCCTGCGATTGCAAAGGGAATTTCCGCCGTCGCAAGCCATAAAATTAGATTTAATCTATCAATATATGATTTTTTTGATACTTAAATAATTTTCCCTTACTCTAAATTGTGTTTATAGCATAATTGAACTATCATCATATTCCACTGTGGATAAAAATCCATCTATTTGTATAGTTTTGCCCCTGTAAGATATTTAAGACAAGTAGGTTAAGTTCCTATAATTATGGTCAGTATTGTAAATTCAATTCTGTAGAGTTGATTTTGTTAACTTTTGTAATTATTAATACTGTCACTTAATGTTATTTATTTATACTTTTCAATTTAAAAAAGTACTGTTATACAAGGTGTTTCTAAATTGGCTGGTCAAAATTTGGGAGCAATTGGAATATATTCTATACAGCCATTTTTGAGATATTTCAGTAAATTTGAAGGAAGTTAAGTGACTTTCAAATAATTCAACAACACCTCGTATATTTTTAAAAGATATTTGTCATTTTACATGACTATTTAATGAAATTCCCATTTTAAATAGTATAATATTAAACTGAAATTATATAATAAATAAAATGGGCTGTACAGTGTGCCCCAGTAAAGTACATCAGGAGACTTTGTAAGAAACCAAATTGGAACAGCCATAAATAACCCAATTGACTGACACACACAACGAGATAAACAGATTACGACGAATTACAGCCCCATTATTAAATCAACCAAATTAAATAATAAGTCCGTCCCGTGCCACGCATCCCAAAAACGACACGCTCCGCACGTAGTGCCGCAAAGTGTGTGCGTATTTATTTACATTGTATTGTCATGGGTGTAACTAACGAACGTTTCGGTTATTATGTGGCCCGGAATTCCGGTTGCAAAAGTTTTTCATCAGCGGTCGTGCATTATGAACGACCCCCGTATGGGTTTTTATTTGGCAATTACCAAAGGACTTTGCGAAAGAATAATTGAAGCTGTTGTTTGTGTCAGCCGGATACATACATATATTGTTAACACCGCAGCAAATTACTGTTTGCAGTGATTAAACAATTCGCCCAGATATATTGTTGTGTGTAGTACACGGGTCAAACAAATTTCGAATTAGATTAACTTGTAACATAATCGGGCGGTGCACATCCCAATGTGGCATGCATAATAAATTTCGCAGACGTTTCCTGAAAACTGCGACCGTAAATGAGACGGGTTCAATGACAGTTAATTAAACGTCAACTTTTCCGACATTTGCATACTGGAATCGGCCGAGGAATCATTCCGAGACGTTTTATAAATGTACCTTTGGTTACATTATATCTCCGTGAAATTGTTCTTTGCATTTTATTTTGGGCCGTCTAATGCAAACAGCCTATTTGCATTGCGCTCCTTCATGAATATTATAGCAGTTTTTTAGAGCCGATTCCGTGTATCGCAAATGGAGGCGCAAAGACACTGAACGGCGCAGAAATCATAATAAATTATTTAATGTGTACCTGTTTATACACACGCTGCGGCCCATTCCAGATGGGAACACCTTCCATCTCTTTTATTTATTTATCAAAAGACGGGGAATAAAAAACTCTATGTGAGCTACAAAAGTTGCCATCCAGTCTCATCCAGTCAAAGCCCATCACAACACTTTTTTAAGTAAAAAAACGAAAAAAAAAATCATTCTCCGTTCTCTCAATTTTTATTTTATTGTTCAAGATTCTTTCTCTTTTTTGAAATAGTAATTTTTAGTATCAGTTAATTGAAAAAGACTTTGCCAAACATTACTTTTTTATTCATCAGTCAATTTTAAAGGACTTCTGGTAGATTTAGAAGTAAGTTCAACACAGAAAATTATTCTCCAACCGTTGTTTTATTGTTCAAGACTCTTTTTCTAGTCTGGAATGATAGTTTTTAAAACCAGTCAACATTAAAAGACTTCTGGTAAATTTAGAAGAAAGTTTAACACAGAAAATTATTCTCCAACCATTGTTTTATTGTTCAAGACTCTTTCTCTAGTCTGGAATGATAATTTTTAAAACCAGTTAACATTAAAAGACTTCTGGTAAATTTAGAAGAAAGTTTAACATAGTTTTCCATCAGTTAAAATCAGTCAACATTAAAAAATCAAAACTGTTTGATAGTTCCAGAGAGTTTTATTAGTGAAAAATCGAATTTATTCAAGTTTTTAAACACCGACTAGGATGTTTCCTACTTGTACTTTTTTACTGGCTAAAACATGCTTCGTGGCCTTAGATTTAGAGTTTTATAAAAATGCTGTGCAACGGATAGAAATTAAAATAGAAGAGAAAGAATGTTGGGGGAATTTATTAAAATTGTTTCGGACCGGGAGCGTTTTTGGCATTCGACATCGTTAAAGGTTATATTGTGTGTATTCCGTGGCAGAAAAACTTCTTTATTACGGTATAAATTTTAAATTTTATGCATTGAATCCAGTATCAAATTTAATCTGTTTCTTTTCGGTCGGCGGCGGCTAACCGAAACGAAAAGTTCATATGTGCCTATCCGGACTATCCGGGACTATACGGACACACGGTATCCAATTTGGAACTTATTTCCCTTACGTGAATTTCATATTGACCTACCCTTTGTCTTGAATAAAATTATGCGACCTGAACAATTTTATAGCTAGAGAGATAAGGAATCCCCATCGAACTATACAAACTTATTTCATAAAATATAAATGTATTCCAATATCATTGGCTGCCTTTCTTCCAGGCCACTGGGTGCGACCTTATTCTTAAACTGCGAATAAAACGAAAATTTCGAGAGCTTTACGACCCACCAACTATTGCCAATAACCGTATCAGATATCAGTGTGTCAGATACACTTTTAACCCGATCTAATTTTTACGCCGTTCATCTCTAAGCGGCGAATTAATGGAGAAAACAAGCAAAACTAAAAATAACGAGCCACTAATGCGAAATAGATTTGTGTGTGGTGTCCTGTTTGAACTGCGTGCCAAAACAGTACCGTGTTAGTTTTCCGGCGTCCATTAGCCCGAACGTATTCATTATGGCACATGTAATTCCCGGTCATTAAGATAATACCCCTCCGCAAAAACATTTAGCCACCGTACCATTAAAAACGTGGCGCACAGAAAACAACTACACCATTCGGCTTATTTGCAATTTCGATTCCACAACTGGATATGTCTTATTTAACAGTAACAGTTCGCCGATGGCGTGCGGAGACGGCGGTTCTGCATTAAACTGCATTTTTACTCTCATCCGATCAAATTGATTCGCCATCGTGTCGATGTGTGTTTAAAATTGTTATTTCCGTAATATCGCCGTCAATTTGGCACAAGTGGTCGCATCTTCCGTCGACCGTATAATCCTTGTTTGTGTTTGGAACTTTTCGATTCCCGCAGGAACTTATCATTTTTGCTAAGGGATTTATTTCGGCGAGGCGCATCATGCAAATATTGCCGTGTTTGCCTTGGTGATTTGTCGGCAAACACTTTTTAACAAAACCATTGAGCAAAGACTTTCGTTATAATGGAGCAAACAGAGATTAGCCAAGCACATACTTTATTTTAACACCACTTACTATAAGGGACCGTATATGAAGGTCGCCATGGCGGCGGTGAAGGACGCCCGCATCCAAATTCGCAGCTCCGCCGGCGGTCCGGAATGGATTTACGGCAGCCGGGGGAACCCCCGGAGTCGCAGTCACTACCTCGGCTCCTGCGAGACCGGCAGAACTTCCTGCCTGGCCCCCTCCAAACCGCCATCGCCGTGTCGGAGTGTCGTTATTTATGCTCGTCGAGTCGCATAACTGGGTCGGGTAAATATGACGCGTGAGTCCGGGGACGATGCAGAAATGTGCACTATCCGATATTGGTTTATGGACGAGACGGTTACAAGTTTCAGGATATATTTATATGCTGCCACGGTGCTGCCTCGCTCCTTCTTGTCGATAAATCGATGGCAATATTTTAGATAATAAATTTCGGTGCCCTTAGACACTTTGTAAACTTGTTAAGTCATATTGGATACATTGAATGGAACTATTCACTTGCTTCCATATTGTTATAATTATATTTTATTGGAGATTTTTATTTTTGATTATCACATCTTTTATTTCTTCCTATATTCTTCTTATTTTCAAGTTAGCATGCTGTTTCTTCTATATTTAACTCCCCTTCGTTCCTTGAACAGAGCCATTTACTTTCCTCTGTTATACTTCTTCCATCGCAGTATTCATGTATTTTTGAATGTCTTTCGTTCCTCCCTTACCTTACCTTTAATTTCTTCTTGTTTTCACATTATTTTTGCCATTTGCCCCGTTTCCCATGTTCCTTCTGCACTCGGATACACACGGACACGACTTTTAACGAACTTCGTCGTCATTAACCATTTTTTCCTCTTCATGCCTCTCCTTGGACGAGTTTATAAGGACCCCAATTAAACGTGCAACTTTCCATGCAAATGTGCCTGCATTAATTCGCCGTCGGTGTCATTTCTTTTTCAATTTGAAATTATAACAGCCGTTCACGCAGCAAGCGACTAACTTTTATTTGTGTTTGAGAAGATGTAGCGGATTCTTAGCCGCGTCATTCGGGTGTCGTAAAAGACAATGGCCGCGCCTCGAACGGCATAACCTGCCTTTCCGTCTAAGCGTATTGAATTAAAGCCATTTCGCATATCGATGGTGGCGTTTTATTACTGGGGAAAGGAGCGGGTGGGCGATGAAAAAAATAAACAGCCACCGTCTCTTACGTTTACCAATTTCCATTTTCTTTGAATTTAACTTGCGTGTCTCGCAAGTGGAAATTCCGGAGCAACCTCTGCATGTTTATTAAGTTGTCAGTTTATTTTCCCATTTAAATTATAAATGGCAACGGTTTGCTCTTGGGGAATTTCTGAAAATATGGCCACCTATGGTCTTATTGAATCCAGCAATGACTAAAATCGAATCCAAAAAAGGAGACCTAAAGGATTCCCTTTGACAGCCGGTTTGTTTTTAATATTTAAGGCATTTGCGTCTGTTTTTTCAGTCGGGTTGCATCCTTTTTGACGTGTATCGTTTTTTTCCCCAATCCTTTTGACTGCTCTCTTGACTGCCTCTTACGTAAGTTAATTTATTCATTCGAATTATTCGCTAATGCACATTCCTCGTTTCGTACATTTGCGAGTGCATATGTATGTGAAGTGCACAAAAAATTATTACAGCGTATGCAGCTTTGTGAAGTGCATGCATTCAAATCTCGTCCGCGGGTTTGGCAAAATTGAATTAAAAACAAAGTGCTTTAGTTTATAATCACGAGGATCAATCGTGCAGTTCGCGTACCGGCAAATCATTATTTTCTATGGAAAATAATAAATAAGCCGATAAACAACGGTCGACACATTATTAAACAAATAACCTAATTTTACATTATTGTTTCATTAACTCCTGTGGGTTTCTGTAGTGAAATAGGATTTAATTTATATTCGAAATAATTTACATTAATAACATTATTGTTATTGAAACTTCCATTACTATACATGCAGTAATGTAAAAAATATCTGTGAAATTATCATCTGGACTATTAATATTTGATTTATACTAAAGCTTGAATTATACATATTGAAAAGTGTTTGATCCGTCTGAATTTTGAGAGAGACATCATGCACGACAGAGACAGTACAAGTTTCCCACTATGTGGCCACCACTATACATATCTAAAACCGCTTGATCCGTCTGAATCTTAAGTTAGGCAACAAACATGACAAACTTTAAAAGTTTCCCACTACTTGGCCACCACTATACATATAGAAACGCGTTTGATGTGTATAGTGGTGGCCAAGTTGTGCGAGACTTTCATATGTATAGTGGTGGTCAGAGAAATAGGAAAATTTCCTAATAAAAGGTGGACTAAAGATAATTGATTTTAATGCCAATTATTTTGTTGAATTAAGTTATTTTGAAGAAAAAACATAAATTACTTTTCCTGCTAATATTATACGATTAATGCAGATTTCAATGTTTATTTTATTCAGAGTCGAGTTGAAAGTTGAAAAAAAAAATACTTTCGCCAATCTGGCATATTCACGACACTGTAGTTTTAGAGTCAACATAAATAAACACTCATAACTCAATTAAAGTGTGTGCCGGAATTCCGTGTAACTCTTAATCAACTGAAAGTACTTCATTATACCTAAACTCAGCTACTTTATCAAAAGTGTAAACTCCAACTCGCGCAAGGCGTGAAATACTAGATACAGCATACGTGTGTAAATATTAATTATTTTAATTAATATACGCCGGATAAAAGAGAAGTTCGTTTTAATTAACGAGCACCTTAATTAGAAAAAATCCTTTTCCGGCTCCGACGAAAGAATGGCGCCACCACTGTGTATGTGTGTGTGTGTGTGTTTATTCACAACTATTAACTAATTAAAATAATTCATAAAACAGTTGTGAAAGCGACAAAAAATACTGTTTCTATTGAAAGAACTGTACGAGTTTTTTATTGGGACAATAAAGTATAAAATCAAGCATATATGCCGTAATGTCGGATTGTACATTTCAAAATAAAATCCGAAGGGGAAACAGTAAAAATATAGCCGTGCAGAAAGGTAGTTTTAAAATTACTTTTGTGTGATTGGCAATATTGTCTTCAGCAATGTATTTTATTTGTTTTGAACGAACAACGTTAGGTCCTTTACATTTATTTCTTTCAAGACCAAAATCCATCCGATTCGGGGACACACGAAAATTTTACGATACGCTCGCGAGTTTACATTTGTATTATCGTAAAATAATATTGTGCGATTCTCGATTTGTTTGGCCGAGATTTTTGGGACATAAAACAAACCTTCCAATACGGGGAAATGCATTGAATATGTAAAAATGAAAAAATAAATCCAAGGTTTGCGACTTGTAATACAAAAGCCATAAAGATCTCTTAATGCGAAGGTCGAATTCATGACAATTGCGAAATTAATTAGTTTCCAAAACAGCCCGCCATAAAAAATAAGTAATTGGATGGGCCCCTTAAACTTGACATTTATTACATTAAGTATGCACTTAACCTCTTACCCCTATTAAAATGTAGCCAAATAAAAATGCGCCACTTGCTTTAATTAAAATGTGACGCGGGTCCCCATAATTTGTAAGAAAATATGCCCATAAAAAGACATAATAAACTGTGCACCATCAAACATCCGCCCAAGAAGAAGTTCGTCGTCCCCCACAGTCTCAATTAAAAATTAACTAAAAAGTTGCCCCTTACTCTTAATAAAAGAGATTCAATTTAGGCCCGAGACTGTCCTATTTAATTAAGTATTATCCACTGCTTTTTTAAAGGTACGCATCTCTGCAATAATGGCTCGTCTTGACATGGGTGTGTTCCTTTTTATGTTTAAAGTCTCCTCGGTACATTTCACTAATAGTCCCCGGGGAGAGTTTTAAGAAAACAGAGCTTTTAAATAAAACGTGTTAGATATATATCCGTTCAAAAGCCGAAATTGTTTCTAAAGAAGTCGAATTAAAAGTTGGCTCAAATTAATTTCCAAGTACAAGGTAGATCTTTGACTTAAAAATAGTGAATGCCTCTGTGGAGCACGAACTTAATTAAAAGTCTTTTTGTTCGCGGCAACTTTTGTTAATTTTATTCTCACAATACATATAATTGAGAAAATCTATTTAGTTCCACGTAAATTAAACAATTGTGGAAACAACTTTCAGTTTGACGAGATAATTGCTAAAAGCAATTTGCAAAATTCCCTCTTTATATTTTTTAAATGAAAAAACAATTAAACAACATGTTTAAGGCGTTTTAACAACACGCTTTGTTACGCATACGAATAATTAATATCGTATGATCTACATATTTATAAAGTGTAAAAGATATGCATCAGATATTCCAGGAATGCCTTTAAATATTCAAGTGTTTTTTCAAGTATAAATTGTATATATTTGTTGGGTAAATCAATTTAAAGTTGGCCATAATCGTCGACGTTTTGCCTCACTTTGCCCAACTTTAATCCCCAAAAGAAGTTAAGCCGAAGGAAATATTTTTATTTTTTATTGTTTATCAGAGAGAAGAAGCATTGTTTGGAATTTAAATCGGGCAAGATTGATTCTGTGATATTTAGTTCGGTCACGTACCGCCCCCAAATGAATACTGGCAGAGAAGAAACATTTCCTTTTAACTGCAAATTAAACCTGCTTTTATTTTATGATGTTGTGTGATTCAATTATTTATTTTATTGTACGGCTGTAATGACACATTTTTCCGCTGGGCGATAAACCCTGGAAGTTGGGCATTTAAAAGCGTTTTTCGTTTACTGTTTAAATTGGTTGTCATTTCGGGTACTTCCCATAAATTGTTGAATGTGTTTTATAAATTGTGTTCCGGCATGATGATCTACTGTGGGGGCAGGAAATTTAAAATTATACGTTTTCAAAAGGGTTTAATTCAGGATTTGTCCAGTCAATGAAGTTAACACAAAATTAACCAAGAGCACCTTTTCCCCCTAAATTCAGTGGCGTAGAAAATAGGGGAGACTCCCCCAGGATCTACGCCACTGTAATAATATGGAAAAAGTTATGACATTTAAACGTAAGGATGTATATTCTTCAGGAGAAACTTCCTTGATTATTGAACTGATCTCAAATTTTGGCCATCCATTTTAGTATGTAGCAAATAAAAATGGCCAAATAAATGACAATGTATGGTAGATAATAAAATGGGGTGTGATGGTGGAGGGAAGCAAATGAATTTAGCATAAAATGTGGGGGAATTCATTAAAAAGACGACGATCACAAATGATCCGCTGCGCAGTAAAACAATCCAACTCGCTCCCAACATACATTCAACGCCTCCCTTGTAATTATGTGGTAATTCTAATTGATGAATGTTTTAACAGACTTAGTTATGTACTCCACCTTTTCGCCCATTCTGGAAGCGGGTAATGTGTGTAATTCTCCCCGGCGGCGGCGCGTATTTGTCATCTTAAAGATGCAATTTGGGAAGTTGGAAATGAGCCAGTTGTATGGGCTTTTACAAATAATTTCGCCATCCAGACACTTGTAACCGGTCGCACAAAAGGATAAATGGCGCGGAAAATTTTATACGGAGCATACAGAAACTCCAAATTTTAAATATTGCTCTGCAGATGCCCAAGATGTGTGTCATTATCAACCTGTTGATGTTGCCTTCTTATTTCCAGTTTTTATTGACTTTTATTCGCTGCCCATAAAACGAAATTCAGACAATCTACAACAAATCCTCACTGCCATATTTCATTTATTGGACGATTTATGTGACAGGCTCAAACAGTGTTCAATAATTGAATAAAATGCAACATTTCAAAAAGAATTCACCATACATTTTTTACTAATAGATTTTATTAAAACAGAAATGTGACATTATTTGGATCATTTAACTGAACTGAATTTGAATCAAACAAAATTAATTAATTTTCTTTCAATTTTTTTTTTATAAACAAAATTAAGCTGATATAAAATTAATTTTAAATTGAATTAAACATCAATTATGGTAAGATTTATTTAAAATATGAATTGGCACTCAAATAATTTTAATTTATATTTTATTTTCTAATGTATTGTACACAACACAAGAGAAATACTTGAAAGAACTTTTCATAAATATAATTTAAAATATATTGATAATAATTACATGAAAACTATTATTTGAAAATAATGTTAAATACTCCTTTCATATTTTTGGTAATAAAATTAATTAGATTTAATTTATTTTAATTTGATACATTCAATTTATTTTATTGTGATTTGATCAGTATTTATGTGTTTGTTCCTCAAAAAATTCAAATTATATTAATGTTTTATAAATATATTATACAAAGCAATCCTGAATTAAATTCCAATAAACTCTAATTAATATTAATATGTGAATATCATAATAATTGCACAAAAAATTGAACACTAATTAAAATGCTCTTTTCACATTTTAATTAATGCATTATTTAGAGATTTATTTTAAATTGAATTAAAATAAATTTTAATAATACTCCATCTAATTAGGTACAATTTATATTAATTTGAAATAAAACTGAAATCATCTGACATCAGTTTCCTTTACAGTTAATTGATCAATAAACTTTCTTAGGTTTGAGTATCTTTATGTACCCTAAAAATGTTTGTTTATGCTTAATTTATGTTTTAAATAATTCAAATCAATCATAAATTAAAGTTTAATTAATATTTACAGACAAATAATATGGTAGTTTCATAAAAAATTGAATTAAAACTAAATTAGAAAATAATTTAAATGCTTTTTCCACATTTTAATTGATCAATTAATTATAGATTTTAAATGGAATTAGTTGGAAACTGTCCTTTCCAATTTATTCATTGGAAATTGATTATTTAACTTTTCTATTTTCGATGTGTTTTATTGTAACCAGGAAAACTTATAAAAGTTATTAAATATCGAAAGTTTATCCACATATTTTTAAAGATAAAATTAATTAAGTAAAATTAATTGATTTGAAAAATTGAAATCTGATTATAATTTTTTTTTTCTTTGATTTAAGTGTGGATAAAGTAGTTATAGATTTTAAACGGAATTAGTTAAAAATTGTCATCTTCTTGTACTCTCTATAATAAAATTTACTTTAGAAACAATATAAAAATGTTAAAAGAACATTGAGCATTAAAAAGGTGTCCACAAGACAAAAGCAATGGTAAATTAAACTGGAGCAAACTTTACATAAGTTTAAAACGTGAATATGATACTCGTTTCATCCCTATCTTTACAACGCCTTTGAGACAATTTATAACTACTTAAGATATGCATGTTCGTGGAGCACATTATACGAATTTTATGGTGCTTTTTTGCTCACACATAAATAGATATTTCAGTATTAACACCCGACTAGTTTTTATTATAGTTATGGAACATTGAAATAATTTGGCAGAGAGATAAACAAACGTTTATTGGCGGTGAGCAGCAATAAATTCGGGGCGCGTTGAAATAAAGTTTGCGGCCATACGAAATATCGGAACACAAATTCGGGTCGGTTTGCGAATGTAGTGAAAATAGGAAAAACAGATTGTGCCGGGTCGGCGCATCTCTCCCCCGAAAATTATCGTCCGTAACGATGCGAAGTCATTAATATTTAAAAGTGCTTAACTATCCAGATAATTCATTGTTCGCAGTTTAAAATGCAATAAAATAGATCACGGCCCGACGACATAACGTCCGTGATTTATAAGTCGTCGTTCGAGATTTAAAATTTCCATTCGCTAACAAACGGTTGTTAGTCCTGGTCCCAATAAACTCAAAGTGAAATACGAAGTCTCCTTCGGACGGGGGGACTGATTCATTCGCTCCCACAGGACATTAAAAACACGCGGTATCCACTAAATATGCGCAAAGTAATTACAATTTAAGATGTACTTCCGAATTGGTATAACTCTATACAAAGTTCACACAAAGTTCAGTTCTAAATCAACTGGGCGAATCCGTTTCCACTTATTTTCCACTGTTGGGCCCGCCGGGAGTTGCTCCTTTGTTACGTTGACGACACTCCGAGAATATTTATTGTTTTAAACACACTTTGTCTTGTTTAACATTACTTTAACTTCATTTTTCCCCGTTAACTGTCCCAATTAATCTTCGGGTCGTCGCATAAACTCCGTAAAATTGAACAAAAACTTGATTTGCACACGAAAAGCAATAATCGCATCACTCCCGGAAAACACCGGCAAACTATTCCGGCCGCCATAAATTACCCGAGATGTACGTACGAACATCCAGACTATTTTGAAGTTTGAGAAATTGCCCGTCCCCCATATTCCATTTCCTGCGGAAAGGTGCGTGTTTTTCCTCCGAGGAACACATTCTAATTCTATTACGGGAATGGAGATATGGTCGGAAAGGATTTTATTTCCAACTTAACGCGTATATGGATGGAGGGCGACAAGCGGTGTGTTTTGTTATAAAATATTGAACCGGCAAACACTCCCCGGACTGAGATGTAATTTTTATCGTCGTGTGTTTCTGATACTCGACGAGAAATCTGACAATACGTTTCATGTTTGCACCGCAACTATTGACAAATTGAAATGGTTTCTTACTTTATTTTATGGCTTTATGGGTTGTATTTAAATGGAACTTTTGACACGTTAAATATTGATTGACGTGGCACATATAGTTTAAACTAAAACGCCACAAAATAATTCAAATGCTCTTTGCACATTTTAATTCATAAATTAATTATAGATTTTAAGTGGGTGGAATTAGTTGAAAACTGTCCTTTATAATTTATTCATTGGGAATTGATCTTTCAACATTCCTATGTTCGACGTGTTTTTGTGCACTCTAAAAATTTAAATTTAAATTCAATTGTTACAACTAGGATAAAATTAATGAGATAGAATTAATTAATTTGAAATAAAAATTGAAATCCTTCCTGTCTCCATGTGAATTAAACTTTCTTTTAACATTTTAATTGATAATTTATTTATAAATTTTAAATGGAATGGTTTCTGCAAACTTTAAAATAAAATTTGTTACAACTGTGAACATTTTCAAAAGACATTAGCACAATTTTAGTGATTAAATTAATTAGAGAGAATTTAATAACTTGAGATAAAAATTAACCTTTATATGAATCAATCATTAAACTGTTGAATAATCATTAATTAATATTTAGTTTCTGTTTTAAATAATCCAAATTAAATTAATTGCTCTTGCTTTATTTAATGGCTTTATGGGTTGTTTTTAAATGATATTTTTGACACGTTAAATATTGATTGACGTGGCAGATAGGGTCGTAACTCCACTCAAATTACATCGAACTTGGTTTCCATCACAATAAAATTTTACGTCGCTACTTTAATTAACCAAAGGTAAAGCGTAATGACCGACAAATTATGGCTGATAAGTCTTAAACGATAATAAAGCAATAAAATCGCTGGAAAAGGGGGTAGAGACTTTATCTGGACCTGAGGCAAGTTTACGGTTTTCTCTTAAGGTGCAGTCGTCATAATAAATTGGATTATTCGCCATTGTCCCTCTCACATATTACGACACACATAAGTACATTGTTAACTAATATGTTGCAATTAATGTTAAGCACCCCATTCACATTTATTGACCCTGTAAAACACGAACTCAATCCCGTTCAAAAACCGTAAAAGTAATTAAATCCGTTCTGATCATTTATTATCGGTAATAACTTGATCAAATTAAATACATGAATATGCATTGATTAAGCTTTGAGAGCGACCAACGAAAATTACCTTAAAAATTCCTCATTTAATTAGTGAACTACGTTTTAAATACCACACTGAATATTTAATGCACATTTAAATTAAATTTTGTAGTGAGCACGAATGAAGAATTTTATGTGCACGGATTAAAATGCATTTTTACGGAGCTCGCCTTTCAAATTAGACATTTACATTTTCTTTCCTGTACGTTTTAATATGAACGTGTGTTTCTGGAACTGTTCAAATAATTACAAATGTAAAAAATTACGTATATAATAATTATGAATATAAATATTAATTTTTTTTCTGTTTCAGGTCATTAATAAAGGTAAGTCATGTACTGTATGAAGTAATTTACACATTGTGGATGATTTATTTGAATAAATTTATATATTATATTTATATTTTGTAGTAAATTCTTTACATTACATAAAAAACTTTTAAAATACGATTCATTTTTATCTTATATTATATTTTTTGACTTAAAAAGGTATATTTAACATATATAATTTGTGTAAGATTGAATCTGAGACTGAGATTTTTTCTTCAGTTCGGAAAGCTTTAAATTTTTTGACGTGACATTTTAAAACTAGAAAACGTTGGATATCTACTATTATTTTAAAATACAAGGTTCCCCAAAGAAAAAACACAAAGAAAAGTGACAGAACAATGGCGGAACGTTCCATTTTTGTAATTAATAAATTAAATCAGTAATCCACGATCGCAAAAAGTCGGCCAGTTAATTTACATTGTCATATAAACAAGGTGATTTATGCATTCACGGTCGAACTGTTAAAAGTAATTCTATTCGACAGGTTAATACTTTTATTCTGATTGATGTTGATAACCCAACAATACTTGTCATTATAAATTAATTAATAATATATTACGGTATTCAATACACAACCGATTAGATAGATATTTTTAAACCGAACATGTAAGATATTTTAATTAATAATTAATAACGGTTTCCAATTTATCATATATTATTAACCTATATAAATTGTTGCTGTAATTGTAAGTAGCCTGTAATTTATTCCAACATAAGTAATTGTTCCGCAATAAACAAGTCTACAAGTTTCATTTTAAATATATTATGCATGACACGCCCACTAAATCTACATAAATATATCAATAAATAAAAATACACACATATATAAATTGGAGTTATTGATTTCCATTCCGACAATGTTATAAACTATGAAGCATTTAATTAAACAATGAGATAATTTTTTCCCCATTTAAATATTCCACGATGAAAAGTAACAGGCGTGAGTCCATAAACAAGTTATAAAACGTATTAAATATTTATTATGAACACAACAATATTTACTTGATAATAACGTAATAAACATAAATATAAATTTATAAATAAAACGGAGTTTCCGTGCGCGCATTCGTCGACCAATAAATAAACGTTTGTCGCAATAACGTCGCTTGTTTATGGTAAACTTTGCTGATTAGTATGCCTGGTATGAATCGGCAATTAATAAAAATATTCCCTTACCTTTTACGGTTTTAGCGTTCGGTCGACGCATTTGGAACGTTGCTGTGTTGGGAGAAAACGGACAAGGGAAACATCTGAAAGAAAAGTAGGTTACATATTACTCACCATTTAGTACATTTTTAAATGAATGTGCTTTGCATAATTTAGTTGTTAGTCAGGATTAATGTTTTAAAGGCGCATTCACCATAATTTAAAATCAAAAAAACAAAATTTTTACTTAAATGTGCGTCAAATTATTGAAATACATAATTTTCTTAAAAAACAATTTATAATTTTTAACATTTTTTATCATATTTATATATAAATTTATAATATTTGGAATATTCAGCTTTGAAAATTAAAAATAGTAATTTAAATTTAGAAAAATATGTAAAATATCTAATTAGAATTTATAATATTTGAAATATTAAACATAAAATATAAAAAATAAACAATTTAAATTATTTAATTTTATTTATTATTTATTAGTTTATCACATTTCTCAAGATTTACATTTTTTCTTATTACATTTTTGTGGGCGCATTCGCCAAAATTTCAACTGAACAGATAATTAAATTTTTATCTATTTATTCATTTATTTATTGAATTGCGACCTACAGGCAAATTAATTTACGTGCATTTATACAATTTATTGCAGCGTATTAAGGTAAACATAATATTTATTTAAATGGCGATTAATTGGTGCACCATTTTTGTAATTCTACAAAGTACATATTTCAATTAAAAATAAACCGTCCGCTCTTTGATGGCCATTTATTCAAATTGAACGTGAAATTACATTAACGAACTTATGCCTATTTCCATTAATTAAAAAGCATTGATTAAAAAAAATAATAATAAACACACACACAAACATTAAGACGTGTGAATTAAATATGCATTCAATTTTTATCATAATGTTTATAATTTAATTATAATGGTATATTTTCCTGGACATGCTATAAAATAATGAGTTTTTAATTGCAATATGCGTAATTAGTTTTAACAACAACTGATATATTCATGAAGCCGGTTAAACGATTTGAATAAAAAAAAAGATGTACAAAGAATTTTGTTTTATTAACGTCGTGTCGCCCCTTTTTAATAACGCTTCGTCCGTTAAATTAAATCTGACGTTTAGTTTTTAATAAATTGCGATTAAATTTAATAACTTAAAACGTTCCGCTCCATTTATCGGATTTATTGTTGTGAGCCGAAACAATAAATAATTTGCAGCACTTCCGCAAAATGTCCCAAACACTCAGAAACATCGACTTCCTCGCCGTTTCTCACCCGTCGGCGATGAGGCCCGTAGGAAACGGGCGATGTTGTAAAAATCCTGCAAATATGTGGCCGCGTCCTGTTGCAGTACCGGATACCGGACCGTTTCGCAGGAAAATAACGAGTTTCTAACGATTATTACCGGCTGAACCGGCGTTAGAAAACAGGTTCGACGTCCCCGCTCGATTAAAATAAGTTACAATAAATAATGGTCGGTGTGATCCGTAATAATACGAAACACGTTCGAAAATTGAACCGTTGAGCGTGACAACAACGGCGGAATATCCGCACTAAATTACCGAATTCATTAGCGGCCGTCTTTTGCAGTTTTGCAATTAATTTGATTATGATTGTAATTAATTTCAATGAAATGGGACATATCCGTATTTCCCACAATGCAGTCGTGTACATTTACACCTCGCATACGCAAATTGAACAATCAAAATAATATGAATTTATCGGACCTCGTAAATTAATTAATTCTTGGCTTCTGTTAATACAATATTTGATCGTGTTCGGATTTAATTGTGAATTGTATTTAGTGGAAATTTGAGTCTTGCACTCGTTCACTTGCACAACGATTGTTTTTGCGGCCTTTCACCTTATTTATGGTGCGTTAAGCTAAATAGTTTAACAATTCCATTATATTGTACATAAATACGCGGATTATTTACATTTAAGTCATAAGCATCGGACGTTAGTATGAACATAAAATTTTATTGTCAAAGTAAAATTGTGTTAAATCCACTTAATTGACCCGTTTAGATAAAGGAGTGCCGCCGTGCGTATGCAACTTCGACGTAATTAACGTCTAACAATATTAACTTTATTACTGTTTGTTGAAAGATTTTACTTTTTTATTCTGGCCCAGGTGAATGGTCCTCCACATAAAATATACAACACAACTTAATTAATTAACATCATATCGAATTTCAATGATTTCCAATATTATTGCTGTTATAAATTTGGTAACGTGATACTTAATGGTGATTTTTATTCATCAATGCTGTCAAATAACTAAAAGTTAAGATGTGACAATCTAAATGTTTTAACAAGTTATATTTGTAGATGGTATTAATGAATTAATTTACAATTTGTGTAAAAATCTCGCATCAAATATTTAAAATGTTCATGAATATTTTATAAAATTCTTACAAAATGTGGTGAGGATGAAAATTCATTTTGTTGACAAAAGAAATTATAAATTTGTATTTAAATTATAATATTTTTATAGGTGTTTTTGGTGATTTTATTTAAAATATTTATACATTTATCAAAATATTTATACGTATATTTCTAAGATATTTTTATAATTTCTCCACAGACATTTTTTTAGATATTTATAGAAATGTTTCTATAAACACTTCTCCAGATATTTAAAAAGTCATTGTGAAACTTTTATGTATACTGATTCAGGTTTTGTTTTGACCAAAAATCGAATCGATCAACGAATAAAACAAATTTGTGTGAAGAAAAACCTTACCATGTAAAAGTTATTTTCAGTTCCATCGATCCGAGTTACAAAGACAACATGTTAAGTCGAGAAAAAATTCCAGACGTGTAGTTTTCAATATTAATATGCAAAATCTATAACGCCGGCAGAATTCACGATAAATTTATTCTCAGATTACATTACTTAATCCAGACAGTTTTAAAAAGTTGCCAGTATTAAGATTTACGACGTAGACAAGTTGGGGAAACTTTTAATAAGTTGGATTAATAACTCGCGGGATTAAAATTACTTTTAATAACATGTTGCTCATACACGTCATTACTAAATCCACATAAAATTGGAAATATCTAATCTGGCCTGCGATGGATTTCAAAGGTATTAAATTGCGGTGGGGGAGTCCATAAACTTATTCTGTATAGTGTTTCGTAATTTAAAGGGTTTTTGTTCCCGTTTTAAGTTTGGTATTTGGATTTGTTCCGTCGACAAAAGGAGAAAACTGAAATTGAGATGTTCAGTTCGGCGTCGAACATTTCCAATATTGTTTCGGAGATAAAACTGTATTTCAATAATGTATATTTACCTCCGTTCGTCGATAATCCCGATCATTTCCGCAAACTCCGAATCTTAGAACTAATATATTTGTGGGGCTCATTTGAAAAATGATTTTATTAAAAGTGGGAGACGGGGAGATATTAGAATTGAGGCATATTGACTGTAAAAGTTGCCTTCCCCAATATTGACAATGTTGCAATCGATTGAGCTCGAGTAAACAGTGTTGAGCGAAGTAGTTTACGTTTATCCAAACCTTTTACTTTATTTTCAATCCCCCTAATATTTTCAACGCTTGACGTTAGAATAACCGAGGCCCTTGATAAATGCCTGACAGAAGCAATAAATAAACCAATCAACAGTCGAACATAAAAGGTGTCATAATTCCAGGTCATAAGTAGGCCACTCCTTTTTTATCAGCCGCAAATGGACACAATTAAAATTCATGAATACGAAATCTGCAATTATTTAGCAATTGCGTTTTAATTACGTATGTAATTATAGATAAATAAAATGTCCAGCTGAGATAGGTACAGATTTAATCGTTCAATACGTATCGCTAATTATATGTGTGTTCCTGCAGATCGACGTTTGCCATTTACAATGTTATTTGCAGTCGATATTTATACGTTGGAATGATTAATGCGAACACTACTTCCTACACACAATGAAATATAACAGTAATTTTTCAATTTTTTTATCGACACGTTGTATAAACAATGTAACCGGTATTTATTGAAATCAATCTCAATCAGAAATTTAAAATAAACGTTGTATCGTACTATATTGTCTGTGTGTGTGTGTGTGTGTGTGTGTGTGTGTGTGTGTGTGTGTGTAACTGGTGTAGTTTTATTTATTGAATTTTTTGTGCACGCTGTAATGGAATGGAAATTAAACGTGCGTTAGTAATTAGATAAAAAATTGAAATATTTTATTAACAATAAAAGACATGCAACAAAACATTTTATATCTAATGATAATCAATGGTAATGACATGTACTAATATCTAATATCAAATATTTGTAAATATTTATGTAAATAAATGATACACATATAATAAAATATATAAATATTGTAAATAACAGAAAAAATCATTTTACTGGTGACAGATAATATATTATAATGTATTTCTAGTTATAAAATAATTAAATATATAATATAATAATATGAATAAATACTATACATTATTACAATTTAAGAAAGGAAGAAATGTAAAATATTCACTATTCTTTAACATTTTACTGATGAAAGAAAATTTATACAATAATAAAATATTGTAAAACGATATAATTTGAGTTTAAAATAAATAAGATTTTCACCCTACTTTCAAATATTTGCCGCAAAAAGCCATTTTACGGGACGGCGCACAAAAAATCTTATACAGGGGTAATAAAATATTTTTTCCTTCCCGCCTAAATAATGCGTTAATACAAAAACATAGACGCAAAGAATGTTGATTTAGGTGTGGGAGGAAAGCGGGCTGAATTTTTGTTCTTGAACGAGGAAACCATTTAAATACAAATTACTCTCGCAGCTTAATAAAAGGTAATTTTCATTTGTGCCCGACCGTTTTCCATTTGTCATCCGGCAAGCAATGGCCGAACAAAATTGTTTATAAATATTATTATACATTTAAATGGAAATTGAAACTGTAATTGAATTTTAAATGTGCTCCAATAAACCGTGTTTTTTTCTGCTGGTACAACCCATATAAAATGTTTTATGAAGTTTTGTTGCTAGTAATTACCTTGTCCGGGGACTTTTGTTCCATTTTGGCTACATATTCGTTAACGAATAATGAAAATTTATCACCGGAAAAGAATAAATACGCTCAATAGTGGCGAAATTATAAAACCGCATCAGGAAATTGAAAATTCAATTTAATTTTAAATTTGTTTGAATAAAAAGTTTCGGGTGCACACTCGTCCAAGTGAAAGTCACACCTGACCGCGTTTTCCATTAAAAAAATATATATTGTTCTTATTATTTTCAATTCACCCCCCAATTTTTGTTGAAAAGTTTTTCATATAATTTATGTGTGAAACTTTACAAGGGAAAGCGAGGAAGCTGAAAATTGAACTTTTTTAAACTAATTTGGATTAAAATAAACAAAAAATTTTGTATTGTGTTAAGAAAATGATCACAGAGAAAAGTTTTAAATTGGGTATTGTATTTTTAACAAATAACAACGTTCATTTTACAGTTAATAGAAAACAGTTTATTGGTTTTGTAAAATCAAAACAGTACCGCAACAAACGAGTGATTTAAATAGTTTATTTTTTGAGTCTTTGTTGTTTTTGCTGATTTATAAATTAGCTGCAACCATATATTTTAAATAAAGCTCGCAGTAATGGTATTTTCATGTTTTGTTTGATTAAGGTTAAAAGTATGTAAATGACAACACGTCACTCTTGTAAATATCGATATGAATATATTCAAACATTTTGACAACTTTAAACATACAAGTCTTTTTTGCCTATTTAAATATTTCAAATATAAAATTTCAGCACATAATTGAATATTTAATAAAGCTTGCGTTGCACTATTGTTGTATTGCAATTTTCAATTGTCCATCATCTACGATTACAAATTCATCGAATATTTTGCCGCTTTTTAACCGTTGTAAATTGATGTTTTTAGTGGAAATATGCAGCAAATATCCCATCGTAAAATATCCAATCAAAAATTTTATTTCGGACCCTTTCACGAGAAAAATAGTTCCTCTTTCACATACCGTTCAACTTCACACATTGCCAAACTTTTAATGCCGGTTCGAGGTTTCGTTTTTGCCAAAAAAATCCAAAATATTGAGTCAATTTTAATTATTTATCATGAAACAGCTGTTTTATCTGTCCAAATCTGGAAAAATATGATATGAGAATATTTTTGGAAATGTCTTTAAAAATATTTTATAAAATTAATCTTTCTAAAATCGTTAAAAAGTTTCTATGAAAATGTTTTTCTATATAAAAAACTGGATTATAAACTGAAAAACGGATATTTTGTTAATGCCTCATAAAAATTTTCCGTGCCAAAACTCATCGCATAAAATGTTTCCATCAAATCGCATCGTCGACTTATCTAAATTTGAAATGCAAATTTTTAATGCCTCCACAGCTAATCCGGGATTTACAGGTCCAGTAAAAAAGGCGGGCAATCAACAAAAATAACGGGGTCAATCAAATTTTTATTTTTTTGCTGTTGTTATTATTTCCCGTGCAGCGACTGATAAATTTCGTTGAGCGATTGCTGTAAAAGCGTTAAAAACTTGAAAATTGATCAGTGCATCGATTCAGGGGTGACACTGAAAAATTGTCAAAGGCGGAAGAATCTGATGAAAACGTGAGTTGGTTGGTGCGTTTAATTAATTATGAAGCTGGTAATGGAAATGAAATTGTTATCTTTCATCGTCCCCTGTAATTATGAGGTAATTACACTTCTTTTGTCCTGTTAGTTAGTTAGAAATATAAAACCTTCTCTGTATGGAATAATAATTGTTGGAGCGTGGAGTCAAAAAGGGGCTAGTCAAACATTGTTTTATGAATCGCCTCCGCTAATAAATCTTTTTATCAGACAGACCGTTTGAAGTTTGCACGCGTAAAATAAAAACTTCATAGAGTATTAATTACTTTTTCTATTACAATACATACAAAGTAAAGTTTGGTGTTTTCGTAGTCGCAGAAGGAAAAAAATAAAATAAAAGGGACCGCATTAATTTAATCTTGTTACAAGATTAATTGCCTCAAACAAAGGCACGAAGACGAGAAAGATGTGCAAAGCTCGAAATTTATTTCAGTTCATTTCCACTCTTTAAATTTAAAGAAGAATAGGCAGTCGACGCCTCAAAGAGATTACAATGAAACAATGGAAGTAACAATTATTAACCTACGGATTGTTCACACTGCAAATTTGCATTTGAATTTGCCTCGACGCCGCAAATGCATTCCTATAACTTGCAAATTTCCCACGCTTAAACCAATATCGGGATCAAATTTGAATTTATCGATTCCCCACAATCTTTCCATATTCTTCAGACAATGTACTTTGGCATTATTCACCAGATCAAGACGGATTTCCCTTCCGCAAGTTCCACACCCCTTTTTTTTTTTAATTTCGACTGTAGAGCACAAGGGGAGTTTTTGGTAAGTTTGCAACAATGAATTTGATATGAGGAAGTGTGATCCGACGTGTAACCGCAGCATAAACAAATCTGTGCACGATTGTTAACAAACTCCCGACGAACTTTGCTTTTAATAAATCCTGAAGTTGTGGGGGATGCGATACATCAAAGTTCGCGGTGGGTTCACCATTAAACTTGAAAATTTGCCTAAGATAAACAGGCAACGGATTTAACTGAATAAAATGGATTTATTAATTAGAGGATTGTTTCTTAATGGAACTGTTGGTGAAAATAAGTTAGAAAACATAGATTTCAATGAATTTTAATGTAGTTTTGTATAAATTTTCCAAAAATGTTATAATAAATATATTTATAGAATTTATACTGAGAAAAAACATAAAAAATATCTCAATAAATATTTTTAGAAATGTTTAAAAACGAATGTAGAAATGTCTGATGAGATGTTTATGGGAATGTCTTCCAAAATACATGTATTAAAAAATGTCGTTAGAAATATTTTTATAAAAATCCAAATTGAGTGTATAAAATATTTTTTAAATATCTAGAAAAATGTCTAAATTTATATTTAGATGATATATATATAAAAATATCTCAATATATATGTTCAGAAATGTCTAAAAACGTATGTAGAAATGTCTTATGAAATGTTTATGGGAATGTCTTCCAAAATAAATATATTAAAAAATGTCCTAAGAAGTATTTTCATAAATATCCAAATTCTTATCCCTAAAATTGAGTGTATAAAATATTTTTTAAATATATAGTAAAATGTCTAAATTTATATTTAGATGATATATATATAAAAATATATCAATAAATGTATTCAGAAATAACAAAAACGAATGTAGAAATGTCTGATGAAATGTTTGTGGGAATATCTTCCAAAATAAATATATTAAATATATAATAATAATAAATATCAATCAATAAATATGTTCAGAAATGTCTAAAAACGAATGTAGAAATATCTGATGAAATGTTTAGGGAAATATCTTCCAAAATAAATATATTAAATATATAATAATAATTAATATCAATCAATAAATATGTTCAGAAAAGTCTAAAAAGGAATGTAGAAATGTCTGATAAAATGTTTATGGGAATGTCTTTCAAAAGAAATATATTAAAAAGTGTCGTTAGAAATATTTTTATAAATATCTAAATTCTTATCCCTAAAATTGAGTGTATAAAATATTTTTTAAGTATCTATAAAAATGTCTAAATTTATATTTAGATGATATATATAAAAATATCTCAATAAATGTATTCAGAAATGACTAAAAACGTATGTAGAAATGTCTGATGAAATATTTATGGGAATGTCTTTTACTTTTTACATTTGTTTTCGCAACATCAATTAATTGTAGTGTTGGGTATGAAACCGCGACATTCCGAAATAATTGTCAGCAATCGAATCGTCAAAATTGTTGCGTACGTCGACATACCATGCATATTATTCGCCTTTGCTGTTTAACTTAAATCCGTGTACAGTCGAATCCAATTTGGCTGATTAAGTGGTAATTTCATATTTAGATTAGTTTAATTGGTACCAATTTCATGTTTGCGGTACGGATTAAAATGCGGTTATCGTCGCACTTGAAATGTAAATATTACGGATAACTCTCCGAGGCTTTAAGCTCAACGATTCATTGTGCTTTCTACGTTATGAAACCGATTGTTTGCATTAGACTATTCTACTTGTAATTAATGGATCAATCCTGCAAATAAAAATTATATTCATGTCTATATCCTTCATATTAATCACTGTTATTGTGACATTTTTCTTTGGATAATATATCCCAGGATTAAGTACGAGTTGAAAAGTCCATAATTTATGTGGCTTTTTATGTGAAATAAATAAATAATGAACGTTCTCACTTGTAAGTTATTATTTACACATCCATTTGCAATTTATAAAACATATTTTAGCTTGACTGCATCAAAACGGATACAACATTATAGGATAATTAACATTTTAAATGGATTTTTCAATACCGAGTGAATTTGTCTTGCACAAGTCGTTATGCCGGACGCATTATTTACATTTAATGAGTAAAATGCATCACATAAAATATTTAACAGACAAATGTAATTGCGCCTTTGAAATTTTTACATAATTGTACAAAAGGGACGTCGTGTATTTAATGTTATTTTAATGGCCACAATATGTACTAAGTTTGAAAGCAAATTCTGTACATTGATCTAAATTTTACCTTCTGTTATTTGTGTTTGACGGTGCTTTGCATCATAAAGTTCTTTGTGCGTGGCATTGATTCAAAATTTGCGGTACACAAATGAACTGCAGTTGCACCATTATGGCTTCAAAACTGGCCCATTATGCGTTTGTGTGTTGCAATTCCCTTTTATCCCGTACGATTTTTGCCCGACAATAAATACAGGACGTTTCGGGCATTAAATGAATTATAAACTCCCCTCCCAAAAAAAGAAAAAAAAAAAATAAACCTGGACAAGAGCAATTATCCTTGAACTACACCGCAGGATTATTCGCCTCCGAAATTAGTTCCTGTGATCTTTCTAATGTTTGTTTGCATTATGGATGCAGATGTATTCATACGCCATACGCAAATTACTCCGGCCATTGTTTCTCCAAAGGCATTCGCAACAAAATTGAATTGGACCGAGCAGCGATCTCAAAAGGAACGTTATGTAAAGGAGGGCGCAATGAAAAGATGGGAAATTTATTGCTTATTCGAGAGGTAAATTGTGAATGCATTTATTACTTTATGGTCCCTGTTCGAGATTATAATTAACCTCATAATCAGCCCAAAATACGACTATTAGTGTGGAAACGCGATGATGAAGTGGTCCACAAACATGCACGTTAATTTTTAATTAGTGGAATTAAAAGGGTGGTGTCAAGAGTTCGTCAAATATTTGCGCACGGGATTCATCGTCAAATTAACATTTCATTCAATTCGTTTGTGTGACTTGACAATTATTTCGATATGCAAAATTATTAAAAACCCCGAAGGATTTTCCTCGCAGCCTTTTTTTTATTATCGGGACGTCGAAGTGGAACATGTAATGGATTTATCAGCGGTTACGTGACTAAAACCCTGACGTTTTCCATGTTTGCTCGATTATTAAAAACCCGCCTAATGGAAAGAAATGATTCTGAACATAATGTGGATGAGAGTAATCGGATTTGTCAGATTTATCCGTTCCGTTCGAGGAACATAAGCGGCATTAGAATCAAGCTTATTTTGTTAATTTTTTATGTTCACACTTCAGATTTTATTAACACAGATAATTAAAAAAATATTAAATTTTTTATTGGAAAGTTAATACTTGTATTTTTATTTTCCCACAATTTATTAATCTAATATTTATTTATTTATATTATTATTATTTATTTAAAGCCACACTGAAATTTATTATGAAAAATACAGGAATTTTATTACTTTTTAATATTTTTTTATTTTTAATATATTTTTATTTTAATATTAGCCTAACCTAACCTAACCTAACTTAACCTAACTAATATTTAAATATTATATTTTAGTATATATTTTTTTAATTTTTATTAATTGATTTTTTAAATTTTTAAATACTAAATATTCTTGATATTTTCTTTTAAAAAATGTAATTTCAAATATTTTATTTCATAATAATATAAAAAAAAATATTTTGAATGATTTATATTATATTTTTATTAATTTATCTAATATTTAATACTTTTATTTGAACAATTTTTAAATTTTCTAATTTTGTGTCTAATCTGATATATTTTATTTCTTTTAGTTATAAAAATAATTATAAACATTATTTTAAATTAATTACATATTATTTATTAATTTATGTGATATTTAATATTTTTATTTTAACAATGAACAATATTTAAATTTATTTCTAATTTTTTATATACTATTTCAAATTTTCAAAATTTTGTAAAAAGTTTCCTTATTTTCATTTATAAAAAATATTTAAAAACATATTTTAAATTAATTACATTTTATTGATATTAATTTATTTATTATTTAATGATTTTAATTTAATAATGAACAATATTTAAAATTATTTCTAATATACAAAATATTTAAAAATGTTATTTTAAAATAATTATATTTTATTTACATTAATTTATTTAATACTCAATAATTTTATTCAATAATTTTTTGATTTTTTTTCTGATTTTTTACTTTATTCCTTGAACAAATTTATAATTTGTTAATAAATTAAAAAATAATGATGTGATGTGTGTCTAACAAACAAAAAGATTTGAAAAATCTATAAAAATAATGAAAATTTGCAGATTAAAGTTTGGCCCTAATGGAAAACAATCAAGTCCATAAATCAACATTTTAGTTTTTCAAGCTACACCACACCTCGTGTTTCGTCTAGAAAAAAAGCATTAATGTAAAATTATAGTAAAAGTTTCCGACATACACACACTGCCACAGGAACAATTACTCCATAAATTACAATAACAATAAAATACTTATGGTTTATATAACAAATTACGTCCAGGAAAAATCCGGCGGCGCTTTTTTTTTCCTCCGTGCATAGAATTATGGCCGTACTGTTCACTGTTCTCCGCTGCGCCGTTTCATGTTTTGAGTAATTTAGATTTATGTTACACTTGCTTCAACTACGTGCATGACGCATTTAATTTATAATGCTTTGTTCTTCGAGTACGTTTTACTCATACATGGAGGCATTTGTTACGTTTCGTACTTTGCGAATTTAATAAAATTACTATGGACAATATGAGGAATAATTTACCGCACTCCCGTCCCGACAAATTAATTCGCGGATTTTTCCGGCTCCGGCTCCGGCTCCGGCGACGTGCCACCTGTTTTACGTTGTGCACTTTCGACAAAAAGAAGCGAACGATGGATCTGTTAATTTGTCCAGGATGTGAAACAAGGTGTTTTCCTCATGTTCGGCATAAATTTAGTCAAGGTGCAAATGAATATACATATGAAAAGAATATATTAACATCATGTTAATATAAATAAGTACAGATTTTTCAATCCAGCTCAGATAAATTATGCGTAAAAATTATGTAAGCAACATTAACATTCAACAACGTGGCAGATGTACACGTATAAATTCCGATATTGATATTTACCATGTAAATTAGTACGTCAGATCAAAGAGATAAAATTCATTTATGTCATATAATACGTAATTAATAATTTTATGTTAAAAATTATTTCAGGAAAACCAGTAGTTGGCGACTGAAACGTATCGCATTACGTGCGTAATGGAGATACGTGAAACCTGTACGGCAATTAGAATGTTCCTTGCTTTGTTTCCACCTGATTTAATTCAAATCATGGTTTACATTATTCTGCTGTGCTGCGTTATTGATATTTGCACATTAATATCAACGTCCAACAACACTTTACTCGTATCCAACCCTTCGATAATTGTCTAGCTTATAGATAGCATAGATCCAGAAGACAAACTTAGTTGATTTTTTGTCTGTGGGTTAAGGACTCAATTTAGTAGCCTCCTAGTTGTTCCTACTGGCCAATCAAAGCTCAAAAAGGATGCTAAATAATGATGAAACAGACACTCGTTTTGGTCTTCTACTTGCCTCTGAAGGTCCACCCAAGCCTATGGGTTAAGGGTCCAATTTCATAGCCTCCAAGTTGTTCCTGTTGGCCAATTAAACCTAATAAAGGAATGTTTTTGGCCTACAGTTGGGAGAAATTAAATTATTAAGTCAAATATTGATGTTCCAGACACCCATCTTGGTCTTCTACTTGTCACAGAAGGTCCACTCAAGTCTGCGGGTTGAGGGCTCAATTTAGTAGCCTCCTAGTTGTTCCTGCTGGCCAATCGAAGCCCAAAAAGGAACGTTTTTGTGGTACAATTAGGAGAAAGGTGCTAAATAATGATCATCCAGACACTCGTCTTGGTCTTCTTCTTGTCACTGAAGGTCCACTTAAGTATGTAGATTGAGGGTCCAGGTTGGTAGCCTACCAGTTGATCCTGCAGCCCAGTTAGGCGGTCAGCTAGTGCAGTAAAATTGAATGCGTGCCAGCGTCGATGCAATCGCAAAATATTTTATTAGTTTCTCACTCGATTAGTTCGAATGCAGCCAGTGAAACAGAGCAAAACGCGTTTTTACGGCCTTCCGCGGTAACGGTACGAGAGCGTTCACGTATCGGGGCCCGCGGGGCCGTTCTTGTAACATACGGTACGCCGATACTTAATTTGCATAAATAATCTTATTTGTTTTATGTGGGCGGTCGCTCATAATTAATGGTGTGTGCGAATGTTTCGCACGTGAATCACTAAAAATCCATGTTAACAAGGAGGTACAATTAAATGGTTGTTCGAAGAAATTGATGACACGGAAAATATTCAAGTTTTATTTGACGGTGCAGTAAATCCTCCAATAATTCATATGCACGGCCTGTTTTTGAATTTTAATAGTGAGATCGCATAGAATTGCATAATTTTATAGATCATAATATTGCGGAGCTGGACCGGCACTGCGCCACATTACTGTGACATTACTAGGCGCCACTGATGCCAAAAGCTTCCATTTTACGAATTAGTTATGTGCCGGTCCACTACTGCCAAATTACTTAACAAATCCCTCGATCCCATTTCCTCGAATAACGCCGGTATTTATTTTATGGCTTTCTGCTATTTGCCAATCTTGCATTTATTACGAAGTTCCTATGTCTGCGAAGAAATGCAATTTAAATTTTATTTTATTAGGGAAATATGAAATCCTTAAATAATTAAGACAAAACAAACAGAGACAACGTACAAAAATATTTATTAATTTCTGACATACTTCTTATTTATATGAAACTGTAAAAACAAAATAATTTAAATAATAAAACACCACATTTATTGAGTCTGAAGGATGCTTTTAGTCAGTTCATATACTGTTATTTTAATTTTAATCGCCTGAATGAGTTTGATAGATCTTTTCTTCAGATATTTATACATACATTTCATTAAATATTTATATAAATCCAGATATTTTAAAAGTATTTTATACATTCAAATTTAAAGATAAGTATTTTTATATTAATAAAATGTTTCTAGTGACATTTCTAGACATATTTATTGAAATATTAGACACTTGAAATATATTTTACTTAAATTTAAAATCAGGCATTTCACTATACATTTAAACTATCTTTTCTACACTCAGTTTTAAAGATAAACATTTTGACATTTGTAAAATGTTTCTAGTGACATTTCCTAGTATGTGTTTTTATAGATATTTTATATACACTACTCCAAAAATTTCATCACACACTTCTACATACGTTGTTAGACACTTCTGAATATATTTATTGAAATATTTTTGTATATTTCACTTAAATAAAAAATCAGACATTTCTCTATATATTTAAACTATCTTTTCTGTACTCAATTTTAAAGATAAGTGTTTTGACAATATTGATATATATTTTTCATACTGATTGAACAAATTTTGAATTAAATCCTTTCAAGGAATACCTTACAGAATGCTTAAATTTAAATTTTGTGGTGTGGGTGAAGGAAAAAGTTACTTCCACTCGATCAGCCCTTAAAATTCTCTGCCCTAGGATAATTGCTTCATAATGGTAAAGTTGAGAGTTAACATTAGTTTTGTTTTTAACCTGCAACGTTATACGAGTAGTCCGACGAAACAATCAATTATTTCAGATCCTCCAGGAAGTATAGATTACCTTTTATTACGGATACGGCTTGGGCATTAACTTAAACGTTATATTTATGCATGGTCTTTATACGAACGGTGCGTTTCAATTTTGAAATATTGGAGTTTTGACCGACGGGATCTCGACAATGGATTTATCCTGAGGTTGCCATTACACATAATGATCAATCTTTTTACTGTTTTATGTTTATTTATGCTTTGTGTTCCTGCTGCTCGCAACAGCAACCGGAGCCACACATTTAAATAAAAAACGTTCATTAATTTTTATTGTGTCCCAGGGATATGTGGCTGTTCTTTATGGGCGTAATAGTAATTCGATAATTGTCAGGTGGAAAATGTTTAATAGGTTTAATTGCTGCTTAAGGTTATGGATAAATGATACGCAAACACGTTGTGTGTTATTACATGTTAATTGCTTTGTTAAAAAACTGGGCATGGCACCAAAAAAAAATAACCAATGTTGTTTTTTCATGTGGCTTTTTGTTTTTGCAGCAACAATTAAATTAATTTAATTAGTCCTTTGTCAATTGTAATAACTGAGCATTTGCTTTTTATTTTAGCCCCCTTTAATTAACCGACATTGGGTGATAATTATGGTGGCTCTCTAATTTGTCCCCCTGTTTTCATTTTTGCCCGCTGAAACAGATGTAGATCTACATTCGATTCTTTTAATTAACAAGAAGCTCGAACTTCAAAACCGCCTCCTTCGCCTTTTGTCCTTCCGGAAAACGCCAAACAAAACAACCAAATCGGCGTTAATCACAAACCGAAACCGTACCATTAAATTAATCATCCGGACCCATCGGATTTCTTCGACTAAAGCACGGAGTCCTGCGGTGGCTCCGGTTTTTGCGCCGCAACGGGACGATCGCAGCCACCGCCGACCCGGATCGCGTCTCTCGCAACAAAAAGTCCGGAGGATGGCGCGTTGCAGTTGCGCCTCCGCTCAACAAGTTAATATTTTAATGCTGTTGACCCGGTACGTGGGGGATTATGTGCACGTCGCCCCTGGACGGAAGAGGTGGCAAGTTTCTGCGGGGACGGGCCCACTTTACGAAACTTTATTTACAAAGCTGATTAAAACTGTTATCATTTATTAATTTTAATACTTTGTACTGCTGCTAAATGTTGTTAAGTTTTTGACGACCAACACATAATTATAATTTGAGTTTGTGCCATAAATTTACAATTTATATTCAATGTTGAATGGAATAATGTAATTGTATCGACGTTACCGATAACCAATCTTACGTATTAGATTAGTTTATGAGTTTAATCATAATTATGTTCCCGATTGAATATGAATAATTGAACTAATTAAAATTTTACTAAATTATGTTTGGTGCCTTATCTGGTCGGGTATATTCTAAAATTTATACACAAAATACTGTTGGCCGTTTATAATTGATTAAATAAACCATTAGACGTAAATTTAAAATGTGGGACACGAACATTTAATATTTTCGCATTATTAATGAAGCTGAATTAGTAAATATTGAGGAATTTGTGCAGGATAAACAACAAATCCAGCCCGACGAATAAACTGTTTACGTTTACTTACATTAATTCTTTACAAGCATCAAACGTCACGTCGGTCGATTTCCGTTGCATCCTCTATCCAGCGACAGATGAGACGTCTTCATTTATCAATTATTCCACGTGAAATTACCAGAGCGCCATCTTATCCCCGGCTCTCGCTCTGTTTGTCTAGCTGCGCGTATTTATCTTTCGATCCCTTCGCGGACCTCGTAGACGAAACTTTCTTTTCCCATTCGCAAACAAAAGATGCAAGATAAAAGCCCGGAGACGGGCGGAGGGATGTTGCACTTTCGGTTTAATTGAAATCTGAAATCTGGCTGGAAATTAACTTGGCATCGGGCTTTGTTGAATTAATTTTGCACGCAGTTCTTTTACTCCGATGTTATTCTTTGCCGAATAGTTTTTTCGATGCTTATCGGCCGGATGCCGCCTTTCAATTACCTCTCAACATATTCCATTTTCTGCCATTTAATTATTTTTATTTAGTTGTCTTTATTTGTTTTACTTAGCTTTCCTCCTGCCATAAATATTTAACTATCTAATTGACTTCTTTTAATACATATTACTTGGTCTCTCTACTTGTCTTCCTTATTATCTCTTTGTTTTTGAGATTCCCTTTCGACATTATACCATTTATGACATTTTATTCATTTTTACTTAGTTTTTTGTCATGCCATTGATTTTTAAGAATCTAATTGCCTTTTTTGACAAAATTTGTCCCTTAAAGATTCCCTTTCTTCAACCATATTATCAATTGTGATCTTCTAATCCTTCTTACTTCGTCTCCCTGCTTGTCTTCATCATCATCACTTTCTTTTTGAATATTCCCTTTCGTTTTTTTATCATTTATGACTTGTTATTCATTTTTACTTAGTTCTTTGTCATGCGATTGATTTTAAGAATCTAATAAGCTTTTTTGACAAATTTTGACCTTTAAAGATTCCCTTTCTTCCACTTTATTATCAATTGTGATCTTCTAATCCTTCTTACTTAGTGTCCCTACTTCTTTCCCTCACCATCACTTTGTCTTTGAAGATTTCTTTTCGACGTTTTATCATTTATGATTCTTCATTCATTCTTACTTAATTTTTTGTCATGCCATCAATTTTTAAGTATCTAATTGGCTTCTTTGACGTAACCTAACCTAACCTAACTTTTATGGTAAATATTCCCTTTCTTCTACTATATTATCAATTGTAATCTTCTAATCCTTTTTACTTAGTCTCCTACTTGTTTTCCTCATCGTTACTTTTCGATGTTTTACCATTTATGACCCTCCATTTCTCTTTAGTAATTATTTTTTTAATATTAATTAACATTGTTACTCAGTAAATTACTATTTGTGACCTTTGAATTAATTTTACTGCCGTTCTAGTTATCTGCAAGTGAAATCCAATCATTAGAGAAGAAAAGTACCCATTCCTTCGTGTACTTGTACGTAATTCCACAGTTTTCACAGAAGCTAATTTCCATCCTTGCCGTGTCATTATTCGTAAGTTTTTCTGCTGCAATTAGCCGATCTGGTTCCCACGTAAATCAATATTTCAGTCGCGATAAAAAATGCCACTATTTCCCTTGTAATGGCATAATAACTTGGTTAGTGTACATTAGCTTATTGTAATAAGCAACTGGCAGCGCGGAATACCGTCCTGATAATTTCCAACCAACTGGGCAAAGTGAAACATCAACGGGATACAGCTTGGTGGACGACTCACGCCACTCGCACCAAATTATAGGCTGCCGTGGTTTATTTGAATATGTAGGAAATGGGGAAAAATGCGTCTGGTTTATCGTACATCTTGTGCTCATTCAGCTGAGAGCTAATTGAAAAAACCATGAGAAAAATTTATTTATTTTACAAAGGCTCACGTTAAAAATATCAGTTTATAAAATGGATACAATATACCGGAATAAAATTGTTTTACTACATTTTTAAAAGGCTTATTCGACAATGGCACAAAATGCATTTTTCGTATGAATTCGGGCCATCAAAATTAACGAAGTGAAATGCCGTGTAAACGCACACATATTGCATTTGAGCGGCATTAATTTGGTTTATGATGGTTAAATGGAAGTACCCTTTTAACAACGGCCGGCAACCCCATCCTTACCGCCATAAATTATTGTACATTATTAACCTTTGGCCTATACATTTAGCAAAGTAGCATTAGTATTTATGTGTGGCCCGATGTGGAATCACAATGGTCTGATTAAATAGCAATTCCGGGGGAGAATGGGTCCCGTCTTTCCGTCCAACAATAAGTGTGTTGCATTAGTATCGATCATTCGGGGATCATTAGTTTTGAGGGCTCCCTCCGACGTGCTCCATCCACAAAACCATCAAAATTAACACACTTGAATCGATATAATAATCGAAAGTACAAATGTAAATAAATAGTTTTATGGGCTTCACTTATTTGTAGTTTTATTGGAATATTCATAAATCCCTCTGGGAACTGGTAAATTGTATATACAGCATATAGATACAGTGTAGTTTATTGGGGAATTTACGAGCCGATTGTTCGTATGGCTTAGAACGGAGTTAAGTAGCTCCTAAATATTCATAGTTTTACTTTATAATGGAACTGGCCTTCGGCGAATTGTTTACAGCCGGCTAATTTAAAACAGTTACACTTTACACCCATTGTTAAGATAATTTCATCGACTGAAGGAGCTACTTAATAAAACTGAAGGCACACAACGTCACGTACGTCAAACGAAACCGAATTACTTCTGCATACTTTGACAGTAACCGGTGTTGAGACCGAGAAAATCCTCCCAAACCGTTAAATCCCATAAAGGAGAATGTACTCCGAGCAACATGTAAAAATTCCGGGCGTCGCATTATCTGTCAACCGCCACCCGGAACGCAATATTAACTTCAGCCGGCGAATTCTTCGGCTGGCGGCGAGTTTCCTTTTTTGCGTTATTTTTCGGACGGCCAGTGCAAGAAAAAGTGTCATTAGATGCACCCTATTGAACCCGGGACCGGTTGATTTATGATCGTCGGAAGTGTGTGAAATTGTAGCAGAGAAATATTTGAAATTGTAAAACCGTTTGTCAGCAGCGTCCCTTAATTGTCTTTTTCCGTCTGGGAATCCGACGATTAACGTTCAACTATTTCCGAAACGTGTAATATTAACTCGCACCTCCGTTTTCATTTCGTGGAGCATTTTCTGATAAAACGCTTCTCGTGTTACGCTCACACAGAAACTAACTGCAGCAATTAGTAATATGATCCGCAATTTTTCCTTCTATTGTTTCAGGCGGGGGGAGAGTTTATATTTGTGACCAGTGTTTCACTCCCCCGTTCAGACAAGATTAATATATACGTGGCGAAGGCGGAAATGCGTGAAAGTGCTGAAAATACATACTTCAAATTCTTGCACTATTTGTCCCAGTCACTTGAGCACAGGTTTACCCTTAATCACTTGGGGATCTAACCACTCACCCTGCTGCATATTTAAAAGTGGATGGAAATAGATTTTCTTTTTACTTATATGTTTAGAAACGTACAAACATACTCTAATATTCATTGCCATACAAATATAGCTTTAATATTCATTGCTATAAAAATATTATTTTAAAATATTGCTATAAAGTCTTTACTATAATATTTTATTTCAAAAAAGTTACTGTAAACAATTATTTAAAGACTTTAGTATAATATTTAAGGCTATAAAAATACTGCTCTAAGACTTTAGTATTATATTTTCTTAAAAAATGATCCTATAAAAATATTGCTATAAAATATTGATGTAAGGACTTTGTCATAATATTTATACCCATAAAAATTGTGCTATAAAGTAGTTACTGTAATATTTTATTTCAAAAAAGACTTGTATAATATTTATAGCTACAAAAATATGTTACTATAAAAATATTGCTATAGAGACTTTAATATTTATGCCTAAAACCCTTTATTAACAATATTTTTGGGTGTAAAAATGTTACTGTAAAAATATTACTACAAAGTTTTTACAGTAATATTTATGGTTAAAAGAATCTTATCTAAAAATATGACTATAAAGACTTTACTATAAAATTTAGGGATTTAAAAATGTTATTGAAAAAATATTGATATAAAGTCAATATGGCAAGCCAAGTTCAATACGGCAAAGCTTTGTAAAAAACAAATCACTTAAAATGATTTTTAAGATCAATAACGAAGCAAACGATGACAATGGTAAAAGGACATCAGTTGTAATCGTTTCATTCCATGTTTCCTCCTGTTCCAATACAAATGACAGGTAAAAAAGTCGGGTCCGATTGTTCGAAAGATTAAATAGGATTCGCATTATCCGAGTGGAATGGTTGTCGTGTACGTTACAGTTACGCGGAGATAAATTCATATAATAATACATTCTGTCATAGTGGCCAATTTAATTCCGTGACATATTACGGTAAAAAGCATTAGAAACCCTCGCATATCAAAATCTGCATGATAAATCGGAGAAAACCAATTATATGACCTCCATCAAATAGGCTGCAATAAACCGTGACATCATCTTGAGGGTGTGTGTGCGTGTGCGCCCCGTTTTTTCTTCTCTCCAGAACTCTAATTTGGCCTATACTGTTTTGTTTATCGCCCGAATCTGGATACCCTATCTGAAGCTCGGCTTATGTGGACCGTAACATTTTACGCATAGCACAGGACTGGGCTTGATTGTATTGTGCTCCAGATAAGATTAAGGGAAATCGCGGCCGTTTCCTCTCTCCTTTTTCCCATCCCGAAAATCAGAGCCAATGGCACGTGCACGTATTGTCCTTGCTTCGATTATTTTCGTAATTGATTCCACTCCGAAACGGAGTTAATTGTCGCTAAGTTTTTGCGTCGCACATGCTGGAAAATCTTGTTCGTACATATAATAGGCGAGAGCAGTTTAAGAAGCTTTTAAAGTCTAGACGTGGAAATTGCCTCGTTTTCTTTTATTGGCCCGGCCAGATCTTATGAGCGTAACAGGTGTTTCAAACTGTCTAATTATTCTTTTTTTGTTAATGCCCTTCTTATTTTCCTATTATATTATTAACGGCGCTTTTGTGATGTTGAAAGTGGACGCCCGTTAATTGCGCAAAACTTAATGAAATTTCTCATCTGGCACTAAATATTGATAAACCTGAAATGCTCATTTTCAGACAAAAGAAAATTATTTTCTTCGTTTTATGGCTATATTTTTATACTCATATTTTCCCAACGGTATACTTATGGCAATACTTTGACAGTAATGTTTATAATAATATTTTATGTAATATATTTAGAGTAAAATTTATGAAACAAAACTTTTATAGCAATATTTTTACAGTGCAATTTATAAAGCAACTTTTTTATAGATATTTCTTTATAGTATATATTTATAACAAAATGTATATAGCACTATTTTTATAGCAAACTGGTTATAGCACAAACTGTATAGTACAATTTTTATAGTAACATTTTTAAAGTACACTAATTATGAAAAAAATTGTATGGAGAATATTTTTACAGTATAATGTATTCCTATAAACATTTACAATAATATTTTTACAGCAAAATTTATAAAACAGCATTTTCCTAGAAACATATTTATCGTAATATATTTATAATAGAATGTTTATAGCAATATTTTTATAACACAATTTGTATAGTACAATTTTTTCAGGAATATTTTCTTGTCATATTTTTACAGATATATATTCGTAGTTTTATATTCACAATAATATGTTTATAGCAATATTTTACAGAAATAATTTATAGCAATATCTTTCAGTAATATATTCATGATAATAATTTCATAGCATATTTTTGCAGTACTATGTTGACACCAATATTTTCAGTAATATATTTATAGCAAATATTTTTATGTTTTGAAGTTATATTTTCGCAATAATATGTTTACAGTAATATTTTCATTATGACAATATTTTTTTAATAAATATTTGTTTAAAGAAATATTTTTTCAGAAATTTATTCACAATAAAGTGTTAACAACAATATTTTTAGAACACATGTTTATAGAAAAATTTGTATTGCTATACTATACAGCAATATTTTTAGAATAATATATTAAGGGTTGTTAAACGTTAACGTAAAAACGTTAAAAATTCAAATTTTGTTAAGAGACATCGCATAATCGAGAATAAATTGTGATCGTAAAAAAGTGCTGAAACAGTTTCAGTCCCGCCACCCCCGCGCTTTGCCCGGTCCCGTCCCCGAAAGTTGCCACCTTGAAAGCCGACATGGGCGGCCCGCCGAGTCCGCCCCTGCACGAGGCAACGTAACACAGTAACCCCACACAACAATGCACAGAAAACCGCAATCATTTCTCCGTATAGCAATAAATGGCTCAATTTATACACAAAAAGGGGTTAAATCATAACGCGTAACTCGCATGAATACAAATAACCTTCAAATGGCCGAGGATCCAGTGTTCGACCGCAATAACTTTATGCCCTTATACGCAGTAAATTGTCCGACTTTTGCCTAGACGTATGTGCGTTCTCGAAAATCGTCTCGCACGGCTTTTTATGGGGGGTGCGTCGTTGCTTCCGCGGTGCCGCATTTAATTAAAACGCCCCCCTTTTATTTTTGTCTTTCGTTATTTTTTATTGCCGGACGTTTGTCAAAACTGCGTCCTTGCCTCTTAAATTGGCCCAAGATTACGAAGCTTCTTCGGCCACGCTAATTGTATTGTTTTTATTGACACTCAGGAGAATTAGCCGATGGCATGGCCGAGATAATTGTTGCAGGAATGTTCACGGGCTTTGAGCAGTGCACCGTGGCGAGCATTGTTAGCACGGGGGCGTCGCAGATAAGCGCCACTTCGATATATTCACTTCATTAAATCGGGCGGTACAAAATCAAGGCAGTAATTCAATTAGGCGTCCGGAGTCCGGGGTCCGGGGACGGCTGCAGTCGTCGCCGTCGAAAGTTCGCTATCTGGTCCCCCCGGCCGTTTCCTTATCAATGCCGTAAGATTAAGTGCGGCCGGTTATCTGGCTAATTGAAACTGGACTTGGCGTACTGTTCTTTCGGCGCTTATCCCGGCCTCCATCTGGCCGGACTCGGGTTTCGTTTCACGCCACCTGTCGTCCCGAATTTGCGCCCGTTACGACGTTTTCCGGGTTTCCAATTACCTAATAATCCGAGTGTTATTTTGATATTGTCGAGTACGGTTGTACTTTTGTGTCGGGGACCTAATTCCGGTGACGTGGGGGAGAACTGCGTGCTCCCGCTCGGAGGAGGATAATGTCGTCGTGGCGTCTCCGGGGATTCACAGATCAAGTGTACCTACGCCAGCTAACGACATCGTTTATTTCGAGATTGATTACTTTTTCTCCATCTACGTCTTGTAATCTGCACTCGGGCAATAATTAAATTAGGGCTTTCGACGACACACGAAAATTTGTTTCCGGTTTATGACGGCGAATTGTTGTCGCAGGTACAAATGAGTTTTGCTTTGCGCCTTTCAGTCTTGTTCCCACTGTAGTTTAGTGTTGGATATTTCCAGAATTTTATCGAATTAACTCTTATACTGTTGAAAATTGCCTTGAAAACATTATATGAATTTATCAGCAGGAATTTGACTGATCAATTCTGATACGATGCGATTTCGCGATGCTCCTTGGGAATATGGAATTCAACTTGACTTTGAGATGGGTTAAATGATTGATAGATTTCACAGATTGCAAATTTCCGCCCAACCGTCAAATTTATAGCTGAATAATCAAGATATAATTAACTATAGTCGGGCGTGCTAAGTAAGGAGCACCTAAATATTTACTGATTAATTTGATTGATGCCGTTCAATTATTACAATACAATTTAATTTATAATTATTATTTTTATGCGCATCCACCAATTATTTAATTACTGTGACATTAAATCAGAACAGTACGTTAAAATTTTATCAACATTGTGGATTCATTGATATGAAGTTTTTGGTTAACTTCGGCAGATTTTTACCATACTAAACTTTATGAATATTTATCAGGCACATTTGCATTGTATATTATCTTTACAGGTGTACTAAATGTAGAGAATAATTTAATGCGGAGTATATTATTTCCCCTCTGTTCAGTTATTGATATCTACATAATACACGGCGTTATTTATGTTTTTGGATCTGTTACCCCGATAATTAATTAAACCAGTAGTTGGAACAAGAGATTCGACTTGTTTATGCAAATGTGTAAATCTAATCTTAACAGAATTAATAATTTTATCATTTCTTAATCAAATAAATAATTTATGTATAGTGTATTCACATAAGGTACCGACTGAATTAAACAACAGTCATACGCACAGTACCCACAATAGTCAGAAATTAAACATACAAATAATATTTTTGGACAAAAAATATTCTTTTGTGCTTAATAATTTGGCATAATTGGTACTATTTAAAGTAATTTTAAATAAATAGTAATAATAATAAATTAAATAAATATGTAACCGGAGTGGAAAGAACCTCTGTATCACTGAATGTCACCCTGGCAAAAGAATTAAGCAAGATAACCCTTCAAAACTGATCAATAAGAAATATATTAGTCACCTGTGACCAGTTGCTTACCTAGTTTGAATAGAGTATAGATGTATGTTAGAATATATTATTGAATTATTGAACATTTTTAAAAAGTTTCCGGTATTTAATAACACAAAACTGACGATTATCTGTTAATTTAATCTAGCTAAAGTCGGACTTGATTGAAAACACATTATCGTCCATAAAACTTAATATCTCCTCATTACGTCGTGGACTTTTAAATCAGAAATCGAAAGCAAGTGAGCAGACGCAGGAAATTATACGATATTAATTTTTAAGTAGTTTACAATTATCGTTTTTTAATCTTGTTAATGACGGCGGAGGCATTTCTTTTACCCAAATCAAAAATGTTTACCAATTAACGAAGATTTGATTGAAAAATTGATTAGATAATTAAGCAAACGTATTTTGTGTGGATTGTGGTAATTATTCGGTTGAGTGGCGTTAATTGTTCATCAAACAAACCATGTGTAGCCCCTTAAAAAACAATTATTTTACTTGTAAAGGAAAAATATTAGCTAATTAAACATTTCAAGAGTTGTGTAAATGTGAATTACGAATAAAATTTGCGAAACACTCAAATGAATATTAATAAGAGTTTATTCGTTGGTGAAATTGTCGAACGCCCACACAAACTGAGACGAAATTTCAAAGAATTAATCACGACGTTAATTGCTTCGTAGATCCGAAACGGCACATTTAACTGGAACAAGCAAAACCAAAGCCGTTTCGAGTTTCATTTAATGAATACATCAATAAAACAATAATAATAAATTCTTGGTTAATGGCGACTTTCAACATGTGCTCCGAAAAAGCTGAACGCTATTAATTTTTAGGAGCCGCATTTGCATAGTTATCAGTCTGTTAGGTTATTATCATAAAAGCGTTTGCATTTCTATGTATTAATTTGCAAAAAGGATTTTAAGAGTAGCAATAAAATGGCTGCAGTAATTAAATAGATGATTATTACTATCGTGTATCTTATCTTCTCAACTCTATTTTACGGTTTTAATAATAGTTTAGTCTTGGAAAATTAATCGGAATCTTATTTTAGTGTTACAGATAAATTATCAGGCCTCAAAACTAATTTAAATTGAGTGCATCTTACGAAACTTATTATTGTGAATTTTTATGTGGGATGGGCTATTAACGTCCGATGTTTACTAAGACAATATTTATTGTAATTATCATACGAGATATACGAGTTCGATAAAAATACTCGCCTCGTGTTTAATTCTTGTTATTTTTAATCTTGATTTATGGCAAAAAATATTAATTCATAAGCTGTGACACATTGTTTTAAATTTTAATATGGAATTTGTTTATCACATTAATGGTGGAAATTTTAGGAGCCTTCATATTTTATTCATAATTTTCACTCTCATTTTAATTTTAGGTTCTCGTAAATATAATGAATGTATTATATAAAACATGACGGCTTTTAATAATACTTTAAACTTTATTGAATATAAAAAACTGTTTTTAATAATAAATAAATATCACAGTATTTTATTTTTATTAATACACATAATCTCTTCTTATTGTTGAATTTTGATAAAAAAATTAAAAAATATTATAATAAATAATATTTTAATTAATTTATTATTTTTATTATACTAATTTATTCATAAAACTTAATAGATGTCTGAATTTTGGAAGAAAAACTGGGGTGGTAAACTTCTTTTTTAAAATTTTTTCTACATGAGCAAATTTATTCGTTTTGAAGTAATGGAGTGAAATAATTAAAGTTAATCTAGAAAAATAACTCCACCAACATATTTATGTTAACTTGTACAAACAAGTACAAGTTACGAGGCAATCTACAACGAATAAACTTCAACAAAATTACAATTAAGATAAGGAAACGGGGACTGTCACGCTTTTTATGATTATTTCCGTTTTACACTTTTGCGTGTATTTATTTGTAAACAATTACGTTAACAATAAAAGTGTATGGAAATTGAGCTCCCGACCATTCAGGAGGCGGCCCTCCAATTAATTCGGACTAATGAAATTTCTTATTTACCCCCTCTGATTAATTTTATTTGTCCCATACCTTCGTTTGTTTCAATTAGCGACGCTTTGTCCCGCGGCCTTTTTTATTTTACGATTCCGGCTTTGATATTTAATTTACTGAAAAACTTTTGATCTTTTGATGCGATAAATCGAGATGGATTTTATTTTTAATTAGGGCGAATGTATCCGATGTAATATTGTTATTGTACATTGAACATTCTTTGTACGTGCTGAATTACGGTCGAACATTCAAATTTGCAGCTCCGGCCCGGGGCGGATTTATTTTCATACAGATTAATTCGGAACTTTATTAATATTATTTCATTTTGTAACAAAAAACGTTTATCTTTGTGTTTTAATGTTTTACAAATAAATTACGGGTGGAATACGTATAAAATTAATCTGATATTTATGCAATGGTGGAAATAACCGATAGTTCAAATATGCAAATCGGTTTGCAAGTTGGTTTTGCGTCAGTTTTAGAAAAAAGCTCAATCGGAATTCAATATTAAACACGACTTGTTCCATAACTGTATCCAATGGCCGGAAATAATACACTTAAAAACAAATTTATCAGAGCCAAATTGAATTCCACGCATATTTACATTTAAAATAATCAAAAAAGACAATTAATGATATTTATGCCGATTGATTTATTGCTTCTGCGATTATTTTCATTTCATATACATAAAGTGGCTCATTGTAATTTATTAATGTCGCCGTATAAAAGGGTCGATTGTGCTTTATTTTAATATTATTGTTCAGGAAGGCAATAATCGTTGCTCCTATTTCAATAATAATAATAAATACGGTCTATGTATGACAGTATGTATTTAACGAAAATATATATTATCCACAGATACAGATTATTTTTTATTAATACCAACATGTGGATAAATTATCCTATTGTCTTTTTTATAGATCTAAAATTAGCAAATGCTTTTATAATATTTATGACTATAATTAAATTTTATTGAGTATTAAAAAAGTGTCAATGAATGAATTATTGCTAATAATGTAAAAATAAAGTATATAATCAATAATAATATTGGTGTCATATACATACACACACACAAAGTATTTCTAAAATAGGTGGTCAAAATTTCAGGCAGCATTATATTATAAAAAATTAAACCATAATTTTATTTTTTAAATTTAGCATTTATTAAGTTTGTGTCATTTTTTTTAAATATACACAATAAAAATAGTAAATGAGCTAAAAATTATTTAAATTTGCCATTAAAAAGAAGGGAAGATTCTCAGATTCTTTTCTGAAGCTAATAAAATAATTTTTATACCTGATTCTACAAACATTCCAGGAGGAATATGCTGAATTATTTGTTGAGATCAATGGATAAATTCAAGTTGTAAACGAAATGATAAATATATCCCATTTGAAAAACTAGATGGACAAAAATGGAACGATATTCTGATCTATGTAAATCCTTTAGAGTGGACATGTCGCATTAACCGGCCATCACTTTTGACAAGTCAATTTTCTGTTAACATAAATAAGCGCGTCTCAATTGAAAAACGCCTAAATAAAGAAAAGCGTCGATACAAACACACCGTCCGGATCCATTTGGTATGCATGGCGATTCGTACCTCTGCACACCGATGATGGATGGATGAGGTCCGATGACAGGTGTCGAAAAGATGTGTGTGAAGTTTTCACATAAAACACAGGAGCACGGCTTTGATTTATGGCGGCGTTGCGGAATTGTTTTTCTACGATTTGTTCCAGAACGGCCTTTTAAATGGGCCTGATTCAATTTGCGACTATTCCACGTACCAGAAAAATAAATAATTACCTCTAAATTAATAGAACTGATAATGAAATGGAGTATTGTGAGACCGACAAATCTGGACGTTTATCGTTAAAATAGATTGATTTCAGTTTACGGTCATTTTATCGAGGATTTATAAAGCCAATAAAGTTGGAAATCGTAAACAGTCCGACTGCGATATGACCCCATAATATTTTAATCCAGCATCTAATTTAAGTTGGCTCTCTCGTCGTAACCTTAACGTTTTGTACGTAGGTGTCAATCCGAAAGTCGACTTTGTTGTTACATCATTAATATCAATATTCAAAATCGTTTCCATATACAATTAAGTCGAGACGTGGTAAATAATTAAGGCGCACAAAAGTGTGTTTTGCTGGAATATTAACGTGGCGCCGTGGGCAGTTTTGTCCTTTTAAGGATGCCAGCTGAAATCGAAAGTGTTTAGATGTTAGCCAGTTGCTCAACCTTAAGCAAAAACGAATTTCCAATAAGTTCCCCAAGTGGTGGTTGGTGTTGTTGATCAGTGGAGTATAAAATTGTGATATATAATTTGAGACAAAAAGGCCGTCAGCGGCGGCGAAAAAGTGGAGCACTTCCACGGACCATTAATCAGTGGCACTTGTCCCACTATTAAGTTAGTACCGTGTATAAAATGCATGTTGCAGCAGCGTTTTTTGCTCGGTGGCCGCGTATCCTTATTTATAAGACGGATTTACATAGTTTCTGTTCAGCTCGCGGTCGTAAAATAAAGGAAGTTGTAACGTTAAAACCACGTCATATATTCCTGGGGACAAAACTAGTTGAAAACTACAATATCGTGTAACAAGTTCGTCTAAGCCGGTTGTGGAATTGAATGGGGCGGAATTGATACCTTTCTTCGTCAGGTTTTAACGCTCTCGTAAACTTGTCGCCGGGTATATTTAAAACTGGCCGCCGTAAATCTCGGTTTAGGTTTATGGAAAAATTCGGGGCCGCACAGAAACGCACCTCACACAAGCTGATCATCGGGTGGAAAATAAATTTTTTTACGGTCGGTCTTATCGATTTTTTTCGCGGCGTAAACTCTTAAATTAAACTCCCTAACCGGAACATAAATACGGGGTCGCATGTATTAAATTAAAAGTGTCAGAAATTTTAAACACATTAATAATTTTAAAATAATCTAAAAAAATAACATAAAATTTACATGCTGTAATTTCAGAAAATATATTTTTATTTTGTTTAGAAAGACAAATATAATAATTATGTAATATTTATATTAAATTTATCAAGAAAATTTAGGAAATACTCAATAATTTTTTCAGTCTTATGAATAAATTGGTTCTATTTTTAGAAATAGAAAAAAATAAATAATAATACTAAAAAATACTTAAAAAATTTCTGTAAAATTTTCAAATATTTATTAAATTTTATGAATAAGTTAATCATATTTTTAAAAATATATATAATTAAAAATAATAAATTTAAAATGATCTGATTTAAAAAAAAAAAAACAAATATTAAGTATAATTTTTTACTAAATTTTAATTAATCACTATAAAATCCTTAATTAAATGTAATAAAATTTAAACCATAAGTTTTTTTTTTTAAATTTAAAGCTATTTTCTGTCTTTATTGGTAAATTTGATAAAAATATTAGAAAATATTCAGACATTTATTAAATTTTATATATAAATTAATTATATTTTTAAAAATATATTTAATAAAAAATAATAAATAAATTGAAAATTATTAAATTGTCTTATAAGTTTTATGAATAAATTCATATTTTAAAAATATATGTTAATAATAAATAAATTAAAAATTATTAAATTGAATAATATGAAAAAATTCTTAAATTCTTCTTCATTTACAAATTTAAAAAGTATTGATCACAATAATTAATTATAAATTTAATATACTGAAAGAAATAAATATTTTTATAAAATAAAACATGTATGTTTAAATTTTATCCTCATAGTAAAGAAATATTACGACATTTAGCAAGTTTAAAGTGATAAAAGAGAGTTTTAAAAAGTGGCGCATTAAACGCGGGACAAAAATGGCAAACAGTAAACGCCAATAACGTTTTAACGAGCGCCATCCACCGTGTGAGGGATGTGCGGCGGTTCCCAAATACATTCCGTAAAAGTTTGCGCACACACAGGAAGGGTACAACCAGTTTATGAGGTTTTAATTAATTATTATGAAATTCAAATGCCGCTTTACAGCTTCCACCATTCTGAGTAAGTTTAATTTTCCAAACCGGGGCATATATAAACATGTATTACCATGCACCGGGGGTTGGCGGAGTTTATATAAAAGCAATGGAGGTGGATTACAAAGGTAATTTCGTGAACGTGTTTTATTAAATAATAAAATATCTTGTGGAAAGGCGCTTACAGTTTTACACGTAAGTTTGCATAACTAACTTGAATGGAATTATGAAATATGTAAATGGCACATGTTTCGGAGGGGAGGTTCGTGTTTGGTTTCTAGCTAAATAAAGGCGGCTCTTTCGATTAATTAGTTACACGGTATGACTATTTATTTTGCACTGAACTTTACAAGGAAAGCATCGGTTACGGAGAAGATTTAATAGGCTTCAGGCATGATCGACCCAATTCACTCTGCACAGCACACAATTATGTACTTACTCTTACTGTTCCCCTTTCCTCAGCCTTGTTACGGCTAATTTTCTACAAATGTTTCTATAAAAGACTAAAAACAAATAAGACAGCTGTATTCTATAATTAAAGACATAATTATGGATTTAATGCGGCTGTGCCGCCGGTCATAAATTTAGAGACCTTCATGGGGGCAACCATTTTACATAATTTCCTGTCAAGAAATTTATTGCAAATTAATAAATATACTGATTACCTCTAAAGATTTTATTATAAATGATTTAGTGCAATTTAGTATGTTAATGGGGGTCGTACATCGTTAAGTTTTACAGCACCTTGGACGATGTTATCGGGCACATCATTAAAAATCTTTTTAGTCTTCATACATGAATAAAGTGGGGCCATTTATTTTGCGGATTTGTGAGTTATTCGAGGGATTTTTGGCACCTCAGCCAGAGACAAATCCTCAACATTAGAATTGTCTGGTGCGTGTATTTACGGAGTCTCGGGGAAAAACGATAAACCGACGTGACAGATAAGTGAAGTTGAACATCGGCGGCGGCGGTGGCGGCGCAAGAAAAACAAAACACAAAATATCTGGATGTCGCAGAATGAGTCGGAGCCGGAGGCGAGATAATAACTTATAAATGGCGAAAGTTGGCTGTGCGCTCGTTAATTAAACGAAAATGCGAATATTTCATAGACTGGAGGTCCCCACTTATACTAGTTTTAGTTATGGTCGTCGGACACGCGAACTAACTTATAATTTCGTCCGGAAATTGTGGCTTTTTAACGGCCGGGCACGGATCACAGATTTAACGTTGTTTACTTTAAAATGTTATCAAAATCAATAAATTGCACCCATTAAATTGAATTATGGGCCCAAATCCCTTTCACTTTGTTCCTAATGTGTTCTACACACAATTCCGTCTTTTATTGCTGCGAGGGTTGCTTAAATGTGAAATATTAAGATCTGGAGACTCACAAAACATGTAAAGGGTATTATACGGAATGGGAGACTTTGAAAACTTCTTCCTTTCTCTACTCACTAAAACTTCTCTGTAAATAATATTGAAACATTCGAAAATATTCTTACACAGACAGAAATTTGCTTTTCTTTATATCTCAGGATATTTCAGATTTTCATATTGTGTATCGTTTAAAAATTCAAATTATATTAATAAATATAATTCAATTTCTATTCAAAAAGTAAATAAGGGATGTTATGTACTACGTTATCTCTTTCTCAGAAAATAGAGAAGAGAAGATATATATTTCTATGCAGTTGTAGAAACTTTCAGACTTTTGTTATTTATAAAAAAAAATTAATTTAAACATTTTTTTTCAGAGTAGAGAGAGGATAAATGTGTATTTTTATAGAAAAATGGAGAGAAGATAAATTTTTAAATAAATTTTCATTTAATTAATTATAATTATAGCATTATAAATAAATATAATTATTATTATTTAAAAAATATTCAGTAAAATGATTATTGTAACATTTTAAATATTTTAAAATAAAAGCAGTGGTTGGTGGCAAACATGTAAAATTCACATACTTTGTTCAGTTCGTCAACGGAATGTATAAAATTGAAATTGGCTTTTACGATTCGAACTGCATTAGTGCCTTTATTATATCATAAATAATGTCAATTCACTGCGACCCGCCGTGGAATGAATAATTTAATAATCTGTCTACAAAATGACGTATTTGTATATGTGTCACGTAGTTTTACTGATTTTATTATGAAACTTTGATACTTGAAACTATCGTAAAATAGTTTTGTTATTTTATGGGTCTTTTTAAAATTTATGTGGAAATTATACCATTCTTTGGCCACATAGTATGGACGGTTAATTTGGTTTTGTTTTATAAAAATCAATCACGTAAATTTGTAGACTTTGTCTCGGTTTCTCACAGCATTAGTATGGAAGGAACAATGCGGCGCATTGAATATTTAAACAATTGCAATAAATTTCATTGCAGTGCCACGCAACATCGGGTATGAGTCAGTGAGAGGTCGTACCTATTGTGCATAATTGTAAACGGCGGCAATGACATATTAACCCAAGAGTTGACAGTCATAGTTGCCGTTACAAATTATTTATCGTCCCGGCAACACCTTCATCCCAGAACGCAGATCCGCTGCAAGTTGGCGCTGAGCTGAGGTTCCGGAATGTGATCCGCTAAACGGCGAAATTCGCTTATAAATCAGCCGCTGACCAGCTGACCACCTGTATGGCGCCGCCACTTCTGACATTCGAACACCGTATTGCGTCACGGTCCATCAACGAAAATAATGGCACTCGGCGAAAATTAAAATGCAAATGAACGTCTCGCTTTCCATCGTTATTTATTGTCGGGTTATTGCTAAACAAACCTTTCAGCACTTCAATCGGCCCGGTAGGGCCACCATTAACATTCCGCCCACTCGTTGGTAGCATATCATTGTTTACACTGAGATGGTATCGTGGTTTTTTGTTGTGTGCGCAGTGAAGGAGCGGCAAATGTAATAACTGACCTCGAAGTATGCTTTTAATGTCTTATTGTGCCACAGAAAAAACGATTGTGTAACGGAGGAAAGCCGATTTACGTCGGTGGGATAGTGTAATAGTGCGGAAATGTTAAATTCCTAATAAGGTGCATGTAATATCATATTTTTTAATGATGCATAATCACTCATAATGACACTATTAGCCTCTAAGTGAGAATGGATTATGATTCGTCACTTCTTCCTCTCTTTCTTCTACAGCGAAATTGGAGCAAAAGTGCCTGTTTTAGAACTATTTCAAAGTGCATTTCATAAAAAAAATGTATCATTTTATATATCCATCATTTTGAAAAGGATATGAAAAGTTTAATTTGGTGTAGTTTAGTCTTGAATGCTTTTACATCTACTTAAAAATACGTAATTTTCCTTCCTTCTTCTGTGGGAAAAGAGTTAAATTATTTTATATATCATAAACAATTTGTCAGAATGAATTCTACATATTTTATTAATCATAAACTTCTTTTATACCCAATAAAGTCTCGAAAGTTTCCATATCTACATAAAAATACATATTTATTCCCATTCTTCTCTGGAGCAAATGTTTAAATTAAAGAGAATAACTTTTACATACTTTATATATCACAATCAACCTTTTTTATAGGCAGAAAACATCTAAAAGTTTCTATATATACATAGAAATATATATTTTCTCTTCTCTGGGAAATAGATTAAAGGGAAGAGAATAAATTTTGTTAATCATAAACTTCTTTTATACACAATAAAGTCTTCAAAGTTTCCATATCTACATAAAAATACATACTTATTCCCATTCTTCTCTGGAGCAAATGTTTAAATTAAAGAAAACAACTTTTACGTCTTTATATATCATAATCAGCCTTTTTTATAGACAGAAAACATCTGAAGAGAATAAATTTTATTAATCATAAACTTCTTTTATATATAATAAAGACTGGTTAGTTTTGATCTACATAAAAATACATATTTATCTTCGAGTAAACCTGATCAAACTTAATATTACACATAAATTGAGTTTTGGTATAAGAATATTTACAAAAAATATTAAAAACTCATATTTTCTATGATGAATATTTTAAGAGAAAAAGGTCAACAATGACGTTATGTAATGTTTAATAAGAATCAGACCTTATTATCCATAATTTATGCACCAGATTAATTTGTAAGTAATTACATTATAAATCTTGGTTATTATAACAATTATTACAATCACGGTCCTTTAACAAAAGCCATAAATCAGCCGCACCGCACGAAATGATATCCATATTAACAAATTGCTTTTGAAACTGCTCCATTTAAAAGTGAGCATTATTTATTGAATTCGTATGAATGGGAATAATTAGAAATTTTGATTCATACGAGAAACATCATTAGGTCGGTTAATTGGTCCCAATAACGGGCGAAAACGTCTTTTAACACATCGAGATTTATCATTTGTAGTTAACTGGAACAATTTATCTGTAGCGTTGTCCGGTGGACAGTTTTATAAATATTTATATGTTTATTAATATGCTAATCCTTTTGGGCTTGTTTTAAGTGGTTCAGGTAACAAGAATTAGATTATTTCACAACCACGCTCGGCCGAGGATGGGAATGAATTCGTTTTGGAATCACTTGCACTGAATTATGGACGTGTTTGGCACATGTAAATAAATTATTTTTAATTTTAGTGACTTGTTGTTACAGCATCCCGCCGGGTGACGCACGTGCCTTGCGATTACAAGGACAAGGAGTCAACGGATCCCGGTCCTTTGATCGCACTCGAAATGTCTCTCTCTATACTATAAACTAAACTAAACTAAACTTAGTTTAGTTTTAGTTTTTAGTTTTTTCTATACTATAAACAGGCAACATCCACCATGCTCCCCCACGCTTTGGTTAGTTAAGATGCGTACCCACCACGCACTGATTTGTCAATGTGCCAGGGCTGATTTTGCCGCTTTTTCGCCATTTTCTAATGCAGGCGCAGCTTTGATGTTTTACTTCAGCATGTAAAAACGGCCTCATTTATTATTTAAGGTATTTCCAGGCGGGCTAAAATGAATGGCCTGAACTGATATAAAAAAATCTGACAGATGTAATGTGAATCAGCTCGACGAGGGACGTTTATGTGTTTTTTCCCAAAGGTTTTTGTGTTTTCACCCGGTTGATACACTGAGACAGCCTTTGCTTTTTGATCGTCAACGTTGACATGTTTTTCCTTTGGTACCAACAACTCGAAAATCTGCATAAACTTTATAGAATGCGTGGAATTTTATGGTGTTACAAGATTCGCCTCTTAAACTAATGGTCTTATGTTAATCCTGACGCAATTAAGACACGATTTTAATTAAAATTAATTAACCGAGTCGTCAATCGTGTTACGTGCCAATCGTCGATAATTTTTTCCCATTATCCGGTGGGTAACCGGGTGCAAAATGGGTAATTGTCTCGAAATTACGTACGTATTTGAGTGTGGGTCAAAAAATGAGAACTGATAATTACGAGTGTGTAGGCCTCGGGGTGTTGAAGGTACGAAATTCGAGAAAAAAACTGGTTCTGGCCTGGGCCGGTGGTGAACCCATAGGGGTGCCAGATGTCGGTGGCAAAAAATCACCGACACGACGTGTATTATTACGGGACGAAGAAAAAATAGTGTCATTAAGTCCCAACTGATTTGTGAAGATGGCGAAGCAGTTGTCGAAAATTGTGGATTTTATGATTAGGTGCCACTTAGTTAGCTGACACAATAATAGAAAATAATTGCTGCAAGTACCAGCAGTGATGGAAGATAAGGAAAGTAACTGTTCTCGTTTTAATTACTCGTAAGGTTCTTTTGTTCCTGATACATTTCTAACACAGCATATTAAATGACTAATATTGAATATTAATGGACTGGGTAATATTGAGATATCAGTTATTGCAAAACAGTCGATATTAAAACCTCATAAATTCTAAAATCTCGCCTTTAATGCATAATTCCCGATAGTAATTTAAATTCCTCAACACCAAACTAATTTTGTATGCAATTACTGGTTAATTCACGTGTTGCAGAATGTTTCGACAACAGGATATTACTTAATTATCACAAATTTCTTTTGTGATTCCCCCGTTTAAGCAATTGCAATAAAACCCAATTGTGATGCTTGTTTGACGCACAATTATACAATTATCTGCGGCACAAAATGTTTGACTAGAAGAGTAATTGAATGAATCGTAACAACTCGATAATTATTCATGGACCAACTTAATTTCGTTCAGTTAATTCCAGTAAATTCGTCTCGGATCAGCGGTGTAATATAATTCATAAAATTAAAGTAATGAGCTCAAAGAAATTCAAAAGGGACCGACACAATAACGATTCCGCATTTTGAATCAGTTATTGGTGCATTAATTCTAAGTCTCCCCCGTTTGTTTTTGCCATTAAACCCTTGACATCTTTACCTGCTTTGGTTTGGGATACACAGGAATCGATTATTTAACGTGATTCTTAATTTAACACACATAATTAGTGGTTGTGATAAAACCCAGTCTGGGGAACGTCTCAATTTTTTCATATTAGATATGGTGCCAGCACTTTTGAGGCCATATTAATCCATTCGTTGTTTCGTCATACCTGTAGATTGCTTCGCCAAAAGCAATTTGTTTTTTATGCATAATTTACGACGCCCCGATTTTTCTCTCGTGCTTCGCCAATATTTATGCAAACCCCAATTAAACATATCTAATTTCACGTCGCGTCTTTAAAAACACGAATCTCCGAGAATCCCATCAATTAAAATCAACATCGTTAATGAAGATTTCATTATGCATAATCGCTGAAACTTTATATTGGACGCACGTTTTTAAATGCAACCGGACCGTTTCCAAACAGGTACGGGGACCGATGCTTTCGTAGAAAATATTTACTTTTGACACTAATTATAAGAGATCGACGTTATGGCTGCGGGAACAAGTTTTTTATGCATATTGGTCTCAGGTAACTTACCCCCAGTCACGGCGCAGCTGTACCAATATTGGTTTCATGTCCTGCAACAACACACTTTATTAATAATAAGTCATAAATTGTGAATAAGTCATCAAAATTACAGTAATATTGTTAATTGTTTGGGTGAGTGGTGAGTGGTGAGTTTAAAAACCTTAATAGTTTTAAAAAATATTCAATGGCGTAGAAAATAGGGCAACAAAAAGAGGGGAATCCCCCACAATTTATTCCACTGTAACAATATGGGAAAGTACATACCAAATTTAAACATGATTGGACCAAAGGTTACAGAATTATAAGGAAAAAACAATTTTTGAACTTTAAATTTAAAAATATATTTAAATATTACTCATTATTATAAATTATATTATAATTTTTTAAAAGTCAATATTGGTTGTGTTACAAAACACCGTCCCACGAGGTAATCACAACAAAATCTCCGTTAATGTCTTCATCTAATTATTGGGTTAATAATTTCCGATGTTTATTCCTGAACGTATGTTATCAATCGGCGATTTAATTAAATTTTTACAATTTAATTAACTTTCCGAATCCCTTCGACATAAAATCGGCGAATAACCGGTAATTAAGGAAACGAAACGAAACATTTGATGGACTCGAAAATGCCTTTTTAATTAAGCAAAGAATATTTCTCCGATTCGGAATGTTGCCTTGAGAACGTAGGACTGAGCATAGTTTTTTTTGTGGCTTCGGCTCAAAAGAGAATAAAATTCAGTAGTCACTCTTTTTATGTCACTGAAATATGTTGTTATTCTTATATTTTCCGGGCGAGTAATTTTTCAACTGGGGCCTTGGAATCGATCAACTTCGTTAAAGAATTTTTCTATGACTCTAACTGCATTTCTATGTAAATAAAGATAATCAAATATTCAGGGAGATATTATAAGGAAAAATTGGATTAAAATTCGAATTCTAATATCTTGCCACCGCACTAATTAGTAACGACTCTGTTTGTACGGTATCGGTAATTATCTACATTTGTCTCCGGAGGAATTAAACAAATTCTCCAGATATTTGGGCCCAAATTGTTTTTTATAATTACATAGCTCAAATGCTCAAGCTATTAATGATAAAAAGTCTTTGCCTCCACTTTTTTATATCGAGTAAAAAAGTATGCCATCATTTATAAATTTTTTTCATTATGTTTTGCTGCGACATAAAAAATGTACCATACTTTTTTCCAGCCAAAGCCGTTTCATTAAATTTTATAGATTCCAAACGAAGTTCCATTATTAATGTAAATAACGTCAGACTTTTTATATTCACATAAACGAAAAGTAAAAAGCTTTGTCCTCGATGAAAAAAAGCTCACCAGGATACATTTTAATTAATACAAGATGAAGCCCGCGAAAAACCAAACACACAAACGTAATAAGATCCGATGCGTCACGACGACCCCGTTTTAATTATCGTTGGAAAGTCGAATTGTTCGTTGTACAGACCACCCAATTCATCCAGCAATATCGTAAATATGCATATGGATGAGATACGTACGTAATGTTCCTGTATTTAAATTCATTTACATACCGATTAAGATTTAAATTAAGATTTTACCATTGATTTTTATTTGAGGGAAAACTGAGATCAATACACAATTTACGTTTGTTTAGTTGTGAGGTTAATTGTATTTATAATTAGTTGGCGATAAGGCGGTGTTTTAGTCTATTAAATTTACTGCGTGTTAATTTTTTTTACAAACAAATGTAACACTCAGAAGAAGATTGCATGTTGGTGGAGCTCAACAGGTAGTTTCATATTCGTAGATAATCTGCATGCAGATGACATGAGTAAGCCACAAATCTACAAACAGATTTCTGCCACCTTTGAGACAATTACTCATAACACAAACCCACCATCAAATACTTTACACAGCACAGGATGATAAACGAGTGAATGTAGATGTGTACATCAACTTCATTACCTCCTCGACAAACGTAATGGTTTTAAAGTTAAGCAACGTCCGTCGTCTAATTGTTGCATAGTCTGCTGGCAAACCGCAAACGAAGCCCGTACGATTGGAAATGGGATTAAAACCCCCAAAACCGTACTAATACGTAAAATACTTGATCTTATTAGGCTGCGGCCCTCCGACGAATCGATGTTAAAAATCAGTGTCGCACCGTAAATCGTACAACTTTTATTTTATTAACTCCTTTAACATTTCACCGGGGCACTTAAATTCCAGAACACAGAAAAATTAAGTACGAATTTTTACGATTTTCAACAGGATAATATCTCTTCGGCAAAGTGCCCCCGAACTATTACACCGTTTCATACGAGCGCAGCAAAGTTTATTGCCCGGCGTAAAACGCTTTATTGTCGAAAATAATCGGATAAAAACTTATTCGTGTAATTCATAACATTAATTATCGGGCCTCCAGGTCGACTTAATAAGTCCGGAATGATCTAATTAGTTCAGTTTGGGGGGACCATTGTTTTTGCTAGACAATCCAATGTTCCGAAGTAATTAGGTTGTTTGGGAAGTAATTTACCCGAAGCACCTTTTTAATCAATTTGGCTCCCGCCGAATTATTACCCGGGTCTCATTAACAAGCAAAATTATTTAAAACTGGATACTAACGCCGTTTTTTTGTTGGGAGATAATCTGATAGTTTTATGTAGAAACGATTCGGTCCGAAAGGGCTTTAATCCGATTAAATATGGAAATAAATTGTCGTCATATTTAACGAAACGAGTCGGAGATTGTGCAGGTATATTAAATATGTTAAAGATTGATTTTAAACGGGGACAAAACGACGTTCGATGTTCATTAAGCGTTATTATTTATATTATATGAATCGGCCGGACAGTTTTATTTAATTTAATTGGGGTCCCCATCTACAAATTAATTTTCATTAGATCGACAAAGGAATTCATTAATAACGTATGTACGTGAAAGCAATAATAATTAATTAAGGAAAAAATTGAAGTGTTTTATTATTTGTTTAGACGGAAGAAAAATCTAATAAATTGTATTAGGAGAGTTCATATATCATTTACGTTTTGGTGGAAGCAGTAACAAGGAAAATATATTCCTGCATGATGCGCTTAAATATATAATGCAACAGCGGCAACGTCTTTCGTGCACGACGTACGAATTTAACGTAAAATATATTTGGGCATTGTAAAACTTAGCAATCGCTACAGAAACAAAGATAAATCGATCTATATTCCGGAAAGACATAATTTTATCTAAACACGAAGTGCAAAGGTGAAAACTTTTCCGCAGTGAAGGATATTTATGGATCCTTGTCCAAAATGTTTATAACCTTTCAGTTACGCATGAAAAGTTTGCAGACAGAACAAAGGCGAGGAACGCAATCGATACTAAACGGAAAATAAAAAGATAAATTACAACGTTCCGTCATAGGATAATGCCAAAATTGACAAACACATTTAAATCTCCTGTTCTTTTTAAAAACATAAACAAAAGAAATTGGATTATTTGTTACCACTTAAGTGCCGATTACATCGCGTCTCTATTATATTCGGGGGAACGATTCCGGATCATATCTAGGGGTGGACGGATTATTTTCCAACTCCCTTACGTCCGGGGTTTCGTCTTTAAAAGCCCCATTGTTTCTCGCCTTACACAAATCAACTGGAAATATTTTAATAAAGGTGGAATCGGATTCTTTTTATTGTGTCTGTTTGTTGGCTTTTGTGGACGCATTGATTGCGTATCGATGGCTGGACTAATGGACACTGACAATAGCAACCAAACACCATCACAATGTTGATGATGATGTTGTCAACACTCAGAACTTGCTTCCTTTTGCAAATCAAGCTTCATCACTAAGAAATAGAGCCTTTCAGCTTCTTCACACCATGTTATTTGCCTTAAAGCTGACAGAACTAATTATGAACTTAAGGCTCATTATATTCATTAATGTGTCCATTTTCAACTTCCTTATATTTAAATTTCTGTGGTATTTGTCTTATAATTGACAAAAACTAATTATGAGCCTAAAGCTTACTGAATATGACGATTTAAGCACTCAAAATTACATTCATTACTGTGTCCAAGTAAATATTTTCAACTTGTTCTTATTAGGTTTTTAATTTTCTTAATTTTTATTAAAATAATTATGACATCAAATCTTAAGAAGATGAAGAAGACAGAGTTAGCTTCCTTATTTCCAAATAGGGACAATCAGGTTTACCATATTTTAAATTTCTCATTTACTTTATTTTGTTTCAAGGCTGACTGAACAAATCGGACCAACAGCGATTAAATAAATTGTATAAAAAGAGTGATAATAGATTCCATCTAATAAAACAAGTTTCGATACAAGGATAAATCTCCCAAGCCAGGTATCTTCTAAAACAAAATCAAACCATCAATTTTTCCTGGAACTGGTTCCAAGACAAATCGCCACAGCGATATTAAAGAAAAAAAGACCTAATCCGATCCAACAATTAATATTTTGAATCACGTATCGATGGACAATTAAAGACAGAAATAAAGAAAGGCGAAAAGAAATAAATTCAACGTTTCCCGGCACAGATTGGTTGAAAAGCAGACGTGATCGCACCGAACCGCCAAAGTCAAAGCAATAACCGGAGGCGGACGCCAATTGTCAGCGGCTCCGGGACCGCGGGCTATTTCCTCGCAATAAGGGGTTTAAATTAATTAATCCGGTCTCCGGTTATTTTTGAGGTAATTAGCGGATAATGTTGTTTTGACTGGTTTTGTTTTCAATTTTAAAACGTCTTCCGAGACTCCGGTTGTGGTGTTTCTGTGTCAAGCTGCAAGTCGTATAATCATTATTCATGAGCTTTCGCCTAATAATCAGAACACTTCCCTAGTGGGTCTCAACAAGTGTAATTCCCATTCTACCACCACAAATCCAGGAAGTGATTTAAAAGTTTAATTCAAGATGAAAACATACTACGAATTTACAATTTTAATGCCTCCATCTCCGATTAACTAAATCAGATACAGTGTCATATTTATTACAACCAAACTGTAATTTTTTATTACGTTGTAAAGAATGGTAAATCGTTGTAAGCATGCACGTTTACCATAATGCAATTCGCCTTCACAATTTACGATGTCATAAACTACAACAACAACAATTTCGGGGATTACATAGTGGTGTTAATATGATCGGTCAATAAATATTGTGATTAAGTAATTATTTAAATAACCCCAAGCTTTAATTCCAATTTATTGGACCTTACAATTATGAAAATCTATTTTTATTACCTGTATCCGATATCAACGACTTTGTTTGCTTTTTATATTCCACTCCGGTGACATTTACTGTCCTCCACAACAATTTCCAATATGTTCTATGACACAGTAAATTTAATTCTGTCAAAATGGAACATAATCCAAATGCCAACCACCAAAAAAATGTGATTTACTAGAAACTATTTCACATTTAATTTCAATACAAATAGAATCAGCAAATGGATGGTTAGAAGGCACTCTTGTAATAAAAATATTTGAAATTATGACAACATAAACCTTGGTGTATTAAAACAACTCCATCTAAAAGTTAAAGCAGTCAATCGTAAATAATTTTATTTACGGCCGTGTTAAATAACCGTTTTGAAAATGAGCGATGGAAAATACATACTTTTATGTCACACATTAAAAATTTCAAGGATCCATATTTTTCTATGGCTTCAACTCGTAATTAAAAACTCCATCATGACCATAACTTGATGTATACCCCCAATAAAATCGTTTTTGCTTATTTTGTTTAATGTGTTTTATAAATTCCCCACGAAATAATTACCTTCGAGTTAATAATAATAAAAAGAAACATTCAATTTCAAGAACTACCAACTTTATTTACGAAAAGAGTAATAAAGCCATTAGAAAGAGCTTAGTCCGTTGTCGACTTAATGGAGAATATAAATTCAATGACCGTCGACAATAGAATAATTTACATAATTTAATTTATAGTTAATAATTGTCATTTAATTAATGTCTGTAATAATATCATATTTCATTCGGACTTTAGTCGATGATCCACCTGCAGCCTTATCTCATTCGGATAGTAAAATGTCCAATCTTCGGAGCTTTCAATAGACTCGTTAAAAATTTAATCCGATCGATAATTCACCGGAATATGTGTAAATCTCTAAAACCGTCTGTTGCCCATTTAAAAAGTAATTTTGATTCAAATCATTTTAAAATAACAAAAAAAAAACGCCCGAACAAACCGTATTTCCAACGTAACTTTATGCCACAGTTCACACGTACAGAGGGTAAACTTAACAACCCGAAATTAATGTCCCGAATTAAAAATAAGAAAAAAAAACGAAGAGAAGAAGAAGGAGCAGGGATCTGAGAGGCGAACTTTACAGCTCGAGACGACACACTTCTTAATGTTCCACAATCAAAATGAAAATAGACCGCTGATAAAAGGGGTCCGGGGTATAAAATTATTTCGCAGGCTGTTAATTTTCATTTTATGCCGCTGCAATAAAACCGAACTGGATTTTTGCACGTCTAATTCCGACTGCCTTTATCATCGCGGCAGATGTTCGTCTATCAATGTAGCTCGCAGGAGTTATGCATTAAGAGAAACTAATGTAAACATTAGGTTTACTTAGGCAATTCCTTTAGGATAGCTTAGGTTTGATTAAATTAGGTTAGGTTAAGGTTAAGTTATGTAAATAAACAAAATAAATTTAGAATTCTGCAAATTAAAGTTTTATTTAGCTTTAAATTTTAATTAAAAGTTCAGTTTTTTACATATTTTGTTTATTATGTGTGTTAATTAAATATATCAACTTAACCACTCTAATTAGGTTAGGTTAGATTTGATTAGGTTGTGTTAGGTTATGGTTAGGTTAGGTTAGGTTATGGTTAAGTTAGGAAAAGTTAGGTTAGAATTGTAAACAAATAATATTAATTATTGAAAATTAACAAAATAAATCCATAATTCTGAAAATTAAAAGTTTAATTAGTTATATAAATTAATCAAAAGTTCAATTTAATATATGTTATAGATTAAGAAACAATTGTGAATAACTTAACCATTCTAATTAGGTTAGGTTAGATTAGGTTATGGTTAAGTTACGAAAGGTTATGTTAAAAATAAAAATAAAACACTCTAATTAGGTTAGGTTAGGTTATGGTTAAGTTAGGTTAGGTTAGGTTAAGTTAGGAAAGGTTAGCTTAGAGTTGTAGACAAATAATATTACATATTATTGTAAATACACAAAAGGAAATTAAAATTTTAATTAGTTATATGAATTAGTCAAAAGTTCAATTCAATATATGCTTTGTTAATGTTTCTTTTAATTAAATATAATTATTAAATAACAGGATTAAATGCAATTAATGTTTGCAATTTTCAGTATAAAAGTTACCGCTGTAATTGGTTTCTAAATGGATTTAAATAGAATACTATTACAGTGGATTATATTATTTAATTTGTAATTACATATTTTAATTCGAAATTATTTAATTTATTTAAATTGTATGTAATTGTAATTAAAATTAAAAATATTAGAGTATATAAAACAATTATTTATATCATTTTATTTTAGCCTAGGGTAAAATAGTCTCAATATGTTTTATCAGTTAAGATTAATTCGTTTGAGATAAACTAAACAAAGCCAATAAAACATTCATTTTTATAGAGAAATTTTAGTTTATCCTACACAGAATAAATTATTGATTGAATCATTCCAGTGAGCATTTTTAAATATTATTTAAACATCCAATTATCTGTGAAAATAAATTACAATTTACAAACTTCAACAGCCATTACTGTCGTAAATTGTTGGTCATATTTTTCAGACAATTGCATTCTTTAAAAACGGTAGAACATTCAATTTTATTTCATAATTCGTTGTTGTTATTGGTCGACTAGCAACAAAGAAACCATTGCTGGAATTTTTCATACATATTTATAAACTAATAATCGAGTGTGTTATTAAATTTCTATCTAGATGAAGTGTTAACAATAACGGACACGACAAGAATAACAAGTTTTAGGCACTCCATGGTTACACCCACAAAATTTGATCAATACGCTTGAACGGTGGAAATCCTAATGGTTAATGTTATGACAGGTCAAACACCTCCTCTTCCCCTTGTTTTTTCCACTAGCTGCCAAACCGTAATTGATTCACGACATTCTTTACATTTCTTCAAGTTTCCAGCCTGTGTCCTGCATGACAATCCATTGATGGATACAACAATGTACGGCTTCATTTGTTTGAGAAAAAAGCCCAAAGCGTCGGCCACAGCCACTGTAATTGCAATTTTCAATCCTCGCACCGTATCAGTCCATCTGGAGTGGCACTTGATAGCGTCAAATCGAGTGCATAAAGCAGTCTGGCACGTATCTCCGGGCGTGCCTCGGAAACGTCGCGGTTCCACACACAATGTGCCCCACGTCTCCTCCATCTATTATTTATCAGTCGGTTTACATACGCAAATGGCTTTCTTTAAACCAATCATGCCGCCGAAATTGTTTTCAGTCCGATGCAAAGAGGACCCGAATTGCCGAAACGGACTTATTCGACTGGCCCCCAAAGCGGTTGCATTTATATTGCCGTAAAATAGGCCTCGCCAGGTATTATGAAACTTTTATTCGTCGTTTGGTTCTTTTTATTAAATGGGGCTTTGTCTTTATCGTCGTCGTTGGCGGGACAAGGACTCCCGAAGCTTCTTACTGCTGGCTTTTAGATTTTTTAAAGAATACATTCACTGGTTTATAGCTGGGTCAGTTTACAGCTTGTTGGGCCTCGTTATTTACTTTGGATGTCTCGGACAAATGTTTCAAAATTACGACAATACTCGTCGAAGTGGATGTTGGGTGGAAGCTAGTAAACCTGGTGCAGCAGGACTCATTCAAGGACTTGAAGGTACTGAGTTACCAACTTGTCCATCCTTTTATTTTTATTATTGTCTAATTTTAATCTAAATTCTGAAGAAATCAATAAGAAAAAAGTAGTGTTTGGCTCATTAAAATTACGTTACAATGTTGTAGACTTGTAAAACGAGTGACTGACAAAGTTAGAACGACGTAGGTAGTACAAGGAGTGAACTGAAAGGCAATAGGTGCAACATCAGTGGACATGTAAACGGTCCATCAACAGCACGAATATAATTTGCGAATGCAGCTCAGTAAACAATCTGGAATCAATCTATAAACCCCGGTGGCAGTGGTTCAGGTTCAACGCCCATCCACGCGAGGACTCGCCTCAGAATGGTTCCACGACATCACGTTGCTACTCGGCTTCTCGACAAGCGGATCCGCATTATCCGCATTATCTGTATTATGTTGTGTTGCATTGGAGATTCGACGATTGTGTGCGGGAGTACCGGGTGGGGATTAATTGAATATCGTCGGGGCCAACAGAACAAATAATAATTAAGATTTCGCCGGATAATCAGGGAACAATGTTGGCGATCTTATCGTCCGCCACGGATTCGGATTCAAATTGATTTTGTTCGTTTGGGCACAGTGGTACAAACTCCCTCAACAACGCCACATCAAAATTACGACTCCGTTCACTCTTCACACACGTTTTCATTATAAAACTTCCACATCAAAAAGTCCACCCACCACAAAACTTAAGAAAACCTCAATAAAACAATAAGCTTTCCTCATTTTTTCTGTGGGCAAGGTTTGGACCATTGTGCGATTCATAGACTGTGGTCGATCTGATTGTGAAGTGTTGTTAATAAAACGAGCCTGGGTAATTTGTAGGCGGAAAATATTGAACTACTAATGAAAAAACACTGAGAGGCAGTCCCTAATTTGGGTCGGGGCTCTCTAATAAGGGGTTACTGTGGAGACTCTTGTTCAAGTCGCAGGAGAAAAATATTCTTGGTTAATAACTTCAAGATAACGATCAGGAAATCAAAGCTTTCGAACTTATTGTCAATATCCATATTGACTTGTGCTGAGTACTGAAGGAATTTTTAAACTACAACATTAAACGTTGCTGATTAACTGAACTAGGACTTTGAAGTCGACTCACTGTATCTGAATTGTAAATAAAGTTGGAAACGTTGAAGAGAGATCGTTATCGTGTATGCAGAGTATTTGCACGACTGGCGAATATAAAAAAAAATAAACACACACACTTTAGTTTTATCGGGTGTGTTCAAATTGCAACTAATGTCTTCATTAATCTCAATCCCACATTTAATATTCAAAATAATGAAGATTTACGTCCACGAGAACCACGTCACCACGTTCACCAAGACATTTAAACACGCCAAAAAGAATAATTTAATGTTGAATTAATTAATAATTTATTGGGGTTTGATTAATTGTTTCAGGCAGATACATGAAGGGCAATTTAACAGTCATTTAGATAGAAGTAATGACTCTCAAGCGCACTCGTGTAAATCATTTCCTGCGTAGTGCTCACGTAAAAATCAATTTTTAATGTTTAACATAGTTAGGGTTGTATTACTTGAAATAAATTATTAAATGGACGATTTAAATAATGTAACGTGTCCAGATTCAGCTGAAACCTCCGCAAACTATAAATCTAGCACTTATCCAACCCGAAACTGGCTCTTAGGATTTAATATTTATTTATATAAATATTTACTCCAGCTCAGGAAACCTGGATAAACACTGTTTAAGATTATCTCCTTGTTGCATGCGACCAGTATTAAAATTTAAACGTCGCCCGGATTTGCCAAATAGAAACGTTATTATTGGAATACTGAAACATGCAAATATATCGATCTGGTGATCACCTTTTGCATAATTAAAAGGAAAACATCACGGGAACATTGGGGGATTATTGAGCAACTTGCCAATCATCATCGATATTGCATTTAGACACGGCACAACAGCCACACCGAGCCTCGTTGTTTGCTTAGCTAATTAATTGAAGAAGAAATCACCACAAATAAATATTGGTTGTTTGTTTCGCCAATTTGTCACCTAAAAATCACTTCGATAACAGGGTAATTTAAGGCCACGAAAGCCACCGAAAACCATCGTTCTCCCGGATTGTCTGCCGAGGTGAAAAAAAAACATTAGCGATAAATTAAACGGGGCGAGATCAATGGATGTGTCACCGTGATTTGTTGGACGCGCCTTTAGTCATTTGTACGTGCACTCCTTCCGCCTCCGAAGACTCCCAACGTCTCGGCGACCGAACGAATGTCACACGTTGGATGCCGCATCGATTCCTTCGATTTAATCACTTCGGTTTTGATGCGAGGCGAAGCATTAGATGCATCCTTGGAAAAACAAACAACTGCTTCCGTCTAGTTCCATTTATACACGTTTATGTCGTGCAGGCAGGAAAGATGTGTACCACTCACTTTGGGCCATAAAGCATGTTATTAAGTTTCATATAAAATTCTTCCTGTTCCTGTTAAGTCATCCCACAGATTTTCCGCATAAACACCAGTTTAATTTAGAAGCTTCATCACGAAAATATACAAGTGGTGGATATAACTGTGTTTGTTGTTGGATATTTAAGCAATACACCAAAACCTTTCTCACATTTTAGTCAATTAATTAATACTCTATGTTGAACTGAAGGTATAGAAAACGTCTTCTGGTTCCAAGACTAGCTTAATCCAACCTTCTTTGGTGGCAGACAGACCTTTTCTAGTGAGAAGAATTAGAAAATGTTCCAAAACTGCCATTGTAAAGGCAAAAGCTTCAGAAAAAAGTCGTCCTTACGGTGTCAAACAAAGAACGTACCGAATAAATTGTGCTCATATCAAATTTTAAGTTAGTTCCTGTAACAATTATCCCATTTAAAACATGGTGGTTGATCCCGCCAAGAAGCGGCAGCCCCATTAAAAGGCGTAACCGTCGAAATATGCCCTCGAAGGCCTAATCACCAAGCGGCAAAGGGGTGGCGGAACTTCGAAACAGGTGACGTGATTTGCAGACTCGGAATTTTATCGTGGCTTGTCCCTTTTATGCGTTGTTAACATCACTCGAACCAGTTGTAAAACACCGCCGAGTGCACATTTCACGGTTTTACGTGCACGTACGGTTCGCGAACATCCGACATTTGCGCTACGCTAATGCGGTTCTTATTGTTTCCTTAATGGGGAAATTACACTCCGAGGCCCGGACCCGAGATTATGTTGCTAAGGGGGTTGGATGGATATTTTGTATGTTTTCAGTGAGCGTTTCGCTCAATGGAGTGAATTAAACGGTTTTTGCGGCAATGCAAATTGATCTTCATTGATGGAAACGTGACGCATTATGTGCCGGAGTCACTCGCGTGTTACGCCGCTATTTTTTCTCCGGGGTCCGTATTAATTGCCACGACATTCAACACTTAATCGATAATAAATATTGTATAATCCCGCAACTATTTTTCCAAACGACCATCTCGACTGACGCTTGAGATATTCATTAGTCAGGAATTAATTATGTATATAAGGATAAATTATATTAATGTCCGTAATAAATGTTATTTATGATTGAATCTTGTTGGATGCACGGTATAGGAAATACTCCTGCTACCAGCTTTCAGTGGAAAAAACGCGGTATCCGTCCAAACTGGTACTACCACTGGTTTAATTGATTTTATGCGGCTCTTAAGTAATTGTTGGGCAATATTAATTATGAGAAGGTTCACGGTATCTTCAAGGTTCTATCAGTTTCCACCGTTTAAGTGATTATTGAACAATTCAGCAAAGGCAGCACATTTTGTGCTTAGAAAAAACTAATTAATTTGCAATATTAGTAATGGTGCACGTGCTCCGTGGTTAACAATGAGACCTTTTGATCGTGGATCGATCGGCTTGTTAATTTTTCCTTGTGCCAAGTGTGTGGGTTGCAGTGTTTGAAGTACGTTCATGAAAGCCGCTTAAAAGATTAATGACGGCTCGAGATATTGTTTTGACTACTATAATTCTCTTACAACCTTAATTACCCACCAATTCTTCACAACTAAAACAATAATTTAATATATATGAAGAGGATTATCGACGCTGAGCCCGCGGTGAAATTTTGATTGAAATTCCGGGGGTTGTTTTTAATAAACGAGGCGTTATTTTTGAAATTCCGTCACATTTAATTTTTCGGCCTAATGTCGGCGTTTATTTTGCATAAATTGCCCGAATTTCGGGCTTATTGTGAAAGCGCTACCGATGCAAATGGCCGAGAATTATTAAAAAGGGGACCTCCTCTCTCACGGATCACCATAATAAAACACGGGCAATAATTCCGCGCCTTAGTTAACTTAATCTAAGCGTCTTATTTAAATGGCGGATTAGACGCGATTTGAATTTTAAAAGTGTCCCGCATGCAAGATACAGATAATGTTTGGGCCACATAACTGTTTAAAAGCAGCAAAAGCCCCGAAATCCCATTATGGATGGCGTGTAAACGCTTGATTGGGCTGACGTTTTAAAAAAGAATAATCCACTGCGAGAGCGCACAGTTAGTTTTAAACTAAATCCCTAAATTACTGGACCCACTATCAATCAATATGAATGCAGCTAATAAAAGAGCTGCTGCCTCTGATCTAGGTGTTGCTGGAATTACCAGCAATTTATGTGTACCGGATACTTTTTTTTATTGCTTGTGTACGGGGAATAATCTGATTTAAACCACTGCCTGGTTTCAACATATTTTGACAACTTTGATTTACCATCCTTAAATTAGACATGACTACATTTTGAATGGTATGTTATACATAGAGCTTTTTGAAAAATTTCAAAAAGCCTTAAGATAAGCTAATCTAAAAAATAATCTTTTTGTTTCACTGTTTATCTCCTCTAAATTATATTATTGTAAAAGATATTGAGAAGAAAGCAATTTGTTAAAATATGTTAATAAAATATCTAGCTTGAAATATGTTGTTAATTTTTAGTTTTATAACAAATTTCTATTAAAAATTTGATATATAGAGAAATTTAAATTAAAATACATCTGATATAGTCTTAAGATAAACTAATTCAACACATGATCTTCCTTTTTCATTGTTTCTTGTCTCCTAAATTATCTCATTGTAAGAAATATATACACAAAAAACAATTTGGGAACAGAAAAATATGTTTATAAAAGAAATAACTTAAAATATATTATTTATCTTTAATTTTACAACAATTTTTTGTTAAAAATGGGTAGATAGAGAAATTTAAATTAAAAAATATCTGACATAGTCTTAAGATTAAACAATTCAACACATGATCTTCCTTTTGACAAAAAAAAAAACAATTTATAAACTGAAAAATATGTTTATAAAAACATATCTTAAAATATATTGTTTATCTTTAATTTTACAATAATTTTCTATTAAAAAATTCGCAGATAAAGACGTTTAAATTAATGAACATCTGAAAAAGTCTTAAGATAAGCTAATTCAACACATAATCTTCCTTTTTTACTATTTGTTGTGTTCTAAATTATTTTATGGTAAAAGATTGTCAAAGTAAAACATTTTGATAATTGAAAAATGTATAATTTAATACTTTTTTCGTAGATTGATTTTAATTTTTAAGTTTTTACTATTATAGGTAGCTTAGTTGGACATATATTGTTCTTTTTTTGATTGGAAACACATTTTAGTAAAAACTGGTAAATACAGTATGTAGATGTAAATTGATATTATAATTGTAAAACAACCATACATTTAATGTCACTTCAGTACATTAATATTTCCCAGTTCAATTATTAATTATGAAATTTCATTGTACAAATACATTTAATGTTCATTTAGCTGACAAGTTTTTAATTCGCCGGAATCGTTTTACAATGTAATTGCAATACAATATGCCATCACCAATTAATTATTAATAAAGTTATTAAATGAAAATATAAATAAATTCGTGTTTAAACGTACCGTGAGTTTAATTACTAAAATATCACACAAACTTTTAATTGAATTTCACAAGAATTTTTACTGAACATTTAAAATTAAAATATTCTATTACTTATGCGGTGAAACCGCCAATGTATAGAATTTTAATGAATTTACAGCTTGGGGCTGTTTCAATAATTGAAAAACAGTCCCTCGAAATTACCTATAATTTACCACATTTAAAAGCCAAACTCAAACAGAAAAATGCTTCAAAATCTTTGCCTCCATCACCTTTATGTTCCATTCGTGTGACGTTCTCACCGTTTTCATTTAATTAATCAAATGAATAATAAACAGCAAACACACATTAAAAATCGATTAGATAAGCGAATAATGCCTGCCTTAAAACAAAGATGAGTGTCCTATTAGATCACACTTAAAAAGTTCTTAATCTCCATTTTAAAACCCGGACCGTTACTCCTGCCATAAACACCAATTCTCCTGCTCATATTTGCATAATATTTAATCAGTTTTACGATTCGACTCTGGGTCTTTTAACGATCTGGTGCATTTTTGGGTCGTCGCATCAGTTGACCTTTTTTGATTTGTTTAATGTGGTTCAATGTATTGTTAAATTGGTTTTAATTTAGTCGATGCAGTCTGGTTAATAAACATAAATGTTTGTGCATCAATTTATAGGTTTTCCAATTGGTTTTTGAGTTTGGTACAATGAAGGAGGTTATAAATAGAGGCAGCAATTGAACGGGAGAAATTGCAAGTGCTTAAATTGCATCTAGCATTAAATGATACGGTAGTAATTGCATCTAGTATTTTATTCAATTTTCAATAAAACGGTAAACGCGAATTTTTCGCCGAACGTTAATGAACGCCAAAAGAACGAAGAAAATAAGCAAAGCAGCGAAAAAGCTACAATTAAACGCAGGATATCGCCAATCATCCAATCGAGTAGCCGATGGAATTGATTAATGGAAGGCTGCTGTACCAAATTGGACCGCTGTGCGTCAATTATATACTGCATTACTTAAGTGGGCATCCACTTATAAGTAACATTTTTATCTGGCCGATTATTACGGTTGTTTTCAATAGAATTTTTCCTGTTGTCGAGTCTCCGTCTTCGTCCGACCGATCGGAGGCAAAGGCGCGAACACTCGGGACGTGGAGATGGTCCAATCAACTGGAGGACGGTAAAAAGTGGACTTGTTTATCCCCGGGCATTATCAGACTTCGACTCGGACTACTACAGCACGACGGCCACGAGATCTTTGCTTCACGATTCCAATTTGCACACTGTTTTGACTCCCATTCAAGCGTTTACTCGACTCCAACAACTTTGTACAACCTGATAAAAAATTAAACAAACGGACGGGGAACGATGGGACAATAAATTTTCCAAATTCAGCAAAATAAATTTTCAAATATCTTCGCCGTTATTGAAGTTGTGCCTTCGGGCGCACTTTTCCGAATTTTATCGCCGCTTTTACTGCGAATAAATCCAAATGTTGGTTTTGAATTTTGACTCAGCATTTGATTTTATCGTTGTATAATTAATTTCTCAAACTCGGCGTCAGCATTTTGTTGTTTTTTTTCAGCCGAATTGATGTTATTACGTTTGGCTGGCTGTGGAAAAAATAAACCGTCATAAATATACTTTGTATTGAGGTGCCTCCACAATAAACCATTTTCGAAGTTTCATTTTAGTGGCGCCGTTTTTAATAACCCGATTGCAATTATAAACTTTTTCATTTGGAACTCGATAATTTAATTAAAACCACGATGGTATTTTAGTTGGCTATTTTTTGATAAATTGCATAAACGAAACTTAACAAACATATTTAAGTCATTGTGGTTGTTAATATTTGTGTTAATCTGTATCTTTTGTTGTTAAAAATGATTATAATTGTGAAATTTCAAATATTCATATAAATTTGATGGTTTTTAGTGTTTTAATCAACACTTCAAATTGTTTTACAAGTTTTCAATTGGATTTATATCCGGAGTTTGAGTCTGGAATCTCTACATAAGTATCTTTTAAATAAATTTTGAACACAGACTTTGGATCATTAGGCATAAAAAATCCATGTAACTGGTAAATTATCGTTGGCAAATTGTTTTCTTACATCACTCATGCTTTCTCTATACATGAATCGGTCCATACCAAGAAAAGGAACCCTAAATCACCCCAACGGTTCCTCCACCATATTTTAAAAACTTTCTATTTTTTATAGAGAAATTTAAATTAAAAAATATCTGACACAGTCTTGAGATAAGCTAATTCTATGCATAATCTTCCTTTTTCACTGTTTCTTGTGTTCTACATTATCTTATGGTAATAAATTGTCAAAGATAAATATTTTGATAACTGAAAAATGTATAATTTAATATTTTTTTTCTTAAATTGACATTTTTATGTTTTTGTTATTATGGGTAATTTAGCATATATTGTTCATTTTCTAAGATATGTGACAAAAAAAGGTCTCAAAAAATGTATATTTCTAATATTTCTTGAATAAATCTAATAATTTGAATAATTTTTAACTATTTCTTTCTTTTCACATTTGTATAATCTAATAAATATTCAAGATAATTCGTAATGGGCAATAAGAATGAAGTGATCCTGTTTGTTGAGGCCATATTAAGCAGTTGTGAAAGAAAAAACAAAGAGAGTGCACCGTTAGTTTTATTAATCATCAGCATAAACACGTCGACAAGATTATAGAGCACAATATTCGGAAACGACGGAAAAGGCGCATTATTTTCCGCCCATAACTACCCTTTGAGTCGAGCTAATCGCCAAGATAACCATCATGATGGTGCCATGTTCGCGTTGCCGTCGTTTACTGCAAATACTAAACATCCCGGTTTAATACGAGTGTGGTGTTTTACATTTTTACGCCGTTTAATGCCATATAATCAACTATCGAATTTCCGAATTATAGGAAATTTGCGATTGACGCGACCGTTATCGACACCAGTAATAATCGGGCAGCAATCGGCGGCAATCAGCAGCACCAGCTCTTGTCTTCGTGTGCCAACCGACCGACCTGCTACAATTTATGGCCGCCACTAACTTTTTTCTCCTCTCCATGTTTATATGGCCATATAAAATATGAACTGCCTTTAAATGTGCTCTAGAAAAGTTATTAAATTATACCACTACAACCAGATATTAATTGCTGCCATAAAAACCTCGTCTCGTCCATATCGAAAGGTAAACATTACCTGAATCGAAATCAAAGTGATTCCACGGTTCAATTGAACGTTATCCTGTTTACACGTACACAGATTTAAAATAATTACAACCTCAACCATATCATTACCACCAATTCTTTTTTATTGATTTACATGCGAGGCCTGAAAATTATTTTTAAATATTAAATATTATTTACCTCACACGTTCACACGCACCGTAATAATGTAAAAAAAAATGTCCAAATTACGGTCGTATTAAACCAAATTGGTGCGGCCCTTTTGGTAAGGCGACCTGAGGGTTATTAGTAATAATTTATTTGGATGGGACAGTAGCGGAATACCTGCCTGGGTCAAATTACTTCCTCCGCAAGAAAAACCAACAACGCAACGCGTGAGAAAACTATATTTTTTACAAAACTAAGGAGGAGGGAATCCGCAAATGCGTTATGCGAACAGGGAAATGAAAGTGGAACGGAAAGGTGTTCCCCAAGGCGGTTTGCTGTGCCTTTTGTGCGGTTACGTAACGTTATAAATAGAATTTAATCTGCCGGTGGATGGTGGATGATGGATAATGAATTCATTCGATAATTATTATTAAGTTTTTTCCATGATAATGCTCATGTTACGATGCCGTGATCCCTTCAGCTTCTCGCAATCAAGTTTTAACTATACATATTTTAAATTAGTATTCATGCTGTTTTATGTCATAATTATACGTCAAGGTTTAAACCAAATTGAAGTAGAAATAATAATTTCCATTAAAAAGTATCGATCGATATCCTTTTTATTGAATCAACTTGTATGCACTTTGAATAATTACGTATCATTTAATATTTTAATGAGCGTTAGTGCACAAGATGAAGGGAAACCGACACAGGCCGAAAAGCAAAAATTACCTACACGTGTAATTTCGTAACCCGTTCCACTTGACCCCGATGGAACGTAGAATTTAAAATTTCGTCCCGGCCGAGAGTCAATGAGGGGCTGGTGACAGTCACAGATCGTGGTGTCGTTACAGACGAGCGATCAATCTCGGCGACCGCGAATTCCGATTATTCATTCGAAATGCCGTTCGACACATTCGTGGCTTCTGCCCGGAATGAGCTTGATTATTTTCCGATTTGGCGGGAGACAAATTATCACCCTCAGGAGAACGGGATGGATCCGAACGTGGCATTTGTTTCGCAAATGTTTGATAACGTTTATTTTGATTAGGGTGGAATAACTACTTTGCTATTGATTCCGTTATACACTCAGTGTCACGATAAATAGTACAAGATCCAGAGGCAGATCAGAAATCATTTCAAGTACTGATTTAGAGTAATAGACCAAAGATTTTTGCTTTAGCAAATTATCAATTAGACGAGTTGGAGTTGATGCATTGTTTAAAATTGTTTGAAGAACGTAGCTTAAGGAGCAAATCAATGACTTAAATGAAGCTTTATTCCTATATGTAGTGATCACCATAGAATTCAATCTAAAGAATCTAAAGAATTTAAAGAATCTAAAGAATCTAAAGAATCTAAAGAATCTAAAGAATCTAAAGAATCTAAAGAATCTAAAGAATCTACAGAATCTAAAGAATCTAAAGAATCTAAAGAATCTAAAGAATCTAAAGAATCTAAAGAATCTAAAGAATCTAAAGAATCTAAAGAATCTAAAGAATCTAAAGAATCTAAAGAATCTACAGAATCTAAAGAATCTAAAGAATCTAAAGAATCTAAAGAATCTAAAGAATCTAAAGAATCTAAAGAATCTAAAGAATCTAAAGAATCTAAAGAATCTAAAGAATCTAAAGAATCTAAAGAATCTAAAGAATCTAAAGAATCTAAAGAATCTAAAGAATCTAAAGAATCTACAGAATCTAAAGAATCTAAAGAATCTAAAGAATCTAAAGAATCTAAAGAATCTAAAGAATCTAAAGAATCTAAAGAATCTAAAGAATCTAAAGAATCTAAAGAATCTAAAGAATCTAAAGAATCTAAAGAATCTAAAAAATCTAAAGAATCTAAAGAATCTAAAGAATCTAAAAAATCTAAAGAATCTAAAGAATCTAAAGAATCTAAAGAATCTAAAGAATCTAAAGAATCTAAAGAATCTAAAAAATCTAAAGAATTTAAAAAATCTAAAAAAGTCTGTGTATTACTAATTCTTGAAGTGAAAATATATTGTTTTATTTTATCTTAGCATAAAAGTTAATAATTATGGATATACAGAGTGCCAAAATTAATAATTTATTTTCAATTTTCTTCATTTTTTATTGATAGAAACGTGTCAACATTACAAAACTTGGTACACAGGGTTTTTTTGTGGTGAAAAATTCAAATCAGTTAACAAATTGATGTATAATGTAGAGGGCGCCACATATGGAGCATTCTTACTTTTCTGTCTTTTACTGTACGTAATGCCCTGTATTTCAGTAATTGTCAACTTTTGTACAAAAAAATAAAACAATTTAATCTATTTTTGCCTTGAAAATTTGTGGTAGAATTCTGTTTTAGGGAAACCCTATATATTGTGGAATGCAATTTAAGGGAAAAAGAGAATAAAACCTGGATTCTTGCGTCTTTTGTGGAAAGGTACAAATGACGATAACTGCCAAACGCTAATTTATCATACCGCTAATGGTAATTTTTATGTCTCTCAATTCCGGGCTCTATACAAAAAGTCCTGATAAAACTAAATGAAAAATTGGCTTCCATATATTAGATTTGCCTTATTCATGAAAGTCGAGACGTAAATTTGATTACTACCTTCGAAAAGTTTGTAAATTAGTCGATAATCATTCTTTTTTGGTTTGCCTCTGGATTGCCGCGAAAAGAAAAGGGAATCAAATATAATTTTTCTTTATTTGTGACAAGCCGCTTAGAAAGTTTTCTTATAATAGATGATACCGCGATTTATAACTTCTTTACAGATGCTGCTAATTACACCACTCTACTAATTACTGCCATAAACGGAAACAACTTTTTTTACTCTCTTTGCCCACTAAATCTTCAGTACATTCCTCATTTTTAATACGTATTTTTAAACTAAAATGATATGTACCAAAATTTTTAAAGGTATTATAAAAAATTCTAAATAAATACTTTCAACGTTTTCCAACTAATTGGATTATTTCAATCCAATGTTTATTTAATGTTCCTCAAATTAAAGTGAAAATTTCTGAAAATTTGGTTATTTCAGAAGCCAATTCAAGTGGAATAGATAATTGAAAATGTTCTGTAATGACACAACCGTGTATGGAACATTTTTGCCAGGAAAACAACAAATTAAAGTCCATTAAAACATTTACATAATAGCACAGTATTGTTTCCGACTAATTGGTATCGTTTAAGTCTACCATTGAGGAAGCTCGCAGTTGGGAACACAAACATTTCGAATTGCGGCACCGGCACTGCTGCAAATGACGCCGATTATTAACAGTCAATCAGTTTTGACTTAATTATTAGTTGTCGTTATTATTCAAGCGGCGCACCATTCACCGCTATCAATACGAACGTTGATTGACATTTATAAGATGTTTTCGTACCAATTCGGGAATGATATAATGGTCCCTTGTTTATACTGTTTCGGCTTTAATCCAGTCCGGCTGCAAACGAATTTATTTATAATTGGCTTTTTTTACTGGTCATGTGTGTCTGCGTGTTTGTTGGTTTATCTAATTGGAATATCTATTGTTGATCATACAAACCTAACGAGTCGTTCTAAAGGAACATCAATCAGATACCAATAGATTTGTTTATGATCCTTGACTAACAATATTTGAATGTAGATCTTCGGAGATCTTCATCCACTGTCGGAAGACGACGGTCAGCTGAAGTAGCTCTCAGGCTCTTAGATTGTATCACCGTATTTAAAATTTTATCTTGATTAGTTGCTACCAAACAAAAATTGGATGTGCCAACGAACGCATTGTAAAAACGTTTCCAAAGTAATATTTTATGAGCCATTGAATTGAATGCACGCTGTTGCTCATAAAACGGAATAAGGAGTTGGTCATTATCGTTTAGTGGGTCATAAACTAGAGTGTTTGCTAATACGTTGAGCCGCGGAAAATGCGTTTCAAATATTTGTTACTCATAATTAACAGTTATGCCAACATGCACTGTTTTTATTGGCTGCCGCAGATTTCTGTCCATTATCGGCATGTTTCTCCTGGACATCTTTATCTTGTTTGTTGAAACAACGCACAGTGACCCCAACTTTGATCGGGAATTAATATTAATAAACGACAATTGTCCTGCTACATAAAACAGTAATTTATAAAAGTACCAAATTATACGATGCAAATTTCCAATGTGTGAAGCACTTTAAGATTATAATAAACCGCTGCACATCCTCGAACACGAATCGAATGGATGGTTGGAACCATAAAAGAAAAGGGAAACGTTGAAGATAATGTACTGTTTTATTTAGATAGGAGCTTTTATTCGACGAATAAAAATATTATGAATATTCTGGATACGATTTAAGATGCATATCTCTGATCGTTTTATGGACGAACGAATTTATTTGTTTTAGAAATTTTTCTTGGCATAATGTTATAATTAAACCCGAAATAAACCCGCTAATTAGTCGGGTCATTTGTTTGGGATTTCGGGAAAAATCGTTTTCTTAAAATTTATTCGGCTTAGATGCCCCGATAACCATCCGAACGGTCGTTTCATCCTTATAAATGACACCGACCAGCACTTACAATCAATTATTCCTTTTCTATTATATTTCGAATGGATGACACGCACCTCATTAATTTCTAGTTTAATTGTTGACTGGCCCGCAGTCAATCCATTAAGAAATCGACACATCATCTACGATATTTTATGAATAAATTTACTTCTGTGATCTCCAACAGGAGAGTTAATTAAAATTTCTTAAAAGTTTAATTATACCTTTGTATTAAATTTATTAATGCGGTGCTGTGTTGGGGAAAAATTGATGAATGGTATTGTTGGTTTTTTTCAACGTCCACTTCTCGAACGGTGGTTCTCATAGGAAATTGGATGCAATTATTTAATGGAAAGAGTAAAAACTGGACTGGACGGGATTGAAGGCTCCAAGTGATGACTATTAACAAACTATCACTTTAATCATCGTGTTGCGGAAAATATTTTATTTTTTTTTTTAACGTGAACTTGTACTGTAATTAGTAAGTTGTTTTTCAAATGAATGATGCAACGTGATGTACAAAAAACTATTAATAATTAACTAGAAAATCAATTAATTCATTATCTTATAATGTAAGGATATGCAATTTTAAGTATTTTTACTTTAAAGAAATGAAACAAATATCTAAGGTATTAAAAAAAAAAATAAAATATTCAATTTAAAATTAAATTATTTAATTTAAAATTAGAAAAGTAATAAAATATATAAATTAAATTAAGAATAATTAAAATATTTAATACAAAATTAAGAAAATAATTAAATATTTAATTAAAATATATAATTTAAAATTCGAAAAGTAATAAAATATTTATTTTAAATTAAGACTAATTAAAATATTTAATATAAATTTAAAAAAATAATTCCTAATTAACTTTAAATATTAATCTGTGACCATCATTGAATTTTAGTTCCATAAAAATATAAAATGTTGGTTAAAGTGGGCCATTGAGGAAGATTCAAAAACAGTTTAACAGCCTAGACAACCATTTAAAATAGTAATCGGATAAGCAGAAAAAAGGGAAAAACGGGTGAAAGACGGAGTGAGTAACGGAAGGGCTTATTATGCAGGCGTGCAGCCTCAGGGCCCGGGGATAAGCTGCAGATCGCGCTTTAGATAATCCCAAATATGGAGTGTAAATGATAGCAACTCATAAGATACACAAAAGTGAAGTTGCCGAACTCGCAGACGGAATCTTTGATAAATATTCACCCTTCCGGGCGTCGCGTCCCGAATCTTTGATGCCTATTTAGCGGGCTCCGGTTTTATTAAAATATTAACTTAAACATTCGGTTGTTCGGTCAGAACATCGGAATATGGTGGTCCGCTTACGGTTCTCAATTGATTTATTTCTGGTCCGGTCGGGTTTAATAAACCTGAGAAACGGCTTTATGTTAAAATGACCAGTTTCACCGGATACTCATGTCGCTTGTGCCTTTGGCCTCGAATCGAACGAAATCTATCAATAACTCAACAGATATTTGATTAATCAGTCTCGGCTGTGGTAATTAAACAATATCGTTAAATTATAGCTTCTGCCCGTTCAACCCGCGACTCGTGAATTATAAATCATGCAGAGTGGTGCTGAGAATGGCCGTAACCCTTTTTGTTTTCGGTTTCGGCCAAAACTAATAATTTAAATACCAGAATGGCGGTTGCGCAACAACGCAACACTCGGTGGGAACTGGAGTACCAGATTGACTTGATTTACTTCTTAATTGCGAACTAGTATACAACAATTAATTAGATGGTCAATAATTATAGATACCGTTGAACACGATATGTAAATTCGAAACACTTTGGAACATCTACAATACAACAATGAACAATGCTTGCTGATTTATGAAATTATGGATGTAATTAAAAGGACGGATCTATGTAAATTATTTATTCTTAAAATTAAGTAAATATGAAACAGTGTGAACTTCTTTTCTTTTCTTCAAACTGTAATATCACAAAAAGGGCTGGGTTAACCAAAATTAATCAAGGGCACCTTTTTTTCTAAATTTTGTAAAGAATATGAGTAACTTAACAGGTTTAAAAAATATTCAATAACGTAGAAAATTGGACGAGAAAAAAAGGGGAATCCCCCAAAATCTACGCCATTGTAACAATATGTACAGTATGTATTTTATGATAATATCCACCAAATTTAAACATTATTGGACCAAAGGTTAAAAAATATGAAAAATTTTGAATTTGAAGGAAATGTGTACAATTTACAAGCACCTTATATATAAATAATTAATAATTCATTAAAAATTTCTAAGAATCCTTTTTATAGGATAAAGATATATAAGAAATAAAATATTTGGAGTGGAAAATAAATGTACAATTAATTGAATGAAAAAATGGTCTTGTGAATTTAGGAGCCTGAGCAAATTTTCATGGGTAACTTAACCCATATTTTACACGTTATTTTTTTGGGCCTTATCCTTTGGGCAAACAACTCTATGATCTTATTAGAATGGGACTTTTTTTAGTGCTACCGTCGTTGATCATGCAACCGTGTATCTCCAGTCCTTTTTTTTGTTGGCTCATGATTTACGTGCTGGAAACATGAAACACAAAGAAAAAATGATTTCGGTCAATTAAACTAAGACTTATCCCGAAGGCGTCCGATTGAAATTGAAGTCCCGTCCCGCTGCCGGGACGTTTAGCACTCGTTTATTCGGTGTGACGTGAGATTTCCACACCGCACATAATTTATTCAGTCTTTAAACATCCGAGATACACAGTGTCGATATCGCCTGCATACAGATTTCATCTGATTTATTTCTCAGTCAAGATATTGGCATCCTGGTGGAATTTAATAATGCGACCGGAGACCGGGACCGACGCACGTTTTCGCCGCGCTGCATACTATCACATTATCTTGTCGAAGTTTGCCGGATTAAAGGCGGATGATGAAATATGTGCCAGACATTCTATTGACACGGCTCAAATATTAGTATTTGCCGGATAAACATGCTCTTTTTGCTTGAGAGCACTCCAACCCGGTTTGACGTGATGTTTCTGAAGGTTCCAGTCGCACGTAAGTGCCAATTTTACCTAAACCTACTCCTTTTTTAATCGACCCATCCAACCATTATGACCGGCTGAATTAAAACGGAATAATTGAGGTTGTGACGACGAAGACTTTGTGCTATAATTTTTTACTTCTCCTTAAGCCAGATTAGTTTCAATTACACGAATTATTATTAAATTATATTAAATCACGTTTAATCGTCACTTTCCTTGGAACGCTTAAACACACAAAACTGGTGCCGGTCGTCCAATAATCTGCTTAATAATACGCTTTAGCATTATGGCAGGAAAAAAGGAATTAATTTATAATATTCAGGATGCAGTAAATAAGTCAATTAATCTCCGGGCAAATAAACAAACAACCAAACCGGTCGCACATCGATATCATAAAAGACCATCAACTTCAGAACCATTGTCAGCTGAGCCGCAGATCATAAAAATCTAACAGCGTTTTATTATCAGATTTCCCGTGTTAAAATGCTTTAACTGCTAATTAATATGGCGCATCCGTGTTGAATTTCAGACAAAGACACTGACGTTGTATCGACACGAAATCAGAACGTTTCAAACTCCGTTCCGATATCGGCGAATCAATCTTACGACTCGCGGTATCGATGTGTACGAATGGGAATAACAAGAAGTATTGATACAAAACCGATACATTCCAATTTGTACGTTGCATCAATTGGTCGCAGCTTTGGTTGTGTGTTGCCCGATGAAAAATTGAAAGGGCTCGTTAATGGCACACAATGAGTATTCGTTTTTAAGTGTTCATTAAAATTTATCCACATCGGGGTCCGTGTCTGTAATTAGGGCGGAAAATCGATCCGAGTTGACTGTTTAAAATCCCTTAATAATGACTCGAAACTGTACAAACAAATTAATTACATATTTGGTGGATAAAAATTATCGTCGTTGATTGTTTTAAATAAATTAATGCCTTGATACTACAACACGTCGCATGACAACTGCCTACATAACTTTGTGTTGCAGTTATGCGGATCAATGTTTAATTATTTCGGTGGGAGAAGCCTTAATTTAAAACCGTACCATAGAAGATAAATTATTATCCATTCCTTTCATCAAATTTATTAAAAATCTGATCAATTTAATTTAAATTCGTATGTAAATATGAATGGTTCATGCAAATTAAAAATTAGTTTCAGGAAACTGGGCCAAACAAGACATATCCAATCATCTTTAGATACTACTTTACTGAGAAATATAATGAAACAGCACATATCAATGCCCAGGAAACAGAACATACAGGTCCAGTGGTCAGATTTGATTGATTTTTGATCTATAAATTGGATTAATGGACAGTAAGTAGCAAATAATTAAAAATTTAGACTACAATTCACATTGACTAGTCTTGGTATTGATCAAATGTGATTATTCAGTATACAATCTGAAGATCTGGAGCCTTAAATTTATGTTAAACTGTTAGTAAGACACTCATAATATAAGGTTCGACATTATCCTGTTGAAAAATTGAATATTGAAAGGACTTAAAAGTAAGGCAACATAGATAGGTTCTACAAATATTTAGCTTAAGTGATGGCACATATTAATATTCCATAACTCTTCAGTTAATAACCACATTTCATCTAAATTTGATAGTTTTTAGGGTTTTAATCGAGGCTTATCACCGAAGACTTTATAAAACTGACAATATATTCAGAATTATTAGAAAAAGCACGAACTGAAAACAGTAAAAAAGTCTAAAAAATCGAATTCTGCAGACACAACTTGGCTTATTGAGTTAAGTTTTGATTTTAGATGAACATTCCTCATACGTTGGAGGACAAAGAAGACGACTGAGAGTGTTACGCACTGAAGTCTAAAATAATTGTTGACTAGTTCCAAAAAAAGTCGGTCCTTTTTTCAGTTAACCAAAGTATCACATCCCTCGTTCCTTAATGAGGATATCAAGCCGCAAATATTAAATACGATCCACCCCGTCCGTCGTCGATAGCCGCAAGACGAAACCTTGTCCGGCTTCCAGTTCAATCGGATCGACAGCACGTCTCGATCTAGAAGAGTTTCGTAAGTGACCGTGTAAACCGCAACCGATAACTCGCATCACGACGGCTTCTGCTCAATTTTAACTTCGGACGTGTCAGATAAATAAAGCGAAACTTGTAAAACGCATTGTTTTAATCAAAAATGAGTCGATCATTTGAGATATTCGACGGAACGGTGCATTTGTTATGCGCAAAACAATTCAATTAAACGATTACATACCTTGCCGCGGATAAAATTGGCACTAAAGTATTTCCAATCTGCAATAAAAATGGAAAAGCAATATAATCCGCGATGCAACCTTTTACTGCGGACCATCAAAATAAAGCATCGCAAATTAAATTCTGAGCGGAGGAAATTATTTACGAATGTAATCGTAAGTCCTAATAAAAGCATAAGTTAGTCGCCTCTAACGGTAAAACTGATTTTCTTTATTGCCGCATTGTGTTTACATATTCGTTATTTTACTTCAAATTGTATTTATTTACCGGGCAAAAGTAAACATGTACAATTTTCTTGTCAATAACTAAATCGAAGTAAATCATGCATGGAAATTACTGATATGCTAAAACACATTTGATCAAACTCGACTATAATCGCCCATTTTATATATATTATTATTTATGTATTTAATTAGAGAACTAGTTTTTATTGATCCGGTAGGAAACTATATAATTCAGTGCAAGGAACTGCATAATTAAAACGTTTCTTATAAATGCCATATACGACCAATCATTGCCTGAAGTGCAGCTCGAAAAACCAAACTAGTTCAACCAGATCTAGTATTTTAATTTTAGACACACACTGGGTTCGTTTCCTACTTCAACAGCAATTTCTAGCCTGAAATTGACCTATACGAATATGAACGTAAATATATTTATTCGCATAAACACGACAATAAATTTCAGATAAAATGGATCATCAAAATGGGAAAACATAAACTATAAAGTTTATTTACTTCCTATATTAATGGGGCAATATAAAACTTCTAATATTATAAGACAACAAGAGTGGGCATTAAAATTTTATGGACAATTGTCGATGCGTAAATTTAATAACAATGAAATCTTTTTGTTACTTTTAAAAAAAAACAATAATTTTCTATGTGCAGCAGTATTAGTAGTTTAATGTAAGTGTTAACATCATAAAATCGCCTTTAAAATTTATAAAAAATAAGCTTTAATTTAATTCTTAGTATTAATAGGTTGATGTAAAAGTGTTTGACTTTTCAGATTAACAATAAAGTTAGTGTACCACTCCTAAACAATAAAATTCTCCAAGGATGACAGAAAAAGATAAAAAGATATTGATAACGACCACTCCACTAAGAAACATTTTTGATCATTTGTTGTTACCTTAATTCAGAGTAAATGTTTTAAAGTGGTGAAAAAACAATAAGATCGCCTAATCAATATTTGATGGACCATTTTCGATGAGTATATCACGAATAAAATCTTTTCCCCTGTCCGTCCGATGTTTATGGCATCGATAACATCACAAAAGAATATCGTATCGTATCGTCGAAATAAAAATGTTTACGTCTTCGATTGTTATTTCATCAATCACCTGAAAGTTCATTTATATCTATAAATACCATCTGCGGGCAATAAAGGTTATTAATCGGACGGACATTCCGGTTTATTACCGATTTCAATTCAAATTTACTGTTCTTGAATGGAAATACATTTACTGGGAGTTGTAAAATTTTAACACTACGTATAAACAAACAACAACGCTCGCATTAATATAAACAATAAACTGTTTTATGGACCTCGACTCTCTTAGTAATAATATGGTAATAATACCGGATATTAAACTATTTATTAAAAGATTTATTAATGTGTATTTGTTAAATATAAAAGGGGAAAAAACTACACGACAACAATTTACAACTACTATTATATTTCAAAACAAGTAGCAATGAACTATTATAGATAGTTGAAATGATTGTCGCGTCTAGGAATAACGCGCCATCTGCAATTTGCTTCGGCGACGCCACCGAACTAAAATAACAAAAAAATGTTGAAGCGTGGAAGACGCGTCTTAGTTTTATCGGTTTTTCTGTTGTGTTAATTATTTAAACGCGTTTTCGTCTTATCAGTTTGATTCGTGTGACTTTAACGATGGAGTTTGATAAGAACCTATTGAAATATTGGGTAAGTTAATCATAACCATCAATATTTTTACCACGTTACAAAGCATCAATCACATTATACTGATTAAACAATCCTGAAAACGATTTACTGAGGCACAACATACATAATATCCTAAGCGTCTACATAATCAGAGGTCATATTTTTATTTGACAGTGAACAAAAGTGAATAACTACATAAAATTATTAAAACTTACCACAAATTTACGTCCGACTGCTGCTTTGAATCCCACAAATCGGTCTAATGTAACGTAAAACAATAAACGACACACTTTCACACCGTACCCGATAAAAATAATTAAGAAACCCGCAGAGAAACGACAGACGCGTCTTCTTTTAGACAAACTGCATTGTAGGTTACGCGTCTTTTTTTGAACCAATAAAAATGCAGGTGGTGATCACGTGTGATTCTCATAAATTAAAAAAAAAAAACAAATTGGCGTCTAGTGTGCATTCGTACAATTCATACAGTGACTAAAATGTGTAATAATTTAATTAAATAATATTAAATAATTAAATACAATAATTTTACAACTACCGTTTCAGAACAAGTAGCAAGAAATAAACAAATAGTTCAAATGATTATTGTTTCCAGGAATTCGCGCCCTCTGCAATTCGCGTCTGCGAACCACTAACCTAAAATGCACCTAACAAATTATGCAGGAAGACGCGTCTTTGTTTACAGCGGTATTTCTGTTGCGTTAATTGTTTAAAACAGTCTTTGTTTTGCCGGTCTGATTTGTGTGATTTTAACGATGGATTTTGATAAGAACCTGCGTCGGGTAAGTCTTATTATCAGACGCATTAATGTTGTTACCATGGTACCTCCTAAACAACAGCCACATTAGTGTGATTAAACAGTTGTTAATACGTTCCGTTTCTGAATATCAATGCAACTAAATAAAATAAACATTACAATTTTAACACACTCGTTTCAAAGTTGTTATTGAATTTTTAATGAACCGGTTTTGTTGGCAGTTTCTATCGATTTTCAAATAAGACGACTTGAGTAAATTGTTCTCTGTTGTTAATAAATAGTAGATGTGTTTTGTGTTTTAATAATTAATAATTTGTTGTTTAGTATTGTACTTCGTTATTGTTCATTATTAAATCATTTATATGGTTTTTATGGTGTTGTTTTTAATAGACTAATCTGGGTATTTTAATATTAAGACCAAACATTATTTTGTATTAAAGTGGGAACATGTAATTCCAGGACAAAACATTAGTAACTGATTGATTTTTAATCCTCTATTTGTTATAGGATATTTTAATTATAGAAGTAAATATTTAGTCTATTAATTAATATTGAAATACATTAATGTACCATTTAATTAACTTAATTTAATTAGATATATAATTAGCACATAATTTCAACTAATTATGAATATCAAAAGCCAATTTAAAAATTATAAAATGAACGAATGAGAGGTTTAAACCAAAATTATTTTAAAAATTTCAAACCCAATTGGACAAATTATTATTTTTTTATACTTTTATAACTTCATATTTTATAAATTGTTCTAAATTTCTTCTGTTTATTTCAGGTTGCTCCTAATTTGAACAAGGTAAGTTGTTTTAATAACCTATTTTTAATACTACTTATTATTTAAGGTGGAAAGTTCATTGACTCTACATAATTTACATTGTTTAATATTGCAAACGCAGAAGAGGTTGTTGCAGACGTGTCTTAGTTGAGGAAAATAAAGACTCTATTATACATTATTAAACACTATCGGCAAAGTGCATTAAACACAACAGATGAGGACACAATTCGAATTGAACAGACTATTCAGAGATTCATTAGTTAAATAGAGTCATGTCTCATCAATATTTAAGTCACATTTGAATCTTGTCTTGTTTCCTAAATAAGAAAAGTGCAATAAAAATATTTTACAGGTTTACAACTGTTGTGGGTCTCTTGATTCGGCCAAAAACATAATTTTGTGCGTTATTCAATAACTCCAAGGAGGAATGCAAATGAGTCGTTTGGCGTAGTTTCCTGCATAGTAAAACCGATTGAGAAATGGATTAAGTCCGATATCGCACAGGTCGAACAATAAAACTAGTTTAGTTGTACCGTATTGCGGTGGGTGGACAAGAGGATTGGAATTTTGCAATAAAGCCATAAAATAACATCTTTGGAGCTTACGTAACGCTAAAAAACAATATTAACAGTCGTGTTTCTCATTTTTATGGTAAACATTTTTGCGAACGAATAAACTTTTAATGATATTATATTACCTACGTACCATCAGACGTGGGTGGGACACAAGATACAAGATTTTCCTCTTTTTTTGTATCGCAGCTTTATTGTTCCCTTGTGCAATTTAATATTAATACATTAAGCAGGAAAAAACCTTTTTCCCATTACATTTTGCCCTGTAAAGGTATTTATTGTTTGTTTTTTTAGGAATTATCGGGCAATTCATGAAATAAAACCAGATTATTTGTATTAACAGGAAATTAAATTATAACGTCAAAAGCACATGCATTACGAAATTTAGTGCAAATATTAAAATGTGAATTCGTTCAATTAAAATTGATATAATTGACTGGCGATCGTTAAAAAATATGCATCCAATATTTATATTAGTCAAAAGTGCAGCGGGAGTAAAACAAACATATTTATACGGACGCATGTTAATATTTATCGGGCAATTTATTTGCAAAAAACACAAACGCTCTGTAACTATCCATCTCACCGCGCATCTGTTAAATAATTTCTGTTTTGTATCAAAATAAACGGGGTAATATACTATGCAGATACTATAAAACTTTATAGTTTATCGTAATTTTATATTCGTCTATCGCTACTTTGTACACACTGTATGCAATGTTTACACTTTTGCTATCCACTTCTCTAATATTTATCACACACTTTTACTTCATAAATATGAATTTTTTATAATTTTTGCAAACTAACAACACACATAAATTTAAATCCAGACGATATTTAAATGTTGGAATATATTATCATAATTAGATTACATAATATTAATAAAAATGGCCATAAAATTTAACAGTAAAACGGTGCACATATGCAAATAAATGTATTATTTATTTTGATTCAGGACTTCCTTTTAGAACTAATTTTAAATTTTCCACTTTTTTCTTAATTAGCAGGATTTCTAAAAGGCCACACACGAAATGAAATTACAACTATTTGTTAAGTTTATTAGCAATAAATATTAAACCAAGAATTGGTAAAATATTCATAGTAACAAATGTAATGAAACTTTTTATTTGAAATTGAATAATAATAATTTAGTTTACTACACTCCTTGATAATAGTAATTTACCAAGAAAACTTTAGTAATTTGATTATCACTTTAGTAACAGCAATGTAGTATGGTATTTTAGTTCACATTTTATTTACTAACAGGAATTTAGGATGGCAGTGTAATTCACCATTTTATTTAGTATAACATTACATTCACCATATTAGTTACTAACAGAAATATATTATATCAATTTACCTCTTTGTTTAGTAGCAGGAATTCACCAGTTGATTTATTAATAGGAATTTGGTATGTCAACTTAAGTCACCACTTTCTTTATTAACAATAATTCAATATAACAATCGAGTTCACCATATTTGTTACTAACAGATATACATTATATCAATTTATCTCTTTATTTAGTAGCAGGATTTGGGTATATCGATGGAATCCACCAGTTTCTAAATTAACAGGACTGTGGCATCACATTAAAATTAACTAAAAGGAATTTGGTATATCAACTTAAGTCACCACTTTATTTATTAACAACATTTGAATTCACCATGTTTGTTACTAACAGGATATTAAATAAATTTACCTCTTTATCTAGTAGCAAGAATTAAGTTTATCATTGGAATCATAATTTTATATATTAACAGAAATATGGCCTCTCATTGGAATTCACCAGCTGAAAAATGTTCTAACTGAATTTCCTTCTATAAATTTAATTTGGGACTTTCTTAACTAAGAAGAATTTAGTACATTAATGTAACTCTCACTTTATGCATATTAATGTAACAATAAAAATTTGGTTTTGTTTACTTTTAAGTAATTCGCTTCATTTTCCTTAACAAAATTTGGTGAGTAAAAGAATTTAACACGAATTCAGACTAAGAATAACACAAACAAAAATATATTTGCGGTGGTGAAACATCGTGTAAAATAATTCCTTAAATAAATGTTGTTCGTATCGTTTGTCTTAATTACTTTAGGGGCGTTAGACTTTAAAACGAACGGCCGGATTAAATTAAATTGCTCAACAGTTTAAATTTTTTCGATTCACATAGAGTGTAATTTACCTACATCAATTCTTTCCCAAGGCTGTTTGTTTAAAAAAAAATGTTAAATATTACCAGTCACGCATGTGAAATAATTGAGTTGGACTTTTTTCAGTTCCTTCTTATGTCCATTATTAAGTACCATACGTACGTAGATGTATCATCAGCAAAACAAAATTAAACTAATGACATCAGTTTAAAGGTTTACGTGTAAAAGTTTTAATTAAACACAACAAACGAGCCATTCTGTAATTCCATTATTTTTCTTGGATTAACGTGCGTTTTGTTGTTGGGGAAAATAACAACAACCACTTAATATTCTATGTGGATCGCCAATAATAAAAATATTTTCCTGCCATTTGAATACATGAATTTTAATTTTCTTGTTAATAATTCGGTCCATAATTATAAAATATACATATTGATTTTATAAATGCTCAACTAATTTCCATACTCAGTTAATTCGATCAGTTTGTTGGAATAATTTATGTTTTCATTTTCTCCTAACTTTTCTGCATTTGTATCCTATAATTAGTTTTTTAGCGCCGTAAATAAACATGTAAATTTTTATTCAGTCCCAACAATAAAATATGATATAGTTTGTGACAATATAAATATGTATGATTGAGTGTTTTTATCTTTCAGATTCTGAAATTTAATGATAGCGACGTGTTGATTTAACCATATAAAATATGGGACGCCATTAAAAGTAAAAAAGCCGCCGTAAATTAAATTTGTTATTAAGCACAATTTATTTGATACAACATCCCTTTACAACCATATCGAATTTACTCAATTTGCATCAATAAATATTTTAATTTTTATTTTAATAATTGCCAGTATAACAAATGCTAAACTGGGCGCAATAATTTAAAATTTATACTCTCTATCTCGGTGATAAATGAAATATCGAAACAACACACACACACAGATGGTTAAACTGAGCTAAATCCTTACAAATAAACAAACGAAGGGAGAATATATCGGTTCATTCGTTATACTTATTGGTCTTTAACGTACATAAAATATGCGTGCGTTTAAAGGGTGGATTTTACTACCAATTACTGCAGACTTTTATCAACAAAGTAACACACAAGGAACGTGATTTATTGCTTGTATTGAGTTTTATTGTTGCGTTTTAATGGAGACAGTAAAATTTAGTGGTATCATTTTTTAAAACTGCTGCCGGTGTAAGAATGTGTAAATTTATGGCTGCTTCCGATTCGTATAAGTTTCCCGTTTCTATTTTCTATAAAAATAATAAACGTCAGTTTTTTCATTTTAATGCTCATTAATTAATAGGAGTGACGCCTCGAAGTGTAATTTAAAATCTCCTTATTGGCTATAGATCATCCGTCCAAGTTTGTTTCGGATCTGATCGCTTGACAGGCCGAAGAGACTTAATAACCACGTTCGCCCTTTAATTTAAATGGACATTTAACATTTTCTTTGTATCTAGATTATATGGCATGTTGGTCGGATGTCGGAATAAATTCGTAGTAAATTATCACGTGAACGAGTTTCCTACACTTTTTGTGCATCGAGGTGTTTTCACCTTTTTCGATGCTCTTTTGAGCGGAACAGAATACAACAAACCAGAAAAATTTAAGGTTATTTTATGATTTCTTCTTGTTTGTGTTTAGTATAAGTAAATCTCCAGAATTAAATATAACCGTTTCAGGAGACTGTGAATGGCCTAAGAAATTTAAGAATTCTTCTAACTAACTATTCTCCTCATTTAGAGTATTTTGCTTAATGACTTCCAAATTATTGGCGCCCAACTTTTTGACTCCCACAATATTGGCGCCCAACTTATTGATTTCCAAATTATTGGCGCCCAACTTGTTGATCCTCAAATTATTGGCGCCCAACTTAGAATTTAATTAGTGACAAATATGTATTAGGAAAAATTTGTATAATGACATAAAAGTTAGTTAGGGAGTCTTAATGGAATTTTAACCTATTTTATGCCTTTTTCTATAATCGTCAATATAGAATGGTTCACTTTAGAAAAACAGCATGACAAAAATCCGTTTTAATAAAGATGCAAATTGTTCCGTGACATTTATTGCTCCTACAGCCACGCTGGACTAATTAACCAATAAGTTATTCATTTTATACGGACTAATTGTTATGCCGACTATTTTTCACTCCCAATACTTCATACATTAATTTAACCGACAACAATTTATACCAGGTTATTAATTCAATATTTTTAACAATCCACACTAACGGGTTTGGAATTCTAATTTCACTTAGACATGCACCGTTACCGGTTTTATATTAATTAGACGAAATTATTGCAAAAACCATAATTATGGGTGTGCGGTGTGTAATAAACCCGATAACTAACCAAACAAATCGCCATTATAATCAATGCCATCTAGATTATTGACCAAAAATGGACGGTGAGTGTTATTTAAATGCACGCAACATTTGTATAAGCCTGCTTTTTGTGTTTAGGAAGTTGTGAACGATAATGGGTTTGTTAATTAACGACTGGTTTTAATTTAACAATTTCCTCTTCGAATCCGTCGAAGATCCATTAACTTCATGTTTGTTCAGTTGAGCCGGTTCATACGACTCTATGCTAACGTAAAACTGGATGGAACCTATTTAAGATCAATTAGATACAATATTTTTAATCTGACTTGAAATCGTATCGGGCATAAATATTACCAGATCGTGATCTAATTCAAATTGACGTTAAATCCGTGGTCATCCTCTACAGAAATATGGTCGCAGACCAGTTAATCCAGTTATGAATGGATGATTTATATTAAATACTTGGAAGGAGGCTGTTTTCTTGTTCTCAAACATTTAAATCTGTTGAATCTTTAAATATCACATCTTATCAATCGTACAAAAAATTAATAATCCTGAAACATGTGGCGTCAAATAAATTTTGGAGGACACATTAAAAGGACAATTAACGCAATTGCGTTATTGTCCTGCGGTGGCCTGATACGACAATAAATAAATGAAATTGTTTCGTTTAATTATTTGATCTCGTATTTGTCATGGTAAATTTGGTGTTTGTAACGTTTTGCTCGTTTTATTGCCCTGTTTCCCAGACATGCCTTCTGGCAATTGGAATTTGATTGGGTGTCAGCGGTTGTATATTAGTCCTTGTGTTTCTGAGATTTTAATGGCAATTTTTGTGCCAAACAAGGGGAAAATTAATAAATACCACAACTCCGAATATTTCCTAATAAATGCATATTTTTAATTAAAAATATCACGAGGTGATTTACGGGCGGGGCATAAGCCACCGTTCGTATTTTTAGCGACCCGGACCCACATAATATATCATAAAATATGAGCGATAGTGAGGGGAATAAAAACGAGGAAACAAGGAATCTGATTCATAAATTGCCAACACTAAATGCAGTAGCTGACTCAGGCCGCAGAAAATTGTATAAACGGCCTATAAAAAAAGCGCAGGATGTTAAACGAATTAATTTTCATATCTTCGGAAGGAAGGTAATAAAATGTCCCGACAATACGTCCAAAATGTTTTACCACATTTTAGAAGTTTTGAATTTCGTTCAAGAGTTTAATAACAGGAATTTGGTATATCAATATCACCAATTATTTAAAAGCAGGAATTTAATCCATCACCATTAGTATGAGTGAATGGTAATCTCTCTCTTCTAAGAGAGAGTTCTTCTAACTAACTATTCTCTTTATTAAGAATTTTTGGCGTCCAACTTATTGACTTCTAACATATTGGCGCCCAACTTATTGAGTAGTAATTTTTGGGCGCCCAACTATTCGACTAATATTTTATAAAATTTGAATCAGTTCTAAAATAATTTTGTTCTTTGACATAAAAAAGAATAATATTAATTCTAAGTTAGCAAAAAATTTATTAGGAAATATCAATAGAACTGATCAATTATTGCAGGAATTTAGTATATAAGAAAGGTAGAATGTCCTGATAATGCCTCCAAAATGTTTGAGCACCCTTTAGGAGCATTTCCATTGACGGTGATGGCAAAAGGAGTATTGTTCAGAGTTGGCAATTAATCAATAGAGTTCGGTATCGATAAAACATCTCGGAATTCGAACAGGTTGGATTAGAAAACCGCAGATGTACACGCTTTAAAAGCTTACCTTTAAAACATGGCGTGCTCGCTGATTCGCTAATTGATTTCCTCCTCTACATTTGCCAATTCGGTTTTTATTGTCCGTCGTTTGATTTCACGTTTTATCACTGCTCGTCCCACTTTGTGGCGTGTTTATAATTCCGAATTTTAAATAAAAAAGAACGACCCTTTTTAAATTCAGACGCTTACCGTAATTAGATTTTGCCGCTCGTTGTCAAAACGGGGATTAATGTCAATCTCCTTAAACGTAGACAATGTTTTTCTGCGGCGTTTCGCTGCTTTTGACGTTACACTGCCCATTATTCGTTGTTCGGTTACAAATTCGATTTAATTAACGCCAATCGACTTAAATTAAACAGTATCGAATTAATTCGGCCATTTATGATCCGTCTGATTAGGACGTGTTAAAAAATTTGTCTGGATTATCGGAACAGCATCCAATAATAACGTTCGATTTATTAATCGAATTTGCTGTGTACCAATTTTGAAAGCTTGTATTAATCAACTGATACGGATCAATTTAATTTAAATTAATTTAATTATGTTTAAATCAAACGTAACTAAATACACTGAACATGTCATCATTATCTGGCTGACATATACCATTCTGGACGCAGCCTAAAAACGCAACATTCACACGTTTATTACCATTATTGCGGAACTGTTTATTAATAACATTTGAAAATTTGTAGATATAGGTTGTAGGGGCTCAGCCTTTATTGCCACTTAACAACAAAGGCAATAAATTTATCGCACTTAAACATGTATAAGGCTTTTAAATAATGATGTGGATGTGCCCGTGTAAATGTTTTCACACTCTAAGGTCCTCCTACGAACGACCTTTCGCTTGTTATGAAACAGATCGCTCCTTTAAATAAATTAACCTAAACCATAACTCAACTTGTCACTTTCCCATACTGCTCGTTTGGCATAAGTAGATTTTTTTCTACTTTTCCTGCCGCTGTTTATTATAGGCGTAACAAAGGCCGAAATATAAACAAAAAAGCCATTAGAGGCAGGATTTCAATATATTCAGGGAAAATATATCATCACCACGTTTTAACGCCCATGGAGGAGGTGATTAATTATTTTGGCGGGGGATCTTTCGAGAGTTCAAGAGAACGCCTTAAAATTAAATCAACAACGCTGTATTATCTAACGGCCATTTATTATTTATTAATCTTTGCCACGGTGTGCACTTTTACTTTTTAACACATGAGTTGAGTAGGTCACCACCATCGTATTGTTCATAGTCGCCCTAATACGGTCTTAAACAAATGAAACAATTACGAAAGCGGACAATGGGAACAATATGACATTTGTTTTTATGTGGCAGAACCCGGGAAAGGTCACACACATGCACAAACTTCTTGATTGATTAAGGAAGCACGTAATTAATAAACGGAGGCGGAGTACCTGGAAATACGGGCCGGTTTGCAGAACACTAATTACACTGCAAAGGGGTTTTATTAGTTTAATTATTAATGCTATTTAGTGCAGGATTCTGTTTGCCTGTTCGAGCTGGGCCCGGGAAAAACTGCGTTGACAGTAGGAGTATTCGAATTTACATTTTGGTATAAATTATTCACAAATGGTATCTATTAATTGCGTATAGTTTACATAAATATGAATAAAATTGGTTTTGAAGCCATTGAGAGACATGACATGAAGTAGGAATAAAATTAACAGTTAAAAAATATACATTTTTAAGAATATTATAAAATAAAGCTTTTTTTAATAAATATACAGAGCTGAAATAAATAAAAAGGTTAAAAAATATTCTAATTATTTATTAACCATAGTTTAAAAACTATTATTTAAAATTCCTACATAAAAAACAAAGGAAAACTAAAGTATAATTTTTAAATATTATTAATATATTAAATATGTGAGAAAATAATTGATTTTGATACAAATTATTTTTGAAAACATTGGAAAAAAAATATAAATTTATATATTTTTGTGGAATTTTATGATACTGAAGGTTTTTAATAGTCTAGAAAATACATAACCTAATTTTAAAACATTAAAAGTATAAATCAATAATAAATGAACCTCGTAGATTATTAAAGTAGTAAAATTTATTATTTACTATTATGTGTATTTATATTTTTTATTAAATAAAAATATTTATTTAATGGAAAATCCATGTACCATCATGGTTATTTATTTTAGTACATCAAACTGTATTAATAACATATATTTCAACAAACATTAAGCTAATGAATGTCTTTTTGTGATTATAACAAAAAATATTATTCCAAGCTATAAATGTATAATATTTACTTTTAAATCCAATAATTATGGACCATTAGGTATTAATGTGTTCTGTAAATTCATCTTAAAATTATAGTAATTTTATTTATAATATGGTTAATTATATAAAATTTTCGTTTCCATTTTTATTGGTAGCTCTTGATAATTTCGAAACTGGACCATTTTCTTAAATCCAGATCGAAATCTCGCAACGAACGGCTCTCTCGAATTCTTCCCGACTTCCTGCTGTCAATCGATGATTTATACGATTCGTCGGATGAAATAATTTCACCGCGATTCCCGCGGCGAGCACACACAGGGCCTCGGCCGAGTGGGTCTCAATCTATCAAGATAATATTTTCACTACACATGCACGTTGACGGTTGTTAACAGATTAGGAACGGTTTCTGGTGCACAGGTTGCCTTTTTCAACTGTCACAATACGTTCCGGAGGAATTCCATGTGAACACTTTGTGACAGTAATACGCTACATTTGAATATTTATCTAGATCGCCACAATTATGATAGCGGACTATTTTTTTCTTCCGTTCTTTTCTCAGATAACCTACGACGAGATACGTGAAATAATATATACTGTATTTTTTTATTGAGGGCAGAGTTGCGTGTTTAAAAAAATAACTTAAACGGTTCATAATTCAGATTGTATCGGATAAGTTTTCGATTTGCCCGTGAGAGAACAAACAATGAGTTTATGATACACCATTTATTTAAAAGCGAGAATTTAGTATTAGTGTATGGTGGAGATATTTAAAAGTTCTTCTAATTAATTATTTTCATTAAGAATATTTGGCGCCCAACTTATTGAACTCAACAAATTGGCGCCCAACTTTTGATCTTAACAAATTGGCGCCCAACTTCTAAATTATTGGCGCCCAACTTATTGACTCGTAACTTTATGGCGCCCAACTATTTGGTTAATATTTTTTAAATTTGAATCAGTTCTTTGATGTAAAAGATAAAGAATAATGTTAATTATTGCGTGTTTAAAAAAATAACTTAAATGGTTCCTAATTTAGATTGTATCGGATTTTTCGATTTGCCCGTGAGAGAACACACAACGAATATATGGTGTGGGTCAATTATTTTACTCCTCCCTCATATTTTGGAGAACGATTACGGGTGAGACACCTAAACATTGTTTAATAACCACACAAAATTTAAACAAGCAATTAAGATGGTCAGATAAACGAGGAAAAGTTCAATTAATTGGTCACGATAAAAAGATTTGTGGCTCATGATTCCATCGGATTTAAATTTGGCTTATTAGAATTTGTCACCGACACTTCGGGCTTAATAAAAACGCCTATTTTATTATTATAGTTTTATATCGAAACGATTATCGGTTCGGATTAATAAATATTCATTCACATTACGGGCAGTGGATCAGATAAACTCGGGTTACTGTAATACCCCCAAGTCAAGATGTAATCTGAACGTGTTTAGTACTACTGTTGGTATAACAATGTAATGTTACGATATTAAAAAAGATGTACGATAATGTTTATGTAAACAATACTTTACAATAATGTCATGTTTAAAATCAATGCGGACCATACTTGAGCCCTGAGGCCGGTTTTAATCAACTTTATGGAATTATCGGGGTTGGTCCGGCCATTCGAAATTATCGGTGCTCTATTATAGTTATTTGCAAGCAATAATTTCTCAAAATAATACACTCAACAATATACTTGAAAGATGTACTTAAAAACAAAATATTGACGATGTTTTTAGTCAGTGACATTAAAAAAAGATCACATAAATCCAGTTTTGGTTAACAAAGAGTAGTAATTAATTAAAAAAAAAAAAAACTAATAATGGTTTGGACCTCCATGAAGATGCAGACTCTTGCCAAAGATCCAATCTAATGAGGTTTTTTATTACTCGTCATCTCTAGTGAGAGCTGAAGGTCTATCAAAGTCTAAGGAGGGAGAATTTTACTATCTATGATGTTCTACACGTGTTCAATCAATCATGAGTCCGGACATCTTGCTGGACATGGCAACAAATTTGCATTAAACTCTGATAATATGAGATCAGGGATTATCTTGTTGGGAAACTAAATTTTAAAGGGTCACTGAATCTGTGTGTTTTATTTGTTATATTTTTTTGTTCATGAGATTTTTAAAATGAAAGTACTTAGTATTTGGTGCAATTTCAATTGTGTTCTTAGAATTTTTTAATAATCTCTTATGAAAGCAAAATTATTACATAAATACAATGGAACTGTGTTTCATTATTATTAAAGATAATTACAAAGATAATTTTATTTGTGACAGTTCAATATTTCTAACACACATTCCCACCGACTAATATTAATAACTCGTAATTATCCGTGACATTTATTTTGGAACGTCTTCCTGCCTGTCTCATTTCTCATCCGTGTCGTTTAACTTGACGACTACAAAAAATCCTATCTGATCGTCGAATTGTATTACCATCGATTTTTATTTCTGTGTGTGTGTGTGTGTGTGTGAGAGAGAAATTTATTCGCGTTTTAAAAAGAAAAACTTTTAAATCTACTTATTCACTTTTCCCCACTTCCGACCAGATTCCTATCGCCGGCCCTAACAGACTGAGGAATGGGGTGAGAAAGGGCTTGACCTTGACTCGAATAAAAAGGGCGAAATTTGAGACGTTTTTAGATACGATTCAGAGACGGGAAGACCTTTTCTCATAAAAAAATGTGAGATAAAAATAGACACCCACCGACTTAATCTGCTGAGAACATATTTAATTTTGATAAACTTTTTTCTACTACTATTTTCTAATTTTTATGAGCTTTTTTTAGCCAACCACTGCATATTAATTTTTATTAATTTTTTTATATCTTAATTAAAATTTTATTCTCATTAATTTCATTTTTCCTTTTTTATTCTTACCTTATTTATTTCTTTTTTTCTAGTTCTCTTTATAAATTTCTTTCTTATTTTTCTTCTTTCTTCTGTCTTTTAATTTCATATCTTTTTACCTCTTCATTTATTTTTGTTCCTTTCTGTTTCCTTCTAAATTTCTTCTACTTTTATTTTGTTCTGTTTCTTCTGTACAACATTAAAATTGGTAAAAAATAATTTTCCTGTATCAAAAAAAATTAATAGTCCATAAAATATATTTTAGGAACTCACTAATTCGACAACACGAATAATTTGTGCATATACATTAATCTAATCAAAAAAACGAATAACAAAATATTGATCAATTACTCCAATCGTGTAAAAAGTTCATTGTACGGTATCGATGTAAAAAAATTAAGTAATTTTTTGCGTGTAATGGATTGAAACGCAGAGATATCGTTCCATTAGATCAACATATAAACACCATAACGGCGTTTAATAGTTGGAATAATATTATGGTATACTTGAGGTTGGAGGCTTTTAAGAATGGGGCATTATTATTCGCGCTGAACAAATACGGGAACGAACGAAATCCCCCCATGTCGTTTCCAGTCTGGAACGCGGATTGCTTAAATAACAAACTCCGGGGCGGCACTGTTTATTTTGTCTAATTTATTTATCGGAAGCCGCGCGCAGGACTGGAATCAGTTAATTTTGTTGAATACAAATAAACTCTACGGTAAATCAGATACGAAAGCCGTCATAAACCATTAACCCGGAGCCAATTAGGTAAATCCGATGGCGATTCGAATGGAGACCGGCTATATTTATTTTGGCTTTTATGCCATCGGAATGGGTCGATCCGATTGTTTATATTAATCGGTGGGACGTTATACTGCGATATCCTAATTTTTATGGTACGGCGCTTTGATAAAGACGTTTGTCGGTCGTACTATATATAAGATACCAACCAACCAACCAACCAACCAACCAACCAGGTGCTCGTATAATTTTATGAAATAATGATATCCACAGATAAACGGTGGACCATCAGCACAGTTTCAGTAATTGATATTGTTGCTGCTGTTTTCGACACAATGAAATGAATAAAGGAAATGTTACTGAACACGTTTGATCGTAATATTATGCTGTAATATTTTCAATGGCGTTTTCGCAGCTTTTTTATTAGCTAACACGTCGAATGACGGATGGAGGCAAATAAAAATTCAATTTGTATACCCTAATCTGTCCGAAGATAAGAGCCGAGATAAATCCGTAGAATATAAGTCTCATAATCCGAAGATATAAATCTGGCCATTTCTATTATTCGTTGATTCACCTTTGCACGCTTCTCTTTTCATTTGGGTCGTTTCAAAGAGGAAAGGTGTTTTAATATTGAGGAAATATGTTGGGGATAATGGAAGGGGACGAAGTCGTTCATTTCTAACGCATTGAACGTTTTAATTATCAAATTTAGGCCATTAAAAGTACAGATAAATGAGGATTCAATTCAATTTTAATAATATTTCATAAAGACTGAAGCAAAAAAATATGCCTTACTCTGTTCTTTCTCAACTACTTCACACTTTCGTATTTTCTTCTTTTTTCTTCATTCTTAATTTTTGAAACCATTTACTACGATTATATTGATAAATAAAATAATTGGTTGAATTTAAAATCAATATTAATTCATAGATAGGAAGTTATTTACTGTTGCCAGGAGGTAAATTGAACTTTGTAGCTGTTGCTCATCTTTCTGATGTTTCAATTTCTTCATTTAATTCATTACAAAATTAGCTCAATCCAATTAAGTAAAAGTACATTAAAAACTAATATTTTCTTCAGTACCACGTTTTTTGTATATTTACTTTGATTATATCGGTAGTTCGTACTGAAACCAATATTAATTTATACAGTCAAAGTTATCGGTAGTTCCCAGAGAGGAGATAACCCGAACTGGTTCCCATCGAGAAGAAGTTCGATTCGCAAAAATGCGTAAATGAGTTCGGACGTACGTGTCGGCCGTTAATTTTTCAAATATGCGGGGACGCTTAATTACTTACGTACGAAAAAGTTGCACGCAAGACGTCCACGATCGTAATTAATGAGGAAAAAATTCATGGCGGCGGCTCCTAAGTTTTGTGCGTGAAATTTTCGCGGCCCCCCTCCGCTTTCCATTCCGATGAAAACTCATGCGAACACGGGAAATTAACGGACGTTACATCTACTTTCTCGACGACATTTACATATTTATATTTATAAGTTAATTTGAATGTTTCGACGGCAAAACTTTACCGCCATTTTTTGTGTGACGTTCGTGCAGTAGTCCGGCTTGTTTAATTACTGAGTCAATTAATATTTTTTTTATTTTATTTTCGTCTAGATTTGTAACGAACGACATAAACAGGTTATCAGTGGTGCGTTGTCTTCGTTGATGTTTCAGGGCAAAAACAAGCCCGATAATGAACTTTATTAACGCTCAAAACTTGATGCCCATTTGCACGCTGTACTTGATAATTTTAATTTAATATAGGAATCTCGTACGTGAGCCGCTTTTTCACCGTCCAATCCGCCTTTGTTTCCTAAATTCTAGACTCCAAATAAAAATCCTGTCAAAGAAATAAATTGGATAATTTTATGGCAGTTAGTGATGGACGGATTCCACTTGTAATCTACTTCTTTGACAATTTAATAATGCCCACAAATGTCTCTATTTAATAAAAACTGATTGGTTTCAGTCCTGAACATTATTTTACTGTTTTAATTAGCAATTATTGGTTTAAATAAACACAAAATGCAAAGCAAAATCAGTGAATGATGTTTCCTGTAAACAAGTTGTATCGAATTTTATGTTGAGAGGTAAATCAGTGGATAGAAAAATTCAGAAATGATTCATTCCATGACAAAATTCGTGATGTTATTATGCCTGTCCTTTGACCCGAAAAATATTTATTAAAATTCCTCCAACATAATAAAATATACTCGTAATGAAACTTTTCACAAAGCGTGAGCAAATTCTTTGCGGCCTTTCAATTAATTTGAAAAACTACTTACATCTCACTTTTCATCGCAGCTAATGGGATTTTGTAAAAAATACCTTTAACAACGACAAGCACGCGAAATATGCTAATAAATAAATTCCTCCTTGTCGGATGACATTTTGCACGAATCGATTTCCGCGTACCAGACGCAGCCTTTGTTCTGTCAAAGAAAATTCAATTCGTTGCATGGAAAATCTTTCGGCCAAATAAAAGCTGAACGTTTAATATTTTACAACAAAACCGTTGTCACGGCTAACGTTAATTACGACCGACGACCAAAGAGCCCCATCAAAGGATAAGTTTAACATATTCCGTTGTCCATTTTGAAATTGCTGTAACGGTCGTGTCGTAAATCTGGGATTGGCGCCACGCATAAAACGCAGACACGTGAGATACGCATTTCCCGTCCACTCAACCCCGATTATTAAATTCCTTTTTAATGCATCAGATTGAGTCTATTTCTGGGGCTGTTTACAGCAGTGAAAGGCAAAAAATCTCGCGGCAAAGTTTCGCAACGTCCAGGTGCATTTGGTGGCTTTTGAAAACGAGTTAAAAATGCGCACGGCATTAATTGTTGGTCGCAAGGCCGGATGCTGTATATGAAATCTTGCCTGGATAAAAATCGTCTTACACACGGTGAATTCTTAGACGGCAGGTGCGACCCATTTCGAGGCGTTCCACCGGAGAACAGGTTCTCTCTCGGCCGCGTAAAAATCATGCTTTCTCCATGTAACTTACGAGCATGTGCTTTTTGGGATGGATGAGGTGCGTTGACAAAAGTGCTGTCGGCCACGTTAAATCCGGCAACGCGTGTCTGCAAAGGGCGATTCGATTATCGCGTAAAACTATCTGCATTATGTTGCGACGCAAACTTTTCTACGTACTTTTGTACACAAACTGGAGGCGGTGGTGCTTTCGCCTCCGGCCGTGGCCACGTTAGATCGTTGCAGATACAAAGAAAATTTAATTTTCCGTTATCACGCAGATAGTGAACGCTAGAAAACCTATGTGACAACGCTTTTGTTACCTGAACGAATTGTTATTTTGTTGGAGAACAACCCAACGGCCGTTTACTGTCTGATAAGTGAAACACATTTTCTCTGTGTACTGCACTTTGTCCAAACTCATTTGCTATATTGGAACTTACTCTGTAACTTTGTTTTCTCTTTATCCTTTTAGATCATATATTTATCAATGAATTTTAGATAAATCTCTTTCAAAGAAAATCTATACAATTTTTATATTAAATCTTCATCTAAAGAAAAAAAATAAAGGGTAAATAGAAGGAAAGAAAATGAAATTGGAAAATAAAAAAGACGAAAAAATAAATGAAAGGAAGGGAAATGAAATATGGACAAAAAAAAACGAAAGGATAAGGGAAAGGAAAAGAAATGAAATAAGAAAACTGAAGACAGAAATAGAAAAAAAGGAGAAGAAAACTAAGAACTCCAAAAAATTATAATTTTTAAAATTTTTGACAAAATAAAAAGAATTAGAAGTCGAAAAGATGAATGAAAGAAAATAAAGTAAGAAGAAAAGAAGACGCATGGATAAATAAAAAGAAAAAAAGACGAAAGGATAAAGAAAAGGAAGGGAAATGAAATAAGGAAAATAAAAAACAAAACGATAAATGAAAGGAAAAAAAAAAAGAAATTAAGAGAAAAAATTATAATTTTTAAAGTTTTTAACGAGATTAACAAAGAATTTCAACTAATCAATGGTCCCAAATTTTGACCACAAATTTTATACCTCGTATACAATTTTATTTTGAAATGGGATAAGAAAAAATTGCAGTATTGATTGCCTTTTTAATTAAATGTTCGTTCTGTTTATTACTAAAAATTGTTTGTGAAATTATTAAAAATAAATCACATTGAAATGGGTCGAATGTTGGTGAAGTCCAAATAATAAATATTGACAGCAAATGAAAATGTAAAAAATCATTGTTTTAATCAATTGTAAATAAACAATTTTTGGATTATCTACGTTTCACAAACAGGTTTTTTATTTACAAATCTGAAATGCGGCGTCTGCCCTCCGCCCCTTTGAATGGCATTAAATTAAAATAAAATTCCCCCTCATTAGCAATAAAGCTGGAATTTCCCCTCGCGTTAGCTTATCTGGAAAATACGGACTTCTTATATTTTATTAAAATTATTAACGACATCCTCTTTGGGGTGACGGGGTCTTGTTAAGGCCCCGAAATTAACGCAGAAACTTTCCCGCAGTAATCCTGCGGTACCACCGAAAAAGGTCCCTCCACAATATGCATCCTCTAAAACAAATGTCCGCGGAACTTACACTGAACTTTTGTGCATAGGGAATTTTATCGGGGCACATTTTGCATTTTTACGATTTTTTCATCGGTCCCGCGGGCCCCATTAGCCCTCCTCTCCAGAAACAAGAAAAAAACAAGAGTTAATATTTACTCTTTAATAACTGAAACGTTCCGGAAGGCCGCGGGCACGCCGCATAAAATTACCGGCGTGCACCACGTCCAGATTACCTTCCGGGGGTCGGTACCGATTAAGTTTATTGCGTCGCGTTCTTGTTTTTCGTTTGCGAGAGACAAAAAATCCGGTGTTCCGGTGTTGAGCGGGTCGTTTGAAATTTCAGCGTGGCAACACAAAGGTTGAGCCAACTTCAATCACTCCCACTTGCAAATTAATAATCTCCAAGAGCTGCACGTATCCGAACGCGCTTTTGAGTATTTCGGAAAGCGCGTGTTTGATGTGAACGAGTCGCCGTCGTTAAGCTGACTCGTTTCAATTTTACCTTCAATAAAACCTGTCTGACGTTCGGATTTTTCTAATTAAGAATAATTAGAATATTGCCGCACTACACGTACGAAATGTTCACGTCTTAATTTCGTTTTAATCAATGTTTTTGCCCGGTCACTGGAGTTTTATTAATTTTTTTTTCCCGATGGTTGTTTAATTAATATCAGGTGGGATTGGTTGCAAAGGACCGTTTACCGGTTAATTAGGCGCTTCTCTTCGGTCTCCTTCACTTAATTCGGTACAAAATTGGGTCAATTTTAACTACAAACTTCCACACAACAGAAACTTAAACATGCTTTATTTTCCTACGTGTTTATCAACGGTGCAATCTATAAATTGATTGATTGCGTTGAAACAGGTGATTACATTTAAAAACCAATATTAATTTATACGCAGCAACTTATTTGTAGTTCCCAGGAGATAAACTAAACTGGTTCTTGTTAAACAGAAGTTTTCTGTAGGTCTTCGGATCCTCAAAGTACTTCAGGGGCTGAGTTTGGTGTTGTTGCTCCTCTATGTTCTTCTTCGGTTTCATTAACTTGATTAACTACAACACAGTGTCAATCTTATCTCGTTAAGTATACTAAAATCTGCAATTTTCTGCAGTATCATATTGCATGGACATGTTTTAATGTTTGAAGAAAATTTAAATGAACATTAAAACTTAAATATCTCAAACATGGTTGGGTTAATTAAAATTACTCAAGAGCACCTTTCTTTTCTAAGTTGTGCAAAGAATATGAGAACTTATTGGTTTTAAAAAATATTCAGTGGCGTAGAAAATATTTCGAGGAAAAGAACTGATTATTTCATTGAATTTTAGACAAGTATTTTAAGATAATACAATTTTAATCACAATTGGACCAAAGAATATGGAAATTAAGAAAAAGTAATAATTAAAAATTAATTTTAACTGTCTTTTTATTAATTATTTAGTATATTAATATTATTTCTAGTTACTTTTTATCCCACCTACTCATATATTCAAAATAAACCTTAAGAGAAAAGATATATTCAAACATATTTACAAATTGAACGGTTTATTTCACTCATGCACGTTTTCAGTTTTCCATACATTTCCTACATTTAAATCGATTCGAGTTTTTAGAGCACTAAAGTTTATAAAATGTAACCTAAAAGTTGGCTTCCCTATTCAAATTTTATTGTATAAAATGCTAATACAATAAAATTGCTTATTCATAGTTTGTTTAAAACAATGGTTTTACGTTGTGTACATTTGCAGCCAACGTTTATTGACAATTTCTGTTTAGCTGATAACTTTTCAGTTGCGGAAACATTGTGATTTACTTTTATTAATTTCACATAATAAAATTTTATTTGTAAACTTTTATCAATAAACACGTACCTCGCTCATTATTATGTTTTATTAAAATTTTAAATAATGAATTGAAAGCCGTTTTTCGACTCGAATATTAAATTAAACCAATATTATATTTCGTATTTTATTTTCAGTACATTCAGTACATATTTATAATTATATAACTTTTGTTATTTGCGATTCAAAAAGTCGGTTCCATAAAATTTTATTAAAACGAGTGAGGAAAATTAAATTTGATTTAATCATACGTATGTTGAGTATAAATATATATAAATGATTTTTGCGGTTAAGAAATTGGAGAATTGGAGCAGGAAAAGCAGATGTTAAGTAATTATCTCATATTTTAAAATTAATTAAAACTTTCTGAGACGAGTAGTGTTTAAATTAGTAAAATATTTCGTTGGCTTATCGCTTTTCAAAGGATTTTAAAGTTTTTCACTTAAAATATTAGTTATGAGCGCGGAAGTGCAGTTAGGCAAACTCCTCGCGAAAATATGGAAAATTTCCTTGAGGTCGGACTTCAGGCAAAAATTGATTCATTATGAATTCATAACAGGCTCTGGATTTGATTTAATTTCGGGATAGAGCACCGGCACAACTTGTTTGACTTCCAACTTTGTTTTGTTTCTAGTGTTTTCAATTTTCGAGCTAAACGAAACCATTATTCTTTGCTAATTTGTTGGAAACAGCTAATTTACTTGAAAATACCCACAAAACTACACAATAATAATAATAATAATCATAATAATAAATGAATATAGGTACCAAAATTCCAATTAATTTCAATTCTGAGCCGGAAATATTTTATGGCAAATACTTTACGTTCAAAAATTTAATTAACCCAGCCGGAATAAATGTTTCAGTTAGCATGTAAAATTAAATTCGTTACGCAGTTCATTTATTTGCAAGTGAGTTTTAATAAAACTATTTCATATTCAATGAGAAGTCAATTGACGGGTTTACAAATATTTATTCAATTATTTTACTTTATTTTACCTATATTTTATATTCAATCTGTACAATTTATTTTGATTTATTGAAAACCAAAGCCCTTTTTTGTGTCCTCGAACAGGTAAAAAGTCAACTGCGATAATGTTGATTTAAAAAAATACTTAAGGAGATTTGTTTTATCTAAACTGGACCACTCAGATACGATAATAGAACATTACAATAGATAAATTGGGCAATGAACGACTGGTTAAAAAACAAATTGGAATGAAATCAAAATAAATCAATTTGATTTGCTCCCTTTCTCTCTTTGTATAATAACGATAAAAGTAATAATAGAAAAATATCAGGTATTTGTGTAACGGGAAGTAAAAATTACAAAATCTATTTAGGAACAAAGATACAAAGACAGAAAAAAGAAAAAGAGAAAGAGAGTATCGATAGAGTTTTTAAATGCGCGTATCGGTTTCTAAAAACAAAGGGTGAACGACATACAAGTTTAAATGTACCATTCTATAAATACACAGACAGTTTCGTCTAAGCTCCACTGTATATACTGCCTGAACCCGCACATCCTCTAAATCTTTTAGCCTTTCCTATAAATAAAAAAGAAGTTGGTGGGTCATTAGAAAGATATTTCATTCACACGAAAATAAACAAGTCGGGGCCCATTATAAAACTGAAGGCGATTATCTCCCGAAAGATTTGGGTCGCGTTTGATGATGGTGGAAATCGGGAAAATATTGGTACAGTTGGTCATTGTCGGTAACTTGGCAATCATAACAGTTATGCCGTTTGCGAAATCAAACGATTTGGGTCACGCGAGCTGAACTCACTAAAATAATTTCGTCCGATTAAATTGTAACGAAGTGTAGTAAAATAAATCTCGAAATGGTTTTAATTAATCGTTTATCGCGTCCATAAAACAATGCTGTCTGGAAAGCAGGTAAATTGGAACGAACTTCGAGGAATTCAGGCGGGAAATTTATTGTTTCGAACTTGTACATTTTTAATAATATCAAGTTTGATCTTAAATTTTCTAGTTTTTTTTCCTCATTTAATCAGTTCGTTTTAATCGTTACTGTTGTTTCAGTTCCAGAAACTCTTTTATGGTAGATTCTTACTTTTTCTCTTAATTTAGGTAGTTTATACAATTTCTTCCATATTCAGAATCTTTTAGACATTATAGATGATGAAATTCAAGACCAAACCATCACGAATAAACCCATTTGGCCTCTTTTTCAGTAGTGTCCCACCATGTTTACCAGCTTCAACCTATGGTTCAAACCACACTTAATTTAGCTAGTTGAATCAATTTGTCCAATTTCTTCCATCTTCAGAAATCTCTAGATAATATGATAAAGCAGGAGAAGCTCCTGCTGGTTCTCCTGAAATAGTACTTCTTAATTTTATTAAGAAATTCTTGGTTGTTTAAGGCGAAATCAAAGTAAAGTATAATGTTGGAGAAAATAAATTAGCATAGTTACATAAGCCAAAAGTAAATTACTTTTTTATCTGCCTAATAAAATTAAGCTTGATAATTATTCAACGCACATAATTAATATCGAATTTTTAGGAAGGCCGGTTCGTCGAATGATGTTAAAAATAATCATACAAATTGAAGACATGAATATTCGAATTTAAAACAGCCCAGAATAACATTCATAAAACCAAAGTAGGTCAACAGAAACATAATTTTATCATGTTCCATTCGTCATTAAATATTTGTGAAAACGTAGAATATTTATATGCTTTTCCCAACGTTGTCATTGTCAAACATTGTTAATTATTTACGTACAAATTCGTTCTTTCATCAGATAACGCGAAAGCTTCATCACAACGGCATACATTATTTTTAAACAATGCGCAGTTTTCAGTTGCAGGAAAACGTTTAACGTATCTTGGGTGTCGCCATTTAGTTCCTCGCGTCGGGATTTCCATTCGCCGTTGCACTTTTTTGCGATTTTTAATTAAAATTTTACATCCACCGGACCGAATTAGAATTTTTGTTTTATATCTTCATTTCCGTTTAAATTTACTACGCTCGCCGAATGTTTGCCAATTACCTTTGCATTACTGCCACTACAAATTTCGAACTGAAGCTATTTACGTTTGCTGATATCCAGATTATACTCTCTGTTGATGATGCCCATAAATTAGTTAAATTGATCCGAATGCAAAGTGCAAAAATTAAAAATGTGATTTATACGATCGTGTTCATTAACGACTGGATTTTGTGTTGTCCAATTCCGAATTATTATTTTGACCAAATCGCTGACTCAGCTCTAAAAATTGATCACCCAAAAATACTTCACTTGTGTGAATTATGGATTACTCCTCAGTTATTTTTTTGTGGTATGATAAATATAGTTGTCACTCGACCTAGTAAGGAAGCACCCGCCTATTAACTTCGTCTAATTTTAAGTATGATTTCGACTAAAAGTGGAGTGAATTTTTGTGTTTCAGTAGTTGTAACGTATTAAAGTTAATGTTAGGTGTCTGGATGTATTTATAAAGCGACGGTGACTATGGAAGCAAAAAAACTAGGACTAAAATAGCTTCGATGTACACTGCTCATTAGGAATGTACTTACCAGACTGACAAAAACTTCCAAATTGGAGACAAATTAACCTTAATTTAGCTGACGAGAATTATTTTCATTATGCTTATTTCGTACATTTTATATCTCAGTTGAAAAATTAAACATAATTTGAATGTTCTATGATTTATTATAAGCAGATGTTTGTGGTGGAATCTTAGTTTTACTTTGTACGTGATCATCTTGAGCTGTGGATAATTAAGTGAATTCTTCTTAAATCTAAAATTAACCTTCCCCCCTTAGAATAACCCATCCTTTAGCTTCTGTTTCTTAGAATTCCTCATTCTCATCCTTTTTCATGAAGTAGAAGCAGTCCAATTTATTTCATCTTCAGAAATCACTAGACAATATTAAGGATAAAATTTAAGATTTTGTACCATGAAAAAGCAGGGAAAGCTCATTGGTTCTCCTGAAAAAGTACTTATTTCTGTAGTCTGAAAAATTAAACATAATTTGAATGTTCTATGATTTATTATCAGCAGATGTTTGTGGTGGAATCTTAGTTTTACTTTGTACGTGATCATCTTGAGCCGTGGATAATTAAGTGAATTCTTCTTAAATTTATAATTAACCTTCCCCCTTGTAGTGTCCAACCCTTCCAGCTACCGATGCCTTAGAATTCCTCCATCAATACACAAACAAATAAATAGTACTCGAAACGAGCATATGCGAGCAGGAAGTTGAATGAGTTGATTATCCTGTTCCTGCAAGTGTTCCTTGGTCCTGCTAGTTACACACCCGCCTGTCAATTAGTACCGGAACGTGCTCTAGTGCGCATACGGCTGATGAGAGACACCGTCCCCGTCCCCTTCAATGCGTTTTAATTGTCTGGTCGTTGGGGTTCGGTAATTATAGGTGCCGCGTCCGTGTTTTCCATTGTGACGTTGTCGAAAATGGTAAAACGACAATCGGGATCGTGTTGTGCTGAAACAAATCCCCATTGGTACCTTGAATGGTGCATTTTGCAGCATATGGTGCCTTTAATCCTAAAACATTATCGGAGAAAACAGGTGCAAGATCAATTCTATTGTGCCATGTTCTCAGGCGAAGTCTTCTTTAGGTGTTTACTGAATGGCTTTGCAATTAAACTGACACATTCGTCAAAAATGGCCACACAAAGTCGGTGAGACGTGGAAGATAATAATACAGAAGGCTTCAGCATCTTTTAATTACTGATGTAAAGGAAAATATGACAAAAGGAAAGTTTAATTTCCTCAAATACACTTTAAAGTAACCTTTAACTTCTCCGCATTTCTTAAGTTTGAATCAGTTTATTCAAGAAAACGCTTCCAATCACGGCTTAACACAAAACACTACAACAAAACATCCAAAAAATACTCACAAGAAGAAATAATTCCGAGTCGAGTTGAAAAAACTTATTTGCATCCGCTGGTAGTTGAGTTTAAGAAGTTTCCCCAGACCGAATCTATTCAGGGGATGCTCACTTCGCCACCTAAACAATTTTAAAGAAGTACAATAACTCAAGTTCGAGGCACGAAATAAATTTAGCTGCGAAACGTTTCCACGGAATTTGGGGCGAATTGAAAATTCACAGGTGATGGATTAAAGGGGGCCCCATTAGAGTGGCGATTGGAAGACAAAAAAAACATGTAATCTGGACCTTGGAAATTTATTATTGTTTCATAACGAACGAACATTCCACGGGCAACTGATAAAACATATCATGTTCGAATTTAAAATGCTGGCGCAGCATCCACCCTAGTGTAATCCGGGGCGGAATTCCAAAAATCACACATAAAGCTGATGAAGGTCCGTATCGCCGCTAAGCCGATAACTTCTTCACCCCCGGCCATAAAAATATTAAAACACCGACAAAGCACCGATTAACTTGACACCGTCACATAATTAAGGGTCGTTTTCCGTTGGCGGCAAAAGGGCCGCAGATTAAACTAGTAAAAACAGAAAAGTTGTAAACTTCCCCGTGTGATATATCACTTGGAAACGGTCCGTTATAACAAATGTTTTCATTCAAAATAAATGCGACTGTAAACTGAAACCGAGATGTGTGTGTGTGTGAATGAAAGTTCCACCATTGATATGATAAGTTTGTTTCTGGAACGGCTCATTTCAACCTAAATTTATATTTTATAATGCCATTGTTTCGTTTTTGTTACGTCGAGAGCACATTCATCAGATTTACCATTATTATTGCTCCATTTTTCATCTGTGAGATTCTGCAGAAAAACATTTAAAATTATTAAAATGGACGCCGTTGTTGTTGGTTTGTTTCAAACAGAGAACGTTTTTCATTAGGCATTTAATCAGACGAAGAGACTTTCAGACGGTTTTTTAATCGAAATCCAATTTTAAAGGAATAAATTAAGCCTTCATAAAGACGTTAAATTTCGATAATAATGTCCATTAAAATTGATTTCCTTTTAATCTGTCTCGGAGTGAAATTAATTAATGGAGCGTCTCCACGAAAAATAAACAAGACGACGAAGCAGCCGAATAAAATCCATTTGGTGGCTTTTGTTAAAAAATTGATAGGAATAAACAAATTTAGCTTCGGCAAGATTGAGAATTGGTGGAATAAAAAACGTGCACCTTTATCAGTTGGAGCCAGTTGGAGCGTCCCATTTAATTAAAACGTATCGGTAGTTGTGGGAGATTTATGGAGCTGCACTATTCCCGGTTAAGTATTTGTCCATTGGCGTGCTAATATCTTGATAATGCCTTCGACGACCGATACAATAGATATAATTAGTAGACCATTAACTTGGACTTGGCTCCAATTAAAACTTGTCCATGAAAACTAATTTCGCTGTCTGATACACAATCTTTGTTGCCCGTTTATGGGAAATATTGATAAATTGAATTGTAAATCACTATTTTTACTTTCATGTAACTTAATTAAATTATCTCATGCACATATATTATTGTAATTATTTAACAACATAACATTATTTAATATATCGTGTTCCTATATTATAATCTAATAAGTAATTAATATTTAATATTAGTTTATATTAATTATATTTTATATTAATATCCATATTTTATGAAGATATTACAAGATACAGTGTACAATATATAAAATATAATATTACCATGTTTCCATCTACTAAATACATAAAAAAATTTATTTAATATTCTGACCATCCAGATTTATTCAAATGATATTTATTACTGATTAAAATAAAACATATTGGAAATATGTTTAAATCTATTGAATGTAGGAAATTCACTTCAAAAGACATGGAGTGCATTTTCCTTTTTCATTTAGAAGAAGATGAGGTAAAATGAAATACACTAATTAATATATTTTTACATTCACATAAGAGGTTTTTCCTGTAGATCAATTAAAATTTCAATATTCTATTCAGAGAGAATCCTATATTTAAACCGAGAGCTGATTTTGTAACAAACTTCAACCAACTGTATAAGATAATTTTAAAAGCTTTTCGCAATTCGAAGAAATGTCATTCGTTAGCAGTTGTTTAATATACCACAAACAGTATCAAATATGTATAACAAAAAGGGGTAGTGGCCCCGCGGTGACTGTCAAAAGACAAAATAAATTTGGGCCTGGGCCGGCGTCGGACACATATCAGTTCTTTCAGAAAAATTAAAAAACGACTTGTTGGCACAATTTTTATTGGCTTTATTTAGTTTTGTACGAATGTTCCGTTGCTTTGTCTCGCGTAGCCGGAAATCTGTTCGGGACAGGAGTTGGCTGTAAATTAAGTTTTTTCTCCCCGTATGACGTGCTCCGTTTTTAAAATATGAATGGATGGGCATTGAAAGACTCGACCGGTTTGTTCATAAAAATGAAAAATAACATCGGCCCTTCTCACTCGCCGACGTGGACAAACGAAAAAGATTATTTTTCCGTTTTTTCCATTCGGTTTTCGCCACGGAAAGACAATGGAATTTGTTGTTTTCGAGGTAATTAAGAATGGATGGTCCCCTATTTATCTTTTGCCACACACAGTGGTGTCCTAATGATAATATATATACCTGAATTAACCTCAAATAATTGAAACTTGTGGCCTCAAACAGTTTTTACTGGCTCGTCTAATTTAATTTGGACAAGCAGGACTTTAAAGATCCATCATTTCCAACCGCAGCCTAAAACAAACAGGCTAACGAGCAATTTCACGGCCCTTTTACAAAAACCCATCTATTAAATTGCTCAATAATCATTCTTAAAATTAGTCCGACTCGTTTATCGTGGTAGGTAAATAATTAATAACAAAAAACAAGGACTAAACATGTAGCTTATATTTTGATGTGGTCTTTGTGAAATCGTGTTATTCCATTTTCCGTTTCGACGGAGCACAAATTGAAAGGCATTTATATTTAAATTTTAGTTGAAAACAGTTAACGACAACATAAGTTCTGTCGTCTACGATGTACATTTTTCATTTCCCTTTGGCCGCCATCGCGGATTTTCCTCCCCCGTCTCTCGCATGTCGTTTTTTTCCCACAGATGAGTTTGCAAATTACGTTTTAGTTAAAGTAAGCAAAATCCCATTTTAATTAAACTAATTTAACGGCGGCGCATAATCTCCTACACAGTCGGACGTTTAGTTGATGGCAAAAAAATACATATTTCTGTCAGCGGCGACGTCAACTCACCCAACCACGGTTTCCAAACTAAATTGCTGGCGTAATCAAAAATATGTTATTGTATGGCGCAATGGACTACTCTTCACTTGAACCGCTTTCACAACTATTCATTTAACTTCACACAGACGTCCGGTATAGAAAAAAACAACATTAATGTGGTGGACATTTATAATTAACCAAATTACTGGATTTATTTGACGTGTAGTTTAATGAAGTTGTCGTTCATTGATACTCAACACGTCAAAGAGTTAAATTTATCAGGGTATCAAATTTTGTGTCATTTCTGGACTTTTTACGACCCTTCCAAAAGCAAATTAAATTAGCTGTAAATGTCTAAATTTGATCCCGGACGACCCCATTGAACGTTCACTGAATTAAATACACATATTTCAAATTCGTGTAATATATTAAATTAATACAATTTTAATGATAAAATACTTGTTTATAAATCCAAATCAATAACTTTCTGCTTCCATTAAAATAAATTCAATTGAAGTACTCTAATTAAAACCGATATTAATCTAATTTTAATGTCGACATTTTGATATTTCACCAAAATGAAATAGAAGTGCTTTTATTATATTATAAAATAGCACGTTTAATATTAATTTAATTTATGAACTAATAATTTATCGGTTGGACTGATGTGTAACATAAAATCTTCCCTAATAATGGGATTAAATAGCACTAACAGCAAAGAAATATTGTTTATGTATCAAAACAGATTAAAGGGTGGCAGATTATTTTTGTTTAGGGGAGGCCCGTTTGTTCTTTTAATTTGAAACTTCTGCCGGCACAAAAGAACTCTCCGGATACATTCTTTTAAAAGGAATTTACGTCTTGTTAATTAATATTTAAGACTGGACTTAACTATGTTCCTTTGAATATCTGCAATGCGTCCCTTCTCCCGGACGTAATGCAGATCATCCTGCTTAAAAACTTTCTTAAACAGCAAATGTTTAAGTTTTAGGGGGAGGGAGTGAGTTGTTTTTTTATGGCTTGGCTAGATTTTTAATAATCATGTAATATAATAAGTTGTTTTGCAATTTAATAAGTTTGAGATTACAATTTTAGATTTCTCTTTCCGGCTAAATTAACCACACATAAAAACTCTCGGATAAAAGCAGTAATTACATAAATAAAATAAATTAAATATTAATTAGTCTAATTTCCTTTGCTCGTCTCTGGTATTTCATTAAAGGCTCTTTTCGGAATGATAACTTAATTATTTAACAAAGCCCCGAGATGATCAAAGAAAGTCATCATATTTTTCCTACAGTGAATTGCACTCTTTGTTAAGCCTCCACGATTTTAAATCCGCAAACCGATGGAATTTGGTTCATGGGTGTATTTTCGGGGGCTAATTTTGCACCTTCCAATGATTTACGAGTTAGTTTGATGAATGTGTTTGTGAAAATAAATCGCACGTCTGACGCGTTCAAGTTTACAGGGGTCATTTCCACTGTTGGGTTGACACATATAAATGAAATAGGACCGAATAGATCACCTGGATTTGCCCATTTTAATATTTTTCTTAAATTATTCTGTATCAAAGTTCACTAACTGATATTTTTTTTTCAATTTTTTACCAATTTAATCGAATTCAATGCAAAAAATATCATATTAAATCCATTACTCTTGTCGATTCTGATTATTTTTATCATAACCGTCATATATCATATTTATTAATTGATGTAAAAAATGTGATTTTAATACTCACACAACCTAAACTAAATGCACATACATATACATATATGTAAATTTATTATAAACCTGTTCTCACACCTTGAATTTATCGTCGTGGAATATTAATATGTATCTATACCAACGGTTATAAACATTAATTTTGCAATTGAAAGACCAAGTTATGCAGAACTTAGCTATTTAAATTTAAACGGCGCCCCCCGACTCAAATCCATCCTTAATTTTGATGATTTATATATGTATGTATGGGCAAAATTTTCATGTTAATTAAAAAGATTCCACAAAAGATTGGATTATCATAAAACGTCCATTAAAGTAATACAGGATTGTTAATCAATGATCGTTTATGGTTGACCATAAAAGTTGTTTATAGACTAAATATGTGGATTTGATAGTAAAAAAGATAAATTAGGGAATCAAAGCTTTAATTTCGATACAAATTCAGGCAATTATTAGCAAAAACTTAAAAACAGTTAATTAGCGGCCACCTTTATAAAATTCTTATAATACATAATTAATTTAAACTGCTTTAGCTTTTATACTGGAGTGGGGGGATATTTTTAAAGCCAACACACAAAAGACCAAAACACGAATGGATCAATGTACCAAGAAACCATTTTGCATGTTAACAATACAGTTCACTTGCAGATTTAAAAAGAGGGTGCGTCATTATCGGTTACTCATCCCCCGAAGAAGAACATTCGGGCCTTAGATTCGACGAATTTATCTTTAACAACACACAATTTTCGTTTATACAGTGCGACCCTCCGGCCATAAATTTTCAACAACTATTTTTCCTTCATTTTTTTCCACCCCTTTTTGCATGCGACTCCCCGGGGAGCAGTTTGTTTCGCCCCGTCAATAATTCATGCTAGATAAATATTTCGCGTATAAGTGCGGACTTTTGCCGCAGACGAATTTAATTTAAGGGCGAGATTGAGTGTGTGCCTACCCCTCTCTGCTGGATTTCTTAAAATACACTGATCCAAGACATTAACACACCACCTATAACTTTGTGAATATTTTTTTCTGCTCAAATCAATAGTACATAGTTTGTATTAACTTAGAAACACCCTCATATGTGTCGGTTATTTTAGTGGGAGAGGGTTGGAGTTACCGCAGAATGCCCCAAAGGTTTGGTGGTACATGGAGACTTGTGACCCAACTAATAAAAGACCAGGTCAGGGTAGAAATTGTGCTGCAGCTACTGTTCAAGTTTTTTGAGACTTAATTTGGTTTGTGACTACAAGAAATTTACAATCTCAGTTAGAAAACGTTGACGGGGTTCAAATAAGTGTTGAAACCCTATTTTTAAATAAATATATAGTGAGTATAATATAATAATAACTAATTATTATCAATAAGAGTTGGAAGTAATATCCATAAAGTGGCTGGAACATTCGTTAGTTTATTGGGCATGAAATTGTTTGCGATTAATTTGTATCGGGGCACTTCCCTAATTGCTTAATGAAAAAATGAAACATTTATTACCAACGTCCGGGACACGAGTCGTGTTGTGAGGGAAAACACAGCCATGACGAAAAGTTATTATAAGAGACAGTAAACGGGAAACAGGGTAATGCAGCAGTCCATTATAATCCAAACATGTCAATGTGGAAAGTATCACTTCTCATTTCCTGGATTAAATAAAGCAACGGACCACACCTTGCCATAACTGCAAAGTAGAATATCTCAATTAGTGCTTTAATCCCAACGAAACACGCCGATTGACTATGCTTGCTTTAATTAGTTGGTTCTGAGAAACTTGAGTTAGAAAAATATGCCAATAATTCATGTGCAAATGTGATTTTATAAACTATCGGTTTTATTCTAATAGATAATAGTGTGTACAATTATATGGAATTTACATGTAATCACGTTAAATGAATAATTATAAACAAGTTACATATAGCTAACATTTCAGATAACTGTAGATTGTAATTGTATGTTGTTTAGTCACTAACACGCATTCATCAACATACCAATTGATATATGCATATTAATTTAATTAAGGATGATGCTTATAATTAATTTTCTGATTTTATATAACCCATGTTGTAACTAATACCAGACCATCATTGCTTGTGTATCTCTTCCTCCAATCGATTGAGGCAAAACTGGGAAAAATTGTTGATTTTAGTATTAATTTCGCATGTTTGCTTAAGACAGTTTGATTGATGCTTTTAGGATTCAATCCAAAGTCGGCTTGTATCACTGGAAATTTATTATTCAATTAGTGGAGTAGCCTGAAGCTTCGCACGTGTGGAATCTCCTTTTTTGCACAAAATACATGAACCATTTCTCAAACACAAGAAACATATTAATATTACACCAATTAACTGAGGAATTCTAAAGTCGACAAATGGTTTGTAGATTCTAAAAGGGCATCAGAGTAAGATGAAGAAATTGCAAATCCAAACCACGTCCACGAAAGCCATAAACCACACACACAAGAAAAAAATAAACATGATGGCCAAAGTTAAATTATAAACGGCGAAACAATTCCCACTCGTCGGGGAATAAAAAGCGGGCTTTCCCCCACGGAACGGCTTATTAAACGCCATAAAAAGGCAGAGGAACCCGGGAGTATCATACTTATATATATTAGGTGTAGCGCATCCCGCGAATAATCGAATTTGACTGAAAACTAGCGCCGGTTTTTACGGATAAGTTCATCAACCCCGGAACCTTACACGTTTCGGGATATGCTCCCCCTCGCCTCTAAACTTTAAAATACCTTCAGGGAGTGCGCGTTCGCGTCCCCTTTATAGGTGAAACTACTTTATTTAATTGTGAATTATTATTATAACACTCGTGGCTGCAATTTATCCGAGGACCGAATCAGGACGAAGCTGTTCTGATGAGGACGTTCTGACGCGACCTGGGAATACTATAATGGTGAGATAATGGGAAATAATAGGAGGTCATGTTATAGTTTTATGGGCAAAAAATTAGTTTATCGCCGAGGAACGAGGGGGTCAAACCTACGAAATAAATCCTACAGTAAAACTTGATTTCTGTGTACTTCTTAGCATATTAATTTGAATTTGACATTGAACATGAATTTTTGTTTTGAATTTTGGATTTTAATTTTACCTTTTTAATTAATTTGAATTAGAATTCAAATAATTTTAGAATGAAAATAATGTAGGTTAAAATAGTTTTAATTAAATTTAGGTGTGTTTGTGTATATACAGAATATTTTCACAGTGTTGTGTGTTAAATAAGTCGAAGTTTAATTTATGCGAAAGCTCCATTAACAACCTGGTTACCGAATAGAAAGTTTCACGTAGCAAAGGCAACATTCAAAATAATCCGCAAATGTAAATAGCTGTGAATGTTAATAATTGTGTCCAACACCGTGTATGATGCACTTAACTATTTTATGTAACATTGTAATTAAACTTGAAAACAATTTCAATTCCGAATGCCGAATTATCGTGAAATTCTAGAAACCACGTAACAATGAAACGTTCCAACGTGTATTGAACAGAATTTAATTAGACCTTTTGTACCTTTCCGTTAAAATATTTTCAATCTAAAACAACCATTAATAATTCTCGTGCAAAACTCGCAACAAACTTAAATAAAGCCTTTTAAAGACTGGTAGCAATAAACAAAAATGGCGTGACTAGTTAGTTAGTGACCCGCCGGAACGTTTTCAGCTTTCAGTCCAACGTGAGACCGCCGTGAGAAGACGAATCGACGAAATGAATATTTTACGAGCGTGAACAAATGAAATTGTCTACCGCCGTCCTTAACTAAACAACTTGTGCATGTGCAAGGGCCTAAACCTAATTATCTGGAACGCCGCATAATCCGTGTTACATTTTGTCTCGTCGTAAAGGGACAAGATGGAAAAAAACGTGGAATCTCGCTTCCTGTGTGTAACTCTTTCACACCCTCCAACGACGCTAATGTAAAACATTTGTGGCGCATATGCCGAAGCTGACGCAGACGATGGGGTGACGGAATGGAGTTTATTGGTATAAGGGCTTTTTTCTAAATACACGTTTTAATTCGGGGAATTTTTAAACGTGGCCTATAAAAAACTGTATAATCAAATTTCTAACAATTAAAATTAAATGAATATTTTATTCATTTCTTCATTTTATTAAGGTTATGAATATAATAAAGTTACTGTAAATGAAAGGGTTGACTTGCTAAACATTTTTAGTCCTTGTTTTTGTCAATATATAAATATGTAATTACATTGTTAAATCTATTTTTGTGTACATCGATTTCACATTTAGAAGAAAAACAATGTCTGGTTCTATATTATTATTAGTCGTATGGATTTTAATGTAATTAAGGGGAAAAATACAGACGACGAATATTATTTTTATGATCAACAACAAAATACTGTATATTTTTTATTAATGTTGTCTTAACTACAAATTCACACCTCAAATTATTCAAAACATTTATAATTTCCTCTCAATAATTAGTTACATTGTTTTACAATTTGGCAACAGTGTATTTATTTGAAAAATTTTTGGAGATGACAATCGAAGAATTTAAATGATTATTGTACTTTAGCACATATTTTATGTGACATTTTATTAATAAATCCTTAACTGCGACAAAAACAATAAAAAATTTAAACAAATAACTCAGTATTTACTGTAGAAATCCATACATGTCTCCCCACAGATTTTCATTTTTAGATAGGTACTTTTGTTTCGTCCAAAATCAGTGAATCTTTCCACAGAGTTCGTCAACGAAGTCAATCATAAAAGTGAAACACGTTCGGCGTTTCAATCAAGTCGATGGCGGACCGTTTCCAGACGTCGAAATATTGAAGGAAATGTATATAGTATGTGTCAGTCGGTGTTTCGAACTTGGAATTGTCCCCGGCCCGTTAATTTAACGTAACATATCGATTTGCGATCGGTTTTCCTACATATTCGTGGTATAATTGGTCAGTTACGTCGATAAATCGTAAACGAAAAATATTGTGGAGTGTCGGTAATGTAAATCAATAAGCGGGGGTTGATGTTCGGCTGACGATTATGCAGTTTTATTTATTATTCCGTCAGATATGGCCGCAATTGTTCGACCGTTGGACACATTAAAGAGATTTTTGTCATCGCCCATTATGCTCATTTATGTTAAATATTCACTGAATAGCCGGAATTATTAACCCAAAATATAATTCAGTCAGTCATGCACGCCGTGTAATTGAAACATCTATGACATGGAATCTATATATAGAATAAAACGCGAATATTCCTGTTTTTTACATTGTGTTGTGTGTTACAGGTTGGTGCCCAACGTTAAGCAAGTAAGTTCTCACCCCTATTTTGATTTAATAATGCCACATAATGCGTCCGCCACATGTCGAAGCCCAACTAAATTGTTTTAAAGATTTACAAGAAAAAATGCATCGCATATGGTACATGTTCTCGGGCCTATTAATGGCGTGACAGCCACCCATAAATAATAAATTATTTATTATTTTTAAGCCCGAGTATCAGTGGTTAATTAAGTATTTATAAAAATATAATAAATCAGGCTTAATAACCATTAGCATTTGTTGACAAGCCCCTGAATATGTATTTTCAGTTATCTGCTCGAGATTTCTTAACAGTCCCAACTTCCTGATGCTGCGCTCAGATCTGTGGGGATTCTCGTTATGTTACATGAAATTACTACCTGTTGATAAAATTAACTGTCATGTTTCATTAAATCAAACATTTTTTACGTTTAACTGTGTAAAACAAGCTTTCCATGATAACATGAATAATTTATTAATAAAATTGAACTACCAATAATAACTTATTATTATTATTATATATTTAAAAACAGGAAAAATAAACTTATGTACTCTTTTATATACTTATTTAATAATATTTCTAAAAAAAAATAAAAATTTGACTTCCAATTTCAAATGGCGATCTTGAGCAGGACATATAGCAGGATTTCTAGCCTGACTTGGTCTCCTATTGTGGTCACCAGTCTCCATATTGACAATTATTGAAAATTAAAAAGAAAATGGGGATGAAAAATGTACTAATTTACCAGAAACTGTATACTTCAAATAACAAAAGTCGTATACAGGGTGGTTTCAAAGTTAATTCAAACAATGTACTTATTTAAACAGAAAAATTTATTTATAAAATTATTTTCTTGGAACGTTTAAAGACTAAAACAGAAGCAGTTTCGTTTACCCCGCAAAAGATAGTGCACCAAAAACGTGCGTGAGTTTATTTTCGGACTTGATTGATACGTGGGCAATTATTTTCGACAGGCTGTAATAAATTGTGGCCGTGAGTTAACATGTTAATCGAATCTTGGGGTAAAACACATTGAAAATTACAATTACACGTTTTAATTATAGTTTTATTACAAAACTCACCGTCGGTTATTGAATTGCTTTATAGACGTTTTATGCGCCTTTATCAGGAATGGTGATTCATTTAAAATATTGGAATTACAGTTAACTGCGATGGGCATCCGAGTTCTATTGTTATTATCATTGGTTATTACGACCAGGAAGCCTTAACATTTTCTTTTATAATAATGATCAGTTATTACGTTAATGAGCTACGTTGGAAATGTGCTACTTATATTGAAAATATTTATAAATCGTTACAGAATATAAATTGCTCTAGACTTATTTCCTTTAGTTGGACACCTGATGTTAAACTTATTGCAGGCCATTTATGCAATAAATTATGTCCAGCACCATTTAAACTACGAATGACAGGGGCAAAAATTATTTTTCAATTAGTATTTGGTGGCAAATAATCTGCTGTTGATTAAACTATTAATTAATTTTAAATTAGACGTCCCAACTTTATTATTTTTCTAACGTGCAGACGAGTTAAAAGTGTTCGACGCACACCTCTCAGAATCCTTTTATCTAAATAGCACCGAAACGACGGAAGACGAAAATTAGCTTCTTTATTTACCTTGTAAAAAGACCACTGATGGTTTCTAGGGACAAAAAACTGTTGGATGAGACCGAGGCGCATAGTTTCAAAATGATACATTATTATGCTAACCTCATTAAAGATTAGGCACACTATGCTGGCTACTAAACCTTTCTCATAAAAATTACCAAGTCGATTATCTTGGTATTCCTTTCAAATTGACGTTGTTTTGTACGACCTTCATTGTTTGGATGTAATGTGACGAGATAAATTATGTCCCAGCTACTGTATTTCAAATGTGAAAGAGCCCATTACTTGAACACCAAGTCAGAGTATCTTACTTATTTAAATTAAATGAGGACAACAGATTAAAGTAAAATTAAGATAAAAACCTGTGGAAATATAAAACGTTACTCCAGTTTGGTCCCTGTTAAATTTCCATACATCCACACGTAATGGAAATATAAATTTGTGAAAATACGGAAATATAATTCATTATACCCTGCGTCCGATTCACTTTCCCCTAAGTGGAAACATGTAAGAAATTAAGAAAAGTTTAATCTCACGACTAAAAGCTATAACCGAAAGATACAATCTATGTCCCGGGAGATTAACTTTCTTTAATGGATGATAAAATACCTGCAGTGAAAGGAATGTCGGTCCAGATACTGGAAATGATATTTCGTTGTTGTTGCCAGTGAGGGAAAAAAACGTCGTGTATTTAGATTAAAAGTGCTCCTTATTTGGGCCAGATTCATACTCAGTCTATTGGATTCTGAAGACTTACAGACAGTCGTACATTTCCAATATTATGTTTACCTTTTGTTAAAAGTCTAGGTGTGTAGTAACAAGCTTAATAAACTCAGATAATATTCTCGTTGTTTTCGAGTGGGCGTACCACGAAAGGTCACAGTTGAAGTGTGATGTAAACCCCGGAGAATTCCCTTCAACATCAGCCGTATCACAGATTTATCGAGGCAACACAGAAATAAATATAGTAACATAGTAAAAAGCAGAGATTTATCTGGGCGTAAAAATTGCATTTATTGCCTCCCATCTACAGGTGTCCATATTTGAAGGTCCGACAGTACGTGCGCAGGAAGAACGGGCCCCTAAATCCGCACTACAACTAATATAGAACACATTCGTATCAATAAACGTCCCCCGGATACCTTGAAACACTGCCATACATCACCTGAAAATGTGATTTAAACTTTAAGTGGCATTTCAATATCCGTTGTTCGGCGGAGCCACGTGCGGGGAATGTGGACACGGTGGACTGCGACGAAATTCCTGTTATTCCTGCTGAATGGACGCCAGGACGGACCGTTAAGTAGAAAATAAGTGTCGACTTCGGAACGTAGTATATCATATGCTTTTCTTAAAATTGATTTCGTCGAATTGGATTTTTGGGGTGCGTGTCCCGCGGGACCGGACATCGTCGCACCCCCGGACTCCCTCCTTGCGACGTTCCGCGAGGAATTGCCGTTCATGCAGCTTGGCGAGCGGAAAATTACATTAGAATGAATATTTTCGGGGCCTGGGGAGACGTTTATTCGATTATCGGGGGAACGGGGGTGTGCTTCCGTCCATTTACACCACTAATGAGGTGCGGACTCGATTTGTACTGATTATCCTTCTGACGCGTGTTTTATTTTCTTTAACAATGGGTTCGTTTATGGCTCGAGGAATGTTTTGGGGTGGAAAGTATTACACGTATAATACAATAATACAATAATCAAGTAAATAAAGAAAATTATTTAGGTTACATATGTTATAAATATTTGGTCATGTCAAATATTTAAATTTAATTTTTAGGGTTTACTTGTTGTTTTATATTAATAAATATTAAAAATTATAAAATTTTACTGATTAATTAATTATTTTATTAATTCCCTTTCTTTCAATAAAATACAGTTTTAGCTATTCAGTAATTTTAGTCAAAAAATATAATAAAATTAATTTTAATTGCTAGAATTTACTTATTATATTATTTTAATTAAATAATTATTAGTTTAGATATTAATATATTAGAAATTATAAAATTTTATTGATATTTGACTATTTTAATGATACAATTTATTTTATTTACTATATTTTTTCAATAAAATATAACATTAAATTTATTTATAATAATAAAATATTAAATTAATACCTTTTTAATTATGTATTTTATCATTGAATATGAAAATGAACCAATTTTTTCTTGTTTTTTTCCAGTCCTTTTTACATACTGCGAAGTAAAAAATGTGTTCATTAGAAACTTGTAGAATTCAATACTAACGACTTATCGAAAAGTTCCTTTAAAGAAAGTTACAAATCGTATATAAACTTGACGAAAGTCCCGAGTCGAGTAAGTCGACTAGTTATATCATCACGAAATATAATAAAAGTTTTCATTTTAACATGGTAGTTTTGTAAAGGACGATGTTTACTCAAGTACAATTTATTTCTTTTCTAACATTAATAATTTATTTTTCTCTGGCTGAATAAATACTAATGTTGGATACACAAACTGAACTGAAAATTGTGGGAGTACATGCATTAATAAATATTCTTTGCCACAACGTTTCGTATAAAATTAAACCTTTCACAAAATTACAGCGTTTAATGAAACATTGCTTCTGATTTTACCAGAGGGTCGTAATTATTGTAATAAATCTTTCGAAATTTACAATCCAATTAACCGGCAAATAGTTGTTACCAGTTATGAGATGTGATTATACAAAACATTTTACACTTTGTTTCTTCAGGATGGACACCATATAACATATATTAATTGTTTTTTAAACAGTTAACTAATCTTCCATGTAATCTTGCGAACGCCAACAAAATCATATTTCCGCAATAAACAATACCGGGAATAATTAAATAACGACAACGTTTTCTTACACCACTGCCTCTTTGCCATAAAAGGCAATAATGCAAATTTTAACGGCTCAACATGTAAAATTGGACACCTTCAATACTATTGTTTGTTCAACGAACTCTTTTTCGCCGAAACCGGTTGACAAATTAGCGAAGAAGAAGCAAACCGGAAGCGTCAACATTCCAACGATCTCGTCTCCCAAAACGCAACAGTCGGGTTCTACGAAACATCTGGTTACGTGTAAAACTAATAAACTTATTAATCTGGTTGGAAAAAATTGACTAGTTGTTGTACGAAATGTCACAAGTTGGCTTCCAGCTTTGCCCGGGCTGAAAACCGTCAGGATTTATCGCAAAATTTCACGAAACTAATTAAACTCAAACAATTCTTGATGTGTGGAATATATTTTCTTGGGCGCGACAACGTTTCCCCTTAAAATCCGAAATATAAACCGTGGCGGTTGCGTTCCTATCTAATTCAGTCACTTTTATCTCGGCGGTTGCCTGTCGCAATCAGAATAATAAATTAAGGGTTGCTACAGTTTAAGATGACTGATTACTCTAATTATGTTAGGTATTAATATCATGTACGTGTTTTTGGAAACTTTATCAGTTCACACAAATTTCTCAAACAGTTTTGCTAATTTTTTTAATTATCTGACTCAAAATTAATTAATTAATGTCAGAAGTGTTGGACAGAAATAAAACACTGGTGTGATTATATTATCTTCAATAAAAATTAGCCTTTCTTCATCTTTTAACTCGTACCTAGTATATCCCAAAGCTGTCTTTAAGCTTCTTCGTTAAGAAAAATGGTAAATACATGGAAAAAGGTTGTAAGGCGCAAATAAATTGCTTTTAAGCTAATAATTCTTCATCTATCACTGAAAAAATCGTTTAAACACAATAAAAGTGGAATAAATTCTGAGCTATGTCTTTTAATAAGAATTTAATACCTAAAAGTATGATTGAAAATTAAGTTAATTTAATTATTTTAGTCCTCATTGTTAATATTATACCACTACTGAATCTAGATTCTATATTTTGTATGTCACTGAGTATATTATGTCCACAAGTTTACTTTGTAAACATGATGTTACATCGCATTATTATAATGATATTGCTAAATTGGCCAACAGTAATGAGTAATTAGATCAATTTAACAATTTTCCTTAACAAAACGGAGTATCACATTACAGATGATTAACCTCAGTGGCTCATGAAATAATAAGAGTTCTCAGAAATAATTACACAACTGATACAATATGCACCTAATACAGCTGCAATTCAGTTAGTAATTATCCGGAAACCCTCTCCATACATACATACATACATACATACATACACAGATATATTACCATTGACTTCATAATCAATTAATAATGTCAATACATCAAACCTAGGCAATTAAGGCAGCTGTCATCTGCGAAAAGATCCCGTTCCCTCAGCCTTTATTTATATTTAATGAAAATATGCCATATCTCGCGTGAGTCACACACCATTGTGTGGCACCGGTGAAGAAATAAAGGAAAAATGGAGAACGAGATCATCCAGTCCATCGGTCTAATTGCAGGAGCTGCGGGTGGTGGACGAAAAGTGATTAGGGGACCCATTCAACGCGAACAAGAAGCGGTAATAAACAAAAGGACTTCGAGGGTCCCCCACAATCGGAGTTAAGTTCTTCGGACAAGTCGACTACATTTCCAGCATCACGTAACGCACAAACGGCATGGATGACCTATAAATTTAGTCAACAATTCGTAGTTAGATCAGAATTCCCCGATAACTCAGGGCAGGAACGTCTCTAATTACCATCGCATCTCGCCATCGATATATTTAGATCGTTGTCCGAACGGCGACGCGTCTAGACACCGTCTTCTTCTTATTCCCGTTTATTTCCGTCTCCCGTTCGATTTACAAAGATATTTACCCTATTAATGGACCGGAACCCCGTCAGCTGTTCGCGGCCGTCTCGGTAGGTGCGATATGACGCCGAATTCGCAGAGAGATGCGAGAAAATCGAGCGTGCACATGTTTCGGGGGAATGCAGAGGAAAAAATCCTCTGAATATATTGCCCCTGACACGTGTGATATGCCATGATTTATTAAGAGCTATTTATGGTCGGAGGGATTATATTTTTTTCGGGAATATTGTCAGTGGTTATTAATGAAATGAGCCGGCCGCGTTTTGCCTTCACGTGTTAATCTATTTATGTCGATCGACAATTTCTCAATACCGCGGATAAGGCCAATGACTGATGATCCCGATTGTGATCGAACCCCGATCGCCGATCGACCATCGCCTGTTTTCCCGTTACGGTTCCATATTTTACAATCTTGATACCGGAAACACCCAACACATATTTTCTAAAAACTGCCCGACCATTAATGGTTTTATTGTTCATTCTATAATTAATGTTTTTTATGAAATTTGTTCAATTCGTTCTATATACAGCAGCAATTCAAAGAAATAAATATTTATATATTTAACTTTCCTCTGTATCTCTGTATATGTAGATTTCTGTTCACATCTTTCAGGAACACCCTGTGTATATAAATGTATATTAGGATGAGCCAAAAATTTCAATAGGAAGGTTCTCCGTATCACAATTTTTCATTTTTTTATTCCATGTCAAAATCCATATCTCATCATTACTTGATCATCCAGAAAATTTTTATTTACATTTCTGGTAGAAAATTGAACGTTCTATAAAAAAGGTATCTAACAATTTTTTCATAACTCTTAATGTTTAGAACATATCAGAGGTCAAAGTTGCCTTATGGAACATCTATGATTTAAAAATATGGAGTCAATCTCATAAAAATACTGTTTCTAACATCAAAAATCCATTAATACTTTCGGATTGTACGGTTATTAATCAGTTTTTCAGGCTCATTTTAATGAACAAGTACAATGAAATATCGGGCCGATCTGATAAGATTATTCCAATTATTCGACATTACAGCTATGTACATAAAAAGTGTACTCCTGGGGCAGAGCAGATTGCGTCGCTTCCACGTTCCGAATCCCCCAGATAAACAAAACGGCGGCGCGGGGAGTTTCGGACTGCACATTAGCCGGAACATAAAACGAAATTAAAGAGATGCAGCCCGGCATTGAACTATTTCTGTAAATGCGCGACAGAAGCGATGTGAGGGAGGGTCGTCCCCGGTATCTCCGAATATAAACCGGTCGTCAGGCACGTATGTGATTCACGCGCTGCCTTTAATTTCCCCCCGTGTCAAACTGCGAGAGACGCCACCCCGCCATCCCCCGACTTTTATACATTGTTGAGTTATCGGCGGTCTAGAAATAGATAAAACCCAGTAACGGTTCGTCCGCATATTTCGGCAGGAATTCCAAACAGTTCGGCGCCAAACTGAGGTCGACTGAGTCCATATTGGTCCTGCGGTTTGTGAGGGATTAAATTGTAAAATGTATGAAGAAGCACGTACTTGCCCCGATAAATTGTTTAATAGTCTAATTTTGGGGTGTTGCAGGAGTGCCGAAAGCAAATATTGTTTCAGCGGCAAATGCCCACTCATATTTGCAGGATGGGAGATAGCAGGAACGTTGGGCGCCAACAAATTTTTATCCCCTTAATAAAATTTAAACTATTTATATGCAAATACAGATATTTATTCTTATTTTTATTGTTTTTTATATATTTTGAAATTATGGTTTCTCCTGAAAAAAATAGAGCCTCCAAAACCTAAATTTCATAATTTGTTTTTTCTCATATTTCCGTAACCTTTGTTCCAATTATTATTTAATTTGGTATGTATTTTCCTAAAATACACCCCTATAATTTAATGTAAGAAATGTTTTCCATATTGTTACGGTGGCGCAGATCCTGGGGAAGTTTCCCTATTTCTCTACAATACTGAATATTTTTTAAAACTATTAAATTTTTTATAATATTTGCACAAATTAAAATAAAAAAGTTGTCTATAATTAATTTTGGTTAACACAGTTTCTGAGATATTTCTGCTGTAATGTATCATTTAATTTTCTTCCTTGATAAACTTTTATCAAAATTGTGTATTGTATTGGTAACATTCATCATTTATATAATAAAATATATATTTCTAATATATGTACATATTTTATATTCATTTTAATAATCCACAACTCCAAGTATTCATATGTTTCCACCCCAAAACTGTTATGAATGTCATCCATATTGACTTTACGCTCTATTTCTTATCACCCCCTCAATATATGTATATCGTATCAGTTTTTTATACACAGAAATTCTAAAAAATTGGCTATTTTTGTGTACCCCACTGTAATTTCAGTCTCTAATATATTGTATTATAATGTTGGAAATATTAAAAAGAAATTAATTTACTTTTATTTATATTTTAAGTTAGTAAACTAATAAATTAAAAAGGGAATAAGCTGAATAAACTCATAAATAGATGACAGGGTGGGAATTTACTATTATTAGTTTGAAACTGTGCGTCCAATCATCACCTCGATATTACAAACGTGGCAAATAATCCGTGGTAAGTGTCCATGACCAGCCCCGACCCTTACATATTTATAGCCCCCGCTTAACGTGCGTTAATAGAAAGTCAATCCCCGACTGGTGTTTTTACTTGTTAGCACTCATATTCCCCCATTCATCGGCCCCATAAATGTGTCATAAGTCCCGATAAGTCCGCGTACACACCTTCAACAGTCCATATGCCGGGCGAGGGTGGCGGCTACGAGGGGGGCGCACGTATAATTAAAACGGGAAGACGGTCTGACGGTGAATCATGCGTCTATTTTTGGTCGGCGACACGTGGTACACTTCCTCTCGCATAAGGTAATCCCCGTACGCGACGACTGTTCGGTTAATTAAATGAGCAAAGCCGATTTCGGGGATGAAAACCTCCGGTTGCGAACTCTTATTTCAATAAGTGCGTGTTGAGGCGTCCCGGATTAGGAATTGATTCGGATTTGCGACGCGCCGACGATCAAGGAAATCGGTTGACTGCATAATTAATACAATTTCCTGTTTGATCACGTTTCGGGGGTGTAAACACCTTTAAAAACACTTAAATTCATAATAAAAAATCACTTTTATGTTATTTTAATATTTATTTATTTTATATTGTATTTATTTAACACTGTACATATTAGAGGAAAAAATTATTGTCCCGATAGTCTAATTTAAAGAAAATAGTGTGAGGTAATATATTATAAAAGGAAATAATCAAAATCGGTTGCGTACTGTTTAATTAAATGCAATGAATCCAAAAATAGAATTATTTACTTGGCCCGTCTGTAAAAGCACGTACCGGTCCCATCTACAATATAAAACAGGGGCAAAACAATATTTGTTTTCCATAAATTATTATTTCATTTGTCCATTTTATGTAGTTCATGCGCTAATTACAACGTGAATAATTATAATACGGATTGGGTTGTTACGTTCGGTTATTTATTTTTAAAATTCATTTAAAAATTCAACGCGTTCCGAAGCGACCATCAAATATTTAAAGTAAACCAACATGCAGACATGACAGTGCATGGGTATTGATTATAAAATCTAGCCGTACGTTGAAATAATGGTCAAAATAAATTTTAATTCGCAATTTGTCCAATTAGTAGCTACAAAATGAGTAACATATGTGGGAAAAACGTTTTAAAATTCTATACATTTTACCATATTGTAGCTATCAACATCCTATTTATACACGTCGGTTTCACTAACGTAAACCATGTTATTTATAAAAATAGACGCCTGTGAGGAAATCCAATTTTACACTTTTATTAATTGTCACGGCAATCCCCTATAAATTTTTAATTGTTTTCACCCACGACTTTGAACAATACCCTTTGAATATTAATAATGGTTCGTGGCTTTGGTAACAACAGTTATACAGTTACAAAGCCAACAAGATCAAACAATACAATTATTGAAAGGCAGCTAACTAATGGGATTTTAATTTGAAATAAATTATGTTAAACAATTTATAAATAATTAATTTATATCGTAAATTACAAAAAGCACAAAAAACTATCGGATAAACATAACAAGACCGCAATTAAGCTTGATTAAATAGGATAAATCATAATTGTAACTCAACCATAAAACAATTTACTTACTCTCGTAATTATCTCAAAATGTATATCTAACTAAAGCATAATTATGTCCACCAACTTCCATTTCGATTGTGAAACTTATCGATTAATGCCGGTTAATTAGGGAAAATAAAAAACATTCAAACGACATGCGATAATTAATTATTGTTAAGTTTTTATTAAATCTGACATTATTTGTTTTATTCGTTCTTAAGGAAGTGGAAAAAACTAGTTAGCATTAGATAAAATCGATTCTGATAGAAAAAATATATTTATAGTTTACGACGACGGTGTTTTTATTTAAATTTTAACCTCACCGTTATGTCAAATAATTATTATTTTATTGGCTTTTATATTTTGATTTATAGTGATAAAAATTGTAATAAAAGTTTATTTAATTTTAACAAAAAATTGTTGTTGCAATTTATGTGTGTGTGCAATACAAATATAAAATTTCATTTAATTTCCTACAAGAAAAATACAGGAATTTTTAAATTAAATCCGTTGATTTAATAAATATTAAAATAACCGGGATAATTTGTATATATGTAAATGCTCAAAGAAAAATATTTCAATTCTCTTCGTTCAAATATGATTTAAATTTATTTTCATTAAATGGCTCCATTGTAATAACAATTTGTTTATTTGTTTATAAAATATTGTTACAAAATGGAATATTGTTTGAGGACAAATAAAGTGAATATTAAAACTGAAATATCTCCAAAACGACTGTGTTAATCAAAATAAATCAAGGGCACCTTTTTTATTTAAATTGTGCAAAGAATATGAAAAGCTTAATAGTTTTAAAATATATTCAGTGGCGTAGACAGTAGGGCGAGATAAAAAAGGGGAATCCCCTAGAATAGTAATAAAATAGAAAAATTTAAATATGTATTTTAGAATAATTTTAGCAATTTTTGCTAAAACAATTAAGAAAATATGTCACACACATAAATTTGAAGATATTTCAGAAAGTACAAACTTTTTGTACATGAAATACTAAAAATGAAGAAGAAACTTTTAAATACAGATAATTGCCTAAAGATAGAGGAATTTCAGTCTTATCGTAGTAATTTTTACCAATAGAATTGAGAAAATACGTCACACACAGAAATTACAGAATATTTCAGAATATTATTCAAACTTTTTGTACGTGAAATACTAGAAATGAAGAAGAAACTTTTAAATACAGATAATTGCCTAAATATAATGGGATTTCAGTCTTATTGTAGCAATTTTTGCCAATAAAATTGAGAGAATATCTCACACACATAAATTTGAAGACATTTCAGAAAGTTATTAAAGCTCTTTGTACTTAAAATACTAGAAATGAAGAAGGAACTGAAGAAAAGCAGATAATTGAAAGAAATATTTTTTGAAATTTAAATGTGAGTCTTTAGTTTCTTCAAAAGGAAGTTTAAAAATGAATTTTATTTAGATTTTCAGTACTCGCAATGTATTTCATCTAATTTTGGATTCGTTTTCGTCTTTTGTTTTGTAACCGACAATCAATCACCGGTTAGCATCCGGTTAATTGCGTATAAAACCGTCCCGCATCCAAACACCACCCCCACACCGACACACATGTAGACAATAAAACAGAAAGTTTTCCGGCAGTTTGGAAGGAACGGCCGCCGGGACGGCCAACCCTATCCCCGCTGCGACTTCATGCAGGAGCGCCCCTGACTGCAGAAACCGGAAAAGTTACGTTATTGGCCCCCCTATGCAATAAGTTAGTGCGGCCGAAAGATAAAATGCGAGTCAGATGGTTTAAAACATGGGGGATTTAACTTCTTCGGCTGCGGAATTCAAATGTACATGTGATGCGATGGCTCACGTCCGATAAGGGGGAGCGAATTAACGTGTACCGCTGCCAAAAAAACAACGGCGACACGTTCCGAACGGGCGACTCGTCTGTGCCTGTTTTGGTACGGCCGGGATTTATTGGAACGTTTCCGAAAGACTATTGTGGCGTGTTTGTCAATATCGTGTTAGTTTTTCGACTTTCCCTGTTTATTTTTGGATCAAGGTGAATGCATCTTTGATTCCTTTTGGTGACGTTGAATAATGGCCTCGGTGGGGACGGTTCAACGTTCCCTCCTTTAAGGGACTGTCGACTTTAAAAATTCACCAATGAACAATATTTCTCACGCATTATTAATTTTAAGCAAACACTGCTAATTATTTGAGTAACGTGACTTTGTTTGAACGTTACGTTCGAAGCAGCAGGATTATTTATTCAAGCGGACTTCATATTTCTAAAACAAACATCCAGTTATTAGCAATAAAATTATACATGCAAAATTTTTAATGGTTTATTTAGTTTGTTTTGTCGTAATATACATAATTTATTATTTTATTTCAAGAATGCGAAAAAAACTATATTAGCTACTTCAAGCTTTAATTAAATGCGTTTTTAATGGACTGAACACACTTTCAAAAATATACGAGTTGTCCGTCAATTAATTTCCTTCCCATACATCGAATAACGTGTTCAACCATTTTTCCTACCTCCTAATTAAATAAATAATAAAAGAGATAATTTATAACTGGTTGTGATAATAAATAAGGAGGGCAATTACATCCACGTTGCCTGATTTAAACGCTTTGTAATTAATGCGTAAGACGGAAAAATTGACATAAAATACCAATATTTGTCCTTCGCTAATCGCCAATAATTACGAATTAATCCATTAGTCAATATGTTTGTACAAGTCGTTAATTAAAATGCAGATTACCTCAATTACGGTGGTTGTACGCAGGAAATCTTGCAACGAAATAATGAATCCATGTGAATTGTCATTAAATACATAACATTTTACATATGCAATGAGGGAATAATAATGATCCGCATTAAACTAAAGACCGCTACCGTTTTCAGAGTTTTGCAATTTGCTTTGGGCGCATTTTGTTTGTAAGACGTTCCTTTGAAGGTCTCAAACTCCTTTAATAACGACCTGCAAGACACAAATTTGTCCGCTAATAACATGCAATTATTGCCTTAATAGAATCGGGTTTCAGCCTTATTAGGGTAATTTTTTCGGAGAGGATTGATAAAATGTGCCACACGCAAAAATATGAAGACTGCTGAAAGTTATTCAAAGTCTTTCTGCATGAAATACAAGATATGGAGAAGAAATTTTCATATAATATATATAATTATCTAAATATAATGGAATTCCAATCTTAATGTAGCAATTTTTGTCAATAGAATTAAGAAAATATGTCACACACAACAATTTGAAGTCTTTCCAGAAAGTTATTCAAACTCTTTGTACATAAAAAACTATAAATGGAGAGGAAGCTTTAAAATACAGATAATTGTCTAAATATAATGGAATTCCAATTTTATTGTAGCAATTTTTGTCAATAGAATTAAAAGAATACATCACACACAACAATTTGAAGTCTTTTTAGAAAGTTATTCACAGTCTCTGTACATAAAATACTGGAAATGGGGAGGAAACTTTGAAATCCAGATAATTGCTTAAATATAATGGGATTTCAGTCTAATTGTAGCAATTTTTTTTTCAATAGAATTGAGAAAATATGTTTCACACAAAAATTTCAGGATATTTCAGAAAGTTATTCAAAGTCTTTGTACATAAAACACTAGAAATGGAGAGGAAACTTTGAAATACAGATAATTGCCTAAATAGAAACTTTGAAATTAAGTCTTATTATGATTATTTTTGAAATAAACACTAAATATAAATGTTTGTAGATTTACCAAAATGTTACTCAAGCCTTTTGTACATAAAATGTTGGAGCTGTAACCTTGAAATTCTGATCCAAGTAAATTAATTAATGTGGAATACCAAAATCACTTTGAACCTAATTATGAACAGTCACACGATAAGTCACAACGAAACAATTATTGGTAATTAATATCTGCTAAAGATTTGTAATTAACCGTCTCCGTCTTTGGACTAACGAACATGGACGGCACACATAGAAAATTAACGTAAACGTCGGTTTCCTTTGATCTGGTCCATTTCAACTGTAGTTACTCAAATGGCATTAATTTTAAAATGTTACCTAAAAGGATGTTGGCTTGGTGATACAGAAAAACGCATTAATTTGTCTTATTAGCTATTAATAAACCGAAAGGCGGGCACCTAATTAATCGGCGGCCTTTAAATTAGATTTTTTATTTCCACTTGGAAATTGGAAGCAAATATTTTGGTTGAAGAGCAGTGCAAACTTTCGAACCGCCACTAAAACAATTTTTAATTAGTTTTTTGATTTATAACCAAACGGGTGTTAATTGATTTGTTTTCAGATAAAAAAGCTACGTACCATTAAAGGATTACTGCTCATTTACGACGTTAATTAATCATCTCTTTCGGTTGCTAACAATGATTGTCGATAATCTGACCAGTCCGAAGGTGGCGAACACCGGCCGGGCACAAACGGAATGATTTTGATGTAAGTGTTCCGGATAAAATTGATGTTGAAGCTTACATCGCTTGCGGCCGGTACTTAAAAGCTTATCGTAAATGCGGACTAAGTCGGCATTTAGTAATTATCATAATGAGTCTATCGCTCTCTTTGTGCTTCCGAGAAACACGTTCAATTTCTCAATTCATGCACAATTCACTATTTCATTTCCAGTCAGTTGTCTCGGAAGCAAAAAAGTCTCGTTATATTTTTAAGCTTCTTTAAAATCGTTGTTCGGATTTTTCCAATAAACGGACTTAAGGTAAGGTCAAAGGAAACAACGCTCCTTCAATATTTATATATAATGAACGGATCTTAAAATGTTTTAAGTGGCCGGAATGGGAAAATTCTGTAAGCCGCTTAATTGATTTTTAACTTTTGCGTTTACATTATGGCTAAATTGCAAAAGCATCCCCATGAATATGCATGCACATAATTTAAACATAAGCGCGTCGTTTTTTTTTGCGTTTAATATTCAATTAAAGTTTCCCATCGTTTTTATGTCATTTGTTCAATTTACGCAATTAAAATTACTATTTCTTTTACGGCGTTAACGCAGTTGGTTTTTAATTTGGTGCCGCATAAATTAGAAAATTTGATTAAGGAGAAAAAATGTGTCCGTAATCATTATTCATGCGCTGCGTGTTGGGACGTCGGGATGTTGAGATGTTGGGATGTTGGGAGGTCGACTGACTCAGTTAACATCTAATTAATAAATATTATTTTGGTGCTTCGGAAAATATTTACAATGAGTGGCCGACGAAATACGTTACATGTTTCAGGCGATGATTTATTGATGTGTTGAGCTTACTTCGAGTATCCAATCTATTACTGCATTTATCAAAGTGTTTCTGGATTTATTGACATTTTTCGTAATTTTATTTGTTAATTTTATTCAATTTTAATCGGATTTAGAGGTCTCCCATATTTTATTAAAGAAAAAAAATTAATAATATTGAATTATGTGTTTGGAAACACTATCAATAATTATGAACAGATTTACAGGAAACTTTAATGTTAATCATAATTAATTGGTGCAGATAACATCAAACATCTCGACTAAATATTGGTCGAACATGTGATATGCGAAAACTCATTAACGAACTGAGTCTATCAATTAATGTGAATCGTTAGCATATGCTAATAATTTATATTTATTTTTACGAAATTATACTTTTCTTCATATCCATAAGGATTTACATATTAACGACGGGGCCCACTTAATTAACTACATCCAATTAACTGTTAACTTCATTATCATCTCGAACAAAAAATGATTCGAGCCGTGTGATACTGATATCTTCTCGTTCCTCGCTGCGAGTTGTACAAATTAATAAAACCCGTCCACTTTGCCAATATTAACTGCCCATATCCACACATTATCATCGTAATTGTTTTTACTTAAATTATCGTCTGGCACCAAAATTATGGCGTAATTACGCTTTATTACAATGTGCAATTATGAATTCATGATATTCAATCTGTCTGGTTTACGCAGAATTTATTTTATGAATATTTAATACACCTGAAAATATACACCTCCGTAAATTAATAATATAATTGTAAATATACACTAAAATATGTTTACAACTTGTACAAAATATTAAGTTTCTGCTGAACTATCAATAAAATGTTCTTATACCGTACCTAGAGTGTATTCACATAATGTACAAATTGATTTAAAAAATATTCTTTAGGACAAAATGTTTACTCCTTTGAGCATCACTATATTTAATTTAATTAATTTTACTAACAATAAGTAACTCGATTCCTGTATAATAAAATAATATTTATGTATTAACGTATTGTCATTTCCAAGGACGTAAAATTTACAGTTATTATTAATAGTTGTTGTAACCATTAAATTTATACACTGAAAAATTAACAATTTTATAATTAGTAGTTAATTTATTTGATGGCTGCCCTAAAATAATGAAACAATTTAAAATTTAAAATCAGGTATAAAAATAATAATAGCCAATCTATTTATATTGTTAACACAATTTTATAGATAATAATTTGCAATTAATAAAGCCATTTTATTTTAAATTTTATGCTCCGTTCGTGCATTTTATAAACGTGTAAATTGCCCTGTTATTAAAAAAATCCAAACGTATTAAAATTTTAAACGGACAGATCAAAGAGTCGATGGGCTGATTAATTATTGGTGGTGTCAAAGAATACCGAGGCATTTAAGACGTCGAAAATTGATTCAAAGAATTCGAGACGGTGAAAAGCTACCTAAAAACTATCTCATTACCACACATTAATGTCCTGCGACCGAATAAAATAATTTATCTGTGGAACAGTGTGTTATTATGTAGTTAACCGTTCGATACACGTATAGTGATTTAATGTTCTGTCATATAAAAGATTATATTTCATTAAGTGAACTTTCTTCGGTTGATAACATTAGAAAATGTTTTGTTTTAGCGGAAACGCGTTTCCTTAATTAACGAATCTCAGCTAATTCCATACATTAGATCATTCCGAATGATCCGAATCGAATAATTCGTTTCTTATGGGTCAATGCAGGATGCATAAATAACGTGATTATGATCTATATCTCTTGAGCGGCAAATTGATAATTATCCTTCGATTATATAGTCTAGTTGTGTTTTTTGACATCTTCACAAACTCGCCCATTAATTATTTCTCATTTCATCCATTTTTATGAGCCCGGCACTCGGCCACACGTAAGCACTCAAACCGATTGGCAATTTTTCAATATCTGTCGATACTTTCGGTCTATGTGTTATTTAATTTGTACGGATTTAGTTCCATTTATGTAAAAGTATCCGTCACGAACACGGTTTTGAAAAATTGAAGCAGCAAAAAAAAGGAATGACGAGTTCGTAGCTGATTATCAAATTAGAGTCTCGTGCAGCCAGTCATGCAAGCCCAAAGTGAACCGTGAAAAGAGTGATAGAAAACACATACATATGTATATCTAATGTCGTAATTAGTGTTATATTACACGGCTACGAACACCAACGCTAATAACACGGCCAATTTACTTTATATCTGTCAAAATGTTTACGCTGATCACCTCTAAATCCCAAAACAAAATTATTATCACCGTGTTTTACGGGATAATCAAAAATTTTATACAACTTACAGTCACATTAACGTCTTAGATTAATTTCCGGTAAACTCTAGTTTATCTTAATGTTTTTTTACTGTACAGCACTAAAGTAAAGTTTAAATTAACCCAAATTGAATGAGATGAATTTTAGGTGTGCTAAACGTCCTCAAGTTTCTCCTGGAAAAACTACAGCCTCCCAAATTTAAATTTTATTTCAAAATAATGAACTTTTTTCATATTATTATAGTCCTCTTTTTTAGCTCTATTTTTACGCTACTAATTATATATTTTAAAATTATTAGGTTTTTTATATTCTACACACAATTTAGAAGAAAAAAGTGCTCTTGATTAATTTTAATTAACATAGCCGTTTTTGATATATTTCAGTTTGAATGACTGAAGTCTAAAATTTACACAAAAATATAATAATTATCCTCCTCCTGGCTTTGAAATTCTTTTTCTTAGCACTATTACAATAAATTATTGGTAAAATGGACCCCTTCATGTATAGATATATCATTAAAGATGTAGTGAAACCATTTAAATGCAAAATGATTATCCAAAATTGTTATAAAATTGGTTAAAAGATCATCACGTTGAAGTTCTCAGTTGGTCAGCCCATTTAAATCCAAATGAAAACATATGGAACAACATGAAGCCTCAATTAAAAGACCAAAAACCATCAAATTTGGATGAGTTGTGGCTATTCATATATATTTTTTAAAAGTGTCTGTCCATCAGTGAGTATTAGTATTTGTTTTATGATGCATGATGTGCATTTTAATGGGCGTAAATCGAGATATTTTGGGCGCATTACAATCTCATTCTACACGGTCGAACCTCGAGAATGAAACGTTCGCACAATTAAAAAAGTATTTCCAATCGACGGGCCCGAAATAGAGAGATCTATGACAAAGGATAACGTTTTAAAAAACACGAAACAAAGGCCAATTTGCGAGACTCGTTTCGGAATTCAATAAAAGTGCATTCAGATTTATGCGTCCGTGATATTGTCCTTTTATTCTATATATCTCTTACAAATTTCCGGCAAATGAACATTCCACCTGAGCGACCGCACCGGCCATAAATTCGTCCCCTTTCGTTTTTCTTGTGGACAGTGGCTCCAATTAATTTTTAGTTAGTCACCCTCGCAACGGGGGAGAGTCATGACTCAAAAATTAAATTACTCACTAACCTACCGAATCAATATTTCAAGACCACCACCTTCGAATTTTATTTCACGCCTTTAAATTCGGCGGGGTTTGTTGATTTTCACGGGGTGACTTGTCAAAGTTATCCCACACTCTTCAACATTTCTTTGCTGCGCACAAAAACGCTGATGGTTTACACTATTAATATTCATTGTGCTGTAAAATGTATGCGCCTCGAAGCTTTAATGGAAAAATAAAATTATTCACATTGAAGAAGCAACAATGGACATTTTCAATAAATTGTCCCCGGACAGTTTAATTTAATTTCAAAGCTTTATTTGTTCCTATTCCAATTAATCAATTGTCGGTAAATAAATTTGCCAAAATATTCCACGTCGAAAATGTTTTCACAAAAAAAGGTTTACATAAACCATTTTTTTTTATTCAACGTTTGTGTGATACAGATACAAATATAAAATTCGATTAACAAATAATAATAAACGCACCGAGCTGCAATTTTTGTTTGGATAATGAAAATGCGCAATAATAAATTTAATATTCCATGCTAGCAAATTCAATTAACATATGATAGATATAAATACCATATCAAAATGGCAAATTTCAGCTTTAGTCCAATAAACAATCGCGATGCAAACGGAAATTATTATTTTTCTGGTTTTTAATTAAAATTAAAGCACATTAAAGAAACATGTAAAATTAAATTACATGGTCAAATATTAAAATTTCATTTTACTGTTGTTAACACGAGTTCCTGCGTTTGTATTCGAAAATTTCATACGTAATTAATTTTATTTTTATGTTATGTTTATTTACGTTGAATCACAATTTATTGAAAAATAATTCTGTACAATTTTGTTTCAGATTTCAATTTACAGTTCCTCCGGTAAGTTTAATTATTTTTACTCTAAATAATAAAATAATTTATTACGTGAAATATTATTTAATTACTTTTTTTATTCGAGTTTAATCATTTTCTTCCGCCAACTTTTCAAGTCATAGTTTAATTATATTCACTCTAAATAATAAAACGGTTTATTTTATGTTAATTAAATTATTTTTTATTTAAAAATATTAATTTTCTTCAACTAATTTCTTGAGTTTTATCCATTTTTATTACACTTATTCTAAATAATAAAATTTATGTTCTAAGTTTACTTAATTATTTTTTTTTATTATTTGTATTTATTCTTCTATCTACTTTTTAAGTGGGATTTAGTTTTGTAAGATTATTAACTAATTAATTTTCTGTCTAAATAATAAAATAATTTATTTTACTTTGGTCTAATTAATATTTTAATCAAAGGCATTACTTTCTTCTATGAATTTGTCAAAGTTTTGAAAGTTTTTAAATAAATTTAATTATTCTCATTTAATCTAATTTTTGCTAAATCAAATTTAATTGGAATACTTTTTTATCTAAATAAATAATTTTGTGTTACTAATTTTTCAGTGAGCTTTAGTTTTGAAAGCTTTTTAATATATTATATAAAGTTTAATAATTTTCAGTCTAAATAATGAAATAATTTATTTTGATTTGTTGAATTAATTACTTTTTTATTCAAAAGCATTATTTGTTTATTAATTTTTTAAAATAATATTTTAGAAAAAGCTTTTTAACATTTCGTTTATAGTTTAATAATTTTTAGTCTATATAATAAAATGATTCATTTTATTTTGATTTAATTAATTTTATATTGAGTTTTTTTATAAGACAATAACTTTGAAAACTTAATTAGTAATTCACATTTAATAACCTTGTTTGTTTTATTTTGAATAAAATATTCAACAAAACATAAATAAGTAAATGAAGTGAAATATACACAGTTCGTTAAAACACCAATCAGTTTGATTAAAGCAATTAAAAAAAAAAAACCGGATTAGATTCGATTATGGAACCATATTAGCCATATTTTAGTTGACCGTAATGAAATTATGTCCGAATCAATCCGGTCCATTAAACCATCGAGTGCGTTTCGTTTTCCGAATCGAAAATGAAAAATTACCGCCCCCCAATAAAACGCAATTCGGAACTGATTGACGAGTTCGCTGTCATTCAATAAATTAACGGGACACGGGTCTGGTGGGGTACATTTAACCCTAATCAAAGCAACCTGTAATATATGTTGCGGAATCGGTCCCGGCATCGATGCAGGTGATCCGAATCAAAACACGAGACGGATTCGGTACGCATTAATTAATATGGCCCTTTTCGGCCTCCCCGGAACAGCTAATACAAATTGTTCATGGGACGGAGTACACGCTTCGAATTGCCCAATCTGGGATTAATTTGTTCGGTATCGACCCACTTTTTTCCCCGGTCAATCGCCATAAATTATTTTCTTCTGTCCACGCACTTGTACAAGTGTACTTTGTGAATATGGAGTCAGCACGAGACGCCACTGAAACGAACGCCGTTAAACAGGTAAACAAAGACGTTGATTGCCCGATTTCCTGTTCAGCAGTCGTAAGACGAAGGAGCAGCCTCCGCTCCGCACTCCGTCGACGTCTTCGGAAATATTTTATAGGACGGCACAATAAAAAAACCGGGCCTGGAAAAAAACGACACCACCCTCGGCAATCAACCACCTGTTTTATTTTGATTTTCGAGCGGCCCTAGATTTAATTGTTGTGCCGCGCAGCTGCCGCATTCTCCCATCGGAGAATCCTAATTATTCCCGTAATCTTTGGCGATTTTTTACGTGCAAAGATTGCGCCGGGATAAGTGGATGCAAAAGCGGTACGGATCAGGTGAGATCCGCGGATCGCAATTAAAACGGCCCGTTTTTATGACGCGGATGCAGGAAATTTCTCACCAATACGCTCCTGCGGCGTCGTGAATTATTGAAGGCATAAACCGGGTAATGTTGTTCGATAAAAAATGGGCGACAACGGAGCTTTATCCCTCCAACTTAATTGTACCACACAAATAATTAGGCGATTATGTGGACGAAATGATATTATTATTAAAAAGCAGAAACAAAATAAATTGAGATTCGATTCGTGCTGGAGGGAGGCAAATTAAACTTCATAACGAATGCAAGTACAGAGTAAACGGCCACGCTATTAATTTTTTTTTAACATTGTGCCTTTCCAGGAACTTTTTTAATTACAACATAAATTAAGTGGATATGTTCGTTCTAATTTATACACAGGCGAATGTGTGTCGTCCTTCCTGCGCCGAGAGAAATGTAATAATTAAAGTGGCGGATCATAAAGCTGTAGAAAAATGGGAGAAATGTTTAAATAATTCGAACCGTAATTTACGGCGATTATCGTGTGGGTCAATCTTTTGGCCGCACCTAATTAGGGCACACTTGTTTGTGCTAATTTTCTTAGAACCGAGATCAAAGTTAAACGGTTCGGGTTTCTGAAAAATAGTAAAAGAACGTCCAGGTAAACTTCAAAGGATTTATTAACGAAAATTAATAGGGGAGCCAATTTCTAATATTTATATCTCCGCCACTTTTTCAACTTGGAAATTCAATAAATTACGAGTTGGGTGGGTTTTTTTTTTCGACGGGAGTTTGGCTTTTATGAAAGGTGAGTGTGACACAAGTTTTGAATACGTAGATACATAAAAAGATCTGAATATTTTATCGAATAAGTGGTTTTTTTGTCTGTGTGTCTCAGAATGGAAGAAGTACACTATCGATTATTTCATTTCAGCTTTAAATATTGAAGACTGTAATTATCGTTACTACAGATACATGGATCAACTGGAATATGAAATTAACTTCTTTCCTATTCCGTTATATCCACTTTCAAGTGGTTGTTTTTAGAAAGTTTTTAAGAATAATCGAATTAAACCTATTTACAGACAATAATTAAAAGTCAATTCATTATTTATTGGAGTAGTTTTCATTAAATAAAACATAAATATACAACAAAATAAGGAAAAATCAAAATATTTTATATAATTCTCTTGTTAACCATAATTTAAAAGGATTGTACAACAAGTTAATTTTGACGGGACATAAATAAAGTGCTTTATGTTGCAAAAATAAGTAAATTAATTAAAAAAAGTGGAAAAATTATGAGCATGTGTTGAAATCTCATTAAGGTAAAAGATTTGTTTAATTAAAAGTGTTGAAACTTAACGCAGTGTTGTGACAAAAGTTTAATTAAATAACTTAAATAACCACACATATTTAGCGGGAGAAAATCAGTTCGGAGGGGATGTTGAGTGATTATTAACAATCTAATTTGATTAAAAGCGTGAATTAAGCAAACACCGAATCCAGTTTGTCAAGTGGTTTTATATGAAACGCACACTGGCGAAATGTACAAACAACAAAGACCGGAGGGTGAAAGCGGCCCGCTGAGATGATGAAGTATGTGGCACATGCGAGTTGCGTGTCTGAACCATTTTTACCATTTTTCCGCCGCCTCTTCGGCCGCCGTCCGGCATAATGAGCCGTGCACGTTTCCTACGAATTATGTAATATTTACATATCACTGTCAGCCATCATGCGATGATCTTGTTCGTCGGGCGCAATTGTGTCACAGGTTCATTAAAGTTGTAGCGCACAAATTGCCACCGACAAAATGCGACCGGTCTCGCCCGTGGACGCTAGTTTTTTAATGAATTTTAAATAATGCACGGGACGAATTCATGTACGTCCGTTTAAAGTGGTGGCCAAGTTTTAAACTTTCATTTCGCGCTGAATATTCACAATAATGGGGTGCAACTGTTCATGGGGAGATCTGCTCCGAATCACATTTATTTATTCTTTTATAATTTGTACCAAAAATTTTATTTTCTTGTATTAAAATAAAATTAAATAACATAAATTTATTGGAATTGTTTTACATTTTTATTTAATTAAAAGCATTTAAATACAAGGTTAATAAAAAATACTTCTATTTAAATAGTAATAGGCACTTTCTTTAAATTAAAAATGAATGAAAAGAAAGAAAATTCACAAAAATATACATTTATATTAAAAAATAAAAGAAAAAGATGACGTTTCCTAAAATTTGAGCACTCATCTTAGAGACACCCTGTATATTTTATAAGGTTTTCAAGAATTATTTATTTAGAAATATGATCTATTTTTTATTTACGTATATTAAAAAATAATAAAACTTTATTTTATTGTAATAAATTAATAATAATTGTCTGTATGTTTCCTTTTTTAATCTAAAAAAGGTAAAAAAGATTGAATTAATGTCATAATTATTATTTTTTTTTTATATTTAATTATTTAATAAATATTGTTGCAGTATAAACATATATTTGACAATTTTTTAAATTTAAATTTTGCTTTTTCTCAGAAAAAACTTTAGAAAAATAATTACTTAGATTTTCTTCATTATTGGACGTATCATAAATGTTCCTAAATTTTGATCAGCCATTTTAGAAACACCCTGTATTTTTTATAAGAATTTCAAGAATTATTTATTTAGAAATATGATCAATTTCTTGTGCCCACCCTTTTATTTCCTTTTTTTTTCAATTTCAACATGGGCTAATAAATATTGTTGTAGTATAAACATATATTTGACATTGTTTAAATAAGTGTACATGATAATTTATAGTTGAAATTGATGTGATGCAGCGGAATAACGTCTAAATTTGATGTATTTAGATCGATGACACCTGCCAACAAAATTATTCGATACATGCGCGTAAACCTGAAAATTATCGACTGTAAACAAAATATATAATTTTTGTCCGGCATTGTGTACGCATATCATTTGTTATTACATCGAAAACTGTTATGTAAATTCATTTTCGTCCTGTAATATATGCAAATATATGGAAAACACGAAATTTATTTCCATCTACCTAAAATCACACGACATTTGAATATATTCATGACGATCTATAAATATCCGATAAAATAAATGCAAAGTAAATCAAATATTTATTTTTCTTTTATCATTCACGGTACATGACCGACAAGAATTATTTATTTGCGTCGGATTCAGTTTTTGTATTCTGCTTCTGCTTTTTGTCCGCCGTTCAAAGCAATGGAGATTCAATCGATGATCTCAGATTTACTTCTTTCTCTGTACCACATACATAATATCTAACAATAACGGCATACTTTGTCCACCAAAAAAGTCCCGATCCGATGGTTAATTGCACCACCACAGATACATTTATAAACTGTGTCCAACATCTGCCCATTATGAATGGAATAAGTGCCCGTCCTTCGTTAACCACCCCGAGAACGCTGTGAGAACACAAGATCCGAAAGCTCCGACAATAAAAAGCGAGAAATCACAGAGGTGGAGGAGACGAAGAGCGAAGCGGAGTGGAGGTGAGTCGGTATCCCCTTCCGTGTCATGGACGACACAATCACACACGCAGCGTTTTGCACCTGCTGGCTCTCTCTCTTCGGAATAATTTACGGGTCCGTGGTTGAAGGGAAATCGGGTCTTATGGCCAGAGGTTGGAGGGAATCGGTTGGCGGATGCACCTGCCTGCATCCGTGCAGTAAATCTGGTCGGCCCTGGACTCATCTCAGTGGCGCGTCCACCCAAATTTATCCAAAATCACGAAAATAATCCAATTAATAGATCAATAAAATTTCCTGTTTTTTAAATACAAAAAAACATTATAAAATTTAAGAAATTTATTATTAACTTTTAAAAGAAAAATACCATTTAATTATAAAAATATTTTTATGCTAATAATCTGTTTTATGACCGTTCATTAATTTTAAATATTTTAGATAATATTTAGATTTGATATATAAAATAGTTAAGAAGAATTCGGAGATCATAAAAAACTTATTTGTTAAAATATATAAAAATTGCTAATTGGTTTTGTTAATTTTTATGGATTTTTTATAGAAATTTTAAAATATTTAATTATTTTATACCTTTTGAATATTTTATATATAATAAAATCATGTTTAATTTAATTTAATCACATTTTTATTTCATTAAAATTCACCTAACTAACAATTTTATGTAACAAAATTAGTGTCCAAGTAAATTAAACTTATTTTTTTAATTTTAACAATAATATAAATTTAGCCAAATAAAAAATACATAATTTTATAATTTATATTTTATGAAAATAAGCTTTCTATTAGTCTAAATAATAATGATTTCTAAGTCAATATTAAACAAGTATTAGGGAAAAAAATAATTAGAGAATGTGAATGAATGTGAACTTTCTTAAGATCTATAAAATATATTAATACACTTAAGATCTATTAAACTGTAACATTTAAATGCTAATAAAATATAAATAGAGCTAATTAATTATTGAATTTTATTTTTTATTGTATCAGGATATAAATCTTATTGATTTATGAGTGGAGTTAATTCTATTATAATGATAAATAATGGGCATTTTAAATAGAATTATAGTTTATGATCCACCATCCACTTATCCTGAAAGATCAGCATATCTCAGCCCAACAAGTAGCCGAGTCATTGGGTGTTGACAACATTCTTCCAAATCAGCAAGTTTACAACCCAATAAATCCAAGATCGTTGCCCGTTCAAAGCTTAAAATTAATAACAGCCAATCCTATCCGGTTATGTTAATTGCCTAATTAAAAATCCGCATCGAACGGCCGCACAAATAACCACGCCATTATTTCAACCGATGTCACACCACTGTGCCATAAATCGCGGCACCTCCTTTTTTTTCTCCCCGGTCCGTTTTCCCGAACCGCACAGATACGGTGATACGTCGCAGGAAAATTTGATACCGGGGGTGGGCCAGAAGTTGTCTCGTTTCTTTTGCATGTTGTTGGGTTTCGCGAAGTTTCAGCGGTTTGGGCCGCGGGGGAGCGGAACGGCACATGTAACAGTGTAAGGGCGAAGCGTGCATTTGATTAAGTGTATTTGTGTTTCATTCGAACTATCGTGTGTCCGAGGAGAAAACCGGGCTTGTCATGTTCCTCTCGTGCTATCGTTATTCACCATTCAAAATGTAGGAACTTCTTCGTCTTGTACTTACTCCTGCATAGCTCCCCATACAGGATTGAAGGAACAGATGTATTATAAAACATTAAAAACCTGTTCGAGGAGTAAACTAATTTAGATATACGTTCTTTTCATCTTATTCTTATTCGTCATTCAAAAATAAAAGAACTTTGTCTTGTTTTTATTCCTGCAAGCACTCTATAACTATTAGTATTTACAAGGTTGCAGGAACAGATAAAATTATGAATCATTAAAAACCCTGATTGAGCAGAAAACTAATTTGATAAATTACCTTTTGTGTTACCATTCATAATTCACAAATGTAGGGACTTTTATGTTTGGTTTTTACTCCTGCAAACTGCCAATAACTAATTGCAGAATGAGAAAAACTCCTACACGAGATTATAAAACTTTGCTCTTATAAACATAAACATTATTAAATCAAAAATCTGTCCGAAGAGAAAACTAATCATACAGCAACTTCTCGTCTTTACCAGTGGAAGTTATCCACAACTAAAAGTCTTTATAGAGTTTCAGATTCAGAAAAACTCCCACAAAAAGCCACAAAACTTTATTCTCTTATACATATATTTCGTTAAATCAAAAACGAAACAACATAGATATAATTTAATGGCATATAAATCATTGTTAAAATCAGTAGTCGAATAAATTAAAATACATCGAATTGGAAAAGGCGAATTTTTTGCTAGAGCCGCTCTTATATCATTATATCTCACAATCTTGTGTCAACAAATTGGTATAATAAAGATTCCACTTTTTGGTACCACCAAACCACTTTCTTTTTGGGCCCAGACATGTTATAATTTTCTAAATCTAATTATGAAGGTTTGACCGTAGGAAATTATGAAAATTGCACGTCCTCATTATTGTTTAATTAATTTTCTTGTGAGGCTTAAACGTTCACAATAAAATAAACTCGGATTGATATGGGATTTTTATTATGATTACAGACTCGGATCGGCCATAAAGCCGAGGATCAAATTAAAATTTTAATCAATAAAATAAAATAATAGGGAAATTACTGGCCACTTATGGTCAATAAAATAGAGGTAAAAGAAAATTGATTTGAATAATTATTTAACCTACATTTCATCAAGCTAATGGTTGGCAAAAACACTCGCCGAACAAGGTAAACCGTTTTTGAAATAATTCCGACAAGGTTTGACTTATTCAGACTTTCGAACTTTTTACGAAATCCGGTTGGTGATAATTAAATCGATTTTTTTCTATAATCGGACGTCTGCATGGGCGTCAAATGATTAATGGTTTCTAATTGCAAGCTAATTTGTTGTTGCGATTTAATTAAATAGGTCAACGTTTCACAAACAAAACGTAATAATACATCGGATATTATTCCACTTTTGTCGGACGCTCTTAGTTTTACTTTTCATTGTTGGTATTGTTGCCAGTTAATAGAGTACCACCTTCTATATAAGGACTTCCAATCTAGGGATAATTGTGTAATGACTTAATTTACAATTAAATTTGTTCTGTGTGTTTATTTATAAGCTTACACCCACTATTGTGTTCAATAATAACAACGTTGCATAACAGAATCACAGTCGATCCAGGTGGGTCTTCAAAACTTACCACATCTTCCACTTGGATGTGGCTAAAAATAATAAAATTGCATTTCAAAGTTCCTCTTCAAAGTGATTAAAATATTATATTTCTAGTTTAGTTTTTACTCTATTAAAAACACGTGAATGTGTTGGTGTTCCTGATTATTGGCTTAAGAGAAATTTGTTAGAAAAAATTGCGAATAAATTGGAGCTAAATGAATTATTGGGGTGTCTGGTCTGAAGAGGCTCTTTAACGTGTGAAAGGTTTCATTACCAATTAGTGTTTACAGAATAAGTAAGACTTACTCTTGGTGGAACCCACCAATATTCAGTTTTTTAGCAGGATAATGTCCAATTTCATATTAGGAAGGTTTATTAGCAATGTTTTCAGTGGTTTACAGAAAGAAACAGACATGCTCTTATCCCTCAGAGATGAAGGAATCCATCAATATTCAATTTTTTAGCAGGATAATGTCCAATTTTATATTGGGTGTTTTCTTAGTAATGTTTTCAGGGGTTTACAGAAAAAGGCATACATGTTCTTATCCCTCAGAGATGGAAGAACCCATCAATATTCAGTTTTTTAACAGGATAATGTCCAATTTCATATTGGGGGGTTTCTTAGTAAGGTTTTCAGTGGTTTACAGAAGAATGAAGTCATGTACCAACATCTAAATGGACATCCAATCTAGGGATAATTGTGTAATGACTTAATTTACAATCAAATTTGTTTTGTATGTTCATTTAAGCCCACTATTATGTTCAATAATAACAACGTTGCATAACAGAATCAAAGTCAACCCAGGTGGGTCTTCAAAACTTACCACATCCTCCACTTGGATAAATAATAAAATTGGAATTCAAAAAAACAAACTCGTGTCGATAAATCTTTATAATTAAATTAATTGGCCTCGACACAAACGCACACGAATAAACGCAAAACATTCTGTGAGCTTCGTGCACTCGTTTTTTTACCTCAGAATCGACAGAAGAAGCAATTATCATAGAATTTATTAAGTTGTTACAGAACAAATTCTTATCTGCATCTAATTCATAAAGATTGCACCGTGGACGCGTGATGATCAACGTTTGAATCCATCATCTTCACACCATTAACGCTCCATACGTACGAGATAATAAGTTTTTTGCGATACATATTGTTTCGTGTTGCGACGCAGAATATTCGTCTCGCGTCTTTTGTACATCCAGACGTGATAATTTGTTTAAACGCGCATTATTTAGAAAATCATCCAATAAATTATGGCGTAATGTCTGTTTCAGGCGCGGCCATTTTTATGAAAATGGTTATTTATGATGATTAGTTAGGGTGGAAGAAGAACGACGAGAACAACAACAAGTTAGATAAACATCAAAAAATGTTTTAAAAATATTTGTTGGGCAAAAAATCTCGTTCGTTGTATTAAATCGTCCGGCATAACAGAACTTAACAACAAATGGGAGCAGCAAAGTTTTACTGTCATGTAACTTTCGTTGTTTACTTGTCTAAAACTTGTACTTTATATACTGTAACAATGTGTATTAATTACAGTCTAGCATCCTTCGTCCTTTCACGAAAAAAACATCTCATCCAGGCCAAAGTCTCAATTACAGACGTCCCCAGCATCCAAATCAGCAACACACCCTCCTAACCTAATTGACGCGTAGCTTTTTTCACAATTGAACGTTTTTTTATGTAAATCCCCGCATGAACATAATCGATTCTCACCTAAAGGGTTATTTATGTTTCGCTTTAAGCCCAAACGGTTAATTCAAAACATTGTTCTTGCTTTCACCTGCTTGTTATTCGATTATTCAAATCATGTTTTTTCTCTTTATAATCGATGTCTAACGTTGCAAAATAAATCTTGTCACACGGGGAACAAGGCCTGGCGTTTCTGTTTCGGGTTTTATCGCCCGTGAGCATCGCATTCTTTCTCCTCTTTTCCGGTACCAACTCTATTGGTATATTGTTATTAATGAACACAATCAAATCGGACAGGTTTATTTTTTAATTTGTATCTCCGTGTTCCATCTCCTTGTGCTGTTTTACACCAATAAACACCAACAAATATTATTAATACATGGAGATTTATATTAAAGCACATGTTTACGTAATTTCCTCCCGATGGGATTGAAATTTGAAAATTAACATATATGTTAAACAGCTCACGGTCCACGTAAGTGTATGTACATGTTGCCTTTGAATTATCTTAACTGGTTGTAATTTCTCACTTGGATCCTAAGCACGAGAAGTAATGGCTCTAATCAAGATATCTCTGAGTTTGACACGTCGAATTAATTTATCATTCCTTAACAGCAACAATTTTGTTTTCGGTATTGAATTGTACAAATCACATTATGTTCGAAATTGCCCTTTAATGAAAATTAACAATTTGTTTACGTTTCATTGCGGCGTATAATCAAATAATTAACCTACACCCACACAAAGTTAAACAGCCTCAGGTTCAGATTTTTTGAATAAAATAGTTTTCTAAATACTCAATGAAATACATCATTAAATAACAGTTATTAATCAATATTCATGGTAAAATTATTTAATAATCGTTTATGTTTGGATAAATTGGTGCCCTCAACAGCCACAAAAATGTGTCCATAGAAATGTATAATTAAATTGGAGAAAAATTTTGGGCGTGGCGATAAATTAATAATGGGCTAATTGACTTTTGGCCCGACACATCCTTTTTAAATTAAATCAGTTCAATGTCATTATAGGAACGTATTGATTGATGAACTGTTCTTATTCAAAGTGAAAAAAAAAAATATTATGTTACTAGTTTAGTTTTTGCTCTAGTAAATCTTAAAAAACACGTTAATGTGTTGGTGTTCCTAATTATTGGCTTAAGAGAAACATTTTTGCTAATGGACTGGAGGCAAAGCACCAATTAAAATTATTGGAGTGTCTCATCTGAAGAGGCTCTTCGACATGTGAAAGTATTTACAGAAGAAGTAAGACTTCCTCTTATCGTCCAATCATGGTAGAAACTTCCAATATTCAGTTTTTTCTCATATTGAGAGGATCTTTTAGTAACGTTTTCAGTGGTTTACAGAAAAAAGGAGACATGCTCTCATCATTCAGTGATGGTGGAACAATTAATATTCAGTTTTTTAACAGGATAATGTCTAATCTCATATTGAAGGGGTTTCTTAGTAGTGTTTTCAGTGGATTACAGAAGAAGAAAGACATGGTCTTATCCCTCAGTGATGGTTGAACCCCTCAATATTCAGTTTTTTAACAGGATGATGTCCAATCTCATATTGGGATGGTTTTTTAGTAATGTTTTCAATGGTTTACAGACATGCTCTTATGCCTCAGGTGTCAAAATTCAGCCCTTCCCCACAAACTTTAGAGGTTTAGCATTAATTTGAGGTGGCATGGAATGATCCAACTCATTATTGATTTAAGAATGTGACACTGATCAATATATTCAAAATATTTGTCTGAATTTTCAATCACTTAGTCACTTTCTAAGCTGTATGCCAAAAATCAATGATACCTGACAACTGGATTTATCTATTTATTATATTTTCTATGACACTGAATTCGTTTCAATATTTAATAGAACAGAAATCAATGTGGTAAAAAATAGAGTTGCTCCAATTCATCGTTTATTGTGCAAATAAGTGGTGTAAAAAGTCGACGTTCGGGCCTAGACAAGCCTTTCATTAACTGTAACGCCATCCGTCATCCCCGAGCCGGGCAAAAACGGCGAACAATAAATTATTTTTATGCCGCCTCAGAATTGCACTCGGCCATAATGAGCCGTGCACAAAATACGGAGCCGTGGCCAACATGCAAGGCAATAAATACAAAGGAAATCGACAAGGCGGCCCTAATCACTTTATAAATGTGGGCAAAAAGTGAAAGCCCCGCCGTCCCGCACCGCCGGAAAAACACACCGACGTGCTTTAATGAAGGTTTATTGCTCGCGCGAATTGTAATTTCTATCAGCGCTCACTCCGCACTAACTTCATTTCGTCGCGAACGTAAGGGCTGATCGCGACCGCACCGGACCCCGCTGCACAAATTTATTTTATGACCACCGTGACGATGTTCCGTGCGGAACTGGGGGACCCTCGTTTTGCTCTGTTTTTTCATTATTCGCCGGAACGATTCTTCATAACGTCAAACTCCTTTTTTTATTTTTTTTGTTTGGTAATTTCTGACTTTTTTTGGAAATGTTAATCATTACATTGTGATTTATGTCTACTGTGGACATGCTAATGTCTTAACGTAATAAACCTAAATAAAAAACACGGTTATTTACTATTTTAGTTTAATTAACTATACTCTATTCAAACAAGGTGCCGTCTTACATAAATTATTTGTTATTTATTTAAAGTTACCGTATATAATACCAATTTTAATGTTCCTTTTTTGTGCCAAATTATTGAGTTCAAAAAAAGTATTATTTATTCCACCTGTACCTTCTGTGAATACACTATAGTTTTAGCTAGTTTGCCATTATAAAAATTATTTTAGAAAAAAAAGTTCTTAAATCAATTAAAATTTGAGTTTTTTGTTATTTCTGGAATACGTAACTGGTACTTATAAACTAATAAATAAACGTCTATTTTTGCTGTTGAAGGTATCATGGTTCAAGAAATAAATTATGAATAGTACTAATGTTGCTACTGACATTTTAATCATTATTTATAATTAATGATTCTAATTTATAATTCAATAATAAAGTTTGTTGAATTATTATTAAATTAATTCTTATCTATTAATCTTTATTCTAATAAAAGTATTCATATTTTTAATATAAAATTAAATTAGTAATATAATTGTATATCAATTTTTCAATAAATCCAATTAAATTAATAATTTAACTCAATTAATTAGATCAGATTATTCCAGGTGTTTTTAAAATTAGTAGTTAAACCTTGGGAGCAATAATGAACAAAATCTAAACAATTTTTTTCTCTTGAAGAAAATACTTCTTCTTAAATATAAATTTCAAAAATTGTTTTTTTATCATATTTTTGTAGCCTTTGGCCCAATCGTGTTTAAATTTGTTATGTACTGATCTAAAATACGTATATTATAATATAATTCAATGTAATAACTTTCTCCATATTATTACAGTGGCGTAGAAAATAGCATTTACAGTGGTGGCCTTAAAAATGAATAAATTCTCAGGTTATTTAAACTTGAATGAAATTATATTTAATAGCGTTAAACATTCCTTATTGATTTATTAAAGTTTGAATCTGGTCGGAATACCCAACGCTAATGGGTGAATAAGCAGTGGAGGAATTTGGGGTGTAAATTATTAAATTACATCTCTAAAATCTAGTTGAGAGCATGTCCGGAATATGAATATTTCAATTTTATAATATGCGACTTAGATTTTACGTGTTGTTCGTTGTAAAATGCTTTTACGTTATTAATTTTAATGCGGAAGTTTGCTGCAATAACGTTTCATTAATTACCGTCTGATGAAGCACTAAACATCTTTATACAAATGTTAACTGCTTAAACATTAAGCTTAAGGATTCCCGTTTATATTAACGAATTTATTTAATTAAATGGTGGCACACTAAAATTCATTCATCAAGTCTCGTTTACAGTTAATTACACGGGCACAACAAAAAAACCCTTTTGTGACCGAAGAAGACCCATTTAACCACATTGTGTTGATCCGACGTCGCCACATGACTTCACGATTCCGAAGAATGGAAACATTTCACAAACAAATGCGTTTTTTTGTACTACCGTTCGCCCCCTTCGGAATTAAAATCGGAACAAATAACAGGGGCCGATATACCTGTTAAATAACGAAGCACCTCGATCATTTTTGTTGATGTACTTGAGTGGACAGTGGCGCTGGTTTTCGTGTTTTTACGTCGGGGGACGAGACGGATGGACATTAAAATCTGACCGTAATTAATGCAGAAAAAAGGCCGTTTCAGTTATTTTTTCGTCAGCGCACTCATAGTTTTATTGCTGTTAATTTCCATGCCATTAAAAAGACTTTAAGAGCAAGTAAATCTAATTAAGGCGTGTAATGTGAGAAACTTTCGAGTGCCAACTTGAACAATAACAAAAAAAATCTTACTGAAGGGGTTTACTTGTGAAATTTTAATAAATAAATAATTGTTTTAGTGTTTTAGGTTTAAGAATTATTTTTTCTTTCAAAACAGAGGTGTCCTGCTGGCCTCACACGCGATCCAATCGGATTTATGAAGGCCACATACTGAAACGGAAATCTCGAAACGCTCATTCGAATGTTAATCTAATAAAGTAAAGTCGATAAATTAAAATAATCGGGGGCATGATTTAGGGTTGTTTTTTTCGACGATCGTCGATTGTGCGCCTCTGTGGGAGACGATCGCGAACGTCTACCTGAAGCAGTTACACCTGACACCGACTGGTCGGACTCCCCGCGTCCGGTTGACTCAACTGGAAGTTACACCGCAAACCTGTAGCTGACTGACTGGACCAGTTCACAGTGGAGAAAACGTCTTGCTTTCTTTATTTTTGTGCGATTGCGGAATTGGAATACGTTCAACTGGTCAATAACCACGTTCCTAACAACCTAGAATGAGGTGTCAAGCATAACAGGAATTGTAAGGGTGCTTTTGGCCTTTTTATTTTCTCGCCTCGATTCCACCTTTTACATTCTCTTATTTAACTTTAACTAGTACATTTAATAAGTTTGTTTAATCAACTAATTATCTAATTTATACAAACTATTTTTACACTTAACAGTAATTGTTGCTTGATGGAAATTATTACTGTTCCATCTATACTAATAACACAATTTAAGTCTCTAAGAGAAATTGTTACACTTCGGTTAAACAAGAAAAAAATGAGCATCGACTATAAATTATAGTTTATAATCAATAAAAATCCCATCCAACGGTCCATATAATTTTTTCTAGCCTTATTGAAAGATCACTTCAAATAATTGGCGACGCCAAAAAAAAAGCCAACATACCTCTTAACATAATCATTATAATCAGCATCGTCATTAAAGTAAAATCGGTCGATTCCATTTTTTCTTCAATTATCCACGAGACAAATGTTCATTTCAATATAATAAAATTTTGTTTGAAAAATAAAAGACACAGTTCGAGTCTTAGGTCATTCAATTTAGTTCAAGTTTTAATTTTTTATTATTATTGCTTCAAGCAGCATTTTTTACAATATTTGATGGACATTCTTATGTAGAAAACATAGTTTCATTTTTCTATTATTATTTGTTGGGACAACTTCCCATTTATACTTCATAATATGAACTTTAAATTAAAGTACTGTTTGTAATTTTATTTCCAATTTAAGCCTGAAGTTTTTACTAGATTTGATGGAGATTCTGATACATTTTAAGCAGAAAACATAGTTTTATTTTTATATTATTATTTTTTAAAACAACCACCTATGTATACTTCATAATGTGAACTTTAAATTAAAGTACTGTTTGTAAATTATTTTAAAAATAAATGGGTTGAAGCTTTTATAAGATTTAATGGAGATTCTGATATGTTTTAAAAAGAAAACATAATTTTATTTTTATTTTATTATTTCATCACTTTTATAGCTGGAAATGTGAGCTTTAAATTAAAGTAGTTTTTTATTTTTAAATAAATCTTGAAACTTTTATGAGATTTGATCAAAATTATCGCTTTTTGGTTGGTGAAAAGTACTTTAATAATAGGTAAAATTTTTTAGTCAATTATTACTATAACTACCAATATTTCAATGTTACACATTTGTAGGCTTAATGACAGCAAAGTCTTAAGTTGTCCATCCATTCGTGGACCATTTCCCACAGTGTCAGCCGTCGATTACGAACGCCGAACAGGAATCTAGCGGCTGCCACCTGTCTCTTATATTCAACGCCATTGGTCCACAATCATTGTTTTTTACGGGCCGCTTCGATTTTTAACATTACACTCTTATACGGAATCTATAAATTATTCGGTTCCCAAGGTTCGCTCCTCTCCGTGCGTGGTAATTATTGCTGGCGAGTTGTTGATCAAGGCAAAAATTTCATATGGATGTGTCTTCTTCTCTAATTAATTCCCTTAATGTTTCTATGTTAGATTTTGTTTATTACTTAATTATTTTCCTACCAAAAATTGTCGAATCATCTACCAAAACCTGAGGTAGCACATCACACGATCAAAACTTCTTGAAATCCGTCAGTCGATTTGAGGAGTTTGCCTCCCAGTAATTATTTAAACCTCAGTTTTTTCTATGAGCCTAATTTAGCTTTCGTCCGTTTAGCATAGTTATTAACACCTCCAACGTTTTTTCTAATCCATAATTAATCCGGACGTTTTATAAAAATTTGCCCCGGCATTATAACATTAGCTTGTCTACAACATTTAACAGATCCGAAAAGACCTGTCAGGCATTACGTTTATTTTTGTTTAGTAATATTCACACGAACCATCCATTGTTGCTCCATTGTGTTCGTGATGATTTCCAACGTTTGTCGGCTACCGAATTATTTCTATCGATAATAATTGGACCATTGGTTAGGAAGACAATGTAATTTATACTTTGATTTTCTTCTTTAGATGAAACTGTTAATTGGTTCTTTTTCTTCTTAGTTTGTAGGTTATCGAATAATTTTTTGTGGCCACCAATAGGGAATACTTCCATCAAATTATTGACCTGCTCCTATAATAATATATGGGCGTCTCTTCGTCATGCTTCGAGAGCTTTTATGTGAGCAATTGAATTTTTTCAAGGAAAGTGTCTGAAATTGCTGTATGACAAATTGCTTCCTTTCTGTAATTTAATTAAATTTTTTCGGGAAAATTTCATATTAATACACATTATTACACGAGGCAAAGAAATCGCTGTAAGAAAAGGTTCATTTCACATGCTAACCTTGTATTATCAGACCAATTTCCAAAGAGTGATTGTGCAATTTACCTAAAATGTTGATTGTCATCAGTCAAATCGTTCTGTTTTTAAAAAATTCCACGAATATTTGGGCTGCACTAAAATAGATTAATGAAAGCGTCATTAACGTCGCTCTCGTAAAAATAGGTAATTAGAGAGACAGATCCGAGCTTCGGAAGCTTTAAGTAAATCAACGTTTTATAGCCTTGTGGCTTTAAGAGTGTTTTAGCCGTAAAAATGAAATTACGTGTAGAATTAAAGGATTCGAGGCTTTTTATGTTTGCAGTACAATTTATATACATAAATAAGTGAACTGGCAACGGAATAAAAACAACAGGAAAACTGGTGGGGCTCCCATCAACGCGGAGAAATGTACGTTTCCAAACAAGGAGCTTGTAACAAGATAATGTTTGCGTTTTTGCGTTAAAAGCTCGGCTTAATTACGAAAAGGCCATATTTAGGCTCATGCATCACATATTAATTTTCATTTTAACGTTCTAGGTTCGAAAAATTCCACCATTCGGAAAATGCCCACTGAAACGGCAGCTGTTTCTGAAATTAAACCGCAAACTCCGTTTATATCGCGAAACTTGACTTCGAATATTAAGGAGGGCATATTTTCTGTTTTATTATTCCGGCCAGATACTTATGGGACACACCAGTGCCAGATATTTCCCGTTTTTGGTCTAGCGTTCTCAGAATGTGCTCTTCTAGATGTCAGTGCCTCTAATCTTGTTGTCTTTAATAGACACCAGTTTGAATTAACCGTCTGTATTTATCACTTTTACCAAGCATTTATTTTGTAATTATCTCTGTAATTATTTAACTTATATAGTTTGATACATTTTAAATACAAAAAATAGTTCTTTCTTGAAAGAATCTCCCATTTATTCTGCATAATGTGAACTTTAAATTAAGGTACTGTTTGTAATTTTATTTCCAATATAAGGCTTGAAGCTTTTACAAGATTTTAATTCTTTAAAATTATACTTAAGTATATAATTTTTCAACCTTCAATATAGACGACATTTCAGAATTGCCAGGACCAATTATCGATTCAGTTACCAGGTGTACGTTTAAAGCAATTTACTCATTAAAATGGAAACTTTTAGCAAACTTACCTAATAATTAAAAGCTTATCTAACAAACTTTAAGTTGTCACATAACAGACCATCGCCCCGCCTAAATTATACAAATTTGTTTTGACTTGTTGGTAAAGTTCCCTCGGATAAAATGTCTTATCGGGTTACATCTGTTACCCATTCTGATGGTACGGTGATTTGTAATCGAATATTAGTTAATGACAAAACTCTGTTTTTAATACGTATTAATTAATTAATAATTAATTTTAATTAAACATAATTATTAACTTAATAATTCAATAAATGTGTAAATAACATGGTAATGCATCATTTAGTTTTATAATGAATTTATTTCCAATCCGACGTTGGATGTTTAATAATTATTATAGTAATTTAAAAAGTACTGCTGTATTAACTTTAATATTTATTATTAAAATACGTTTAATTTTGAAATTATTTACATTCGTAGTTTGATTTAATATCATTAAAATTAATTTATTAAATCAGTACATTAAACAATTTATATTCAACTGATTGAATATCATTAAAATTCAATTTTAAATTTTAATAAACGGGGAGAGTTATTTTGTTAACGAAAAATTTTACGAACCCCTTTTTTCCAGAAAAACAAAGTAAATCAAGCAAACCAGTGATTATAACTAAAAAAAAAATAAACCAACATTTTTTCCCGTTCTTTAATTATATTTTATTATGGAAATACAATAACTCTGATTTGCATGCTACTTCAAATGAATTATTTAGAAATGTATCATTAACGAGAGTCCTTTATGTGAATATATTAACAAAGTAACATAGAATTACCGTTCTGATTATTTCGTAATTAAAGCGTACTTTCTCTCAATGAACAACGACTCCCGGTACAAAAAAAGTAATTAAATGATTTAAGAAAGGCTGACACGCTATAATATCCGCCGATTTTTTATACAAATGTCTGGTTTCCTTTCGTTCAATCACACCTTATAACCACCACTACATTTTGTTACATTAAAAATGTTTGTTTTTGGTGTGGGTAAACCGGGGAGATGCTTTGGAAGTGCCTTTTGTGGTAGAACTCAAAAAAATGATCATGCCCGATTGCACCCGCCGGTTCGAAACTAAACACTCGACCAGAAAACACCTGTTTAGCCCAAATAATGCTGGGAACGAATAAATTCTACCTGCGTCCGTCATTTGGTAACTAATCTCTTCACAGTCCCTTCGACCTCGACCATAAAACAACATCACAAGACGTAGAATTATTAAAATCAGTCCCCGCACCTGTCTCCCGGACGAATCCATGGGAATATGTATTAAAAACAAATAAATATACGAAATTATGCGTTGTTGAAACGTAAACACATGTACGGTTATGTCGCTACTTGAATCGTTTTCGGAATTTTAAGTTGGCTTTACCGTTAGCCATCACTTAAGTGAATCCTCGCTAATAAATTGTTCTGTGCATGTTGTGGCCGTTTTTTTGGACGTGAAAAACCCAGTAACGCTTCCTATGTTTAAACATTTTTTGTTGTTGTTGCGGCCTTAATTACACAAGTTGATTAAAAAAGTCAATAGTTGTCTCGTTTAAAGTTTTGGTCTCTGAGACTGAAAAGTGGTATATTAACAGCTGTATTTATGTACACACATAACAAAAAAGATTTTTGTATATTTTATTTCATATTTTTAAGAATTTTTTTATATTTAATTTTATATGTTTATATATTTTATACAATTTTATATGTTTTGTATATTTATTTCATACATCTTATATATTTTTATATATTTAACTTTATTGTGACTAAAAATCACCATAAAGTATTAACAATGAGGTTTTACGTAAAAAATCTGAAAATTTCAGGATTTTAAAAATTAAATTCCTGAAAAATATATTTGCCCAGCGAGGAAAAATTGGAATGTTATTATGGGGTTTGAAAAGCATTTTTTTCGTATTCCCACGACCCAAAATATGCATTCAAGTAGTCATGTTGAATGTTTGAATGGTATCGGCCACCTACAGCTCCTCTTATTAAAAACTCAGTAAGCACCGATTGAATTAAACTGTTATTTTTTATGAAGCTTCCTCGGAATGACATTCATAATCTCAAGATTAATTGAATATCCACAATGAACGTCCATTTAGGCTAAATAAATTTCCACAAATACACAATGCTTATTAATACCTGAACGGTTTCCGTTCTAAATATTCTTCAATAACGGAAACATCAATCAAAATCGGTTGTTATTGTAGTCCACTTAATCAACGACAATTTCGCTGCCATTATTACGGTATCGATATTCACAATTTTATCAATAAACCGAAGCTTAAAACATCATTATTCAATCAATAGGATAATTAAAATTTTTCGCATGTGTGAATTTACGGAATTCACGAAGCGTGGCTCTTTATTATCAACAATTTGACGTGTATTCTTCACTAATAAAATAAATTGTGATATTTCCGTGTCGGGTATCTTAACGAGGGACTTGTCTCATTTAAAATGAGTGTGGCTTGACTTTACTTCTTTGTTTCTGGAAGTGAAGCCATTAAATTATTTGTAGTCTTGCTTCTAATTAATAGAGATATTACGAATGCAGATGAAACTTAATGTCGAAACATTCCGGCCAACCATCAAAAATGTTATAACTGGCCCGGCGATCGAAAAACCCGAAATTACCATAAATTATGGCAATGAACGTCAACTCGTATCTCTCCCAAGACCAGTTTGTGCAATATTCCGTATCAATCGGCGCCAAAATCACTAAAAAATCGGTCTGTCGCCTTCAGGAAGACACTGTTTAGTTATGTATGTGCATAATTAACACGTACTCCGAATCACAGGTAGTTTCAAGGAGGATTTCTAGTTTTCTATTAAAACTTTTATTGCGGCGATAACTCGTAAGCTCCACGGTGCAAGAGTTTCCCTTGTGTGGTCACTGGTATTAATTATTAATAGTTTTTTACTTGGTTATGGGACGGCTTAAAAACGAGAATGCCTTAATGAATTATTTACGGTTTTTATTACCACACTAACCGGGTTTCACTCACCTCAAACAAAACATATAGTAAAGGGACGTGGTAAATTTGAAATACGCCTGAAAAAATTAAACAAATCGTGCAAACCCAGAGCCGTTTGTGATTTAATGCAGTTAGTGCGGAGTTGTTTCATGAACAAGTGTCAATTTACCACTATTAACAAATTCCAGTAAAGTTTGAAACGGTGTTGTATTAAAGAAAGTTTCCAAGTAATAGTTTGAGGGGCCGGAACACAATTCTCGGTGGCACAGAAACGTTATAATTACGTCCAAGTTGGAGTTTCCTTCGGAGCAATTCCGAAATTACTTCATATATATATATTTGACTAATGCGTTTTTAATGAACTGTATAAATGTCATGTGAGTGCGCGAAACAAACCGAATCTAAAATCATTAACGGACATTATCCGGTAATTGCTTTAAAGAAGGTGAAAAAATCTTTTGGATGCCTGATGTTATTATAATAATAATAATAATAATGGTCGATGTTACTACTAACGGAAATGCAATACTTTTTTATGTAATTTGTTTGTCCACGTTTCAAAATGGGCGTAATGGTTGGCCGTTAGAAATTTCTTATTAATGTGTGGTTTTATGTGCTGAATTCCTCCTCCCACACATTATAACTGCACAACAATTTTTTTATTAAGCTTAATTATTTTAATCATGATTAATGGATTCTTTTAGCACAATCAAGTTTATAATATTTATACTAAATATCGAATAATTGTCAATTATCTCATGTATAATGATTTAATTATATTCAAAACATATTTTTTTCTCAGTTTAAAACAATCCTGAATAGTTAATAAAGGATTAAGGTTTCTTAAATTTAAATTATTACAAATTATAATCAGTTTCATTAATAAAAAACTAATTAGTTGTAAAAAATTCTAATGTTAAATTTATAATGAAATAAATAAGTGATTAAAATTATAATATTTAATATATTTTATACAATTTTTTATATTTTATTTTATTTTACTTTATATATAATATATTTTTATATATTTATCTTGTGCATTTTATATATTTTAAATATTTTTTTACATTTTTATAAATTTTATACATTTTTCTCAAAGTCACAAGAAGTACCCAACATAACCTTTAAATTTAGCCACCCATAATAAAATTAAAAATAGGCTACTCCAGGATATTAATAAGTAATCAACCGTTTGACTGGCGACCTTTCTTTTAAAAATTAATCCGCCCACGATTTACGTACTCCCAACACCTCGACGCAGTTCCCAATCGGTCCCATCAATGGACTATTTATATAAATATCGTATCGGTAATGAACGCCTATATTTAAACCGTGTGCGGCACACGAACAATTAAACTCTTCAGGCATCGTTGCACTTTCACCGGATTAACAACACACCTACTGTTTCAGTGCAGTAAGCCTTGAATCACCTGGACTCTTTTACTCTTTGAGTGGGATGATGAGCGAATTCCGACGGGATGACCACATTTTTTTGTGGGTGGAATTATGAAACAACCATCCTATATGGCTTCAATTGCCATTTGGACGTTCTTTTGTTCTGGACTTATCTTTTTTACATTGACATTTGACGCACCTCTTTTGGTTGTTATAAATCATTTTGGCGAATCTTAAGACAAACAGCAATAAATTTAATATAAAACCCGTGCCATAATTTAAAAAAAATTATCAAAAATCGTCCGTCCTTGTGTGATATCGCTGCATCTAATGTAAATTCAGTAGATATGGAACAAGTTTTTAACTGTTTTAAGTGTTTCGGCTAATTGGCGAGTCAAGTTAATTGGACAAGTTTCTTGCGTTGTCGTTTTTCGCTTTCACATTGTACGTGACAAAAAATATAATTTTTATTTTTATGTGGTGGTGCCGGATCAAACCCACCATAAAAAAACATTTTAGATCTACAATCACACAGTTTTAAAAGTTAAATTTATTCGATGTTCAAAATTTTGCCTTTCATAATGGTAATTCAGAAAATTCTATAAAAATATTGGAAATTTGATTCACACTGATAATCTAAATTAATCAACAACAACTTTTTTCTTCTAAATTGGTCAAAAATATATTTAAAAAATAAAAATTAGACAGTATATAAATCTATCAATCAAGTATATCATCACTGACATAAAAATAAATCAATTATTGTACATAATAGATTTTATAAAAAGATTAGAAATTATATATCTTTCACCAATAATTGAATTTTCGACAGATTTTATGAAAAGCATTGAAGCGTTGGATATTAGGAAGAAATAACAGTGTATTGATGACCAATATGATTGTGATTTTTAGGTTACCATGTACAAACGTTGTTGCCCAATAAATTTCTAATATTAGAAAATGGCATCCGCATTAAAATGAACTGAAACGCTGAATGTGGGCGTTATGTATATTTTATCCGATTATACTTTGGAATAAATGTGTTTTCCATTAGAATTGATTAATTTTGATTGTTTTTACAACCGGAATAAAATATCGCCAAGTTTTATCATCCTGCCAGATAAAATAATTAATTAGATTCTTTAAGTTAAATGAACACAAAACATATGTGTATAAACATTTATAAATTCCAAAAGGAAATTTGAAGAGCACATTATTAGCAACGAAACTTGGAATATTGATCCAAGCATTACTGACCACCAGACCGACCGTGAAATTATACATAGAATTTAAATTATCGATTTTTAGCCCTGTATTAATTTACTCCCTCGCCAATTGTTGCATTAAGGACTGAAACCCATTCAACGTACAAAAGGTCCAAAACTAATAGTTATTATGTGCACACGAAATTCTTTCCCCTTGTCCTGATTACACCCACCATCAATATCATATAGCAGACCAAACCGAAATCGAAATTGCAAATTGAGTTCTGATCGTTTGATCGGCAATTAACGCATCCGACCGTATTAACATAGATTTTTGCATGTCAGAGACCAACTAACCCCGAATTAATTGCATCTTTGGCCCGTCCGGTGGACGTGCGTCGATGAAATAGTGCCGTTCTTCGGACCGACGCCGGAGGGGCCGCACAAACACGGCTCTCAATTAAATTTTTTTCACCCATTAGCGCTATCGTAAATAAAAAATTAATGAATTTATTCGCCTTGTTGCGTATTATGTTTCGGCACGCTTTTTTCAGGGTGGATATCTTTATGCAAATTCATAAACGCCTAATAAATGGGCCTTTGTTTATGTAATTACTTACTGTTCGTTTAATATTTGATTAGTGCCTGGAATTCATGAAATTGTCTTTTGGTTGTCAATACGAATTGCTGGGGCTTTAATGTAACCACCGTCGTTTGTTTAGGTAATTATAATTCGGGAGCCTTTTCCATTTGGCCTTTTGGACGATGAGATGAAATTACGTACTCCATTATGTATGCGCAGTATGACATTTAACTTCAACAAGTATCCAGCAGCTAAACGAAACATAATTAGCGCCAAGAAAGTTCAGCCAATTTATTTGTTAAGGTGATTTTCTTATACAAAAATTAATTTGTTAGAAACATGTTGAGACCATTTTATTTTTTGAATATTTCATATTCTACCAAAATTCAACCAAAATATGAGTTCCCGAACTTAAAGGAAAGTTGGACAATGTCAGAAATAAATAAATGTCACATGGATAAACATCTGGACTATATGGTGGGTGAAATACAACTTTCATTTAATATTTTAGTTTCCTCTCTATTCTATTATTGCCTTTATTGGCATATTTAAATAGTAGAGCTGGTTTATTTTATAAATAATTGTAATTCTAATTATCTTCTTAATATTGACATTTTATTTTTCATACCGGGCCTGAAATTAGTCGGCATCCATAATTTTAATCAAAATTGGCCCCTCCGTTCGAAATACGTGTGCCCCCGAATTCCTAAAATGCCCAAGTTGTGTAACATTGCAGTTACCTCATTTTATGATTCGAGCTATTTTGATTAATTCCGTAGCTCGCATAATATTCTTCCTCAGATAATTCCTCCATCCATTCCACCGTTTACTCGACGCCGCATCGAATGGATTAGAGGGTTATGGCCGAGTATATCGGAAGAATTCGGCTGATGAGATAATTAAGGATAAGGTACTAATTAAACTATCCATTTTTTGCCAGCCATCCAACTGATACACTTTAATGGAGTTTATAGACTGGAAATACTTAAAAATGTAGCAGAATCTAAAGAATGCCAATGAAATAAACATTGCAAAACGTGTACTGTTGTATGGCACGCATGAACAATTAAAAAACGATTCACGGAATAATGTACGCTGGTTAGTGGAGGAGTTAATGGAAGTCTTCAACCCCATCAAGGAATATCGTTAGGATCGTAATAAAATTCATGTAAAAATTCAAATTAGATCGGAGGAGGGAGGCAGCGTTTTCACGGTGTATTGACCCCCGACCATCTAATAAATACATAATAAACGCACGAGCCTCTTTTCACTGCTGGATGATGAATAATGACAGTTTGTATGCATTACAAAACAGCAAAAGTAGATTAGACGAGGAGGAAACCATTTAAAGTCGATTAAACCCTTTGGAAATTCAGTTAATGATACTCTTTGTGAAAAATACCATTGGTAATGATTAGAAAATGTTTTGTCCCTACTAACAAAATAATTCATGATACAAGATTTGAAAAAAATAATATTAATAATAGCTTTAAGTTCTCAATAATTGCAGGTGATGTGTGTCTGAAAGGGGGCAAAAAACTTCAAAAAGACCATAAGAAACAGCAATAATGGAGTGCAACTTGATCGAAGCACAGTGAAGTGGTCGCTTTGAAAATGTTCACGGTCGATATGTGACGGGTGCAAAAAAGGCGATTACACACATATAATTATAAATCTCACTCCCATCATTTATTCGAAAAACCGGTGGCAGTGTTGCCCCGCTCATAAATATCACATGTCCGTTGGTGTTATTACAGGAATAAAAACACACATGCGCGTTATTCCATTATTTAGCTGCCTTTCAGCGACCATTAAAATTTCCTGCTTCATTTGCTTCGATTCTGCACCGTCTTCCAGATGATACAACACTAATCGCATGCAGGTTTAAGTAACGAAACAATTCAGGTGTTCACTTTCGCTGAAAACTCTCAAGTGGTACCTTGGGCTGATTGAGGGTCATTATCAATCTCCCTCATCATCTTTTGCATGCAAGGATTATACTATAACGTGGATGACGAGCTCTTGTTTTGGCAACTAGCCCTCAATTACGACTTATTTTAACTCATCAAACCCCCCCCCTGGGAATAATGACTGCTTTTTCCATACCGCACGCTCCACTCACCCATCTCCATATCAGCCACATTGGATCGAGGCGACTAACGAAACGTTTCAGGCCCCGATGCACTTTCGCCGGCTAAAACTGATCGGGCACGTCGTGCACACGGTCCATTCAAGAAGTCGGCAGCTTAACACGGTTAGTGTGGTTGTAGGCAACCGGCTCCTCGCCCAATATGCGGCGCACCGACAAGAGGAACGACTCCTAATGTAATTATGTAAGTGCCCCGAGGCCCTTTCGTCCCGCTTATCTGCCCAGATATGACGGATATTTTCGGCCCGTTTGCGTATTAGTCGATCTCCCGGCTTTCACCCTTCGGGCCGTGCGAATTGTGGCTCCCGGGGTGCGTACCTGAGCCACATTCTTTATTTATCGCCGTATTTTTGTCTATTTTATTGGTTGCTGGAGTTACGGGGACGTGCATTTCATTTGGGGGTCCGTAACGTATTGATGTCCGAAGACGTTTCCTGTTTTGACTTTTTTATAATCAAGGCTCATCACATTTATTGGAACAATCCTTTTGGTTTGTTTGATTATTTTATTGGTGGAAGAAATGTAAAATATATAACAATATAAAATATTTAAAAAAATATATGAAATAAATAAACAAAATGTAAAATATATAAAATGGAATATGGAAAAATCTATTTCTTTTGTAGTTTTATCTATTTTCTTCTCCCAGTAAGTGTCCTATAAGTTTTAGAAGAAATCACAGTATCATCATCTTCATCCATTGATAAACTTTAAATAATCGTTAATCAAGTACCTTCTCAACTTGTACCACTAAGTATTTAATGGCTTTGACGCTTAAGAAAACTGATCAACTCCATCACCAACAAAAGCAGCAAATGTAAGTTCTCATTTGTCTTTATTTGGTATTCCCCCATCGACAACATTGTGCATTCATCTCGTTTTCGGGCCATAATCTATGTATATTAGAGAAAGTCATGACTTGTTATAAAAATATGTGTGTGTATATCTTTTTGGGTTGGCGCTCTTGATATGCAGGAGTCACGAATTTGGCGGAAATATGCCAATTTGAGCGGATGCAGGCAGCGATGCGAGCTCCTCGCATACATAAAACGAAACACGGAAAATGTTTCAAAATCTCCTTTCGAAAAAATATCGTTTCTGTTCCATTAGTTTATTGCATATTAAGCTCGCTGCAGGCCGGAAATAGTTCGTCCTCGTTTTTTCGCATTAGTTGCCGTTGCTCCGTTCGAACGCTCGACGATTAAAAATTATTTCGACTTTGTCTCTATCGACGACTCCTTAATTTACAGTCGGTATTAAGCTGTTTGTTCGTGTCGTTGTTCTGAATTTCCTGACGGGGATTCTAGCTGATGGTAATTGTTTTAATTACGATTGAATCGATAATGATCAATGTTTTTTCTTTGTCCCAAAGTTACTTTAAAGATTATCCTCATAATTGAATGACTGTCAATCAGAATTATATATTATATATAAAACTGGTTTAATTTTATGGCAATTCCATGTAAATTTTCGATCGCACTTGGAAACTTATCGTCCATAACACTATTAATCTTCTTAATTATATTATTAAAAACATCAATTCAGTCAGCGTTTGTCAGGTCTGTTATCTGCCTTCGGTTTAACACCACTATATCATCAAGACAAACTACTTATGACTCCCAATATAAATACGTCTGATGCCGTAGTGAAATTATTGTGTAGATCCTTTAAGGATAAGCAACACGTAAAACACCATGCAAAACTTTTTCCCTATTAAATAAATCCATAAGCGTCTCCTCCTCCGTTTTATTACATATAATTGCCCGACTGAAGTTTATTCGGGTTGATTAGATTTTATGTCCCTTCATAAAATCTTATAGTGACGGATCTACTTAGCGCCCTCGGAAGGATATCCTCCGAAATAGGGTGGTAATACGTTCGAGAAACAAGGGCTGGCTCATTCTTACGTGTTAAGACTATCGATTTATCGATTGCCTCTTGTATGGCCGTAACACACACACACACATCAAAATCCCGTTAATATTCACCAGATTCTTTCCATTAGACACTGCACAAATCTAATTAAAGTTCAGCACCCGATTCTAAATGTAAACCATGACGATCCAGTTTATCGAAACGGAACCGTATCACCGATTCTGGAAACGGGTCCTTAAGTACGTAAAACCGTCACATTTCGAACATATACACACTGGCAAGTATTCCTCTAATTGAAAGTTCCGATGTTATCGCAGTTGTAAAGTAAGCGTTAATGGGCTTTAATAATGTGTTTGACCGACTAAACAACTTAATAATCGTGGCAGTTCCGTAAACCGATTATTGCGGAATATTCGGTGAATCGGTCCGGTTTGTGATTGTCGATGAAAAGTCGCCGAAAACTTTTTGAGGGGAAAGCAATATAATGGGGGCACTTTATTATTTTGTGTCAAGGTTTATTATACTGCGGATCAGGGTGACGAAAATATACTGTTTCTTAAGTTGGTCTAACAGAACTTTTTGAAAACATTATGCTTTCTTTAAATTCCTCCATTTGAAGCTTTTATTAGTCTTCTCATGATTCAAAAATCATTAAGAACTTAGTGATACAAGTTGAGAAGACTAAGTAAGATGTTTTTTCAGTGGATGAAGATGATGAACAGCGGATTCTTCTGTAAGTTGTATTTATTTCCATTTCCCAATAGATATTCTTTTTAGAAGAATTATCTTCATCAATGTCAAAACATCAATTATCTTTCATCTTGTACCTCAATTGAGTATCTTCTCACCATATAACACAAAGTTTTAATGATTTTTAAAACAATAATTAAATTATAAAGAATTAAGTGTGTCCCTTCCAACTTTACCTCAATGATGAATAGAGTCATCATCCATCATTGAGGCTCTTCCTCCTTCCTTCCAAATTTCTTTTTAATTTATGTGATTTCTTAGAAGATTTGGATTGAAAAACATCACTTTAACCTTAAGCAATGTTTATTTAATTTAAAGTTGATCCACTTTACTCTCGAGTTAGATATAAAATACGTAAAAAAATCGTCTGTTCGTTTTGATTATGAAGAGATGGTTGTTAAGGCGTCAGCTTTTTTCAGCGGTGTAAGAAACAGTTTTGTATAAAAGTGTCAGCGTCGGAATTACGTTTCGTGAAAGGCTTGTCCTTAAACGTTGCAAATTGTCGTAGTGTCGTTTTATTAGTGCTCAGACAGAAATCGGCTGGGAGCCCTTGCGAAAAGTAAAAACTGCCATAGAATACGGTCAGACTAATTATACTAATTAATCCAAGTTTTGCCCTTTGTCAAGTTTCAAGAATCTCGCTAACAGTGGTACGGCCGCTACTTGATCCAGCTACAGAAGGTTGTTTCTGATTCCCGTATAATTACGAGCAGCATGTCAGCTTTTCTCTTTCTATTGTAATTGATTGTCGTTGTTGTCGTCTCTGTCTCAGCACGTTCTGGTAGGGAACCAGTCCTCAGTGTGTTGCTGACTGTCGCGTAGTTCGGAACGCCGCCGTTTCAGTATCCACTGAACAGCGGTACGGGTCACGTCAGGCGCGCTCCCGACCCTTGCGACTCTGCCGAGCTTTTTTCAGCCGACTGAAACGACCGCAGGAATATTCGAATCGACTACACCACGTACACGGGATTGGGGAACTTTTCCTGAAAATTCAGCTGAAAACTGGTGCAGTTGCTGTCGCTGCTTGGACAGTGCTTTCTCGACTTTTATTTTGGATGTTCGGTGTTGATTATTAAGTGTTTGTGTGATGGTTTCTTAAGGAATTTAACGTTCTGTGCGATGTGGAATTAAGCATTTTTACTGTGATATTTTTTTGGTGAATTGTCCTTCGGTGCCTGCTGGATTTATTTACTTAACTGTGCTTTTGTATGTGTGCCAGTTTATTATTGGAATTTGACAATAAAACAGTGAGTAGCACTTTTTATTTAGACGTTCGCATCAATAGTTTCGGTGAATTACCGGTTTATGAGTGCCAAAAAATAAAAATAGTTCAATGAGCAAAATATAAAACTTTCTTAGTATTGTTACCACTAAAAATAAATGAAGAACAACTACAAATTTTGCCTGAAAATAATTTAAAATAATTATATCTTGGAATCCTGAAAAAAAAATCCAAATTTTAGAAAACTGAAATTAAATTTTTCAGTGTTTCAGTGTTTTTTTTTATTTTTTCAGTACTAATTTTGAAAAATTAAAGTTAATTTTCTATACAAACAAAATTATAGTGATTTTCATTAAAATATTTTTTTTATTTTATTGTTAAACTATTAAAAAAACAAAAATTTTAAGTCCAATTAATTTCATAAAATTATTTTTTTTAACTTTTCAGTGTCAATTTTGAAAAATTAAAGTTAATTGAATATACAAACAAGATTCTAGTCGTAGTTTTTGATTCTTTAATATATTTTATATTTCAACTATTAAAAAAATAAAAAAACAAAAATTTTAAACCCAAAAAATTTTATAAAACTATTTTTTTTAATTTTTCAGTATTAATTTTGAAAAATTAAAATTAATTTAATATACAAACAAGATTCTAGTCGTAGTTTTTGATTAAAATAATTCTCTTTAATATATCTTATTTTTAAATTATTAAAAAATCAGAAAAACAAAAATTTCAGTTCAAAAAATTTCATAAAACTAATTTTTTTTAGAATTTTTCAGTGTTAATTTTAAGTTGATTTAATATACAAACAAGATTCTAGACGTAGTTTTTTATTAAAATAATCTTCTTTAATATATCTTATTGTTAAATTATTAAAAAAACAGAAAACAAAAATTTTATAAAACTATTTTTTTTTTAATTTTAGTTTAATTTCACAAAATTATTTCTTTTTAATTTTTCATAATTTTAGAAAACCTTCAACTCTGACATAAAATAATAATTATAATAATTATTTTTTAAAAAATATAAAAATTATTTATTTTAATGGAATTAATAAAATTTTGTCAAAGAAATTAAATATTAAACAAAAAAATAATATTATGAAATATTTTCTGTGGTGTAATACAATAAAATTCACATAATAAATAATAATTATAATAAAATATTGTGTAAATTATTATTAAAAACTTTTAAAATAAATGTGGGCAAATGATAATAAATAAATGTTTATAAAATCCGGAACGAAATCCCCAAAATAAAAACATAAATAATGAACGGTGACATAAATCCATCCTTTTAAATTTCCTAGCTCAAATCTATGAAAGTTTATATCAATTTTTCGCAGTACGAACAGCGAGTGAACCGAATGATTGATTTACAATTGAAATAGCAAATCTCCTGAATGGAATATTTAAATTTATTTCAGCGAAATCTGCATTAGTTGATACAGTACGAATATCGGATGAAACTGGATCAGGTTACTCGAAGATGAATTCCGATTGAAGCTGTGAAAGCGCCAAATTTACACGTTTTTATCGGTTCCCTTTTCAATGGGTCCACAAGTGTTGCTACAAAAACCCGTTTTACAATTTATTAATTTTATTTCTGCGTTGGCGAAACATTGTCGAACACAAAATGAAGCCCGGAACAAAAAACGGGGCTAGAAACAACGAACGCGTTCAGATTAAAAATAATATTTACGATTTTTCCGGGCGTTAAAACAACGCGAACACGAATCTGAATAAAATAACACATAATCGCATGTGATCCGAAAGATACAATGGAATTTCAGACGGACCGTCATGTATCGATGCCGCAATTATCAACATTATCTATGTGTTCCATCTGCCGTGAAAAACCGGTGAAAATGAAAAAAAAAACATTTCATGCTTTTCATCGGGAACGAGGCGCAGGGAAAAAAATAACTGGCCCGACAATAATTTGATATGTATTTTCATTGGGTACGTGCGTGTAAAGTGGGCCCCGTTATCAAGATTGTGTAACTAAAATAAGTATATAAAGCGACAATGAATGTCGGGGGTGAATTTCCAGGCTCGCCAATAACAGAACAAACCAATTTCCAGACAAAAGGCGCAATCACAATAGAGGGAAAAAACAACAAATTATCAACGCACGAAAGTGCAACAATAAAAAAAGTTTTGTAATACAAGTAATTTCCTTAAGAGGTCGTAAAAATAGTGGGAAAGGAAAAGTTCACGAATCCGCATTAATTTTCCCTAAGAAGTAATTTCGAGGAGGCGACGTGAATGCAAATGTAAAATTTTAATCGTTCTTAATGAAAATCTAGTTGATCACTCCATAAAATGAACGTCACTAATGAAACTTGTGTGAAGTTATAAATTACTCGAGCCATGTTGTTAGGAATCAAGATAAAGTTAACTTTGGCCGTTTCTAATTGATTTTATCGCCGCTTGTTCGAGACGTATGATTTTTTTCGACCATTAATGAATGGAAACGAGTAATTTGTCGAATCGCATACTTCAATAAATTAGCAATAATGGATTTTGTCATGCCACACTTCTTACCCGCAGATCCGTGTTAATTATTTGCTGATATCGACTAATTTGCGGTGCCGAACATGCCATTTTTGAATTTGTCACTAAGTTTGCACGTTCGTGTCTCCGAAAAGCTGCAAAGACCAGTCCTGCTGGCAGGACCCGGGGCGCCATCTATCCACGATCTTTGTTATACCTAATTGAACTCCGTCTTACAAAGACGTTGCTGAAGGCAAGTTTACATCTAATGTATAATTTAATACTGAACTTCAGTGCCCGGAAAACACCGGAATGAAGGAAAATTGTTTTACATATTAAAGAACGGGGAAAAAAATGTACGAAATGCGAACGTGTTTGTGTTGTGAATTATTCAAATCCTTAAATAATTTAGGCAATCATTCGATGTTGTTGTTGTGTGCCTAATTAAATTTTACATGGCACGATTCAGGTGCACAATTATGTTTTACGTCTTTTTTCACATTTTATAATGATGAACCGCAGCTTTTTCATAGAATACGTGCAAATTGGAGACAGAATTTTTATGGGTCTTTGTGATCGTGACCACCCAATGAAAGGAAGTTGTAAAATGTGAAATATAATTGCGGAATGATTTTCTAAATCTACGTTAACAGGTAGTTAAAGGCAACTCTAAAATTTCTAATTAGCAGATGAAGTATTTATTATTTACTGGGATAGAAAATTCTTCTTTTATGTCTTTTTATATAGTCCGGCTTTACTTACTAATTAACGAGTTACTCGACTAAAAATAACACAACAGATTATTATTATTACTTAACTTTATGTAGACTTCAACTTCTTTACCTTAATAACAATAATAATATAATTTATAATAGTAATCACAATAATGCACTTTTATGTTTTTGTTTTCCATTTTAACGATTGACTGTTTTCAGAGTGAAAACACAAATAAATTAGTAAGAAGCAATCGATTCCATAACACCTTAATAATCTAATGCAGTAATTAATTAGAATTCCGTTCGTTTCCACGATGCTGCACCGCCGACTCCGATAATTTAATCAGTACGAAAAAGACCGAGATTAAAATGGCACAAAATCCTAATTAACGATCGCAGCCATGGCAAAAGACAATAATGAGAAACGGATCCGTTCGAAGTAATTGTTAACAATAAATTCGCCGGTTGTTCTTTCGGTGGCCCGGTCAAATTATAGTGTTCCAGTTTCGCCTGGATGCGACCTAGTCAATGAACCCCGGCTAATTACAAAGCAGTGGACATTTTTCTACTTGTCTTCAACGAGTATTTTTAACAGCCACCTAAATAATTACGGAGAACTGGTTCCACGACTTGAGGCGTTTTCGGGGAATTTCGGACACTGACAAACATTAATTAGTATTTCAACTCTTCCTCTTTTTCTAGTCTTTGATCTATTGTTACCAAAAAACTGAACTGCTTAATTGAAATAAGTTCCCAGATCAAATCTGACCAACTAATTACGTTATAAACAATATTTTCGCCACCGCTTTTTGCCTCACGTACAGTGGAACTGGTTGTTGCAGTTTTTTCCATCGCATTCTCGGTTGGGATGTGAACAAGTGTATTAATAATTGTAATTAACGTCCGAGTTGTTCAGAGAAAAACTCAAGCCAGTTTTCGAACGGGCAAAAAGTTGGTACCGATGGAATTTCATTCAATTTTTCCTAGTACAGGTCAACAACATTGTCTCCGTACCTATTTTTCTCGACCAGTACCTGAGATGCGGGTACCATTAGATTTTATTGTTGGTTGGCGAGGTCGTATCGTAAAATGGTCAATTTATGGTGAATCATGGTTAAACACCTCTAAGAACGTGAGAAATGCAATTTATGCTAATTAACATGTTTAAAATTTTATCACTACAGCAGTTCAATACGATTAAAAGTCGCAGGGGTTGAAATTTGTCTGAAACTAATCCGACGAATTGCCAACCCCACTTTAATTTTTATGACAACCCCATTAAACTACCCACACACGGGGAGGCGAAACTAATTCTAGGTCCGATATAAAATTTAGATTTTCCCCGGGTTATCGGGCACCGATTTTGATTAGGGCCGAATGGGGTTGGTTCACGGCACACTTTTAACGTATTTTGTGCTTTTGAACTGAATATTGAAAGCTGATGTCAAGCACTGAGCTTTTGCGCTCAAACCATTTGCATCAAAACTGGCGGCCCCATTAAGGCCCACCTGCGCCACTCTCCTAAATACGCACATCTCCCGTGTGGAGTGCATCTCGCAACGTAATCCCCGTAATTAAGGGCGAACAAGAAAGTCCTCGTGCAACCGAAAGACGTTCGCCTTCAGTCACGCAAACCGGGCGCCGTTCCGGCCGTTTTACTGGTTGCATACACATGTGTTGCATTCATTATCCGGGGAAGCTTTCGGGAGTGCGGCGCTGACAAACGGGATCCTGTTGCTACAGACCTCTAATGCTGTGTAATCTGACGGCGTGTTCTACGTAGCGGTTCAAGTCTGGAAGTGCGGATTTGTTTTGTTTTAGCGGGGATAATGAGAGGGAAAAGATGGGAATGTGAGACGAGGTCTTGAGCAGGTGATGAAGCGTTTGCAACCGGCGCATTCACCATTATTTAACTCTATAATTATTTGCCTTTTTGCTAATTATTTCGGTTACTGTCAGTTTTATCAAAATTTACATTTGTCTACGTGAGGACTTAATTTTAAAGGTTGTTTGTTGGAGAGTTTTTGTGTTACACTTTTAAAAAAAGGTTTCTTGTCATACACAGTTTCTGACATTCACAGAAATTAAACGTTTTTTTACCGTCCTTTCATCAATTGTCAATGTTTGACGTACTGTAGAAATGTAGATGATGTAGATATCTTAAAATTTTTGTCATGAATTAATTGCATGACCATCAGCAAAATCTTCAGATTTATTATAGATGAAACACTGGATATCACCTCCAGAAGTAATGAACCTTCATCCCTCAATGAGAGTTTAAGTGATCAATTGCCCAATTAAACAGAATAATAAAATTAATATTTTATCTGACTGTCTGAAGCATCTTATACTAAAAACAACCTAATAAACTCCATGAAATTTGACTACTGGACCTATTGTCTATGTCACTGTTCATTATTCAAGGAATTGAATTACATTAAATATCCTGTAGGCAATTTGAAGTTGTTATAACCGGCGCATCCACCACAATTACAAGCACAATATTGATACCTACAATACATAATTTATGATATAATGCAAGGTGAATCTAATACGAGGATCGAAGTAACTTAATCCATACTTGCAGATCATTATTATGCTCTAGTGATCCTAGTCTAGTACAATCCATTGTTACAGAATTCCTTCAAGAGTCTTTAAACACGTAGACATGAATTTCAGTTGAAAATAACAAGTAAAAACACGTCATGGAGTTTGTACTACTTTACGGAAATCTGGTTCTAATGTTCGGGCCTATTTAATTATAATTTAGCTAATGATCATGGGGCACGTTATACTAATTATTAGGGGAGAAGAGCGGGATCATTAGAACATCCCTTTCGGTAATTATTAGAACTTTCTGCAATGGGAATACAAATCTGCTTTTTCCTTTTGGCGACACGCCACAGTTTTAACCTTGTTTGTGCAGCTAAACGTCATGAGTCATTAGAATGAAGCTAAAAGGGTAATAAAAGTGAATCAACCAAAAATTCGTTCGTTCGGTGAAGATTGAATTTCGTAGAGCACATTGTCTTGTTAAAAGTAAATAAACGTCTGGCGTTCAAACTAAGCAATTTGTTACAGTTGAATGTTAATTTTCAAAGGGCTTAACAGTTGGAGCGCTTTGTTCGGGCGAATTTGCGAAACTACAGTCCGAAATTGAATTTGTTTAGAGTCGACGTTAATTGTTTTGACCGGTCTAGGATTTTTTCCGGTTGTAATTTGTTGCGGGGGCAAAGTTGAGGGGGCGTCATATCCACAAAGGCGGCCCTTGCGGATGGTATCGGTGTTGTCAGTGCCGGCGCACCGACGGCCAGAAAGGATCGGGGCCCCGGAGGCCGGTTTGAAAGTTAATTGTTACGCTTTTACAATTGATACAAAGTTTGTTTGTCCCGGGGAGCTCGCGCAAATACCCCAAGACCTCGCTCCAAATTTCTGAGCCGCCAGTATCTTTGGAAACTTTCACGGACCACCACCACCTGTTTAATATACCCAACTTAAATTATTAATAAGCCCTATTGCCCCTCAATTAAGCACCAACGCACACAGAACAAGTTTCCCCGGGATAATTTCCCATCATGTGGAAAATATTTGAGTTGCGGACTCCAACAAAGAAGCCTCCACGTTTAAGCTGATTACGCAACATTTCCAAGAACTATTCAAATCCTCTTTTAGTCTTCATTTCAATACTTCTCCGGAGAATTCGTTCCACGGTGTTTGCCGGATTAACTTCTTACCCAACTCTATAGTTTCCATAAATACCTGACGTTCATCAATTACACCAATTTTTAATTTTTCATAATTGAATCGAGCACGATTCGTCCGTTTTGTAACCGTCAATAGCGTGTTCCATTTAAAATGGGTGAATAACAAAACCAATTGGATTTATGTCTGCAAGTGTATCCGTAGTTTTACTATGCTTCCTTTGTGGTTTTAATTAAGCCTTTTGTTTTCGTTTTGCAGGTCTTGAATTCGAACATAAATGGTAAGTTGTAAACTTACAATGGAATTGATTGATATTGATTTACAACATTCGAAACATTCAACTAACTGCACGCTTTTATTTATTCATCTTTTTGTACTTTATTTAATTTCATTAAAGTAGCATTAATTCTGAATTAATGCTTATTAAATTAATTATTTTATGTCTGTTAAATACAAGTTGTTTCCTTGTTCCTCCCCAAACTTACCCTCTTTTTCTCGCCCTATTTTAAACACTACTGAATATTTATTTAAAATTATTAACTTTTTATATTATTTATAACTTAGAAGAAAAAAGGTTCTTGAATAATGTTAATTAACACAGCCACTTTTGGAGATATTTCAGTTTTTATGTTTATATTAATTTTTTCAAATATAAAAACTGAGATATCTCATAAAAGGCTGTGTTAATTAAAATTAATCAAGAGCCCTTTTCTCTTCTAAATTATGCAAAGAATAAAAATAGTTTTAAAAAATAGTTAGTGGAGTTGAAAATAGGAAAAGAAAAAGAGGAGAACCCTCCAGAATCTACACCACTAAAATATTATGGAAAAAGGGCTGTGTTTCCTTAAGGAAAAACTTTGGAAAAAAGTTTAATTTAGACTTTTTTCATTATTAGACGTGTTCTAACTGTCATATCAGAAACATTTTGTATAATTTGACTAGAGAAGCTTAAAAAATGGAGAACAGTATTGGTGGTTTTCATTATGAACAGGAACGAATTCAAAGGCAAATCAATGAAACAATTTTTCGTCCAATGAATCACCGCGTGTTACAAATTTGGAAGCGAATTTCAATGGTCCGTTTTTCGGGTGTGAGAGCGGGGAAAGTCGGGCGCGAAATAAATTCAATCTCTAATTCGCAAAGTGGAAAACGCAGTGAGCCGCCGACCGTTTATAATTTAATCAAGGAGTCCGTGTTTTTCGGTAATAAAAAATATTTATTGGAATAATAAAAAACGACGGGGGAAAATTGCCGTTGAATCGACTCTAATTCATATAAATTAGGTTACGTCCACAATGCGAAATAAGTGGTTGTAATTTCTGCGGAGCTTAAAATAACAATAATTCAATGGGCGCTTGTTAAGGACCCTTTTATGTGAACTTATTGTTGTACATGCAACAATCGAGATCTAACAAAGGAGTAGAGATATGACAATGTATATAATATGTAGGTGCATGCTAACTACGACTTAATGCAAGCCAACGGTTTATTTGCACATCGTTAATCTGGTCTCAACTTAACACAATATTCATCCGTTTTTACTGGGGCAACTCGTCGTTGCATCCGCGATACCTTTCCACGTTCCACTAAATGACCCACATTAATTAAATCGTCACCACATTATTCTAATTAATAAAAATGCTTCACACAATTAAAGGAGAGTCCATAAAACTCGTAACAATAACAATAAGGAAGACATTACCTCCCGAACAAACCTGCGAACAAATTTACACGCATAAATTAAATTTAATATTCACGCACAATTCTTATTAAAAGTTATCTCGAACGTAACTGTACAAGCTAAGATCGGGTACAGTTAGAGTCGAATTCCTAACTTTTCCCACTGTAATATGCATATTTATCGATAAAATATGTAATAGGAACAGATCTGCAATTAGGTTTTTAATCATCGATCAACAACCGTTATTATTCCAGGCCCAATCGGGCAATTTGGATCAGAACAAGAAAATTAATGAGTGCAATTTGTCATTGCCTTTATACGCAACCTTGTACAAACTACTTTCCAATAGGAATATAAAAATCGAACCGCTTTAATTATTAATCACGATAAACTAAGTACATGTGCGCTTTTGAACTATTTACAAGGCATTAAACTACGCCCAGTAATTTAACTTAATTAACAAACAAGAAAAATGCTAAAGGTGACAAAATGACTAAAGATTTTTGAGGAGAAAAAGTAAAAATAACTTCGATTAGCAGCTAATAATATATACAAGGTGTTTCTCCAATAAATGGCCAAAATTTTGGGGCCGTTAAACATCTAACTGAGAAAGTTTCTAATATTTTTCCCATATTTCCGTAACCTTTGGTTCAATACTGTTTAATTTTGGTACGTATTGTCCTAAAATACTTGTCTATAATTTAATAGCATAAACTTTTTCCAAATTGTTACAGTGGCGTAGATTTAGGGATTTTCCTCTACTTTTCCTGCCCTATATTCTACGCCACTGAATATTTTTCCAAACTATTAAGTTTTTCGGATTCTCTGCACAATTTGGAAGAAAAAAGTATTCTTGATTAATTTTGATTAACACAGTCGTTTTTGATATATTTCAGTTTTACTATTTAAGAAAAGAAATAAAAAAAACATTGAAATTAAAATATTTCAAAAACGACTGTGTTAATCAAAATTAATCAAGAACATCTTTTTTTCTAAATTGTGCAAAGAATATAAAAAACTCAATAGTTTCAAAAAATATTCAATGGCGTAGACAATAAGGCGAGTAAAGGGGGGAAATCCTCAGAGACTACGCCACTGAAATAATATGAAAAAAGTTCATTATATTAAACTGAAGGTATATATTTGAGGATAATACGTACCAAATTTGAACACGATGGGACGAAAGGTTACAGAGATATGAGAAAGAAACCATTTTTGAAATTTAATTTTGAGGGACTATAATTGCTTCATTTGTTCTAAGTGCCCCCAAAATATCCATTTATTTTAGAAACACTTAGCATATCAATTAACAATTAATTAAGAAGAAGTGAGACAAAATTTTAGTATTTAATTATCTGGTGGGGAAGAAGGAGAGTGAATTATTGAGGAAGAAAAGTGAAAATAAATGTTGGATTAGCACCCACGTCAACGTTAGTGGGTGTCCCGAATCGAAGTTTTCGGAAACGACAACAAAACTGTAATTGCATAATCATGAGACAATTAAGGCTTAGACAAAGAGACGAAATCCCATCGGATTATGATTAGTTAACAACCTGCAACGTCGTTCATCTTCCCATAGTCACGGATGCTCACAAAAGATTAGGAGATTTGTGTGCATACATAAAACATGAAGCCAGTTCACACCAGGACCCGGGCGCCACTAACTTACAACGCGTAACTTTTATTAAATAAAGTCCCCGGACTGGTGTATAAAAGTGGCATTGTCACAAAGCAAAATTGTGCCGCTTAAAATTATTTATTCCCTTTGACGGTCTTTGTCGTCGCATGTCTTCGAATGTAGCCGGGGCACACATTTTAAACCCTTTGTACGCCCCAACGTGCCCGGCCAACTTTACTTTAAATTAAGACATCTCATTTTTGCCATTCTTTTTCTTACACTTTTTGTTTGCGTTTGAAATAATGAAGGCGATGTTCCTGTTTGAAATTTTAATATATACGTGCAAGGCGGGCCACACTAACGAATAACAAAAAATCTATGCGGATTTTATTTAATTAAACTTCTTCTCTCGTGAAAGATATAAACAAAGGGAACTTTGTTAATGTTCAAACGTTTAATTAAAAGGTTAAAAACGTTGCCAAAGAAATAGACGGATAGAACAAGATAAATTCATAAAGAATTGGAACAAAAAATAATTATTTATAAAGAAAGAAAATAATACAAGGGTATTATACAATTTTTTACTCCGCTTCTTTCAGTCGGTGAGTGAATATTTGATAACTTGAAATAAAAGAGTCGTACACCATATTTATGGCGGGAGTTTGTCCATAATTTAGAAAATTTCGAAATATTTATGGGCTCCGTGTCTTAAGAGGCCATTAATTTTGTCACATAGGTGGTTTTCAAGTCTCAGGAACTATTAAATAGGATGTGACGTGCAGAGGTCAGAGTGTAATATTGTAGACCGTCCGTATAGGAAATTATAGTCGTAAATATTATATCTCACTGTAACAGTATTGACTTTATATATCTGTTATATGGGTTAATAGCCGATCGTCTTTTGCCAATACACTTTATCTACTTGATTTACTCCCCCATTCCGGAACATTACTGCTGAATAAATAAATAAACAATAGGGAAAGGGGGGAATTAAAATGCCATCTGGAACAATGCGACCCAAAAACCATTTCTTTGGGCTGTTAAAAAATAATTTCATGCAAAACTAGAAGAGTTTTTCACTCAGTAACTGAAATGTGTGGTGTATTTGTGCGTAAACACAATTAATATTAATTAAATTAATATTGCCAGGCGATTTAATACGGTCTGTTTGTTTAATAATATTTAAATGTTATAATAATATTTGGAAATCCGTAAAATATAGTTCGATTTTGGGTGAAAATATGCGACTGATTCGTGTTCCGGATTAACTACAATAACTTCGGTCTCGGACGATAAAAGAGTGGACATAATATGGATACAAATTTAGCCATAGCCAAACACACACGAAAAAAACTGAGCGAAATGTTTAATTAAATAGATGACGCAATATAGCTGCGAACACACTAAAATTCGTACGTGCATAATTTAAACATGTTGAAATTGCCATAACTAAATACGTTTCCCCTCCTGCATATTTTAAAATGAATAATATGACCGCACAAGCGGTAAAATGTGTTCGGTGCCGTACATGAGAATATTCGTACACATGTGAGTCGTAAATTTGCGCTCGCACTGACTGATAACGATCATGCGAGGCAAAAATTAAGTAATTGCGTTTATTAACAAGGAAAATCAAACACTTATATGTAATAAAGTATTGACCATTCCGGCCGGAATGACCGTAATTCTATTTGCTCCCATAATGGCCGTCCTCCAATTTCTGGAACGAAGTAAAGTATACGTGGATATCGATAATTCAGCCATCCGTGTGTCGTGACGTGCGGGAATGAAATATGCGGAGGGAATATCCGGTCGACGATGAGAAATTAGGCAAGTTGCGGCTTGAGTTATGACTGCGAGGTGTTGCAGCTTATTAACTGCGCTTCCTACAAACGGGGATCCTCCATAACTAAGGCGCAAACTTACTGGAGGTCTTCTTTTTGCCATTACGAACAGTTGTCGTAATTGTTCACTAATATTTTGGTCTTTAATCTTCCAGACGTTTCTAAGGATTTAATTGATTTATTGTGCTCAATGTGTTTCTGTTTCTTGAGTTTTAGGTTTTCTCTTCAATTTAGCTTTTACACAATTCTTCTGAACTAAGCTATTCAATTTTGATAGAGATTATCATTCTTATAAACAGTTGACATAATTATTTACAAATATTTGATCCGAGATCTTCTATGTTCATCTTCAATTTGTTATTTCTAGTTGATTTTTAGCCTATGTATAATTCTTCTTAACTAATAGTTGACAGTGATTTTTACCCCTACAAACAGATAGCATAAATTATATATTTACCACGCTGTAGTTTCAACAAAAACTAAACCCACAAAAAACACAGGAACGAGTTAAATATTCATTTTAATGAATCCCTCCAGTTAATCGATTTACAACGATCAGATTTGCTGTTTTTGTTTGGTGTTTCCAGTGTAAAAACAATAGTAATTACAGAAAGTTTTACAAGTTTCCGATCTTTGGATAAACCGACCGAATCGGTTTGTCTGTTTATGGTTTTGCGATGACTCGGTTACTCTTTTATTTGTCGAACAACTTTGTGTAATTCGATTTTGAAACTTGTGTTATTAATTGTGCTTTTCTGTTTCAGGTCACAATATTCTACAAGTTGGTAAGTGTGATTTATTATTATGGAAGTATCTGGAATATTTTATCGTGAATTAAGGTGGATCGATAGGTAATTAAGATTTTTATGTAAATTTGATGTTTTTATATACAGAAGTGGTCGTTTATCACTACTTTTAATTATAAATATATGCAATAGGTAATATCTTTTTATTGTTATTATTATGGGTTTTTTCCTGGCTTTAATAAAGAGTGTGCTCCATACAATATAGTGTTGGTGTTTATGGTTACCATGAAATTTGTAATATTAAAACAAATTAATATTTAAAATAATGTCAAAGCCATATTCTTCATACTTTTTAATATGAAAATTCCAAGCTGAGGACGTTACTAAAGTTAGTAATACAACTACTCTATTTTTACTCTATAGGAATTGTAAATTAACTGTGAAGAAATGGGTGATTCAAATATTTATTTATAGATTTGACAAAAATATTATTTGACTTGTTCCCGTCCTAGAAATAATCATTAGTATCTTTATATAAAACCTAAACATTAATTAATTGGAGTTTGAAGACATTTTAGGTATAATTAATTCCCATGTTTTGGTAACATTTTGGATGTAAGCGTTGGCATAATCAAATTAATTTGTTTTAGTGACAAAAGCAAGCGAAATTGTCCGGTGTTGTCCCACAGGAATATATTAATAGCCAACACATGCACCCACTTTTTTCCACGTAGATTAAAAATAGTCCTGAATAATTCCACCGCACATTAATACAATTCCACGATATTTCTAGGTCAACCTAATGTAATATCCGCATAATTTATCACAAAAACTCATCCGTGAAACAGTTTTCATTTAAAACCCTCACTTTGAGCCGAAGAATTGAAGAAATCACCGGGTAAAAAAAGACGCACTTGTTGTACGTCGCCAATATTTCATTTTTATTTATTTCACGACCGGTCCCAACTAAGCTCCATTCTCCTTCATCAAATTATTGATTCGCTCCTCGAAATAAATCAAATTGACCTGCAGCTCGTTTCGTCGCATCTGATTTTTGTACGGGCACAATCATCGTTAACCGGGAGTTTTATTTTTGTGTTTTTCCTAAAGGAGTGCCGACTAAGTTTGCAACTCGATAACTTATTTTGTTAAAAACTGTAGATATAATAGAATTGTTAATAGATTTTTTCACCTGTGCCGTCGGTAATTCAATAACAATTACTGAAACGACGTTTCAGTCGGCCAAAGAATTTTAATCGCTTTAGTGTGCAGCTCTAAACTATCAGTTTATAGAAAAACTCAATAGAATTCAACGATAATGGGGCTGTTATCCATTCTAACCAGATAAAAAATATTGATACCTTTTTTTTTGGTTGGTGTAATTGACAAATAACAATAATTAACTAAATCTAATAACAATTTTAGAGCAATGCTGCTGCGGAAAAGTATTTTAATCGGCTCATTGAGCAAAAAAGTGGAGCAATCGAAACGATAATTGCAGTCTCGTTTATTGATTCCACAAAATATGTATACTGTCCCCTTTAACGATGAATCGTTAGCAATTTAAATTAATGACTGCGCGAAAAAAAGTAAAATTTTATCACTATGGACGATCGAGGGGAGACAACTATTAAAATATACTTAATGTCAGTTAAATACGTATCTTTGTTTGATAGTAAAAACATATTAATGGCGTATTTTCAGCCATTGAATCAAGGGCCTTTTTATTAATTTTAATCGAAAAATATGTTTTTAATGGAGTTGGAAGTGCAGTCAGTTTTCATCATATTCATAAATCCACTAATTTTTCAATGAATTTATGAAATGTTTTAAATGAATAACTGTTTCAGTAAGCAGGAACTGTATTTTAAATTTAATTACTCTGATTTTTTTATCATTTCTGAGGTAAAATATGCTTTTAATAGAATTGAATTTTTAATGTAAATATTAGTTTTCATATTTCAGTTATGTCTTCAGTTGAAGTTAGATTAGGAATGAATTTTTCAGGATATTTTACAAATCTACTAATTTGTCAATGAATTTATAAAATATTTTAAGTAGAATAACCATTTCTGTAAACAGAAAACGTATTTTAAATATAATTACTCTGATTTTTTATCATTTCTGAGGTAAAATATGTTTTTAATAGAATTGAATCTTCAATGTAAATGTTAGTAATCATATTTCAGTTATGTCCTCAGTTAAAGTTAGATTAGGAATGAATTTTTCAGGATATTTTGCAATTCTACTAATTTGTCAATGAATTTATGAAATATTTTAAGTAGAATAACCATTTCTGTAAACAGAAAACGTATTTTAAATATAATTACTCTGATTTTTTATGATATCTGAGATAAAATATGTTTTTAATAGAATTAAATCTCCAATGTAAATGTCAGTAAATATTTTCAGTTATGTCGTCAGTTAAAGTTAGGTTTGGTATAAATTTTTCAGGATATTTTATAAATCCACTAATTTTTCAATGAATTTATGAAATATTTTAAGAAGAATGACTATTCTGTAAACAAAAAATATCAGAGTAATTAATGAGATTTTTTATGCTTTCTGATATACAATACGTTTCTAATAGAATTAGAAATGTTTGAACGACTTGAATCGTCAATTTAGTAATCAGTTTTCAGATTTCACTAATATTAGATAGGTTTGGAATGCATTTTTCAGTTTCAATGATAAATCCGCCAATTTTCCAACATTGTAAGTGATTTTTTTATGATTCCTGTGATGGAATTGCTCCGGCCCGGAGTAACGAAAATTAAATTTCATTTTTATTAAACAAATGCCCCATTTTTTTCAATATCAGATAAAAGCATTGTGCGTGGGACAGTTTGAGCCGTCCGTCCTCCGCGGTCAATGAAAAATGATCCCGTGCGATTTGCTGGAACAGTGTCCGGGATTTCCGGGGGCTTTTGTGCCCCGCACGGGGAGAACGTTATTAATAAAGCATTTATTTTTGTTCCGTCCGACGACGGAAAAGGCCAAGTGACATATTGTGCGGCGGCCCGTTTTGACTCCATAAATCGACCGGTGACATTTTCGGGGGGAGGGGCACCTCCTCAAACGATCCGGGGCCGCATCCCGCGAAATTGCTAAATCAATCCTCGATGGGCGAGTTCGGCGACATTTAAGAGGAGAAATTGCAGTTAGTTAAGTTGGTTTTTCGTTTTGAATAATTAGGTACGCGTACCGGGGGTGCGTGTTTTGTTTGCGTCCCTGTTTGCTGTTTACAGTTTGGCGTGCGAAGGGCGGAGATGTTGGGTGCCGACAATTCAATTGGCCCCGGCCCGCAGGCCCATATATTTAGGTTAGGCTAACAGGACCTCCTGATTTACTACCAACAAACCAGAGGTCTTCACTATATTTTCCAATGAACGGATTACGGATTGTATCGGGGATGCTAGACGCGAGATAATTTATCACCCGGGCGCATGTTAAATTATTTCGCGCTTGACAATTAGCCAATTCCGTGTGGGGTCGATAAAAAGTACATAAATAGTCGCGCACGTCACCACTGCACTTCCAATTTTTACCATGCCCCGAATAGTGGTGGTGGTGGTACATCAAGTGCATACAATTATTTTAATGGCAAACGATCAGCGTCAATTAAGCATAATGGGTGATTTTTCTCAGATACACCACCATTAGCAGGGACAAGAATCCGAAACACGGTAACGACATTAACCTTTGCGTAAATCGCGCTCTTTAACGGTGACAATGTTGATATGAGCACCTCGAAATGCAGGAAATGCACGGCCGGTTAATTGTTCGCCATTAAGCTGCCATAATACATGATCAAATATAATCGTCTCCTTCTTAGAACCGTCTCTAATTGGAGGCACGCAAAACACTCGGGATGTTGCCGCCATCATTCTTCTGGGACTGTCGTCGTTAATAAAACAATTTATGGGGTGGTACATTCGGAATGCGTCCTCCAGTTGGCAAACAAACGGAACGATCGGGTAATACCGCATCATGGACAACAACTGCAACAACAATTGACCCTCTATTATGGAGGCTAAGCCTTTTAAATACACACCGCGGTAATGTTTGGGAGATGTTAAATGGTCATCGGCGCCAAATGCAATGGCAAAATCAAACAAAACTTCTATTTTACGTTCGGTTATGTAAATTATCGCTCTATTCCCTCCTATGTTGGAGGGCCACGTGATAAATGTTGCCCAAATTCGATTTATTAGTTCTTTGTCACGGTTATTAAGTTATTTTCGCAATTAACAATCGATTTTTAATATTGTCGTTTCGGGTTTTATGATTATTCATGGCTCCCCGTTTATTTATTTTACAATTTAAATTTGAATATTTCATGACAGTTATTCAATAACGTTATATTGTTCATTTTCGCTACAGAATTTACCTTTTAAATATTAAATATGCTGGTGTTAATAATATTTTAATTTGTTTATTTCTGTACAAGATAAAACTCAACAGAAATTATCCAACATAAAACATTCAATAATATTTTATATTTTGTGATAAAATTTGCAATATTTTGTTAATATTAGATTCAGTTTTCAAAAAAAAACTACTTTTCAAAATTAAATATAATACATACACTAAAAATTTACACATTTGTAATGGTGGTTCTGTCCTCAAATATTTTTCAAAGTTTCTTGTAACATTAGTATTAATTCTGTTTTTAAATATTTTCCTTATACAAGGTGATCAAAATTTGGTAGCAAATCCAATAACGAAGAAAACTGTATCTTGAAGAAAATACAGCCCCTCAAATTTAGATTTAAAGTGTTTCAAATCAGTGTAATAAATTTTTTTCATAGCGATACAGTGGCGTAGATTTTGAAGGGTCCACTTTTCTTTTTTGCTCTATTTTATACGCCACTGAATATTTTTTGAAACTATTAAGCTTTTCGTATTCTTTGTACAATTTAGAAGTGAAAAGCATTCCTGATTAATTTTGATTAGCACAGCCGTTTTTGAGATATTTCAGTTTTAATATTATGTATATGTACAGTAATGGCCAAAAGTAGACTACAACATTGAATTAAAGAGTTGTGGCTAAAATATTTAACTTTTTAAAGAGTCGCCACAATAATGGGCGCCACCGTACGTATTTTTAAATGAAATAAATATTGCAAAATCTGTTTAATATTCCAATCTGCGATGACGCGGCGATGAATACAAAGCCCAACCCCGGAAAAAGGGGGCGAAGAATCATGCGTCGCCTAATTGGAGTCCAATATTTTTATGCGGCCGTCCGGAAATACACTTTAAAAATTAATTTCAAAGGTCGACCGCCGCATCCCGGAATCATATTTTATTCAGTTTTTTTTTTCTGCGGCCCTTTCGCAATTCGAAAAGCGGCACCTGACGTGAATAATGCCGGAGACGGAATCTTTAATCCTCTCCGGTCCCCGCATTGTTTTTGTGCCGCGTTGCATATGTGATCGCGGATTATATTGAAATTTGTACACTTGAACGTCGGGGATTTCGGATGAGTTCAATCTAAAATGTAAAGCGTGTCGGCGTTTTTGCGTACGAGAAAATGTAATTACTCCGTTCGGATTGCGACTGCGACTGCGGTTACTTTTTATAATCTCACTCGTTAGTTTAAATGTTAGATTGGTAATTAACGTTTGCACTTTATCTCTTTCAGACAGTGCAAATTTGTGAATTACACTTTGTTTCCTCGTCTTAGTATTCACCAGTTGTCCATAATTAAAACGGGGCACTCTATTTTTGTGGCGGTGAATTTATTTCAACCCGGTTATGAGAAAAAATTAACCCCGAACCGGAGCCGGGTCCGGGCAAAAACTTTTCCCTCGGTCGGTGTTAATTGAATTAAATTATTTACTTTTTACTTCAACTTGCTTCGATTTTGAGATCTTAAAACTTTTCAATGGACGGATTGTTTAATATTAATACTCTAATTGAAACTCAATCGATTCGTTTCAATTTTATTATTGGATTTGATCGTGGACGTAAATTTCGTGGGCTGTATTTTCTTAAATTTATAAGTCACATACTGAATTACCCAAACGTACCATTATCGTTTGATAAATCAATAACCGTTTTCCAATCTACAAACAACGAATGTCGCAGTTTTGTTAGTATTGTGGTAATAAATCAAACTTTACATACACTGTATCAACTTTTCTGTTTAACAACACCGAAACTCTCTCTCCGTATTTTGTTTATTTTCCTTATTGATCACTTACTCCGATATATATGTAATATATAATGTAACATGAAAGTTGCAAATTGTATCGATTTAATTCGTGATCAAAAAAGGAATATCAAACAAAGTGTGCGTCTGTAAACGACGCCCGGATAAATCCGGCAAAATTTGTATGTTTAATTATCCGTTGGCGTAGCTACATGTTTCTTTATCGAATCTGCATATTTTATTTCGTGTTTTGCGTTTGGAAACGGACAAGATATAATTCCATTTCGTTCCGAGTTTCGGTTTACATCGTTATCGGTATCGTTAATGACGAAATTAAAATCAGTTTTTTTGGACTAACTCGACGTGAATTCGGCGGATTTTGTTTCTTTTACATTAAATATGTATGATGTAAAACAACGTATTTACCGAAATAATAAAAGGGGAAAATAACAAGGTTCAACGTTTCAGACACAACATAATAGGAACAATAATTAACTGGAAGTGGTGTAATTAGACTGAAATTGACTCGGAACGTAATTTAAATCAAACATTTACTTCTATTTAACTATTGGATATCAAAATATTTAAATACATGTTACAAATACCATCTCAGAAATTAGTTTCTGATACTTTTTTTTGGTTGTCAAATAATCTCTTCGAATGAAATAAAAGCTAACGTTTGTCTTAAGACAGTTATAGAATTTGAAACATCGTATTTCGTAAACAACAGTAGATTTTTTAATTGATCCTAAACAGCTGAATAGTAACCTTATCGGTTTGATTTAAAACGTATAATGGCCACAGTTAATTCGAAGAGACATATTGATCTAATCGGCTATAATTAAAATGGTTATAAAATCACCTACGAGTGAGGCAATTAAAAAATTTAATATTTAACCTGAAGCGATTAAAGATAGGCGGTTTTTAATTAAAAGTCCACACTAACAAACAAAATAAAGCAACGAAAAAGCTCGTCGAGTGTGTGATTTTATTTTAGGGACGCACGATAAAAAAATAAAAACAATCTATTTATGTTCGGAAAGAATGTTGACTCAGTGAATTTATAGTACCGTTAGAGTGGGATTGACAAATATAAATAGAGGCTTTTGCAAAAGGTGCACCCGTTGATTTTTTATTCGGCCAAACTTCCATAATCTTGTTTAAAAATTTCCTTTCAGTTATGACGGTTTAACAAGTTTCCCTTATACAAGCTTATCGTGAAACTTTTAGAAAAATCTTTATCCTATATTCAATAATGTGATGCCTTTCGGGCCGAACTTTTCGGCGGAAAACTTTGTAAATCAGTTCCTGATTAATATAAACGTAGCATCCGGAAAGTCCCAAAGTAAACAGCCACATTATAATAAAGTTCAATCGCCGCCCCTTTTTCCGCAGTCTTTCTCCCGACTTCAATCAAATTAATCCGAATTTCCTCCGTTTAAATGAAAGAAACAGCGGCGTAAATTAAATAACTTGATAAACGGCGAATATTTGTGTGGTTTAAATACTTTTGAAAACGGAATAAAACACATACACGCGCATAAATTATTACTTTATTAGCGAGTGTAAAGTTTCGCGGTGTGAAATAGTGGCAAAGTTTATATTAATGCGGTGCATAAAACTTTCCTGATATATTTTATTTAGTTTAGTGGCAATTTAGACGGAACTTTAAATTATGTCTAAATGCGGGGAAAGTTTAAAACCTAATGGTTCTTTGTGCTTATAATTTCAGTCGGAATTTAACTGTCTCACCTGGAGCTAAAATGTGCTTTTGTTCATCATTTCCGTGAGTTAACAACTAAAACACTGTTTTTAATATAATTCCACAAATAAATTGATACGATTATTGGATCTTCATTATCCTAACGTAATTACGGTCACGATTCCTTTGTGGGCACCGAAAATTAGAATAAATTACTTGATCCGTACATTCTTTTCGTCTAATAACGTGTTTATTTCTGCCCATTACAGCATCAAGATTTTATTTTACACCTGTCTTAGTTCTAAGCAACATTTCAAAAACAATTCGTCCGAAATAAACGTGCGCACCCACGTGTGTTTAGCAGCAAAACGTTTCCGGGTACGTTTTAAAATTTATTCAGAGGCTCTCGGTTCGTTTTCGCAGTCCGTAAATATATTCGGGATTAAATTGGTTTCTGGTATTTTCTCGCGGCGCCGCCGCCACATCTTGAAACCTGAACAATGAAAGTCCCCCCTTAGGTAAATCGGGGTTTGCCATTAAAGAATTTCCACCCCTACTTTGCGTTTGAGAGTGTGGATTTTATCATTTGCCTTTTGCTAATTTAGTTGTGTTAATATTCTAATGGAATTTGGATTCTGAAGGTTTCTATTTCCTGAAATAAATTAAATTTTCGACCGCGTCAACTTTTCTCGGATAACCGCCACATAAGGGACGGGAATAAACAGTTTAATTAAATTTTACGATTAGACGAGCTGCGAAACAATTTCATTCTATTTGCAACTTTTCGAGTTAATTATTGGTCCTAATATGTTCTGTCTGAAGTGTTCGTTCGACCTTGTCTGTTTTCCATTCTAAGTGGTTATTTGACAGACATGTTCTCACCACATAATCTTGAAAAAAGTATCAGAAACTATTCTCTGAGATGATATTTCAAATGAAATATGTCCATTCTAAGACACTATTTGACTGAATTCAATATCAGACCAAGACTTAATATATTTTTTACTGAATAAAAAACTTACATAATTAATAATTTGTGCAGATCAGTTTAATTATAACAGATTATTCTACTTAATACCTGAGTTTTTTGTATTTTGTTGAAACACCATTTGGTTTTTTGTAAACTATTAAAAATAATGCTTTTGATTAATTTATTATGAACAGTTAGGTTGATGAATTTTTTTATGTGCTGTCTACAAACCTTCATAATAACTAAAAGCTTTTTTGCAGCTCAGTTTAATTACAACACATTAATCCACTTAATACCCAAATCATTTAAAATTCAGTAGTTTTTTCGTCATAAATTGGTTGGAAAGTCGACTTGCACGTCGCCGACGAATAAATATTATGCACGGCCAGCAGGAAAAATGCAGCTAACGTCTTCCCTTTGTCTTGGCCGTTTCATTTTCGAAATTTTACTGCACCGCCTAATCCGTGCTGACTCGGCATTATCGGCGAATTAGTTTTCGGGGCATAATTTCGGGAAACATTTCCAAATTTAATTCGGCGAGGAAATGCCGTGGCCTTATCGAGTGTAAACAGCGACGGGAATTCGATGGTTGGGACGAAATGAACTGTAAAAACTGCACCGATCCGATTCGACTTGACTTCACAGTTGCCAGTCATCATTTCCCAATTTTAATTTCTCGCAATGGATTTTTACCCATTTGCATTTGGCCGATTATACGGCTAATTTACTGCGATATTTGTATCGCATTGAATCACTGAGCCGAAAAACACAAAAGCTGAAGCTAAACAGCTAATTAATTAAACCGCCGTTCCCGGACGTAAATATTAAAGTGGCATGTAAAGTTTAACGAGTCCGATAAAATACGTTATCGGAATCACTTGGTTGGTAATCATACTAAATTGTTAATATCGCATGTCGTTTTAAAGTCCGGTCTTCCCAGGCAAATCGTTTATGGATGGCCACAAATATTGGGCCGCATAGATAACGATATTCATCCATACATGTAAATTACTGTTTAACCTAATTAAGCGGATATTTCTAAATTAGCGGCGCAGTCTGGCCTCAAAAAACCATAATGTATGCATTAGTTAATTAATTTTGTAATTGCGGCCTGCACCACAACCAACAAATTAATTAAATATTGTTGCAACAAACAAAATCTCTGTGTTTTCTTGTTGTTATTGTTGTTGTTGTTGTTGTTGTTATTGATTGATTTGGTGGAACGCCGTGAATGTCGAGCACTTGAAAAGTAGGTGAATATATAACCGTATCCAGAACGATTTGAACAAAGGAATGATATATGGCAATATTGATTGTACGTTGAAGTGGAAGGACTATTGTAAGGAAAATTCCCCTCGATCATTAATCATTTATTTATATGTATAATTCAAGATTAGCGAAAGTTTGGAGTTTTAATTTATGAGTATTTAAGTTTCCTGAGTATCGTAATTAAGCTCATTGATCGCCATGGGAAAACTTTCTTTGTGGCTTTTTATTGGGAACGTTCAAAGGATCCATAATTTGATATTAATTAAAGCTGCATGCTTTATAAATTCCTCAAATCGAATCTCAATTCTTAAACCTTTTCTTATGTAAAAATATCAGTTTCATTAATTTTTGGTTTTATATTCATAAATTTTCAGTAATATTTCTTCTTTTTTGTTTTTTTTTTTCATATTTTCTAGAAATATTTAACTACATTTTCATGAGATATTACTATTTTTTTATGTAATTTTTTTAGTTTCATCTTTATAAATTTTTAATAACATTAAAGATTTTCTTTAATTTATATTTTTTTACATATTTTCTAGATATATTTTGAAGAAAAATATAGTTTCATGAGATATTACTATTTTTTCTTATATAAAAATATCAGTTTTTTTAATTTTTTGGTTTTATCTTTATAATTTTTCAGTAACATTAAGGTTTTTCTTTATTTTTTGTTTTTTTTTTTTCATATTTTTTATAAATATTTTGAATAAAAATGTAATTTTAAAATTCTCATGAAATATTACTATTTTTTCTTATGTAAAAACTTCAGTTTTTTTTATTTTTTGGATTCACCTTTATAAATTTTCAGTAGAACTAAAGAGTTTCTTCAATTTTTGTTTTTCTCCATATTTTCAAGAAATATTTTGAAGAAAAATGTTAATTTGTTTTAATTTATGAGTACTGAGTTTCCTGAGTATCGTAATTAACCTCATTGATCGCCATAAGAAAACTTTCTTTGTGGCTTTTTATTGGGTTCGTTCAAAGGATCCATAATTTGATATTAATTAAAGCCGCATGCTTTATTAATTCCTCAAATCGAATCAATCAGTTATTTAAATAATTCAGGGTGCACTAAAATATTCATCGGGTTGTTGAAGGATGATCATTAAATTTTTATTAAGCTTTGTGGGCAAATTAATATTCACTTCAGCCATACTTAAACTTGTAAAATTAAATACGCGTCAGTAAAAGAAAAATTAAATAAATATCATCAACTCGCCGGTGGGTCCAAGTTTCTAAAAGTTGGCAAATTAAGCTCCCCATCAATTATTTACAGGAAAACTGTGTTGAGCCCTTTTTTGGTATTAACGTGCATCAACGAAGTTTTGCCTTATGAGATTTCCATTATAAAACGTTGCAATATTAGATGGAAAGCTTTCACCAAACTGATGGAAAACGTTGAATTAAAATACAGTCATTTCTTTTACTAATATCGGTACGTACACACGACGGTGAAAGGCGGACGTAAGTTTTTGCGGGAAAATAACGTTCCTGCGATCCATAGAAATTCGAAAATCGATAAGAACCGCAACAAAAGTACGCGACGATAAAAAGTAGAAAGGCGAGAAATTGCTGGCAATAAAGTGTGAGTAAAAAAGTGGTGGGTTACGATTGAGGTTGGTGAATTTAAAAATTTTCCATCACATAATTATGCGTCCATCCCTGAATTAATACAAATAGGACTGGCCGGTAAATGGACAGATATTATGGGTAGTAATTGACAGCGGTGTCCATTAGGATATTACAGGACACGGTGAGGCTAATTGAAAGCCGATTTCATCGGGTCCTTTGACAGTTTCAACTTTATAGATGGTCAGATATTCCATAATGATGCGAACTGTCTCTTTGTAAATTGTGCCCCAAAATCGCACACACAAACGATCCCCCTATTCAGTCCATTCTGTGTGTGAGTGTGTCCAAAGAAACAAAAGGGGATTACATCAAATTTGAGCGCATCAAAAGCCGTTCGAATTTTTGTTTCAGTAACTAACCGTAAGCACTTTGTTCCAGGAATGATCCCGATGCGGAAGAGGCTCTCCTTGTAAAAACAGCCGGTGAGTGTTTGTGCAGCAAAAAGTGTCCGCTCCTTGAAACAGCAACGTTAAAATTACCCCCCGAGCACGGACATTTTTCACCCAATTAGACCGAGTATAAATGCCGTCTCGTAATGAAAAAAAATTGCCATCGGAATTTAATAAAAATCCCCTCCGGGACTGAATCACCTACGTTGGCGCGAAATTAATAAATCGATATTTCAATCTTTCGCCTTTTTGTTTCTGTCTTTTTGCAGCGCGACGACGATAACGCGAAATAAAATTAAATTAAGCATATCATCTAGAATGTCACAACTTTTAAAGGTCACGGATCTCGTTCCGTCTTGATGGATAACCGAGTCGAACACTTATTTTCTTGAGAGCAATTATCGTGCGCCAAAGAAAAACATTCCGTCTTACCGGGAAAAGCGAGTAATTATATGAATTTATTAAGGAAAAGTGTTTCCGATTTTGCCTTTTGCTTCTCTTCTCAGTTGAAAACAAACTAGGTGTTGCTGAAGTTGCTCTTTTAATTATTTTCAACAAAAATTTAGTTTACAATTTTCATTATTCAATCAAGTTTCTCTTTAATTTATCCTTTTTTCCATATTTTTTTTAGAAATATTTTGAAGATAAATATGGTTTAAGATTTTCAGTAGTTTTTTCTTTTTTTCTTCGTGTAATTTGTTTTTATTTTTATATATATATTTAATACAATTAAAATTTTTCTTTAACTTATTTTTTTATATTATCCTAAAAATATTTTGAAGAAACAAGTTGGTTCAAATATTAGTTTTTTTAATACTTCATATCTATCTTTATTTATAAATTTAACAAAAATTTTTCTTTAATTTTTGTTGCTTTTTTTTTTCAAATTTTTATAAAAGTATTTTGAGAAAAATGTAGCTTCAGATTTTTTTTTAATTTTTTGGTTTTATACTTAAAAATTCTTCGAAGAAAAATGTTGTTTAACAATTTCATTAATTTTATATTTTTTTTCTTATATAAAAATATCAAATTTTTAATTTTTTTACTTTATCTTTATAAATATGTGATAAAATTAATGTTTTTGATTAATTTTTGTTTTATTTTTTCATATTTTGTAGAAATATTTTGAAGAAAAATGTAGTTCAAGATTTTTATGAGATACTACTAGTTTTTCTTACGTAAAAATATCATTTTTTTAATTTTTTACTTAAAAATATTCAGTAAATAAATAGTTTAATATAAAATGTTGAAGAATTTCATGAGATATTACTTTTTTTCTTATGTAAAAATATCAATTTTTTTAATTTTTAATATCTTATCTTTATAAAATTAAAGTTTTTGATTAATTTTGGTTTTATTTTTTGTTTTTTTTTTCATATTTTCTAGAAATATTTTGAAGAAAAATGTAGTTTAAAACTTTTATTAGTTTTTTCTCATATAAAAATATCAGTTTTTTTTTTTTAATTTTTTGGTTTTATTTTTATATTTTACAAAAATATTTTGAAGGAAAATATTGAAGAATTTGAAAGTTTGACATAAAAGTCATAAATTTTTAATTTGAGTCTTTAATTTGCAACAAATTTAATGTGTTATTTTTTGTTTATCCTGATTTTTTTAAAGAAAAGATTAAAAATATTTATTTAATGTATTTTTATCGTTTTTTTCCTTTAATATAAAAGTAAAATTTATTAAAATAATTATTAATAATTATATTTTCTTTAAACCTTTTGAAAAAAAAAATAAAAGTTAATTGTCAGAAATTGTACTAAATGAAGATAAAATAAAAATCAAAATATTAAATTTAAGCCGTCTGGTCCAGACCGGATATTTTTTAATTGGACCGAAAACCCCTGTTTGACATTCACTTTGGCGTGTGTACGTGTGGGCGGCAGTTTGCGCGGCGGCATTTATAAATTGTTAAAGTGAAAATGCAAATAACTCCGGGGAAAAAAGGGGCGCGGGACCGTAAAACAAAAAAAAAAATATAAGTACATCTTAAAACTTTTAATGCCGTTCTTAAGCCAATGGGGCTCGGTTAATGATTTAAATTTTAATACATCATAGTGGGGGCCGGCGTGTACAGGGACGTACGTGCCACGGCTTAGCTCTGTCTCGGGGGACGGACCGGAAATTGTGTGAGTTATTATGCCGGGCGGCCGCCGCACGGTGTTCGCTACCCACCGCCGAAAACGGGGGCTGGGGAGAATTGCCATTGTTACAATGTCAGCTTGTTCTGACACTGTATAGTCGGCGCCAAGATGAAGCCGCCTCCTTCTCCTCCTCCTCCTCCTCCACTTCGTCCGCTTCTTCGCATATACCTGCGAATTCATTTTTTTATTGATCGATAAACTGTTTTTTTTTTTCGTTTCGCCCCGACGTCCGCGGCGCGTGTATTTTATTTATATTTGTTTGAACACACACTATTCCCTGGAAAGCTGTTTGAATCGATTTTGCCGCATAAAAACGGGGGGGTAGATTAGCCCTCCCCGGATTCAAGGCCTCACTTCTACGCTCGCCTGGCGCCGAAAATTTACGTACCGCCGACGCACCAACATTCCTATTTTATTGCAAATAACTGCATTTTTTAAAACAACAACCGGAAATTGGGTTGTTCCGGGGGCACCATTAAATTTAATGAAAATAGATTTCCGTGCGAGCACAAAGACGATATATTATCTCAACATTTTCCGATTTATGGAAAGATGTTTTGTTTCGCTCGTGCTTTCTTTAAATGCGGCCCCATTCGAGGGCACTACACGTCTGAAAGCGTTTTTACATCCATCCGAATGTTCCCCACAAAAACCTCGCCTTGTTTCCTAATTTGAAAGAGTCTGATGACGGAGGGAATTAGGTCGTGGAGGCATGAACGGCTTCAACGACAAGCCATATTTAATAAAGCCGTTTCCCGGTGTAACATACTATCGGGGCACAAATTTAATCAAAACCTGAGCCGGCTTTAATAATGTTACTTTAAGAGATATCACAATTTTTCTTCGCTACAAACAAAGAAACTAACCAACTAAATTAGAAAGAGCGACACGAACGCAAAACTATTTTAATAAAATGCCCTTAATAGTCGCTACATTCGAAATTCGTCGCACGAAAAGAATCGGCACGGGGTAAATTAAAGCGACCGAATCTGCATACGCCATTAAAATGTGTCCCGTGCAACCGCGTTATAGTTTTGCTTAAACCGGATCTCCGTGAACGGTTCCCCGAGGTTCCATTTGGACATGTGTCGAGACTCGTGTCGGCCCTCCAAGGACCCGGGATCTACGATTCTGTGGATCAGCGACTTACATCCTCGCCGTTTTGTTTCGCTGAATACGAATAAAATCCCACCTCGGCTCTCAAATGTGTTAAGGAACAGATATTCTCGTTAAGTTATTTTCCCGGCTTGAGTTGGCTGAATAGAAATTAGGATTTTCAATAACTCTTCAGTCGAACGAGTGGTAAAAACTTGTTCAACAGTTACGGGTAAATTTGGCGACTAGAAAAAGTAAACAGGGCTTGGAACAATGCAAACAAAGTTTAACGATCCGGGGTTATTAACGTCTAAAGGTCTTTTACGAGTTCATTTAATTTATGAAACATTTAAAGCCTGGCCGGCTTCCATCCGGCTGCGGTGGCTTGTCATATCAAAATTATTCAGGGCCCTTTTAATATTGCAGTTTCTAATTTGGTCCTTGACGATGTTTTAATATGAAATTAAAACGAAGGCCGCACAACTCGAGCCAAGATGAAAGAGAGACGTCAAAGAGACCGATTGTCTTTTTCACTTAACAAAATACCACATTCCAATTTGCAGAACAAACATAATAAAGGACTCGGAAAAGTTTGCCGAGCGCATTTTGGAATGGCAGATGGATAAGTAGAGGAACTGGTGGACAAGTTTTGTTTGATTTCGTGGATAAACAACCAACGCAAACAAATTCGACAGAGCCAATGACAGAGAAACTATTCCACAAAAGCAGGAAAGATTGCCAGGTAATGTGTGCTCTTAGTTTTGGGCCCTGCCAAATCGATACTGTTTAGAATTCCACGAGAGAATGGCTCTATCGTCCCATCTTTAATTCAGTCTCCGTTAGACGGCTAGATTACAGGACCGGGCTCCTTCTTATACAATATTACTTGTCAAAACCGTTTTCATTAAGGAAATGGCGACACTCTTATCGTCCCCGGCTCATCCACTTCGATATTCTAATTAAAAATTTATTGTGAACGGATCACTACTTTTTATTTTTACGTTTTAATTCGAATAAAAACATCAATTCTTTTAAATTCCCTCCTTTTATCCTGTAAAAATATCAGTTTTTATTTAGTTTTTTGATTTAATTGTTATAAATATTTTGTAAAATCAAAGTTTTCTTTAATTTTTCATTTTTCTTTTTCATATTTTCTATAAATATTTTAAAGAAAATTGTAGATTCACTTTTAGATTAATTGTTTTTGGTTTTATTTTTATAAATATTTGATAAAATTAAAGATTTCATTAATCTTTCTTTTTCCTATTTCATACTTTCTATAAATATTTTAAAGAAAATTCAATTTTAGATTAGTTTTTACTTTGTACTTAAGTAAAAATATCAATTTTTTATTGTATTTTATATAAGTATTTTTAAGAAAAATATTGTTTAAGGATCACTAATTATTTTAAGTTTTAATCCGAATAATTTGTTTATTAATTCCACATAAATTTAGGTTGCAGCCAAGGGAAAAAGGACAAGAACTTTAATTAAACTCCTTTACGGATGAGAGGGTATCTTTTGTTCTAATTATGATATTTTTATTCAATTAGGCCCCAGTTAAATGTTAATGAGTGTTGGAAAATGTTTTAGACACTTTTAAAGTTTGAAGCATTTTAATTATGTTTGAAAAACTGATTTGGCTAAGTTTATAACGGATACTTTGCTTAATTTTATGGAAACGCTGAGGAGTTTAAGGCTTTTTATTGCCCCGACACGCTCTTCCTGCCCCACTAAATTATTTATTTCGTGCTGTTGTCAATAGCTTCATAAGGAAATATAGAAAGCTTTCCCACAACGTAATAATAAATATAATTTCTTAACGTAGCCATAAACAAACATTTAAAAATTATCTGTGATTAACATTTTAATTACAATGTATCCGCTTAGGACCGTAAATATTTAACTGCCTATTACAATTTTGTTTACGACCCGAATGTCAGTTTCGTTTCCCTTTGTAGCTAATAGACAAACGACGCGAACAACTAAAGCAACACAATTTTGCATGCGTGAGGTCCGACGAAACGTCGACCCGCTTCTATTTCAGTTTTCAGCTCGCACGTTTCCCGTTCGTATTCCCCGTTTGATTTTTCATTAAAAGGCATAGAATTTATCCCGGTACACATAAACCGTACGTCCCCCCAGAAATGTTTATCCCAAAGACATATAATCCTCTGGCAACGATGTCCTTAATATATCTTTATCCCGAAATAAAAAGACAGAGCGAGGCGAAATCTTCGAGAGACCCTTCAGAAATGCCAAAAGCTTTGCACAAACTATTTGTCGGAACATTTCATTGGTTGTAAGCCGGATTCCTAACTCATGTACGGGATATTGACTTTTTGTTAATAAAAAATGCCGCCGCCGCCGCCGCCGCCGCAGCCGCCTCCATCACCACTGTCAAATCATAGCTTTATTGAAAGGGGTTTTTGTTCGGTTCATGTTTAACATTTTACGTTGGGACGGGACGAAACATTTATGTTAGTTACATAATTTGTTCGTAAAAGTCCTGTAATGACACACAACAATAATATTCAGCGTTTTACAACTGTAAATAATTGCTGTGTGTTCTAGATTAAGATTTTGTAATTAACTTTTTAGTGCACAAAACAAATAACATCCTTATAAGGCGAGGTAATTTAACATAGAATTTACCTTCACGAGAAAAGTAAGCCATTATTCAGCCAGTTTAATCTTGAGGTTGATGATTTGTGTTGTGTTATTTGTGTAATTTTTGCCTTACGCATAATAATCAACTAGGAAATTAATTAAGGCGCGTTTTGTGCTGACGCATTTCAGCTTTTACATATTTATATATTAATAAACCGAAAGGCATGTAGGAACACGGAGGAATACATAATGATTTCAGGGGGAACATACAATGCTGTTTTTGTATTCATTTTTATCCGACTCAAGAAATTGTAAATTTACGCGTGTAACGATTGATTTTTTTCAAGGGGGAACGAATTTAAACGTTCCCTTAACTTAATTACTCAGCTAAAAATGGATTTTAAGATAATGGGGCATTAATCATGTTAAGATAATCCTTAGTATTATTTCGGGATGATCCTAAGAATAAGGACGTCAATGGAAAATCAAGAAACACAATAATTATAAACGTTTCATAAGCAGGCTCAGAAATGTGAAAAGGGGAGTGAAAAATGAAGCCATACGAACGTATCCTTTCCAGCATAACATTTTTAGTTGAATAGAAGAAAGTTTGTGTGCGCCGTAAAATACGGAAACTTGTTATGGAACTCCTGGAAAATAAAGCAAACGACTTTTCAGTCGGCACATTTTAAAATTCCGGGAGCACATAAATATTATTAGCGCTCGCGCAACATACTGGAATCAATACGGAAGTCCTTCCGGCTTAAGAGCCATACAGTAGATAATTTTTTTATTTAGGTTAAGGTGCTAATATCCTGAAGCCCGAAACTATTACTAGTGTAAGACGTTGCTGTAGAGAAAAGAAGGAATTCGTTCTTTTGCTTAGTCATCGCTATTAGATTATTTATCAACGGCATACAGACCAACATCCGTAATACATTCCGAGATATCTGGGGCATTGATAAACGTAAATCCTTTAAAAAGCCTTTCCGATAAAAAGAAAAGTAAATGGTATATAGTACATTTAACAAAAGGAAGCATTTTCAATAAAATCTGTTTGATAATAACGATACATTTCCCACTGAGTTGCTTTCTTGTAATGTATGCCTCGCCGATAACAAAGACACGTTATAGATTGTTTGTTTTATGCTCCGAGGACTGGAATTTTTCGAGAGAACCTTTGACGATTGGACGCGCACGGATTTATTTATACATTTAGTTTCGGTCATTTCAACAAAGGACCCTCCATCAAATTCAATTATGCTTAATCTGATCAACAGATTCAAATTTAAGCAGCCATCACAAAAAATCCCATAAAGAATCAAGATGATTCTTTATGGCATCAATTGTGAAATTTGAAACAAAGTCATTACAATGTTTCGGTGCCCTCCGTTAAATTTAATGACATGATATATTTAATGGCCTGTCGTGGAAACGTGGGACATTTTATTACCAAAACTTTCTCACGGAAAGTATTAAAACTGGACCATTATTAGTCCTTTTATCATTAACTAGCAAAAATTTATAAGGTCCTGCAATACATCAGGAACCTTTCACTAACATAAAAACGTTAAGGAAAACTATAACAGTCATATAAGTCTTGGGTTATTGGCGGGGCTGTAATTTTTGCCGGATTTATGGCTAAAGCAACTTTGGGCCATTTTCAAAACCGCTCTAAAATCTTATTGTTGCAATTGATTTATTTTAGAACCGGGGGGGGGGGGCAAATCCAGCTATTTATGGTTTTATTTTAGAGGAATTACAACCTTTAACACATTGTTATAAACTGCTACAAACTGCTGATATTTGTGTCAGGCTTTATTGTCACGATAATTAAACCTGTCACTTATTAATGATATATATCTAACTGTACTAAATAAATCCATTACAAATATCCATGTATGGATAACGTCATTTTTCTTGACAACTTAAAGAGAGTTCCATGAAATGTAATTGGCAATATAAATCAATGCACAACATCAGAATCCAGGTCGGCCCTATTACCTTTAATTTATATTCCGGATACCGTGGAGGAAGATATTGAAGTGGATTTGTTTATCCACGAGCTTTAATACTTTTTCGATACATAATTTAATATCATTTACTATGTCGTATATAAAGTAATTTGGGCGTGGGGGCGTGGACGATCGATAAATGTGTCTTAAAACACAAATAAGTAAAGTTTACGACAATCAACCGTCGTAATCCGACAACGTAATAACGGTTACCGGCTTTGGGAGTCAATCAAATTCGGTTGAAGCCTAAAATATTGTTTTTATGTTGTATCTTGTCCAGTATTAAACCCGTGTCTGGTAAATTTATTCAGAAGCCCCAATTTCGTTTCCATGTAGATTTACTTTATCCTGTTAATTTGATAGTTCCAAATAGAGCCCGGTTAGTTTGTTGAATGTATAATTTAACGGTCTTTTCTCCCTCATTTAAATGGAAAGTCCGGCTACAATGGGAACGCTTGGAATTGCTAAAGACCTTCTCCAATATACTTTTTATTATTGATCTGAGTGTGCACACATGCTGTACCTAAATTTAATAATAAATTATTAATATTTGCAACGTATAGACGTAAACAACTCCATCATTTAAAATCGAAAAACGTCACGGGGATGATGCATTGCGACGGATTAAATTGGAAACGTCGATGAGCCCAAGATTAGTTCCGCACCTCGAGGGAGAGTTCCGGTATAATTCGGCTGTATCCATATTTAAGTCACGTTTAGAGAAAAATAACGATTGATAACACAAAGGCGAATTGGCCTATCTTTATGAAGCCATAAAAAAAGGAAACGACATCTCCAGCAGGAATGAATAAAATATTAGCCGGAACAAGCAGGTCAACGAGTCTAACAGTTAAATTTCCTTTTCGATCGTAAATTTAATACACACGGCGAATATTAACAACCGGGGAGAAAACCTTCTTACAACCAAATCAGGCCCCGGCGTGGTTGATTGATTGGCCGTCGAGTCCTGTTGTTCTTTCCATTATACCTACAGAGGATAATTACTAACTGATATTTCGTGGATTGATGTCTTTAAATCGATTCTTTTGATGTTCAGGAATTCCAGCCTGAGACTGCATTCGATAAAAGTTTAATCTCGTCCCGGGGCCTCATGAAATTACATAATTGCAACGACTGGAGAGGATAAAGGGACACTGCGGACCCGAGGTTATTTTTAGTTTTGGTATTGGAAGGATGTAATATTAAAGAATAGGTCCGTCCTTTATAGGGGATCACCAATTTAAGAACGTTCTTTATTTGTTTGCCGCACGGGGAAACCAAGAGCATTTCTTCCCCGGGATTGGATTCTTTATGCTTAATGCACTCTGTTTTCTTTTGTTATCGTTACCTGGACGTTTCTATTTGAATTTTATATTATGAATAAATAAGGCACTCGTACGTTTGTTGAATCTGATATCTTACTTTTTGTTTTTTTTTTTTCTTTGCTCTACTTCGATATTGATGGAGGCTTCTGTAGTGCAACTTTATTTTTAGTTTTTGCCCCTTTGTTCTAAGGATTGAAAAGCACATCTTAAATAATTAGATAAAAATCCTTCGAAGCTTCGTTTAATAATGACGCTTGCACGCTTCGTTCTTTGTATGTTTTACCTTCTGGAACAATTTAATAATACCTCCAATAAGAAATTCCAATCTTTCGAAATATTCCATGTAGATTCGACGAGGGACTAATGATATTTCTGTTGTCATTAGACGGAGAAAAACCCTAAGAATTTATAATTGCGTATCGAAATCTAAAAAAATGTGTTATTACAGCAGCACTTTGGTTGACATAAAAACTATAACCCCAAGCACGGTGTATTATTAACATAATTAAGATAATGACAAAACTTAATAATGGGTTAATCTGAGGAGCCCCCCAATAATTAGTCAGGAATTGTTTTATTTCTTCACAGATAAAAATCTTCATAACAGTACTTAATACGTATAGTTAAGGTTTTTTGTCGTTCATTAGTTGATCCTAAGACGGCAATAAAATAATTATATCAAGTCCAGATTGACAAATCAATCCTGATGGTTATCTACGTTAGTTATGTTAATTGATTTGATGGTAAACGTCCACCAGGAAGTGGTCCCTTCTAAAAAATAGTCAGACATTTCCGGCGTGGGCAATTACTATACACAGGGAACATCCGATGGAATACCGCAAAAACATTTTCGATTAAACATAATTGGTGCATTTTCCTAGTTTATTTTTCATTATGAACGTGCACGTGTCCCCGAGGCGCGAATTTTTTCCGCCACCATAAATATTCGTCGTCCAAACTGAATATTTTTATTGTGGCAATTAGACTCCCAGGTGCATTCGGAAACCAATTCGGTTTTTATTAATTGAAAGCCGCCATTTTTCATTAGCGTGCGGGCTTCCGGTCGGGACGTCCGAAAAAAGGGACACAGCAGTGGCGGTCGTTGGGCTGTTGGACGTGGTGGTCGGGCCCGGAGACGGCGAGGAAACTAAGGATTGTCGGCGCAAAACCGCTGGAATCTTTAATTACTGGGGGAAATTCCGGAAAGCATCGAATAATACTATATAGACGGCGCTGATTAATTAATCAGATGTACAATTGAATTCCGCCCAGTCTATTTAACAAACACCCAGAACATTCCGGCGGCGTCTAATCGAGATCTGTCCTCGGACGCGATGAAATATGTTCGGCGTTCAGGTGAAACGCCGCCGATATAATGGAAGTCGTTTATTAGGAATTGTTTACCGGATCGGATGCAAAATGCTTTTGTGATTTCCGGTGGCGTTTTATGAATGGCTGTCGGAGAGGACCGCAGCGGTGTCACGTCCATTCCCAGCACCAACTATTGCACCGCAACGTCTGGAGGAGCCCCAACAACTAAGACCATTAAAGCCTGTACAAAAAATGTTTTACTTACATTATACTGTTTACAATCTACTTAATGTTAAGGTTTGGTCCATTCAACACCTTAATTTTGTTTATTTTAAAGAGATTTCGGAATTTTTTTGACAATTATTTCAAAAAATTTGACCAAATTTAAAAAATATTTGTTGAGGATGTGTTTAAAATTTGATGTATTAATAATTTAAAGACACAAATGGACATTTTCTAATCTAGGTTGAAGAAGTACCAGATTTTGGAGAAATACTATATTCTTCAAAGCAAATTTTACACCTTTTCCACATATTAACTAACATGAATTAAATTATCCCATCCCTTTTCTTGACATAATATGGGACTATTACAGGAAATTATTGATCAAATGAAATGTTTCATGCATAAAGATATGACAGAACCATTTGTCCACCATAATTCATCAGTTACATCGATTTTTATACATGATAATAATTTATAGTACTCAAAATTGCTTAAAGGATAATTATGTTGAGGTTCCCGAATGATCAGATCAAAATCCGGAGCTAAATCCAATTGAAAACTTGTGAAATGACAAGAAAACCCGATTAAAACATCAAAAAATATCAAATTTAGATGAATTGTGGTATTTACAACAAAATATGAACATTTTTTAAGTTAATAATTAATAATATACTGTATATTCTTTAAATTTATTTTGTTTAAGACTGAATTTAAGCAGTGTTTAAGTAGAAAATAAATAATTATATAAATAATTTTGTATTTTTACTCTTTTTTAACCAACAATTAGAACCACAAGAAATGTTTTAATAATGACATTATTAACGTAAGTTAAAAACTATCCAAAAAACTTTATTTATTAAACAAATGATAGTGACTATTTTTGATTCTTTCCCTAAAAATTGTCCAGAAAAAGTTAAAGGAAGTCGTTGAAACTAAAATAACTGTCATCTTTTATTATTGACACTTATTGTCAGTTGACAGAGGCATAAACATCACGACAAGAACAATTATGAATAATAATCACCAACCAACTAGTAAGAGAGATTTCCTTCTTACCAGTTTGTCTTGAAGGTGGGACTTAACGCGGAAGACCGGAATATCTGAGCAAACAAGAAATAAAGTGTTTCTTATTTGTGGCATAGACTGCAGTTAGTTTGATTGGTGTCAGCACCAAACAAACAACGAAATCAAAAGCTTTTATCGCCTCGGTGTGAAACGTTTAATATTTACATTCGACTCCGACTACGCCGTCGCACTTTCTTATTTATACAGCGTATCGCTATACATAATGCCACGCATAAAAAATACACACGCCGAAATTGAATATAATTTAGTCCGGGAGAGTGATTGCGAAATGGAAAAGGAAAATATCGAACGCGGATCCCCGACGGCGGCGATATCGACGCAATAAATGCGAAAATCTGAAGGATTCCGTCCGTGGAAATGTACGCTGAGAGTTGTTAAATATTATATACACACGGGGTATTATGGTAATGTCTTGCTCGCAGGACGAAAAGACTTTGGGAAAGAATAATTCGTCGGAAATATTGCGAATGCGCCTCCCCTCGTCCTGATTATACATTTAAAAGGGTCATTGATAATCAATTCAATGTGTCCTTTCTCAAAAAACATTCCCTTTTTATATTTATACTTGTCGTGAATAAAATGCTAAAGAAATGTTTTCTTAAGGCCGCCCCGACGAGTGAGTGGGTTTATTAAATTATATTAACAAACAGATGTCTTGTTTGAGCGTTTGTCACACGCTCAAAACCGATTTTGTTCAAACGACGTTGAATAGATTGCCTTTTTCTCTATTTGTTTTTGTTTCTTTTTGCTGGATGCTGGAATCGGCCCAGAGGGTGACCCACTTTCCTGCTGTATAATAACTGGTAATTTTGTTTCAGATCTCTCTCATCATGGTTATGGTGATCCACCATTATTAATTCTTCCCTTTGGACTATTATAGGTAAGCGCACAAAAACCGTCAAATAAATGTCACTCTTTCATTATGGCTCTGTATTTTTGTAATTATCCCCTAAAAACAACAACGGGCTTCAAATCCTATTTAATTTATCTTTCAATCAAAATATTTGTGTACTACAATTGCGTTGTTATTGGACACAATGTATTTTCATGTGTGATTGTGTGCTTGGCAAAACATCCAAACTGATACCGACAGTGATATGTTTATCTATCAAATTAGGTACGGCGATAATTATTATTCTAAAACATCACCGGTTAAATTGTTGTCGTCCACCGAACGATTGATTCGTTTTATCGTTTTGATGAAGACCCCGAATTAAACATTAATGCGTGAAAACACATCGATGATCCTCCGCAAAGATAGAAGAGGCGAAACGTGAACAAAACGGCGGCACCCGATTTACGCCCCCAAGCCTCATAATTCAGCGACTCGAACTAAATGACATGTCGCTACTTGAACTCCCGTCGAGTTTATTAAAACATATATACGATGTCATCCTGTACGAGAACAATGATGGGCCGCTTTTTTTTATTATTTGCATCGGGCTTTGTGCACGCCGTAACAAAAGCTGCTTCATCTGCTTTAATAAATAGGATCCATCTGATGTAGCCGGGCGAAAGGAAATGAAAATGATCTCGTCGATTTCCACGTACCGACAACAACATCAAATACAGGTTGTGTATTAATATTTTGATGGCGTCTTTGTTGGGGCTGTTTGTGATTTTATGGTACGCTTGCCCGGACCTATTGATGGAGTACCGGTCAGAAAAAGTTGTAATTTATTCAGGTACCGGCGATAATAAACTAGTTTTTAATTAAAACTCGAGCAACGAGTAATAATCTCCTGCAGGACTAATTAACATCCAAAGCCGACGATTATTTTTGCGGTGTTTTATTGCGCACAGCTCTAATACATCAACGAGTCGTAAATGTTGAGGATTTAATTACCAAATTGGCTGCATTGTATAATTGTTTTGTATAATTTCTTGTCGCATCTGTCACCAGTCTCGCGGGTCGTTTTTAATTCAATTCAATGGCACAAACCATGTTTCATGACTGCAAGATCAATGGCCAAAATGAAACAAGCGACAGTTCAATTAAAATCACGTCACAGTGACACCTTAAGACACACATTTATTGGATAATCCTCAAACCAAAAAAAAAAAAACATATCTGAGGCGTAATTAAAATCGTTACGTTATCGGTCGATCTGAACACAGAAAACGTCCTGCAGAGGCGCACATTGTTATCAGAAACAATACGATTGCTGAAAGTTAATGGGGGTCTTTCTTTTTTGGCCGATAAAATAAAACAATCGAGATGGCATCGCGAAAGCTCGTCTTCCATCCTTGACAGCTTTTGTTTGCTTCAAACGCAGATGTTTCCGATCACATTTTTTTTATTTTAATCTCCATTTTTTGGCCGTTTAAATGTTTAAAGGACGCCCGACTAATAGAAATGAATGTAAAAATACCTTTTAACCGTTTAAAAGCCCATAATGGAATACTTAAGGCGTCGAATGGAAGAAATGTGACGAATGGAGGAAGAGTTTTTATAGTATTACTTTATGGACATTCTTACCTACTGGTATTCAAAGTCAATTCCAGTGATCCAGCCATAAAACCTCATTAATTATACATGAACACCGTAAAACAATCGCCGAGTGGCGTCGTAAAAGCGCACATTTGTCCAGTTATGGCCCATATTTTAATACAGCATTTAAAAGTTAAACGGTAAACATTCGGGTGATAGTAAAAAAACCACTTTTATGCCTGACAAAGCGAGTGGGTTCAACAACCCGCCCTTAGACAGGACAATATTTAGAGAACGTGACACCTAGTGAGCCGGTGTTTATTAAAGAGCAACAAAAGGTCTGGAAATGTGACGAATCGAGGGTGGCGGCGTTAACACCCTTAATTAGGCGAGGCGTAGCAGTGGACTGCGGGACTCCGGGCGTGATCTATGCCCCCGTACTTGTTGCAGCAACATGACACAGACTTATTACTTTTCACAACCGGCCACTTATAAATCTTAACGAGCTCTAAAACGGGGTCCTCACCCCCTTATTCGGAACATTCTTGTTTAATTACAACACTGGAATTTTTCCGCTCTTGTTCGAGTATCGATTAAAACGAATTACTACTCCTTTTTTAGTTTTGCAGGAAGCTACGAACCACTAAAATTCTATATTTAATACTTAACATTGTGCAACTTGAAGCCCCGATAAACACAAGAGCCGTTCAAGTTGGTAACAGTTCATTTTTCCATTTTATAAGGACGTAACTTTTTGATGTTTTAATTATTTTGAAGAGTTCAGTAATGAATCTTTTACGGCAAAGCTATCACAAAGTTGTGTTTTATGTCTTTAAGTGTCCCGTTATTTTAGCAAGCACGATAATCCTGTTATCGACAGCCTTCTTAATGATTCAATTATCAGCTTTAGGAGCTTTAAAAATAGCTAAAACAGCAACGGATATTATTATGTCGAGCTCCGACAAACAAACCTTAAAAGCTTACACATGTCGGTGATTGTACACAGTAAAATATCTTTTGTACGCCTCATTTTAATGGGATAATAATGGTGAAGAAGTTTAAGCAATCAAATTCAATTCCAATGTAATAATGTGACTTTTGCATGTCCCTTTGACTTCACATGCAGGAAGAATTCGTCGGCCTGAGGCGGATCGTGCTAAAAACCTAACTATGAAAGCATTTTTTAAACGGAATCAAATCGTGACTTAACAACACAGTCTAATTAATACCTTTATTATGTTTTTTAGCCTGATGTACACGAGGGCAAAGTAATTAATTGGTTTTGACACATGATTATTTCGTTCCAGACAAATCCAAACAAGCCAACAACAGTATGACCTCCTCGTACAAATTCCTGCTCCTACTCTTGCGGATAGGAGTCGCAGTGCTGGCCGCCTCGGACACGTACCGTGAGCAGAAGTTCGCCATGGAGCCGCAGGATCAGACCGCCGTGGTGGGCTCCAGGGTGACGTTGCCCTGTCGGGTCATCGGCAAAAGTGGCATCCTGCAATGGACGAAGGACGACTTCGGTCTGGGTACCCACAGGAATCTCAGCGGGTTTGAGCGGTACTCCATGGTGGGAAGCGACGAAGAAGGTGAGTAATTAATGGCCAAATGATTAATAAGTGATTGTTCGATGGAGAAATATTTAATTCTATTTATAACAGTTTTCGTGCTCGTTATCGTTTAATTACATTTAGTGCTTTCCACGATAGCACTTTATTAGAAGGGCTTTCTTATAAATCTATTAATTCTTTATGTAATCTATCCTCCACATATTTCCGACATGGAATCTTAAAAATTAATGGGCAAGATTGTTTCAAAATGCGACACACGTATCTACTAATGTAATGGACGACGTAAATAAATAAACAGCCTTGCTCCTGTGATCGATAACCTAATAAAATATTTGAAAGGGTAGGAAACAAAAGGTTCTTAGTGACAAAATAATGAGTCCATTCATTTTCTTCTTATCCTTCCCCCGAGTTTTTCAGCCACTGTTTTGAAATTCCAACTAATTTTCTATAAATTCTTCGGCTCCCAAGTCCATAAATCTTTCTTGGAACAATTCAAAGTGGCTACTATCGTTTAAAATGATTTATCCGATAAATCAGCCCAAGTAATGTCAAACAATGGGCCATAACTCATGACAAGTAAAGCACAATCACTTCTGGTTTCAGTTTTTGAAGATGCACTTGTCTGACTTATAAATTGACTCGTAAATAACCGGATGAGTTACAAAGGGGCACGTGTGCACACAAGACTCTTTGAATAAGTTGCATTGTTTGGTCATGTTCTGTTACTCAATCAACCAAGAGAACACCCAATTTGCATAATAGATGTGGTCAATGTACATCAGTGAACAGGGACATCATCATGATGCGATTGAAGACAAAATTTCGGTTGTTTATTTCGCTGGTAAACAACCAAACAAGCCATCAATAGAAGGCAGAGCACAAGTGCCAAAAATAAAAATTAAATTCCCCAATTCAAATCTCGCGTAGCATTTCCCCATCTGCTTTGAACGCCGAACAAAACTTTATTGCATCCATTCAATTTCTTCGCGTCTATATTTTCGCACACGTCTCGAATTCCTCGCAGACACTCGACGTATATAGGGTGCTTATAAGCTATTTGCACTCGAGAAATGAATCATACTTTCCGGCACGATACCGTTTTAGTCACAATGCCAACAGAGATGGCACAAGATTCCTCCTCGTGTGCGTCGCCCGGATCCTCGACCTTTCAGCCTTTGTTTCTCGTGTGTGTGTGTGTGTGTGTGTGTTTGTTTGTGGGGCTCCCCTTTGAAATGTCACCCCTATGCGCTCGGATTAATTGCCTTTGACGCGGATTCCTAAGACACACGCTACACCACCTGTGCTTCCTTTTTTGTGGGCCGAAGGCCTAATTGTAATTATTTTTTAATTATTAATTAATATAATGTACGTTTTATTGGCCATAATTTTCTAACTTCACAACGACATAAAACTAGGGAATTTTTTGTCATTTACTTAAGAGGGTTGTAATGAATGTTTATTAAATTTTGTTGATTTTTGCTTCGGTAATGGTGCCGGAGTGGAGAGCATCAGTTACTTTTGTGGCAAACATTTAAAACCAATTTGCATTAATTTTTCATTTAATGTCTCCATTTTCCCAGTAATTTATAACCATTAGGGCCTTTAACCTATTTTCAATTGACATTGTGAACCAGTCAAGCTTCTGCATGGCATGCAAAATAGTTTTGTTCAAATCAATACTGTACCAAGTCTATTTAGTTGGAAACAAAATAGAAAAAGGCGACGAAACACGATTTATATGCACTTTACATTCTGTCGGAGAACAAAACATAAATTCGTCCGTCCTGTCTGACTGTCTGGATATTTTTATTTTAATTAGGGCATTAACAACAAGTTTTTTTGGATTAATAAAGGTGGCATTAGCGCCATCAGGATATGCAAATAGTTTGGGGAAAAACTGCAGCTGAGATAAAATAATAGTTATCTTCTTAATGCTTCTAGTTTCAAGTCCAATTTACTTTATTATCAAATCCAATCAAGTATATAAGAAGGGGATTACACCGTTTCAACGAGGGTTTAATATACATATATTACAGCCTCAACTGTTCGTATAAGGATATTCTCACTCAGAGAATCCAGTTCTAAGAAAATATCCTTACTTGTGTCACATATTTACATATTAAAATTATTAATCTGGGAACGGAATGCTGTAATTGAAGGGAAGCGACAAAAAGTGCCTCACAGATAAGGATAAATCAAGTCAGTGACTTTATGAATTAAAAAACTGATAATGATTTCATTACATTCTGTGCACGAAGCGACGACAATGGATTAAGCTAATCTAGAAATGATTTGAAAAAACTACATATTAGTCGCATGTAATTCTTTGTTCCAAACAACGTAATAAACTTAATGGATAATGGGCGTTTACGGTAAATGTGTCGAGTTGCATCGGAATGTAAACATTTCATATCTGGTCCGTGCCGGTAAAGTGATACATTAGATAATTGTTTTTCCACTACGCCCTTTTAAGCATTTTTGATTAATGTCACGATAAGTTTTACGGCTGTAAATGCACTTACTTTCGCCCCGCCATACTGATTTGTCATCGCCATTATCTGATCACGGTATTTTTAGGAGAAACAATTACGAAAGCAGCTTTTTAAAAAAAAGGGAAGCAAACGTGGAAACGTCGCCGCGGGCAAATTGCGTCGTCGCATATTCATATCCTGTCGATGCGATGCATCCAGACGTGTATTTTTAGTCCGGGAGCTTTAGCCCGGAGTCCTCGATGAGTCCCCGGCCTTGTGTACGTCTGTTCAGCTTTTGCACTTAGCGTAAGCTACTTTCCCGGCGATCGCAAGGAAAAACCGGGCTGCAAAAATGGCGAAGTCGCTGCGATTTATGTTGTTTAGTCGTCGGTACGGCCGGGGATTATTGTCAAATCCGCGATTACATAAAAATAATAATTTTCTACGTCCAAGTCTACGGAAGATAATGCGGTACGTATCGTATTACTAAATCATTAGGATTAACCGGCGACTGTGGAGTTTAATCTTATTATTTGATTGATTGTGTTTGTGCACCAGTAAATTATTAACGAGTGATTTACCTTAATTCTGCGGGGCTTAAATCCGTACATGTCACGTACAGGAGCTTAATGTAGCTCGCAAATAGCTCACAGGTAATGTTGTAACAGAGGAAACCGTGGACAGAGGGGAAAATCGTGTGACCGTTTTCATTAGCATGCCCCGATACAGTTCGTGGAATTTTCGTAACGGAGCTGTCGATGATTATGTATTTTAGCAATTATACCGAAACTGTACTAATTAGTGTTGCACGAGGCTGTAGCAAAGTTGGCCGGTGCCAATATTTACGTTTGGAATTATGAACACGTGTCGAACTCCCTTCAAAATCACAAAATACGTTTTCTCAAGTTTGTTGCCCTGATTACCCGTCTACTCTGTGCAAACATCGCAGTCCGGAGGCTGTATCAACGTGTTTTGATTACGGCAAACAAGACTCGCTAAGCTCAAAATACTCGACCTTTAATGTTCCAACGTTTGTGCCCCACAATCACGCACGGGGCGACTTCTAAAAGTTTCCACTTTATCGCCAGAAATGAAATAAACAATGAAAACGCGGAGTATATCAATAAAAAGGCGGCCGAGTGATTGGCACACCTACAACACGTAACGAGTACATAAAAGCGGAAGTTTTATTACGGTCCTGGCGAAAACGTTTTGTTCTATTGGGAATTCTAAAGGTTAATGCTTGCCTACGTTTTAAGGAAGAGGGAATTTCGAATGAATCGCCGAAGAGACACCGATATTAACTCTTCCCCCTTTCTTTCATCCTTTACGGCGTCTATTTTTACTACTTATTACTATCACGGTCAGCTTATAACTGTTTCGGTCCTGCTGCTCAGATACAACACATAAATACCGGATTACTTGAGCCACTTGGCAAAAAATTGAACGCCGTACTAATTTTATGTGCTTATAAAAGCCGGAAGCTCGGTATTAAAAGGCGATAAGGAAACGTTTACGATGGCTTTTAAATTTTTACTAACAATAACGGACTCGATGAGTATATTTCCCCTCTTTACTTAACTTAAACAAATACACACTTACTTCTTGAGCCAATTAACTAGACCATCGTTTTATTTACTGATTTTAAAATTTACCGGAAAATAAGGCGTCTAAAGTGTCTTAAAAGTGAACGGTTCAAGTGTGCTTAAGGGATCCGCCGCTAGTTTTACAAAATCAAATTTGTCAACTTTATATCACACGGCGCCGAGTAAGAATCTCTTCGACAAATACAACTTTAAAGGCGATGGATTAAATTCCTTTTTTTGCCCGTTTTGTGAGTATTTCCATGCAGAAATTCGGCTAATTTCAAGTCGAAACTTAATCCCTTAAGCACGTCTCGGAGTTTTTTAATGTCGTGAACAAATATGTTAGTTCATACATACACATCAAAATGGGGTTTGGTTTTAGTGTGTGCACCACAGTCGGATAATTTAATTTGGTTGCCGCTGATTAATCGATCAGAATCAACCGAAATATACTTGCCTAAAAGAGAGAGCGACTTTTCGGGAGAGCGGTTTCGCACTCATTTGCATTTTAACGTTCTCCACCTGCCCGTTCACGATCATCCGTTTTAAGTGAGCTTTAATTTATCCCGCCGAGCTTAGGAGATAAAACTCTACGGCGATGAGGGCTCGGTCAAACTTCGCACTACTTTTTAAATAGGTTCCTGCCTCACAAGTGAAAAACAGTTAATTATCTTATAGACCACAATCATCATCAATTATTTGACGACACAGCAATAATATAATGTCGTTAGAAGTGACGATATCAGTGAACGACATTAAATAAGTGGAGATCAGTAAAAAGATAACTGGCGATGTTATCTGTCATTAAAACTCGTCTGACTTCAAATGAGTAATGCTGAGTCTATTCATTTTTAAAACTATATAATGTATAAAGAATTGTTAACAATGAAAGAGATAATGTATAAAATCACAGTAACTGACGACACAAATAAAGAACTTTCATGTAAACCCTCCTTTATATAGTTTTAAATATGTCTGAACTCATCATAAATAATTTGACGACACAGCAACTTCTTCGACAGAAATGTTAAAAGTGACAATCAATTAATAATTGCTTATTTTATCGTAATTTGACGACGATGATTTTTGGTGAAAGACGATGTCGTCATTATTACCAGAAAAAAGTGATTTTGATAAGAACTTTTTGAAAATAAATGTGGGTTTTAAAGCGGCGTAATTATTTATTTCGCATTGATATAGTAGCCGATTTCGTGTTACCATAAATCGCTTTCCTCGATTTGCCATCAATCAGTGCCCAGACACATACAGGCTATTGATGTGAGCCGAAATTAATTTTATATGTACGCGCTAGTTTCGGACTTTCCAGTTACCTATTTTATTTATAACGGCCCACATAAAATATGTATCTGGCTTTTATACGGTACCAATCATCAGCTCTGTTTCACCGCCATCGCTTCGTTGCAGTGAAATATTGATACGGGACGCCCGGGTTAATTTGAACAAAGTGAAAATGGTGTCATAAATGTTCCATGAACTGTTTTTTTCCCGAATCGATCCCAAAAAAAGCGGTGCATAGCCCGGAATTAATTAGAACATTAGATTGTTTCCGTGCGTCTGGAATCCTCGGATTGACCATTCGCAGGAAGCAATATGTAGCCTTATAGCCGTCGCCCGGGGAGATATTACTTGAGTGTCCGGATCATACGGCGCACCGGAGCGGGCTGTAACATAACCTATGACATAACAACCGTTCACTGTACACTTGGGGACCCTGCCTCACTAAGATAACAGCCACTGCGGAACGTCTACGGCAATTATGTCGTAAAAAATAATAATATTATCGGCTCGCTGCGACGGAGGTCCGGACTGTTTTCTCTCGATTCCGGGGGGCGAATTTACGGCCGGACGTGATGGGCCCCCCTTTTCGTCCGCATCAAATGTAAGTTATGATGGTTTGATCGTGTTATCTGACTGCCAGACGATACTGCGACGAGGCTGTGATGTCTTAATAAGCCGTCGTTAAATTTTCATTGCCACGGAACTAGTCATTATTCGTTCAAGTACTCTCGTTCCTCTTATTTATTGGGCCATGTAGCTCCATCAGTGACACATTGTATACTTTTTGCATCTCATCTCCACTGTTTACAGTTTAATAACTTCAGCAACACAATTCACCTCGAAAAAGTTCAGATTTAATGGGCTTTCGTGGATTGTACGGCAGGGAAATAATCAGCGCAGTTGTATTGTGTACAAAATTAAAGTATGATTAATAGTCTCCTTCCCCCAATCGATACGGGCCAATTAGAATACGAAAAAACCTTCTTTTGTTAACCTTGAGGATTGCTCACCTCAAATGGGTCAGCTCGTATGTTTAGCTAAAAATATTTGACTGTGGCTTGTGACTTATCGATCGCAGATTTTAAGAAGAATTTAATCTCCATTGTCGAAAGTAATGTTAAATTATTTAGGACAAAGCGCCCTCATTATTATCCAATCCTATCATAATCGTTGTGATCCCTTTGTTCCTAGATTTAATTTAGCATGAATTTAATTACGTCGCGACTTTGGAAAATATCCCCGTCTGCCGAAAATAAATTATTCAATGCTCAAACACAATTTGATACTTTCGCACGAAACGACGCTCGGCGGCATTTTTCCGGCGTGAACGAACAAACGTATTGACTGTTGTGGCCCACTCCTTTTGACATTCGATGCCGTAACTCCAGACCTTAATCTCCAGAGCGGGCGTTAATCCATATTTGCAGCCCTTTCACAATTTTAACTTAAATTGTTTCTATTATCTTTTTAAATCCCCCAAACACCGAAACAAGTACTCCGACTTACTTTATAATTAAAACCGGGACAAGCGGCGACATCTTTTTTAATTAAACAATAAATTTCTGACCCGTCTATGAATAATAACGAAACGCACAAAGGGAAAATTAAAAACAAGATTTAAACCCTGTTTTTGTTTTTTTGTTTCAGGCGATTATTCGCTGGACATTTACCCGGTGATGTTGGACGACGACGCCCGGTATCAGTGTCAGGTTTCACCCGGTCCGGCGGGACAGCCGGGCATCAGGAGCAATTTCGCCACCCTCACCGTCTTGGTGCCCCCGGACCCGCCCAAAATCGTCCAGGGCGACTACTTGGTCACCACCGAGGACAGGGAAATTGAGCTAGAGTGCATCAGCTACGGGGGCAAGCCTGAGTCGGAGATCACCTGGATAGACGGTCTAGGTAAGCTGCCACAACATTGTACAACGCCAAAGAACGAATGAAAGGAGACGTAGCATCTCCCATTACAGAACTCCCGTTTACACAGAGCATTCACGTGGAACGTTTACTTTGATATTTTTTACAATACGCATTTTTTGCCTTTCATCTTGGATTCCTAAAGGCACTTGCGACGAGTACGTAATTATTCCTAAAATAGAGTGTCCAGTCAAGTGTACGACAAATAAGCCGTGTCATCCGACACAGAACATCCGGTTTATTCAGTTTCCGACTAACAACATCTGGACCAACGTTTATCTCGACGAATTACACGCTTTTTACCGACCAATGTTAATTGTTTCCTTTGTACAAATCACTGATTCTACTAAGAACAAAAAATTAATGTGGACTCAAATAAATTTCGTACACAAAGTGTGTCACTCACACCCTGAGTATCGATTTCTCTTGTTAACTGAGATTGTTTGATTGTTGTTGCAGGAAACGTGTTGACTGAAGGCATCGAGACCATCAAGGACAAACTCTCGGATAACAGAAGATACACAGCCAAGTCCATTTTGAAACTGACCCCCCGAAAATTACACCACAACACGACGTTCACTTGCCAAGCTCAGAATCGAGCTGAGAGGACTCATCGTACTGCCAAACTGAGATTAGAGGTAAATAATTTAGGAGAAAAAGGGCACATCATTTAATGAGTAACGTGCGGACCCTAACGTGACATGTTGACATTAAAACGCTTCCGTTCATTAGCAGAAGAGAAAATAGGCGAGGCAAACTTATTGCACACGGTGGCCTGGCCGTTGGACGGGATGACGTTGTTTGTAATATGTGTGCAGTAATGTTTGTCCTTTGCTTTGGAACGGAACGACGCAGCCCCCAATAACACTAACCGTAAACCATACCTACAACTTTAATTTCGTCCATGGAATTGCGGGAAAAACGGGAATTTGCCAGTTTATAACAAAGCGCATTGTATTGAATGTGTGTTTTTGAAGTTTCCACTTTTATTGATTCGGTTTTTCGGATGTTCGAGATAAATGCGACCCATTCGTTTTAGTTGTGTCGCTTGCATTGAGGACGCTTGCTTTTACAAGGAACGTTAACACCGAGTACGATCTATATATTCCAAATAATCGCAAGGAAAAAATAATTACACTACATTTTTAATTTAATTTATTTGTCTGTGTTCATTTATTATGTGCTACAATTTTTCGTGAGTTGTCATTTATTATCTGGCGTTAATAATTAATGACTACATATCAAACAAATGCATATTAATTACTCTCCGGTGAGTTTTACAAAGACAAATTACGTTTTCAACCACACACGCCACTGCCCATAAAACAACTTCACCACATTTCCTAATTAACACCAATGTACTCGAGTACTGCTAATACATTAATTTAATTTAATTTTTCAGGTGAAGTACGCACCGAAAGTGACGGTGACAATCCTCTCCGGCGTAGGAAGCAACGGACGCATCCCTGAAGGTGCTGATGTCCGTTTGGGCTGTCAGGCGGACGCCAATCCTTCCGACGTCACCTATAGATGGTTCCTCAACGACGAGCCACTGATAGGCGACTACACCACCCAACTCATCCTGCACAACGTCACCAGGAAGCACCACGACGCCATCGTCAAGTGCGAAGTCCACAACGCCGTCGGCAAGAGCGAGGAGAGCGAAACTCTGGACATAAGCTGTAAGTTTCACAGTTCATAACCTTGTTACAAAGGTTAAAGTAATTGCTTTGCTTACAGATGGACCACAGTTTAGGTCTAAACCTAAATCCATCCAGGCTGACCTGGGATCGAGCGTGACTTTGACCTGCGACGTGGACGGCAACCCCTACCCGGACATTTCCTGGTACCACGAAGATAAAAAGAAACTCGTCAGCACGAGCCCCAACCTAACGTTGAGGGTCGACCACGACTCAGCCGGGCGGTACTACTGCAAGGCGCACGTACCGGGATTCCCCGAAATCGGGGCCGAAGCCGCCATATACCTAAAAGGACCTCCTTCGATAGTAAGCCACCGCACCCAGTTCGGCATCGAAGGCGACAACGTGCGGGTCGAGTGCACCGCCTTCTCGATCCCCGCCCCCGAACGGGTGATCTGGACGTTCAACGGCAGAGAGGTCGACATCCACGACCAGGACTACTCGATCATGGAGGATCCGCTACCTGAAGGCATCAAGTCGACGCTAATCATCCGGGAATCCCAGGAGAGACACTTCGGCATGTACAACTGCAGTGTGACCAATCCCTACGGAAGCGACGTGGTGGAGATCAATCTCATGCCTCAGAGTAAGTCGTAATTAATTCTATGAATTGTTTATCGAGCGCACCTGATGTCATGGTAATTACTTTTGTTAATAATTTAAGGCGAAAAGTGACAAATCAGTTATTTCAGCTTTGCTTCTTTGAGCTGACTGAAATATTAACTCTTTTGTCATTACCAATCGAAAATTACCTTAAATTAGTAAATTACAAAATTGGTAGTTATTGATTTCTAAAATGAGTTTGTCACAATGTATTGTAGTTCGAATTTCTGGATTTGTGACACATCGGGGATCTGAGATTATCATACATAAAAGTATGTAACTAAATAAGAACAAAGTAACTGGAACTGTGATTGGATTTATTTTCTAACAGAAGCTCATTTTTTGTTTTCAGAGAGTTTTCCCATGTTGATTATTGTAATTGGGGTAATTGGTGCTATTATCATCCTCATCATTGTCATAATGATCATTTTCCTGTGTCAAAGACAAAGTAACAAGAAGGCACCGCCACCAGAAAGTAAGTACAATACGAAACGAAAATTTAAAACAATAATTCATATAGTAAGCTGATTAATTAAACATTGTATTTTGTTTTTTCAGCGGATGCCAACACAATTGAGAAGCAATGCAAGGAATCAGACCGCAGCTCAAATATTTCAGACTTGAAACTGGACCTGCGAACGGGTTCCTCCAACAGCAACGTACACTGTGACATGGACTACATTCCAGGGGCTGAATCCGAAACCGGAAGCGAGTCCGTGATCACCAGAATCGGAGTACCACTTGCCGGTCCTGTTAATCTAGGTGGCCAAGATGTGTATAGGTACTCCGCCGATTATACCGAACCCAGCTTTCCACCAAAGGTAAGTTGTGTGGTTTTGTTAATGGTTAAATTAATGGTTGGAAGTTTTGGTACAAAGGGTAATAAATATTGACTTGACAGACACTGAGGATAATTGTAATATTAAATCAATGGTTCGCAACAAGTAAACATAATAAACGGACATAGTTGCGGAGCAAAACAACATCTAATTATCAAAATTACCCGAAGTCGAATATCGACCCGCATACCTATCTCGAGCAGGGATGCTGAGTCCGGGTCCACCGGGCGAGACGATAAATCTTTTGTGACCGGACGGGGCCCTCGCTCTCGCCCCACTCGCAATTAGTTGAGTTTATGTTGATTCCCGACGCACAAATTCAATTAATTTTTACGTTTAGTCAAGAGTTTTAAATAAAATACGATTTTGGTTTGCAGGACGGTCAGAACAACAACGGCTACGTCCCCTACGTGGACTACTCCCGCGACTACAACCCGCCGGTGATGCAGCCCCCGATCTCGTCCTCCCTGGACCCGACGCGAGAGAGCCTCCAGTCGACGAGGCTGCAGCTGAACTCGCTCCAGTCGCACCAGATCCCGGTGAGCGGCGCGTCGCTGCCGCTCAACGACCTGAACGACCTGCACCACGTGCCGAACGGCAACATCGGCGGCATCGACCCGCGGTTCAGCGCCACGTACGGGAACCCCTATCTGCGGAACCCGAACGTCGGTCTGCCGACGCCCAACACGGCGAACCCGGCGGCCACGCCGGCGCCGCCGCCCTACTCGCGGGAGAACTCGCGGCTCGCGAACTCCAGTGCCATGATCACGGCCAGTGCGAACGTGATAAATACGGTGGTGGCGAACGGTGCCAACGGTTCAGTGCCGCAGGTCACGAGACTGCCCAACTCCCCGACAAGTCAATACATCATCCCCAACTCGAACATGGCGACGATAAAGCGGGGCACGATGGCGACGCATGTATAATGCATCGTCGGTGCCTAGTGGGACTTTTATGAAATACTAAAGTGAATTTATACGAGAAGACTGAGTAATATATCAATCGAAATAATTGACGTTGGTTCAATTTTTTTTCGTAGTTTCGCGATACGCCGAAGAACAGTCCTGTTGTACAGTTTACTAGACAATTAAATTAATTGACCGAATTATTGATTAAAAATTAATCACGCGGTACAGTTCAGTACTACAGTCACATATTTTACCGTTTTTTCTGTTTTTAATAAAACTTATTTCCTGAACCATCTAAGACCTAAATTCTTTGTCATTTCACCTAAGTCTAAATAAAATGTTATTCAACTTTAAATTGACAATCACAATATTTTTCAAACTATATGAGAATGTGTAAACTGTTTTTGTCATTACAGTTCAAGATTTCACTGTTTAATAAACTGTTTATTGAATTACCAAAAAAGAAAATGAATAAACAAAATAGAATCTTGAATATTGATTGTGTAAATATGTCCTAGATAGTATTAAAAATGCTGAAACAAATTGACTGCTATAGTTGGGTGATACGCATAATAGTAAAATATGTAACTGAATTTCCAAATAAATTAGTGTACATATCATAAAAAAAATAAAATCATCATGGTGTCGATTAAATTATAATGTCAATTCTTTATTATCATATCTAAATTAAAGGCAAATTGAATCTATTGAATATTTATTTGTCTAGGAAATAATATTCGTTTTCGTTGTTGTTATCGGAGCGAATCTTGTACTAACAACAATTACTTCTATGAGCTTCCAAAATATAATATAATCCTTTGTTCGTTTATCCATTCCACAAGGTACTATAACACTATTAATGTTTTGCGGCGTGTTCGCGGTTGTGTTTTTGGACACGCTACAAAACTCCAATCATATCCTAAATCATTAGTTTATTTTGGAGGTAAAATTGTTAAATAAAAAACTAATAAAAGAAAATTCTTGTTATAAATTTAAAGTATATACCAAAGATATTTTTTGTATAGTGAAAACTAATAAAAATGTATATTTTTGAAATAATTTCAATCAACGATGCATATAAAATTGGCCTACAGTAGAACTTGTTGAATATTACTGTTTTTAAGTGCAATTTCGTATTCTTTTCTTTGTACTTAAAAAGTGTAGCAATTTTTGCTTTAATATTTGCTCATATCTATCTAGTATATTGTTTTATTTTTTTTTTTTTGTATAATTTGTATATTGTATTATATTTTTGTTTTATCGTGTACATTTATTTTATTTTATTATTATATGTATAGAATATATACAATAATATTCGTCAATTATGTTATAACAATGAATTCTGTACCATATATCGAGTTATTTTATATTATTTTATACAAAAAGTGTAGTTTGTATGGATGTTTTGTTATACACAGAAATAGTAATTTTAGCTCAACTTGTACATATGAAAATATCTTGCGAAGTTTTCTATACTTTTAGAAAATACTGTTATTACTGTGTATAAGGATTTTTTTAAGTCTTGACGAATAGCAATATTTATAAAACTTTGTGATTGTAAAATAAACATGCCTATATAAAAATTACACCAGACTTTTATTTATTTATTTCCTTAAACCCACTTTGTCGACCCCAAAAATATTCAGTTGATCGAAGTGCCAAATTAACAAACACCCCGACACATCCGGCCGTTTATGTATAGCGAAATTAAGTTTAAAGTGGCAACAATTTATGCGTCAGTAATTACGTGGGGTTGGGTCGTCTCGATATTCGGTTTCGGTCCGTTTGTTCGGCGCCTGCCGTCGAATTTCTGCGTACGCGTACCGAATCCACGATTTTATGTGCCGGAATGCGTAACGGCGTCATCTTGTCGCCAGGCCGACTGCCAAACGCGTACGGCTTTAATGGGAGAAAAATTAATCCGGCGAACATGTTACGAACTTAAACAAATAAGCTTTTCTTAATATCCATTAACAGAACACTGTTATGTTGGATAATATGTAATCTATGTTGTTTCAAACGTACAGTCTAACATTTACATATAAGACATAAGGAAAGTTCTTGTAAATACTAATAATATTAAAAAAATCTTTAAACGTTATCAGTTTTTTAAAAAAAATCTTACTAATAAAAAGATAATAATCTCCAAAGCTAAAACGTTACATTGTATTAAATAAAAACGTTACAAATGTGATTGGTTGTATCATTTACAATTTTGGCGAATGCGTGTACAGCGCATCCACCATTTTTTAAAATAATATTTACAATTTTGGCGAATGCGGTGTACGGCGCATCCACCATTTTTAAAACAATATTTACAATTTTGGCGGATGCGTATATAGCGCATTCGCCATTTTTTTAAAATCATATTTGCAATTTTGGCGGATGAGGTATACGCGCATCCACCATTTTTTAAAATCATATTTACAATTTTGTCGAAAACGATGTACAGCGCATCCACCATTTTTTAAAATCAATCATATTTACAATTTTGGCGAATGCGGTGTACAGCTCATCCGCCATTTTTAAAATCATATTTACAATTTTGGCGAATGCGTGTGCAGCGCATCCACCATTTTTTTTAAATTATATTTGCAATTTTGGCGAATGCGGTAATCAGTGCATTCAATACTTCATTTAGGTATTTATTAGTTATAAAGTATCAAAATGACAATTTTTGAATTCATTTCGGAGTGAATTAAATCATGTAATTAAAAGACGTCTTCAGTGAAACAATTTTTATTGTTAATTCTATTTTTCAACATGTATAACATACAATGACAAACGAAACGAGCGTGTGGAGCCGTAATGCTTAAAATTAAGAGACGTCATTCAAGACTTAGGCAAAACATATTTAGATTGTATGTCACCGTGTATACTTACACCTAGTTTTATTTAAAAAATTAAATAGTACAAATATAAATGTTTTATAATTTAATTATGTAAGTAAAATACATTTATATAATCTGATTTTATTTTATTCACAAATGTACATTATGCTTAATTATTATTATTCTTTTTTTATGTAATTAAGTAAATAATTTAAAACAGATTCGGAATATAAAGGTCCGCGTCAAACTTAGACAGGTACTGATCAATTTAGAATACATGTGTAAAATATTTTACGATAACAAATTCATTTTTGACGCGGTTATTTTAGCATTTTTATTACAAACTTAAATTTAAACTTCACAATCACAAAATGCATACATCAAAATTATCCAAGGAAAATAACAATACTCTGGTTTTATTATTATTATTAATAACATGATTTTATCAAATTGGTTTCAATGGTATGGTACACTGATTTAAATCGCCTTGCTATCGAACAAAAAAAAAACGTTTCCTAGGAAGTTTTTATGTATGCACATTTAAATTCCTTAACCTTAAAACGGACATTTACGACTAAATACACTAGAATTAGGCTTAACAATAGTGAGGGTGGTTCAAGTCCGAACAGAACAAATCTACAAAATTCACAACGGTAGAAACTGCAAAATCAATTCTCTATAAGTATATTAAATGCCAATTCCTTATTAATCATGGAAGAATCATCTTCGCTTTTGTGGCTCACCAAGCTTAATTGTTTTTTTTTTTTTATTTTGGTCTACGAAACTGAAACAATCATCTATCATAAGACTCGTTAGCTCGGTAATTTAGTTTCATTTTGCAGGAAAGCAACGTATGGCACTTGGGGCCAAATTCGGCAGTGTTATATGCATTTCCGACTCTACAGCACATATACATAATTTATTTTATATTTTTTTTTTTTTAAGGAGAGTAGGTGTTTTTTAATTGTATGAACATATTTTAGCACCGTTGCAGTGTTACACTGTAAACGTGCCATATATTCGAAAGAAATTCGACCTTTTTTCGTGTCAAACGAATATAATTGACAACCGTTTGTGCCCTTCATCACAAAATAAACGGCCCAAACTGTTTGACGTTCAAAAATCGATATAAGAATTCGTTTCCATTTTATTATACAAGTTGAGCCTTGAATCCCACGTTTTAATATCCTAGGATATGTATAGGTTTTAACATTTAATGTAATGGTTTAAAATTGTGTTATTGCTTTAGATAACAATACGTATTCACTCCGTACAAATCTGTTTCCTTAATGATTTCCCTAAATGATTTTAATGATGCCTTATAGTACAAACGTTCAGCCTTTCCATGTATATTGCTTATAAAAAAGAATCGTATAATAAAATGGAATAAACACCGACTAATTTATGGCAGTCTCTAAAATTGATAAGTTATGACTTGAATGATTTGAATTAGTTCACAGGTGTAACGTGCCACGAAAATAACAATGAACGTAATTTTTCGCGGAAGTCTCTAAAAAGAATCTAGGCCTCGGCAGCGTCGCATCGCAAGGCCACCCTGTATAATAAATTTACCGTATGAAAAGGAGAGGGTAGACACAGCGAGTTCTCACACTTATAGAAGCACAGTATTTGCGTTGCCCGGATACAAACATTAACGATATACATCAGCGGTTAGAGACGTGAACAGCTTAGGTTAGAAGTATGTCTATGAAGCTCCACATTATCGAATGCCCTAGTCTAAATGTTTTCCTATCGTTAGAACAGCAAACCTGCCTATCAAGAGGTCGTCAGTCGAATTTTGTATAATAGAGTTTTAATCAATCAATTTTTTCAACAATTTATATAATTTAATAAGTTGCATAATTACATACGTTTAGTTTTTCATGTACCGTGCAATTATTCGAACGGGGATGTCGGTGTGCACCCCCGCGAAATATAATTTTACTATCTAATTTTCAATTTTTATTTGTACTAATTTAGGACGTATTTAACCTCTTGCGAAACCGCAGGTCTACTTGCGAATCTACAAAAGTCGTCACAGTAAAAAAACATTTTGATTTTGTTTAGTTAGAAAACGTAACGAAGCGGCAAACCCAAAAATATTATTAATGTAATAATATCGTCCGATGGTGATGGCAAATCAACGAATAATCCTCGTACTGTGCTCAGGAATAAACCAACGTAACAACTTGTGTAAGTTGTTGAAGCGACTAGTATAAAATTGCATGGATCTCACTTAAAAAACGGTTTTTTGGATTTGGAAATTTCAAAACAGTTCGACATTCTTCGCGTCGTTGAGACACAGAAGCATCACTGCGATTGGGATGACGGCGGTCAGCGGGCTCATCGGTCCGTACTTGTGTGCCGAATTGCATAACGATTTGGTGCAGGCGCAGTACTTGACGTGTACGTCTTTCGTTCCGGAGCGGATCACGCACTCCTTGTCGTCCCGGTCGTCCCGCAGGTAGCCGCAGCCCCGGATTATCCGGGTCTTGCCCTCCACTGAAAAATTACCCATTGTATTATAAACTAATATTTCATTCTCACAATAAATTTAGAAGGAAAAAGAACGAAATAAATAACTAAAACATTTCGTGACCTTATCACAAAGCTAATCCGTTACGGTTCCTTATTACGAACCTAAAGCGTGATATTTCCACAACTTGTGCTTTTATTAGACCACGCAAATTGTTATTAAGCCAACCATTGAGTTTATCAAATGTTTTTTCATTTAAAATTTTACCTTTTTGAACGAGTTTCCTGCAAACCTTAGGCTGAATGTCCGGAGCTAATTCCAAAAGTTGTTCCGGTGGCCTTCTGTCGGTGCAATTGACAATTCCGATGGTGTAAGGGTCGAAAGGGTCGCCACACCTCGGATCGAATTCCGAATTACAATCGTAGCATCTTAACGAAACGTTTTTACGGGAATCTTGTTGTGTGGGGTGGTAACCATAACCATCGGCTGATACACCTAAAAAATTAAACATGTTGAGCAATTGAAATCATCAAAATAGTATGGGTATATTTAAAATTCAGATTAAAGGTTATCAACCTCTGATGTCCCATAAAATTGTTGATCAAGTTCGAAATCTTTCCAGGAAAGTAACTGACCCATTTAAGTGTCATACATCAAACGTGGCCGCAGTTTATATTAATCAATGACCAAAGACAAACACTGATATTAATTACACTAATTACAATAGTAAATATTACTTGTTATTATGATAAAAGTACATTTAATTTTACTAATTAACTTCCGAGTCTAAAAGGGGTAAAATCAATAGGTAACATTAAGCAATTCTCGTGATAATTGTAAGAAGTACTTTAATTACTTTACCTTTTTAAAAATGATTTGAAAAACTTAATTACACATATTGCCTCATCAAATTACTTATAATCAAATTATATTGAATATTTCTTCAATTTACCTAATTAAAAGAAATAATAAAATTTTAATAATATTATTTATTTCGAATGTGAACAATTCCGTGTTTTTATTATTAATTCAATTAATTTATTAGTATAAAAATATTTAAATAATTGATATGTACCAACGTTAACATTAACATTAAGACATTAATCAATTATAAAATTATAACACTTCCTTGAGAAATTACTCACTATAAATTCCAACGGTTTAAAAAAGTCAGTGTTAGTCATAACTTATTGATTTATTCTTTTTCGAAAGTCATAAACTAAGGCAACATTCGTTCTCTAACAAAATTTACAATATCTTCCCATCGTAATTTTATTTAAAACTAGGAAAAGTGTTCTTAATGTTAAAAATTGTTAAGATAAAGGTAATTGATAAAATAAAATAAAAATAATAAAAAGGTAATTGATAAACTTAATTGTAAAGAAAGGGTTGAAAATAATGTTTTATTCAAAACAATGAATTATAATTAATTAATAATTAAATTATTGTTAAATCAAATAATAATTTTATTTATTTAATGATTTACACTTTACAAAAATCAAAGATTAAATTATTAACTAATAAAAAATGAATGCTAAAATGTTTGAACCCTTTTCCACTTCTATTGATTTTCTTGTATAAAACTGAATAATTTCTCCAATCATTCGTAATACATTATTAAATACCAACTTATTAACTAATGAAGAATATTTTTAGACGTGTTTTTGGCGCCCACCAAACGTATTCGTCAATTCGACCGCAGGACTAAGAATAGCTCAATAATTATTTTTCAGGGTAAATATTAGAAACCGCCACTGCGTGAAGGGAATAACCTTATTCAACCCATAAAAGTTTTAGGTTAAATCGATTTGTAAAAGTCAATATCGTAACCTAGTGTAACTCCACCACTGGGTTACATAATCTGGTCCAGGAAAAAAACTTCAACAACATCAAAAATGCTTCTTGGTTGGTTGGATGGTGGTTGGAAGGCTGAAAGGGACGAGTACTTACATACAATCAAGAAAAGCGACACCAAAACCGAAGCCAGGACCTTGGAGGACGCACTATCCATCTCGATTGAAAATCCTATTGTCCCAACTCATAAACCAAAAACTATCCCGCTCAGTTAAAAATGTTTCGTTACGTGCCTATTCAAATTCGAAAACCACTGAACAAGTGCTGGCTCTTTCGTCCGACATTTAGCAGTGGCTGGTATGGAGGAAGAGATGACGTCACTGTGGCGTCCCCTCCATCGCGGACGTTACGTCATAGCGTCGGATCGATCAAACGGTGCATTGGGGGGATGTCCGCCCCCCGTTCGCCCTTTTTGCGTTCGGGTGTGCGCATCTAGACGTCCTGCACCGGACACGGATTCTAGCCTGTGTTTTTCCAAGTTTATTGAACCGGGGGACGTTTGTAAAGGTTCCTGGACTCTGGCGTTTACACGCTGGAAGACGGGGTGACGCCGGTGCACCAATTCAACGACGGAGGAATTTATTTACTAGTTCTTTTCAAATAAATTCAGGGAATAGATGTTTAAATTATATAGCTGGTGCTTAGATTGAAAAAAAAATGGATCATGTTTGTTTTGTTTTCGGAAATATTTAATAAACCACTTTTTAACTTAACTAACTATTTGTAATTATAAAAACGATTGAATTTGAATTAAAACTGTAGTTGATCTAGTAAGGAAATTAGTGAAGCATAATCTTACTATGATATTACATTGTCTTTGTAATATTTTTAATTTATCTAATTGATTTTAAAATAAATATAAAAATAATTACTATAAAAACATTTCTAATACATTTTATACATTTTTTTAGCATTTAATTAGGAAATATATCATCATATTAGGTTTATTTAAAAATTAGTCATTAAATAAATAATAAAACGATAAATTTTGTTTGATATGAGGTACATTAAATGGTGCAGTATAAAAATTAATTCTCTTCTTTTATTTATTTATGACTACACTATATTTATTTTAAAACGATAAATATTTGACGCATTTTTTTTCAGATATTCTAATTTTTGGATGTCCAGCCCACAATGCTCATCAAATATTCTAGAATATTCAAGATCGTTTTCGTTAGAACCATATGTAAACTGAAATGTATTGGAGTGGTCAAAAACTTCTTTTAGAATTTAGTGTTTGTTTTTTGGTAGAAATGATTGTCATAAATTGCTTCCATTTTGGATAATTAAGAATATACTATCTATATAATTACTACAAATACTTTCTCATTGTTGTTTCTTAGACTATTTCGAATTAAATTCTCCCGCGTTACAAAATACATAAACTTGACAACAACGATCATAAATTGTAAAGAGTATGCAACCCACAATACGACAGTTCACTACGATACATCATCGAATTTAGAAACTAACCTAACCTAAAACAGTGATTAGCCATATTCAGTCAAACAATCAACTGAATAAGATGTGCAATGGATATACAAGAATCATTTAATAATCTGTCGATGCGAACGACGAACAAATTAAAAAACTTCTCCGCCAAAATCAACGATCAAAAGACAGAATTTGTGATAACAAATTTCAACAACTGTCTCTCGATATTGATCACACAGTACGGAAAAATCGGAAACTTGTACGAAATCAAAGTAGACCAACCTGAAAGCGGTCTGGAAGTGGCGGATCCTGTGTATACTGTTAATTGTTTGTTGGGACCAGATAATTTGGAGGCTGAAGTGGGGGCACGATACATCACTGAAAAACTTAAGATAGTCCGGCCACTTTTGTTGAGTTTAACTTTGAAAGACTTTAGTAAGGAAACTTTACATGCTTTAGTAGAGGCTATAGTAAATTACAAACAATAATGTCTTTGGTGAAAAGAACTAAGAAATCTGAGTCATACTTTGGCCAGGTTGTTATTGGTCCTCCAGGATCAGGTAAAACAACCTACTGTGGCAAAGTGTATTCATTCTACAAAGACAAACTCAACAGAAAAGTAGAAGTGATAAATTTAGATCCAGCTAATGAAAACATGAACTACACACCAAAAATTGATATCATGAAACTGATCATGGTTGAGGATGTGATGGAAAACTTGAAACTGGGCCCAAATGGTGCTTTAATGTACTGCATGGAATATCTGGAACAAAATTTTGATTGGCTCTTAAATCAACTTGTGTTGGTGAAGGACAGTTATTTAATTTTTGATATGCCTGGACAAGTAGAACTTTATACACATCATGGTTCAATCAAGAACATATTTGCAAAGTTAGAGAAGTTGCAGTATCATTTGTGTGCACTTCATATGGTTGATTCACATTACTGTTCTGATCCCACTAAATTTATTTCTACATTGTTGTTGTCATTGTCCACTATGATGCAAATTGGACTGCCTCATGTTAATGTTTTGACAAAGGTATTGAAATATGTCCATTAATTAATAATTCTAGCATTAAAATTAAAATTTTAGGCAGATCTATTAAAGAAAAACTCCACAAAACTGGATTTTGGTTTGGACTTTTATACTGATGTGCTAGACTTAGAATACCTTTTAGAATTACTTGATGATGGACCTTTTACCAAGAAATATAAAAAGCTTAATGCAGCACTAGTTGGACTTGTTGAAGATTACAGTTTGGTATCTTTTGTCCCACTGAATGTAAAATCTGAGAAAAGTTTGCTTCAGCTAAAAAGTGCAGTGGATAAAGTAAGAACTGTTTCTTTAAATATTCCAGTTTTATTTATTGTCCATACACATTTTTATAGGCAAATGGTTACATTTATGGAAGTGGTGAAGAAAGAAGTATTCAAGCACTTTTATCATGTGCAGTGGGAGCAAGAACAGAAACTGAGAGATATGATGCTGATTATATGTAATTTATTTTTATATGTTTCAAATAAAAATTGAAAATGGGATTGTGCTAATATTATTAAAATTTTAGCTATAACAGGTTTGAAATAAAAGTCTCAATTAAGATACTGATTTTATTAAAAAATGATACTATAAATTAATACATTATTTTGTTTGTTTAGCTGTTTGCTTTTCAAGTTGGGCCCTAAAACAAAAAAAAGATCATTTATATGTATATTTCTGGTGATGGACATAACATTGTAACATAGATAAGAATATATACATAAATTTGTGTATATTATACTAAAGGTGAATACATACGTAAGTTCCATTTAAACTACATACCTAAGTTGTTTATTGAAATCATCCTCAACATTATCATCTTCCCAATTGTCCTCCCAAACGCTTATATCTTGCTCATCCTTGTCTTTGTCCTTCCAATCTTTAATTGAAACAAAACAATCATTACAAATTTTGCAATTCATGCACATAACCCTTAAATATTTACCTTCAACAGGGAACTCTTCGAATTCATCGTCTTCTTCGAGAACACCGAGATCCAATTTTGGTTTGTCAGACATTTTTTACAAGAAATTGCTTTAAATGGTTTTTAATCTATTTTAGAACGCGGTTTATGAACAAATGTTTATGAGACTCGGTTTTAACCTAACTTTTGTTGAAAACCAGTACCAACATCAGTTTGATTAAATCTCAGAACCCTAAATGAGAATATTTTTCAATTGTTTAAATTAAAACATTTACTCTGTTATAATTTAATTTAAATAAAAATATGTTGAAATTGCTTTATATTAAAATTGCAACATATATAATTGTAATTAGTTTTATATATTTATTGTAATGTATTGTGGGTTGCCTAGCCTTGCCGCGTTAACTTAAATAATTATAATAATTAGTACTGTTCTGTTACTTTCTTATACTTATTAATTAAATTAAATCTAATTAGATGTGTTTATAAGAAACAAATGCGTTATACTAATGTGTTAAACGACTAAATATTAGAAATAATGCGTTAATTTCTTTTAATAGTTAAGCCCATTTGTTCTAGATGGCGGCACTATTCGGTAAAATACAAATACTCTTATTTGTAGTAAGTATTTATTACAATTTAATTTATTTGAATAAGTTTTTTTTAATTAATAACTTATTACTACTCCTTTATACAAAAAGAAAACTCAAGAACGAAGTAAGGAAGCGGCAATTACGATCTAATTATTTCTATTCTGTTTAATATAAAATGTTTTTCAAAAAAGATTATACAAGTTATAATTTATTATTACTGATGATACTCATTTGTTACAGATTTTTTTCATAAATTTTCGCAAATTGTTACTATTAAGTGAACCGGCCACATTTTAAGGGACGTATATCACTCTGATCCTATTACCACACGAGTGATCTGTAATATAGGAGGAAATCAATTTACTTAGATTACCTCAATTTAGAGGATCTACAATTCAATCCCGTCACACATTAAGGTACATTAGTTTAGTTTATTGCTCAATAATTATAAGATATACTAGTGTAGATATTTCAATATTAATGGAATCAAATAATTGTTTTTAAGAGTGAGATTAATTTAATTGTTTAGTTAATATGTTCAGCTATATTTAGTATTCGAACATTATTCGAAATAAAAGGTAAAATTTTCCATTAATAAATGATTTTCCAAAAATAATTTATTTAAATTTGTCGAACACTTCATTTATAATAATAATAATAATAATAATAATAATAATAATATTATCTCTATAGTGAGTGATAAAATTTAAATCCCATGTAAATAATACAAAGTAATAACTTTTTTGATAAATATTAAATGTATATTCTGTATACCTACCAACAATTATCGGTTTGATTGGAAGATAAAACGCAGGGTTCATAAAAGTTCTAATTAAAATTCGTATGAAAGCCACTAATAAATCCACGTCAGTTTTCAGAATTATTACACTTTATTGAATTAATAACAATTGATTGAGTCTCAATTCAACTGATATTAAAACAATAAAATCTCTATTGATTTTTTATTAAAACCGACAAAAATATCTTTGTTTTAAATTGAAATTGCTGTTGGTGCTTAAATTAGAATAGAAGAGGAGTAAAATGAGTCGCAATTTGGGGTTTTCAGTACATTTATTTATACAGTAGGGAAGGCAACATCTGTAGACACATAATATGTTCTTATGCTAGATGACAACCATAAGTACTAAGTAATCTTCACATGGATTAAGATTTTGAATATTTATAGTCATTCGTGCTATAAATATTCAAAATGGGACGCGGTTCGTGACACCATCGTGGCATAAATGGTAGCATAAACGGCTGTAATTTTGCCAACAACTTCCAAACCTAGGGCTCTCTATTTGAAAGGTATTAGCAAATGTTCCTGTTTATATTTTAGTGCTAACTAACTATTTACATTTTACATCGACAGTACAAATATTTATAATCTTAACATTATTTACAAGTTATATGTAGTGAATGATATTTTTGTTGTATATACTATAAACTATTTATATTCACAATTATCCAAATTATATTACATCAATTGTAAACGATTATTTCATTTATCAATATAAAAAGACCTAATATAAATTTAAAATCAATACGAAAGTCTCTAGATAAGCGTCATTTTAGTTAATTATGTATATTTCACCAAAACTTCATATTACATCCCTGCTCAACATGCAAACCTGTTTCTCTTGACAAAATTACCCTGTAGTGGAGATAGATAGATAGAGTCTTTGGTGAGCAATTCTCAGGAACGTGAACGAAACTCGATACACTCGAGATAGATTGTGCTTGTTAGGAGAGATTCTGTTCCATTTGTGATATTGAAATTTCAATTGTTATTTGAATTTCGTATGGTCCATTCGAGAAATGAAATGGCAGATAATTTGGCAAAAAATAAAGGGAATTGGAGAAATTCAATAAATTCATACGTTCCGCTCGTTTTATTTGTTTCCAGGGATATTTGAACAATCCCCTGAATCATACTTGGTCCATTAGAAATGAGAAATGAGAAATGAAAACAAAACCCTCGAGATGTAATACCAAGGTCGGTGACGTCGCGGGTGTCCGATTACAGGACCGTTTCGTTCGTGCACGTCCTCGGCCCGTTCACGATGGAGTAGCGCGAGGACCCGTTCCTGGCGCCGACTGAACCCCTAATGAACAGATCCTTGAACGTTTCCCTGAACTGGCGAGACATGCCGCAATAGATGCCGAAATTGATGGGGTAGCTGACGCTGATGCAGAAATTGGAAAAGAGGATCAGCGTGTTGGCCATGTTGTAGTCGAGGAATTCGTAGAAGGCGCTGCTGATCACGTGCAAGAGGGTGACGATGACCAGCGGGATTTCGACGAAGAGGAACACGCTGACGACGACGATCAGCATCAGCGTGGTGCAGTTCGAGTCGCGCTGCTTGCGGCACTCGCTCTTCTGGTTCTTTTTCGTTGACAGGAGGATGTCGCGGCGTTTCTGCGCCTGTTTCAGGGCCCGGAACAGCAGCAGGTTAAGGATTATTAATACTATACAGGGAATTAGGTACACGAATAATATCCTGAATATGTAATACGATCCGTAGTAGATGTTTTCGATGTCGAGCACCCACTTGGGAGTCTCGCGTTTGCAGAGGTGCACGGTTCGGTTCTCCCACTCCACTTCCACCTGGAAACACACTCATTAATACTATAATTATAAGTGTATCTGTGTTTCGTACTAAAGTAGCGACAAAATAATTTTCCAAGCTACCAAAAAAGAACGTAATAATAATGGAAATTTCGTTGTTTCATTTATTTTATTCAGAAAGGATTACTTCCGAAAATTAAACTAAAACTAACGTCATTAATGTGCACAAATATTATGCCAGATTTTCCCCGTTTGCACAGATTACTTCAACGTAATGTGAAAAGTTTTCCAACATTAATTATGACGCATTGTAAAACAACATTCGTTTAATAATAATGTGAAAGCAGGAAATGTTAATCTAAATTCAAAATATTAAACAGAACTAGATGAATACTTTGTTGTCTGTTTTCATGTTAATTAAATAACATTTTGCCCGTCAGAAAAGAGGACTATTAAGCTGATGTAACTCTAATAATATTGATTGAGAGGTTAATTTATCCAGTTGAATAAGATAATTCAAGCTGCTGCAAATTTTCATGGACAATGGAAATTCGTGCATTCAAATTGAACAATGGTGTGACCAACTATTGCTTTATCTCGCGTTCTAATTCAAATGCATTTGTAAAGTCATTGAGTCTTCGATTATTAGCAAACTGAGACTACATAATCCAGAAGGTTAAAGCCGAATGAATGTGTCCAAAACAAACTTTTATGCATTATTGAGATGATTTCACCCTTCTCTTTATTAGAAAAAAGTTAAGTGCACTTTTAACTAAGATGTATAAAAAATTCTTGGTGAATAATGTTGTACTTTGTACTCCATAAATTATTAAGTAGAAATTAATAATTTATATTAAATAAGAGAATATTAAATCCATAAACAGGACGCATTAAAATATCCTACAGTTGGATATTTAGGATTATGAAATTCGGCAAAGTTAAACCAATTAATAATGATAATGTACACAGTATTAGTCAGTCCTATTTCCCGAGGATATTTTAAGCTTAAACGTATAATGGTAGATAATCATACAAGGATTACGTTGATAATAATACACACAACTCTAAATTCAACTCGTAGTTAATTACAACTTTCTAGAAAATTGCTGTGTGTTTATCAGATTTTAAATTTTATGTAATTTTAATTTAACAATGTATAATACTCTGTTATTACACACATTTTTATCTTATTTTTGTGAATAGTTTATTGAACAGTTGAATTTTTTAGACGTTACAAAAGTCCCACAATAGACAAACAGTGTAAAATTGCAAAATTAAAAACTGGTCCCAAATAAAAGGATAATTTCGCCAGGGTTAAAAATGTTTAAATTGAAACGGGGTGCTCAATATTCACAATTATTTTAAAATGTCAATTTATTAAACGTGAATTTCAATGACAATATTTGAACTTGTACAAAATTAATTGGCCTTGCTTTTTAATAAATAAAATTCCATTTTTGAAGTGGATTTAAAATGAATAAGCCAATAAATAAATGATTTATTGAGCTTTCGTTGAATTCAATTTAATAAATCCGTATGAAAACGTTTTTGTTCCAATAAATAATTAATTGACATATCTAACGAACTGTTAAGTCTATTAAGACATCGCCGTATCACGTAACCAGTGGGGCGAACCAAATGGGGTGTGCTTCCGGCAAATCTGTGCATCCACATAGATAAACCGAGCCCAACCGATTTGTTTTAATGAATAAACTTTTGCCCACACAAACGACGTGCTTGTTAAGAGTAAGACGGGTCCGAAACAACGAAACTCATCAAGTCAAACTTCCCCGGGCCCCATTTTTAATTGGACTATTACTCCCGCAAACGAGATTTCGAGGTTTGAAGGTAAATGCGGAATATTATATTGTTTAGTGGAGGTTGTCAACATTGTCTATTGATTCGGTGGTAAGGTGGAAGTTTATTGGAAACGTGCTGGGGCTGCTGTTAATTATTGTGGCTATGAAAGTAAATTAAATTGGGGTCAAAATTACTAGGGAGAATCGCCAGTTAATCCCACACGATAAATTTTGTCCATTGTTTCTTTATTATTATCAATATTGGATGTGCCTTTATTCCATAAAATAATTTATGGGAATATTTATATTAAAACTGGTAAATAATGGTTGTTAGTTGATTAATTAACATTGTTTTGAGGTCGATATTACGTGGTGCTCGCACATTTTCAACCTGTTTAAAAATTGATGGAACGTAAAAGTCTCTAAAAGGTCCGCTGTTGTTTTTCCTGTATTTATGGTAACTGGTAAAAACGTACCAAGGGTCCGAAAACAATTTATAATTAAAGCGTCGTTTTCACCCCAACAATTAAGACAAAGTACGTTCTTGAATTTACCATATTTGCAGTAAAATATAACTATTTAAATGTGCCTAAAAAATTTGGATGGCAAATGGTGACGCTCATAATTTAGAAATTAAATTAAAAGGGACAGACATAACCTGTCACAAACATAATTTATGGAAAGTACGTAAAAGTTAAATGCGAAAATCCTATTAAACTCATGTGAAAACGGCTGATGTCAGTCTGATTCACTTTTTTACGTCCTGAAACATGAGCTGAAAAGACTTTTATAAAACATAATCGCGTAAAAAATTCTCGGACGTAATAAAATGTTTTAATAATTTCAATAGAATGTTTTAAATTGTCGCAGACAAAAAAATATACTTTTAATAAATCAGAAATGTGTTCGGGAACTTTTATATTACATCTTTTATGGCGGTGAGATCATCCCAAATGGTCTGGAATATTGTATGAGGATTTTATCACCGGCAAATCCTCTTTTATAATCCGGGTTCGTTTAATAATTTTCATTTTACAAATATTCCATTCCGATTGTACGAATATCTTTCCACTTTGTTATTTCAGTGATATAAAACAACGGGAGTTTTCGTTTATATTGTTTGAATATTTATATTTGTTGGTTAATACATATAAATTCTTACCAACAGGTTCCCCCAAATTCTAAATAAATATTAGAAATACCACACATAAAATTTTGACCTCAATTTTATCAAGATTTACTTTAGCACCACCGAGAATAATAAATCCAAAGACAGGGACATTTTACTATTCTTTTTACGCCACCGTTTCGTGCACACAAACTACGATAATCTCCTTTTGTAATCTCCATTTACTCCACACGTTGTTTGCGCTCCAACCCTCCAAAAAAATGATTTAACATTCTGCACACTCGAAAAGACAGCAAGACTCACAGAAAAAGGTGACACTCTTCATAATACAATTTAGTCCCCACTTTCAAATAAAACAGATTGCTTATAGATAGTCGAACAAATATTTATCCTGCGTGACGTGAGGGTGTTTTTCGGCGTCGCGAGCTGCCTTTTTCCAGCTCGTGCATACTGTTTTTTCCCTTGATATAATTTCGCGGAGTATGCGGCGGATGAAAATTGAAATCTATCGACGAGAGGCAATCGGTTTTCGATGTGCCATAGCTGGAGCGTAAACATAAATTTTTGCCCCCACTAAATTTAAATAAAAACTCATTTAAACTTGATTAATTAATCGATTTACGTGGAATTTCTTCCGCTTGTGTATTTATAATTTTATCCTTCGGGGACATTAAAACATGACAAATAATTATTTGCGGGAAATTAAATTCGTAAAGTTTAATGAGTCCTGTCAAATATAAAATAGATTTAAAGGTTCTTTGAGCGGGGAAAATTAATTTTGGGTGGCCACACAAATTGATAAATTATATTGTGTGTATTTAAGCAAAGAAAATTTCTTAGCCAAAATATATAACCTGAAAAAAAGAGCAACACAACAGCAATACGTGGGTTAATAAAGGAAAGGAGGAAAGCGAGAGCTGTGTCAAGCATCAGTCTAATGAAACACAAAGGTCAGTAGCCAAAGTCTGGAGACATCAGATGTTATTGAACAGGCCCTCAATGAAGAATAGGTCAGTGCGCTCCCAAGCTTTGCCCATGTTCGGTCCGTTTTTATTCACGTCCTAACTCGATTCCGCCACAATACGGCCGGTAATCCTCCCCCATTAACCGGCGGAGATTGCGTGGAAAATAGAAAAGAATGGTCCCCCGGTCCGAACCGGGATCACGGTTTTTAATACCCGTCGATGTGCCGGATTATAGTTTATTATCTTTCAAAATTTAATATAAAATACAGCTTAACTATTAAATATTATTTACAATTGAATATTAAAATATGTAAATATGTTTTTAAAATCATTCGATTTGCATTTTGCATTAATATTTATTTTATTATTATATTTTGTCAAATACTTAAAAACAAATTGTTATGGTAATAATTACCTGGAATTAAATATAAATCATTTCACTGCTAAAATATGTTTCAAAGTTAAGACAAGAGATTTGTTATGTATTCTCAAAATAATTGTTTATGTGAACAAAAAATGGAAGACAAAATTACAGATGGGGATGAATTTCTTAACGTTAGAATTTCAACAAATTGTGTGAAGAAAGAAGTTATTAAATTTATATTAATATGTTCTTGTGGATGTTTGTTCTTTTTTATGATGTGGATTTTCATATTTCAGTTATTAACCATAATGAATAAATAACAAGTAGTTATTATTATTTGAAGTTTATTATTAATAAAATATTATATGAACGACGTTATTATTATCAAACTTCAAAATTGTCAGTGAACAATTACATTAATTCATTAACTTCATTATCATAGATCACTTCTGTGTTCGTTATGGTAAAAATTATTGTTAGAAGTCCACCAACACGTTTTAAAGAGTATGTCTTTCTGGGTCTATACATTTTAGTGCTCATTTTATATATATTATTGCTGAAACATGCTTTTTATGGTTTGAAATTAAATCACAAATTGACAAGTGTATAAATCATTTTATACAAATTACAAACATGTGTTTATAGAATGTAATACTTCATTAATTAAATAAATATTTGTCTTGTATTGTAAGTGTATTGATTTCTAAGTAATAAATTATATTATTTATAGATTTATTCTTTGCAAATTTTAAGAATATTTTGAATTTATTTAAATATTTTGAAAAATATATAAATAAAATGCAAATTTTATAGTTATGATAGAAAGAAGAAAATGATAAGTAATACTTTTGGAAAGTTCTTTTACCTGGACAGAAATGTATAAAAGTGGCATGCCCATAATGTTTCAGCTCACAAATGATCAAGAGTAAATCGATCATGGAAACAAAAATTGACATTCCAAATAAAGGAGGCAAACCAGAAAATGATGAATTTGATTTTAAACATTATATGATGATACTTTGTATTTTTGTATCGTTCTATTTTATGTACAAGTATCTTCAAATGTTGTTTTGAAACTGAAACAAATAAAATTATGAATTGAAACGACCAAGTTGTTTTTATTTAATTTACGATGTTATGTATTATATTAAACTCATAACGTGATTATCGATAGTTGGAGTGGGTATAAGGAGTAGGTTCTAAACTTGTTTACACCTTTATTAATTTCTTGTGCATACAATTTAAATCTTGACAATATCATTAGTCTTGAAGATTGTGTAACTGTTATTCACACTTACTTGGTATAAATTTGCCAGAAATGTTACTTTGAAATCAGTCGATTTATGTAAGTGTTGCATAAAATAGAATTCAACTATGAACAACAATAATAACAACAACAACAACAACGTAAATAATAATACACAAGGACACTTCATAGATGTGAAACAATTAACATTAGTTCGTTTAGTTTTGAGCAACACCAGGAACCTAGAATTTGTAAATAGTTTTGACTTTGAAGAAGAATACGACCTTCCTTACGAAGAAGACCAAACACCTTTATATAAAAGTATTAAATTTAAAATTGTGTCAGCAATATGTATCACTTTACTCATTGTATGTGTTTGTTTATATATTTATTTTTGTCATACATAAATTAATTAAAACAATAAACTATTAGTTTAAAAATTATTTGTAGTTTTTTTAATAATTAAAGTTATTAAAACACTTTTTGTACAAATAATGTTCGAACATTCAACAAATTTTACCTGACCACAATCATTTAAATATGGTAAAATTTAGGTAATGTGCAATCAGCTTAAACCATGGAATACTTGGAAGTCGTTAAACGTCAGTAATCCAAGCTTTCTATACCTGGATTAAACTTATTAAAACGGTGCCGGTGCCTTTAAATCATTCCTATAATTCGCCTGGACATGGAATCAAAAGTAGAATATGTACGTCTGGAGAGTTTGAACGGTGACGACAATACCGAGACTGAGACCAACGTTTCACACAGCAGATCCAAGAGTACCTTGTTCTACGTTTGTTTCCTTTCGTTTTTGGTTTTCTGCACTTCAGTTTTGGTGTTTTTGCTCTACATTGTATTCCTCGATTTCACCCACTAGTTAAACAAGCAGCAATGTGCATAAACAGGAAAGACGAGACAGAAGAGGTCGAAGAGATAACAGAGATAAAAGTGACCAACCCCAAGGTGGAGGATATGATAATCGACCTACATAATGACCGTAGATCAGATAACGAATTTGTATGTCCCGGGCTCGGCTCGTGTTTACATTTTAGCATAATCTTAGGTTCGATTTATTTAGTGTTTGTGTTGTACGTCCTGTATTTTACTCTTCTCCATTAAATTATGCCAATAAACCCAATTACTACCAAGACAACCGTTTTATTTCAACCCCAAGTGACCTGAAACAAAAGAATGTAGGAAGCAGGCGCAGCAAAAATGATCCTTTTATGTGTTTTTTAGGAAGTGAAGGATCGGTGTCAAGTATTGCATGTAATGCCGAAGGAGGTTTTTATTTCGCATGGCCTGAAGTGTTGGCGTCTGAAAACCTAATTTGTATTCAGCGCCTGCCAAAGGATTCTGCTCGGATATTACAAATAAGATTTAACATCTATCTTCACTTCAGGAGTCGAATATAAAAATGGGGGAGACGTAATAATTTGTCGTTTATTTTTCAACATCACGTCCTGGATAAATAAATTGATTAACACCAAAATCATAAATTATATATTATAGTGTTCATTAATAAACTTGAGATAACACGAAAACTCCAAACATAATTAATCTTTTAAAAGAAAAAAAGATTTTTTTATCGTTTCCAGGAATTGTAATTAAAAACTTCCTCATCATCTGTTGTGGGGCATTTTTAATTTTTATTCTTCCTGTTTTGTAACTTTCGGCATAGATAAAGTGTAATGAATGATGCAGCTGCCTTTGTATACAACAAAGACAATTTCTTTGCAGGATAAGTTTCCCTCACGTGCATGCCTTGTAAAAATATTACCATAAAAGTTCGCAAGGAAAGTTTATTGTGCAAAGAAAAATATTTGAAAAGTTTTTTGTGTGTGAATACTCACATAAACATATTTTATGCTAGAACTTCCAAACTAGGTCACAATATTATAAGCAAAAGACCGATTTATAAATAAACTAATGCTGTAAAATTGTTGTTAAAGTGCTCCTGTATTTCCAATAGAAAATTAAGGGTTTTCCACCATGTAAACAGGGCATATTAAAATCCTGAAATGAAAGTTGAAAGCGTTGCAGAAAAGGGAATGGAAATGAAACTCTTCGGGTTAGTTCTGGTCACCGCCCCAACGAAACAGTTATCGAAAAACCCAGACATATCCCCAGATACAAATAGATCACCCACGATAAAAAATCCTGAATGATTTATCTCCCTTTTTGGTTTAAAATAAATTATATAACTGTCAACCTGATTCAACCCGACGTGGCAAAAGTTGCGTGTGTAACGAGGTGGCAGCGTCCCAATCGAATGACACCGTGAAATGAGCGGTCGTCCGGACCCGGATCCACATATCGGACCTTCCTCTCCATTGTCGAACTTTCCGGACGCGCACTAAAACGTATCTATCGAAGTTTCGGCAACAAAGTTTCAGGTACGCGCCGCACTTTTCGGACCGGATGGTTTCCACCATAAAATTTATCTTCTAATCATTGCTATCCGTTCGGGTTCGGTTCTGGCTTTGTGCACTGGTTAAAGGAATTGTGGAGCTTTTGAACTGTCTTACGTTACTGGCTGCAAACAATTTCGGTTTCGGCTGGGATTTATTTGTCTTTGATTATGGAACGTGGCTGTCTGTCTGTCTGTCTTCGGAATACTCCCGCCGAACTACACTAGAAAGGATTCCCTATTTCTGCTTAAAGCTTTGCAAAAAATATGACTTTAACTCAGCAAATTAAATCCACTTTTAATTTGTGCAAGAGAAAACATTAAATGGTAAATACGCTGAATTTAAAAGGAAAACACTTTTAATTGGAAAGTTTTAAAATGTATAAATAATTGTTTGTTATTTAGATTGAAAAATTTAATCAACACAAATATTTTTCAGTTTTGTTTTTGCAATTTGTTGTATAAAATATAAATGTCTACGGTGTTTGAAAGTATATTTTAATTAAAAATGGTTTAAGCTAAATATTTTCAGTTTTTTTCTTAATGTGATTATTTTTTGTCTGTATCTTGATGATTATGAATTTTGAACATCAAAAAACAATAATTTGGATGGAATTGATTCGAAAAATGGGACAAATAGAATATTTTTATCCATTTTTTGTCTGTATTTTAAGGATTATAAATTTTGATAATCAAAAAACAATAATTTGGATGGAATTGATTCGAAAAATAGGAAGAATAGAACATTTTTATCCCCTTTAATTTAAAATTTAATTGTAAATTTGATTTTTCATTATGAATTGAATTAATTATTAGATGCACAGTATGATTAATATAATAGACACATCAGTTTGTGTATTATAAACCAGAAAATCATTAGTTTAATTTTGTAATTGCTTAATAAATTTAATTAAAATTCATATTTACTTAAATTAATATTCATAATTTACAAGAAACACAGCCTCACACACACACAGAGAGATATTGTGTTTGCACAGTTAGATTGTAATACGTAAATTCGGTTTCGTATTTCTGTTCGAAATTCCTCCTTAAGCGTATTCCGTTGTCAAGTCGGCGAAATTTAATTTGTAGAAAGTTTATTCACTGTATTGCCGCAGGAAAGCATCCCTTCGAACTGATCATTTTTATTAGGCTGGTTTCTTAATAATGATACACGTTTGCTTTTGCCAAACTTCATTTGTATCGATTTACGTACGATCCTTTCAAAGGATGATCGAGTGTAATTCTTAATATATAAAAATAAATAATTAAATAACTGTGAAAGCTTCATAAAAAGATCAGAATATTACGTGAGTGGATGGAGATTACGAGATTATAAAAATTTAATTAAGTTGTCAGAACTTCCTGGATGCAAATTGGTTGAATTTGAATTTTAAATGTGGATTAAATATGTCTGTTTTTTCAAGATAAAAAATATAACATGAATTTTAGAAGATGCTTTACATCACTATTGATTTATCCAGAAAATAACTTTTTATTTATGCTTGCCACAGCAAGTTAGTACCCATTTTAATTCTCTGAAAGGTTTTTTCGACAAACTGTTAATAAATTATTGTGGTTTGTAGTCTGCAATAAAATTAAAACATAAACTCTTCCCCGTTTCTAAAACAAATGAGTTTTTACTCCCATTATGACCAATGTATAATATACTAAGCATGTTAAATTCAGCACAGGTCCAAAAAGAGGCCACCACATCCCATATAATTCCCGACTGCGGTGAGTGGACGCACTTTTTTCGTTACCCTTTATTAAAATTACCGTATCAAAGGATTAAACGTCGCCCAACTACGTTGTCTAGTCCGGATTTAAAATTAAACGGAATTTATTTTAATCAAACCCGTTGTTTACAGTCTCGCATCGAATTAAAAACGGGCTTAATTAAAAATTAAACCTCTTCAAGTGGGAGTCTTCAAGACAACAAACTGCCCTGGGGCGCGCAAATTTAATATTGCAGAAAATAATGCGAGTTTCCTGTTTTGTTTCGTCCCCAATTTGCCTGGCAACCAGACGACGGTCTTGACGTAAGGAGAATTCTTTGAATTTCGTGTGTGGGACTCACCGAAACGTATTCGTGATCGAGGAACATGAAGATGTTGTGCACGGTGGCGATGAACATGATGGACCCGAGGCATTTGTAGACGTTGGGCAGGGTGCAGAATTTCCTGGCCAGGGGAGCGTGGCACACGTAAATGTACCTTTGCACAGCCAACGCCAACGCCAGCCACATGCTTGCAGTGTGAAGGATGTTTGGGAATATCTGCAACAAATAATAATCGTTAAGTTCCATCCGAGGGAAATTTCTTTTTAATCACGCAACTTTGCCGAAGTGGATTATAATTAAAAAGTTTTAAAACGACGATTTTTAATTAAGGCGGAGGAAAACTTATTAATTATAACTTCCTACGATATTTACTAATATTTTTCATCGGTGATTGCCTAAGATTTAAAATGGTTGAGGCAAACTTAAACAAAACATCCAGTCTGAATAACTAATATGTACTTTGCGGAAGTGCACCAATAAATACGGAAACACCGGCGAGAATCCGGTTACTGCTTAAGCTTATAAGTACTCCGCTTGTTTAATTTTGCAACTGACTAACAACTTAAGCTTTCTAATCCCTTCTGTTGCTTTAGTTTGGGACAAAATTAACTCCAAATTATATATTAATTATGTAGTTTCTTACTATTTAAACAAAGGACGAAGCAAATAATTCTTAATGTTACTTAACGATCGTCAAAGGACAATAATAATTATGAAAAATTAATCGTAGTGTTTTAGGGTAATTTTGTGAAACAAACTAGGACCATCTTCTTTCATTACGTTTCCATTTGGGGGGCATCAATATGATTCATTGTCAAAATTAAGTCGGTAAAGTGCCTTAATTGTTCAACGTTCCGTTAAATGGACTTAATACCAGATAGGGATGCTTCACCGTCTTGTTCAGTCGTTTAATTTCTGCAGAATCCACAAGATTATTAAATACACGAAAACAAATTCCCAAAATAATACTTGGAATTTATTTCACGATCTTGGATATTAAAACATTTTTTAATACTTAATTTAATTGAGGGCAAACGGGGATGAATTAATTAAAAAAACTGATTAGCTCAAATAATAAAGGGTGGATCAGTTTATAGGACGGAATCGGTTCACGTGTAATGAGTCGATATTGCAAGCTTGTGAATTAGCCAGAGATACAATCACAAAGTGGTTGGGAGAATTTCGTTGTGGAATCCCGGTTACTAAAGGATTATCCAGAAAATTAAATCGCTGACAGGATCTGCATTTTACATTAATTAACATCGTCTTCAATTTGCCTTTGAATGCCTAAACAACTGTGTTACAATATGCATATTTATTGACTATTTTTAGATTCCTTTTACATTTTTTCCTTATAAAAGTAAAATTAAAGGAGCTGTATTTTCTTCAGGAGGAAAAGGTGTCTGTTCCCAATTTTTGACCATCTTGTATATTTAATCTCTAAATTTATACGTTAATTAAAATATTATGTATATATAATATTTGAATGATAAAAATATTCGAAAATGTTATCGAATGTAGGAATATTAATGATTTTATTAATATTAACATGAATTCAAAAATTAAATCAATTTTCAGTGAAAAACTTTTCAGTGAAATTGTTCCACATATGAGTTTGCTCAATTTGTAACTTTAGAATGTTTTCAGTTTTCTAAGAAAACTGTATTTACAGCAAGTAGAATTTTTCTAAATGATCAAGTTTCATTGGGGGCGAAATAATCAGTAAATGTTTTCAAGTTTCAGTAGAAATCTGATTCTTTCCATCGATTTCGAATATTTTCTTTGGAACACGATCCCACAGATAAAAATAGGTCAAGAAACTGTTTTCAATTATCTACACAAAGGTATATTAAATACACCACCGAGAAATTGCTAATTTGGACGAGTTCCAACAACTGATAAACTCATGAAATATTACATTAGATACATTACGCTGTTTTTGGGTGTTAATACGTACATAAATAATGAGACAAGGATCTCTTATTTTTAGGCCTTTGAAATGATCGGAGTTCGCTCGTCTTCTTCTTTTGAAACAATCGCAGTTATAAAACTCGACTTCGTTATATTGGCGTGGGTGTAACATATTTTTCATGCCTCGATTCGGACGTATCGGTTTTAATCAGGCTGCAGCAATGTAAATCAATATCGGTCCACAAAAACGCAGACGTATAAATCTCACTTATTGAATTATTGGCCCATTTTAACGTAATTCAATGGCTGCAAAGTTTCAACGTTAATTAAAGTGGGTGTTTAATAAGAAGCTATAAAAAGGAAACTTGACATACAGGTTCCATGTTGGCGCAGTAGAAAAACACCGTAATATTTTTATTACAGCAATCCTGATAAAGAAAATTGAGCCCCCAGTAAGAGGATGTTTTTTCTGCGCCGTAGATAAACCCAGGGCGAAACATCAAAAAAAAAAAATCTATTGTGAACCACATAAAAACGTAAAAGCCAAAGTAGCAAAACCTGAGAGCGCCTAATCACAATTCGAGCATTAAACTAAAATATTCATTTCGTTTTAGATTTACGAGGCCAATGCATTCTAAATGTACGCACATGATATTTCCTCCCGACATAGGGGGGATTTCTCCCGGATGCGAGATTTGCAAGGAAATATAATCGCCGCGGATATTTTCACTCGATGGAAATGTCTTTCGCATTTCGCCGACGCAAAACTGAAACGAGGCAATTTGGTTATTTATTTCAGATTGCTGCTTCATAAAATATACGGGATGCATTATTTATTTCCACGTACAAATCACTTTCCGAACCGGCATTATAAAAATCATATTTTTATAGAGCGTATTGTGTTGTTGCAGGTTCATGAAATATTCATGCTCAACAACAAACAACTTAATATTTTATTTGGCTTTGGAGTGAACAATTTTTAAAACACAACATTATATTTTAATGTTTCTACAAGTGAGAAACGTGCCGCCCCTCGCTAATAAAATTGAGTGGCATGTTTAAATCATTTGGGCGATCTAAAAGGTTTTTTATGTGGCAGTTCTTAAGGAAAAAACCAAAGGAATAAATTTAGTTTACTGGTCATAAATCTGGAATCGCAGCAGCTTTACTTCTTAACGATATCCATATATACTTCGCAAATTGACGCACAGGTGCCCATTAAACTTCCACCCCCAAAACAAATACACATTCATTTATTTTAAATGTAAATGCGACCGGAATATTTGATGTCGACGTCTTTGCATTAATCTCAACTGTCCCAAAGAATAAATGAATCACGATAGTTGGGTCCTTTGAATGAATTTTTACATACATATGGCACACATTATTCTTACAGAATATACAAAATGTACCACTTAGTATGTGTAGAGACAAATTCTAGACTTATTCAGAACTTGTTCCTGTTAATGTCAAAACTGGAGCAGGAATATAGAGTAAATTATCTTGCCTGAAACTGGAAACTTTAATATTCTTGTGGTTAGAAAGCATTGCCTGAAAGTTGAATGTCTAAAAAATTATTTTGGGCACAAGTTGTAGTTCTGTTCTGGTCTCCTCCTTCTTGTCATCAAGAAACAGTGTTCCATTTACCTTGATAAGATATTTTATTTTGGAAATGACAGGTGATGGTTAAAATTACAAGCCGTCTCATCGAAATCCTGCTTAAAAAGTTCGGGCAGCCACTACGATAATCGTTGGGGCAAATCCTCTCTAAACTTTTTTTATGGTAACATTCCGATTGCCGTTTAAAAACTTATCTTTTGAAGTTTTGAAACAAACACGAAAACAGTCGTTTGGGCGTGAATTTACAACCGAAATTATTAATGAGATTAGAAATTCGCGTGTGAGTGGCTGAAGTTGTCGAACTTTCTAAATTGAAGGGAAAATTTTACGTATTATTATTGCTCGAACAATTTAGCAATTATTTACGCCACCGCCGCCGATGCACAAGAAGTGTATCGAGTTTCTGTTTATTCTGGTTGTTCAACTATGGCGAAAACACACAGAGTAAAAGTCCATCATCAAATTGGACCATCGGAAAGTTTAAGAGCAACACTCTTTTCTTGTGACAAAGTTGCGGTTATGGAATGAGGAAAAAGTAAAATGAATTATCGGTGACGTCTCGTGGACCGCTCGAACGATTTAATTGTCCAACTTTCAGGATAATAAACTTTCCACGCGTCCTCAGTCCCACATTCGTGCTCTTTTAACTACTTAGCAGCTGTTTGCGGAATAGTTTTAACGTAATTATCCTCCTTCCTTCCCCTTTTATGGGGGATTTGTGCAACGTGAATGAAATATCGCAGAGTGCACTTAAGAAATTGGTCCAATTTACACGAAATAATAAATCCTTTGAATTAAAAATTACATTTTAACCTTGATAAGCCTGATCAAACATTAATTAATGTGATTTATGATTTACTGTGCACGTACACAGGTTTTTTCCCGATGCAGCCACAGCAATAATATCACATAAATCAATCATAATTAATAATGCATCGAAATTTGTCATTTCGAGTAGATATACCAAAATTAATTACATACATTTTAATAATGGACACGGATAAATTCGTATTTGCGGAATAATGATTGAATTAAAGCCTTAATTTAGTGAAATTATTAAAGGTATTAAGGCTGTTGCGTAAAATTGTGTCCGTGTAATTCCACGTAATTGTACGTAATATAGAATATTAGAGCATTAAAACTTAATATTACACGCGAGCATCTCATTACTATAAATTTATACTCGAGTTATTACTAACTCGTGTGACGTTCCATAAGCAAATACGTCAGTTTAAATTATAAACGCACCAAATTAGCGAACGAGTATTTCAAGAAAATTACATCCGGTCCAGTAATTCGAATTTGCGATTACAATTACTTCTGCCGCACTGATTGGTTGCAGTTTGGGTGCTTGTAACTGGTCATTGACTTAAAATTACATCCCCATACATAAACATATAATTTATTACGGGCTGCTGCTTTAATTAACCAATTTGTAATTAAATAATTACACCTCCGCTTATGTTTAGTCGGGATTAAGGGCGAGAAAGGATGGGGATTATTGATTTGAGCAATTAAAGTTTTGAGGCTTGTTAATTTTCTAGATGAACGACCATATTCAATTTTGATCAAGCTGCCTTGTACTGTCTGCTAATTGTTACAATGCTTATCAAGGACTGGGAGGAATAACCTCTTTGTAAATTTCAAATTTTAGAAACATTTGAACGTTACAAAGTCAAATATGTGTTCGAGTAGTTAAATGAATAACTTTTATAAAAGGTTGTTGAATTGTGAATATTCGAATATGTGAATTATTCAAATTGAACCTCGAGTCTTATTTATTGGAAAGGTTTTGCATTAGCTGCTTCTCGCACAGTAAATCGTGAAACGAAAAACAAATTTGTATCCGATTTGGAAACGCACTTTTTAACAACATTCTTGATGGAATATATTTGCAATTTATTTCCATATAAGCAAGTTTTTGTGAGTTCAGCACTTCAATATACAAACATAATCATATTCCCTGTTGGATTTAAAATATATGATCGAGTGGCATTTTTAAAACAGGGCGGGATAAAGGCAAACAACAATCATTTGGTCCCGTCACACCGAAAAAATATAATTCTGAATGTTTTCCTTTTGCACGTACACGAGGCAAATTCCAATTTTTATTCACTTCACGATTAACCCGCCGCCCATCGATTTCTGTCACGGCACCTCACGTGTGATTGTCGGGATTGTTATGCTGAAAACATCGCCGGAAAAATGTATGTTTCCAAGAGAAGGTTTTTGACGAGCCTGTCACATTAGGCATTGATTTTTATGTAAATGCGGCTCACCGTGACTCAACATCCGAACTCTAATTTACCTAGGCGTGTCCCGAATGAATATCATTTTAACATAATCATTTTATCAAGGTGCAAATACGGAAATCTTTTAATTTCTTCCATCGTCTCAACAAACATTTTTCACCTCATCAACATTCACGCTCCAATTCGATTTTGATGGAAAAAACAAGCGGCCAGATTAACGAGTACGTGCCCCCACATCTCCAATCAACTCCGTCCGATCAATCCGACGAAATCTGAATTTATTTTCAATGGGAAATTTGAGTTATATTGTCATTCAAACGGAGCACCCGCTGATTAATGACTCGAACTTTATCTCAGTCGTTCAACGACACTAAAAAGATGAAGTAATTAATCAGGATTTACGTGGCTCACTCAATTAAAGGACCTCATTTAGTTGAAAGAAAAGGACCGCAAAAATAAAAATTTAAATGTAATTTTTCAGCCCAAAGTGGCAACGTGTAAATCATAAGTGAGATAAGGGGAATGCTTTGTCTCCCGAAATAAAGGAATTTCCGCTTGGCTAAGTGATCCTTGTGAATGCACTTTTATAATTTTTGCTTTGCACACGGGATCCTTTAAATGTATAATAAGGCGCATTAGTCGCTCAAATTCATTTCCTAATGGATGTCTGTTGAGGTATCGGTCCAACATTTTCAATCTGGATAATGAATTATTCAACTGGAAAACTTCTTTCCATGAACGGACTTATAGTCAGGAAAATTCAGCTCTCTGTCCCACTTTGATCTCTTTAATAATTACTGTTGCCATTTTTAAACTAACTATTTTTTGTTACGCTTTGTTTTCTATGTAATTAACAACCTTCATATTTTTTGACAAATGTTTATTATTTGATTAGACTGTTGCAAAATTACTCTAAAATTAGGTTTATTAATTGGAAATAGCTTTTAATTAAAATATTCGATGTCAGTCATTGCGTTTGTGTTCAACAACATTAATTGGTAGTTAATTAGTTACTCAAAAATGACTAATTATAAAAATATTACAGTTTCAAATAAATATACAAAATGAACTTGAATGAAAATAATGGTGTACAAATTTAGAGAATTTTGATGAGATGGAAGATAAAATATTGATTATGGAAACAGATAAATCTTGTCCAAGAACTTAGAACACAGTCTTCAAGTACAAAAAGATACGACAATGTTAAAAAAGCTTTATTAAAAGAAAAAGATGAATATGTAAATTGTGTTCTATTCCAAAAGAATTAGATATTTCTAACTAAGGATCAGGTAACTACTTCAGAAATGAGTTTAGTTATTAAAAAGCTTCCTGAGGTAAAAAATTGCCGTCCGTCCGTTTTGACGTTTCGCAGGATTACCATGCCCGAGTGAACCAAAAAGTTGACTGATGCCCGCAATATATTTCACTGAAACTCCCGATGTCCCGGCATCGGCTATTTGTAAAGTTTTGCGAGAACTTCGTGATTTATCAGGCATTGAATCCACTCCACATCATACGTCTTGCGGAACTTTCGCCAAAGCGGAGAAATCGATGCCCATTCCGGCCATCCTTTTTACATTCAAATTAATATATTGAAGTTGTTGCGCCGCTTCTTTATTTCCGTTAATGAATCCGGTCTAAATCCGGGACGCAAAGGAATGCGACCAACTATTTCCCGGTGGATTTCAATGAGTTTCTAATTAATTATACTCAATCCTGCAATCAGTGCTGGTAATTGAAACATATTTTTGACTTGTTTCATAACTAGTTAACGTGTACAATTAAACAGATAATGTGGAGGGTACGAAGTTGTAATTAAATCAGCCACTTTCTTTCATCATAGTGTTCCCGGAGCCAAATTGTAAATAAAATTTCACTTGGTGTAAACTTGGAATGGAGTTCATATTGCTTTTTAATGAAATTGGCTAAAAGTTGGGGCATGAGTATATGCACACTTTAATTATATTAGCATCCCTTATTCGTGGGTGAGAAACATGGATATTAAATACGAGTATCTTGCATGTAAAACAATTGTTATCAACTGGAGGGCGATTAATTTATATCGCAATATATTAATACTTTTTATTACACCAATTTTATTACTTAGAGATAATTTATGGTGGAAAGGGCGTAAACTTTTATGGGGCGTGTATTAAATAAATATAAAATTGAATTATAACAAGAAGCACTATTGGAAATAAAATTGGATTTTGTGAAAGTCATCAAGCTTTTATTAGGTCGTTAAAAGATCATACTTCTCTTTAATAAAATTCGAAAATTAATGACTAATCAAAGTTCTAAAACAAATCAAAGTAAACCAACATTAACGTTTATTACTAATATAATATATTGTCTCGAATAAATTCTGTTTGTAAAATATATTTTCGATGAAAGGTACGTTATAAAAAGTTTTTTTAAAGAGGATTTGATTGTATGTATAAATAATCGTGGGGTGAACCGGAAAGACGATAAAAAGCACAAATGAAACCCGCCCTCGAATCTGCTAAAAGCGGCTTTATTTTTTACGATTTCCATAAATAAGCCAGACTTACATTGTACATGACGTGCCAGGCGTAGCACAGGCTGATGGGCCAGAGGGGCTTGTAGTGGTTCCCGAAGGTGTACATGTAGATGAGCCACGGCGACGGCACCAGCAGCGTGAAGACGTCGCACAGGGCCATCGCCATCAGCACCACGTTGGTGGGCGTGCGCATGTGCCTCCTGCTCAGCACCACCACGATCAGGGTGTTGAGGATCACAGTCACGACGAGCAGGAAGGGCATGGCGTATCCGAAGAGCGGGATGGCGTACCTGATGGGCACTTCGTTGGTGATGTTCAGCAGTTCGGGCATCAGCATCGACCTGTTGGGCGGATCCGCCGACGACAGGTCCAGGTCGTAGGTGTAGCCGGTGGTGGTGGTCATGTTGTCTGTGTACGTGGTGTTGTGCAGATCGGCGTAGTACTCCTCCACCCCCATCGTTCCGGTGGGGCTTAACTCGATTGGACCATCCCGACTGCGTCTACGCCATTAATCGTTTGCGTTCGAACTGGAGTATTTTAAGCCGTAACTTAACATAATTTCCCACTTTGCTTTGGAGTAATTATATTCGTGGGCACACGGCTTTATCCAATTTAAACTTCCAGTCTAATTATGTACTATTTTTCCAAGATTTTTTACGAGATTTAGTCTATTAGCTAATTATAAATAATTAAGATGTTAAGTGACGCCATGGACGGCGACGAAACTTTCCTTTCTTCTCTAATGGCGGCCTGAAACAAAAAAGAACACTGAAACAAGTTTTCAGATAGGGGGTGATGACAAAGCAACAAAAGCCTTCTGTTTTAATTTATGCGGCATACACTTTCTGAACAAATATTTAAAACTTAAACAATGCAACTCTCTTTTGTAGTTAATATTATTCGTTGACACAGCAAATGTAACATTTTTCAATTAAAATTGATAAATAGAGGTTTGATTTTCATAATAATTACCTATTTGAAATGGCTAATGGATTATGTTTTTAATTTTACAAAATGCTCATTGTTTATTTATAATTTAGCTGTGCCAAATTAGTTAATTATTTACAATAAACATGAACAGAGGCATATGTATTATTTTATCATCAATGAGCCGCAAACTCAACAATTATTTAGGAACAACAACACCGAATGTTATCGTGAAGATGGAAACAAAGAGGAAGAAGAAATTAAATAAATTATGGTTTCTGTGTTCTCCGGCACAAAAATTCCTCTTCGACCAAAATCAGAAATAAATTTCCAGAGAAAATTACTTTTAATTCTTTTAATTAACAAAAACACGCCGGTTTTAAGACGGTTTGAAATACATCTTTAATTACAAGCTCCTCTTTTCCGTTTTTGCGTCCCCTGTTTGCGAAGCTTTAAAAGTAATCCCGAATAATTAGTCGGCCAGAAAAGAAAAAAAAAAAGAAGTATTTGCGCCTACAAGAATCGCAATACGAAAAGTGTTTGATTTGCCGGTTAAGAAGCCAGGCGAAAATAATTAATTTTCGCCGGAGAGTGGCGGTTTATTTTTTTTTCATTTTGTTGAGTGGTTCTTAGGTGACATCATTATTTATAAATTTCATTATGAAGAGACGGAATTTAAATATAATATTGAGAGAAATATAGATAAAATTAAGGTTTAATTTGAATTTAATAAAGAGGAAAAGGACAAAGAATAAAATTTGACCAACAATGTTAAAAATGTGACGTTCAATGAAACAATGAAAATACCTTTCTGAAAAATCTAAATAAAATTTTTGTCGGACTTCCAGTTCAACGAGTCGTTTGCCAAAAGAGCTTTTTTATGTTTATTTAGTTAAACTTTTTTCGAGTTTATTATACTTGGGGGTAGGCATTATTCGGACTTTATGAGAAATCCCTTTCAGTCAAACCTTGAATGTTATTTTCAAGTAACTTCTGTTTTGTGGCTTTTCAAACTTTTATATTTGTTCCAATGTTTATTGCCAAACATGACTTGATTTAACAATTCCATAGGTCCATTTATTTAATAATAAAATAAATGATTTAAACGACAAGGAATTCATTTGATTAATGTGATACACGATGCTTTATTAAATTTAATCCTCTGATTTATTTTCTTCCTGTTCAGTTACAGCTAATTAGGACACACACAACCAACAAGTCCAATTAAAGTTCCTCTAATTAACTTGAAATATGTAAATTTCGATACAAACTGAATTTTTTTGTCAGTCATCAAAGGGAATAATTTTCAGGATTACGCACACCGTCTGTCCAATTTGTTCAACACAAGATATTCAGACAGACAAACACAAATATTGCGGAAGATGATTACGGAAAATCAAACAAAGCCCGCGAATCCAAAATAGTTTGTTCGTTTTAGTTGAAACGTTGTGGGAAACTTCAACACTAAAACCTATTTGTATTCAGCGACAATAAATTTGAAATTGCATTAGGTCCTTTGCATTTTATGTATATCTTTGATCAGCGGCAGCAAAATTGTCTTTCTATATTTAAATTTTAAATTTTCAAACATGCTATTTATTGTTATTGTTCATTGTTGTTTTCTTTCACTACATACAGTTAAAAATTAATCAGTTAATTTGATCACGTGCAGCTTCAAAAGCAAACAACGTGAACACTCTTTAAGCACAGCAATGTTTTACCCATCGGAAGTTATGCATTGAAATGTTCACATGCGACTGCGAGACTGCGACACAATTGAGCCGGAACAAAACCCCGTTGAGTCTACAGAGCCCCGTTTGGGCTTTCGAGCCTTGCATGAGAATAAATTACCGGAAAACTCCATAAAACACATAAATAGCTCAATTTTTGCTAATGAAAGTGATTAAAAAGGTTTTTATATTTTAATTTAATCTGGTAATAAGATAAAATTTCAATTAAAAAGTTTAATTCAGTTATAAAATGGTTTCAGCTGAAATAATTAAAATGGAGGAAAACAAAAATGATGTGTTTTTATGGCGATGTAACAAGACACGGGAAATCTTTTGACTAATGATTGCTTCAACGTGGAAACATGTTGTTCACGTGTAATCTGAGATTTCAGTTCAAGTTAGCTTTGTTCTTTTTCATGTCAGAAATGATGAATTCGGACGAAGGTAAATAGTAATTTTTAACTTTGTATTGCCAACAATTTTAACGTATCAAGACACAAATTGTGACGAATATTACAAAGAAATACTCAAATAAAAAAACGTTAAAAATGGATATCAAATTTGTTTCTCTGATGGTTTGTTTCAGCGTGAAAATTTATTGTACTGTCTAACAATAAATGTTGCTTATTCATGTGTAAATGAACATTTTTGTTTCGGTTTGCCAACTTTTTTCATGATTGTTATTTTGTAAAGCACATTGAAAAGGTAATATTTAAAAATTTCTTTTGTTTTTTGTGCATAACACCCAATTTTATTATTAACAATTGTGATTAGAAACGTTTTTTGTTGGCACGGAGAATGCGATGATGCAAACGGCGAAACATTGACCAGATGGAAATCAATATCGCTTCTATATTTTAAGGGGAAAAGCAGCCGTTTGAATTATGAATGAATTTCGCTCGCTAAACTGACATCAATACAGACCGGCACGTATACATTATCGCCGATGTCGTAAATTGAAACTGACCGACATGAATTGCGGCAAAGATACAAAATGTATTAATCAGCGTTTTCCTTGCACAATTTTCGAATAGTTTTAATCCATCTCCGGGCCCTGTTTAATATGGGCGCCGCCGTTTTAGACCCGAGATAAATTGATTGGGATTAAGTGTGAGACGTGGCGTTTTCAAAAGCAAACTTTCACTGATCCCCGACGACTAAAAGATCATTGATTTTCCTGCTACCAACTCAAAATTAACTACAGACTAATTTTGTTGTGTTTGTTCAATTCATTTAATAACATTCTACGGATAAATATTTGGTAACAAAGGACGATAAAATACGAAAAAAATTATTAATAAAAAAAGGACCATTGTTCCCCGCTTTAATACATTTACAACGTCGATAAAAACGAATCTATTTTATTCAGCAATATAAAATAATTCGAGTTTTTGCCAACAAAGGGAACGTACAGGGAAAAAATGATCGATAAAAAATAATACTGTATCTCCTTTCATTATTTATAATGATGATAAAAACGTATCGTTTTTATACGTTTCGGTCCTTTTTTGCAAAATGAATTAAACAATAAACGGGAATTTTATAACGGAAATTGGAAAGTAAATCGTATTTTTATAAGGAAATTAAACTTTTGAAAAGCTTTTCATCGAAGCTCTATTCAGAGAAGTTTTAAAAGAGTACAAGTCGCCGACCTCCACATTTTACATGTACAAGTTTAATTGATTTTATTTGTATTATAACTTCATTAGTTCATAAAATGAGTCAAAATTTATATTTAAACATTTATTATGATTTAAAATTGAGATATTATTATTATGGAAGGAAATTTGTTAACCATCAGTTGTCCAAGTTGTCATTCAGTTGTTCCAAATCAGACTTCTGAAGAAGCTCCCCACACATCCTGGTGAAACGTCTGGAAACAATTCCAATCAACGTCAACCCAAAAACCCGTCCAAATATAGATGTATTAATGGGTCAGTTTAATTATTAGCATCCCCCGTAATATGACCCTTTGTTGAAATGTGATTAATAAAGCCAATTAGTCCATGTACTAATCTGGGTTTAATTAAATTTAATAATGTCATATTAAGTAAATAATATTATCAGTCTGTGAGATGCAATTAGTTGTAAGATGATAGTTTTAAGAAGAACAATTTTATTGGACCATTAGATTAAGGTATTGTCTCAACTAATTGGATAGTCATGTTTACTTTGGATTGTTTATTGCAGCCACAAATAGTTTGAGTTAAACAATCGCGGGGCGAAGTAAGGATTGTAGCCCCATTTCATAGTCATGCCTAGATTTAATTATGTCACAGAAAGCCATAAAATATATGCGTATTGTACGGGAGCGTTATTAAACGCAAAGTTATTAAAATTACGAGTTGCGGCCGGAATCGCTATTGTGGAACAAAGATGGGATTTCGGTCTTAAATTGGCTGCAATATGCCGGATGATAAAATTATATACTTTAGTATTTGCGATATTTATAATCCGCGTACATTTTACGAGCGGACTTGTAACGGTCCAGACGTGAGCCGGATAAATTTGTGGGGAACTCAACCGTCGGGAATAGAAGACGACGAAAGTGTTGTCTAGCTCTCCGGGGCGACACAAAAAACTTATGTGGTTGGGCTGCTTCTTCCCTCAAACTGTTTCTAACGTATACTTAAATATTACCATTTTTTCATGTACTTTATTTAAGATACTGAAAAAAATTTCAGCCTGAATTTTGAATTTGTAATAAACCTCAAATAAAAAAATAAACATTGACAAAAATAAATGTTTTTTTAACTTACATTGAATACATTTTGAAGAAAATGAATGCATGAAGTCTCTCATTTATATTAAGTCATGTCCAAACGTGCTTGCAGGAGGATTTTACCAAATAAATTACTTAATTTCTTTATTAATGAAGACTTCTTCATTACCACTTTTAAAACGACATCTCCTTTATTAAAGTGTCGTGTCATTTCTCTTGTTTTAATGTAGGAAAGAAGTGTAGTTTGAAAAAGCTTTCAAATAATATATACAATTTATGCATATAACATAAAAAATTACACAAATAATTTACAAATCAAAAACATAAATTACTTTTTTCCAGTCTATTTAAGTTGGACATATTTTCAATTTGAAATTTGGTTCAGCACTTGAAAACCGGATAAGGGTGTTTCCATCTTGGAAACTGTCGTCGCCTTTCACATTTATGGGATGTCTGTTACTATAAAGTTTGGAATTGGTAATTTCGCTTATACGTGAGAAAAAAATGGAAGCAATCTACGCACAAACGTGATACTTGGGAAATCTAAGGACGTTGGGAATGTGACAGAAAAAGGAACTGGACAGAACAATTCAGAGAAATAATTGAAGTAATACGTGAAATATAAAAGTGATTTTATTTTTAATTATCCTTTTAGATTTGGGAAGTCGCTTTAATTTAATTGTTTTTGTCTGGCATGTTTTTTCAGTTTCTTGCTGAAAGCTGTCCTTCATATTCAGACTAAAAAAGTATAATCTGTCTGAAAACATATTAAAATTCAAATACCGTCTTTTAATTTAAAACATACTTTTTTGCGAAAGATAAAACATAAATTTGAAGTTTAGAAGAAATTGAAACACTGAAAATTCATCAAGCCAGAACGATGATAAAAGAGATACTCTCGTTTTATCATTATCAATTTTAGATCGGGTTTGATCCCAACGATTTTCATGGAAAATTTGGGGGGATTTACCTAAATATCCCATCGATTTTCGCAAACAATAACATTAAGCTTTGGGGGAAAAACATTTAATGTCCGCGTTTGCAAATAAATTTCAATAAACCGACGAATTATTTCGGTCACGTTACAAGACGAACGGGGCGAATAAAACCGAAAAACAATATATAAAAACACCGAAACTATGCGATACTGATAAATCATTTGACTTTTTTCGGGAGGCAGGGATTGAATTGACTAGTCCTTTATGGCCTAATACACCAATTTATTTAACGCAGATGTGACCGAGACACGTCCAAACACGATCCTGTTTTCTATCGAAATTGAACCGACTTTCGGACACAGATGTGGGATTTATGAGTTACGGTGCCTTTAAGTAGGTATATTTATGGAGAAAGTGCTAAATTGTACAACGAAGTATTAATACAGTGGAATTGGAAAAGGGAATCCTTAATAACGGCTTGATCATAATGCAGGATTACCATTTTTATCCGAAAGATCCTCAGAGGAATTCCCCCGGATTTCCGTCCGAAATTGCACGCTGCAAAATAAGGTATCAATCGATTTGGAACATAAATTTTCCAAAGATTCGTCTTATCACGGCCAATTTCGTTCAATTGTTCGAATGCACATTCCACAGTAATTCATTGCTACAATGTTCTCCATGAAGATTTCAATATTCAATGCGATGAATTATTTCACATATGCGGATGGAAATGAAAATACGAATAGTACCTACGATAACTGCAGGTTTGATAAATCACTTGACGTTTTTAGCGGGGAATAAATGCCAAATAACCAATTTATTTAACGTGAAATGGAACGGGAAACAAGCGAATTCGATTTTGATTTGTACCAAATGGAACGAAAGCTCAAAAGCTATTTTATTCATTGAAATCGATGCAAGTTTTTTGTTGTTGTTATTGTTTTATGAATTAATTAAATGCCTTTTTAAGGCCCTTTAATTACGGCAAAAATATAATGAATTATTTGTAATTAAAACCTTTTTATTTTTACGTACAAATTTAATTTTAAATTTAATTACCTCTTGAAAATAAAGCTCCTTTATATTTTATAATTTTGTGTTTTTACTTTCTTTAATCGTTTTTGTTTAGGCACACAATTATTTCCGTTTTTATAATTTTCCAGTCAAAACATATTCATTTAATAAATAATTAACTTGAATCCTTTGAAACTAACACTCAAATTCAAAAGTCTGGTGAATGAGGGCAGAAATCCGAATTGGTTATTAATCTTTTTCAGCGAGAAAAATCAGAAAACTCATTGGCTCGCTTGTGAATAGCTCTCAAATTAAAGTTAGTAAAGGTTCAAGTAGTTTTATTGATCCAATATTCCGTTACATTTCATGAACAGTCCCCAAATTGGCACAAAACCTAAAAGTTATCTGACATTTACCGGTCCTAAAGTGTGTTTTAACATTTAAAGTCACGTAACAATCAGTTTTTCGTTAGGCCGTAAGAAAACGGTTAAATCGTTATGGACCGCAAACTTCGGTTTTAAATTTTAACCTGCACCGAAAGTTGCCATGCTGACTACATTGTGGCGCTTTAATGTATTAAAGTTGGGAGTTTCGTGTGTGCGAAAGCCGCCGCTGATCATTCCGAATTAGAAAACTTTGCTGTCACTCGCATGGTTTTGTCTAAATAATTGAATGGGACGCGGCATTTTTCATCGCACTTTTGTCTCGAGTACATTTATTTCATGGACGTAAAATGCATTTGGAAGATTAAAGTTATAAAAGATCATTTTACACGGATCAAAGACAACAGAGTAATTGAAACGTTCATCGTTAATTGATCCCATTTTCTAAATACGATTCGCCAACAAACAATCCGCCATTCAGTGACTTTTGCGATAATTGGAAAGGCCGAAGTGTGACCCACTTTTCCCTCTCTCAGTTTGCTGTAATTAACTTGAGGGTGAATTCAATCGGATTACCTTTTGTCACACATTGTAAAAAGAGTTTTTTAGTAGTTACATTAAAAATGCATCTTTGGCAATTGCAGCAAACAAACAACAGTCTTATTTATCCAGGATGTCACTGGGGGTGATTCGTTTTGTTTTCCTTGAGGACAAGATAAACGAAAGCGGAAGATATTATCTCGAAACATTTGATGTAGGATTCCTGTTCAAGTGACGGCTTAATGCGAAAATAAATCGAGGCTATTCCATCGGTTTTATTGGGGACATGCAGCGATGCGTGGGGGTCCCGTTTTGTCGACATAATCGGCGGGGATGTTTTAATAGTGGGAACGTGGCATTAAACGTGACATAAATAAAACCGAACTGCGAACTCGTTCCTTTTATAGTTTATTTATTGTCCGCGAAAGATAACGGTATTGAAACGAAAAAATTCAGACGGAATATAAATTTAACGTTTAGCGGGGCAAAATGGGGATAATGGGATGGTTATTCGCTGAGAATTGTTTTAAAAGTGCCTTCTTATTGATTTGGAACACAAATAAAATCTACTCCACTGAGTCAACACATTTTTTGCCAAAAATTACTTATCATTTCTAACAAAAAATACATTGTATCCATAATTTACAAGTTACATTTGTCAAAATTCAACATCTGTATAGAACTACTGATAAGTGTGCTCAAGTTGTTTTCTGGTGGAATAAGGTTGGGGTTATGCAGGATAATCAAATGTCTCATTTTGCCAGTACTGAAAGACCACAGCAGGAGGTCAAGACAGGACAGACATCGTACTACTCCTGCTCAATATAGCTTTTAAAGGATTCAACTTTATATCTAAAAAAATGTTACAATCGCAGTTATAAAACTTAGTTAGATATTCGAATTAGTTTTGGAGAAGAATTACAACTCCATGTTCCTGCTGAAGGCGAGATATTCAACGTGGATCATCGCAGAGCCCAATTTGGTCAATTATTATTGTTAGGACAGTAAAATTTAATAAACTATATATTTTTCTAATGTTTACTGTCCCCTATTAATATTAATTTCGATATACAGAGAGTAGTTTAGTGTAAATATAAAAATAATCAAAGGGGACGTGTGATGGAACGAAATTTTTCATTATAAAAATAAACAGATAATAAAACAAGCATATTTTTATGTCGGTCTGTAAAAATCCATAAAATAAAATGTTATTTTCGCCCACAACAAACATAAAGTAATTGATATTTTATTCCCAATTTGCCACGAACATAAACCATCGTTTCGTTTATTAGAAATAAATATCGAATGTTGGCATTCGGGGTAAATTTAATCACACTTTGCAAACGTCGAACGGGCGGACTGTTTTCTTCGACGTACGAGTTTATTTGATGTGCCTGCCATAAATTTGATACTATACATATTTTTATTAGGTACGTAATACTAATTTTGCTCATCCATCTCACATATTTTGCTCAAGAGTCTTTGTTAACGTTCAAAATGTTTCTTTTTTAGTTTCTTGATGAACAAATTTTTATTTGTTGAAAAATTCATGTCTTTTTATTAAATTTAAACTACTTGCAAAATTAAATTATTAAACATTTGAATATTTATAACTCATATTTACATATTAAACGTGTGATAAATAAAATATGACATGAATAATTTGTAGAATCCACATTATACATTTATACATTTTATTTTTGATAATTTTAATACACATACATTATTATTAAAAATAGAATTAATATTTATTGTAAACAAAATCAAACAGAGAACTCGCAGGAAAAACACATAATACATTTATATCTATCTTCTACGTATACTGCGATTATTATGTTTTCTCGTTGTCGATAAAATTTATTTTCACACGTCAAGTTTATCATAAATCATATTTAGAATGCATTTTATTTTTATCCCCACAGTGATTAATATTATTCCCCATTTTCCTTACATCAAATTTGACAATGATTTGGAAATTTTCTCTTATTGACATTCCATGTCGGGACGAAAAAAAGAAAGGGAATAAATCGGACGTAAATTAACGTCCTGAAAATCGTCTCCTTTATTATCCATAATGAACTAGGAGCGACGTTTCATTTCATTCATTTTTAATATCCAGTAAATTGGCACTAATTGAAGTCTGTATTGAAAAATTTAGTAGGAAGTAAATTTTAATCCCAACAACAAATTCCAACAGATGCACCCCCAGTTGACAGTTCAATTCCCCGAATTTCAGGCAGTCGTAAAAATTTAATTTTCAACTCCGTCACACTTTAGAGGTGCCACAAGTGACACGTTACAAAACGGGTAGTTTTCTTACGGCGTGTAGAAATTATCTGAGATATTTATCTTCGTCACCGTCTCCCCTGTCACACGTTATTCACTGGAAATTAATTTTAAAGGCCCACGTGAACATTAATCAAGTTTAATATATTTTAGTTGTTTAATAGTTTTTTCAGTTGTTCCAGCGTGGACAAAGGGAACACGAAAACGTACTTTAAATCCGTTCTGAACGTTCCGTCGCCGGTTTTGGGGGTGGCATTGTAGTTGACACGTGAGAATTAACTGCGTGCAAATGAATTTACTAAATGGTCGCGTCGACCGAAAAAGTACAGTCCCTTTGTCTTGTTGTGGAATTACATAAAAAATAGCTTTAGATAAAAGTGATCGATTCCCGATGCGGAGTCAATTAATGTGTTTTTGCGACCGTTAATTTTTTATGTGTTGTTTTCGGGGCAGCGAATTAACTGCGGTTGATTGATAGAGTTGTCAGTCTCGAGATGTGTGAAGGTCGCAAATTTGACGTGCGAACGTTAATAAATTCAAGCACTGCTCTGGAGTGGCACAATTGTTTTAGTTATTTCGGTTGTTTTCGTCGGTGCCTGATAAAAATACCACAGGCAATTAGACGGGTAAATATTGGTATCTGGGTTTTATTATGTTAATCATGGAGAGATTACGATGACGTTTCTGAAGATTAAAACTTTTTTGGCCCACGGATTAGTTATTAATGGAGATTTTGGGAGTCTCTATCAATCATGGACGGGCCCGGGCCTCAATTATTAATGGTCGTATTGATCTTGTAATGGCACAACAATTTTAACATAAGTAAATGTTTGTGAGTAATTAATTATTCCACAATTAATGCAGCTTAGGAGTGCTGTACTATAAGTAAATCACACGGTTCATGCTGTAGAAACATAAACACTTCAATTAGGGAAACATCAATTAGTATAATGGACTCAAACTCTAATCTTTACACCCGTTTAAAATTTTGCGTAATTCTTAATTAATTTGTAACCCTTTCAGTGCATGGTCCACACGCCTAGGATGCGGTGAATCCCCCATCAAGATAGGGAGCTGTTAAAACACAGCTAATCATAATTCACGGCATAATTTATTACCACAATCTCGGATGTACTGTTTCACATTAACTTAAATGAATGTCTGCGATCGAAGCCGACTCACTAATAATAATTAGTCGCACGACTTGATTGAATTATTCGATTCGTATTATTAATGGCGGATCATTTGTGTATTAGTTAAATTACTTACAGTTTAGTTGAAACATTGCAACGTTGCAAAAGATTATATTAAAGCCAATAAATCCAGGCACAGAACAAACACGACATGAAATATTTATGATGGTTCATTTCACACAAAAGGCACTGAAAACTGAACTAAATCCGGAATCTAATTGAACCGTTATCGGCGATCCGAACTTGAACTGTTATTAGTGTTATCTGTTAATAATTGTGTCATAATTTATTGACACTCGCATATTATATTATATTTTTGATATTGCAGAGATGATCTGCGGCCGCACAGATTAAGTTTGTTCTGTTTTACGACGAGTGCACGATTTGTGCAATGTTTCCGTTTGCGTAGTCGGGATGCAACGATCCGAGGTTTACTTAACTTCATTTCGCTTTTGAGGTTTCAACTTTTGTTTGCCTTTCTGATTAGTTTCACCACAACAAACTTTCTTCAACACCGCACACGATCGATGAATACAAATAAATCAATTGTTTATTGGTAAAATTGACAGAAACACTTACTAAGCTCGACTCCATTTCGAATAGTTTTCAAACTAAACTAAATTGTGTCAACAACAGAACTTTTAAACCAGCAATAAAACTTCATTGAAAAAATGATAAAATAACATTACTTAAAATTAAATAAAAAGGCACAAAGGATTAAATTCTTAATAAATATCAGCCATTCTTGTTTAAAAGGATTAAAAAGCATCTCCAAATTTTGAAGTTGATGGTTTCGAGTATATATGAGGTGTTAACCAACAGATAATTTAATAATGAACTTAATAAAAATTGTACCAGAAATGGAATTTAATCTAAGAAATTCACTATATCCTCTTCAAAAGATATTCAGGATGAATACCAATTTTTTTGAGCCGATCAAGTAGCCGAAACTTATTTATTATAACCAGAGAGAACTAGCCAACTTAAAATGAAATAGGCTCCACATTTCCTGTACTAGAAACAAATACATGAAGGGGTTTTTATATTGTCCCTATAAATTATTCATCAGGGCAAGAAAGTACGTAAAATAAAAGTTAGCAAAACGTCTTAAATCATAACAAGTTTAAGGAGAAAAAGGAGACGAAACAACAACAGTTGCGTTGCACTTTCACGAAGCCCATTGTTTTGGGGGACGGGTAATCCGGATTTGGCATTGTGCTGGCGAAATGAAACTTATCCGTTATCCCCATCTAGTGTTGGTGTCTGGGGTGTGCTATAACAACAACCTGTTTATGCATAACGATGAAGATAAAGGAGAAAAGTGCGACGGAGCCTCCGTCAGGAATCCCCGATACGTATTTGCATAATTAATGGACCAATAAACCCGAGAGAAGTTAATTCTCTCAATGGCACGTCGAAACAAGGAAACTGTTTGTTGCACGTATGTATTTCAATTCGACAGTCTCGGTTTAATATTAAGTAATCCGGGCAATTTTAGAAAAGTCTCCGGCCATTAAGGAAGCCGTTTAATCTACATTTTTACGGGATCACGTCGAATTAACTGAAATTTATTCGCTGAAAAACTATTTCGCGAAGCTGTTCCAGATTATGGCTTCATAAATCGTCGCTGTTTATCTCACTGTTTCAGCTCTTTAAACAGGTATTAGAATTACTGGCATGCGAAGTGATGAAGGTAATACGTTCTTTCTGATATTTTGTTAACTCCATCCCCGGAATAAGTGTGTTATCAGATAATTATAAAGAGATAAAAAACTGTGTCAGCGTTAAAATAGCGGACAGTGTGTGATAGTTATCTGTTAGTTACTTTTTGTGTCAACGATAAATTCTGCTTTAATTAAACACCGCTTTTATTTTAGGTGCTTGAAACTTGATTTAAAAAAATAACATGGGTTTTTTAATTATCATTAATCATGGATTCGGATAAATATCGACGCCTGTAGTTTTATTGAAACGTTTTCTGATCTGGTGGATTTATTTATATTCCCATTAATCTTCCACGTTGTCACATCCAGGAAGAATACATTTATCAATCAAGATTAATACCGCCCCCAACAGTGAAGATAATATTGAAAAAACATTAGAAGATTTTATTTCTGAAAGCCCAAATCCACTGTCGAACCCATAATTTATTGAAATGGGGTTTAAATTGCCCCTCATACAATTTTGACAAAACATATTAAGTGTTACACGTGGAAACAAATTTTAAACAGGATTAACTTTGGATGAATATTATTAGGGTATTATATTGGAATAATATGAAAGGCTGTACGGTTTCAATGGATTTTATGATGCAATTTTGTTTTCATGGCTATTTCAACGGTTTGTTTATATTTGCACTTTATGTTTTATTCCAAATTAGTGGACACAAACGCACATTTTTATTACAACTTGTAATACTTATAAAGGGTTCTATCATCTATTTATTTTTCAATTAATTTTACTTAATATACTTCAAGAGAAACTAATTTAATATTCAATTCATCATATATCAAGTTTGATTAAAATTCCAGTGAATCAATCCTGAATCCTTTGTAAGATTGTAAGGATTGTTTCTACCTTAACTTTGGTTACAGACTTTCCTCCCCCAATATTCAAACAACTCTGGTTTATGTTTATTTTTACGTTATTTCAAAGCTGCACCCAAAACCCATCTGAGACAATAAAGTTTTGTAACTTCAAGAACAGAAATATTTGTACACTTGTAAACTGGTTCGTGTTTTAGAATGATTTGTACAATAAAATATCGCATGTTTAAGAGCATAAAATTTATTATTATGATACAGATCTAGAATACGTAATTTAGTATGTAGTTATGATAAAACCCATGTTTCATAAATTGAGATTTTATTTATGGTGGATTTAAATGTTTTAATCTTGGAATGAATTTTGAATCAACGTGGTTTATGTTTATTTCACTTCCAACAGAATTACTGCAATAAATAGTACAACTTAATTATGAATGATTATGCTTCTAGACATTTTATTAAGATGCAACAGTACTGTCTAAAATTGTAATTTATTAAAGTTTTGTTAAAGAAGTAGTAAAAATAAGTTACATTATGGACAAGTTGCACAAAGTTCATAAACATAAGTTGTAACAATAATTTTATTTGTTTTGGCACTTGTACAATGATAAATATAAATAAAATGTGCCATGAAAATCTTGTACATGTTAACTTAAAAGGAGTTAAATGTACTTTTATCGTGAAAATTACGTCAAACTTTAACTGCACTGTCAGTAAATCAGAAAGTTTTAATAAAATGCTCTTGAAAAGTTCGGACAACTGTGAAAATTCCATTTAAATTTAAACTCGTACAACTTTTTAAGAGACATCACAAATTCAAATGCAACAGTATTCTTAAATTACGCCCCCAACTTAATGAAGCAACACATGTACCAGTAGTTCCATGACCTTTAATTTTACCATTTCTCCCACGTTCCATGAAACGTCAAGTGCACTTTTCGGAAAACTTCTAAATTATACTGACCCCATTCGAAACTGATTGCATAAATTATTACGTCGTGCACCGTACATGTATGTAAATCGCATGGAAATTACTCGAACCTGAATAAAACAATGCAATTTTCAGTGCTCCTGCAATAAATGTCCCGGTTTTGGTCGGGCGAATTCAGGAATTGGTTTTGTGAGATGCCGCAGGAACAAAACAGACAACTGTTTTCACGTTATATTAAAATATTAAGCTGTTCTACCTTCGTTAGTAAAAACACCACTAAGAGAAACAATTAATTTAATTAATTTTCATACACAATTATTTATTCGGTAATTGTTTTCAATTAGCAAAAGCGAAATCTTACATGAAACCTTATGTGACACGCACCAGGCAAATTTTATATCTTTTGCAGATAATGAGGTAATTTACTAATTGAATCCCTACACAATGAAATTAATTACTGTGACTGAGTCGAATGGAACTCGAAATAGATTTAATCAGTTTAGATAAGAATCTGACTAAATATTACGCAAAGATCTTTGTCTAACGTAAGTCTTCTTGATTTAATGAACTTTGTTAAGAAACATAGGTGGAAATATTTTGTGAGGTCGCCCCAACAGGGGATGTCAAGGCGAGGCATAAAAAAATGCTTATTATAATTTGATGGACCGAATGAAAGACGACGTTAAGAGGATTATGTTCGAGTTACTGACGTATTTTACACCCCTATCTTGGGAACAGTTATTTAACACAAGAAGTTAAATTGCATGCATTTCCCAAAACGATTCTGTCAGATTCATCTTTCACTTTTCACGTCCCGCTTTTGCCTCAGATAATCAACAAGGTTTTGAAACGTGCAGTCTCAGTAAAAAATTGACGCCATTATTTTTTATTTTTTCCATTAAAGAGGGGCATTTATCGTGGTTGTTTTTTGTTTTGTTTGCTCAATCCATTAAACGTTTTCAGAGCTTTTTGCACTGCATTAGGTCAAGCCAAAAAGTTTCATTCGCAACATTTAAATTATGTAACATAAGTACTTGTTTTTCATACATAATACATACCACTCAAACTCTTGTAAGTCTTTGTGTTCTCTGAAATGTCACAGGCAGTGATGTAAGGCATACTGAATGATTTATTCCAGGTCGCCTTTAAAATAAAGTGGATGAATAAGTAAAAGTTTTCGGCAACTTAAAAAATGATAAGACACAGGTGCAAAAGTTGCAGATCATTAAAATCCCATTAACTAAACAACACATTTGTAGAATTACATTGTTTATCGTACATATTAAAATCGATTCTACAAACTAACGGCAATCGTGAAATTGTGCACCCGCTATTTATATTACAGGCGTAATTACAGAATTACTGGCTGGAACTTGAAAGCCCAAATAACTTTCTCAACACATATGCGGCTAGTAACTATGCAAATTAACGAAAGTACACGTTTCTACCTACTAAGTGGGATGTGTCTTGTCTTTAGTGAAAGCTTCATAAAGTCTTTGCTAACCACCATAAAATTGTTTATTGTCTCTGTGCAGTAACATTAATATGTTAGTTGATTACTCAATTACCATTCATCAGATGGGCACCGTTAGTGCAAATTTTTATTTCCAATATCCATTACAAGCACCGGAAAAAAAGCAATTTGAACAAATTAACAGCTATTAGAGCGTCGGCTATTTTACATCGTATAATCCCATTAAAATAATTGACATCAAGCCGATAAACATTCATCGTGGCAAACCCTTTTACAGAATTAAGTTCGACGATAATTTTCCAAAACGTTGCCATGGCAATGTCCGTCCTCTCCTGTATAAATTAGGTCTTCTGGATTTAATGGACCAATAGGATAATAAAAGCAAGCGGCGATATTATTATCTCTAGCTAAGGAACTCATACGCACAGTGATCTGTACTTCAGAAGATTATTAGGCCAAAAATGCTTCTAAAAATAGAATGAACCAGATAAGAAATCTAAAAGGCGTATAAATATCTAAAGCAAGTTTAACTAAGGTAAATTTTCAAAAGTAGACAACTCCATATAGAGTTTTGGTGGTCATTTTTTAATCATGGGGTTTTAAAAGTAAGATTAAAAAATTATACAGGGTTATTCACCACAAAAAGTATTCAAAAATTATAACTTAACTTGAACTACTTAAAATGTCTGTACCATGTGGTATACTTAAGTCCAGACAGACATTTAAGACCATCAATTTGTCAAAAGTTTTGTAACTCAAAAACTTTTGGGTTAAGGTATGCTTTAACCACATAAACTTCTAATGAATAATTTAAATGAATCATCCATCACAACCTTATAAATCAGATAATATTAATATATCTAAAAATAAACAGACATATCTAATTTTGTCTGAACACAAATTGAGTAACATACAGTTGTTATATCATATTTTTATTTGAAGGATTAATTGTAAAAAAAGAAAACTAATTTTAAACCAATGATCATGTAACAAATCAATAGTGGCATAGATATGTCTTTTATTCCCTTTCCCACAGAAGTAATATCTGTATGATTGGATATGTTGTAACCGATTCACTGAAATTAATTTTAAACCTGAAAATATCTGACTTTGACAGAACTATCAATATATGCATATAAATTTAAATGGAAGAGAGCCGCCTTTTAACGAATTTGATAAAAGGATTTGATAGAATCCATCAACAGTGTCTTCTATGAAAATTATGAAATAATTATTTTGAGTACACTGTGCGTTATTGTAATTTTTCTTCAAATTAGGCAAAGAAACATCGTAAATGAATTTTACAATCGCCTCCTCCGTTTTCACGTCCCAACTACGAAGACCGCTGAAACACGATAATCCTCTTTGCAGTGAAATTTTTTAAATACAACAGTTCATTTTACTTTGGAGGTGGTTTTTTGGTCCGGCGATTGTTTTACACAACCCTTACAATTAGCAATTTCTTATATTTAGTTTTAGCTTGGTGAGACTTACGCAATTTAGTTTTTTGTCTTTTAGGGCCAGACGACTGAGTAATTTTAACTTTTAATTGGATTATATATCTGGCCGTTAGAAAAAGCCGGCGTTTATTGTGCACCACGACAATGTATTGTGGGGTAGTCGCAATAATAGTCTGGATGCATCAGCTGATTGTGAGCCCGTTATAATGCACCTATTCATAAAAGTTTCAGCAACCACTTCAGCGCAACTTTTCCCGATTTAATTTTCGAGAAAGTTTAAAAGATGCGACGTGCAACTTGCCGGTCGAATAGGAATTGCTGCTCGTGATATTAATTTGGATGCTGCGCAACTTTTATTTTGTTATTTAGTAAAAAGGAAAATGTCCCGTGTCAACGACACCGAGTCCCACACATTGTTTTCGACACGTACAACGTTTCTGAAGATTATTTACCACGATAAACAAACAGTGTTTTGATCGTACGAAGGATTTGGCACGTATCTCTTTGCGGCGAGGGAATTTTTGCGGCGTATGTCACGCAGTATATCGGGCGGTGTCATCGGAATCGATGGAATTAATGATGCATATGAAATTGATTCCGACGATGGCATTACTTTTCATTACACTAACTGCGGCTGAATGGACTACGCGCCCTGAAAAACCCCATCCAATCAATCTGAACTGAACGAATTGGACACCGAAATGCAAAATTAAGTCGGTCTATGATCTGATGAGACGACGATGGTCGTCGGAGTCGTCTGTCGGGAAATTGGGCTGAAAGAATGGGGTGAACAGATTCGAAACTAAATTATGTTTTCTTACCGGGCCCGAAAAAAATTTAATATGGTCGCGGTGATAAAAGGGGGGATGGGATTGACGTTTAAACAAAAAAGCCCCATAAATTACCGTGGTTCAAACGTATTATTTGCTTTTTAGTGCCACAATCAAGGAGGTATTGGGGTAATATTCGGGAATTTCTATTCTGCATTTCGTCTCGGTTTACGATTCACCAAATTATTATTCCGAAACTTGACGGAAACTTATCAGATTACAGCTGAATTCTCGGCGTTACTAAATTTACTCACTCAATGACTTGATTCGATTGACAACGGCAGCGAATTATTTGGGTTAACTTAGGTATTTATTTAAACAAGAAATATTCGGTGCAGAAATATTAATTCGGCAAATATTTACTTGACGATGCAATAAAGTAGGAATATTCTCGTCTATTTTTGCTTACAATAACAAACAAACGGTTTTAATGAACTAAATAATCAGATTTGTGAGATGCACATACCTGTTTTGAACAAATTATTTATTGTAATGTTCAGTTTCGATTTCGTACATCAACTATGAAAAAATAAATTTACTTGTATGTTAAACACAAAATTCCCCGATGACAACTTTATTTCTTAAAAATGTCTACTGAATTAAATTGAAAACCAATAAATTAGTATAAATTACAATTACCAATTAATTATAAAGTTTACAGTGTTGGCCGAATCGAAATGGAATAGTTCAATTACTAAAATGTTTAAATTGGATTTGCAATCAATTGACCAACGAACAATGAAATTGCAGCTTTGTAAGGATATTTCAAACAAAAACAGAACGTTCCTTGTCCTGAATTCTTGTCATTAGTGTTGCTATAATTGTCAAGCTACTTGGAAATAGAAATCGATGAACACAGTTAATTGATTTAATTTAGGTGGAATATAAATTTATAATTGAGTCAAGTTTTTGAGAACACGTGTGTATTTGCAGGACTGTAATGTTGCTCCAGACTTGAATTTATGTCTCACGTGAATATAATTTTGTATTTTATTGCGTGTCGCCTCTTAAATTAGAATTGTTTCAGCTCGTAATGTATTCGAATAAAGCTGTCAGTGATAAACACGGGATAATTGTTGATGTTAATAGGTGAAATTTGAATTTCTGTGGTATTCCTGCTGAATACATTTTCTTCCTGTTGCGTTTCAACAATGGGTTTGAAACGTTGTGTCAATTTACACATCTGACCTTCCACACGTTTAACTGTTGTTAAATTAATTAATATTTGATTCGGTTAATTAATGGAAAAGTGTGTTACTGTTGTGACTTTAAGGGGAAAGGTTGATAAACCTGCGGCATTATTTTTATGATTTTGAACTTTTAATATTGTATATTATGGTTTATAATCGAGTCTCGAGTCTCTTATAAAAGCGATGGTCCGTTGTTTATGTTTGTAATAAAACTGTATTTCGTTCTTTCATACGCAATAAAAGTTCACCTACAATGGAGATTTATAAAGTCTAAACTAAAGGTACATTTTTCGTTTATTAAACGAAATAGTATCGAGGTATATTAATTTTCAATTCAGCCGTCCATAAATAGATTTTGTGGTTGTTCTTATTGGCATCCAGTAATGCATAAGGTACGATGCAAGTAACACTAACATTATAGAGCACATCAAACAACAACTTTGTACAATCTAATTCGTGTTGTGTTTGTGTATAAATCATTTTTGTTGCTTTTAATGGCATCCAGTAATAATGCACGATGAACTCCTGTTTTGTTTGCACGTTGCAAATTTCCAGAGCACATAAAACAATAACTTTGGGCTATTTTGTGTAGTCCAGGACCAGGTTGCCAACATTTTAATCTTCACTCACTGACAATGAATTTAAACAGGTACAAATTCATTTGTTGGAAACGTTTTTAAGTTTTTAAAGCTTTTAAAAGTTCGATTTGTTTACAGGATTTTTTCAATGGTCAAAAATATATGTACATTCTATTGAACTACTTAATAGTGTTTTTCTTCCTTTAATTACCACGTAATTGTTATAATATATTCTATTTAAGCTAGGAACTTCTCTACGTAACTTACGTGAATATACTATAGATACTGATATTCTTAAGACTTAATTCATTTTTTGTTTGTCTGTCTATAAAAAAACTTTGTTGTTTGTTCTACTAGAAAATCATTGTTGCTTTCAAGATGTGTGAGACAAAGAGATACTGAAATATGTTTTATATAATTACTAAATTAAGTTTTTTATGAAATATCAGCAGTGTATATACTGAAAAACATATTTCAGGTTTATGAAATTGGCATTGCTGTTCCCTTATTATTTTTTTAATATTTTGAAAAGAAAGTAAATATTCATTAAAAAGCCTTTTTTCCAATGAAAACTTTCAGTGTATACTAAAGCATTTAATTAAAACAGTATTAATAACTACCGGTAAAAATACTCACTAATTCATGGTGCACGAACTGAATTACAGCTGAAAACAAAATTTTAAAATTAAAACTCAATTAAAATTCCGTTTTAGTTAAAAATTACAACAACATTATAAAGAATAGGTGTAAAACTCACATCTCTTTTCCCTTTTAATGGCGTACATATATCTTGGAATTTTTAAATTAGTTCTATATTTGCCCATAAACGCTTCAACACACTTTAAAAAAGGTTCATAAGGTTATTCAGGAATTCTTTCCTACATATTTTGTGTGTGAAAAACAGGGCCGAAAGTTGGGGAATAGTTTTCATTTAAATGCAAATAAAAATTGAATTCATTGTTCCTGCGGTTGTGGAATTGAATTGAATCGGATAAAAGACTATAATAAAAAGGGAAGTTTTTCTTCTGTCCCTCTTATAATATTAATGGTTGAGGGCCCAACAAAAGCTTGTCGACCTATTATAATTTTTCGTATGTGAATCCCCATTAAATAAATTAAAGATATATCTAGTTTAATTTTAATGAGGCAGAATGAAAAAGAAGTAGAACATTTTTGTTGAGGAGGAAGAATATGTCTTTGTTATCTTGGAAGCTATTAAAGGAAAAACTTCCAGGATGCACAGTAGCAGTAATAAACAGAGGAAGTCAAATAAGTTCCTTGTACAAGCGAGTCCCACTTTGAAAGTCCCTAACCTGAATTTGCATCCACTTTGATGCTTAAAAATTATTTTTCACGTATCGAATCAACATAAACCGGAAACGGAGTGAAACAAGCCGTGATATGAATTCATGCATCAGACTTCTAAAATCGTCTGACATAAACCGACAAATATAATTAACATTAAGCAGACGCTGTCCGATGTCATAAAAATCGCTGCGGATTTAAATCAACGCTTCAGTAAAACGCATCCAATTTACAGCTGTTTTGCTTCGGATATGTCAAGGTTCCATTGAAATTTATGTTTTTATTTGCTGCAGCCGTCCGAATCAGAATGTTGAGTGATCACTTCGTGTCGCACTTTGGCAACAATAATAAACAAATTCGACTTGAAAGTATGCTGCTGTAAATGTTCAGTTCCTTGGACGGAACAATATGTAAAAAGGGTGCTCAGCACAAAAACGCCTGGTAAATTTAATTAAGGTAGGAACTCATATGCAAATGTCAAGATATTTTAATAATGCAAAGTGGCACATTTCACGCGAGCATTCGTTTTACAAGGATGAAAGTTTCCTGAGCCGTGCTACCGCGGTTGTGTGCACAATAAATGAAAAACGGAAATTGGAATGGGAAATATTGACATTCACAAAAACAAATGTGCCCATTTAAATATTATTTTAAAACTCCCCAAACACAAAACGTGGGCAATAAAATGTTTATTTTCCAGTTGATTATAATATGTTAATTAATTGTTGGCACAGTACCAGCAGGAAAAACTCAGCAGGAAAGTAACGTGCGTAAAATTGTTCGATTAGTTTTACTATTCTCTATCGTAAGATCAACACGGCGCGATTAAAATACTTCGGCATCCGAGAAATCGTTTTAGTCTGTGAAGTTTATTAAAACTTTTCAATTTATGAAAGGAACTTTAAAGTGTAAAATTAGTCTTTTCGTTTGTTTTGTCAAGACGCTCTTTGTAAGCGGAAATTTAAAACTTTCCTTATCCGATTGTGGCGATTCTTCGTCTTTGAAAAAGCTTTTTAAAAATGGCACCACTGATGAAACAAAAGGGGGTGATCAACTAATTGTACCCTTCTTGAATTCCCTTAGGAATTAAATCAATATTCAAATGCAAGCAAATAAATAATATTAAACACGCGACAATAAATCTGAAATGCATACTAAATAAAAAGGGGGCAAATTATAATGCGCATATTTTAATGTTTTTTTTATCGCAAGAACCGAAGGGTGGAATTTTAATAACGTTGGGGAGTTGATTAAGTTGCCCAGGAATCTGCCTCATTTATTAAAATTATGCTTTGTTTAGAGTTTTTCTTTTGAATAACCGACAATTACTTTTTCCTGGTGCCAAGACACTTCTAACAAGTCGCTTCTGGCTTGAATGCATTAGACTTCCTAATATATGTACATTCAAGGCATACAATTTACAGTTTATTCAAGCTAATTTGCTTCATTATTTAAGACTGAAATTTATTTATTCAAATGTACACTAGGTCGATTAAGATTCAAAGTTTATCTCAACGTTCCGCTGACAAAGCTATACATTATTTATGATGAGCAAAAAGTCTTACTATAAATTGTGTTAATCTGAACAAGATGAACAGAACTGAATTTCAGTTCGACCTCTTGATAGTAGTTACAATTTAATTTGACTCCCCTTTGATTTACATTCATTTCAATTTTTATTCGGATTACTGGTTTATAATTGCTGTACTATACTCCATTCAAACTTGATATATATTTCGTACCTTGTGTGAATACACTATGGAGAGACTAATTCATTAGATTCCCCAATACACATCCGTTTGCATAAAAGTTTTAGAAGCTAATTTGCTTTATTATTTAAAACTGAAATTTATTTGTTCAAATATACACAACATTGAATGTAATTCCGACTCCCATCTGTCAAAACTATTATTTATGACGAGCAAAAAATCTTGTGATAAATCGCGTTAACTCGAACGAGATAAGGGACAGGACTGAATTTCAGCTAGACCTATTGATGGCAGCTATAATTTAATTTGACTCCCCTTCTAAGCCAATAAGATGGTCAGTTTCACCTTCAGAATCTTTCACAAAGAAAGCTTTAACATATTTTGACCCACTTTTACTTCAATATTTGATTTAAATTTAACTTTTTGTTCTAAAAGTTTCAATATTAAATTAAATATTCCATCCAATATATAAGTCTTTAAGATTAATGAAAAAGAAAAATAACGACCTTCTGAGTTTTGAACTAACCAATGTGTAATTAATTTCGGCCTGCCCTTTGGCTTTGATAGAATTAAGCCAATATTTTATTTGTAAAAAACCCTGAGAATCGTATATTTGATGATAAATCCGTTTTCGTTGTTCCATTATGAAAAACGTTCGTCTGCGAATTCCTTTAATTAGAAAAAGTTGCAGCGACGTCGTTATAAAAATATCATTTGTGTGACAGGTCGGAGAATATTCAATATTGAAAACGTCTCCTTGGCAATACCAAATTCGCGTGACACGAATTTACGGTAAACTCGATAAAATTTCGTTGCATCATTAGATTCCTCTCGCGGGTAATAATTATCAAGTTACAAGTTTCGCGAACACGTTTTCCACATTACATTATTTTTGATGTCAATGTCTCTCGCGTATTTTAACCGGATAAAAATCTGGCGCAAGACAATCACGTTTCGTTCGGAGACTGCGTCGCATGCATCATTTATGCAGATTTATGCATATTACTTCTTGGCTGGGGTTACTTCACCTGTAACATTACATTCCGTCCGTCCATTAAGGTGCCTTGTTTAATTTCTTAAACCCTTATCAACCCCCATTTAGAAGTTTCATGTAATTACACAATTACAAAACAAACCCCCATTCTTAAACTGATAAAAATCAGTTACCTTAACATTTACCGCCGCCAAATCATAATTAACGACCGTCGACATTGAAAAGTAACGCAGACTAATTATCCCGTCTGAATTTGTTCAGGGTGGCGTAATTGTTTTTTGATTTATCACCATCGATCAATCCCGATAAATATGACGAACGAAATATAAGCCCCGTATTTTCTTTTTTTTTTAAAGGTCGCAATTTATACTCATTTGGGTGTTGAAGGGACGCTTTTGTTTCTCGCTGTGTCTAATGGGTTTTTGGTGACGGATTAATTAGAGCGGTCACACTTTGACTGCAACGTTGAAAGTTCCTTTAATTAAACGAGGCACGCCGACACGAAAACATCTTTTTTCTCTCAAAAATATATTGTTGGATGAATTAGGCAAAGGGACATTTGTTAATTATATTCAGGGTAAATTATTTATTATGTTTAAGCACATAAAAAATATTGAAGGGAATTTTATCATGCACATTGAATATTCTTTTTATGTTGCCCTAAAAATATACCTCCCCCACCCCCAATATTTTTTCTTTGATCAAGTGGGGATGCTTAAATGTAAATTTACATAGATTCTCCTAAAAAAGTTGTTAAATTATTTTATTAAAGGTAATCTTTTACGTGCTTAAAATTTAACGAGAATTGACATTATACATAAATTCAGCGTCATTTTAAAACTTTTAAGTAAGTTATACAAATAATTTTAGAATGATAAATAAATATTAGATAAATTTAGATATACTACATAAATTCCAGTGGAGATTTATAAAATATATTATATAATTCACGAAATAAATAAAAATACTTTTTTTTCCTATTTTTACAGTTAATTTTAAAATAAATTAAGTAAATTTTGGCAAAATCCATAAATTTTTAATATTATTAATTAATTATAATTATTTTTATCAATTTTAATTTTGTATTCATAATTTTTATTATTATTTTTTAGTTTATTCATAGAATAAATAAAAAAAACATTTTTTTTCTTATAATTATTTTAATTTAATATTAAAATATAATTTATTTTTAATTTTCTGAAAAAATATATTTAATATTTTTAAATAATATCATTTTTAATATTTAAGAAAAATTGTGACAAAATCCATAAATATTTATTGTTACTCAAAGAAAATTAGAATATTATTAATTAATTATAATTATTTTTATCAATTTTAATAATATATTGATAATCTTTAATATTATTTTTTTAGTTTAATATTTTATATGGCTAAAATTGAGTTCAACATATGTTATGTAACCGAAGAAAGTAAGGATAATTTATTTTTGTTTTTCTGCCATTCTGAGGATTCCGTTAATTAAAACCAATTAGTTTCGTCTGTTACTCTTCGCTTCAATTAAGGCTCACAAATTGATCGATTTACGTGTAATTAATTTTTTTTTTTTATAAAACAGTTACATACATATTTAATAAAAAGTCATAAAAAATGGTACATACCAACCGACGTGTTCTAATCCATTTTGGGGCGACCAACTCAAAAATGAAAGTGCGTCGAAGAAAGTCACAGCATACCACCAGAAGAAAACGACAAAAAAATAATAGTAATAAATTTATTGAAAGTTAAAAATGATTGTGAAGCCGCGCGCGTTCTGAAAAAAGTCGCGCAGTCAGCAGGAGTTGTGAGCGAGGGAGAGTGTGGTGGAGAGGACCTGAACGCGTCCACGGTTCGAGCAGGATTGATTCAAGGAAGAGCGAGCGGTCTCGGGCGGCGGAGGATGGCGCGGTCCCTCCAATCAAACATGGAACGCACAGTCAACAACCCAAACAGGTGGCCGGGACGCGTCGCGACGCCGAAGATGGCCCCCCCATCGACGGAGTGGGGACACGGGAGGTGGCTTGTTTGTGCACCGCGGGAAACGATTACAAACTTTCGATCATCGGATGAATGGCAATTAAAATTTAATTGAAATTTTAATAACCCACCGACGTCGTCTGGAGTGCGACTGTTTTTAAAGCATTCCGGGCCTTGCACCGGACGGAGCCGGAACGAATCAGACCGATCCTCCGCACGGCTCGTTTTTCTTCATTATGCATCGCTGACTTTTTTTTTGGACCCATTCGCAAACCGAATTTATTGGTCCTGTCCCCGACGACGATCCAATTCGGTCGGATGCAACACATTACCTTCCCCGTGATATTTATCGGTCTATTTGTGACCTACTAGTTTGATTTTTCCACCCTCGTCGATTTATTATGTTTATCAATGGCTAAAATGACATTTCCGGACGCAAATCCACCCTTTTATTCAACATAACTATGAATACGTTCTGTGTGCAATAAATTTTAATTCCTCTGGATAAAATGTGATGATGTTAATGGAGGAGGATAAAATAATCGAATCTATGAAAAACATTGAAATGTTGTTTGTGATTCATTTTAATATTTATTTTATAACAAAAACAGGAATTGATCATAATTGTTTATTCGAAGTATTGAATAATATTTGTCATACGATAAATACAAATATTCAATTTATATTGTTCATGGCAATCCAACGTCTTTTATTTATATTACACGAATGTTACACATCAAACAACAATTTTTTAATAAAATTAATCTGAATTTTACAAATCTGATTGTTTATTTTATTTTAATAAAAACATGCTCAATATAAATGTAAAATAAATATACAATTTAGGTTGGAAAATTAAAAGAAAACTTTGTTTTCTAGTATTTATTTTTATTTTATTGTATTTTTTCCTGTACAGTTTATTGTAACCTACACATTTCCTCCCTCGTTAGTTTTATTCATTTGTTCTATTATACCCAATTCAAACTAGGTACTTCACTTCGTACCTTATGTGAGTAAACTGTAGACACACTGAGCTTATATGACCCAATTAATTTACTTTTTATTTCTTTGTACCCATTGAATGTCAGTTATTCTTAAAAATATTTGAAAAAAATTCCTTATATTTATTTTTAGTAGTAATTTAAGTTGATAATGTAAAAATTCCAGACTGAATGTTAAAGAGTGTTTGTGAATTATTCGATAATAATGTATGCAGCATAAATTTGAATAATTCATAGAATTTAGACGTGATGTTTAACCAAAAACCATATAAATATAATTCCCGGCCTAATTAAAAGCGAGGTATGCTAATAAATCAGGCGGGGCGTAATTGCGGGGATGGATGGACGGACGAATAAATACGGACGCCCATCACTCCACCGCCAAGATTCCATTCTGCGGAACACTTATTGTTGAACGTTGAATAACTTTGAATATATATTAGAGCCGAATTAAATTGGAAACGTTAATAAAGGCCCAATAAAAGTGAAGTGCGTCGTCTTGAACCGCACGGAATGATCCATTGTAATAAACATGATTATGCCGAAATGGAATTAAATGAAAGACACAAGAACCGATAATTCGTCTGGAGCGGCACGGGATTCCCCCGACCAAGAACCGGTTGATTAACATCGTGGCTTCAGACGAGAAACCACTTACCGCAAATTCACCCTCGGTCGGACGCATTCTTCGACCTCGTCGAATTTAATATCGTTTTCCTAACTTGATTTTTATTGTCAATAAATTGGACGACCAATAAACAACACGTTAACAACTCGGTTAGTTAGTTAGTTAGTTAGTTACATCAATAACTATTGACGATGAAATTTAGATTTTATGCGAGTCTAAGGCACACAATGACCATTGTTCCCGTAACTGTGAGTTTGCAGACGTCCATTGAGCACCAACAAAAGGGACCTTCGCCGATTACGGTTATTAAACTTGAAAGCGTGGCAAATGTAAATTCCCCCGTAAAAAGGGTTAATTTTTTCCACTGGAAGAAAGTATCTCGTTGATGGTGATAAAACTGGACCGTCGTCGTGCATAGATCATAAATTCCGCATTTCTAATTTATGGGACCGCTGTGAAGAGACTCGCAGCTAAAGAATTACACAAATCAGCGAAATGTTGGCAGCTATCAGCGGGTTGTTTATATTTACGGCCATAATTTTCTTATTTCCGGAGAAATATTGCCACACATGAACTTGGTTGAGTGTTTTCCTTTTTGTGCCATACAAATGCTGATTCCAAATTAACTTTCTCTTTCGCCATGCGAAATGTTTTCATGTTTGGTTAAACCAATTATTTTTATTTTATTTTTGGACAGAAAAAAACGTGGCTATACATGTAACATTCCTTGCAACAAACAAAGGGACGAAATGGTTTGTACGACAGGAAAGAAACTCGTTTCTTATGAAACCTCTGACGGATGTAATCAGCTTCGAAGTCGGAGTAAATTGAATCAACAAGATATACTCTGACCGCATTACCTGAAGAAGATTCTACGAAATAAGCTAAAAGCAATTTTATATGTTCCTAATGTCTGAAATATGTTTACTTCCTCAAAAATCACTGGAATTACATGTCTGCTGATAATATTAATTAATAAATGATATATATGTATATATATATATATATATATATATATATATATATATATATATATATATATATATAAGCAAACCTTGACAAATTTATTTAAAATAATGTATTTTCCGATAAAATCCGATTTTTTTAACAACTAGCGTTATTTAGAACTTATCAGTTTACAAAAATTAATATAATTTTATGAATTGTTTACTGTCACGATAATGCAAACCACTGTGTATTTTTAAAATATGTGCCTAATTATCAGAAAAAATATTTTAATAATGCGGCAGGAAGGGTATAAAAACTTGCAAAGTACGCTGTTCAAATATAAACCTGTTTCTAATTTACTGTGGTAAGTAGCTCTTACATTAGTTAATTTAATGTGTTCAAACATTTTATTTTGTTTCAGAAAATGTTGCTCAAACTGGCCTTAAACCTTGTCTTGTGTTTCACTGCGGTGATCGTTCATTGCGAGGCAAAAGTCTACTCGAAATGTGAGTTTATAAAAGCCTTGCGCCAAGCAGGAATACCCAACGACCAACTGAACACTTGGTCCTGCATCGCCTCCCACGAATCCGACTACAACACTCGGTGCATCAACCACGACACGAAAGACTTTGGCATCCTGCAGATCAGCGGTCTCTACTGGTGTAGCCAGAGCGACCGACCCGGAAACAAATGCGACATCACCTGCAACAGCCTGCTCAGCGATGACATACACGAGGACATTGTCTGTGCGAGAAAGATTTGGGAAATCAGCGGCTTCGGGGCTTGGGTCACTTACAAATATTGTAAGGGGGATGTTAGCCAATATGGATGTTGAGGCAATAAAAAATTACTTACAATTTTATTATGGATCAGACACTTTAAGCCCCTGTTAAAAATGTTGGCCGAAAACACTTTCCAAACTAAGTTCTTACGAAAGCTTTTTGTGCGGTGGAAAGAAGGGATGGATTAATTGCCTTTTGTTCGATCGCCGCCAACTAAAAAGATAACCACCATCTCATATGTTCGCCCAACACAAAGAGTTTTCTCGATATAAAAGCACAGTTGCTCCTTTCGAAACTTTTGATCTGAATAATAAGCATCGGGGCCAAACTGAATAAACAAAGAGCTTTATAAAAATCCCCCAGAATAAATTGCCGGATACAAAAAAAAACAACAACAGTAAATAATATCAATAGCAACTTTGATGTAAGATGTACCATAACAGGAGTGGTCTTTTGATTGATTAATTTTTAACCACGTTAAACTAGCGAGGAAAAAATCAAATTTTGTAACATAATTAGGTTGCCTTTAATGACTGTACTTTCGGAAACTCATTACAAGAAACTATGATCAATCATATTGATGCAATTAGAAAGATAAATGAGCCTCATCTTCAGCATCAACTAAATTATGAAAATAAACAAGAAACTCTCCGAAACTTGCAATTAGACATTAATTCAATATCGGAAAATATTTCAGGCAAAGTTTGTTATTAAAACAAATTAATTTGCGTGGAAATATTAATTTGCTTACAAATATATGGCAGAACAAACAGAATTATGTTCATGTAACAGTTCAGAATTCAAATATTTGCATAAACGAAGGCGTAAGTCCATAACTTCTAAAAGCTCTACAACACTTTATTTACTATATTATATTTTGTGAATTGTTTTGAAAATTTCCAATCCAATTTAGCTCCACATTTCCATTGACTTACATACACGTATGTGTGTATGAGTGTTCATGAATATGTGTTTATGGTAATTTTACACGAAGCATACGACATGAATTTAATTAATATTTCTTGGAAATGATTTATTGTATTAGTCTTGGCTGGAATGGTTCTAGGGCAAACTTAATTTTATTGAATTTAGGAGATTTTACGATTATTATTTGTATTATTTGCGTAGAACGTAACGTAAAGATAATAATATGTATATTTAAATTAATTAATAACATATGTTAAATTGCATGGCGCAATATTCATTGTTAATACCCCATCAAAATATTATACATGGAAAATACGTGGATGGTTATTCCGAAAGATAGCACTATCATATGTATTATCATAGTGACGAATGCAATAATTTTAATTCACTTTCAAAAAATTAAACGTAAACATTTTACAATTTTTCTTGATATTTTAGTTCATATTTATTTAGTAAGTCCAGTTCTTATCTATTTATATTCAATTAAAAAAAATTTACTGGTGATTTAAAATTCTCTTTTTGAAAATATTTTTTAATAATGGTTCTATTATTTTATTCACTGAAAGAAGTGTTAAGAATAAATGATTTCTGGGAAAAATTAATAGCACAACATAATAAGTTATTTTTTAATCAAAAAACTATAAAGATAAAATTTTACTGTCTAAAGTAATCTAAATTCTAGGAGTTAAAAAACGAGTAAATTATGTTAAAAATGATCAACGCAAATTAATTAAAAATTAAAAAGATAACAACAATATAAGGATTATTAAAATGTAAATTTATTTTAAATTAATAAAGGACAATTACGTAGGTCAATACTTTAAACTAATATTGCAAACGTTCATTACATTATCTCAAATATTATTCCAAGATAATTATTGAGTATAAAAAGTCCGTTTTTAATATATTTTGTACTTTTGTGTGCAGTTTATTCCATGTAAGTATGTTTAAGTTAAAAAAGGAAGAAAGTATTTAAATTGTCTTTAAACAGAACACTTAATCATGATTCCAACGTTGGCCCTGACTCTTGCAGTCCTCGCCATCACACCAATCGAATCGAAATTCTACTCGAGATGCGAGTTCGCCCAGTACCTGTCCAATTACGGAACACCCAGAGACCAAATCCCGACGTGGTCCTGCATCGCGTCCCACGAGTCCAACTACAACACGCAAGCCATCAACCCCGACTCCGGCGACTACGGCATCCTGCAAATCAGCAAGAAGTACTGGTGCAGCGACAGCAACACACCCGGAAACGGATGCGGGATCACCTGCGACAGCCTACTCGGCGACGATATCGCTATTGATTTGGACTGCGCCCGGAAGGTTTACGATGATAGACAGTCTTGGGCTGGGAACGGATTCACCGCTTGGACCACTTACCCCGAGTGTCAAGGGGACAATTCGCAATATGTTGCTGGGTGCAACTATTAAACTCGTTTTGTAGAACAATAAAAGCATGCAATGGACCGTAAATTCAGTTTTTTCTATTCAGAAGACATTCATAAATCTGGGGCTTCGTTTTATGATTTTTACATACGTGGGAGTCGTTTAAATTACGACCATAAAAACTGCAAGTAAATATTAATCAGTTTAGTTCACCAAAGTCATTCTAAAACAACAAGTACTGGTTAATAATTTCTTTGCTGATAACAGTAACATGTAAGTTTATTATATACTGATTCTGTACTTTCCAATTAATTTCCTGGACGGTTTTATCAGGAATTCAAAACAAATTCAGAAAAATGATATCTACAAAAAATCTATGTTGATAATTTTAGAATAGTTTAAGTAATTAACATTTTTTAAACTAGACTTAGATGATAGGAAAGAAATTATTCTATTACAAACAAAATAAGAATGAATTATAAATATAAAATTGCGTCTTTGTACATAAATTTTTGTTATCATAAATTACTTCACAGTATTATTATTATTTATCGTCCTTGTTTAATCAATTACTTTATGCATTTATTATTCCATTTCGTTAAGAAAACACTTTTTAATCATATTGTAACTGGGGAAGATAAACCTATGTAATAAAATGTATAAATACAAACAAAAGAAAAAACATTCAAAGAGAAAATAGTTGATATTTATTCTTCTTGTATAATTTGCAATTTATTAGTACGTCAATAAAAGAAGCTTAATTGGATACTAAAAATAAAACCACAAAACATTTATTACTTAATATTTCTAGTTTTGTTTATTGTTAGTTGAAAAATGAAACTTCTCCACTTCACATCACTTCTCCTTATGCTCATCGTCTGCACAACAGAAGCCAAAAGATACGAACGCTGCGAATTCGCCAGATATTTACTAAACCATGGTTTCAACAAAACCGAAATAGCAACGTGGAGTTGTCTGGCAGACCACGAAACCAAATACGACTCCAAAACACACAACAAAGACACCGGAGAGTTTGGGATACTGCAGATCAATTCGAAACACTGGTGCAGCCAAAAGAGTGGAGGATGCGGTATCCCGTGCCAAAGTCTTTTGGAGGATGACATCGCGACTAGTTTGGAATGTGCCAAAATGGTTTTTGAGGACACTGCACGTTACAAGGACAGTGGATTTGACGCTTGGTACACTTATAAATTCTGCAAGGAGAATCCTAACAGATATATTGTAGGATGTTTCTAATTATTTTAGTAAAGTATATTAAAAAATAATAATTCAAAGTTGTTTTATTACTTTTTTCTGTATAATTTTGTGATCAGCATGGTGTTTTAATTCACAAAATTGAGAAGTATATTAAATTAATCCATTAATATTATAGTTTCAGACTCTGAAAGTTGAAAAGATCAAAAAAGGCAAAAATCTAGAATTATCCAAAAAATAAACACGAAACGAAACTATTTCATAAACAAGTATAAAGATTCATTAGATAATTCAAAATTGATAACAGCTTGAGCTCAGTTCAAACAGTACCATTAATAAAAATCTTCACTTGATAATTAATAAAGATTTAAACTATTTGAAACTAAGTAAATATCACACAGCACAAAATCTTCGTTGTCTACAAACTTTAAACAAAGTTTACCATGATATATAGTCTCGGGATGGAAACAAATTCACCGCATAGGCCAGTTATCCTTAATGTCAAGGGAACAACTCGTATTATGAAGCTAGGTGCATCTATTAAACTTTCATTAAACTCAATTTTTTACATTAAATTTAGTTGGTCTTCTGAGTAACTGTACTTACTAAATTATTGTATACTATTATGACTAAACCGATTTCATCATTCCAGATGATAAATATGAATTTAGAGCTTTGTTTTCATGAAATTTACATACACGGGGTTTTCCCTTGTGGCTGAATTACGGCTATAAAAACTGCAACATATTATTATCAGTTCAGTACCCCATCGTTATTCAGAGACAACAAGTACAGCCCAATCCAGAAGGTTAGTAATATTTTCTTATTTATAAAAGTTTTCACAATAATTATACAATATAAAACTTAACACAAAACTTTTTTATTAGCTTTTTATAAAACTATTTAAATTTTAGATAAATTAACATGTATTTTCTGTTATTGATGTTAATTAAAATAAACAATAAAAAGTAATAAATTATTGTTAAATTTTTCAAAAATTTTGTTCTAAAGTAAACATACAATTAAAAACAAAATAAGACTAAAATGTAAAAGAAAATTGTACGTATCCACATAAATTTTGTTATAAATTACTTTAGAGTAAATATTTTGTTTGTTCTTGTTTGATGAATTACCTCATACAAATATATACATTTATCATTCTTTTTCGTCAAAAAACATTTCAATCAAATTATGACGGGAAAAGATAACAAAACATGTGTAATAAAAGTCATAAATATTAATGAAAGGAAAAATATTATGAGTAGAGAACTAAAAATTATTGTGACACTTATTTTTCTTACACATTAAGTATGTATGTATAATTTTACACTTTGATAACAAACGAAACATAATGAGAAGTCACTGTCAGGTTGATAAATTTCCTTAGTGCCTTTGCAAAGTAATAATTTAGTGCCATTATTAACACTAATGTACATATAATATATTTAAAAATTTAATTGGATTATTGTGCATATATAAAAGGGAGGCGAAAGAGCTTCGTTCACAGTCACAACGTTTTAACAGTAAGTTAATATTGAATAAATTTGATTGTTTTAGTGAAAATGAAACTATTTGTCTTCACATCGTTCCTCGTCGTGCTCGTTGTTTGTTCAACGGACGCCAAAATATACGAACGATGCGAATTCGCCAAATATCTGCTCAGCCACGGCTTCAACAAAAACAGCATAGGAACGTGGAGCTGCATCGCTTACCACGAGTCCAGATACGACACCAAAGCCATCAACAAGAACACCTGGGACTACGGAATACTGCAGATCAGTTCCAAGTACTGGTGCAACCAAGGCAGCAGAGGATGCGGCATCACGTGCAACAGTCTTTTGACCGACGACATCGCCGTAGACTTGAAATGCGCTAGGAAGGTCTTCGACGAGACCAAGCGTCTTAAGGGCAACGGATTTGAGGCTTGGACCACTTACAAAAATTGTCGTGGGGACACCAGCAAGTACGTTAAAGGATGTTTCTAATTCAAATATATAATAATTAATTAATAAATACATTATAATCCATAATTAGTAAATATTTTAAAGGTTGAAGCATAAAAATAAATAATTATCAAAGGTGAGAGGTTGTTTTATTGGCTTTATTGCTAACGATTATGAGATCAGAGTTGCTTTTAGTGTGGTGTTTTTTCTTGACAAGCAAGTGAATTGCAGCATAATGAACGCCCACGACGTTGCAATTGTCCTTTGTAGTCTACACAGGGAAATAAAGGTTATGCTAATGCAATTTACGAAGTCCTAATGGAAGCTGACACCATTTTTTTAAAAGTTCCTTTCGATGCACACACTATTAAAATTATCTCCCGTAATGTTTTTAACTATATACTGTTTCTAAAAGTTAACAGACCAGTGGTAATAAATTCTAACAAAACCGTGGGTCATAAAGGGAAAATATCCTGACCATTAATTTTGAACTTTAAACCGAATATTTTTTACATAAACCCAGTTTATTATTATCAAATATAATACTTGTTTCTTTTATAAAGAGGCCCTTGTGTCAAAATTGATGATAAAATTGGAATTTTAGAGTACTCTTTATGCTTTGAATAAACGTAAATAAACCGATATATTCAAGATATAAAAGTTCTACGCATTTTATCGTTTTATAAAATATTTGCAGATAATCCAATGAAATATATATGAAATTTCTGTGTAATTTGAATTTAAATTTAATTAAATTATTATCATATTGTGAAAATATGTTGTATTTTACACAATATTAATAATAAATTTAATATACAAAACTATCAAATCATTATTAATTATTACAGGTTCCATTTAACTTTACAGCTTTATTTAAACACAATACAATAATTTGATTGATTTTCAATTGATTATATTTATTCATTGTTATCACCACAATTACAGATATTAAAATTATTGATACGTTTAAATAAAATGTTTATTGTTATTCAATGGTGCATAATTAATTTAAACAATTATCGTTGTAATTAAATAAGCACAAAAGCACTCTGAAATTAAATTTTAGTTTTAATAAATGTTGAACAAGAGAATTTTTAAATAAACCTGAATAGAATAGAAGATTAATCTTCGTAATTTCAGTTATAAATTGTTTGCTTGAGTTTTACGATTTACTTGATTCTATTTAAACACCTGTTTTATTGTCAACCGTACAATTCGTTTAAACTTTAAGCCATTTCCTCAAATTTAGGAATGTAATAAAATTATCTGTGTATTATGTGAGGCGATATTTGTTTCAATTAAAGTTATTGGAGTGGATGAAATAATAAAATTGCCAAAAACAATCGGGGCAACTCCGATTGGACGTCAACAATGTGTTATAACTCCCCGGAGCCGACGAGATAAATGTCGGTTATTAAAACGGATGTTCTCGAGTTGTGATTTATCACTTCAGCACCGATCGTTCGGGCAACGTATAAATTATTTACACGTGCTGTCTTTTTAATTTAAACGGAAGAGAACGCTTCCGTAAATCGGGCCGCAACAAAAATCGATTGCAACTATTAATGTTTTAGTGTTAAAATTAAATGAGGCCGTCAATGCAAGGACACAATGCGACGGGGGAGTTCCTCTGGGAAATTTTCGCAATCCCCGCACCGGACCGGGACAGCGGGGAAACGGCTGACGGACTGAATCAACCATTTTCGCTGATACACACCGATATTTTGACACGTAAACAAACGGCTGATTTGCGTGATGATTAGTCGTGTTTATTTGGATGGTAAATCGGAATGATGCGTCCGGTCCGCTAATGAGATTCGGCTGACGCCTCCCGCAATCTTGTCTACCAATTAAGTTCCTAATTAAGTGCTCGGGGATCATTTTTAACTATTGATATGATTAATTTAAGCTTTAAAAAATGTTGGCGTGCCTTTGAAGTTTTAATTGAACTTTTCGATGTTTGTAATTTTTAATCAACGCTTATATAAATGCAAAAGCTAAACAAATTCGATTAGGTACAAACTTATTATGGCGGAATTTTAATTGAAGCTTTGACAAACTTCTTAATGACATCATTTCTTAAACAACTCACATAATATTTTAATGACGAACAAATATTTATAGCATAAATCTCATTATTTTTTCATCTAGACATTTTTATTGCTATTTATAAATACTATTTTAGTAATCTGTGTAAAGTTGTTGTACTAAAGCTGATTGGAAAGTTTGATGGATTATATTGGTAAGTTAGAATTCATAATGAATGAACCAAAATAAGGATGGAGAGAATGGATTGTCTGCAGTAAAAAAGATATTAAAGAAGTTCAGACTTAAGAATATTAATATTTATATGGCTTTTATTTATACTTTATTTTACGTATTCCATTTTTAAGTATGTATTTACCAGTGTATTTTATTTTATGTGTGAAATTATTACTAAATATTTACAAAAAGTTTAGTTTTTCCTTTTTTTAATAATGTAATGTGTAATTTACTCAATTTATGCAAATAAAATATTGAATAAAGTCTAAAAGTAATTAAGGAAGATAAATCTATAATTAAAAAAAATAAACCATTTCCCTGGAGAAGAATTTACTGGCTGAAACATGTATAAAACATCACATGTGACACGTGACAAGTTCCCTCCTTTTCTAAAGTGTCAGAACAAGATTGTGTGGCGTATATTGAGATGGCTCCATTTCCTGCCACTCGGTGACTTTTTCTAAACAAACTATTTTATTTATGGCCGCCCGATTCACACTGTTTGACCGATTGATTTCTGCGATAAAACTTCCACGACCTCCGACCATTTAAGTTTTATTTTGTCTGGTTTCAGAACACGGCCATTGTCCAGTAAATAAATATACAATAGAACTTAATCAATTAAAAATGAAACAAAATAAAAGTGTGGAGCAATTATCTGGTACGGAGGCACCGGAGTGGAATTCGGACATGTTGTGTAACTCCCAGAGTGGTGGAATAAAGAAAATAAAAGGAAAGTGGGCCCGAACGTTGGAAAGTTGCACGTTTTATTGGCCTCAATGGCGCCGTGCGTCAATAGAGTTAATGATGAATACAATAAAGAGGCCCTCGGCTCGTATTCCCATCGACCAGGTGGAAAGTAATTTCTACTTTCGCAACCCATCTTTATCTTCTTGCCAATAAACGCTTTGATCACAGCCATTCATTTACGAAACAAAAGAATTAGATTAAAAATTTGTTTTAGGCCCACAATAATACAACAAATTGGTGGAAGCGGTAGTCAGGTTTGTTTGGCAAAAACATAACGTACCCTTCGAGTCCGTAATTTCGTTACCGTAACACAAAGGACCATCCGTATGTTTGATCAATTCGATATTGAAGTTTTTTTTTTTATAATTCGATTCCTGCGAACGTCTACTCCACCGGGAATACATTTTCCTGCATTTATTGGACTTGTGCCCCGGAGAAAATCGTTCGGTTCGGCATGTTATGACAGGTGAAATGCATTCTTTCTGCTCCACGACACACGGCCGCATAGAAATGATAAATGCGAGGTGCGCAGGATGCTCACGTTTGTCCGGTGTTTAAGTGTGTTTCGTTGTAAACGTCGTTTGCACCTAGTTCTATGAAAAAATATAGTTTTGTGTGGTACATTTTTTCTTCTTGCAAAATTCAAATGTCAAAGACTATTCCGTATTATTAAAATTAATTACAACTACTGCGTTTGCTCCGGGATTTTTGCTTCTGGCTTCTGAATATACATATATTTTTTATATTTACGTACTAATTAGCAAAATTTATCCTCAGTAATATAGAAAGTAGAAAACAAAGGCTCACTGGTACAATTTTAACAACGTTGAGAATGTACATTTCCCTATTTGGATTAGTCTTTGAGGTTTATTTGTGGAAGAGTTTTTATCTACAACCTTTGTGTGTATTCACTTGTATAATATAGACACAGATCAGCATTGCTGACTTTATAAAATTCTTTTATTACTTCTAGTGGCATTAGTACGATGATGTGTAAATTGGGGTCATCGAATAGAATTTGCCAGAGCTTAAATGAGCCAGACTAGAGTGGTCAATCCGATGAATTAGAGACGAAGCAATGCCTCCAATTGTTAAATTAGGTTACTGAACATACATTTAATTAGTGAATTTTATACACACATAAACGCACTAATGAAAATTTTAAATGTCAAGTAAGTCATTGTTTACATGTGGTAAACATGCCCCGTAATTTGATATTAAACACACCCCATGATTGCCCATAAATATTTTTAAAGTGCTTTCTTTCAATTAAAGTGAAATGTGATTTAATCAAACAATAATTTTATTGGTTGTAATGGACTTAATTAACAACAAAAATGAAAATTAAAAAGCTTCTTGAATCAGTGTGTTTATCAAAGTTTAGCTTGGCTAACACGGATTCTCTATTCCACGTTATTATATTTTATTGTCTTGTGGAGACTAGATCTCAATTATGTTGTCCGGAGCAACATAAAGCGTTTTAAGTTTTAAGGCAAAGCTTGGAACGAACTTAAATCAAGAAAAGAATAAACAAGGCGAAACTAGTTAGTTTGAGAGGAAACTTTATATATGTACTTATGTAATACCTTTTGAAAATTGACTTTCAGTCCGGATGGTAAATCTAGACAAATTCAATTTGCTGATTCCATTCCAATTTATTTAACATAATGGGCTGTTTTGACAAAAACGGAACCAATTTACGGAAGAAACATGTAATTTTAATGAAACACTTGTTGTTGCTTTGATTCGGAAAACTATTGTATATCTGATTAAGGGAAGTTTCGATTTGCTCACGCAGTTATATTAATTAAATTATAATTTTAAATTCGCCTTTTGAATGGAATCTTCCTTGTTATTCCATTCAACAGCCCCTCAAGTGTTGAGGGAAACAAAGTTGGGTAGGTGTAACTTTCAATCAATCCATCAACTTTTCGACGTTTAGGTCAACAACCCCAAATTTATTCGCAGCACGATTTGAACGTGCCATTCATTCATCATCGCTTTAAAATGAAAACCGGCCGACAGTTCGTTATGATAATGCCACAATTTTGTATCCGGATTCAAGGTTAAAATCAGATTAGCATGTTTCACCAACAGACCCGAAATGGATCTCGATTAATCGGACACAAAAGATCGACGTCGAAAATTGATTAGCGACCAAATTCGTCGGTCTCTCGAATAAACGTGGAAATGCCATTTCCTTTCGTCACACTGACGGGACGTACACAATTGTCGTGGTGTTATTTTATTTTTCGATTTGCACCTCTTGTTTTTGTTGCTGTCTGGATTAAGTGATAAGTTAATTAGATTTAATTGAGCACGTCTTCAATGTGTTTGTATTGTCAATTTACACACACCATAAAGTGGTGTTTAGTTCAACGTCAGAAGTGGCATTCCTTCGATTAAGGGTGAATATTAATTAATATATACAGTTTCCAATTAATGCTGTATTCGGAACCTTAATTTATTATTGAATTATGCAAAGGGTGTGCTATTATCAGTTTAACAACGTGCTAACATAAAATTATTTCGTCCCGCTGGTTTAAAGGGTTTTTCGGAGTCGCCGGAATAAAATACGGTAATGCACAAATACCAAAGGCCAAACACCATAACAGTATATTAAAAATTTTACACTAATGGTCTAAAATTATACGGAATGAATGTTACTTTATCCACAGGTTTACAGAGGAGGAAAGACATGATTCATTTTTACCATAACATTCTCATTTAATGGGCAATAAGTCTAAGCATCCAGTTTTAAATTTGTAAAAGTTTTCCAACGGTATTTTTTATTGATTCAATTACGAGAATGTCATAAACATATTTATGTAATTTGGGAGTTTATGAAAACATGTACGTACATTTGATTGATATTTTCAGAAGGTTATTTTTATCCCTTCTTTGATTGTGACTTATGTATGTATCAGAAAATTATATTTTTTAAAGAGAATTACTAAGAATATTTTATTTTTCATATTAATAGTAAATATATAGCGAAATTCAGAACTTTTTAAAAAGCATCTGACATCAGAGAAAATAAGCCAGAATAAATTCTGATTCTCATACTGTTTTGCATTCGTTCAGTGCATCTTTATGGACACATAAAAGTGTGGCCCTTCCAAACTACATTACCATGTTATACCTTTCGGGATGCGAAAATGTTGCTATTAAATTTTCGAATTGTAGCGGGATTCTGATGGTGTTCACTTTATACGTTTTAAAAGCGTTTTACATGTAAATCCAACTGTTTACGAAATTGTTACTGTTGGAAATTTCAGTGTATGTAATTAAAACAATGTACTACAACTACTAAATGTAATTCCTCTCAACTGATTGGAATGTAAATTTGTTTAATTTAATTTTTTTCATCAATTAAATTAAAATAATTAGTCATCTGAATCTGAAATTATCAATATGTGAAAAACATCAATAATTAATCATTGAATAAATCATCACCAAGTTAAGTTCAGTTTTTGGTGGTGCCTCGTTGTGTTAATATGTGTTCTTATCAACCTCAAACATGTGAGTAAAAATCAATTAAACTCCCGCATAAAAGTACGAAATATTAAACTTTAAAAAGTACCTGAACACTTTTATTTTCTATTCCCTTGCATCCCGAAAAGCAGTGAATAAAGATGCATCATTCATGGCGTACGAGCAGCCATATAATTTTACGCCGTCACTATAAAATTTTTGATATATTGTTACGACGCTAAACGCTTTTGCTGCTCATGCATTATCATATTTTATTCCGGAGACAAACAACACTTGAAATATTTAGCTCAGGGAGTTATTATACGAATTTAACTAACTAGAGGTCGAGACGGTTGAAAGCAGCATAAACTACACATTGTATCAGGCCACTTAACTTTCAAAAGACCAATTTTCTCTCCAGCTTTTACTTTATTACGTCTATATCGTTACTTAATCCAATATTCAACGAATTTAAACGAGAAAATACGTATTAGTTTTTGTGTAAACCCTTAAAATCAGTATAAATATGCTCGAATTGAATTTTATATAAAAAAACTAGTTGAAGGACGCATTATTTACATAGGAAGGAAATGTGTCACTTCAGAAATTGAGGGCGCAGAAGGGATGACGGTTTTATAAACATGTGACATCGACATGAACGCCTGAAACTTGCAGGAGACGTTATAATTTATTCATATTCGGCCCTTATAACTCTTTCGAAAAGTTGTCTTGGACTTTAATTTAACAAATTCAACTGCAATTTCTTGTCAATCAAATGTTTTAAAGGGTTGTCGTAACTTTATAGACAGTTGTTAGGTTACAGCCGAAGTATTTGTCTTGATACGAGATTAGTTTGTAACATAATAGTTTTGTTTGGGCTATTAATTAAAGTTAAACAAATTTAGTTTGGCACTTTGACAAAATTTATCGAATTTACGATTAACCTTTTAGGGTTTAAAGGATTTATCATTCAATGTATAATTTAATATCAAACTGGGGGCAAGGAATTAAATAATTTAAGTAAATTTTAATGAAATTTATTATTGTATCGATGTACCCGATTATAACCAATAAGAGGATCTGCCTCTGTATCTAAGTTTGAATTACATTGTCCCAAATTTACTCTAGGTAAAATTAATTTACAACTGTCCTTACTTAAACAGTTCACGTAATCAAAATTAACGTCCCTGATAATAGTAATTGTATTCATGAACTCCAACTATGTCTCAAATTAATTGAGAAGACATAAAGTAAATTTAAATAATTATTGATTAGGACGAACCACACGGTAGATTTAAAAACAATTTGATTGTAAAAAACTAGTTTTTTTAAACAAATCAAAATGGACGGTGGTGTGCAATCCTATTAATAAATTTCGTTAAAATACACAAATATTAATGTTATTGATTGCACATATCGATTGATCTTATTCGTATATCGTATTTGTTATTATAGAGTTATAAATTGTTAAATTTGTAAACATGGATCTTCGTAAGTTTAATAATTATGGTCGTTAACGTATGATTAATAGTGATTAATTAATTACAGATGAATTCATAACTGTGCTGATAGAAAAAGGAGTGATACAGGGCTACAAGGCCCACAAAGAAAAGGTGAGACAACTGTACCACGAAGAATGTAAAGGGAGCATCGTCAAAAAGAACTACTGGGTCTATTTGATGGAATTGTGGACGTTATGGCTGGTGAACAGATTTACGAAGAAAACCGTGTTTTTCAATAAAGATTGGGTCGACTACTTAACACGAAGAGGTTAATATATAACTTAGTTGCTTTAATTTTTAACATCCAATTGTTTCTCAGCTGCAGAATTGAAAAGACGAAAGGCTCTGGCGCCTGTGGAACGAAACTATGTTACTACAAATTTTTGTAAGTTGTGCACTCAATGTGTTCATGGTGAAAGCGAGTTCGAGTCACACAAGATCAGTATACCCCACAACACCAGGATTCTGTACATAACAAAAAAGTTAATACATTTATGACTTTACTTTATTTGATATTCATGTAAAATCATTTTAGCTTAACTGACATACTGAGTCTGGATGTGAAAGTGTTTGAAGCCAACCAACAAATTAAAACAGTCAAAAAGGAAGTAGGCCAAAAATGTGATTTGATTTTCAAGTTTACCAACAACAACGAGTCCCAACTAAATTTACTAGACCTTATTAAAATTAATAGTGGTGTGAAAGAAATCAAGATCGCCAAGAATTGTTTTCCTCGTATCGTTAATCGCAACGAGACTGTTTCTATTCCGATGGAAGGTATGTTCCACAACAGTGCCACATTCACGTTGCCCATTGTTGCTGTTTTCGAGAATCTAACAACAAACACCAAAAATTACCTGCTGTACGAAATGGTGAGCCTTATAATTGTTTAAATAATCCACAAAATTAATGTTAGGTTATGTTGCACTAGACAAATTACAAAATGTCATTGTATTTTTGTGTTTTAGCCGTTTGAAATAACCTCAGAGTACTCAAACCTGGCATTAGAAGACGGGAAAGCCGTTGAGGAAACCGTTGGAAAAACTGAGCCACCACCAATATGTGATGTAGTCGAAGTCGTGATCCCAGGGATAAAACCTAGTGGAAGGTACCTATGTTAAAACAACATTCACTTGATCTAGAAGACACTTGTCGTCTTTTTAAGGAAACCCATTGATCCCGTCCGACTCCCTAAGTACGAATTTCCGTATTACATGACCCAGAATTTGAGCAAGGTCATGAAGCTCTATCCTGAATTCATCAAAAGAGGCCGCCCCAATGAGTCGATGAACATGTACTTAATGACTTAATGATGATTTAGGTTGCTGCTATGTACAAATCAGTAAGTTTCTATGGGAATAGAAATTTACTGATGCAGTACATTAGTAACAACTTCAATATAAAATCACTAACACATATTTTTTAGTATATTAGCAAGGCAGTATTTCAGCATAACCACCAGAATTCAAGAACACAAATACGCCCACACTCTGCACACGTTGTTGTATCTGGAGGAGAATCAGATGCGACAAGATATTAAACAATACAACATCTTCTCTAGCTTAACACATGTTAACAAGAACATCTATGCTCTTGATGTTCAAGGTTTGGCCGAGGCGAGGCCCTCTTTGCTTCTAGGTGATTCTGTTTACGTCAAATTTGAGCCTGACGATAAATATACTTATCAGGGAATTGTCCACGACATCAACGAGACGCGTGTACTTCTTGGATTCCACTCCAAGTAATTTTGCTTCATTAATTAATTATTTTTGTGTGTAATTTTGTTTTGTAAATAGGTTTAAGAACATCCATTCGGACAACAGGAAGTTCCACATAGAGTTTGCTTTCAACAGGAGACCTTTGAAGGTGGAACATCAAGCTATTGATTTGATTTCCCATCACAAGATTGGCAAATACTTTTTCCCGAAAAAGAGCATTAGACTAATGCCAAATATGAGTCAGTAAGTACGTTATTTCAAGTCATTGGCATCAAATTAAAATTTATCTATTTTAGAGTGAAATTTGCAAACAATTGTCTTAATTATGAGCAACGTATTGCTGTCTTAAACATCCTGGAAGAGAAAGATGTGCCCTATTTGTTGTTTGGACCTCCTGGGACTGGCAAAACTTACACCTTAGTCGAAGCAATTTATCAAGTAATTAGTTATTAGTTATTCTGTCACATTGAAATCACCTTTTAATTAATTTAAGGTTTGGAAAATGAAAAAGGATTACAAAATTCTAGTATGCACTCCATCTAACTCATCGGCTAACGAAATAACGAACAGATTGCTAAAGTACGTGCCCAGAACTGATGTTTTCAGACTGTTGGGGTCGGTTTATGGTGTGGACAACTCTATGGAGTTCCCCGACATTTGCAACTTAGACGGAGAGTTTCCTCCAATAAGCTTACTGTTAAAATACAGGATCATGCTGACCACAGTCGTTACAGCCGGACGGTAACATAATTGTCCACCAAAGTTATTAGTTTAATCAATTCTTTTGTACTTTTTAGATTAATTAACGGAGGTTTGCCTTCGAAACATTACTCGTACGTGTTCATCGACGAAAGCGGTTACGCCACAGAACCGGAAACTCTGATTCCAGTCGCCGGAATTCTAACAACTAAGGCTCATAAAGGTCATTTTTGTGGGCAGCTGGTGCTGGCTGGGGATCCCAAACAACTGGGGCCGAGGATTCATTCGAATTTCGTTAAGTTCTGCGGCCTGGGCATGTCCATGTTGGAACGGTTGATGACCACGTGCAACTTGTACGCCAGAGACTCTGAGACGGGGAAATACGACACCAAGTACGTCACCAAGTTGATCAAGAACTACAGGTCGCACCCGGAGATCCTGAAGGTTCCTAATGAGCTGTTTTACGATGGGGACTTAGTGGCTGCGGGCAACGAGCACATTGGTTTGTTCAGTGGCTGGGACCACTTGATGAAGACGGACTTTCCTCTTTTGTTCCACCATGTTGAGGGGCAAGATAGGAAGGACAAAGACTCCCCCAGGTAACAACTGAATTCATTTCAAACTATTTACACGTGTAAGTTTTGCTTTTAGCTTCTACAACATACAAGAGGTGGAAATTGTCATGGATTACCTCAGGAAGATCGTCAATAGAAAGATGTGCAACGTGAAGATCACACAAAGCCACATAGGAATAATTTCCCCGTACAGGAAACAGGTCCTGAAACTGAAGGAGGCGTGCGGCCGCAAGGGGTGGAAGGACATCCTCATCGGATCTGTTGAGCAGTTCCAAGGTAAAGAGAAGACGGTGATAATTATGTCGACCGTTCGTTCGCAGTCCTCGAAGGACATAATGAACATCGACAAAAAGTTCGAATTGGGCTTTTTGAGGAACGCAAAGGTAAACGACCCGTGTGGAAAAGGTGCGCGAATTGATTTCGGTGTGTTTCAGCGATTCAATGTGGCCGTAACGAGGTCGAAGGCGTTATTGATAACGGTGGGAAATGGAAATGTCTTGAAACAGGACCCCAATTGGAAACGTCTGTTGGATCACTGTTCGGCGAATGATTCCGTCATAGGAAACGGTCTAGACTTGTCCGACTCCTTTGATATGAGCGCCGACAACGTGTTCCGTTCGAACGTCAACGACATCGATGACTCCAATGAAATTATCGAGTTTTCTTTTGATAACATATAAAAGTGGTTTTTGTATTACTATGAATTGCGTTTATTTTATTAAAACTTAGTTATCCAATCATTTTTCTTTTCGTCCTCCTTCCCGAACCCAAAACAAAACTAATAAAAGTCATGAATGGAAGCACATTAAAATAAAAATCTCGGGAGACAGTTTAAGAACTCCGGAACCGAGTTATATTTGCGGCATTGTTTTCATTTTATTTAATAATTCAGTTATGATGTCGCGGAGAATTTAAATGGACTTTAAAGTGTTCGGGCTTTCGTCCCGGCAAGAAATACAATTGAAGCTGAAAATATCTGAGGAAATGAACGTTAAGTCCCACGCTTTGAATATTAATTGAGAGCCCGTTTCGAAATTTATTTGGAAATGAATGCTGCAATATTAACAAGTATTACTCAAAAAAAAAATAATTTTGTTGCTGTAACTAATTGGATTTTTTAGGTTTTGATTTATAATATCAAATTAATTAACTAATATAATTTTAATTAAGTTTTACACGGCGGAATTATTAATTAAAACGAGGTATTAAACAAAACACGGTTATTAAATTATGAATGAATGAAAATAAGGCAAATTTATTGATTTAATACATTTGTACAATACAGTGTCGGTTAAGCAACAAACAAGAAGATAAACCTGCAGTAGCTTTGACATAGTTTGAAAGTATGTTCGAATACATTTGTGTATCAGGAACGGTAATGATTATGAACCTTTTAAAACTTTAACGTTTATCTTCATATATCAGGATGAAGTTTCAGTGAGTTCCATTAGTTTGTTTCCTTTAAAGTGCAGCCACGAGATTCAAGATAGTGCTTACAAAAGGACATTTTAAAACGGCGTCAGGAAAATGGTAAATGAACATTCTAAGCAACTCTGCAGGAATTTTAGAAGGTGTTTTCATAATTTATCACGTCCTAAATAGGGCAAGGTTGTTTCAATGTTTTACACATTTTTATTTTATGTTTAGATTCTCAAGTTTGTTATAAGAAATCAATAATAAACCAATGTCTGTCCAATGACGGACGTTATTATTATGAATTTGAGTGGTGCACAGAACAGTGGCGAACACCATTGATGGTTAATTAAGTAAATATGATCCGGCGTCGATTTTATCTAGAAATAGAACTCGAATGGGGATGATTTCAAATACAGTTCACTGCGAATTATTTATTAATATATGAACCGGCTCCGAATCCTCAATGTGTCGACGTCGATTTAATTTAATTTAGCGTTTATTTCGGATGCGACTGGGATTTCCACTTGTTCCCATCCAGCAGCATTTAAACATAATTATTTCAGCGTGACGTCCGCCTCGCCCGTTCGATTGCCGTCATTTTAAATTTCCAATTTAGGTCTATTCATCGAAAAATCCACTTTATTTGGGTTCTTTTTAAAACTATTGTGCGTGTGTCTTAACGTGCTTTAAGGGAGGGCAACAGGTACGTCCCCTCCTGGAGTTTTTTGCGTTTAATTAAGGGTCGTCATGACGACCGCGCCACCTCGATTTCGTTAATTCGATTTGTGCGACATTAGCACCTGTGTGATGCGCCGGTTGCGTAATTTTTGCGCACGTTTCGTTATTAAACTTGTATTGAATTACGATTCTGGTGTGCGGCGCAAAACCGGATTATGAGATGGGCGTTTTACTAACTCAATTAAACTTACAATTTCCGCTCAGCATCGGAAGTTTTTGTGAAAATAAATTAGCACGTCGCTTACAGCTATGAATTACATTTGATAAATTGTAATTTTAGGCAAATTTTCTTTAAACTATTCCTTAAAAGTTATGGGATTTTAAATTATTGTTAAAGTTAAGCTTCCACAATTTTATCGTTGAATTAAAAGTTCGGGTCTACTAAATGGTGCATTATACTACATAAATTTTATAACGGTTACTTAAATTTTTAATACTTTTGTTTACGATTTTAAGTAGTGCCCTATTTTATACTATTTCAGTTTTAATATCCATTTTAATTGTTTTCAAACATTAAAACTGAAATATCTCAAAAACGACTGTTTTAATCAAAATCAATGTAAAGTAATTTTTTGTTCCAAATTGTGCAAAGATTATGAAAAACTTGAGAGTTATAAAAAATATTTAGTGGTGTAGAAAATAGATCGAGAACATGAGTGGAACCCCCAGAATCTACGCCACTGTAACAATACGGACAAAGTTTATTACATTGAATTGTAGACGTGTATTTTAGAATATTACATACAAAATTTGAACACAATTGGACTAAAGGTTACGAAAATATGAGTAAAAAACAACAAAGGAACATTCAACTATTCAGAAATATATTAGAGTAATTTAAATAAACTAGTTCTAACTACACAGAACTAATTTTCGAATTGAAAATTGAAATATAAACTTGAGCGTTACATTAAGAACAAATTGACGTAAGCAAAGCGACCTTTAACATTTGAGAAAATGGAAAAACAACATTTTAAACCCCGAAATCCATTAACATGGAAACCGGTGGCGTTTAAGAGGAACTGGATTTATGCATCCACGACTAACATTTCATCTCCTTCAATTATCCATCAACTTTTGCGGAACCGTCTTAATTAAACCCTAATTTCATTCAATAATTACTCGGATTTTCTCCTGCCACACCAAGTATTCCGATTACCGTCGTCGAAAGCAGCAAATTTTAATCTTTTCGTTGATTACGGAATTACCTGCGGGATTTTAATCCGGATATTCAATTTTTCCGGGCTGCGTCTTGAACGCATTGTTTCCCGGATTGACGAGGAAAATATCGATAATTCGACGTAAAAATAAATTGAATATTGCCTTGTTTACGGACGTTAAAGTAAATTTCATTTAGAACGACTCTCCGTGATGAGCTGCGGAGATGAATAAATGCAATTTTCCTTTTTCATTTAGAAAATGAAACTTCCGTATTTGCCATTGAGTGACAGTCGAGTTTCCTTTTAATATATTCGAGATTAATACGTCACAAGACGAAGGAGGCAAATTAACGAAACGTTTAACATACAGCTTCTTTTTAGCAATTAGCCGATGCCGCAGCGTTAATTAGTTTCCAGATTAAAATTTTATAACGACTAATAAAAAATAATTTGTTTGGACCCCACGCAATTAAAGCCCGATAGGGGTCGAATAAATTTCGCTGAGTGTTCGAACGCCGAATTTAATTAGCTAAAGTTTTTTGGACCATTAATATGTAATCGGGTTCCAGTTTGGCGAAGAATCGCAAACTTTGGATGGGCTTTTTGCATATTTAATCACTATTGTGGTTCAATTTTAACGGTTTGTTTAGGCACGGATCAAACAAATGTTTCATGGAAAAAATATCCGGTTGGAAAGTTGGAGGATCTGAGATACTGTGGCTGATGAAATATTCATTATTGTCGTCACCTTTTTCATTCCTAAATTAGTTATGGGGAAACAAATAATCTGAAATTTTTCTGGCACAGAAAAACCACATCAAACATTTTATTTTATTTATTTAAAATATTTAACGTAAAATACACCATTGTATCGTGTTGTCAGTGACTGAGGGTTTGTATGAAAAATATATTTTAGCTAAAATTAAATGTTTTTATGAACAAAAAGAGTGAAAATTGATGAAACACAAAACGCCTGGAAACAATATCAAATGCCATGAAACTGACGCGTTCAATTTAGTGCATCAAGCCGCTTTTTGTTAAAATGATTGACATTAAAACCATGCAGAGTATAAATCGCTGTGTCATGAATAAATCAAATTGTATATCCCGATAAGAATCATCAATAAAACATCGTGACTGCTTCATTCGAAAAAACAATTGTATCCATTAACCTGGTCGCACTTGTAAAATGCAATTATGCTTCAAGAGTCACCCCTCAAGTTAAAAACACTGAATCCAATATAAAATCACTCGACAACTCTTGTTTTACACTCCCAACAGTATTTCGGTGTTTAATTGCTCGCACATTTTATAACACACTCGAATGGAATAACATCCATTAGCGAAACGAAATGCAAAAGCGAAAACAATAAAGTCATAAAATAAACTCGTTAAACTCCGCCCCCCAATATCGTGTCGGAGGAGGAATCACCCCCCAAATACCAAAGTTAATGATTTTATTTAAACACGGAGCGAATGTAAATGAATGTGTTGCTTCAGTTGATTAGAAAGAATAGTCGGAACGTGTGGAAGTAGCTGGGAACAACCCCCACATAAATCACGTGTGTCTCGTCAAAACATATTTCTTGGCTTGATTACAGTAAAATTCAAAGTAAACGTAATAAACATCCCGAGATATGTAAATGTTGCTATCTCGAGATGGTTTAACTACATTATTCATCTGGTTATCTGGGGAGTAATTCCAATTTGTATCTGTCGGGATAATTAGAAGTGGGTGCGTACAATTAATATCATATTGTAATCGTTAAGAAATTTTACACTAACTTGATTAATTATAATTACAATCCCAAAAGGGTAATTAGAACAACATTCACAAAAATATGGGTTCTTTGTTATTTAATAATAATATGGAGTAATTAACATTATTACTGACTTTGTTAATATGTAAGTGCATAAATTATCTGCTTAAAGTGTCGTTAGAATAACATTAACATTAACAAGTATGTTTTCTTTATGTCACAAAAGTGACTTTATGATAATGAATATTGAATTAATATACAATGTGGCCCATTTAAAAGTGAACACTCCCACTTTTTTGTTTAAGTTTGACAATCAGTAACTACACCACTGAATTAAACACCCTCTGAAATAAGTATATACCATATTTGATTAAAAAATTATGCCTACTCATAATTCTTCTTATGAATATATCTTTTAATTAAGTAACCTGCTAAAATGACACAAATTATTCTGTTTTTTTTAAGAATATTGAATTAGTAAACATTAAAAGACATTCTGTGTTCACTATTAGCATAAAATTGAGTTCATCAGCCGAATTGAAATTCCATGCATTCCACGAATAAGCCAGAAATATCCATATACCATACAATAAAACAAGACAATGTTCGTGGCAGGCAAAAACATGAAATATTCATAGTGTCCCCATATAATATTCATAAAATGTAAAGCAAATAATTCTTTAATGCCTCGACACAATTGCCTTGACTCCCTTTTTATTTCCCCCCGTTAGACACTTTTCTGCTCTCATAAATGCCGTATGCAAATTTAATTGTGCGCTCACACGTATGTACTAAGTGCATTTTGTCACTACTCCCTGCCTCGTAAAGCCGATAAATCACCTTGTGTGAAGAAGCGTTTTAAATTTACGACTTTCGGCCGTGATAACTCATTTTCCGACTTAATGGACTATTAACGGTAACGTGCTCCAATTTTCGTGTTTTTTTAACCGTTGTGTCCGTGCTTAGAGTGCACACCTGAGGTTTCCAACTTTGGCTTGACTCAATTAAAACAATAAATTGAAAGGAAATCTTCCTGTTGTCCTTGTATTATCAAAGGGATTATTCAAATTTTAATTATTTATATAAATTTAATCGAATAATGACCAAAACACAGCTCAAGTTATCCAATAAACTACAGATAAGGACGACGTCAACCATATTCCAAAAACTACTAAAAGAAGTATTCTCAATAAAAATGGCTTTGAAGTGAACAATTTTAAAAATTCATGACTACCGTATCAAGTTAAATAATGGTTTAAACGTAACGTGTTTGTAAGTATTCAACAAAATAAAGGTTAGTAACGATACTGATGAACGAAATTTATAACAACGAGTGTTATTTACTTTTCACGTTGCTGTGAGTATTCAAATATGCACCGATTAAAATTGTACAGTCAGTAATTGATGCTCCGGATAAACGTGGCTCAATTTTATCGAATTTAAATTGGGTTTCGTAGTTTTATACCCCTTTAACTGGGTCGATTAATCCCCATTTTTATTATCGCAAAGCATTTTATGTGTGCAAACAGTGGTAAGTTTAAAGATTAATCAAAAAAGTAGCTAGGGAAGGTTTTGTAAATATTTTATTATGAAATGGTTTAGGAAAAAAGATTTTCAGGTGCGTTGAGAAGGGTAATCCTATTAGAAGCCGCCACGAAGCCTCTCCAGTAACCGAAGTTGGTCGAAGAACGCGCATAAAGTATTTATTTGTATATTGTGCAAACTGTTTACCGGATGGATCCCTTTCTATCTAATAAATCCAAGTAAACCGGCTTAACTGGAAGTTGGAACAGATTTTGATTAAATCTCGGGGAAGCAGTAAATTTAACATCACAAAGAATACCATCGTGCCGCCGATAAGACTCACAGAGATTCCGTCCGGAATTTATCCGTGAGAGATATGTGACGAACATACTCCGATTGCGACATTACGTGAACTGGAATTTCAAGATTTCAATGAGCCTGGCCGGATGAATTATGTCCGGAGGCGCTTTGTACAACTGCTGTGTCTCACTTTTAACCTTTAAGTCTCGTCAAAGGGTCACACTTCTGTTTAACTCGGTCAATTCAATCAGATTGTGTCTTGAAATACATTTAATGACAAATAGTGTATCTGATAAATCATAAAAAAACAATATTCTACTCAGTTAAATCACAAGATATGCATTGTTTGTATAGTAAGGAAAATCAATCTAACCCTCATGAAAGCCCTCTTAAAACTGCGGGAAAGAAAAATATTGGTCCGGCGCAAATCCACCGTTGATGTTGATAAATGCAAATAAGAAATAGTGGGTAAGCCGAAATCGCTGAAATCCTGCGACTTTGCGCATGTTGACAGGATGCTCGAGGAACAAACATAGTTGGGCCATCATGTGTTTCTCGCACACGGCCCATTTCCCTAAACAAACACTCGTGCAATGGACGTGCACGCGTCTATCAGATCAAGAATCGCCAGTTAACACGTATCGGAAAACAATTCGAAGGCAGTTATGTGTTCGCCCTAAATAGTTATGTGCATCGTTATGTCCCGCCACCGTAATTATCCGCACGGACGTTATGGAGATTTGTTGCGACTGCCCAACGTTTACATTACCCCTAATTGTTTTTATGGGATGTCTTGTGATGCTAATTTATTTCCTATATTTATGTGGCGCATCCACCATTATTTCAAATAATCATGTCCACACATAAATCGAAATTTATTAACTAGAATTAACGCCAACTATGACCTTGTTTTAATTTATGATAGCCCTTAATTTTATTATAATTAGACTTTTTAATTCAATCGGTAATTTATTAAATTCCGGCGCATATTAAATAATGGCGCATCCACCATTATTACAAATATAAATTTGTAGGTAGTAATTTATATTGTCAATTAAAAATTTTAACTACTTTTTTATATTTAAATCACCTTTAAAATTACATATTGTAAAACTTTCATATGCCATAAAACTTTATTATTTCGAAAAATTTCAATGCATATATGTAAATATTCTAAAAATAATAAATTAAATAATGGTATATTATCATAATTAAACGAATATTATTATTAAAATGGTGAATAATTTAGCCGATTGCCCCTAATTGTTTTTATGGGATGTCTTGTGATGCCAATTATCCCCTATTTTTACGTGGCGCATTCACCATTATTTCAAATAATCAACTTCAATCATGTCTGCACATAAATCGATATTTATTAACTAGAATTAATGCCAATTATGAACTTGTTTTTAATTTATGACAGCACTCGATTTTATTATAATTAGATTGCTTTTTAATTTAATTGGTAATTTATTAAATTCCGACGCATATTAAATAATGGCGCATTCACCATTATTACAAATATAGATTTATAGGTACTAATTTATATTTTCAATTAAAATTTTAACTACTTTTTATATTTATGGGTTTTAATCAACTCCAAAAACTTCAAGTAACGACTCATTTTAAAATTAATTACTTAATCAATATTTGATTGTTTCGTTTCAATTTTTAATAAAATTTGTTGTGATTCAACTTTCTTTACTTATACTTAGTATTTTAATACATTATAGTCTTTATGAAAACACATAAATTATATTTTAATAATGGTCGTAGAAAATGTTGTTATTTTTACAATATTTTTACAACTGTTTCGGTTTTATTACATCATTAAAACAATGTGTAATGTAACATTTATAACCACCTTTAAATAACATTTTGTAAAACTTTCATATACTATAAAAGTTTATTATTTCGAAAAATTTCAATGCATATAATTTTCTAAAAACAATAAATTAATTTAATGGCTTGTTATTATAATTAAATAAATATTATATTGAAATGGTGAATAATTTTGCCTTTAATAACATCAACATTTCATTACAGAAACTATAATCTATTATTCATTCTTGTGAACTCAATATCGACTTAGTTTAAATACATTTTACATATTTCAGTCGAAATTAACTTGAATATATTGTAATTTATTCCGGTGCCAACACACAAGTTTGGTAATACTGATACTAATGCATGAAATGGGTGTAACATACAAATTAGCACAATGTATAACTTCACTAAACGTCCTATTAGAAATTAAAATTAAACGCGGCGAAGATGAAAACTTTTATAGGGCAATAAAATAGGAAATAAATTATATTCAACGGTAACGATAGAAATAAAATCGAATTTAACGTGAATATTTTGCCAAGTGGAATTAATATTTCCATATTTAGTTGAGAATTATACAATTGAATGTTAACGGCACACGGTTTTCGAATTAATCGGATGTGTACAATTATTATGCATTAATTACCTCCATTCCAATGTTCAGGAACAATCGATAAAAATGCTTTTTATAACATAAAATTAAAGAAGGGTAAAACCGGGATCAATAACGATGATCCTAAACCCAGGAAAGAGTTTATGAACAATAATTTCGACCCTCGGGACGACACGGTTATTAAGTTAGAGATTCCCCCGGAGTTCGTCCCCGACACGCATTCTTTTCAGGTGGCAGAACAAGAAGTTCGAAGGGCGGTTGATCGAAGGAAGTGGCAAGTCCGCACTAATTCCCCCCTTATGAATATTCAGGATCGGTCAGATGTCACGTCGGCGAATTTATTCACTTCGTGTGCGTTTCCGCTCCGTTGCCTTCGGGGGTTAAAAAGAAATGCTGTGTAATTAATGGGGGGATGATTAAAATATGTTTACAACTAGTTAAGTTTTATTTAATGAAAAAGGTTATGGGCGTTCTTCGCACATGAACGCAGTGTCTGCCATTTTTGCATATCCTAACTACATTTATGTAAATCAAGCCCATATACGTGAAAACTCCGAGACATGCACGAGTCTATATATATCTGAGACGGGATTTAAAATGGAAAAATGAATTGTCAGATTTCGGTGTTTGCAAGTTATACATAAACTTTGGGTTGATAATATGATGTGCCCGAGGAGTGTGACACTCAAAAATAATCTGGTTTACCATGAAAAATGTCTCAAGAAGTGACGTGAATTACCGAAGAAATTTGTTACAGACAAAAGGACACGCCCAAAAGTTTCACCCTCCTGCATAATATTTTTCAAAGTTTTTAATAAAGACATTAATCATTATCAGGCAGTTTTAAAGCACCGGTGACAACTTTTAAATTGTGTTATGGGATCACAAGAAAAATGGCACAATGAAAGTGGGAAACGTGATAATAAACTAATTATAAAAGTATTTAATTAGTGCCCAAAACAAAATAATCATTGTCAAGGGTAAATGAGCGATGGATAATAAAAATGGCCACCTCCCAAAACATGTAACAACGTGAGCCCACCATTAAACAGTTTCACGACTACGTGAACCCGACATTGAAACCCACCTTGGCAGAGATTTCACGCGCTCCACACATTATTAATGTCTCTGGGGTTCGTTGTCGCGGCGAAGAAGAGAAAAAAAACTAATATCCTGCGGGAGACATCGAGCCTTATGATTGTACGAAATGTTGATGTTATTAATAAAAAAGAGGAAATACCGAGACGCAGGGTGGGACGTAATTTGCCCCCGAGCCTCCTCCACCTGTATCGACTTTGCTGAATCAGGGACGTTTTCTGTTTTTGCCCTGCCATTTGTGTTATGTCGCATGATTACATTGGTTTCTTTGATTAATCGTTCGAGCTGAAGCGATGGAGTGTGCCGAGATATGAGATTTTGCTCGTGCAACTTTGGAAAACGAAACCATGCTCAAGATGTAATCGTATGTTGACAACGGAGAGGCAAACTTTGATTAAGGTTATCAAAGATTCAGACAAACGAGAATTTCTCTCACTAAAACAAATTGTCTGCTGGAGTCTTTAAACTAGTCAGTTTCTCGTTCATACAAATTAAACTGCTTCAAATTTAATCCCTTTAACTAAAACCACTTGTCTTACCAAGGAATATATTTAAACATTGATAAATATGTATGTAATTTGTTTACTGGTGTAATTAATCTGTGTATCCGTGCTAATACAAAGGATTATTTCAAGTTTTTGAACCAAACGAAAACCGTATATTATCACTAATTCATAAACACAAAGTGTTGACATTTCAAATCCGGTGTCTGTTCTTTTCAGGTGGAATCGTATCATTTATACTCGACGAGAAATACAGGACAGACACATAATTAATTTAGGATTTACTGCTCTCATCCGGTTACTGATTTAATTATAAACTCTTTGTTCTGCCCTCTCTAATATACCAACATATACATACAAGGTTTGGTTTGGGTTTGTTAATTAGGGAACATCGCACCACTTTTTAAGTTTGTATAATCGGCAGAATCGGAAATAATGTGATGCTATTGTTACCTAGCAAAAAACGACAAAACGATTCTATTTTTATTAAATTAAATAAACAATTAAATTAAGATAACTCAGAAAGTGATTAAATAATTTTAATAACATTTATTTTAGTTCAAAGGTTTTATTTATTTACCATACATTTTCAAGTGTTATAATCCTTATCAACTTCGTAATATCAAATGATTTATTGTTGCTAAGTAAATCTATCAGATACCACATGTATAAGTATAGAAATTCCGGCACACTTTCAATATTTACTTCCATATTTACGCGAGAATGAAGTACCGAATTACATGTCTACTTTTTCTAAGCTTCGTCTACTCCAACGCTCTGAAACTTCAAGACTTAGGAGGTGATTGGATCCTTGAAGATGACAAAAGAGGTAAATAGCATCCAGTACTTCAATTAACAATGCCAACTGAAAATATTTATTCTGTAGAGTATCGAAATTTGAAAGCAACAGTCCCCGGAGGAGTTTACACTGATCTCCTCAATAACAACATTATAGAAGACATCTTCTTCAGATACAGAGACACCGAATACAAATGGATCCCAAGAACCAACTGGACTTACAGCAGAACTTTCACAGTTGATTCACAGCTTCTCAGTCATGAGAACGTCAGAATTAAATTCGAAGGTTTGGACACCGTCTCAACAATCGTCATCAACAACGTAACAGTTGGTGATACGGAAAACATGTTCCGTCAATATTTATTTGACATCAAAAACTTGCTGCATGAAGGTGAAAACGTTATTGAAGTTCGTTTCTTTAATCCCATTGAAGCTGGTGAAATCCGCAACAAAGAATTCACCGAAGGTTACATCATACCTCCTGAGTGTGTACCTCCGGAATATAATGGGGAGTGTTACGTTAACCAATTGAGAAAAATGCAGGCTTCATATTCTTGGGATTGGGGGCCATCCTTTCCTTCCGTGGGAATCTGGAAGAACGTGACCATCGAAGCTTACAACGAAGCTGTTATTCATTATGTGGTAGCTGACGTTGCTAATGCAACTGTTGATGATTGGCTTATTAATATTGATGTATACTTTTCTGATAATAACGATGGAAGTGTGCAAGGAAAGTTGCTTGCCCTTTTGGAAATTAATGAACACCTAAGTGTGACTCAACAAGTTGAAGTTAATGTTAACAAAAATGAATACGAAGAACTTGTTCAATACATTAATCTTACCATAAAGAAATCTGACGTAGAACTTTGGTGGCCTAACGGATTTGGACAGCAAAAACTTTATAAATTGCATGTTGTTTTTACCAGCAATAAGGACCAAGAACAATCATCAAAGTCAGTAAGAATTGGATTCAAAACCATCGAATTGATGCAAGATGAAGTTGGTAAGTCATACCATATAGAGTAATAATTATGATAATAAAATCTTGTTCACAGACTCCGGTAGGTTGTACTATTTCAAAGTCAACGGATTTCCAATGTTCATGAAAGGAGCCAACGAAATCCCTCTGCACATTCTTCCTGAAAAAGGCCAGGAATTCGAACTGGTGAACAGCATTTTAACATCGGTGAGGGACTCTCACATGAACATGCTAAGAATTTGGGGCGGTGGTGTGTACGAATCTGAAGTTTTCTACGACCTTTGCGACGAATTTGGCATCCTTGTTTGGCAAGATTTGGCTTTTGCCTCTGCTTTTTATCCGGTCCGACAAAATTTCATTGAGTATGTTTGCTACTAATTAGTTCAGGTTTAAAACAAACTAATTAATTGTGTTATTAGTAATGCCGTCTTGGAGGTTCGTCACCAAACCAAGAGGCTTCGCAGTCATGCTTCTTTGGCTGCCTTTTGTGGAAGCAATGAAAACGAATCTAATGTCAGAGGGTAATTTTTGTCTAATACTTAAAAAATACTTCTATTATTAATTAATTTAATAGATGGTGGGCATTTTTGAATGAAGGAGACCCAGAACAATACAGAGCTGACTATATTACCCTCTACATCAATGCCTTGATGCCTGAAGTACTAAGAGTTTCCCACGATCGTCTTATATACCTTTATTCAAGCCAGACTAGTGGTATCCATTCTAAAGAACAGAACTACATCGCACAAGATCCTAATGAAGAATGGTACGGCGACAGTAAGTAACCTACTATCATCAAAACCACGTTTAACAATTTTGCTTTCTCAGAACATCTATACGTTTACGACAGAGACTCCTTCGACCCCAACATAAACGCAATTCCCAGATTCATCGCCGAATATGGTTTGCAATCATATCCAGCAATGGTGTCGCTGAAAACCATCACTGACATTGAAGAAGAATTAGTTTTTGGCAGCGACTTCCTGCATCAAAGAGATCACCACCCCAACGGAGATACAGAGATGGTCCGTCTGATTAATTTCCAGTTCAACATTCCTAAAGAGGGCTCTCCAAACTATACCAACACTATTGTTTATTATTCGCAAGTAGTAGATGGATGGGGTATGAGAATATCCACGGAACATTACCGTAAATTCAGGAGTATGTATACTGAAGACGGTAAGGGACACACCATGGGTGCTCTTCTGTGGCAATTGAGCGACGTGTGGGTGGGACCATCATGGGCTGGAATTGGTGGGCTATTATATATATGAAATTTGGTAATCGTTCTATAAGTGATTTATTTCGACAGATTCTCTCGGACGTTGGAAGGTTCGTCAGTACATGGCGAGGCACTTCTTTGCCCCAGTCATAATTACAGGTTTGATTTACTCACCAAGGGAGTTAAGTATATATGCCGTGTCTGATTTGCTTGAAGAAACCTTGAAAGACCTTACTGTAACTGTCGAAGTTTACGAATGGACTAATTTCGTCCCAATTGGATCATTTTCTAAACGTGTCGATGTGGTAAGTCACTTAGCACATACATATAAAAGATCAAAACATCCCTTTAATGTCATCAGCCGCCTTCACAAACAACAACAGTGAAAGTATTCAACATTGATGATTTCTTGGTGGAAGTATGCGGGGGAGATAAAGATAAAGTTAAAAATCTGTGCTTCTTACGTCTAACCATGAAAGACAAAAATGGCAAAGACGTGGCCCCCGAAAACTTCGTCTTCCCTGGTAAGATTAAAGATGTTTGGCTAGAAACTCCGGATCTAAAGGTAAATTACTTTAATATAAACAAAATTGACCGTCACAAACATATTATTTTATTGTAGATTATTGATGTAAAAGACTTGGGAGATAACACATTTGAAATCACCCTGAAGACTGATAAGATTTGTTTGTTTGTGTGGCTGGAGTCGCACGATATCAGAGGTTTGTTTTCGGACAACGCTTTCCACATGTACACTGAAACTAAGTCGGTTACGTTCAGGAGTAATAAGCCGACGACCCTCGAGGAACTGAAACGTGTTCTCACTGTTACCAACATTCGTAATGATGAATTTAAATAGAATTATGTTTTCTTATATTGATTTTTTGTTATTAAATCGTATAAAACGTATTTTTGTGTTTTCTTTTAATATCATTTTCATGGACGAAAGTAAAAGAAATTGAGTTTCTGAACGCAGTCGAATAGAAAAGATAGGCTTAATCAGGAAATGACATCCTGTTATTTGTTTCGTAGATCTGATATATAAGTCTTTATTATATTATTGATATATTGATATGTTGATAGAATTGTTTCTAATGTCTTGTATCCAAGACGGTTGGATGATCAAGACAATCATACATGTTTTATATATTTAATTATTAATAATTTAAAAGTGTCTTAGGTAATAAAAACAAAATACTTAAAATAATTAAGATAGTCATCAACATCAAATCCATAAATTATCTATTTTAGATGACATACTTAAACTTGAAAAATTGGCTTGTGAACAAACTTTATCTCACATGTAAAATAACATTTAAAAAGATTGTAAATACTGATTAAATAAACATTAGTTGAAGTAGGTGTAATTGTTTACTCCATAACCAATGTTATTATTAGCCAAAACATATCAACCACCCAGCAACAGATTTTATCAAATAAAATTTACATACCACATCACCTACATTTATAATAACAACGCCTTCAAAACTAGTTAGTCAGTTTACAAATCATGGATCAACCGGTGGCAATTTTTTTATTTCTGACTGCACTAACAACAGCCAGTTGTCTTAAAATTGAAGACTTAGCTGGAGAATGGTCACTTAAAGATGAGTCTGGAGGTAAAATAATTTTATTGTACGTGTAAATTAATTTAATTTAATTATTCATTCATTAAAGAATACGTGGACCTAAAGGCTACCGTTCCTGGTGGAATATTTACCGACCTTCAAAACAATGGAGTGATTGGAGACCTTTACTGGAGATACGCCGACCAAGAATTGAAATGGGTTGCGAGAAGAAACTGGACTTATTCCAGAACGTTTAAAGGTACCCACTTAGTTTATCTCTGTCTCATGAAACCCAAATTAATCTATAAAATTCTTCAGTGGATAGTGAACTTCTTTCCCACGACAACATCAACATTAAGTTCGAAGGCTTGGACACATTTTCCACAATTCTAATCAACAAAAAAGAAGTGGGCACCAGCAGAAACATGTTCGTACAATATCTTTATAAAATTAAGGACGCTCTTAAGGAGGGTGACAACGAAATCGAAGTGAAATTCCAAAGCCCGATCGAAGTTGGCGAAAACATTGCTAAACAATACATTGAAGGGTATGTTATTCCACCCGAATGCGTGCCCACTGAATACCGAGGGGAATGTTACGTCAATCAGTTGAGGAAGATGCAGGCGTCTTATTCCTGGGATTGGGGGCCAGCGTTCCCGTCTGTAGGAATCTGGTAAGGATTTTAATGTGAATTCAAGTTATGTTTAACCAATATTATTCATTCTTTATAGGAAAAATGTTACGATTGAAGCTTTTAATGAGTCTATTATCCATTACGTTGTGCCAGATGTTATTGATGATAACACTGAAGAATGGACAGTGAGTGTGGATGTCTATTTTTCTAACAACGAACCAGAACAAGTTAAAGGTGTGCTCACAGCTGAACTAGAAACGGATAAAGGTAGTGTCTTAAGAAAAACCACCGTTGATGTAATAAGGGATGAGTATTATGAATTGGTTAAAACCATTACCATTACCATCAATAAGGTAAGGAAAGATTAGTACTACACGAATGAGGTTAAAACAAATAAGTATTTCAGAATGATGTACAATTATGGTGGCCAAACGGTTACGGCGACCAAAAACTTTACAAACTTACCATCATTTTCACAAGCCAAGATCTAACAGAAGTATCTATTAAAACTGCCAGAATCGGGTTCAGAACCATCGAACTGGTGCAAGACAAAGTCGTTCCGGCTCACGGTCGTTACTTCTACTATAAAGTGAACGGTTATCCCATTTTCATGAAGGGTTCCAATTCAGTTCCCCTGGACATTCTTCCGGAGAAAGGATACGACCCGGTTTTGGTGAGGAGGGTTTTGGAAACGGCTCGGGATACCAACATGAACATGATCCGCGTTTGGGGCGGGGGTGTGTATGAGTCGGACGTGTTTTTGGACATCGCAGATGACTTAGGTCTTTTGTTGTGGCATGACTACATGTGGGCCTCAGCTTTTTACCCAGCCCATGATGATTACTTAAGGTAAATATGTAATACATCCATTGAAGATGCATAAATGTAAAAATTGTTGTAGTAATGTAATTGAAGAAGTTCGCCACCAAACCAAGAGGCTTCGTGGTCACGCTTGTATTGCTACAATTGCTGCCAATAACGAAAATGAAGGCAACGTCAGAAAGTAATTTCTAATTTGTTTTCTTTTTCAAAACTTATGTTATGTTTGGTCATTTTTTAGCAATGCAGGTTGGTTGAATCAAGGAGACAAGAATCAATACCTAAAGGACTACATTAAATTAACCATCGACACAGTCAAACCAGAAGTTCTGAGAATCACCCACTCGAGAATTATTTTCTTGAACTCCAGTCCTACCAACGGTATATATTCGGATGAGCAAGGTGGTGCTGCTGTAGATCCCGGAGACAACAAACACGGAGACAGTAAGGAACACATTAACATTGATCAATAGGAAATCATTTAATTTTAAACTTATTAGTTCACAGCTATCAATATGGTGCGGAGCATTTCGATTCCACAACTTATCCAATACCTCGTTTTATATCCGAATACGGCCTTCAATCATACCCCAGCATGGATTCCTTACGTACAATCACGAATCAAACTGAAGATTTTGAATTGAAAAGCGATTTTATGGAAAACAGAAACCACCATCCAAACGGTAACAACCAAATCAGAGACATGGTCAAGAGGCAATTCAATATTCCCCAGGAAGGAACCAAGAATTATTTTAATACCATCGTGTACTACTCTCAAGTATGCTCTCATGTATTTTACTAGTTCAAAATTATTAAGAAAATTTGTTTGGCCAGGTTGTCAACGGTTACGGACTAAAATGGGCGACTGAACATTTCCGCAGGTACAGAAGCTTTGAAGCCGAAGACGGCAGAGGATATACCATGGGTGCCCTTTATTGGCAACTGAACGACGTTTGGGTTGCTCCCTCTTGGGCAAGCATCGATTATCTGGGTCGGTGGAAAGTACTTCATTACCTGGCGAGGGAATTTTTCGCCCCCATTATAGTTACAGGCCAGATTTACCAAGAAAGAAGTCTGGAGGTTTATGGAGTGTCTGACTTGCTGGAACAATCTACGAATGGCACGTTAACTTTGGGGGTATATGCTTGGACGCAACTAACTCCTCTTGATGTTATTACTAAATCCGTTACTTTGGTAATATAATTATGTTAGTTTAATTGATAGGTGATCACTTGATTGATACTTTTAGTCACCATCAGCTTCGCAATTGTTGTTCCAACACAATGTGGATGAATTTCTTGCTCAATATGAATTATGCGAAGGCGTCGACAAGGCGAAAATCAAATGTCTCATTCGTCTCACGTTGACGAACGAATCAGGAGAGTTAATCGCCCCCGAAAACTTTGTACTTCCCGGTAAAATAAAAGACGTATATCTGGAAACTCCGGATCTAACCGTAAGTTAGTCAACTTTAGATTTAAATTATGTAACAAAATTCGATTTCAGATTGAAAGTGTCGTTCAAAATGATGAGCAGAATTTCAAAATAACTTTGAAAACTGACAGGATCAGTATGTTTGTGTGGTTGGACGCCCACGAAATCAGAGGAACTTTTTCACAGAATTCGTTTCCGATGTTCACCGAAACTAAGACTGTAACTTTTAAAAGTGATAGGCCTGTGACTGTTGAAGAATTTAAGAAAGCCCTCACAGTCACCAACATCAGAAATGATGAATTCAAATAGTATTAATTAACCAATGTTAAATAATATAAAATAATTGAGTTATTTATTTTAAAGAACGTGCTTTTTTATCCCGTATACAAAATATAGACCATAAATGAGTTAGTCAAGCATAAATTACACACGTAGTGACGAGTAACACCATGTCGCATATAAAATACCATGCACAACATATCAACTATGCATATCCAGATCAATTACAAAACCAAAAATTATTACCATGTTTGCATTAGACTAAATTAAATTAGACTAGAAAACAATATCGACGCACGATTAAGTGTTTTTGACTGTGTCGAAACAATGTTAGAAACGTAATTGACATGACTGCGAGAACTGGCAATAAAATTTGACACTGTGAAAGTACTACTAATTTTTAAAATACTTATTTTATATAAATTATGTTGGTTAAGGCGGAAGAAAAAAATACTTCTGGTGGTGGTATTAAATTAGTGGTTACGTCACTTGATAGTGCATAAAATTAATAAACCATATTGGGCAGATTAAAAATAACCGTGCTCTAAACGACATTAAATGTTAATGTTAATTGCACAGTCTCCCTATTTGGCTTTCAAGGCGACTAATATTCGATGCATCATTTCCATCATAAAAATATTTCATTAACAAAGAATTTAAAAATATAGGTCAAATACTAAAAATAATTCCTTGATTAAAAATCATTACTTTATATTATCTCAAATACTAAACGAATACGTTAAATTATTCGTTAAAAAAGGTAACTTTTAATTACTTCTATTATCAATATTTTCCAGACATCCACAGTTACATTTGTACTTTTTCAGCCTTAATCAATTAAAAATGAAAACAGGTAAATGGGATGGAATTTAAACATCAAAAGTCTGGACGTCTTTTGTGACTTTAATTAAAGAGTATTTCTTGAGAAAAAGAAAACGTCACCGTTCTAAATTCGGAGCACTTTAACATTTTAATTAGAGGATTTAAGAGTATTTATTGAGGATGTATTCAAACTTTAGATTATTCCAAATGAAATATTAATCAAAATTCGAGATATCCGACGTCATATTGCCGATTACGGATTAATTAAAATGGAATCGAGTGGACAATAAATAGTTCGTCGTTTCTGTGAAAGAATCTATCTGTGGAACTGATCAAAAGGGAATCCAATTAGTCTTTAGATAATTAATAATTGAGTTTTATTAAAAGGGATTCCTGAATGATCAATTATTGGAATTTGCTATTTTTATTACTACGAAGGGCGTTCAGAAATTTTATAAATGATCCGACACAACACAGATGTGATCTGAAATAAATATTGTGTCATTGTTATTGATTTGTATTATTGTATTGTAATCGTTATTTTCGGTAAGAATTTCGTTATATAGTAATAAACATTTCTGGGTCACAATCGACACCACATAACACAATGGTGAGTCCAGACCGCGTCACGTATAGGAAAATCATTTTCAGAATACCAATTAAACAATAAGATATTATATAAATTCCAAATTGGCCTTTGGTCATACTCAGTTGTTCGTTGGCACTTCAGAATGAAGGTAAGAGTGATTTTACTTTCAGATTGATTAACCTTGCGTAAAACGATTAGAGAATACTAAAAAGGACTAAGCTGAAAGGACCATGTATGTGTGTGTGTGTGTCTGTGTGTGTGTGTACGTTTGATGTGCGAATTGTAAAGGAGTCATGAGGAAGTGTGTGAATCATTAATGCTTTATAGATGTCTACCTTAGTTAAATTCACATCCGATAATAATTTGAAACAGCTTAATCTTAAAATGAGAGACTTAATTCAAATTAATTTAAACTTAATAAAGTCTTCATAAAATTCTACGTTAAAATCACATAAATCACAGTGGGAGGAAATGTGAAACACCTCAAAACATTTTCACAATGATCAGTGCAGTGGAAAACAGGAAATTATTTGTAATAGCTATAAAAAATAAAAGAAGTAAAATCGCTGGATTGGTTGAAAACGTGTTAGAAATTCCTTCCTAATAAAAGTGCAATAAGTGAAATAACTATTGGAATCCAACTACAGAAACGAGTAAAGAATACGAAAATCATTTACCTTCAATTTCTCACACAATTTTATCAGTGGCTTCTTTAAAATTGTCAAACGAATTCTTTTGTGGTTTATCTTGACACACTTCATGTATTTTCACTTTTGATTTGCTTTATGCGTTACTTTTTCGCTTAATTTCACATTAATGAAACTAAAAATTAGCAGATAACAGAGAATAATAATGGCAAATTAGCTGTTTTACATATTCAAACATTTGCTTTGAGAACAATTTGCTAAAATTTACACTAAATTGTTAAAAATGTAAAAATGAAATAAAAAGTAACACGACTACAAAGAGAACAATTATATTTTGCATATTCCCACACCTAACAATTAATTTAAACGTATTAACTATATAATTCTATGTATTAATACAAAAGTTTAATAATCAAAATTTATATAGTACAATAGATCCTGATAAAAGTAAAATAAAAAAATTGAATTGAATTAATATTGGAAATATAAATCCTCAACAGGAAATATTATTAACTGATTGATATAATCTTTGGACAATCCATAATTTAACACATGTCCGCTAATAAATACGACATTTGATTATTCATAAACAAAGTCAAATATACAAATCTGATAAGAATACATTATCGCTTGGCAAACTAATCCTACGTTTAATTGCGATGAATATTGATCAGTGAAAATTGGTATTCAATTGCCTCCGGTCGGGCAAATCGACTCAAATTAGTTGTTTTCGATAGATCCAAGTATGTGTGTGCTGGAAACAGTCCGGACTGAATTAAGACAATGCGGACGGTGTGGAATAAAGGAAACTTTAAACGTGACCCATATTCATTTAACTCCCTACTCAATTTATCTCTTCACTGTGTCTCGGCTGCGTTTGCTCGCTTACCTCGGTTTATTTTATTAAAAAACACAAGGTGGCTTTCAGGTCATTCACGGTATATTATTACTTATGGTACCAGTGGTGTTGGGGGAGTACCAGTCACCACATTCATGGAAAGCGTCAATTGTGCCATCCATTCAAACCAGTTTACAGCTGAAGAAAGAAAAGCTCATTGCAGCCCTCAAACAAGCGCAACACATTTTCGGGCCGGTACCACACACGGTGTACGGACCCCCACCAGCAACTAAGAACATTGAAACATTGGACGTTCAAACTTCAACACGGTATAATCCGACAAAGTATAGACAAACACAAGTTCCTGCCACCTCTTATGGAGTACCAGTTGGTAACAATTTCAGGGGCGTCCCATCGAACAACAATGGGCCACAGTTTGTTTATGGTACTCCAGATAAGGTTAATTCTGAAAGTATTCAACCGGATACTAGCTATGGTGCTCCAAATTTAAGTAAACAGAATCTGCCGGTGTTTGAGGCTGAAAACTTCAACAAGAACTCCATCGACACGACCAACGGAGATAACCTAAATACTAACAGAGTCAACGTTAATGTTAACATTCCCAATAATATTAATCCAACGATTACTTTCAATGGTCAAATTCCAAACAGACCAAACACAGAAAATCCCTCTTTTAATTTTAATCCAAGCACTTCAAGGCCACAAAACTCCAACCCTAACTGTAACTTTAATGGACCCTGCACACAAACGCCACAAACCACTAATTGTAACTTCAATCCATGCGCACAGAATCCGACAGTTACTTTCAATAGTGCCTCAACACCAAGACCCCAAAATCCATCATTCAACTTCAATGGTCAAGTTACACCAAGACCTCAAAGTCCCCCAGTTTTCAATAGTGCAAACACGCCCAATTTCGGGAATCCCCAAAACGGATTCGATGACTACGACGTTCCCGTAGTAACCGGCACTCCTGGTGAAGAAGAATCAAACACCGACGGTAATGTGTCTCAGGAAACAACCACACAGCAGTACACCACAGACAATAATGATCAAGATAATCAAGTTAATCCTAGCATAAGACCAAACACTGATTTTGGTGATCAAACCAATGTCGGTGGTTTTAATTCAAATGATGGTCAAAATGTTAACAATGTTAATGATAATAATAATGGATTTTATATTCCGCCTTCCACTCCTTCAACTACTGTCAGACCAGTACTCAGAAGAAGGAAGAAGCCTACAAGGAAACCAACTACTACCACCACAACTGAGGCACCCGCAGAAGAAGGCGATGAAGTAAGTTTTATAAATAATTAATCAACATTTCATTATTTTACATTATACACATTTAAAAAAATTGTTAAAAAACGTGGAACGATTTTAGAGATAAAGTTTGAAGAATCTTTGCTTAACTTTTATAATATCACTTACAAATATACAAAAATTACTTACCCCAATTCATCTTCAGGAAGGAGCTGAAAGTGATGACGACGAGCAGAACCTGAACAGGCCAAATATTGCCATCGCGAACGCCTTTGCCGGACTCTACGTGCCCACATCGACCGGCGGATTCCGCCGAGTGGCGGCTAAGAAACCCAAAAACAATAACCCAACTGCTGCGGACGGCACATCGCTAAATCCTGCTGTGGCGTCTCTTCCCCAAGCTGGCTCGATACCGGTCGCAAGTTCGGTGCCCGTGGCGTCAACCGTTCCAATTGCGGCTTCAGTTCCTGTGGCTCTGCCATATGCCGCTTCCGTACCGGTTGCGACGTCCGTGCACGGGTCAGTACCAATAGCGCAGATTCCTTACGCAGCTTCGTTGCCATACCAAACGGTGCAGTATGGTGCACCTGTTACCGGAGTGCAGTATAGTGCACCTGTTACCGGGGTGCAATACGGTCTTCCGATCGCAAACGCCTTGAGTCACGGCGGTGCAGTCCAGTATGCGGCGTCGGTACCGGTTGCGACGCAAGACGCCGATTGTAATGAGCAGTACGCTACCGCGTATCAGTTGCAGCAGACTCATCAGCAGGGGTATCAATTGCAGCAGACTCATCAGCCGGGGTATCAGTTACAGCAGACTCATCAGTCGGGGTATAGTTTGAATGGACAGCAAGCGGAGCTGTGGAAGTAAACGTGGTCTAGATTCCTATTTATAATTAAATGAGAAAAGATATTTTTTGTATTGTTGATATAAAATGTGATTAAAAATTTTCGTTGTTTTATTATTTTTTATGTGACTAGGACTGAATATATAATTATATTTATACCGCGTAAATTTATTATACTTGAGATATAGAATATTAAAATCCAACCAAGAAGGTGTCCGCCGATGTGACCAATTGTCTGTATATGCCAGAATAAGCGTAATTATTTTTTTTTTTTTGATAGTCGGTTTTTAATTTAACATTTAAATTACTTGGAAGTTAAAACATAGCTTATATTTTACCTTTTCTTTAATCTTTCACGTGTTCTTTAGTTTGAGGTGTTTAAACAATTATTATAGTCATGTGATATGTCCAAAATATCAAATTTCCCAAATGAATAACAGGAGAAATGACTCTTAACAAATTATTAATATAAATAACCCTCAAATTGCGGCGTCACATAAAAAACCCGCGCGTCATAGACGGCCAACGTAACAACTACTTGTTTATGTTTGTGCAATCCGGGTTGCCTAAATTTAATACAAAATGACAGAAGAAGAAAAGTTGGTAGTACTGATTTTAAAATCATCTCTGAGTGACGTTTATGTGTGTTTCAAATAAGTTCGTAAAGCAATTCTAAATATGTGATAAAATATAGTTAATTAAAACCAAAAAATTGCAGTTTGCCAATATTTATTTCATGTGTTATTGTTATAATCGAATTATTATTTGTTAATATATTTGGTGAGTAAATTTTTAATTATTTAGGTTATGTTTACATTTTTAAACTAATTTAAGTTTAATTTAATTTAAAATTTTATCGAAATTTAAAAGATTTATGTTAATAAATGTTCATATTAGTTATATGTTTTTATTCTATAACTTAAAAGTTGTAAAATGGTATATATTTTCTTGATTTGCAGAAAAAGGTCAAAGTCTAATTCGTGGCGAATTATCACATTATTTACTAAAATATTTACGTAAATAACTGCAAATACTTTAAAATTTTATCTATTGCAAAACGGAATTTCCAACATATCACTTATAATTTAATTAAATACGTTTTCCTACAATTAGACTGATTAAATCAACAATCTTATTTGATTTCTTTATGTTAATATGAGATGACTAACATTATACAATGGCATTGTTAAGTAACATCATAAAATTTGTTGCAGGTTATTGTATATGAAGTGAAGCACTTAATATACTGTGATTGAATAATATGCTTTGGATTCCTAAGAGAAGATTTATTCGAAGGTATGTTTCCATTAATATAATATCACCCAAATAATATATAATTTGAAATATAATATATATAATAATTTAAATAATTATGAAACTATTGATTTACACAAGTATAAGTACATATGTACTGTGGATTATTAAGTAAATATTTAATGTAATCGCAATTTGTCAATGTAATTGTTTGTGTGTAAATAGTAAATGTGATAGTTTTTTAATATCTTACTATTTTTAGCGTGTCATATAATTATAATTGTTACAAACTATTGTTTTTATAAAATTAATTTGATTGGAAAAAAATTATAATTTGAGTATGAATACCAAATTCGATAATATATACTAAATATATGTATGTTTTCGTAATGTTAATAGCAGGGGCATAATTTTTATTTAGCGTGCGTAATTGACGAATTATATTTATTTTTTTACCAAGAATTGTCTCAGGAAACGCATAATTTTCATTTTAAGTGGTCGTTAGGGTGTTTTATGAACGTCAATTCGCCAATACATTGTTTACAATGATAAAAAGATATTTGTTTATGCACGATAACACATGAGACGTAATAGGAATATAATTGGAAATGGGCATTTTACGATATCTCTTCAAATGTTGCCAAACACGTGGAACTATAATTTAAATCCTTGATGCAAATTACCCCATTTTCAGCATTGGTTAAACTCCCTCATTTCATCTTCATATTTGCACATTAAATGTAATTTTTTGTTTTCTTTTTCTGTTTGTTTTTAGTTACTGAAAATGTCTGAGTTTAGTGAAACTGTTCACAATTTGATTATTAACGTTCTGGTCGGATTGATTGTGCCAGGACTGTCGTGGCTACTCTATCTTGCGGATCTGTAAGTAGCATGTTTTATTTTTGCTTCTAAACGACATTGAATAATTCGGAATTATTCATAGTGTTGGGACGAAATTGTATTAATATGGCAGTGGAGTTTTAGATCCATGAAATTAATTACAGTTTATTCATTAGCCTTTTAGTGATTTACCATTTGAAAGTCAAATGTTATGAAAGAAGAATATGAAATACCATTAATTTGAGTTTTATGACCAACAATACTACTACTAAACAATAATAATTTATTATGCAAGTATTTAATTTCTTAATATAATCAGAACTAATAACTGTCTACCATAAAATATCTGTGGATGTTTCTGTTTTAAAATGCATGTGGTGGGCAAATAATTACAATTTTTATTGCAGTATAAAATAATACAATCGAATACATAATTAGCATTTCGCTAAATGTTTTTTCAACGAGTAAACACAAATTTGATCGGTAAAATTACATATTTTTTCATTTTTTCTTGTAAGAATTCATTTGACACTTCCGCCTGTAAATATATATTTGATTATCTACAGAAGTCCACAATCACTGGTTTTAGTATCCGCATAAAATTCTTGTCAAAACAATTTGAAAAAATAATTGGATAATTTGTATTATTATTAAAAAAATGCCTTGAATTGTAATGCATTAGTTATGTTTAAAATTAATCAGGAATAACGGTAATTGTATTATTTAATCGGATTTAAATCGAACTCAACATGTTGCCATTAATTATTGTATAACATGCAATGGTGGTAATTGATACTAATAAGACCACTAATGTCACATTAAATGAACAAATAGGAAACTTGGTTGTAAGACATTTTTTCCTAATTATTATTGTTAACGTTTGTGTTGAACACATTAATGAAAAAAATGGCAAGTAAAACATTCGTTTGCTCTTAACATATTTTATCAAATATTGTTTTGTTGTGCATATAACATTTAATATCCGTAACATACATTATGCACTCATTAAAGTTTTTATGTATTTGTCCACAAAAGTAAAATTAAAAGTACATGAAATAGAGAATATTTTTTAATAATCTCTATATTTGGAACTTATTTAAATAAGTAATAAAATGTTATTTAATATTTGCAAATTTTACCGTTGTTTAAATAGTGACATAAAGAACATATAATTGCATTTTGCACTTAATTTAAATTATTACGTTAAACATTGTTTTTCTGGGTAAATCACACAGTTATAGTTATAGTTTAGGAAAAAAAAACATGTTTACAAGACTGAAAATTAATTAGTTCGTTATAAACACATTAAGGTTTCGACGACGCGTTGTCCCGACGTCATACTTAAGTGGCATTTTGAAAAGTTAGAAAAGCGCGCGACGAACTGTAATGCGATGTAATCAGTGAACGTCCGTAGACGCCAAAACCGCGGTGCACCGGACGTGCGGATCGGTTCCTTTCAGTTAAGTGGTTAAGTTGGAACGATGTCGATGAAAAAGCCGGACAGGGTTTCGAACGGGGGAAAGAAGCTGAAGTACGGGCTGATCGTTGACGAGGAGTTGGGGAGTTGCTCACCTGTTTGGAGGAGGCGGTTGTGTTGGAAGTAAGGAGTTGGCGGTGAACGGGATTATTTATTCATTTACACGTTTTCTGTTTTTATCAGTCCCCGACATTAGCTTAAGTAAGTGATAATTGTGGGTTTTTGCATCGACGCCCGTTTTTATGTTGACTCAAGATTTCAATATGCATTGGACTAAAACAAAAGCTCATTAAAGTTGGCGATAAAATTGTATAAGTATCCTGTTACATGTGTATTTGTGCTTATCTATATCAAATGTTCAAATACGAAAAATTTTTTAAATTGATGAAATGGCAGAATTCAATAAATTTTTGTTCCGTCTGCGAATTATATAATCGTTAAAATAATATAAAATCTTGAAGAAAAGGGAGTAAATATAAAAAATATGTCTAATTAATAAACCGCCAGTTTATGTAGATGATGGTGCATATTTTATGTTCTTGTACTTTCAATTACAATTTGCATAGATTTTAAAATAATTCGAAGGTTACTTTTACACCTCTAGTATGTTAAACAATAGAAATTATGCGTTATTGTTTGGATTTTTGTTGACCAAAAAAAGCAGGTCTCATTGAGCCAAAATTTCCAACGTTTTCAATCAAAAATGTTGTCTTACGTGTAAAACAAAATGATTAAATTGAATGGTCGAAAGGATCGTTTGTTCTCTTTGGTCCGATGCATCCGGACATTTTTGCCCCGGCAACGCCGGACACGTCGGTTACGTGAGCGAAAAATCATCCGATACGAGATCGTACGATGGTGGAACAAATGGTAACAGTTGCGTGAAAGGTGCCGATACAACAGTACCATGCTCGGCGGCGGCGGCGACGTGTCCAAAATGCTGCAGGAAAAGAAGACGTGCTGCAGCAAATTCAAATACGATCTTATTTGGGACGAGGAAAAGGGGAAGAGGTGTTTGCTCACTAAACGACTCGCCTGGAAGTGAGTTTTCAACAGTTATTTTTCCTTTTATTTATGCATGTCTTGATATTCTAAACAGTTTTATGGGTAAGTTGTGTTTTTTAGTTGAAAAATTATTTACTTCAAAATATTCCATCACTTAAAAAATGAAAAAATATCTGAATGTTAAGGGGTTTAAAAGATATTTTTTGACAAAATTTGGAGACTCAAAATGAAAAAGTTTTTAATATCTTTTACTTCTAAGAAATAGAAAAAAATTGTCATGATTAATTTTTACTTTTACTATTGAAAAAAAAAAGAATTAAATCGAAAACAGATAAAAAACTAAATATTTGACTGAATTATTTTATTTGATGATACAATAAAAAACCTTTCATATTGTAATTTAAGATCAATTTTACGACCTATATATTTTTGTTAACGTACAACATAAAAAACTATCTAAACCATAATTTTTATCTATATTTTAAATTTTTAATTATTGTTCTTATTGTATAAGAGTGTAATTAATTTTTCATTACCAATTAAACGAGTTTAATTTATTTCATTTAATCATAATAACTTTATCAAAATTTTATTATTCGTAATGAATTAAAAAAAATAGGTTTGTGTACGTAATTAACGTGTAATTGAGTATTTTCCAGTCACTTTTTAAGAATCATTAATAGTTTGTTACCATGTTTTCGAATGGTTAGTTTGAATAATTCAAAAGCTTAATTGTAAAACTGTATTTTTATTGAAAGAATATGTTATTTGAATATTTTAAAAGTTAATTGTAAAAGTCACGCTTTAATATTTAAATACTATTGTTTTTTGTTTTCATTCAGCCACTACATAAAAGTATACTTATTTAAATGGATTTATGATAAACTCAAATACGTATGCACAACTTTTTGTGGGAACAAAAACGTCACTGACGTTAGTAGTTTTAAAAATGTATTGGAAACTATACAGATTAATTAACGAAAAAACGCAAAAAAGCAATAATTAACAACTTAAATAAGTAAAAACATAGATAAACATTTTTAATGAATAACAGAAGGTTTTCAGCAAACTTTTATCAACGGTTAACGCTAAAAAGACATACTTAGGGTTAAGTAATTACTGAGAAACGTTCAGGTCTTAATGAGTTTTATTTCTTACATAATAACTGCCATATAAATTTTGAACGCAGCTAAAAAATGTTAATTTAATTCTGAAAACATGTAAAGTGTAGTTTAGGACATAATAATTTTTGTGGACAAACAATTATTTCAGGATTATATTTTTAGTAAATTTGGAGGCAACATAAATGTTCAAAAGAGAATTAAATTATTCATTTGAATGTACTACACAATAATCAAGGAAACGAAATAAAAATATCACTTATGTTTATGAAATTGTGAATTTCAATTTTGGACTAATTTTACCCAAAACTAACATTGCTTTCACCAAACCCATTACATAAGCCAAAACCGGGTGCCACAATTAGTGAAAAACCACCAAACAAGAAGTAATAAAAAAATCCGACAAGTGTCGTTTCTCCAAGCAGCGGTCCCCGTCCCCGATGACTCATTCCATTCATGCGTCGGCCCGGCCGGGGATTCTCCTCTACGTGCACACGTCGCCGTACGAATTAGCGCGCCTTCGCCTCGCAGACTCACCGGGTGTTGCGTACGGAGAAATGCAACCTGGCGACCGTCCGACAAACACCTCGTATACATAACACTGCCAACCGTTTAGCGAGTAGTGCGTTCCGTTTGGTCGGGGGCTCCTTTCCCCGCACTGTTGGACTCGTTCGTTGCGAATATGGTGCACGTTTGTTGTTGGGGTTGGCGGGGCCGTAACGGGAAGGGCGCCTACAAGCCGGGCGTGCACGTGGAGGACGGCGACAAGGGCCGGAAGTCGACGTTCAGAAGGAGCTTGTGCTTGAAGTGAGTTCAGTCCTATTTAGCTTTGCTTGAGGCGACGGTGATACAACACCCGGTCTAATTATACGGTTCGTCCATGGCCTTAAAATTTTTGCGATGTCTTAAAATACACGGCGGTTTTTTGCCTTTTGTTAGTTTGGCACCTGACCATACTTATTAATCTAATTCCTTTAACGCAGCCATGTGCTAAATACATAATTCCCCATTTGAATTGCGGACCTTTTATTGTTTAAAATTCATTGGTTTTGGGGGAATTGAATTGAACCAAACATGTTTAAAAACATGCCAAATATTGATCATTTATTTTAGCGCATGTTCTGTCCCCAATTAATTATACACGTAACAATACACATCAAAATCAATGCGTAAATAGTTGAATTGTTAGGTAATTTATACGTGGGTTTTTTTCTCTTATATTTTTAGCGACTCGATCCAGAGCAAATGCATTTAAAAATAGCGATACACAATGTAATTTTTGTCATAACGGTCACTTTTCTAACTGATTCCGTATCCTTCAAAACACACTACCCTTGGAACTGGATGCAGCTGCCCCATTTCATCCCAGCCCTCTAAGTCAGTCTCCGTCAGTCAGTCGTTAAGAAGACTGAAAGTACAAAATTGTATCAATTTAACATACTAATTCCATGAATAATACTAAAACTACATATTTTCTTAATGATAATTATCTATTATTGAATGAATACTTCTTTAAGAATTGTCTGATTAATCAAATTAAATCACTACAAATTAGAAATTTTGAAAATTTCAACACTCATTTAATTAATTTATTAACTATTGCATAATAAAAAAACCATATTTTAATATTACGTAGAGGAAAAAATAACAACATCATTATGTAAACAATATCGTACGATCCAGTGGGATTTTTTGGAAATGGTTTATCACATTACAAACATTCATAGCTGTGTATGTTGATGGTGCATTTATTTGTTTTGCGGTTAACTTGACAACAAATCTTGTTTCAGGGTTACATTCGCAACGTTCCAGTTAATATTAGCAATATTCCTGATCATCTTCATCGTAATTCCATTGATATATAAATTCAGTTATTCGCTGCAACGCGCCGCCGTCTTCCTCAACTTCAGTAAGTCCACATTTATGTTTGTTTTTACGTAATGCATTATGAAATTTATTTACACGCATATTTGTTGTTTGTTTACACTAAAACTGTATCCGTAATTTTACAACAAGTTACGTGCTTGTGTACAGATTATAGATGTTAACGTAATTGTACGTATTTATCAATTAAGGAACAACTATTGCTTCCTTTGTGACTATTGTCACGATCTGATGAGAGCCGCAAATTATCCAGACACGTGCCAATGAACTTGTGTCAATGCACAATACAAAGGCTCTTTAAGCTTCCTGACTTGTGAATTAATTTCTTGACACATGGGTTTGTTCTTTAGGAAACATTCCGGGCAATGCGGACTACCAGGACCCCTCCAAGTACGGTTTGTTTGGGGCCCGTAACTTGTATGTCACCACCGACGAGAAGGTGAAGCTGGGCGTGTGGCACATCCTGCCCGAAAACGAAGCCAACGATACGTCGCAGGACTTCGACCAGGCGCTGGTTAATGCTGAAAACGTTTTGCTGTACAACCACGGGAACGGGGGTTGTAGACTTACAGATCACAGGGTGCAACTGTACAAGGTTTTGCGAAAGCAGTTCCATGTCATTGCTTTCGACTACCGAAGTAATTACTGTCAATGAAAAATACGAAACGATACTCTATATTTAAATAAATTTTTAGACTATGGAGACTCATCAGAAGAAGAGTTGACGGAAGATGGTGTAGTGAGAGATGTGATGTTTATGATTAAATGGATCAAATCAAAGACTAAGGGTCACGTTTTCGTTTGGGGCCATTCTTTGGGCACCAGTTTGTCCACGCACGCACTAGCCAGGTTGCAAACTCAGGGAATCACTGTTACAGGATTGATTTTGGAAAGTCCTTTTAATAATATGAAAGAAGAAATTAGCGAGTTTCCGTTGGCCAGTGTAAGAACAATAGTTTTGTCTTTTTATTGTTATTAAACGGTATTTTTTATAGTGGTTCCGCGGTTTACCGTGGTTCTCGTTCACGGTGATTGAACCGATGCAACAAAATAACTTTGTCTTTAAAACGGACGTTCACATTTGCCACGTGGATTTGCCCGTTATCATTTTGCACGCAGAAGATGACAGAGTTGTTCCATACAAACTAGGTTACAAGGTAATGTCCACTAACATAAAAATGTGCGTTGTAATATATATTTTTATTTAAAATTTAGTTATACAGAGCTGCAAAACAATGCAAATCTGAAAGGGTGGGATCTATAGAGTTTCATACTTTTGAAGCTAAGCGAAACTATGGACACAAATACATCTATAAAGATGAAGACCTAAGTGATATTATAGGGTAAGAAGAAACAATTTATATAATCTATCATTATATATGTTAACGATTTATTTTTGTGGTTGTAGCGGCTTTGTTAAAAAAGCCATATCAGAAACTACCAGAAAAAACCTCAATAACGTCGACTAATACATATCAAAACTATTTTTAGTACTATTTCTAAGTAGGCAATTATTTAATTTATTTTGTTTATTATATATGTGATCAATTATTTAACTTTTAAATGTTTCTTAAACAATTCCTTTTTATTCTGGTCAATATTTATTAGTTTATTAGCCATAGTAAAAAACAATGTGATTTATGTGAGTGTGTTATAAAATGATCATGCTGTGATGACGATTCTCTTAGACATGGAATGTAAAAAAGTATTATTATGTGGCTGAAATATTATTGTTGGCCATTTATTATGTGACAGTCAAAATTTAAAAGGGTATTAAGTATTTTAAACGATATACGTTGATCAAATGAAAATTTCGTAGCAAATAAATAATTTTTTTAATGAGCTGTGCATTATTACCTTTCATTTCGTCTAATATTTTATGTTTTTCATTGAAAAGGGAAAAAAATTTTCAATGATAACGTCCTTTTAGTAATAAATATTTGAAAAACTGTGTCGACCTTGGATAATTTGTTACGTATAGAAATTTATTTTTAATAGTAACCTTCAATATTTTTAATCTATTCTCATTAAAAAATATTAAAAATAACTAAAAATTAGTGCTGTGTAGGTTGTTTGGATTTGGTGTAATCTGGGTTGCCTATAACCACACAACATTGATGCGTCCGTTCAAACGCCAAGTTTAGGGTTAACGTTAAATAATTGTTTTCGGGAGTTCCGCAACGAATAAAACCAATAGAAATCGTAAGTTTTCCTTATTTTCTTTAATATAAGTAAATATAAATTAAAAAAATCGTCCTTAATTAAACTTAACATAAACAACGCTCGAGATATTCACAATATTTACAAGGAAATTCCTCGGGATCACTGAACGCCCTTATTCTTTCTTTTACGCATTGCATAGTAATATTTGTTGTCGTCGGTGAATTGAGTCAGTGCACACGCCGTCGAAAGTGCCAGAGATTTGTCGCTGTCCACTCTTTAGACAAGTAAATGTAAATTAAAAAGTTGTCCTTAATTAAACTTAACATAATCAACGCTCGAGATGTACACAATGTTTACAAGGAAATCTCCTCAGGATCACTGAACGCCCCTATTCTTTTATGCACATCCACCGGCCGCACCGCGAAGTAATATTTGTTCTTGTCGGCGAACTGAGTCAGTGTACACGCCATCGGTAGCGCCAGGGCTTTGACGTCGCCGACCCTCCGCCACATATCCGTGGTCGGGGTGCCGCTGGTTTCTTGGTACGCGTACAATTGATAGCTGGCTATCGTTTCGTAGTTGTCCAGGGGATAGGGCATCTTCCACTGCAGAATGATGCCAGAGTCTTTTTTCTTGATGCTGAGGTGGGGTTTTGGCGGAATTGGCTTGAGAGGATGATCTGACGTCACTCGTATAACGGGAGGAGCCGGGAGCGGGGCAGGGTGTTTCAGGACGTTACGTACTGGTTTTATTTGAACTGTGCTGGACGTCTTCGTCGGGATCATGGACACGGTGGAGCCGTTTAGGGGGGACGCTGAAAATAAATAAGAGAATTGATACAAATTAGTATTAAAGTTGGGTATTTGAATGAAAGGGAATACTAACTTAGCATGCCGTTGGTGGTGGGTTGGAAGTTAACGAAGACTGCCTTCTGAGTGCCGCCCGCCGTTGTCGTGACAAGACCCTGCGATGACGGTTGCACCACGTACATCAACTGGGGCGAATTCGCCGAAGCCACGACGCCAGGTAACGTGATGCTGCCGTTCTTGAGTTGCGTGGGTGTTAATCGCACACCCTGCGGTATCGTGGCCACGGTTCTACCCGCGGGGGACATACCCGTTTTCTGTTGATTGAGAGGAATCGTTTTCGTCTGGTTGACCGTGATTGTTTTGTTATTACCCACGTTTATGGTTTTATTTTGAGATACTGTGACGGTTTTGACTTTGTTCAGGGGCACAGATTTAGACCGGCCCTTGTTGGCACGATCGTCTTCGTCTGTGAGATCGATGACTGATGATCTGGGGGATTCTGATGATTTGCGAACGGTGACGTTGCATTTGGGCGGGGGCGTGGGCGTTTGATTTGTAACCACTCGTCGAGGCTGCAGCGCTTGAGCCAGCAGATTTGGAGAAGTTTTTGGCGTACTGTTCATCTGGAAATAGTATAATTTTTTGATAAAGAATAACAGATTTAAAATTTACTTCACAAAAAAATAGTCAAAATTATTCTTACCCTATTGAACACTTGTTGAGCAGGCTTAGGACCTCTGGTAGTTTGAGGAGTAGGATTTTTTTGTGGCGACCCGGTTGCAGACCCCGTGGATCTCCTTCTGTACCCCTCCGGATAGTTAAGTTTCACTTGGAGCCCCACAGACCGCGTGATCTTCAGAGGTACCAAAGGCTTATCGGTCCCTGTCTGCGATTTGATTTCGTTCATCAATTTCCTGTTAACGATTTCCAGGTCTCGGGCCTGTTTCGCCAGCTGCGCCACGTCTTTTCTCAACGTTTCGATGATGGCCTCGTACTTTTTCACTTTTTGATTTAGCTCTCCTACATTAGTTTTTCTGATGATTGCTTCGCAGATTTTCTGCAGGGCGAATTGTTCCAAGTCGGAACGAGTGAGTTTGGGCAGTTTTCTGTCTGACATGAATTGTGCAAATGTGGTCAAGCATTTGGGTGTTTCCTCAAATTCAGATTTCATTGATTCCGTGGACGTGGATTCGTCTAGGCGAATTTTTTTCCGTGAACTATCCGAATCCGTTGAACTTAGTGAACGTTTGATGGTTTTTAGAGGCAAATCATCTGTAAAAAATTATTTCATAATATACATTGTCAAAATAAAAAAAATTATATACTTTTACCTTCATCCTGAGACATATCTGGATTTTCGTTCTCCTTTTCCGTATCTATTTCATCCTCATCCATTTTAGTAACATCCCGATCTAGTTTTTCAGTTGTGTCCGTACTTTCCGATACATTTTCCTTCATGTCGACATCTTGATATTCATTGTCTTGTTCTTCACCTGTGTCCTTTTCCTTATGAGTTTCAACATCTGCCTCCCCCTTATCGTTTTCAATATGATGCGCCTCTTCGTCGACATGTGATTGTTCCGGTTGTTCAGCTCCGGATTCCGATACTTTGTCGCTTCCTTCCTCATTGTCAACTTTTTCTCTTGACTGGCGATCTTTGTCGTCCTCTTCCCTCGCATTCGCATCGTCTTCATCCACATCTCTAATAATGGAAATGTCTAACAGATCCCCTTCTGAATTATTGCTCTTTGAATCATTAGAGTTTTCACATTTGTCGGGTTCTTCCACCTCTTTTGTTTTACTTTCTTCATTTTTGTCCTGATCCGTGTTCTCAGTTTCATCTCTATTTATTTTTGACGATTGTTCCCCATCATCAACGTGATCATCTTTTTTATGGACAGTTTTGTCTGTAACTTCGCAATTGTCAGTCTTATTTGAGTCTTTCGTGCTTTGGTTGTCAGTCTTTTCGAGTTGTTGAGAGTTCTTTTCCCCTGTCGCACTTTTTCTGCTTAATCTCTGTTGTTTCGTATTTTTTTCAGAAGCCTTCGCTGCGGATCTAGTAACACTTTTTTTGGACGCACTTTTTTTGTTTGTTTTTTCATTTGAGATGGCGGGAATTTCGTCGTCATTGAGTAGGGACTCTTCCAGAGCTGGATCGATGTCGGGTTGGGGACAGGACGACTCGAATTTGTCCAGGATGTCATCTTCGCTTTCTTCTTTGCCGTTTGTTAGTACAGTACCATCCCTTTCTGTAACAACATGAATATTTATTGAGAGTCTTGTTAGAAGTTATTCCAATTTTAATTTCATAAAGTATTTAGTTACATTTATTTTTAAGTATTTACTACTGCAGAGTCCTTGAGCAGTATCGTTTATAATTCTTATGATTTTGCTTGTCAATTAATATTTTTGTTAATTCAAAGTTCAGAAAAAGTTTTAACAACCAATTGTAGAACACGAAAAATGTAAAGAGTAGATGTTGGTGAGTATTGGAGACTATATAAATTTAATCTTAAAGTAGAATTTTCTAATACAAACATTAATTCTATTGTTCAGTTTGGGGTCCTATTTGATTCTAATTCAGGATTTATGAGTAAATATATAAATGAAGGGATGTTAATTAAGTTCTTGGAACAATTAAATCTTTTAATTGTCTTATGTTTATGCACTTTTTATAATTATTGATGTTGACATTGAACTTATAATGAATGGCCACCTTATTGAGCCAAAAGATCATTTTGAGACTTACTTAATATTTGCCCAAATTCCCTTCTTTTTGTTTTCAGGCATAAAATATTTGGTTGAAAAGTGAAAATGTGAGGGACTATTTCGGGTTTCATTCGGGCTCGAACTTTGCTTAATTTGTACTCGATATAATTTTCCATGTCATCTTTAAGCTAAAAACAAACATTTTCGTGTAGACTTGATTTATTTTGTTACAACAATTTTGACTTACGTTAAAATGGTCTTCGCAGCAATAAAAAGAGGTTTTTGGCGATACTTCAGATATATTTCTATGGACGGCAGCAAACCATTTCTTTCTTAAAGTTATATTCGTTGGTACACTGACAAAAATTTTATTGCTATTACTTTTTGAGGTGTTCATACATTTCGGTACGAAGCACCGTTTGCGTAAGTTCATCTTACTTGATGGATTCTGGTCTGAAATCAGACATGAAATTTGAAGCTACTGACGTAATCACGAAGCTTCGTTTCCAAGGCTAACCAAGAATCTCGTATTTACTTCTCAAAATAATTTTAAATGGTTTAATACGTCTTTTACGTTTATGATTCGTTGAATAAATAGCTTCAACTTGTACACACACTTTTTATTTATATTTATAAACCTTTGGCAAAATGTTTGGCATAGTATAAAATGTTTTCAAACATGCCAGTCAATATATAAAAATATTATTAGTTATTAATAATAACAACTTACCGGAAGAATAACTGATTTTTCGTATTTCGAAACTATTTTATAAGATGTTTAGTGACAAATGATACAGGTCTGGCCGAAAAATGACATTATTTATCATTGTTTGTCTTATTAAGAATAAATTATCATTTATATTTAACTACGTCATGTTATTCAAGATGTTAATCGATATTTAACGCCCCCTGCTTCCTGAAATGTCCACAATCTTTTTATAATTGTGGTTTATACAAATTGGCTTTTTATCAGTTTTCTTTGGACCTTTAAAATGTTAATGTTTAATATTTCATTTATATTCAAAGCCTACTTATTTTAATTACAATTGAAAAGTGACATTTGTCCTTAATGTGTATATTATATTATACAAACTTGAGTTAATAGTTAAAGAATGAGGTTAAAAAACAATAACAAAGTGTATTAGAGTTGTTCAAGTTTTATACTTTTTTGACATGATAACAAGAGTTATGCAGTGGTGCCAACCTGTGCTGAAGTTTTAAGTTAATGTGGAGTATTAATATCACTTTTATATTAATTTGTTCATTTTATCCGTTTATTTGAGCGTGAAATAGAGAAAAGCAATTAAAATAAGAAGGAAAGTTTAGTAAAATGTGTGTAAAGTTGTGTGTTTTCACAAGTTGGCAGCCATGCGGGCGAAATTGTCAAAAAACACATGTTATCGAACAAACATTAAAAAATGACGATATAAAAAGCGTGGATTGCGTCCATTCCATAAGTAACAGTGGTTGGACAAAACGGAGCGACCGGTTGGTAAAAACACGCAAACACTCTTGCACAAGGTCAACGACGTATGGGCACAGTTAAAACAGTAACTTACTTTCAATTTCTTCGTCGTCGATCGGCAAGTGGAAGCTCTCCTCGTCCGAACTCCTCTCGTCGTCTTCCCGCGTCTTGTACTTGTCAAAGATCTGCAGAGTTTCCGAAACAGTCGCCATGTCCTTCTTCTGTTCGGCGCGGATCGATGTCATCACTCCTGAAAGACGGCAAAGCGAACTTTAACAATCAGGCATCGTCCGACCGAATACCGCCATGCGACGACCACCGAAAAAACATACAGATCAGCCCCGGTATAGGACGTGGCGGTGTTACGAAGTACGCGCGAATGGATCGGATGTTTGTTTTCGGAGTCCCAAAATGCGGAGTCGCGTGTTTGTCACATCTATTTGTGAAATTTCGTATGGCACCGTCGCCCCAGAGTGGCTGGTTCGATGACTAGTTCGACGTATCTAACCGCTCCGACGCGTTCCGTGCGGGGCGCATGCGCCGTGGCCCGCAGCCTTTCCCCGACACACTTTTCTAAACGTTGCTGCTTCGGCTTTTAGAAGTTACCAAACTCTCTCTCCAAACACCCCTTCAGGGCCCGCCCCCGTCCTCCATCGAGCAGAAGCCAAAACGTCCCCTTCGCATTCATTCAAATTCCCCATCAGCAAGTCCAAAATGGAAGCCCATTGAAATTTTGACCGGAATCCGAAGAGGCCGCTTGGCCTTGAGGCCCTGACAAGCTATAAATCGATTTCCCAAAACACTCCTCATCCCAAAAACCATAATTGGGCGAAATCAAAAAACCATGATTAGATGAATTGATTAAACGGCGCAACAAAAACGGAGATTGGAACGGGAATGAACGTGGTGCGGGACGCATGCGTGGCCCCCACGACCGCTGCACCAGTTCGAGAATTGAAGAGAGTCGTTTTTTACGCCCAGATTAATTTGTCCGTTTCGGTTTTGGCGTTTCACTGTGAAAGTTACGCGGCGGCTCTGCCGGAGTTTTTTCTCCGGAAACAACTTCCCTTTGCGATTAGTCATCTTTCTAATCTACTCTTATCAACAACCGTTAATTAATTAAGCTGCGGAATTCACAAGATTTACTCAATTGAAAGATAAAAATCTTAAATTAGGTACTAAATGTAGATCTACCTGTTCAAGATTAACTGTTCTAATCTTGAATTTTAATAAACAGACCTAATTGAAGTAATATTACAGCTTTTCTTAATTGGGATTTCCAAGAAACATCAAAGATCTAATTGTGAAGAATATTAATTTTCAAAGCTATTCTCAAAGGTTCATCATAACTATTATTACAATAAAATTGCTTTTCATAGACATAATTAATCTATCAATCTTTGATTCATCATCATTTTTTTAATATTCTCTTAGATTATCTTTTTGTATTGCTTTTCAAAGAGTCATATGGAATAGTTTATAAATTTTGATTATTGACTGACATTCGTACTCAAGGATTTCTGGTCTTAGCTTTGAGGTCACGAGTGTAGTGCAGGAGAGTTTACCAGGGCTGATCAGAATCTACTTCTCAACTTAATTAACTTTTAAATGTACCAGTTTGTGTTATCTAATCTTGATAATTTAGTAAAAAGAGTAGGTGAATTGCGGGAAGTATACTCACCCAAGCAACGACCGAAAACTCCCTGCTAGCCCTTAATTTTCAATAGAGAATTGAGTGGACTAATAATTGTGGGAGCGAACAAAATTCCAGTACCGGCGCGAACTCGATAACGCTGAATGCATTCCAGTCTGTTTGGCATTTAAGGTGCGTACGCATCTCCACCCCCGGGCGCCGCCTCCCTTATAATTTTGCGGTATTCTTCCAGCCATTACTGATATTGTTTCCCCCTCGTTTTATGTGGTACCATTTCTCATATTTTACATCTTCTAAACTGTTTATTTATTTTTCAAATTATCATCAAGATTTGGCAGGTACTTATGGAAATAGTAAACAACTAATAGTCAAAATTGTTGATTATTTATCTGTTACAACTAAAAATCTAATTTATTAGGAACTTGTGATCAAACACTATAAAGAAAATCATTTTAATTTAATATCTTAGTTTATTATTATATAATATAATTATACTTCTATACATATTACATAATGTAAAACATTTAAGCACCTCCGGAATGTTTGAGAAAACCTGTTTTGCTTTTTTTGTGTATAATGTTAAAGCAAATTTTTAATATTCTGTGAACCTCAAAAAATTAAGTTAATTTTGTCTATTATTTTAATTACTAATAATAATATTTATAATTGAGAGAATTGAACGTTGTCATCGTAACAGCATGAAAATATGAAACTTCCGAAAAAGAGTGTTCGTTATCTCAAGTGCTTTATGACTTGAATATGTTTTCTTATATTATGGGAAGTTCCATTTTGAGGCTTAAGTCATTGGGAAAAGTGTGATGCATATTAATAATTTCCCATTACAGTTAATACTATACATTGTTGATTAATGAAGTAAAACTATATCCTTGGAAATGTGTTACATCAATTGTCTCTTTTTATAAAGTGACGCTATCAATTCCCCACTATGCTCCTCTATGGCCAGATTACTATCTTTGTTCGAGGCAGCGTTGCGGCCATTTGGTGCCTCTCTCTTACACTCGGGGACTCAAACAATAGGTAAATCAGTCTATCTGGTTGATAAAAATGAATTTGGACATTGAAGTCATGTTCAGTGGTTTAGAGACGACCGATTAAGCTTAATCTTTTTTAAGGATTAAAGCATTAAAGTTACGGAAATTGTCAGGAAGGTAAAGGAACGTAATTTGGACACTCAAAATGTCTCATCCTTTTCTAAAATATTTCAAACATCCAAATTAGCACAGCAGGTGTCAGGTTCGAAGTAATTAAGTACCAACGACGCAAATTCCCGGTCTAAACAATCGTTAATTGATCGAAAAACAAACGATTGATGCGATCGAAAATCCAATGTTATCTACAATTCTTGCGGGTCTGCTTCGCCGAACGGAACTGTACTTTCGACTTGGCGGCTTCCCCCGTCACGCGAAACATGGACGCGCCCAAGATATTTATTTCCTCCGAGACGAGAAATCTCCACGAATCGCATCAAATTGAGCCTCCTCTTCCATCTCCTCCCAAACACAACCGACCTTTTAATTACTTGATTTTCATCAACAATCAACTTTTTTTATTGTGTCTCTGAGTGGTTATTAATGAGTTGATCAGTTTGCTCTTGATCCGCAATTATACAGTGTGGATTTTAAAATAGGGAAGTTTTGATTGCCACTTCCCTGAATTGGTGGTGCTTCATCTCGTGAGGCGGCCTCCCCCTTTCTAATGGATCGGTCTGGTCGCCTACTGATGGAAAATACCCAGATGCACCGTTCTACTTCAAACTACTTATCGGATTCCGGCCAATTTCTTTGACATGGAGTCAACTTCCATTCGAATATCTCTGTAGTTGGTCTTTAACCCTTCGACGAGTAATTTAAGGCCATTTTGGCTCATTAATTAATGTGTAAACAATATAAATATCAACCCCATAAAGTTAAAAAATGAATGTTTATTAAAAAAAACAAGTGGTCCAGTCGGCGGATGTCCCCAGAGACAACAAAAGCCCTCAATATTCCCTTGGAGGGTCCCCCCGGTTTTAAAACACGAGACCATAGTCACAGGCAACTCGACAACGTCGCCGGGCCACACCGATGCGGACAGAGGTCATGTCGCATTCGGGCGGCGCGCATGTGCCCGTCACCGCATTGTTCGCGGCGTCCTTCGTCTTGTCTAACGATTTTTTTCATCGGCTTTTTGACTGTCGCCCAGCCGCCTCTGGTCTTCCTCGGATGCCACTTGGTGCCCGCCGAAAATCGCGTGGCCTCCTCCACTGCCAGACCTGAACCCACATTCCCCCCGTGTCCCTTTGTAAACCTTGCTGCTGTTTGGTTGGTTGCGGAGAGGCAATTTTGGAAACACGCCACTGTTTACTAAAAATACATGGAGGGGAGGTGGACTCTATAAATGTATCTTTTTTCTATGACCGTTTGTTGGGTACTCATAATTTATTGATCTCTCCTCAAAATGTCAGTCACTTTTTAAGATAATTTTATTGTTTATTTACACAACTGTTTTGAAAATCAAGTTTGTCATGGTATTGATAACCAACCACATCACCTCAAGTTACCATATTTATAATTATACCATTTTGTTTTGTATACAATATTATTTGATACTGATGTAATATTAATATTGTGTAATAGATAATAATTTGTGTACTATTTATGGTAACATTATTGTCCTTCTTGTACACATTGAATTGTATACTAAGCTTCAAAACAATTAATATTGATCGATTTTAAAGCCATATTTGGAACAATATTGAAACAATTAATAAATACAAGAAAAAATAAGTAATAACTTGTTAATAAAATGTGACATAATAAAATAATATATTACAATATTAAATAGAATCCGATAGACTGCGCCAGTATTTTGGAAAGAAACTAATTAATTAACAACATAAAATATTTAATGGGGACTCAAAAAGGACGAAAAAACGTGAGTATAAATAGAATCAGTATAACCTTGAACGCATACCAACTGTTTTATTTACCCCCACCATCGAGTTCCGCCATAGCCTCCGCCTCCAAACTTCAATACTCAAATCTAACCTCAACAAATCACAACTTCCTAACCTCAATCTACTCACCTCAAAGCTGCGATTACGCAAATACGATCTCAGTTGGCGGAACGCACAATATTATACACGAATCTGTCGGGCTTTAAAAACTGGAAGACATAACGCTTATGTGCACGCGTTGCTCGCGAAACGAAGCGGACAAATGAACGCGACACGCCGCGACGTTGCCGATGCGCACGCCCGGTGGTACCCCTTTTTTAAACGCGACGGCGTCACGGAGTTTCTGATTGAGGAGTTGGAATTAGTGCGGACGGCGGGAGTTTCCGTAGAGGGGAACCTTTTGGAGAAACATAGTCACCATCTTGTTTTTGTATCGTTAACGTTCAATTATCTGGTTAATGTAATAACAACAAGTTTATCTGGATGATTCATGTGTAACTGTTTGCGATGTTGTCGCTGAAATCAAGTCAGTTACGTCAAGAACTCAAGAACGGTGAATGTCGCACAGGCCATAATGGCAAATCCATTTAGAACCTGGTCAGAGTCGTAGAATTGATCCGAGTGTCAATGAGGAGGCAGCGACGGCGCATGTCGCGAACCCGCAATTTCAATAGTGCATTTTGCTGGGACCGGGACTACGCCGTAGCTCCGACCGGAACGTCCTGGTGGAGAAAGGAGGCTACGCGACTACGTAGGGGGATTTGCGGCCAGGTCGGGTCGGCTGGTTTTGCGCGGTTGCCGTCACGGCTCCTGCTGACGCGTTCATATTTCGTCCGGCTATTTTTAGATGTTTTTTAGTTGACCTTCGTCACGGCCAACTTTTACAGTTTGCTCAAAATTGTTTTCTACTTTCAACTGTTTCACTCCTGAAGCTTTTTGTGCTTCGTTTCTTCTTTAGAGTCTGCTAATTAACCATCTCCTCCAATGCGAGTCCAAATAGTGTCTACGAATTAACATATTGTACTTACTGCATTCTATTCAATAAAACTCCATCCTACATAGATAAGGTGTCATCTTCTGATAACACATGTTTGTTGTCCCCTCCAAAAATATCGAACATTATTTTGATATGCTTCCAAAAATAGAATATCCCAAAAGAATTAAAAATAATGACTTCAATGAGGACAATGAACTCACTCACATTCTAATCTAAACAATTCTTTTAATTCCTATTACTCTATTTATTAATCTTAAAAATCAGACATTTTTTGTAAAATTGTTTTCTAAAATTCGTATTTTAGAGTTGTATTATAATCAATGAATGGTTACTAGATTATCAAGTACGAGTAACTCAAGGTCAAATGATTTGTTTAATGTTGTACTACAATTTTACAATAAAGTAATTAAAAAATACAAAAATATTAACTTATCTTAAATAACTAACTAATTAAATAATACGATGACAATTCTCCAGTATGTACAGATGGGGAAAAACGTTAAACACAAATGATCCCACATGGAAGTTTCATTCGCAAACTTTGTGAGCTCTCCGTTCGAGCGAGGATAAGAGAGCCCTTATCATTCCCGCCTCTCTATATCTTCCCGTCCTTTAAGTCCGCTCTCACAACGCGTCACTTCTAATGCGACTCTCCCAAAGGGTGGGAGTTCTGGCCTGGTCCTTTGATGCTTTTAACGAGACTGTTTTTGATGGTGGATCAACACCGACCGATGGAGTATTGATTTTTGTCAATACTTCAATATGAAAATGTGACTTGCCAAATCAATAATTATTGATCATTGATATTTACGTATTTACGTACGTTTTTTATCAGTTCATATAAATATATTGTATTAATTTTATTTTTAAAATTTATGTCTTTTATGCAATGGTTACATATTTTTAGATATATTGATATTGATTTTATACTTTAATCTAAATCACATAAATATTATAAGGGCTAGTTAGTAAAGAATTGCTTTTATTAAATGAAAATTATTCCCAAGTGCAATCACACTTCATATTGCATCACCCAGTATAAATGTAAATTAAATAAAACAACAGGTTGAAGTTTGCGCGTTCATTGACACAAATCAGCTGCGTTTATAAATAGACCCACGTGAGTTGTGGTATTTAAATTTCATTCACTTTGACAATGTGGCTCCATCTTTGGACAAGTGCTCCAACATATCATTACAACAATGAACTTCTGTAATTTTCTAACTCACAGTTTATTGAGTAAACTCTAGGTGAAACATAATAAGTTGAATTCAAATATAACAATATATTTAATTAACATTAACTAAATTTCTTTATTAAAAATTTTTACAATATTATGGCAATTATAGACCAAATTGTAAGATATTTTATTAATTTTGAGATCACATATTTATTAGTAATTATTTATTGAATTATTATAAGTATTTTTTATTTTTATTTATAAAAGAATAGCAACAATGTGATATTTTATATAACTATAAAACATTATTATCCTTTAATATATATAATACTGGAAAGAAAAAGTTTTTTCTCTTTTATTTTAATTCATTTTATTAAGGTGAAGGATGTGGTGGTTAATAATAATAAAAAATTGGAATTTTTGAAATATACGAATAATAACTTTTAGAAGTATAATTTAGAAATATCATAATCCCATCTGAATATTGAAAGAGGTATCATGCAGGACAATGAGAATAAAAGTCTCCACTTTGGCCAGTAGTGGGAGACTTTTACTCTCTCTATCATACATGATGTCTCTCTTAATAATCAGATGGAGTATAAGTTTTTCGATCGTTATGTCTTAGATACAATTAAGAATATCAAAACATAAATATTTGTATTATTTTATTAATTATTTTATTGATAATTTTATGGGACAGAGAGGGGGTGTAAAAAATAAACACAAGTAGGGTTTAACAAATACATTCATATTTATTCAATGCAATACAAAGAGAATCAATTCATATCATTAGAATATATTTATAATATAAAAACAATTCCGGTATCTATTATTTACAGTATTTGTACTTTTGAGCAAATACATGTATTGCATGTGTGTAAGAAAAATAAAACTATTGTACATTGGTTGAGCATTTAGTAACTGTAACATGTAATGGCATTATTGAGGTTACTGTGTGTGTCGTATCTGTTATCTTCTTCACGAAAAATAATAAAACAATGATCGAACAAACAATGGCCGTTGCAAAAACAAACTGAAATGATTCTCTTATTTGAAAAGTTGCTGGACGCAAAATATTTTCGATTTTTTAAAACACATATACCGTTGAGTTATTTTAATTGATTTAGAGATTGTCTCACAAACAGAAATTTGGGCGTTTTTATTACATATTTTTTTTTTTTTAGCATTTTATTTCTGAACACACTGAAAACGCACGAAATCCGATCACACCGGTTAAAAACGAAAACATTTACATTATTACATTTTTCTCTTGTTTATATTTAACCCTGTTCGATAATATCCCAGTCTTTAGTGGTTGTTCTGTCTGTGAATTTGTCGTGTGTAATTTTTATACCACCAAGAAGGTCTTAGACATATATAGTATTTATTGAAAAAATTCCTAACACCTACTTTGTTTTCTATTGTTCTGTTGCATTGATCGCAGTTTCACTTCAATCGAACGCACACTCTGAACGTTAGTTAGGCTCACTAACAAGTTGAATTGGATTATCTACTAGTCGACAATGATCTGGTTGTGGGAACAAGATTGACATTAATTTTAACATGAAAATACGATCAATATATGTATATGTAGAAATGCAGAATGAAACTGTAAAAATATATTATTAAAAAACAAAACTCTTATATTATTTATTAGACTATGGCACTTATATGTATAATTATATTTTAAATATGTCTATACCGTACTCTGCATAAGAGATCTTGCTTGAATTTTCAAAAAAATATACTAATTGAAAGTGGTTGCAGATTTGGCTAAGAATTTCTTGTAAAATATATTGATTTTAGCTGCACTTAGTACAATATTACTTACAACTAGTTTGAGTATTTTTTAAATAGTTTTACTATTAAATTGCTCGCAGCGGTGGGGCCCCAAACAAATTTAACAACCTAAACAAATAATAATAATAATAATAATAATAATAAATACTTTTATAAAGTGATTAAAGCTTTTTGACGAACCGACGCCACCACTGCGACGCCAAGAAAACAAACGTATAAAAATTAACAATTAAAAACACCGATGACCAACAACATTCTTGAACACCAAAGCCAACTCAACCATCCTGGAATGCGGCACTAAATTTGGAATGAATTTGAGAAACGCATGCAAATCAGTCTTAACTGCCACACAATTTTGAATCAATCGTTAATTACGTTAACATTAACAGTAGTGATCGATCGTGTTGAAGAACGTTTTCGGTCGATAAAACAATATATGTGTTGCATGTAAAAAAATGGCCCAACTGGGATATCACACATTCACGTTTTCCACATCTTCCATATTATACACTATGTGTAACATATTTTCAGTAAAAACGATTTAAAAATGTAATTATATATACATAAAATTGTCTTATAACTAATTAAATGCTATCACGTTTTATATAAGTCTTGTAGCTCAATAAAATATCGGCTGCTGCAGCCACATTTCTTTCCACTAGCCGAACCACAACTGTTCCTTGGCGTTGGGTTGAGTTTTCTAAATCGCGAAATGCGTCTGTCTGAAAAGAACGGAGGAGCAACGGAGCAACGGATCAGCGGAGCAACGAAACCAGAAAGAGTTGTGGTTCCGACGAATCATCGGTTCTCTACATTTAGACCTTAACCAATTTATTAATAATATACTTTCTCTTTACTAAAGTAATCGTATACAAACAATCTAATATAAACAAATACATTTACAAAAAGATTTGGTCTTTAGTACAATATTTATAGTTTTGACGGGACCTAAAATGGAACGAAAATATTTACACAATTTTACACGTACTATTTATTATTATTATTATTATTAGTATTATTAACAACGAGAAAAGATTCTGCTCGAGATTTTCCACATAGAAATTTCCATAAATTCGCCTTGAACAAACTAATAATTGTACTGTACTGAAACATAAAACCTTATACATTATATTTGTTTGTAGTTTATGCTGTTGTATACATGGTAAAGTGAGCCAACACCAATTCATCTGAGACAGACAATGCTGGCATGTGTATATAAATATCGGAACCATTTTCGTTGAAAACCGTTCTTATCTGTAAATAAATTCATGAACTGCTGTCCCCTGTAACTATGTTTAGGAACTTTGGCAAGGCAAGTACTATATCTGCACAGTCATCTGTAAATTATATCATCATCTACAACTAATTTGCAAGTGTTGTGTGTTGTCTGTGATTGTCCAACCAACGACCCACGACCGACGACCGACGACCGACGACACTATCCGTATTCTTGTTGTATTGTATTTATACTATTTTGATTCATTTCAATTGTACTATAGTGGTATATTTAAAAATGACAAACAATTTTGAGAGTAACATTTTCACACGCATATCTTACATATTGGCACTAATGTTACTTTGCGTCAAATCAACGTGTAACTGTAAAAAAATACACTTATTATTGTAGAAACAACCTGGCTATTTTATATTATACGATAAACAACTATATTTGTTCATTACAAACTATTTATTGGCATATTAAACATCACATTGTAGAGAAACGAAAGAACCAACGAAAATAAGTCGATTTAAAAATGTGTAGTTTTGTCGAAAACTGAAAAAACAGAATGCAGCCGAGTGCACTCCGTATTTAATCTTGCCAAGATGATAAAATGGTCGCTAAACTCGTCTTGTTAAACTGAAACGATAAATTGTATCACTATCATTACTATTACATATTATTATTATTATTATTATTATTATGGAGTTGCTTGTTTGCAAGTAAGTAAGTAAGTAAGTAAGTTGGGCATGGTCTGTCTCAGATTGTTCAGTATTAAAATATCTAAGTTGTGTGTGTGTTGTCCCTGTATAAAAAAGTTAAATTCTAATTATATTGTATATATAGAATATATATTTATAAAAACGGTAGATCATATAAAGAGTGGGTTCAATCCATCACCATATATCTTTTTACGTATATGTATAAATTGCATTTCACTATTTTAAAAGACACTGTAGAATTAAATAATATTGTTGTGTATGTAACTTACGAAAAATAGTTCTATTGTATTGAAGCACACAACCACCGGAAATATCCCAACATGTTACCATATATTGTTAATATTGCTATGGTATTCAAATAAAAAAATATCTTTGTTACAGCTGAGTATAAAAATATCATTTGTATATTACACGTGTTACATTGTATTGATGAATGAAGACCGCCGAAGGTCCCGCGAACGTCGATAAACGGATAAATAACTTCTACTTCTAACTAATAACCGAAACGATAACAAATCTTCTTCAATACTCTTTTTTCTTTTACCTCTTTCTTTTGACTAGATCAATTTTTGGTGTGTTAACGAAAAGCCGTCGATCTGTCGGTGGGACCTTCGAGGGCGCCTTTAACGTAAAAGTGCTGACATATTCGCGATGGCCGTAGTTTAGTTGTTGGGTTATTGTAAAAATATTGTGGTGTCCCGACGTCCGGGACCTGGATGCAGTTAGAACCCGTCAAACAGTTCTGTCATTCTCTCTTGCAGATTCGCTTTAAAGAGATCACATAATAGTAATATCTAACTACAACAATAATATATTATACTTATTAAAGTACTTCTTGCTTAAAAGTATTGCCACTAAGTGAATTGGACACAATATGAATAAAATTTAAAATACTTTTACATTTTACATATATATTTATAGTATGTATACTCATCGCAATTATGTGCTACCTTCCTTATGTTACAAGCGACCAGTTTGTTTTCTATTGTTGTGGTTCTTACAGCACCATTTGGAAATCACTCAAAGAGACGTTTCACTCGTTTCATCCCTCGGAAGCTCGTTCATTGTCGTGAGGGTGCGTTACTTAATCATTTTTGAAGAACGGTGAGTTTTTACTTGACTTAAATATGTATAAAGGCGTGTGATAATTAATTCATGGGTCGATGTCAACTGGTGCATTGGATACACGAATAGATGATTGAAATTAATTATTCAAATGCGACGACAGAATAGAGTACTTTTCAGTTTAACATTATTTTTGAAATTATTTTGGGGTATCAGACGAAAAGTGAGGATGTGTTCCTGTTCCAAATACAAAAAAAGGCTCATCACAATCGTGTTGTGATTGACATCGACCGATGAACTCGGTTATTCCACCTTCAGTGTCAACGTTAACGTTCCGCCCCCGCAAAGGGGATTCGGGTTGAAACGAGCGCCCTGATTCGAATCTCCGAACCATCACCGTCGAGTGAACGAAAACGTAGAGCACGTATGAACGCAGATGGAACGGTGTCCAGGTGTCTGGGTGTCTAGGTGTCTAGGGGCCTTAGACGCCGGCAAACGGTCACCCAATGCACGGACCGAGTTGCCAGCTGGCCGTTAGTCACTGGGCCGGCAGCCCGTTCGGCGGCTTGAACTCCGGGTTGGCCGTCTGGAACTGGGCCACGCTGCCCGCCGGATTGAAGGTGGGCGCGTAGCACTGCGGGAAGTACAGTTCCGGCTTGACGACCGTCGTGGGCGTCAGACCTCTGGACAGCATCCCGTTCGCCAGCTTCGAGTCCACCGAGCCCGTGGAGTCGCGGCGCGTCTTGGCCGCGTGCGGGTTCATGTGGTTGTCTATGTGCTTCTTGACCTCGGGCTCGGTGGCGAAGCGCCGTCGGCAGTTCGGCATCGGGCAGCAGAACGGCCGGTCGCCCTGGTGGGTCCTGGTGTGCTGGTCCAGGATCGCCTTCTGGCGGAAGTCCTTGCCGCACTGCGTGCACTTGTACGGCTTCTCGCCCGTGTGTATCCGCAGGTGCTGGTTGAGGATGGTGCGCTGGCGGAAGTTGCGGCCGCAGTACACGCACCCGTACGGCTTCTCGTTGGTGTGTATCCGCAGATGCTGCGTGAGATGCGACTGCTGCCTGAACCGCTTGCCGCACTCCGGACACGGATACGGCCTCGACTCGATATGTATGCATCCGTGCTGCAGCAGCGTCGACTTCTGCTTGAACTCCTTCTGGCAGATGGGGCACCGGACGTAGAGCGGCATGCCCGCCGACCTACCGTGCTGGATCACGTCCGGCAGTCCCTTGCCTCCCTGGCCCTTGTTCAGATACTGCAGCGCCCCGAAGTTGGCTCCGGAACCGAACACCGAGTGGTTCATGCCCTTGGTGTCCTTGAAGTAGGCCGGGTACTGTAGGTTGGTGACGCCGTTCGGCGAGAAGCAACCCCGGTCGTTTTGGCCGTCGCCGTCGCCGTACGTGGACGCCACCTCCTCCTTGCCCTCGTCCGGCGGGAAGGGCACGTCCTGCGGCCACAGCGTCGGGTTTATGCCGTTCTTGAACACCAAGTGCGGGCTCACGTCTGCAAATCAACAAATAAACAAGTCACTTTCGTTGCTCTCGACGGATTCAAACTTAACTTTTTTAATTTGGGGCGACTGGTGTTCCAGAACAGCTTTACTTATTAATTAGTACATACAAATCAATAATTTCAGATTAATTTAATTAGTTACTCGGCATTTTTTTAAAATAAAACTAAATAAGTTAATAATAAATTCAATTCTACTCCCCATTTTATTACCAACTTGTCATTTATTTAAAAGAATCACTAATTATATTAACTTTTTAATATTTCTTGTATGTCAAATTATTTACTAAATTTAATCTTTATGATATTGTCCAATAATCTAATACTGAAGTATCTGATTTAAGCACATAAATGAAAGTAAAATTAATGGTGGCGCATCCACCATTTTTAAAAAAATACAAATATTTCATTTCACTCTTAAATTTATTAAACTAAAGAGCCACTTTAGTAAATTATGAAATGCTACTTATCATTACTAAATAAATTTATTATTAACATTAAGAAATAACAAGAATTTGAAATATCATGGTAGTAATATTAATTAGTTACCTTCAAAATATAAATTGTATATTTTATGGTATTTTGTTATTTTTCACAGACTTAATCAAGTAAGTAGTACTTAGATAGATAATTATTCCCTTTATTGTGTACTTTCATTATCCATATGCTTTGATAAAAAAGTAAAAAACTAAAGTTAATTATGCGACGATTAAGAGAAAAAGCTATAAAATTTTATGGAGTCGTAAAAATTAATAAAACTCTTAAGATTTTATGATAATTAGACAATCATTAATTGATCTGTTGATTATGATTTTTCCAATAAGCCAATATATGTTTGATTACTCCAGAGCGTTGTCCAGTTGATAGAGAGACAATTTACGAGGAATATCAAGAAGAGAGCGTCGTGCCAAAGGCTGTAATTAAAGCATCTGAACCGTTCTGGAACAGCATGTTCGCTCGTGTATGTTTCATATAAATTGTTGTGAAACGGATTTTGAACTGGGGACAGGCTCGCGAGATAAATCTGATGCATCAATCTGCATGTCTGAGTCCGGTCTACCGGTCTGGTCCGTCTGTGCACGAATTCGAACGTATTCATGGGTCCATTTCATCGGTGCACGTCCCTAATTATTTATACGCTGCTGCTGCGGCCGCTGTTGCTGCTGCTACTGATGTTTACAAACGGACGTGCTAAGTGATGCAAACGCGATGCCGGTGTATTGAACTTGTGAAATGTTTCAGTTGTTGTTGTTGCGGAAATTTTGATTCGTGCTGTTTAATTTAAATGGTGCTTCTCAAATAAAATTCAACGGGTCACTCAAAGATGTTCTAAAAGCAGTAAAGCATGCGATTTACCTTCCCCAGCCCAAATCGGTCCTTTCAACTTGTGTCGTTTTCATTTTTATATTCAAACGAAACAAATCATAAGTGATTGTGCTTAATACTCGAATTTTGTGGCAACTTAATTAGGAAACGAACACCTCCATCCAGATCATCTGTAGGACCATTAATTTTTTGGTTATTTTTTGGAAAATAGTTTATAAATTGACCACACAAATAGGTTTTTATTAAAAGAGAGTTTACATCGATGGATGAAGGTGTTGGTTAAACCATAAAGATTGAAATAACGTGAAATCAGAGAGACATCAGAGTCAAAAGTAAAAGAGAAGAGAGAGAACAAAGAAAAGTAAAAACAAAATGAATGTGGGGGAGCAGTGCAGCAGACCAACTCTAACCGCCCGTGCGGCACAACATTAAATCGAGTAGCGTCTGGCCACGGGGCTGCGGCTGCGGCTGCGACTGCGGCTGCGGCGGCGAGAGTGGCCGCCTATCGAAGGAGGGGCGCTCGCCTTGGTGTGTGCGGACGTGCTGGTTGAGGATGGCCTTCTGCCGGAAGTGTTTGCCGCACTCCGGGCACTCATAGGGCTTCTCACCGGAATGGATTCGAAGGTGCTGGTTCAGGATGGCCCTCTGGCGGAAGGTCCGCTCGCAGTACACGCACGCGTACGGCTTCTCGTTGGCGTGGATGCGGAGGTGCTGGGTGAGGTGCGACTGCTGCCGGAACCGCTTGCCGCACTCCGGGCAGCCGTACGGCCGGCTGTCGGTGTGGATGCGCTCGTGCTGCAGCAACGTGGACTTCTGCTTGAAGTCTTTGCCGCAGGTCAGGCACTTGAACAGGCGCAGCTCGCCGCTCAGCCCGTTCGGGTTCTTTTTCATGCCGACCCCGTGCTGGTTTTGGATCACGTCCGGCAGCGAGGCGGCGCGCAGGTCCTGCATCTGGTTGGCGTACTGGTCCAGTTGCCCGTTGCCGTCCGGGCCCAGGCTGGTCAGCATCACGCCCGGCTGCTTCAAGTACTGCAGGGCGGAGAAGCTGCCCGTGCCCAGCATGTGGGGCGGCACGGGAGGGGGCGCGGCCGGCGGCGGGGCCCGCGCGTACTGCTGGTACGCCTGCTGCTGCTGTTGCTGCTGCTGCTGGAGGTCGGTCGGGAAGCACTGCGACGCCGGCCTCGGCTCCAGGTCCATCGTCGGCTGTTCCGGCTGGATGTCGTCGTCGCGTGGCTCAGCCTGCGTGGCCGGATAGGGGGAGGGGGCCGGCGAGGGTAGGCTCTGGTCGCGCGGCGGCACCGTGTCCGCCTCTACGCCCAGCGGCACCGTGGGGCCCAGCGCCTGTTGCGGGCTGCCGGCGCCCACGGACGTCTGCTGCTGTGGCGGCGGGTACGCGTCCTGCGGGCCCCACTGGCCCTGGGCCCGGTCCATGCCGTCTTTGTATAGGACGTACGGGGCGGCTGTGTCTGCAACAAGAGGTCTCTGGTCACTTCAATGAAACTCTTTCTTTCGACGCTTCTGTTTATTTACGCCTGACTGTGGCATTATTATTATTTTTTTTAATATCATCATTTTTATTTTATTTTTATTTTTTATATTTTTAGTATTTTCGAATGACATTTTAATAACATCAAATTAATTATTAATGTCAATTAAGAGACAAAATCATTAAAATTATATAAACGTAAATGAGGTTTTATATCGAACTAATATTTTACATGTTATATAAATATAATTGGATTAAACAGACCGACAATATAATACATTTTTCCCGGAATACTTTTATTAAACCTTATGAAATAAAAAAATAAACTTATATTTAAAAATTGTGTTTAATTAAAACAAACTAGAACGTTTTTATTAAAAAGTTAATTAAAATATAAAACATCGTTGGCACATTTATAAATTAATTTATTTTTTAATCAATATACTCGGTATTTTATGTTTTAATTTTTAGTACATTAAATAATGTAATGCAATCGAAATGTCGAGCGTCTATCTACAACATTAAAATAACAACAATCAATGTCCAGTCGAAAATTGTAAGTTGGCCGGCTAATGATATCGTTTGCGCATGGCGCCCAACGCGGGGTAAAATTAGAAACGGTTTTAGAAACATTTATCAAACGAATAATAACACACTATCGGGACATGGTTTGATAAGCAACACGTGTAAACATACAAACTCGCGGCGGCAAAAAAACACGAGCAGAGCCATTAAAACCGCATTATAATTCAATTTTATGCATTTTTAAAGCCTCTCCAAACCTAATCGACATCACAAAATCATTTGTCTACTTTTAATAATTACCGGGGGCTGATTAATTTTATTTATTTAATTACGACGTGCCCCGGTGTGGCCCCCATCATGTCGGCGAGGCTTTTAATCGGGTTTTAAACGGTCCACGGGAAAATTAATTCGTTCGAGAGCCGATAATTTAAAACAAATTTGTATTTGCAATGGAATTAATCTCGTATGGGAGGAAGAGGAACGGCGATTCTCTCACCTAACAGTATCAAATTGCCGCATGCAACACTTTCTGTGTGTTATTAAGTGTAAAACGGACAGCGGGCAGTAAAATTCAGGATGTATGAAGTGGTTAACTACAATCAATTAATTAATGCGGGATTTGCATATTAACTGGTTAATTATCGGGTGGAAATTACTGCTCAGTGCCCATCACATTTTACTTTATTTCTACGTCCACTTTAATTCGTGAAAAATTCCGAATTATTGTCGATAATTTAAATTGTTATTATTATTAATTATTATTATTATTGGGGTAATAAAATGCCGCAGTTGATGTACACCACAGTGTGCATAATTGACGATAAATCTACCGACAATTATTTCGCTTACCGTCTATAAAATGAGTATAATTACGGCAGAATTTTTAATAGTGAGATCCAACACCTTTATGTTATAATTAATTCATGTGTTTGTCTACCAATTAATTTAATTTAACGATAATGAATAATCTAATTGTATTTGCATAATCTGTTGTCTGCGTTTAAAAACACAAACAAGCATATGTGTTTACGAAATGTGGTTGGCGCTTGTTAACAGAGCTGATGATTAAAATTTCAATTTTGTTTGCTGAAGAACACTTTTAACTTTATCGCATATTTTGTACATATAAAATCATTAAAAAATTAGCCAAATCATCTCACCTACGCGTATTTTTTAAGTACTCTACAAAGGATTTGTTACAAATTAGTGTTCTTGATCAAAGGATATTAATAATTACCTTGTTTTATATTATTAAAATTTATTAATTAGTATTTTTTAGTAATTTGTTAAAAATGGCGAATGCGCCCATTAAAAAATAATATAATATCTGTCGGTGGCGATTAACGTTGATTAATATTATTAAATATTTTAAAAAAATTTATAATTTATTTATATGTTTAATGTAAAAATAGAATTTATAAATACTCTCATAAATTCTAATCAATTTTGTTTATTTTAAATAGATAATGACATAAAAATATTATCGTAGTCTATTTTTGGAGAGGTCCCATATCGGCCCAGACCAAATAGACTAGACAAGCAAGAAGGAATAATTAGTTTTATGGATGTTTTTTGTCCGGGCCCGATTAAACGTATCGGCTGCGCCACTGATTGATCCCGCTGCCGAGATTTACTCTCGGCAAACTTGTCCGACGTGTATTCGGTCTTGTACGTTTTGTTTTTTCCCTTTTCTCCTTTTCGTTTGCACCGCCGAAAGCGTTTCAGGGCCGGGCGGCGAAGTTTATGCGTGCCGGTGCGGTGCGCGCATCGAAACAGCCCGACCCGATCGGGGGTTAAAGGCATTTCGCTTAAACATCGCACATTTATGATCTCCGCACATCTCGCCGGTTTCGGTGTTTACGCGACGGGGACGTTCAACTGGCAAATCAATTCGAAAACTGCTCTCTTAATGGCCGAAGAGTGCGTCTCGATTTGTTTATTCATTCGTACGACCATCGAGGCAGATGTGCTTCATATTAATGGTGATCTAAAACTTCGTCCGTCGGTTAAATTGCCCTAAAAAATATACTAACCCATTTTTTAATATTCTTTTGTATTTTACGAAAGTACAGGTAACTTTTTCAATGTTTAGTAATTCGTTGGTTGGCTCTTTTAGATTTCTTTATGAAGATTGAACCACTGAGGACACACTCTTGGTATGTTATAGTGATTAGTCCCCTCCACAAATATTTACTATATAAAGTAAATTTGAAAATATTTTATAATTTTAAATATATAATTTAAGTTATCTAATTTTTTGGTCTAGTCTAATTGATTTTTTCGTTTACTAATAATCAAAATCAATTTATTTTCCAATTGTTTAATTTATTTTCAATACTCATCAAAAAATTTTGTATTTCATTAAATTATTTATTATATTTCATTTAGAATCACTCAGAAAATATTTTTAAAGTAATAAACTTAAACAAAATTAATATATTTTTAATATTTTTTCACGTCCCTTATAAAAATTAAAAAAATATGAATTGAATTATTAATCAAGTTTATATTTGTATATAAGTTTCAAAGATTTTAATTTTTTTGAGCATTGTCGAACGGTGCCAATGCGTCCATTAGTGTCCTGTAATGGATTCGGAACAAAAAATAAAAACACCACCAATAACTCACCCTTAAAATGGTAACGTGATGGTCGTGTAATTACAAAAAGGGAGAAACGTGTTAAATACAAATGCATTTCCGTGATTTTCCACTCCGTCTGCGAAATGGAACGTCCGGAAAAAACTTATCGGACCATAAATCAGCCTGATGATTTTTCGTTCGTTGTTTTTTATTTTCGTCCCCGTTAAGGTGCGACGAATTAATGAAATGCTAAATAATAAACATTGTGGAGTGTGAAGTTCGACACAAAGCACAAAGTTTGATTTGAATAAAGGGCGAAGTTGTTAAAGTAAACAGTAACAATCGGACGTGGATGTAGGTATTTATGAATGCCCGTTAAACTTTATTTCGCACAGTCAAGAGTTTATTTCGAAAAGAGAAAGTAACGATTAGTGCCCCATAAAAGTTAATCCGCTGAAGCTACTTCGCTGAAACTGAAACGAAAAATAAAAGTATGGCGAACGATCGTTTGGCGAGCGGCGAAAGCATTTAGCACAGAATTAAACAAATAAAACAAACACCGAACTTTCCACTATCAAAAAGGAAAACTAATTCAGCTCCGCAACCGCTAAATTTCAGTTGATCATTTCATTCACAGGTGGTTCTTAATTTTCTCCCTCAAATTCCCACAAACAACCCCAACTTTATGGATGTTTCTATTCAAAATTGTTTATTCTGTTCACGTAATTATACTCTTCTGTTCATTACCTCACACATGTTCTTATATTTATTATTATTTATTGAACAATTCTGATTCAGTTTCAGTTTTTAAATAATTTAGTAATGTAATATTTAAGTAAGAAAACATTATTTTAATAGTAAAACTGAGTTACATTCAACACATTTGTAGAAAGTGTTACTTTAAACTGAAGGTATGAAACTTTGTGACTATTAAAGATGTTTCACGTTTCTGGTTCATTAGAACTTTCAGGGAAAGGCAAAGTTAAATATCTCGATGTAAGGATGTAAGGCTACACTAATCTAAATATATTTTATTTTCTTATTTGATAAAAACATACAGATTATTAAATTTATAACGTCAGTCTAAGGCAAATGTAAGAGAGAATTATAATCACTACTAATTAAATATAATTTTCAAATAATTCATGAAAATTAATGTAAAAATTAAGTTGCCAATACAAAATTTGAAACGATTTAAAAATGTAAATATTATATTAAATTGCATTTAAATGAGTCAGTCCCGGTAATAAAAACGTATCAGTTCGTGGTGTGGTTTTGTACGTCTCGCGAGATTAGGGCCGATTCCGCCGTTTCCTGGCTCCTTTGTCACGACACACCGCAACGAGACTAATTTAAATTTGTATTCCATGAATAAATTAAAATATGTGCAGTGTAAAATTTTAGCATAAAGATTTGAATCTTGCGAAATACCATTAGAAGATGAAATATGCAAATGGTGGCCTCGTATACAACGGTGAAATGGCGTGATTAAAATCGGCGATAATTTGCGGGGCGACTTTGCATTCAAACTATTTAACATGTATATAATATAATTACAATGCGCCGCATTTTTTTTCCGGGGAAATTCGCATTGATACCTATTAATACATTACGCTCCGCGGAGACCGTTTAACCGACCTCTCATGAATTATGCATCCTCAACTTACAACTACTGATAATATATTCGAGACGAGCATTTAGCTCGCTTTATCCTACGTTCGCGATCTGATCAATCTAGTTTCTAACTTAATCAATCCCAAATAATGCAACGATCACGTTTTCGACTGCTGAAACGTCTTATCATGTGCTAAACTAACCGATTCTATTAAAAAAATTATTATTCAAGGTTTTCTCATCCTGTTTTGGAGGCCCACAGTCTAATTTTAAGTAATTTTTCATATTCTGTGTAACTATTTTAAAGGCTACATTGAGTGAAGAAAGTAGAAATCAGATAGAGTAAGGCCCGAAGAATACTCCGGAGAAGGTAGACCTTCAAGAACTTTCTTATTATTGTTTCAGCAATTTTTTGGGTACTTGAGCTAAGTTTTCGTTGTACAGAGTCTCACAATGGTTTCTTCTTATTGGTGGACGTTTGTTGAGTATTTATACTGAGTTTTCATTAAATAGTTTGACAATGGTTTCTTGTTGGACATATTTGGATGAAATTTCTGCTCATTTGCTTACTATAATTTTATTGTTCCAACAATTTCTTTAATGTTAAACGTATTTTGATTAAGTTCCTGCTGAATTACTTATTATAATATTTTTACCTCAGCAATTTCTTGAATGTTTGAGCTAAGTTGTTCTTAAATAAAGTCTGACGATGGTTTTTTCTTATTGTTGAACGTATTAGGATGAAATTCCTCCTCATTTGCTTATTATAATGTTATTCTTTCAACAATTTTTTTAGTGTTGAACGTATTTTGATCAAATTCCTGCTCAATTACATATTATAATTTTATTGTTTCAATAATTTCTTTAGTGTTGGACGTATTTTGTTCCAATTCCTGCTGAATTACTTATTATGATGTGTTTGCCTCAACAATTTCTTCAATGTTTGAGCTAAGTTGTTCTTAAATAAAGTCTGACGATGGTTTTCTCTTATTGTTGGACATATTAGGATGAAATTCCTGCTCAATTACTTATAATGTTATTGTTCCAATAATTTCTTTAGTGTTGGACGTATTTTGTTCCAATTCCTGCTGAATTACTTATTATGATATGTTTACCTCAACAATTTCTTGAATGTTTAAGCTAAGTTGTTCTTAAATAAAGTCTGACGATTATTTTATCTTATTGTTGGACGTATTAGGATGAAATTCCTGCTAATTTGCTTATTATAATGTTATTCTGTCAACAATTTCTTTAATGTTGAACGTATTTTGATTAAATTCCTGCTCAATTACTTATTATAATGTTATTGTTCCAATAATTTCTTTAGTGTTGGACGTATTTTGTTCCAATTCCTGCTGAATTACTTATTATGATGTGTTTGCCTCAACAATTTCTTGAATGTTTGAGCTAAGTTGTTCTTAAATAAAGTCTGACGATGGTTTCTCTTATTGTTGGACATATTAGGATGAAATTCCTGCTCATTTACTTACTGTAATGTTTTGTACCAACAATTTCTTGAATGTTGGACGTATTTTGATCAAATTCCTGCTCAATTTACTTATTATAATGTTAGTGTTTCAATAATGTCTTGAGTGTCTGCTCAAATAAAGTCTGACAATGGTTTGATTACATTGGAAAAGAGCAAAGCATAAGATATTTCAGTTACTGAATGCCCCAAATTAATGTAACTAATACTTTTTTTATTGCCAATGAGTAAAACTAAAAGTTTAGCAGCTAATATTTTAATGTTGAGATCATTTTACAGCGACTTCTCACATTAAGCTTAATGACGACTGAAAGCGTGGACTGCATAAAGAACGGACACACGGACATACGGAGACGCGGACGCAACCGACGGGAGATGTGGACATGTGTGTGTGGCTCATTCTTTTACAATAATCGCCGTTTTTTGTTTGTCCATTTGCGACGGAGCGAGCGCGCAATAAATATCGGTTTTACTGCGTGTATCCCCATTGTAGGAACGTTAATAGATATGTTTAGTATTGTGAATTGAGTAATGAATATTTTAATGTTCCACGGTTTACTATTATTTTATGTCCGTCGCAATTAATGACACTAATTTATGCCTCGTTTGCGGATAATGTCCGTTTCTACCGTTTCAAAGATGGCTCGTTTTCACGGGCACGACGAGATGACGGGATGTCGGGATGACGGCCTGACGTGGATGTTCACTCTGTTTATGCGTTAAATTAATTGTTGCCACCAATTAGTCGCCAATTCATTTAGACATCCTTTGCTAAACGTTTTATTACCAATCCCATTCCCATTCCCATTTGAGGCGTATCTATTTATTATAATAATAATAATTAATGTACTTGTGTTTTTAAAAATAATTTATTTATTTATTTATTTATAGGTTGCTGATTGCTGACTGATTTCAGGTGAGTGTGAGCAAATTCTGAGCAAGTTAAGTTAATTTAAATTAACTTAAGCAATGATACAAATTAATCACGTCACGAGTAAAACGGTCGAGTTGGCCGAAACCTTTGGAAGTGTAACATTTAAAAACAACAAAATAAATAGTGATGATTCAAATTCGTCTCGGTCTTAAAACTGGTCTCAACAATTTTTAAATGTTTCCACGATTTTATTTACAAAACATGTTGTGAGCTCATATTATTTCCCCGCAAAAAGTAAATAAACCGCATTCGCAAATAAATTGTTGTCGAGGTCTGTGTTTCGTCGTGTCGTCGCAGACGTTGAAAAATTCTTATAATTTGTTGTTTAAACAATCAAACTTGTTTTAATTGCATCATTAATAAAAAATACGTATGCATGTTTTGGCTACGATTAAAACTGGCTCTTAATTGGATTTTGATTTCGATATCTGGATTCTATGAACTTTTCAGCGGATTATTTTAATCATCTATTTACTTTTCGTTTCAGTTTCAGTCAGTAATTATAAAGTTAATTAACTATTTCACTTTTTATTTAACGTTATTATAAATAAATTAGTGGAACGGTTCTGTACATATTTATAATTATTACAAAACACTTAGATAATATGCGGTGCTATCACTTAATGCCAATTTAGACACGCAAGATACCTAATTGATAGTCCTAGTTATAAATAAACAAAACTGCTGCCGCGAATCTTGATACTTTTGGCTGCATATCGTTCGCAAACATTAATCCGTAATTACTTTGACCCATCAAGATAAACTGGTGCATTAATTATGTATATAAAAAAACATCTGGCGATTAATGCAGCACATTTCAAAAATATTAGCTCGTCGTTTTAAAGAACGTTTGATCATGCCACCAAGTCGAAACAGGAACCACAATTAACCTGCCCTATCAATTGAAATTGAGAAAAAAAAACATGGACCGATAAGCCGAAAATTATGCAAAGATCATTTTTAACGGTATTTATCATTGAAATGTTTCACTTTCTATCTGGCAATGTGGAAGATAATGGTTGACCTTGTGCATCTCAGTCATAAGGCGGGCTAGACGATGCAGACACACTGAACCCGTTTGAGAACCTTGTGGTCAACTAATAATGACGCAGGACCGGCTCGGTCACCAGACGGCAACAATGTAAAATGCATTCGGCACTGTGTATGTGTGTGTGTGTGTGTGTGTGTGTGTGAGTGCGTTAGTCATGTCCGGGGAATTTGTGATAGGTAAAGGTGAGCGCCGTCCTCTCCTTGGTACTCTCCTCGGCATGTGGACGGCGGTGGAGTGATTGATGGGGGGGCCAAAATCTTACCACTCAATAAAAATCAATAATTTACATAAATTATTTATTTCCTATGTTTTTCAGGCTGTTAATAATCACATTATCTTCCATAATATGTTTAATTAATCCTACTTAGTAAACATTTAATTCATGAAAAATTGTAATCAACTGGAACTAATCTAAAGTTTCCTGAAAAATGCGAGATAATTATTAGAAAACACACTTAAACGTTATGCATACTAATTCTTCATTATGCTAACAAGTGTGTATTGACAATTTATAATAGAATAATTAGCAGAAATTTGCCAAACAGGAACAAATAAAGTGAGGAAAACCGGAGCAAAATCCCGCTCAAAGTGGGTTATAAATAAATTAATATCGTAAATAATTGGCTGGAACGCAATAATGATACATATATTGTTGATATATTAACGTATACGGTTAATTTAGCGTTGTCACATTCTAAGCAGTCCTGCTGCATATCGGTACCTCATTAATAATCCGCAGATATTAAATAAACGCGCTTCCTGCTGCACCACATAAATAATTCAGCTACTGAAAATCAGTATCGGCTGATGTAAATTGCTCGAATTAATCTGGCTCTGCCAATGAAAGTTTTGCACGATCGAGAGAAACGGAAAAATCGACGGAATTGCAGTTTATTAATAGGAATTTTTATGTGCAGGAAATGGAATTAGCATCGGTTTCTTACGTCGATAATGAGCGTTTGCGGCGGCACGTTTCGCACATCCTGAAACCGATTTTTCAGTCGGCACACCTTCCCAAAAACACCGAGTTTCGTTGTTTCGGTGTCGGGAACAATGGGCTCGTTAAATTGTCAACCGTGAAATTTCGGCTGAAACGTTCGACGTACGTAATTGATGAAAAATATTCGTTCCTGCTTTCGGCGTTGCAGCAGGAGCAGATATGTTAGATGAATATGTGATGGAGCAATATCAATAGGATAAATGGTCGATTAATGGAAGTTGAATCGATACAATTGCATCCTTGTTATAATATCCGCTTTATACACATGCCTAATTGGACATGTATATGCTGGTCTTCCTCCTAAACTGGTTTAGTAACGTGTATATGAGAATTAGAAATGCACCTGTTGGTGGAACAATTTGCAACTTTACTACTATTAGTACTACCACTTATCCGTGGTACTTCCTAGAAAATTGAAAGCTTTTTCTTAGCGTCTAAAAGGAAACAAAATGGTGCATTCAAATATTTATTATTGTCTTGTCATATTTGCGGCTGAATTAATCTAATAACGTCGATAAAAGTTTAATTGAACACCGAGTTAAGTAAGCAATTAATTATCTACATTTACAGCCAGGACTAGAAAGTATTTCCTTTGCTTTTTTCCTGAAATTAACAACATTACTTTCCTGACGTACTTAACATGTTAAACCGCAATAATTTTATTACGGATAACCTATTTTTAAAACACTTTTTTTATTATTTTCGGTTTAAACAAATTAACCTTTCGGTTCTATGTAGTTGTATCGGTTTGATTTATGCTCTTGATATTTGTTTGTTGTTTATGCATAAAATTTGCATAATTCTCTTTGTTTATATGGCGAAAAATCTGAATAAAAGACATGCAACAGTTATAGTTTGCAGCTGTAAATTATTTACATAAATATGTTAAATCTAATTTTATGTATAATCACCGCAATTAATTTCGTTATACTTTCGTGTATAATTTGCACGTTTTTTTTTTTTAGTTTCAGTTGGCTGAAACAAATGAACCTTGGCGGAAATTATCGGGCAAGAAATTTGAAAAAAACAATTATTGTTGGTCATTTGTAAATGGCTTAAAAGCTAATTTATGCATAAAACATATGAAATGCATAAATTTGCATAATAAGCTACAAATCGGGAGAGATAATAAATACACATTTAATGGTGAAAGAATCAAAGCAATTAGTGCAATAAGAAATTGGACATGCAGAATGTTAATGATATTACTTATTTTCTAAAATTTAAATTATAAACATTTTAATAATTGCTGCACAATTCGTAATTTCTTGCTGTATTATCATGTAAATAATGAAACAATCTGTAAAAATAAACATTAGTTTAGTTAATTAATGTGTAATAAATGGTTTTACTCATTTGCTTCTGTTTTCCTATTAAGTAACAATTCATATTGTTTAAAATTATTGCACGAATAAATTTTTAAAACAACTTAATTAAAAAATTATCATTTAAATACTTGATGAGTATTTGTTTTGTTAAATATTGAGACTGTAAACATTAATAAATTAATCAACATATTCATATTATTAATAATCACTAAAATTTGTTGTTTACTTTATGCAGGTAATAAAATAAATTAAAGGCGAAAAAATAAAAGCTTTTCAATATTTTAAATTAACTTAATTAGGTACTTGGCTAAGTATTAAAAATTGTTGTTAACTATAGAAAGGTGCTAAATAATAAGTGTGTTGGCAGTAAATTTGCGTCTTTATATTTAAAAGATCGAAATACTAAGATGAATTTATAACAAATTTATTTTAATGACTAGTTTGGATCATTTATCAAACAACTATTAATAAAAGCAAACAATGTAATGCGCAATTTACAGGAAAATCACTCTTTTTATAATTTCTGACAAAAGAAAATTATATACGGGAATAAAGAGTGTTTACTGCAATATTGATTATAAAGTACAATAAAGCAAAAACGATATTTCGAAGCTTTCTCGATTCATAAAGGATTTTAATCACGTTAAACTAGTTAAAATTTATTTAATACGATTATGAAAGCAAAACGGGATATAAAAATAAACACAACAGGATGTGGTCTGGATCATTTATCAAAAAACAGGATTGTAAGCAAACAATGGTAATTTATAATTTATATGAAACTTGGAGCTTTTTATAGTCGTGCACAAAAGAATACGATTTTGGCGTCTCGAATAAAGAACATTTAGAGTGCAATATTGATTAACGTGGACAACGAGCTCAACCTTTTCTTTCTTACCCAACTTTTTGAATTTTTTTGGCTAAATTTAAATGTTTGGGGTCATTTATGAATTAGATTGGTTAAATTAAAGAGAGTTTGGCACCGGAATAGTCGGACATATCGATTATCCGGTGCACAGTGGTTTCTTTGTGCTGCATTTTAAAAGTGAAGTTGAAGAAAGTCTGTGAGAGGATGCGAGGAAGTGCTGGGCGAGATGGTCGCGGCCGGTGACGGTGGGTGGCTGTGGCGATATGAAAACAGAGCGTCTTGTTGTGTTTGATTGGTTTTATTGTTGTTTTTTCGGGATGCTTTGGAGTGCGCGCACGATAAGGAAGGACGTCGCGACGTCGGAGAGGCAGAGATGATGATGCGGGTGGTCAGTGAGGGTTGAGGGAAAAAGGAGCGTTTACCTTGGGAGATGCAGTACATGATCTGTCGCGGTACTTTGAGTCCGGCGGCCAGACAGGCGGCGAAGGACGCCGAAAAATTGATGGCCATCTCTTCGGCTGGGCATGGAGCACTCGAGAGTCACTGCGGAGCACACTGGTACACTGTCACATGGGGCACTGGCGGCGTCGGAGGGTCGGGAGCGGAGACGTGGAGCGGAGAGAGCACTTGGTTCGGCGTTCGGCGTTCGGCGATTTGCGATTAGCGATTTGCGATCAGCGATCGGCGATTAGACCCGGTGCACCGATGCACCGTCGCGGTCGTCGCGTCGAGACCAGACCGAGATGCGGCGAGCGGATGCTGTGTGCCGTTGTTGGTGTTGGTGTTGGGTGCCCGGTTCGGGCGCAGAGCAGCACACGGGAGCGGAGAAGAAGAGGCGAACATTCGCCGGTCGCGCTGCCGTTGCATACAATTTTCGCCCAAGTTTTAGAAGAGTGTCCGCGGTGAGTGGGGATGGCAGACGGTCGGCGGCGACCTCATGGTTCGTTGCTGCGATCTCGCGAGATGAGGCCGCGCTGTTGCCGTCGCCCCCGTCTGGCTGCACCGCTACCCCGGCGCTCCCCCCACGCGCCCCGCTATGCACGTGCATCGCGCCGGCTTGCTGCACCCGAATCAATATCACACATTATCGCAAAAAACTGACCCGACTTGGAGCGGGGCTTTGCACCTTGCCCGTCGCGCGCCGCTTCCACCCTCGGCCCGCTCGGCTGGAGCTTCCTAGTCGCGCTCGACGCCGCCGACGCCGAGACGCTCCAGCCAGACGGCGGTGCAGACGGCGTCGCCGAAGCCCCCCAGCACCTACAACAACCACTCATTTTGTCCAAACGAACTTTGTCCTCCCCGAAATAAATGCCAAATAATGAGTTGACGTCAACACGTTCTCGAAAGAATCGAAAGAATCGAAAGAATCGAACGAAGCAGTCTGAAAGTCTTTTATGTAAGTCACACACACACACCACACAGTCTGTGTGGCCGTGTACCGAAACTTGTGCATATAATTCGGCGGCAAACAAGAACAAATCCTAACTTTAGACTTTCATCGGTTGGCAAACCGTACATAACGTGTTAAGTATTCCCTCCTGTCTGCTTTGTTTTACTCCGGATTTAGTTTGTGCTTTATATTAGGCATTTGGACAGAGTCCAATTACTTTCGCGATTAATAATAAAATTTATTTTAATGCCCCCGGGCTATTGCGGTATACGCGAACTGTCCAACTCAGTCCAAGTCTTCTGTGTCATTCTCAGTTTAATATTAATAGTGCGCCGCGATAATCAACGTAAATTTCCCTCTGATGTCTTTATTGCTCCTGCTAATCATTACAAGTCAACGAATTCAAACTATTTCAACCAATTAACTTTTCTATCGTCGGTTCTTTAATTTATTGGAAATGTAACGTACAACATATAATCCTGGCATAATTTTGTAAATAACAGCAATGAAATTTATTTTATATTCTGAATAAACACCCATAAATTATAATACATTAAAATAAATTATATTCATTTTTACTCTTTGCCATCAATTTGGCTCAACTCGACTTTTAAAGAAGAACAATTTATTGATGCTAGCAATAAACTAGATAATTAATCTAATTTTACAGTTTGGTTTCTAAAGTTTCCTCGTGTTTTTCATGAAATAAAACGTGTCGTAAAGTAATGTAACACATGTCTGTGGACCCACATGAAGTTCTTTTGTATGGGAATTCTCATTTTTTGTTGCTAATGAGCACTGACTATCACATGTCGAAAAGGATGCACTTGTAAGATGATTGTGGAGAGACAGATTGACGATGCTCCTAAATTACTACCAGTAAAAAGCCCACAAAAAACACATCCTTCCTCTGTGACGTGAATTCCCAAAATAACCACAAATTTAACAAACGACGAAGACATTTTAAAATAAAGCCCTTAAATAAATAGAGTAGGTAAGGTGCAGCGATTTACCTCGTCGAATAGAATTTAGACGAGACGGCGGGGTAACAAAGAGGCCGAATTCCAGACGCGTTCGTTGACCCATTTTTTGCCCCCGGGGTTCCGAACTCCGCCGGCACCTTGCACAACCCTCCCGCCCGATCCGTCGACGCGCCGTTGCGAAGGTTTTTGACCTACGCACAAAGTTTGACACAATTCGCACCCTCCGCTCTCAAGACTGCGTTGGCCCCGAAACTGTTCCAAACTGCTGCTGATGATCTGTTGACAAACATGAACTTCCCCAAACTTTAACAGGGGATGAGTTGGCGTTTTGTTATGGGCGATACTGTCGTTAATTAATGCAAATTATCATGTTCATTCCTCTTTGTATTACTTGTTGAAAAATTAGTTATCAACTTAATAATAGATGGGTTTATTCTCATTTTTTTATTTTTTAGCTTACAAAGACAATTTAGTTTTAGTTTTTCAGGTACTATTTTCTCCCTGTTATAAACAAAATTAATTTTGTTAACCTTAAATTTTAAAACAAGTGTTGTACATGGCAGTAATAAATAAAAGATTTTTTTCACCATCTCATCAGTTACGGAATTTAAGCTGAACATCCTGTGCGAGTCCAAACACATGTGCCCTTTTAAAAGTACATCTTTCCTCTTTCCTGCCAAAGAATAAATCTCTCCAAGATGACGGGGCTTAATTTAGGCCGCCAGCACACGCCTTAAGACTTGTTCCGTCCGATGTGACAATTTTTAATTGAATTGAATTGAAAAGAGCCTCGGAATTCATCGCCTGGTATATCGAAATTGCGGTATAAAAATTCAATAGGATGGTTCATGGAGTTGATTATTATTTATAGCGGTACAAAAACTGAAATATTAGCAACAACGTAATTAACAGTGAGTTGCAGCCTCGAGGGCAGTTGAAGAGTGCGCCTCGTGCGTATATTTTTAGCCACTCGACCAACTCGAGTACCGCACAGAATTTGCGATTCCCGAAGACACGTCGTGTTTTTCGGCGACTAAAACGGGGTAGGCGGAGAGGAGGTGAGGAGGACGGCGTCCGTCGTCGGTGCATCGCCTGTGCCTTTGCGTTCGTTCGTCAGCGCGACCTTCTCAAGGGTTTCGAGTTCCTCCTTGGTCTTGGTCGGACCGCGAGCCGCGGCGTGTCGTTCGTGCACCGCCTCGCATACCCCCCGTCCCACTGCACCGGCAGACGGTCCACCGACACGACGCCACGCACGCTGATCCAATTCCCAAACCTCCCCGGACATTATGCCATTAAGGCAACGCTGGATTCTCTCCTCTGGTCTACACCAACTCCAAATTATTACTCCTAGACAAACTTATTTGTGTCCTCCACAGGAAAATATTGAAACCCTTAAATAAAAGAAGGGAGAACTAAAGTAAGGGGTGATTTTACGAAGGATATTAGTGTTTACTTTTACTCTTTTGTTACTGCAATCTTCAACAACTAAAAATATTTCATGTTGTGATGATTTTATGGTGGAGCGATACGTTTAAAAGTTGTTGGATGCACCGTGCGTCTTGGCAGCCCAATATCGAGCCCGCAGAGCCGCGGTCGCGGTCCTCTTGTCACGATCCAACCGACCAGGGCCCCAGCCCCAAACTTACATCCGCCGCTCGTCGGTCGCCGTTCTTGTGTCTTGCGGTATCTCCTGCTATGTTCGCGGCGAACTTGCCCTACCCTTCTTCCAAAACTATGCACATTGAGACCACCAACTAATTTTTATAAATTATCATGATTTAATTCAAATATTACATGTATTAATAATTATTACCTTGCTGTAAATAATCCAGTGGAATTAATTAATGTATTGTTTGCCCAGGTAACAATTATAGGACAGCCCACTATAAAGCCACACGAATACCTTACTAACAATCACATCTGTATCAGATGAACAAAATGGCAAAGGCCTGTTTGTGCTTCCCTAAAATCATTGAGTTCATGAAGGAAGCAGAAAAGCTCGACACTAGAGAGAAGCGAATGAAGTTCATGCGACTCAAGACCATAGAAATAATCATTAACCAATTCGAAGGCGACGAAGCAATATACAGTAACATTTTCAGAGAGTACGTGCAAGGAGTGATGAAATACGCCATGAAAATGAGGCTTCAGAAAAACGTGGGCTTGAACAAGCGGAGCGGCATCTACGAAGGGGTGAAAACTGCGTGTGTCATTTTAATTCAAAACTACGAAAAAAAGCTGTTGATTAAATAATTAATAAATAAGTTGAGTACATTTGCAAATCATTAAGCGTCTCGGCACAAAGCATGAAAGGATACAAAGCAGCGGCTGCTGCGTGTCTGGTCTGTGGGCCAAACCCAATGGGAATCTTGGAAACTGCGACACACTGTTTTCGATGTCTGAAAACCCACACATGTTTTGCATTATTTCGCATGTCCTTACTCTTTATACAATAAAATGTTAAAACGTATATATTTATTTTTTATTGTTCGACACCTTTTCCTCGCACCAATAGGTTTCCGGTGGTGCGCAAGAATCAGCATCACCATTGAGAAACGCCACGGCGAGGACAAAAAAGCCAAGTCCAGTTATTATGTGTGAATTATTTACGGACCAGTATGGATTGTCACGGTTAAAATAACATTCTCACCGAACTATCCACAATACGACCAAAGTTGGTTTTCACCGGGTCCGTTCGTCGCAATGGAAGAGTTTGTTTCGAGCCAAAAGACACGAGTACGTGTGTCTTGAACGCTTCATCAATCCAATTTCACAAAAAAAAAGACGACTAACCTGTCGTGAGATCGATTCTCTGACGTTAATGTGGTAACACGATTACGGAAAACGAGAAAAAAGCCCACGATTAATTTGAACAGTTTAGAATTCACTGCTTGAATCGTTCAGTAACAGTTTTATTGAGTCACTGATGTTATTAATTCTTTTTGAAGCGTTTTTACGGCCGGTGACAAAGTTAATTATCCGAACGGAATTACATAGACACTAATAGAATATTGGAAAATGTTTCTTTCTTGTTTATTGCTTTGACACGCTGACAACTTCCAATAAATGTTTTGGTATTGGTTTTGCTGCTTTTATTCGGTACCACGAGAAATCTTTCTGAATAAAACAATACGATGAATTCATTTAAATATTCATCGAATATCAATGAAACATTTTTGGAGAACTTCATGCTTCTGTTATCTTCAATTATGAGTGAAAAAGTGACAAGTGGAGGAGTTGGCAGGAGCAGCAGCAGCAGCACATGTGGCATTGGAAAAAAGCGAGTGCCTTGGCAGGTGAACTGTTCCGAAGAGATATTGGGGCGAGAGTGGTGGCGAATTGAGCCGATATCCGGTGGGCAGTAAGCAGGCAGGCAGGCAGGCAGGCAGGCAGGCCTTGGCGAATGCATAAATCGAGCATTTCAATTTCCATCGTTCCAAGGTCAACGGTTATATTTCAGTTAAATATACTATGACATTCGGTGTGCCGGTGGTATTTCTGTGTAGCGAGTGTCGACCCCGGTCGTGTTCACTGGCCGTCAGCCTAAATATAACGGCGCGGCGTCGCGTGCGTCCATTTCCATCCCTCTCTGTCGCTCCTCCGCTCCTCCGCTCCGTTCTCCACTCCATCAGTCGCAGACATAAAATGTATTTTTATAATGCACACACACACACACACACACTCACACCGGTGCCGGGACAATGTCATATTTCGACGGGTTTCAACTTAATTGGAATGAAGTTTTATTGACTCATTGCAGCTACAGTCTGCCTGCATCCCGGCTCGTGTTTGCGCTCCTTTGTTTGGCCCGAAAATGTTGTTCGACGTTGGGTAAACACTGATCCCATACAATGGGAAATATTTGATTTGAAAGAATCCACGGTTAAATTTAATTTTCATACGGTCAACATCGGTCCGGTTCAGTTACAGGGACTCTTCCCAGCAGGAATCCGAATGGCTGCCCAAACACACCTCCCTATTACTCTACTTGGACATCAATTAAAACATACAAAAAATTGATGAAAATGCACACAACTAACGAAAAATTGTATATATATTCAAAAGTACAAATAAGCAGCCAATGACCAGCAGGAACAACTAAACTACAACAACAACTTCAAATTGACAACAGATCGTCAAAGTAAAAGTCACAATTTACACAAAACTTACTTTTAATTAAATAATGGTCGAATTAACGGAATTGGAACCAGAAATCATTTGTGAAACGAATGTTGATCACAAAGGTGGTCTTCAGCGGAATTACTTTAAGAACATGGTGTGGAAACAAATTGAAAAAGTTAAAATATGCCATACAACCATAAATATTTATCTTAAGTGGATTGTTGATTTGGTGTTCGAGAAATTGAGTAAGCATAAAGTTTTATTGGAAATCTTTAAGCTTCTCTTTATTACTATTTTTGATATTTATATTTATGGAATTTTGAAAATGGTGGATTTCGTTATAGATTCAATTTCAATCATAACTAACTATATTCCTGATAGCAATAATGAAAATATAATTGAAATTTGCGATAAATCAATGGAGCCCCCAAGTATTAAAGAGGTAGAACCATCGTACTGCTCTAAAAACGACATGATGGGCCTTGAAGAAAATAAAATGTCTACCGAATTATGAATATGTTGTAATCAATTGTTACTTAATTAAATAGAATTAGTAAATAAAAAAATGTGTATTAATGTATTTAGTGGATCAAATCAGTCAGGTTACAAATGATAATTTGACAAGTAAATGTCATTTTTTTTAACGATCCAAAAATCAAATCACAAGGGAAATTGTTACCAATGCAAGTTGTCAACTAGTTGTCAACATACATTTTGCAAATTACCGTTGAAAATTACACAAGAGTAAATTTTATAATGGAATAACTCCAGACCTCCATTACGACCAGCCACATTGGTAGAATGTCTCTTCCGTGGCAACAAATCACAAATTTGCCGTCCAAAGGATACATACAAATCGCCAAGGATTTTTTCGCCGACGTTCCCACAATTATCTATGAGGTAATTAGCGAGAATACTGTTTTAAGGGAACTTCAGAGAGTGATTTTGATTTTTTTGCTTGGACTGTACGTCTGCATCGCTCTTGCTTTTACTGAATTTATCGTAAGGATTATTATATACGTAGTTTGTTACTTTTTTAAAAAAGTTGACAAAGCCCCGACTGAGCCTGCTGCTGATCCGTCCGACAACAAGATGAAGGAAGAGGACGCCGTTAAGAACAACGCCGTAAGCAATCAAGCTAACCCGGTCGAGACTGCTGATGACACTGTTGACATAAACAATGAAAATGATGTTATTGAGGCTGCCATTAATAAAATTGAGAACGACAACAAAGAGGCTGCAAATATGAATGTTGACGGTGTCAACAATCAAGTTAAGGAAGTCGCCGGGGAAGGTGCCAACAATGTGAAGGAAGTTGTGGAAGAAAAAGCAGACGTCATACTTACCCCGGAAGATGTGGTCAACAAAATTGATGAGACTACAAAAGAAGTTAAGGGAGACGAAGCTGCTGCTGCGAATGTAGAGCCTGCAAAAGAAGAAGAAGAAGGTGCAAAAAGTACTGCCGGCGATATCAATGATGAGAAAGAGGAAGTCGAAAAAAAAGCTTATCAATTGCATGATGAAGATCTTTATAACTAAAGAGAAACTAAGATTTGTCTCATTTTTCATATTTACATTTTGAAAATTAGTTATTTTGTATTATTTTCTAAAACATAAAAAATATTTTACTTTCAATCAACATTCCAAGTGTGTGGAACTACTTTTGTTTACGATGGCGGAGAAACATCAATTCATATGTCATGTTTGCATTTGAAAAATAATATTCTTGTGTAATTTTTTGGAACATAATAAATTTTATAAAAGACAATTTTTTATTATTATTTGACTTGTTTGTTGACAAGGATATCAAACGATCTCCTCCAATCACATATAATTTTCTTTATTGGTTACTAAGAGATATTTATTGATGTTTTATTGGTTACTAAGAGATATTTATTGATGTTTTATTGGTTACTAAGAGATACTTATTAATGTTTTATATCCAACAATCCCCTCCAATCACATATAATTTTCTTTGTTGGTTACTAAGGGATATTTATTGATGTTTTGTTTTATTCCCATGTGAACAGATTAAACAGAAAACAAAATCATAATTTAAAAATCACAGTTGTAAATTAACAAAACAACTTGAGCAGTTGTCATTCTACAACTATCGCTTGAAAACTTCCGAGCGACTGAAAGTACTGAGGTCAAAATGTGCCACTTCAAAGAACTGAATAGTTTGAATAAACAATTGGTCGCCATTTCTGGTAGACTGAATACTGAAGATCCGCAGGAGAGACAACATATTGCAAATACTTTGAGAGAGCTTATGAAGAAGCAATATGAAGTACTCAACACAATGACACAAATATATGCCGTTGTGGATCAAAGTCCTGAAGCAATGAAAGCAGTATCGGATGAGTTAAATGGCTCGTTGGGAACCTTTATCCAAGAAATACTGGAAGTAGGATTGCTGATTAGGAAGTACATCGAGATTTTCCACACTGATAATAACCAGCAGGCAAGTGAGGAGAATCCTGATCAAGCTTAACTTATTATTATAACTAGTATTATCATTTTCGAAACTTTTCTTAAATTATTAGTTTCACAAAATATGAAATAAATCATATTAACTATATATTGAATCTATGTAACACTATACAATAATAAAACTACTGTATTAAAATAATAAGTGTTTTATTTGATAAAAATCTAACTAATAAAGTTATAGAAGAAAAAACGAAATTCATACTTCGGAAGTTATCAATAAAAAGGAGTTAAAGGAGCTGCTACAAATGTTGAGACCACAAAGGAAGGTGGAAAAAGTACTATAGGCGTCATGAATAATGAGAAGAAATAAGTTAAAGGAAAAGATTCTTATGAATTGATTGATGAGGATCTTTATAATTGAAGAAGTAACATTTTTATTAAATCATTTATGGCAGAAAAATATCATTCATGTCACGTTTGAAATTTGAAAAATGTGTAATTATTTATTTAATAAATTTTTATGAAATATGTTTTTCTTTTATTGATTTATATCTAGGTAACTGATAATTTAAAGATCATGTTTGTAAATTAACAAAACAATTGACGCAGTTGTCATTTTGCAATTGCCACGTCCACGTCCAAAAAACTGAAAATACTGAGATCAAAATGTGCCACTTCAGAGATTTGGATATATTCAACAAACAATTAGTTGCCCTTTCTAGAAGGCTCGATACTGATGACGCTGAAGAGAGAAGTAGAATTGAAAGCACTTTGAGGGAACTTTTGAGAAGACAGTTTGAAGTACTCAATTCGTTGACAAAACTATATACTTCTGTGGAACAACGTCCTGACGCAATGAAAGCAATATCAGAACAGTTACATGGTTCGTTGGGAGCTTTTATCGAAGAGGTGCTGAATCTAGGAATGCTCATTAGAAAGTATATCCAAATTTTGAACGCTAATTATGACCATCTGGAGACTGAGGAGAATTTTTAATCATGGTCAGCAAATTTGACTCATTTTTGGAACCTTTTCTTAAATTATTAGTTTAACAAAATATTTTGGGCTGTCATATTAATCGATGTTATATAAATAAATTTCTGTGTAAAACCATACAATAATAAAACTATTGTATTAGAAAAATATTAGTTTTATTTTAGATAATTAAAAAGGTTAAAAAATATTGATTGACGTTATTTTGTTTTTTGTTATATTTAAAATATTTACCAACAACTTTTACAATTAGTAATAAACAATTATTGAATAACAGTTGATGTTCAACGAACAAGTGAATTTCAAACATTAGTTGAGGACAGAATTAAGGGTTCATAACTACTACGTCTTCAATTCTCACAGTCGTCATTCAACAATTGTCACTTGAACACGTCCAAGAAGCTAAAAGTGCTGAGCTCAATATGTGCCACTTCAGAAACTTGGATATATTCAATAAACATTTAAATGCTCTTTCTAGAAGGTTCGTTGCTGATGACTCTGAAGAGAGACGAAGAATTGAAGGCTTTTTGAGGGAACTTTTGAGAAAGCAGTTTGAAGTATTCTACAACTCATTGAGACAAGTATGTACTACTGTGCAACAACGTCCTGAGGCAATAGACGAAATGGCAGAACAGTTACGTGGTTCGTTGGGAGCTTTTATTAAAAAAATGCTGAATTTAGTAATGCTCATTAGGAAGTACGTCCAAATTTTGAACACTAATTATGACCATTTGGAAATTGTGGAGAATCTTTAATCATGGTCAGCAATTTGATTCACTTTTTGAAATTTTTCTTAAATTATTAGTTAAAATATTTTAGGCTGTCATAATTATCGTTAAGATGTTATTTAAATAAATTTCTGTGTAAAACCATACAATAATAAAACTATTGTATTAGAAAAATGAGTTTTATTTTAGATAGATGATGATGTTATTTTGTTTTTTTGTTGACATAAGTATTTAAAATATTCACCAACAACTTTTACAATTAGTAACAAACAATTATTGAATAACAGTTGATGTTCAAGGAACAAGTGAATTTCAAACATTAGTTGAAGACAGAAATAAGGGTTCATATCTACCACGTCTCCAATTCTGACAGTCGTCATTCAACCATTGTCACTTGAACACGTCCAAGAAACCGAAAGTACTGAGATCAATATGTGCCAGTTCAGAAGATTGGATATATTCAATAAACATTTAAATGCCCTTTCTAGAAGGCTCGCTGCTGATGACACTGAAGAGAGACGAAGAATTGAAGGCATTTTGAGGGAACTCTTGAGAAAGCAGTTTGAAATATTCTTCAACTCGTTGAGACAAATATGTGCTACTGTGGAACAACATCCTGATACAGTAGACGCAATGGCAGAACAGTTACGTGGTTCGTTGCGAACTTTTCTCAAAGAGGTGCTGAATCTTGTAATGCTCACTAGGAAGTACATCCAAATTTTGAACACTAATTTTGACCATGTGGAAATTGTGGAGAATCTTTAATCATGGTCAGCAAATTTGACTCACTTTTTGAAATTTTTCTTAAATTATCAGTTAAACAAAATATTTTAGGCTGTCATATTAATCGTTAAGATGTTATTTAAATAAATTTCTGTGTAAAACCATGGAACAATAAATAAAACTATTGTATTAGAAAAATAAGAGTTTTATTTTAAGGTTAATAAATATTGACGTTATTTATACTGACAGTTTCTTGACATAAGTAATCAAAATATTCTCCAAAAACTTTTACAATTAGTAACAATCTTATAATTATTGAATAATGGTTGATGTTCAAGGAACAAATCAATTTCAAGTATTAGTTGGGGACAGAAATATGGGTTCATCTTTTCTATCACGTCTTCAATTCGATCGAATCAAAGCAAATGGATTAAGAGTAATACTCAAACATTCCTTGGAGAAATTAGTCAAGATGGTTTATAATACGATTCTAATAGTTATAGTAGTTTTGGAGCATCCAATTTTCTGGAAGATTTTCAGACTATTCTGTTGTATTTCAGTTGACATATTCGTGTATTCGGTGTTCAAAACTGTGGATTTAATTATTCGTGTATTAAAAATATTAAGGGACCACAATAAAGACCTGAAGCAAACAGAAAAGGAAGCAGGAAAGTTGAGTAATTTGGAAGAAGCTGTCCAAATTGATAAAACTCAAGATGTGTCAAATTGACAGAACTCTATAGAAACATAAATAATTAAATTCCTTAAAATTGTACGACAAATATATTAATGTAAAAGGTTTAGGTTGTTTCAATCAATCAATAATCGATGCAAGGACAAAGACAAGGATCTTTTTCGTCTGAACGTCCCCCGATTTCCCGATTAGTAAAGTCCCAACGGGCGGTGGGATAATAAGAATTATCCAGCGGTAATTTGGTGGTTTTCGTCCCGGTCGGCCGTCACCTCGGCAATTAATCATAGGGAGTCTGACGGGGCCCCAGAAGATCCAAGCCGACGGTGGTGTGCATCTCGCATAATGCAGCCGAGAATAACCCGGACCGGGGTCCAATTATCTTTTTCTTTGTTGCGCAGCGGGGGCGGGGCGGGGCACGGGCTCTCCCAAGACAAGATAGATGGGATAGGATAAATGGACGGAGTCTACGGAGTAGAAAGGGTTGTTTGTGCAAACTGCGATTATCGCGGTGTGAAAAATGGAGGAAAATCTCCGTCTTCGGATCCATAAATATCGGTGGTGCATCGCGCACATGCGGCGCTTTAAATTTAATTTAGTCCCGGCTTGTAAAAAATAAACGAGATGACTTATTTATGAAGTGAATAAGGAATTTTGCTTAAAGTCTAAAGGTATGAATAATTTATGGTGGTGGCCGCGTTATAATTAAATTTATGTACTGCACTGGTGTGCCGGTGCGGTGGTGCGCTGGTGCTCCGGAGCGGTGTCGAGCAGACTTCCTAAACGCGACGACAGCACTATCTTTACTTTAATAATATGATTGCATATTTGAATAAAATACAAATTATCCGTCCACCACTCGGAGAGTAACGAGCACCTAACTGGCCGCTCTCACATGACCATAACTCGTTCTCGATGTATCAGATTTAAATTTCAGATCATTTGCAACGGAATGACCCATTTTTACTAATTGATCGCCGCAACCGTTTCCGATTGCTCCGTAATTACATTAAAATATAAGTAATTGTCGCAAGGTCGGTTTTGCGAAACGTGTTCTCTGCTCTCGTTGCGCCACACCGATTCCCTAAAATTTGTGTCAAGTTCGACTATGGTCGGCTGCATTTTATCACTCAATAATGGAATAAATTTGGCGAGAAATAAAGAAGTTATTCATCAACGGTAATGATAGTTACGTGGGGTTTTAAGCGTAAAAGGCTGGTAGCTGTAAGTGCAGAGTGTTTTGTGTGTAATGGACTAACTGCAAGAAGTATACTACCTATAGTAGCAGGAGTAGTAGGTGTGCTGCAGGCGCTGCTCGACCACGTCCGGGTCGCCCCGTTCGGTTGCGGTTTCATGCCGAGGAATTCTAGACCGACTCTCGTTTCTTTTCCTCGCGATTGCCTGCACCGAAAATCATCTATTTTCTTTAAACAATTCCATTCCTCACTTTTTAACCTTGTTGTACGTATCGATGTTGTCAATAATTAGCCGATAGGATCGTTGTTAATGAGGGATTGTTTGCCTTCTGTTTGGGCGCACCAAGCAATAGCAATACTCGCAGAAACCCATTAAGATTAGCCTAGGCGATAGTCCCATTGGACTATAAGAGTCATCGGCAGAAATGTGACCGTTACAGTTTAACCGGAATCGATTCCATCTGAATCGGCAATTGTCATCAATTAAGCAATAAACATCCCCGGCCATCGCATTACACACGAAACCACGGTACTTCCATCAGCAAACCCGATGCCTAACAGCGGCCGTAATGATTTGTTATTAGTGCGAACGGGCCTCGGTCTTGACCGCCTCCGCCGGCGGGCGGGCGGGCGTGATCGCGAAGGGGGGCGCGCAATTTGCTTCTGTTTATATTTGCAGTGGTGCATAGGCTCTAAATCGCAAATGAAGCGTTTCGGGCATCGCAAAAGCTGCCCGTGCACGGCCCCGGGCTCTCGGCCCGATGTCGATGACCCCCATCTCCTTCCGACGCATTCGGACTCAAAAAGTGCGCTGCCTCCCATTTTTCCCTCCGTCACCGGTTATTGTTATGCGGTGCCTGATAAAAAGCAGCAGTTTAACACCGAGTTTAACGCTGGACTCGTCGATGTTCTAATCTTTTTCCTTGGTACCTGACTTACATACTCATGGAGCTAATTGCGGCGTCACGCTTGATCGTAACATGTCCATAGAGAATGTCAACGTCGTAGGTCAGTTTATAAAGTTGTTATCCGATAAAGAATGTCAACTGGAGCGCGTACATGGCCTAGTAAGATCCCATCCATACAAGACCGATAATCTGGCTTGATTTTTGAAAATCTCCTCCATTTTTCATCTCCCGTTAACTGTTAGAAATGCTAATTTGTCCGGGTGAATAGTGTTTGTTTTGTGAGTTGATACGGTTGCTGCATGCAGGAAGTTGACGGTCTATTTGAATATTGACGATTATTATGGGCAATTATTAAACGTTAATTATGCATTCGAGGAATATAGATTGAGTTATGTATCTAAAATGTATATTGCTGATGAGGGAAAAGAAATTGGCATAAATCAATGTTCAAATTGTATGTTTTCTCTATCCTTTCCTATATTTTTCGACTGGTAGTTAACTGTCTTCTTAAATTAGTAGGTTTGAATAATAAAGAAGCAAATGTAATGTTTTGAGAGTCAAATTTTTGGAAGTAAAACCTCAGATAAATTGGACACCCTTAAGAAATGTAAAAACGTGCCAATTTCCTGAAAAGACAGATATTTTTTGACTAGAGGTAAATTTTCTTCCTAAAAGAAAAGTAAAACGTGTTAGTTTCTTGAGTAAACCGACTGAAACAGGTATAAATCATTATTCAGATTTTATGTTTTTTGTATCCTTTGGTTTAAATAATAAATAACTAAATGTAATATTTGGCAGTCAAGTTTTAGAGATAAAACTTCAGTTAAACTGGACATCCTTAAGAAATATAAAAATGTATTAGTTTTCTGAAAAGACTGACTGAAATAGGCATAAATTATTATTCAAATCTTATGTTTTCTTTATCCTTTCCTATATTCTTTAACTGGAGGTAAATTTTCTTAACCACATATAATGTTTAACAGTCTGGTTCCAGAGGTAAAACAACAGTTAAACTGGACACCCTTAAGGAATGTAAAAACGTGCTAGTTTCCTGAAAAAATGATTGAAACAGTCATAGATTATTATTCAAATTTTATTTGACTAAAGGTAAATTTTCTTCCTAAATTAGTCAGTTTGAATAATAAATAACGAAATGTATTATTTGACAATCAAATTTTAGAGGTGCTCCAGTTAAACTGGACACCCTTAAGAAATGTAAAAGGGTGCTTTTTTCCTGAAAAGCCTGAATGAAACAGGCATAAATAATTATTCAAATTGTATATTTCCTCTATCCTTTCCTACATTTTTTGAATGGGGATAAATTTTCTTCTTAAATTAGTTGATTTGAGTATTAAATAAGTAAAATTCTGGTCAAAATATAGTATTTGGAAGTCTAATTTTAGAGGTAAAACTTCAGTTAAACTAGACATCTTTAAGAAACTGACTGAAACCGGCATAGAGATAAATATTCTTTCTGAATTAGTTAATCTGAATAATAAATAACTAAATGTGTTATTTGACAGTCAAGTTTTAGAGGTAAAACTCCAGTTAAACTTAAGAAAAGTAAAACGAGTTGGTGTCCTGAAAAGAGCGAATGAAAAAAGTGGTCAGAGATCGACAAAATGAAACAGACTGGTGTCGCGGCCGATAATGGATTTGGATCGTTTTGGATTTCGGGCAAAGATGAAATATGGTGCGGGCCAGGCCTGCTGAAATTGTCCAATTTGGGAAATGAACGAATTCAATTACACGAAAACTATCGCGTTATAATTGAATTGAGTGTTGCGCGCATCGGGGTGGGCCATGCCGTCGCCGCCGCCGCCGCCACCGCCGCCGCCGCCGCGCAAAATATCGATGGCCTATAGTGTAGTGACAGTGTTTTTGTAGGTTTTTTTTTGTCAGGGTGCACTGGCAATTTTTCAGGCAAAGGACTATGGCTTGGTGCATTCCAGCCACGTTGCCGGAACAGTGGGCGAGAGATCGATTTTTACGGGCCCTCGAAACTCTTCACTGCCCGGCTTCCATCCTCTCTCCTGATTCACTCTCCGTCGCGCGCTCCCGTGCACGGCCGTGTGTCGATATGCAGAGCCGGAGCGGAACACCCGACCAAACTAAAACGACCAAAACGAACCGGGGCCCCGAACTTGCTTCTTGTTTTCCAAACTTTTCCGCAAGTTTGTTCGGTAATTTGTTTGAACCCGATATCAAAACAAAACATTCGCGGACCCACCTACCTGTTTGGGTTTGTGTGCGACACGTTTTCCCCGCCAAACAACCCCCTTTTCATGCTCTTTCTAATGAGATTTACCATGTGTAATATTAATATTTCCCCGCCGCTTTGACCTACATTTTTTGCTCCTGTTCTAGTTAAAGTATTTAATAATGCACTCTTCTACATGTATTTATGAAATATATTAAATTTTTCATTATATTAAAACAAGGCATTTTCCTCTTTGCATTACAGCATTCTTTATCGATTCTTCAAATCACTCTTGTGATTAAATTGTTTTATTTTATATAAATTAATATTAATTTAATGAAATTTTAATGAAACTAGATTATTTACTATTGTATCACTTATTTAAGATGGAAATCCTCCCTAATAAAACTTTCAGTTACTTCGAGGATGAATGAAATTGGTGATGCAATTCTTCCCATAATGATGGTGAGTGTAATACTCAGAAGTAGAGGCATGCCCCCAGGATGACTCCACGTTGCAGTGGTCCTGGGGCTTAGTAATACTTCGTAAGTCTGTGAGGATGCAGAGTTAACGAATGCCAACATTTCTGAGTCTGATTTAACTGCCACATTTTCAACACATTCCAAATTACAAAATTGAATCTTGTATTGTACATATTTCACCCAACAGAGAAGCTATTTGATGTCTAACTCTTTGGTCTGAATGAGTCTTAATTTAACAGAAAGGGTGTTAAAAAACGAGTATAATTTCTCTCTTTTAGAGGTGCCAAATAAGCTTGGAGTTTAGGATGAGACTATACATAATAATGACATTTATATAGCCGGACAAAAAGGTTTTATCATCAGTATACTGAACAATATGGATATTTCTTAGAATGGATATGTCTCTAATATAGAATAAATAAAAATAATTTTATAATTCGAATGTCAAAAAATAGTTTATTTTTATTCAAATTAAAGCAAACCTAAAGGAAATGATTTACTTGCCGGAATTAGTTCAACGATTATAAAAAGAAAGTTAGTAAATTGGGTTTTATTTAACCACAGGTCTAAAAAATACTTTCTACTAAAAATTTATTTCGTTTTGCTCAGGATCACGTTCATTGGTTCAAAAAGCATTGAATATTGATAGTTTTTAATGATGAATCGGACTTTAATTTCTTTATAATGACAGTCCTGCTATCTTATCTACTTCTGAAGTAGATAATCTTTATTCTATAGAAGAATAAATGATTCGATAGTTACAAACATAGAAAAAATATCTGGAATTATATTAATAATCAAATTTGAATAAAAATGATAGAAATTTTAAAGAAACTTTTCAAATTCTAAAAATATAGGACTGTTATGTGTTAATGTTAACTTTAATTTAAATGTTGTTATATTTATATTAATTCAGTAAAATATAATTAACATATATAATAATGATACTTTTAAAAATAATAAGTTTATTTTAATTTCACATTTAATATATATAATTTTTGTTATAATTTATTTTACACCCACATTACATACAGTTATTTGACCGTTTCCACTGTATTTATCAAAGGATTAAGCGTACATATGTCTATTTTCCTTTCTAGATTGATAGTTTATTATTTCTTCCATTTTATATCCTTTCATACCGTTTCTTATTTTCTGCATTAAAACCAGTTTTTTATCTATCTCATATTTATGTATATATGCAGACATATGTAGATAACAAAACCTAATTAACTCGAAATGATTGTTTTTGTTAAATTCCGTGATATTTTTAAAGAATCACATCGTTCCGCGTTCGTAATTACAGTTAATCCTAATTTATTTCAGTGACCAGGAATAATCATTCGATACTAATTCATATTTATACAAAAACGATTTAGTGGTTTGTCGCCTTTTATAGATACCATTAATTGCACTCAATAAATTGTATTACTCAGTTTATTAACAAGATCCAGTTGTTTTTTTCCAAACGGATAACCTCATTTTGCGCAGTTTCTTTAGAAAACGATCTCAAATCGACTAATGCAGCGTGAACTTTTCGAAGGTCAATTTATAAAAATGTTGTCGAAGGGAAATGGACGTCAATGGCGTCGCGACGTGTCGTGTAACGACCGGACGAACAACGCGACGCGCCGTCACTCCATTCTTTGTCCCTTTAAATTGCGCCCCCGTACTTAATCGCCATTTATGGCACACATAAAGTTCCGGTCGCGGCTTTGACTTTGGCGCTTTGTGCCCGTTTGCACTTTACACCAACCCCAATTACTGCAAAGTTATTGCTCCGTTTCAACGGCCACTTCTGGACTGTCGCTGTCGCTGTCGCTTTCGCTTCGTGTTTTTCATCTGGATCGCCCGTGCCGCTTTTTCCATCCTGCGGACTGTCGGACTGATTATTCAAATTAGCACAGGTGCGCTCCTCTTTTTGATTTAACAAGTTGTAACTACTTTTCAAAGATGTTTTAGATGAAATTCCCCCTCGGTTGGCGGCCGACCCCAACCCACAAATCCAATTAAACATATCCGAACACAGTGATCATCGCCGCCGCTGATGGCAATGGATCCCGCCGTTGCATCCGCCGCCGCCGCCGCCACCGCCCCCCTGCCCCGACGTCCCACGCCGCCGCCCGCGCCATTCGATGCACCCTCCTCGCCCGGGCCGAACTTAGTTTGCGGCGCAGCGTTCGCATATCGACACTAAACACAGGGATGGATTACCAATTATCCCGTGAGAAATTGCCGCGATCATCGTGGATTACTCGGGGAGGGAATCCTGCAAAGTAGGATGAGATCTCTTTCAAGTTTCTGTTTAATAAAACAAATATAGAAATTCGATGTCGATGTCAATGAGGAAGGAGATCAATTGGAGGCACATCAAAGTGGTGGAACGGCGGAATAATTGCATCGAGCCGATAAATCAAATAAATCCCACAATAGCATAATTAGTTGGATCTGGATCGCCGACGGCGAACGATTCGCAACAAAACCAAATAAATAAATAAAAAGGTTTTTGTGCGTCTGAACCCGACTGTTATTCTTCCGACACGAACAAATGAGGAAGGAGTGAAAATAATTGAAGTGGATCGAATCAAGTGGCTTTATTAGAATAGCAAGAGCGGCGGTCATTTAAAAGTAATAAACGCGCCGTACGTATACCGAATACGGAGTACGGAGTACCGAGCACCGAGTACCGAGTACGTTGTCCGTCAATTTTCCACATGCAGATTCAAACTTCATTAGAAAGTAATTGCTCACACTAACTGTATCGCATCAGTTTTTGCCGCTAAACGTACATATACAGCTATTTTAATTTAAGTTATTCAGTCCAGTTTTTGTGGTCGCTTCTTATATTATTTATTTTATGCAGTTTATCGACAATCTGATCCCCAGTTGTCCTGGAGCGCAACGACGAACGCAAATTGTACGTGTTACTTTACTTCCTGCCAGCGATTTCTATTTTATTTTCCCTCATTTTTCCCCCAGCGTAATTGTACACGTTAATATCGGTTTAATTCGGTTGGTACACACGTGTTCGATCGCCTCTTCGTTTTGCTGCGGGAAAAAACTTGTTGGATGCGTTTCGTAGCCTTCCATAATCATATGAGACCTAATGATTGTTAAACATGTTATTAAAATTTTATTTCATTATTTCTCGACGGGCTCACCGCGGGCAGGATACTGGAAATTATCCTCCGCCTTTTTCTCCTTGCTTCTGATCTTTCTGAGAAGAAACACTTGTAATCCTTAACCTTTGAATATCCAGGTTTCCTTCATGAATCTTGGGGTACCAAGGAACCATACAAAATAACGAAAACTAAGTGGAGACTTGCCAAAATAAAAGAAGTTCTTTCAAACTTTGTTACATGTCAAAATCTTTGAACGGACAAAAAATTTAGACAGAGAATTCTTGTGGGACTCCAGATAAGACATCTTCTTGTGGGTTCAGAAGAAGCATGGGAAGTCTTTAGAATGGTTATGACCAATTTTTAAAAAATAAAAGGGTAAAAAATTATTCAGAGATTGTAAACAATTGTCCATAATAATTCTCACAAACTGTGGAGACGTGAATGATGAACATGAAGAACATTTTCTTCAAGAAATTAAAGACATCGTGGGAAAAAGAATGTTTTAATGTTTAGGAATTAATGTTGAATATTTCTTCTAAGATGATGTATTCTGAGTAAAATTTTGTTGCCTTGTGATGATTTGGAAATTATTAAGTGTCTAAAAATAAAAATATGTTCATTATAGTATATTTACTTGTAAATGATACATTGACAACAGTTATGTAAATTATATGAAATTACCTTTTGATTAATGAATATAAATTGCGATAGGACAATAAATAATAAACTACTTTACTCCTTATTAACATTCGTATTTAAATTTTCTTTCGATTAAATTATTTTTTGCTGTTGTCACAGTTCGCAGTAATTCATGGTGGTTGGATATTATTAAAATCTATATCCACATTTATTTTCTCTTCGTATTTCATACATATTAAATTTGCAACATGTGAACCAAATACCCATTTTATGGTTAGTTTAAAATTAATTGCATGCAGTAGTTGCGTTCCATGGAAAATAAAAAGATGTGACTATTCACAACACGTGCATGTAAATTTTCTGCTTTTATACAAAACAAATCCAGTTAGTCCCCATTATTACGATTACGTCCAACAGCCATTAAACTACCTACTTATCGACAAAATAAAAAATTCATTAATTACGCATTAATATAAAATATTGGGTTAATCACGCAGCACTGGTAGTACTGGTAGCACTGGTAGCACTGGTAGCAGTGGTAATTGTCGTCGTATTTACATCGATTTAATTAGACTGGGGATCATGATCCCGGCCAAAGAAAAAGAAGAAAGCCCGATCGTGGCCCGATATGGACTATCATAACGGACAAACGTCATTCTTCCCCCTCGGAAAGCGTTTGATCGGCCACTTTTTCAGCCGTGCCAACCAGAACCAGAGAATTATAATTCAGTGTGTGTGTGTTTTTTTTGTCCACCGATCTCCGCGATAATTAATATGTGTAGCGCATTAAATAAATACGGACTGTTAATCTCGTACCGCTTTAATGGGTTAAAAATCGGCGCATTTTCTAATTGCAAAACGACCGGATGGACCACTAATTGTATCAGATTAGTTTACTTCGTTGCGAATGCGGCCGTAAAGGTTTTTGCCTCTGCAGTTATGCGACCAGATTTAAGGGATTAAGGTTAGGAAATTGCACTCACGCTTTAATTAAATCCTCTTTCTGATGGGCTGTGCGAACGCAACAATTAAACACATCTTGTGCATTGGTTGATACACGTTCGGGGGAAATATTGAAGTTGAGGACACTTTGAAAAGTGTACGCACCGAGCAGGAAGATTAAATGTTTGCAGAAGGGCAATGGGTGCAATTTAAGAGGATTGCATTGTGATATTATCGGAGCACTGAATAACTCGAGTAGAAATAATTGCGACTGCATCGTTGAGTGGTACTCGAGTACTCGAACGCGAGATGATTATAAATATAGCAATGTCATCCCCGGTATTAATTTTACTTGGCCGTAATATAAATGTTCATTTAAGGATTGAATATTATATGCACATAAGTGTAATAAAACTTAATTAAGATGAAAGAAGACCGGCTGAACGGCAAGACGTACTAGTAGTTACGTCGGTATTTGCCATTTAAGATCTAATCGATTTTTTCAATTTCTAGCGAAACTGGACGACGATCCGAATATGAAAAATGTTATGGAATAATTTAATATTAATTGTTTATTGCAGGAAATAATTGAGATGTTTAAATTTAATTATTTTTTAGAAAAAACTCCTTCAAAGTCATTAAGGATATAGTAAACGGCAGCCAACTGCGATTATGCCATTTCGCATACTACGAGATTAAAATCATCAAAGTTTTATTATACTTGAGTGAAGCGATTATCTTAACTATTGATTAACAATGTCAGAACTTTGCTTTTATGTCCCTGCATCTTTTCTCCACTTCTCCACGCCACTTCAATTCCTGGAAATTAATAAATAAACTATTAGGTATTGGAAAATGTAATTTACGTTCCTAGTTCATAGTTTATTTTATATTTTTTAACGTTATTGTATGAAACTTAAAGCTTTTCTTCTATTTTTATCTATCCAGTTTAGTTTCTTCCTGTATTATATTTAAAAATAAGTACTGTAATTTCTACAATCTATTTCCTACAAGTCAGCCCAAAGTAGTAGTACCAAAATTAGACATACGCAGCAAATAAATCTTAGTTAAAAAAGTTTTTAAATTCTTTAGTCTTTAAATTTTTTAGATTATTTTGTACTCTCTAGATTCTTTAGATTCTATAAATTATTTTATTTGATTTTTTAAAATCTTTACGTCCTTTATTTTTTTCAGATTCTTCAGCTTCTCAATTTCTTCAGTTTCTTCAGATTATTTAGATAGTTCAGATTTATTAAATTTTACAGATTTGTAAAATTTTTAAATTCTTTAGAGTGTTTAGATTATTCAACTTCTCTAGTTTCTTTATATTCATTAAATTCTTTATATTATTTAAATTATTTAGAATCTTAATATTTTTTAGGTTCTTAACATTCTTTAGATTCTTTTTCAGTTTTTCAGGTTGTTCAGATTCTCGGACTTTTTAGATTTTTTAGATACTTTAGATTATTATCTAGATTTTTTATATTATCTAGATTCTTTAAATTTTTTAAATTATTTAGATTCTTTAGTTTTTTAATTTCTTCAGATTCTTCAGTGGCTTCAAATTTTTCAGTTCCTTCAGTTTTTTCAGTTTCTTCAGACTTTTCGGTTTCTTTAGATTTCTTAGATTTTCTCAGATTTATTAGACTTTATAAATTGTTCTGATTCTCTTGATTTTTTAGATTTTTTAAATACTTTAGATTCTTTAGTTTCTTCAAATTCTTCAGTGTCTTCAAATTTTTCAGTTCCTTCAGATTATTCAGTTTTTTAAATACTTTAGATTCTATAGTTTTTTTAATTTCTTCAGATTCTTCAGTGTTTTCAAATTTTTCAGTTCCTTCAGATTTTTCAGTTTCTTTAGATTTCTTAGATTTTTTCAGATTCATTAGATTTTATAAATTGTTCTGATTCTCCTGATTTTTTAGATTTTTTAAATACTTTAGATTCTTTAGATCCTTTATTATATTTAGATTCTTCAACTTCTTAATTTCTTCAAAATTTTCATTTCCTTCAGATTTTTCAGTCTTTTAATTGTTTTTATTGTCTTATATTTTAATAATAAAGCTTAATAATATAAATTAATTATTGTAGCTCTTAATATTTGTAACAAAGGAAAAATTAAGGGATGATAAATAAAACAATTTTGTAATTAGAACAACTTTAATTAGAAAAAAGTAGTAATAAACATCGGAAAGGGATTAAATTACATTTGAACGATGGAGTCTTGAATTCCGTCTGGGGCGGGGAAGGGCGGTGGACGCGCCGCGGCCGCGGATGAATGAGTAAAATCGGCCATAAAAATTTCATTAAACCGGGCAGCAATAATGATTTTATTAGCATCGTAGAGCGTGGAGCGTAGAGCGTAGAGAGTAGAGGCAGAGGACGGCCGCGGCGGCGAGTTTAGGAGTTCGGCGTGTCCGGACCGCGTCCCCCTTCGGGGCAGCACTCGGGCCGGTTGATTAGTCGCCCCCGCCCGGGCCCCCGCCGCCGCCCTCCGCGCATGCATTCATCTGCATTAACACCTGCAGGTACGCGTCGCATTTTTTCCACTCGATCCGCCCGGGGCTGCGAATACTGGATCTGCGGCCGCGGCCGGACCGCTCGGGCCCGAACCGAGAGGGATTCCAAGGGGCCCCTGGCTACTACCAGTTCTCCGCCACGCCGTTTCGACGGTTTTCGGTCGTAACGTCTTCACTTTCACTCTCCCCGACCCGAAAATAGTTCACTTTTTTCACTGGAGCAAATTATTCAATAATTAATTGTATAACATTGTTTATCGCATTCATTTATTGTCTCGTAACTCATTAACAATGGCACAAATTGATAAAGTCATTCACCACTTGTCAGTTCCTCCATAATTATTTATACATTTTGCTTATTTTAGTCTGAATGTGAATCGCATTAAGACCAGTTTTATATTAACGATGATACATTCATTTAAAGCACAATAAATATTATGTTTACAGTGGCACGTAATTACCGTAATTCACATTTCGGTTGATTTTCAATAAGCTGAAATAAAAGATCCACATTTTCAGGCGCAACACGAAATACTTCGTTCAGATATTCATTAGTGGCTTATCGTTTTTCGTCTATTTGGACGCCACACAATTATTTTAGTTCGCCTTCACTGATGCATTTTTATTAATAATAAATGTGGTGTTTTTTTGAAGGTGATTTACTAGTCAAGTGTCGTTAGATGTTTGTATAAATAATTCGTTTATTTCCAAAAAGCTTTTCAATATTTGTCGTGAAACTGGAGGAATAAAATCAATTATAAATATTGGTAACTTCATTTGGAGGCATTAAGGATGAATTTTTAATAATAATTGGGGGAGAAACTGATGTAAATATTAAGTAAGAAGCGTGGAATAAATCGGGCGGTGCAGCTGGACCGCTGTCGGAGTCCGAAACGCGGCGAAGCAGAAGGAGTCGGGAGAGGAAGTGGAGGCCGGTGGAGGGCGGGCATCGGCGGATTGCACCGCGTGCACCGCTTGCACCGCTGAAGGTCACATCACCGATCGCATGCATATATTCCTCCCGCAGCGCAATCTGACTTATCGCATGCATCTTGCGAGGGCGACTCTCCTTCTTCGCGGCCGGCTGGCCGGAGAGCGGAGGCCGGCTCGGACCGGGGAGGCTGCGCAGGGGCCGCACCTCTATCCCACCGGCGAACCGACAGAAATTGCAAATCATTCGTCTCAAGATTTCATAAATGTTTTATTGAATTTATCACATTCTTAGGTGGTTTCTTCCCATTTTTAACTCTTCAAATTCTAACGGATCTTTAATTATTGATATTTTTCAAATTTTCTTCAATATTTATAGATTGTCTTATTTCTTCAGAGTCTTTACGTTCTCTGGATTCCCCAAATTCTCTAAATTATCTAGATTCATTATAATCTCTAGATTCTTTAGATTCTCTACATTCTCTAGGTACTTTAGATTTTATAAATTCTATAGTCTTTTTTAAATTCTTTAAGTGTTCTAGATTCTCAAGATACTCAGAATTCTCTAAATTGTCTATATTCTCTATATTACCTAAAATTTCTAGATTATTTACATTCTGTAAATTTTATGGTTTCTTTAGATTCTCTATATTCTGTAGATTAAATTCTGTAAATTCTATAGTTTTTTTTAGTTTTTTAAGTTCTTAATAGTTCTTTAAATTCTCAAGATTCCCCAGTTCTCTAGATTTCTTCTCTTTTCTAAATTTTCTAGATTCTTTTGACTCTCTAGATTTTTTAGATTTTTTAGATTTTTTATAAATTTTACAGATTTTTTAAATTCCCTACATTTCGTAGAGACTTTAGATTCTCTATAAATTCTATAGTTATTTATTTAAATTCTTTAAGTTTTTCAGATTCTTTAGGTTTTCCATATTTGCTAGACTACATTTTCAAAATTTTCTAGATTCTCTAAATTGTCTAGATTCTCTCTCTTCTTTATATTTTTTAAATATTTTAGATTCTCAAGATTTTTTAGATTCTCTACATTCTCTAAATTCTCTAGATTCTATAAATTTTATAATTTTTAAAATTCGTTAGGTTCTTCAGATTTTTTAGATTCTCCATATTTCTTAAATTTTCTAGATTCTCAAGATTCTCCAAGTCTTTCTATTCTCTAAATTTTTTAGATTCTTTACATTCTCTAGATTATCTAGATTCTTTAGATTATTAAGATTTTTTAGATTAACTAATTTCTTTAGATTCCCTACATTCTCTAAATTCTATAGTTCTTTTTTAATTCTTTAGGTTTTCTAGATTCTTTAGATTATCAAGATTCTCTCCCTTCTCTAAATTTTCTTAATTCTTTAAATTTTTTAGACTATTTAGATTCTTTAGACTTTCTAAATACTTTAAATTCTCTAAATTATTTAGTTTCTCTAGATTCTTTAACTCTTTTAGATATTTTAGACTGATTTCATAGTTTCTTTAGATTTTTCATATTTATTAAATTCTCTATATTTTTTAAATTCTCTAGATTCTTCAGATTCCTTAGATTCTCTTTCTTCTCTAAATTTGCTAGATTCTTTAAATTTTTTAGATTCTCTACATTCTTGAGATTCACTAGATTTTCTAGATTCATTAGACTATGGATTCTATAGTTTCTATAGATTCTCTATATCCTTTAGATCATCTAGATTTCTTATATCCTTTAATACTTGATTTCAATGATTTTAAGTTTTATTTAAATAGTTTTGAACATGTAAACTTTAGTTGTTGTTCTCGAGATTTAGAGATTTGCTGTTGTATGTAGAAAAATGAGTAAACAATAAATTGATGTTAATCAATTAAGAATCAGTGTTCGCATGCAGCAACATTGTGATGTTGGTACCCTAAAAATCCGGTTGCATAAGTTTTATCAAGACGAAATTCCACTCACGGACTCATTCTATTATTACATGCAGTTAATGAACGACCGCTGTGATCAGATATGTTTAAAGGCAATTTGCAACAAGAGCACAGGTGGTTTTTTTCACATCGAACAATGGCGAATGGAAAATAAACATTTCCTTGTTATCATTTTTATAGTTGCGTATCATAACATATTATAAACAAACTAATTGTGCAAATTTATAATAGCTGCAGGAACCGTTTTTGCATAGCTATGTGCCTGGCTCGTTTGTTTATGTTGAATAATGAATTTTTGTTGGGACGATAAACAAATTCTGGATCTATATTTCCACCTTTATCGTACCGGTGCATGTTAATTTTCGTGCAGTTATGACAAAAACAATTATTTACACCACGTTTAGTTATCGAACGGTTGCTTGAAGCTAACAAACCGGGCTCCGGCCTTTTGTTAACGTGCAACAACTAAATCGACAATCAGAAAACAATTTCGAACTCCAACTTCGATAGAAACAGTCGATGCATTAATCATCGTTGCGTCGGAGCGTGGAATCAAACTATTAAAATGGACAGCGAAACGACCAACGACGAACCAACTTCTGGCTATGAAATTGTGAGTGAGGAGTTTCTTTGAAAGCTGTTGCGTGGTTTTGCTTACGTGCTCGAACAGTTTAGCAAGTTCGTTTTTGCTTTAATGGACGTCTACCAATCTAATCTCGTGATAGGCGACTTAATATTTAATAATAAACTCTAACTCGTTTGGTCTGATTGAGGAAAAAATGGTAATAAAAACGGTAATCGCCCGTTTCGGGAGTAAAAATATTTTAATAGATCATTTTGCATGGTCATATATCGATGCGTCTATTACTAGAGTAATTATCGAGGTTTACGAGCCATTTAAAATAGGCAATCCGCATAGGTAATAAATAATAATGGATTACGTTGTGGATGAACGAGTAAAATAAGTCGTAAAAATCCACGCAGTCTGCCAACTAATGATTTTATTATCGATGCTGATGTTTCTCTCAAAACCCTCCCTCCGACGTCAGATAAGTGTGGTGCAGCATGTGGGCAAGGAAACTGTTAAAAAGGGAAAGAAAGAAGTAATTAAAAACAAAAATTGTGCTGGCGTCGTCCCCAAATTAATTTTCAATAGTGGAAATGTCTATCTGTTTTTGTTCTGGCAAGCAGAAACAGAAACAGAAACAGTGAAGTGGTCGGTGTCTTTTTGCTCGAGTCTCTTTGTTCTTTATAGGAAGGAATATCATGTGTTGCCACCAACGTAATTAGTTGTTCATTCGTTTATTTACCCGCAAATATCTAACGTTTTCCGCATTTAATTTAATTCCCCCCTTTAGGTGTGTACAGCCGCACAAACAAGCCCCAATTTACATATAATAATTTCGACTAGGCCATTATAAAATTAATTAGGTACGAATCGAATAAACGCCAACAATAAATTACTTAACAACAAATGGTACATGACGTCGAAACTTTTAAAAGCCTTGTACGGAATTCGAACGTTGTTAATGTATCACATTTACAGTTTATTTATGAAGCGAAATTGGCATTCAGGCTTATTTCATTTCATCGGAAGCCTTCAGCTCCCGCAGAGCGTAATCTTACGCGCAGAATTCTCCCGTTCGAACGCTGCGTACTTAAAATGGAATAACACTAATCAATTGATATTGAATTAACTGTAATCATGCCGGGAACATCGTTATTTATACAGGAGGAGTCAATTCGCCAAAGATGTGTGTAATGAATTTGAGCCGTCAGCTCTTTGATGCTCCCTTTCATTTCGTTATTTTTGGGTAAATAACATTATACTAGTTTCCGCCGTGTTTGCCACGAAACCATCACAACAAAATTCTGCGTCGCATTAATTAGCTCCGCTCTCAGAAATAAACAGAGTGAAACAGGGAGGGAAGGAGGGAAGAGAGGAACCAGTCGATCCGGTAATTAATAAAAACCCAAACAACTTTTTGTGCGCAATGATATTTTGAATGTGGCAAAGGTTGCAATAAATAAAAGTTAGATAAGGTCGTACTGACCTACGATACGGGATGGCCGGCCAGTTTTTATTCGCGTTGTGCAATGCACGAAATTGTACAAAATAAAGAAGACGTGACGTAACGATTTCGGCATCCGATGCTCCACTGACTCAATTTTATTAAACCTCCATTGATCCTTAATTGACACTGCTCATTAATTAGGTGTTTTAATGTTATTTATTATTTTTTAAGTGTTTGCAACATCACGTGACCTCCTAGAGTACCACCGGTTTACCAGGCTTTTCTCTATATTCTCTATATACTCTAAGATCCATAGATTCTATAGTTTCTTAGGTTCTCCAGATTCTTTAGATTCTCCAAATTCTTTAGATTCTCAAGATTCTATAAATTCTCTAAATTTTCTGAATCTTTTAGATTCTATATATTTTATAGTTTGTTTAGATTCTCTACATTCTCTAAATTCTATAAATTCTATAGTTTATTTAAATTATTTAATTTCTGTAGATTTTTTAGATTCTTTAGATCCTTTAGATTTCTCTTTCTTTTCTAAATTTCTTAAATTTTTTAAATGTTTTAGATTTTCTATACTCTTGGCATTCACTAGATTTTCTAGATACTTGGATGGATTGTATAGTTTCTGTAGATTTTCTACATTCTTTAGATCCTTTAGATTTCTTACACTACTTCAAATTTTAATGATTTTAAATTTTATTTAAATAGCTTTGTACATGGGTATTTTTCTTGTTGTTTTCGAGACTTTAGATGTTTTGATATTGTTATTTACTACTTTTTAAGTGTTTGTACCACCACGTGACCTATCAGAGTACCACCTGTTTACCGGGTTTTTCCTGCTGAAACGTCACCAGGCGCAATGTTTCACTCTACTCCTGAATTATAGTACACAAATTCAGAATAGACAAATGATCTCATTTATTTAGTGCAGTGTAAAAATGTCTGTACAGAATTTCCTTAAATTACTACAACAGTTTCTTCATCTGATGATTCATACCAGTTTCCTGCTTCTTCTCCTGCGGATCATTACAAACTACATTTAGCAGTTTTTTAGTTTGTCAGCTGATATAGAAACATATAAACTAATACATTTCTGTGACAGTGGATGATAACTACCACTTAAAGTCACTACAAAGTAGGGGGATGTTATATTCTTGTGTAAATCTTGCTCAATGACCAGCAGCTTCACACGTGATGTAAAGAGAAGACAATGACCAAAAGATCGTTGAAAATTGGGTGAATGCCAGAAGGCATTATTATTGTCTTCTTTTGACCTCACGTGTAGAGCCTCCGATTGGACTAGTCATCCCTCTACTTCGTGGTCACTTCGGATGGTGACGGTCATCCACTGTCAACTGTGAAACGTGTTATATCTACTTTAAATAAAACATCATTTCCTTGAATAACTTAATAAGTGATATTACTTTTTGTTTACTTGATAAGTGCGTAAATGAACAGCTTGTCGTTTACGTTCCTCATTAATAATCGTTGTTGCGTCATTTTATTAATATTATTTACTCGAGGGATGATAACGAAAGTGTTTGTGGTGGAGAGCGAAGATTGTAATGTGAGCAGCTGATATTGATTTAACAAGTTCTCGAACTGGTTGCGGCACTGACCAGGAAACGGTTCAATTCAAATAAAGGATTCCATTAATTTGTGGCCGTAAATCAGCGCGCAGAAGTCCCACGTAACTATTAAAGTGCATCCATAAGAGCGATGCATAATTGAAATAATTGGATAATTCGAAACTAATTCAGGAGTGCGGGAATATGTGGAATAAGTAATTTTAATTCAACAGGAAGAGCCGGACTGCGTATTCCAACTGTAAATCTGATAATTGATAGTGCATACAAAGCGAACGGGTGACGAAGGGAAAAAAATAGGGGCACTTGGAGGCAGAATTCCGACGGGCATTGTGTGCAGCACCTGCAATGAACTGGGCAATTTGCATCAAAAAATCACTTTGTCCGTTAGTCGGACACTTCGATTGAGGCCCATCATTGGTCGGTGGTCGTGCGTCTTGGCCAATTGCGTGCGTGCCGCGGCCGCAGCGAAAAATCCTGCTCATTTACGACGCCCTCGGAACGTGGGGGTGTTTCTGAAGTGTGCGTTATATTTATTATAACCGTTTGCGATGAGGCAGTCGGAATGTATGATTTGCCGAGCGGAAACCTGGAATTTATGACTAATGAATGTTGTTTGATGCAATGCTGATTTGCTCCACAATCTACAACGTACAATGTAGATGTTGTATTAATGCGGGGAAATAATTACTTAGTGGCATGCCAATCTAAATTGTTTTGCATCTTTAAACATAATTTGTTCTGCCGCTCTTTTTGTCTTTTAATAATCAATTATTTCTTAGAATTCCCATTCCGATTTTTTATTGTAAAAATAACTTGGGCTAAACCCACAAATAAACAGCATCAACCTTGATGAGATACACAAGATTCAGTAGTCAGTTGTACGGAGCAGCTCCGGCTTGATATTTGGATGGAAAGCGTCGCCAACAGGAAACACCGTTCTTATTTAGTATTTATAATTTTAGATTCGTCTGGTCGGTTCGCAGCATCCGGCGACAATGGCACAAAGACATCACCAGTCGACGACATTTCTAATAGGTGTGACGTGAACGCAACACCCTCCCCCATGTCGTTCGTTTAAATCTTAAATTCGTTCTTAATAAACGTAAATGATTGTGTGAAAGACGCACTGCGACTCGAAATTCGTTTTATGGTTCACGGAGCCATAAAATGCACTCCTGACCAATAACGGATTCGTGGAAGGCGCAGGAAGATATAAACCACGGTCCAATTTTGTTCAGTTTCACTGACAACGAAACATAATGCCCCCTTTCCGCTAATTACTGTCAACCGTTGAGTGAGTGTTAAAATTGGATTTGCTATTAATAAATTGATATGCAAGACGATAGAAAGAACCTCTTACTACCACATTTCCGACCGCCGCACTACTGTTATTTGATTGGAGATAGCGTTGGAAAAGGAAAATTGTCGGGGCACCGCGGCCGCGGATTCCAATTTGCATCGCTCCTCCACGAGCAAATCACACATGACTTTGAAATTATACGTGTTCGAGTGCCATTTCGATCCGCGGCCGGGACCGTTAGGCCTCTCTTGCACATCTCAACTGGTCCGTGTGCATGTAAATTAAATTGTAATGGCGGAAAAATCGGCACCGGCCACAAGTGCTCACCATGATAGTGGCCTTCGTCACAGTTAGCTGAACATTCTCGGTCTCGGCCTTACGTCCTTACGTGCTTGTCATTATTGTTTGTTTTTCCGATGGGCGGTGGGCATGGGTTTGTGCCTTTTTTGTTTCAGCACCACGGAATTGCTCCCAATGCGGACAACATTTCTTTTATACTTTAACATAATACATTTTTAATCCAAAAGTAATTTAGAAACTCCACAATCCAAAAATCAAATTGAGGAATCAATAATTAATAATTTATTAATATATATTTAAAGGAGGAAGATTTTGTTTTATTTTTTGTACCTGTTGAAATTTAAAAAAAAGGTCGAACATTTCAACATTTAAAAATCATATAAAAGAAGTTCTTCAAGAGCTTTTACCAACGTCCTGAAAGAAGAGGAAGCTTTTGTTTAATTTTTTATACCACTTGAATCTTAAAAAAGAAGATACAACATTTTAACATTTAAAAATCATATAAAAAAGCACTTTAAGAGCTTTTACTAATGTCCTGAATGAAGAAGAATCTTTTGTTTAATTTTTTATACCAGTTGAATCTTAAAAAAGAAGATCCAACATTTCAACATTTAAAAATCACATAAAAGTAGTTCTTCAAAAGCTTTTACCAACATCCTGAAAGAGGAGAAAGCTTTTGTTCAATTTTTTGTATCATTTAAATTTTAATAAAGAAGATCCAATATTTCAACATTTGGAGATCAAAGAGAAAAAGTTCTACCAACGTCCAGAAAGAGGATAAAGCTTTTGTTGAAGAAATTTAATAAGAACATTTACCAGTGTCCTGAAAAGGGAGAAAACTTTTGTTTATTTTTGTAGCAGTTGAATCTTATCGAAGAAGATCCAACATTTCAACATTTGGAGATTAAATAGGAGTTCCTCAAAAACTTTTACCAATAACCTGAAAAAAGAAGAAGCTTTTGTTTAATTGTTTGTACCAGTTAAATCTTAAAATTGAGTAGAATTATTTATGAAATTTACTAGAAACAAAGCTTTAGATTCTTAAAGGGACTCTGAAAATGAAAGACTTGTGTTCGTTTTAGTTATTAGTAATGTATAATTAAAACCATTGATTCCTGTTTATATTAATCACTTTTCAGAAATACATAATCAGTTTCTCGAGAATGGTTCGCCTGTCCCGCGGTTCTCTCGCATGTCTCGATGTTATCCTTTCCTCGGCAGCTGCTGCGATTCAGACTTGTCAGTTACACGCACTCCCCGATCCTCAACCACTATTAATGGCACGAACATCACTTTTTTATTTCACGTGCATAATTTAGTTGTAATTCATTCAACTTTTATCCGGTCGGACATTCATAGCTGTGGAATTATTGTTGAACCGTTCATTTTCTTGCTAAATCCTTTTCATTACTCCTCGACCAATTTTGGAGATGTTACGTGGAAATTAAATTTGTTGACTTCATAATTCTTGCAGTAGTGAAAGCTCGACATTTTCTCTCCCTGCAAGAAGGTTAATGTTAATTGTCGGTGAACAAAAACAAAAAATCCAATCAATCAAGCGTTTATTGTTTTATTTCAGCTAAAAATCTCTCCCAATTATGCCTTACTTACTTTTCTTTTTGGAGTTGTTTAAGTATTTAAAACGTTATTGCTTTTTATTTTTACTTTTAGGTGCGAAGCTCAACGTGTCATTGAAATTTTAGTTTGCCATTAGAGTACTTTGATAATCTAAATAAATGTTAAATCTGTAAATCGTGTTGAAGGAGACATTGTCAGTTGTGAAAGAACAGTTAACAGTTTAATTTAAGCAGATTTTTTCCGATAATTACACGAACAAGGATATTTTTAACGTGCCTTTCACAGTTACATTTAAGTGGCAATTTAATGTTTACACCAAAGACATCCTGCAACGTCCATCAGATTTGCGGAGATTGTTCGCCACGGACCGAAAACAAGGTTGATTCCACCTCCACCTCCATCTCCATCTCGGCCACAAACCCGATCCACTCCTACTAGCCACCGAGAAAATTACTCTACTTAATCAATTAGGAGTTGGCTATCAATCAATCTAGGGCTGCATCTGCAAGGAGCACATCTCACATCTCGCTATCTGCGGATCCCGCTTATTAATCACGGCGAGAATTACTTTTAATGATCCTCCATGCGGTGAAATATTGAGAGTTTTCGAAGGCACATAAGGAGCAAGAGTCGAGGGTCGGAGTGAGTGATCGCTTAAATAAACAATTACAACCTACTTAAAAAATGATTCATTGCAACTCAGTTTTTGGATTGTCGCTGGTTTCCAGGAATCGTTAATTACCGGCCGGCTCGCACTGAAACAATCAGCATTTGGCATTCAGATAAAACACAGACGGCAATTCCGAGTCTGGGCGTTTGGGTCGTTGAAGAATTTCAAGGACCGCACCAAGTGCACACGAATTTCAGCGCGACTTTTTAATGATGCAGTCTTAAAAGTTATTTTTATAGTAGAACTCGGAATATTATATTACACTACCAACAAAGACATGTCTGAATTCTTTATTTTAAACGGTTAGGCGTAACTTTAGAACGTTGAACGCGACCCAGGCACATTTGAGACTGGGAATTCGCTTTGCATTTTTAAGGCGTGCACCGACTTTTTTCCTTTCTTTGCTCGAATTCGAAATAGGATTAGGAACGGTAAACTGATACGGCCAACTTTAAACTTTCCCCCTGTTTCGTAATCATCGGAACATCGATCCGGAGTGGAGCAAATCGAAAAATTACATTAAAGTAAAGTGTGAGATTAGTCGGTTGTCGGTTGTTTGTGCCTCCTCCCATAATTGCGATCGTAATTGTAATTGTAATTGTAATTGTGACGGTAATAGGAACGCAAATAAACAATTTGATGAAGCAGCGCTGCCTCATTTAAAGAATAATTAAGGCAGGTCATGGTACAACGAGAACAAAATAAAAACCTCCTTTTATTCATTGCCAACAACTACGTCTTAAACGTCTTAAAATTATTCGTGCAGACGCTACGTAATTTGGTACCGTTCGTATGATTTTATTGTTGTTTTCGAAGGTTTTTTTATGTCACCTGAATAACTCGCCGCATAATGGCATGCTAATTCGGCTGTTTTCTGTTTTCATGGTCCTTTTGCTCGCTTTGGTGGGAAACACTTTCAATTTAATAATAGGTGCCCACAAACCGGAATGTAATCCGCATTATAAAAACAAAACAGGTCTATCAATGTGACAAAAATGTAATATCGTCATATAAAGTCGGTTCAAGGTGACGCCTGCTTTTATAATTAGCCAATTTTTAGTTTTTTCTTTGCTCTTGCTGCAAAATTGCATACGAAATGTTAATCTGGGTCCCTCATCTTTGTAATAAAACTCATTTTTACCTACCCCGCTGCTTTTTAACTAATTAACAACCTGTCTCGTAAAACTCTGCTGATTTACATCGCTAAATGAACTAGATTATTTTTTTTCTCTCTCTCCTGTATATTTTTTACCACTATAAAATTAGTAACGAATATTAATACAAAAGATAATTAATTAAAAAACACTTTTTTCCTATTTAATATAATAATTATGCTTTCTGAAGTGACTACAACAGACATTTGCAGCTATTTTACTTTTAATATCTCATTAAGATTTTTCTATAAATATTGTCTCACTAAACAACATTCAAATTAAATATAAATAACCATTTTATAACTTTTATTTATATAGTTCAGATGTCAACGATGTTAATACCTTTATAGAGTAGGTTCTTCGGGCATAAATCTATTCTTAACATTCATAACTTCATAACCTATAGTTCGATTTTCATTTTCAGAAGTTCATTTTTTTCGTAAAATAATCATCTTCATGTAAAACAGGTCAAAGTAGATTTAACTTTGTGATTTCTATTCTTTCAGCACGATATAAGAGTTTTCAGCATCTCAAAATCTGACTTTATTAAGTTATTAAAATCGCTGACATCTAAACCACTGAACCAATTTCTAAACTATATAAATGAAAGTTATAGAACGTTTATTTATCTTTAATTTAAGTGTTTGTTTAGTTAAATCGGTCAAGTAGATCTCGAGTTATACAAAAAAAAGTTTGAATAACTATGAAATTTTGAAAATTTAGTCTTTTTTAAATAAAATTAATTAATTTTCAGGTTTATAGTAATTTGTTTTGAATTTATAATATTTATTTATTATTTTATTTGTTTATTATTATTTTTTACATTACATTACATTGACAATTAATTTATATAAGTCATTCTGAAATTTTTTATTGTAGGAAAGTATCACTTTTCTTTTAAATTTTAATTTTTTTAAGAAGATATTTGATATTTAAATTATAAATTTAAATTCTTATATTTTAAATATTTTTAAAAATTGTTATCAAATACAACAAAAGTGATAATTAATGATGTAATTTACATAAAATATTAATATTTATATAATAAAAATTGCAAAAAAAAAACAATTATTTATTTATAATTTCTGTTTTATTTGGAACGATCATTTGTAATAGTCAATTGTCAAATCGTTATGCATTTATTAAAGACTAATGTTTAATAATGGAGTTAATATTAAAATTGTTGTCGACCCTGAACTTGATCTCCACGATTTCAAGGAGATATGTAGGTATAAGAGTTTGAAATACGAATTCAGGAATAAATGGTGGATTAATAGAAGAAGTAAAGGATAAAAATGCGGAGAGAAATGCAATTAGTCCGCACTAATAACTAATTATTAGTTCGTCATTCGAAATGGCTTCGGTAATAATTAATTTATGCGGAATAATCTTAATTCTTATCTTCTAATTACACGGCAAAAACACATTACCCACAAGTAGTAAACTAGTAGCGTCCGAGTTCCCGCTTAATTGATCATTTCCATAAATTATTGCAGCGGCGAAAATTTTTCCAGATAACTCGCATGTTCAGTTATGTCGGAGCGCTGCAGCGGTACCACCGCCATCCACTCGGGAGTGTGGTACAGCCGTGGTCGCGTTCGACCTAGACCTAGCTCGCAATTGTTTACGTTAAGTGGTCGCAGGAGGCGATGTTCATGCCTGCTAGACTGCGTCCAAATGCCAAACAAATGTCAATGCCGCACAGTCTGTGTGTCTGTCTGACTCGCCAGTGGCCACGTAACCGTACCCGATCCGCACACACCAAATGCATATTGTGCACATACTCGTATTACAAATTGCGACACTCCAAAGACTGTTGCCCCAATGGTCGTCGCTTTATTTTCATCCGGCAATCAGCCACCGATTGATATCTAAAAATAAACGATTACGCGTCCATTATGCATAACATTTAGTGTTGGGGAAGGCGCGATAAAAAAGCCACCAGCAAGTAACTGACCTTTCTAATGCTAAACGTATTTTAACTCGCGCAACAATCAGCAGAACGGGTGGGACGGTGGGACGGTGGGACGGATGCAGCTGAAGACCTTCAACTTTGAATTTTCAAAGTCAATATCACAAGCAAGATGCATGCTCAGGCCACCTAACCATTCTAATTAATTAGTTTACTATCGTTTAACATTAATGGAAACGTCCAACGCGAGATTGATATAACTTGGGGAACATCACGGGTCGACGTATAATAATAATAATGGTTGCGTGGAATTCAAATTATGGCCTTATAAGAATGGTAGTTGGACTGCCTCTTCTAATGCCACATTATCTGATTATATATTATGATTAATACGTTTATCTGATCTGTTCGGAATAATCTTACGACTCAATAACTGTTTGCGAAGTGCGATTTATCGCTTACAACGCACCGTTTCTTTTTAATGCAATTTGCTGCTTATCAGTGATTAGTAATTTTGGCGAATGCACCCACATATTTACTTTACAACTAACACACTGTATTTGTTGGGGTTGATTTTTGTTTTACCAATTTCTTTTCTGTTGAAAGTATTTCTCTGTTTTTCTACCTCCAAACCTGAACAAATACAGATATTTAAATAAAATTCAATTAAAAAAAAGACAATTTAAAAGCACACATAGGTAAATTAATAATAATTAATCATGTAATAAAATGCACCCACTCGTTCTTAAATGGATGTCGTACAATAAATTAAGTTCCCGCGATAGAATTTACGTCCTCTGCTAATTACATCTCGACTAAAAGTACCAAAGTACCGTACGCCACAAAACTAATATGTGTATTAAAAGATTCGCATCTTCTATTTAACTTGTCGATAATATCGAATAAGCAAATTATTGTTCTGCAATAATTCCACGTGTAAAACATCGTGACCAGATAATCTGTTTGGTTAATTAAAGATTGGACTACCTATTTCAATTCCGATTGGAAAACTTGAGGTTTGATCAAATTAATTTTATATTTAGATCGTTTTTAGTAGTTGGTGTGGGTGGCAACAATAAAGTTAACGAGCAAAACAAATCGGGCAATTTCCCTTGATCATATTTATGGCGAAATTATCGTACTAAGACATTGCGAACTACAATTAGAAATCAGGAATAGTTAGTGGAAATCCGACTCGTCGACTCGTTATAAAACCATTCGCAATGATCTACGGAGTCAATTAAAAGCGAGAAATGCCATAAAAAGAATTAAACTAGGAAGCTTTTAATGCGAGAATCTTATTATTATTTCAGTCGTTTGCAATCAAATTTCATTACGATGGTACACGAGTCTAACAAGAGATTAAACGCCGATTAAAATTGTTATTGCTTTCTTTTTATTGTTCCTCATCGCTGCGACCTTTCTTTCTTCGACAATATGCCTCCCAGCTCTGGAGCAGGACATTTTTATTTATAGCAATTGCACGGAATATAATTAAGCCTGCCGAAGAATATATAATTAAAAATTGGAACTCGAATTCCGCATCGTCGTTGCGTCGTTATTAAATAAGTACGCATGTACCGTCTGCTCAGCACAGCCTTATAAGGGTATGTTATTATGGGTGGTTTTTAAACTGTAATATGTATACATAAAGTCAGAATGATACATTTCTAAGTTAAGCATTATTCCATCGCATGCAGAATTATAATACATTATGCTAATCCATCTTTGATCAGATGCAGCGTAATCAGTATGCAGTCGGAGTAAAAAAGACGAGGTAAATAAGGTCGTTTGGCGTGGCTCGTAGCGCTAATGATGGATATTTGAGCTCATTTCGACGACATTCCCCTCGATTTTAATTGATATAATGACTTATAGCACAGCCGGATCTCTATTTGGTCCATTCCTCGGGCAGCCACTTTTTCCCCAGCCACATCTGCATTCTTATTTCAAACGTCCACACTCTTATTATTATTGTATGTAAGGTTTGATCAATAAAGAGTTCACCTCCTCACTGTGGTGCCGTTTACACTACATTAAACGACGCCGTTGACGTTTAATCGCTTACAAATTTGTTTTCCACGATTTTAATAGAGCCGTACGTGGATAATCACGAGGCGAACCGCACATAAAGTGCACGGTTAATTTCTGTGTCACGATTACGAAGACCAGGAAGGCTTCTGCAGCAGGAACTCTTTATAATCCCTGACGAATTTCCATTACGGTTCTCCAAGTGTGCATTTAAATTTTCATCGAAAGCAATAATTGAGGCACACAACTAATTCTTAGATCCTTTATTCGTTATTAACGCGGTAATTACGGTGGAAAATGACGGGGCCATAAAAATAAGAAACAATTTCGAGCGAAGAAGCGCAAAAATTTGCGGTGAGTAAGTAATAACTGCGGTCGTAAAATGAATGGATTCGCATCGAGAAAGAAGCTGGTGGTGTTCTCCTCGCTTATTATGCATTAAAGTCCCGATAAAAACTAGTTTCGCTGACAACGGGTGGCGCAGCTACAAAACGAAGCAACTTTTACAAACGATTTACCACCGACCAGTTCTATAGATAATAAATCTGTTAATTTTCCGTAATTATCCGAGTGGAGGGAATTTAAATTAATAATAAGTTAAGAGCGGCAATTAACGTGGAGCAGGTGAAAGAACTTAATTTCCTGTTCATCTGAAAATTGCTCGCACGAAAATAAAATAGATTCTGGGACCAGCTTCCGGTCGCATCGTGATGGATCATCCCGCGGACCATTTAAATACGGATTTAGACCTTCACTAAGAACATTTTTTGAGATGGAGAATGCGTGGCCTGCAGCTCTCCAACTTCTAATCGATCTGGATGTTCTCACGCCAGGACAGGTGGTGTGCACGGCTCCTCCAAGGCTTGCACTTTTAGTCGGCCACAAAAATGTCCACACGTAATTAAATTCGCACAATTTCGACGGAATTGTAACAACAACAAACCGGTGCAGTTCCATCAATTAATCATTTTAATTAAATTACTCGTCCTGGTGATTGGTTATGAATAATTGAATCGGTATCAATCAATAATAAATTGGAATTGGAAAAAAGCGCTAATGCCGTAAAAGGTGATATTGCCACGGTCTGTCGGCGTTTTGCCACTGCACTCTTTGGATTCTCGCCGGATGAACGTGGGCGCACTCATCCACCGACTATTTTAGCTACGTACATGGGAATGTTAAAATATTACAGCGACTCCAATTAGTCTTTTGCGTATTATTATATTAGTCATATTTTTTCTTCTCTGTTCAAGTATGGAACGTAAAATATTTTAATAATTTAATTTTTTTAAATTTACATATTGCTATGAATATATTAGGAAAATAATATAGAATGTCATAAGCGGAAGATTTTCCAAAATAAAAGTTACATTTTTGTTAGTTCATATGCTTTTTATACATATATTCAAGAAATTATTATTCCTGTAATTTAATATTAATTTTTGTTCATAATTTTTTCAACTGTATAAATTAGTTTAAAGCTTTTTTATGTTTATTCTAACCTGTGTTAATTAAACAATTATGCAGTATGTCATACAAAATCCTCCCTTAATCTGTTTGAATGAATCAACTATAAGAAAAAACATGTATCTAGTAAGTGTTATTAAAAAGTTAGACAAAGACAAACTTCTTTCGTCCATAAAAAATTTGACTTAAAGACTGAAAGGAAGTTTAAATGTAAAGCTCTTTCTTATTCGCCACGTGGGGTAGATATTCTAAAGAACAGATGAAAAAATTGTTGGTTGTTAAATAAAATTGAAATATTAAATTTTTATTTTTGTCATTTTGTAACAAATAATTTGAACTGCAACAAGCTTATTGTAATTTAATATTTTAAAGAATACTTAGAAGTTTGCTTTGAAGTAATTTAGTTTAGACATGAAGGTAAATTATAGGTAAAAAATACGAATTATAATTCACCTTTTACTGTCAATTATATACAGTTGGGCGGTTTTGTCGTACGGACGATTATGTCTAATTTAACAGAAATCGAAACTGTCGCGTAAACATATCATTAGGAGCAATTCCGTCTTGGCTTTAAGCACAAAACAACCAAATTAAAATGGCTCGAATTAAGTGCCACTATCACTCGATCATTCGCAGGATAATCATTTTAAAGGTATGTGATTAGAAAATGTGACTGTTTGCCTTATTAACAAAAGGACAGACCGATTTGTTTTTGTTGAGTGAACGGCAATTAATAATTGTAAATAATACAACCGGCCGGGTAATTATAAATTCAATTAGTAATAATTGTAAAAAGAGCGAGCCCCGAAGAAAATCGATTATAGCGTATACGCACTTTGAATTGCGGCGATCATAATGGCCATAAGAAATGCAATCATTAGAGGGACGTCTAATTAATGGCTGATAAATAAGTAAATGTGCAGTTCCTTCTGGCGTGACATTCATTTCTGAAGCAAAACCTTAATTAGAAAATATCGGACGGATTAATGACAACTTTTACGGCTAATTCAATTTCACTCCGCTTCCCATAAATACATATCATTTTTTGAGCGGAGAAACGGACACTTGTTAATATAAATCGAGTTTCTAAGTAAAATATGGAACGACTTATTTATTTGTTAATTATCTATATATATATTAATATTAGTTTTTCGCCGCCGCCAGAGGTGTTGGATGTCGAAAAATGTAAGAAAGTATCTGAATATCGTCGACGGTGTCGTCGTTCCCGATGGCCGGGAGGCTGGCATCATCTCGCCTGGAGCCAGCATCAACGGAACAGAGCCCCGCGCGTCCCGCCGCTGCAGCACATCACTGCAAAAGAACCGGGGGGTTGGCGGGGAGGCAACAGAGACAGCCACATTCATCATCATCACGGCGCGTTTCAGACAGCTAGAGCCCGCTCCTCCCTCCTCCCCTCTCGCCTCTCCCTCCGCATCCCGGCGCACCGTTGGAGGGTTCCGTATCTTTACCGACCGGCCCTAATCAACAGACGTACCTTCAAACTGCGTTGCTTAAATAATAACACTAATAATGAGTGTGACGACTAATTAATTAGGTGGAGTCACAGGTGTGATTTTCGGGTGGATCTTTTTAATTGGAGGGTGGTCCGGTGATTTTTTGTAATTGTCCCACGGTGCGGGTGCGGAGATCCGCGATGCGATAATAACGGCGGGCTGCTGAGCCTCGGAGCCCCGTTCATCTCAAGATAATGTAAGTTTGCACCGCCACCCGCCGATGCATCTCGCAATGCACATCGCTCAAAATGCGAGGCCCGCTGCCAAACCGGAAAAATTCACGTCGTGAACAGACGCACGCGAAAATCCTAAAAATCTTTCTAATTCGGTTTTTCTGTTTAAGCTAAATTGCCCGGTCGATTTGTCGTCTTCCTTAATAACCATAAGTAATAGTAATAAGAGAGAGGCAATTACAAAGACGTACGTCGCCTTAATGATTTTCATTAGAGCGATTAGTCCGGCACTGGTTTATGGGATGGTGCGTCCACATCCTGGCCATAGGTCCGATTAGCAGTGGGCACAGCACATCACAGCAGAGCACAGCAAGTAGTGCAGTGCGTTGCCGCCGTTATTTATTGGCTCGGCCAATGAAATCCAACTGCATACATGACATAACTGTGTTTTCACATCACGTCACATCTCTATCACACACTGCTGGATGCTGGATGCTGGATGCTGTATATTGGATGTCCATCTACTACAAATCACCATTGCTACTGCTGCTCCTCCAAATGATTACCTTAAAAAACCAAATTGTTACGTTAACTATCAATTAATCACTGTTATTGATGTGACAAGATAAAAACAAGTCCCAAATCAACCAAGAAAATAACACTTCTTAAAAATGACGATCAGAGTCTTTAGAGAACATATGTAAAAACCTGTCCAAAATTATTCATCAAGTTGATACTGTAAAAGAGACTGAAACAACAAGATCTTGAAAATATGATTAAAAGTTACATTTTTGTTTGAAATATTTACATTTTTATACAGAATAAAATAAAATAAAATGAAAAAATCTTTAAAACATGTTTTTAATAAGAAAAAATTAAATGTGCTCAATCTATTTTGTTAGTGAAAGAAGGTTAAGACTACGGAAGGATAACTGAAATAGTTGATGAGTCTCATCTAGAACGTTGCAATGATGCTTGAAGACACATGAGCACCGGAAAAACATAAAAACAGGGAAAACATCGTGGTACAACACTTGCTCAAGATGTTCCTTGAGGCTTTTAACTTTAAAACTTTGTAATCACAAGATTATTTCAATCTTTTTATATTGATCCATTTTTTTATTCTTGTAGGATAATGCTCAGAGGATCCAAAATTATTTTATCAAAATATACAAATCAATGAGAGAGATTTTTTACTATTTTAAGGACAAATTCTATTTGAAATTGAAAAATTTAATTGTGTATTGTTTCTTATCTCATTTGATGGCAAAACCATGAAAAACACTGATATTATTTTATGTTCATCTGAAGCGTTAGTGATTCGAACATCCACGACTGGAACAACGTAAACAAAGCACCGACCGCCGACTAAATCCCTTATTTAAAAATAAAATCTGCACTGATGCATTTCCACTAAAAGTAGACAACAGAACAGAACAGAACAGAACAGAAAGAACGTCAGTGAATAATTCAAGTGTAAATGCGATAAACATTATGGAATGCGCCATGACAGGTTTAAAATTGAATCGAACGAATGTCAAAATGCATCGAGGGAAATGAATGCTAGTTGATAAAAGTGTTTACTCAGAATATCGAACACACACGGAAGCATATGCATATGCGCTGCAGATACGCTCCCCCTTTTTATTTCCTTTTTCCAAAATTTTATGGACTATCTATCTGCATTATTTGATGCCGTGCCTCCTCACGCTGTTCATTTTCTGCTCAGAAAAAACATCGGATTTATTGAATTGGATGCGTGAGATTATTAATGCCTTCATGCTTCATAAACAACGGATACAATTTTCATTTGCACATCTCCTTCTTCGCCTTTTTTCTAATTGCTTTCGGGCTGTAACCCAATTTTGAGCAAACTCTAATGACGGTATCCGTAAAAGAAGAGTAACAAATTACGGGTGGTACACCGCAAGCGATCCGCAATAATACACTTCTGATATAAGGATTATTGGATTCAAGTCAGCTCACTGAAATGACACGGTTTCGCTGATAACAGATTTCCTATCCATCGATCCATTGTGTTGCCATTACCATTTATTGCCGTATCAATATTTGTAAATTACATCTCGAGTAAGACTACAAAATGATATTTTATTACGGACGAATTAATGAATTGAGTGCTCTTCAATTTAGTGATATCCTTTTGACGTGCAGTAGTTGAGCCGTAATTCATATTATTTTATTTGAAACATATCATTAGCCGCCCATAAATAATTACGGGCGAATTTAAATATATAAGGGAGCAGTTAAAATATGTAATGATCTGTAAATACATAAATCATGGCTAAATGTGAACATAAAACATAAAACTGTGGCGGCAGTTAATTTCGATTTTCAAGGAACTCTAGTTACGTATCGGACGAATGCATAAAAATCTGCCGGCCAATTACATTTAATTATTTCCTTTGATAAAGGAGCAGGCTTCAGAGTTACGGACTTACATTGGCAAATCTAGTTTGTAATTAGTAAATCGAGCATAATTTCTACATTACATAACTGTTGCGTGTTAATCGCAAATGACTCTCTTCGAAATTCTGGATGGAACTCCACATTTTTACTGAATTTAATTAAAATTGCATCCGTTATTTTCTATAAACAGCCAAGAAAACTAAAATCAATACAACGTGCTTCCGTGTGTCAGTTATTTATTCGTTCCCATTATTTTTAGCTTAAGATGAGCTTCGAGAAAAACTAGATCAGATCAGTCTATAATAAAGTTTATCTGAATAAGGTATGAATGGAATGAAGTGTGTGGAGGAAGAATTTCCATTGAATCGGAATGATTAGTGGAGATAATTGAAAGCCATTGATGGTATCGTTATCGAAAGGGAGCGAACGTATTTATGTCTTTATTATGCGGACGATATTGTGGTAATGTTTGTTAAGTCGCAACTACAGCCGGAATAACAAGGATATAAAATATAGAAGGAGTGATTTCAACGGTCTTGTTTTAATCCCGGGGTTCGCTGCCGGCGGCGCCACTCCATTAAAAAGACATCGCCGCAGCTAATGTCCAAGCGGTAACCTACACCCGCCAAATAATTAATGACTTTGAAATATTCATTTGAAACATGCATTCTGGCTGCATAAATGCAAATTGCTCCCCGTTCCTTTACAAATCACGATTGATGGAAGCTCCGTCTCATTTATTATGTTAAGCCCATTGTTGTGCCCCGTACACACGTTGATAATCCCAAAAACAAAAAGGCGATAATTTTATCGGCGAAGCGGCGCATTAATAAATGTAATATTCGCAATTACATCTGATTAGCTGGATAATTATTTGTTGTTGTGCATTTTTCCACTCGTTCGCCAATTAAGCCGGTCACAATCCGTTGCTCTCCTCCGGACTCTCACACGTGTCTCTCCGACTTGAATATTATTTCACATAATCCGAACTGGACGTGAATTTTTCCGACCTGGACCGTTATTTGTGTGTTTAATCGTGTGATTGACACATGAGACTGTTCTGCAACAGTTTTAATTAGGAATGCTGCCAGTTCCGGGTTGTCAGTGCGTGAACACTAATGCTATATCTACAAAATTGTTTGTTTGCCTTATCTGGAGGCTGCGCTGATCGCAACAAACAGAAAAAACAATGTTCAAAAAGTCCTTCATAAATATTTATCAATGGTTAAATAATTGTAATGTACTACGAACATATCTCATGAATATTAATTGACGCGCATTATTCATAATTAGTTATCTGTGGTGTGCGGCGTCTCAAACATTGTTTCAACAATTTCAACCGCAGATTGGGATCGTGCAATTCATTCAATTGTGGGTTATGCATTTCACTTTTTCCTTCCAATTTACATTCCAAATTAATTTGTTCTTTATGTATGCGGACTTGAAACAACATCAAATTCACATTCGAATTCAACAAGAATACTTTTTTGGATGTCCCAACAACAAAATTTGGTGTACTCTTGGACCATAGAGTGTACCGAACACCTCCACACAATAATCGATATCTACATAAACTATCCAATCAGAATCCATGTCAAAAACAAAATAATAGGACATATACCACCTAGAAAGCCCAAGACTGTTGAAGATTTCCCAAATTTCTACTAAAACATAATATCTATATACCTCAAAATGTAGATTTTACTCTAGAATCGTTAGGAATGCATTTGAGATCCACAAACACAAAAATTATTTCAACAGAACAAGGGAAACCCTAAAACTTGATGAAATTTAGACACCACTGTTCAGAAACACAAATAAGAAGGACCACCCAAAATTATAAATCTTCTCCTTCGTCATAACAAAACATAACTTCCTACTACATTAAATTATTATCCATAAAACCTATTTAAATTAAATCAGTCATGAATTCGCTTGTAGTAATTATTAGTAATTAATAAAAATGAAGGACTTACACATTCGTAGAGTCGTATTAATTTTTAGATTAGCTCCAACATAAAACGGCGCATAAAACGACTCGGTCCGTTAGGTTAGTTAACGGTCGATTTGCAAATGTCCAAATTGGATTGGTTCTGTTGCCAATAATTATGGTAATACTAGGAAAAGGGCCTTTAATAGTTGATAAACCGTCGCTGATCATTTATATTATCGCAATTAATTCCGCGATCGGGCAATAAATATGTAAATTATCCGTGTTTTTCAGCTCGAATATTATTGATATAACCATTTTATATTTTGCTCGATCAACGGAGATGAAAAAGGTTAACTGAGACTAATTAGAGCATAATTCAATGCGGCCAAGACAGATCGCAGTTTGTTTAATACGCCATAAATATGTAAATCACGCTTTTTATTTATTTATCCGTGTCCAAATAGAGAGGTAATTACCGACCAGGATTTCAGGATGCAGGAACCAATGCTCATAAATAACCACACAAATGCATAGAAAACCTATTTGCTGCATAATCTTAATCATAATTAATATAATCTAATAATTAAAATAATGGTGGATGCGCAAACCAATTAAAATATTAATTTTGACAATATTTGCACATTGGGCAACACTAGTTGATTGTTCTCAAATGGCACTAGAACACTTAAATGGGGAGCAAGTGGCTCGTCTGTCTGCTTCAGCTAATAGGATAATGAGACAATCTATTACATACGTTTAAACTTGAGGAGAGTCCCTACAACATTATACCCGCATTGTTCCTAAAGGAAATGTTCGCCACATTATTTATAATAGAATAAAAAATACATTTTTTGCATGACTATATTTTTATTTGAAACTATCAATTTTAAAACATATTATTTCTTAATTAATTAAATATTTTCAATATCATTCTTCCTGATATTTATAGCCTAATATGTCAGATTCAGTTTGTGCTTCTTTTACGAAATATGTTAAAGAACTACAAAAAGTAGAAAAGACGTGCTTACAACCAAACCTCGAATAGGTCTGCAAAAACTGAAACATGCTGACAAATATAACGACCAGTCGTAACAAATGAAATACGTGAAAATGAGAACTCTAGAAATGAAAACACGAGTGGAGTTCCAAATGTTGAAGCTCTGTACGAGAGTGAGTTCAAGAAGTTGAGCCAGTCAAAGACGACTGCGTTAGTTTGTTTAAAGTTTTCAACAGAGGTCTACGTATAAATTAAATGGTTTCTTCAATTCCAATAAAAAAAAATAATTAATGTTTATTATTAATTACTGTTGTTGTTGTTGTTGTAACAAGACAATACAATTTACAAAACAGTCGGCAGAGTATAATGACGGTGGCGAACGAGCGGTCAAAATAAAAAAGCAGACCGAAGTCAAGTCGGCGTAAATAGGTCAAGAAAAAAATCGATACGGTGCATAAGGAGAAGTGGCAAAAAGGAGCAAAAGAAAGTGGAGAGAAAAAGGACGAAATCTGGTCGCGAACAAAGATGGGCTGGAATGTTTATTGGAGTGTTTCTTTTGTTTGTAATAGTAGCAATAAAGGCATCAAAACTGTTCATTCATCGGCTACGAGGCAAATAGATAAGCAAAACAACATGGAGAGTTGTGAAACTCGAACACCGTAAAAGAGCAAAACCGACTGATTTGATTCTTAAAAGCGGTGGCGCTTCCAGCAGACGGAATTATATGTTTTCGATTCGGTTCGCCTTCGGGACGCGATTAATATTCACTTTGCGATCCGAGTCTCGCATTCATTTTAATTATGCCCGTTGATTGGTTTAATCTACTTGCCTCACTACAAAGAAAATTTACCCGGATTCAATTTCGTGTTTCTGACTACAATAACAATATCATTCCGACTGGCTACAACTTGCAAATGACACTTGTTCGCCTTACTTTTCCTGCAACTACATGTTCAACTTTCAACTGCCAAACCAACTAATTAATTGATGCTGTTTTCGAGCACGACAAACAAGTGTGTCGAAATAGACGACGGGAATTGTGGCAAAATGCAAAAATCCCATTTATTTAAGACCGTTCAGTCAAGCGGGTTCGGTCATTAATTAGAAACCGCGACAGCGCAACATGCATACGAATTCAATTTATTATATTGCGGCGTGTCCGTCGTGTAAACTGCGTCCGCGGTGGATCTTCGGGTGCCCCGACTGCAAACATGTTTCTATCATTTATCTCGGGGCGAACCGCCATTTTTTTACAAAGGCCTTCTTTCAAATACTTTTCGCAATCATTCTTCCTGCAGTTACTGTTGTTCGACACGTGAGCCGGATGATTAATAATCGATTTCCTTCCAATAATTCATCTTAATGAAACACAACAAGCACGTTGTACGTTAATTTAGCAACGCAAATAAAACATTTCTTTTTTTTTTCAAGAAAAAACTTTATTTTTCTCAAAAATAACTCAGTTATTCTTTAATATAATTTTAAAATATTTATTAAATCAATTGAAATACCATATAAATGTTACATATTTGATGTAAAAAAGGAAACAATATTTATATTTTTATTATTAAATTACCACAATTAACAAATTGATAATTTGTTGATATCCCACTGACATTTAATAATTAATAAAATAACGCTAGGGATATACTAATGATAACACTGACAACATCGCAAATAAAGCGGTTCCAAGTCCAAAGTCCCCTCCTTTCCCAATCAAAATATTTATACATTTTATCCATCCACTTAATGCAGTATTAATATACCACAAATTTCAACTGTTACTGATATTTCTAAATAAAATAGTTGCGGTTAAATTAAAATGTTTAGTTTATCTAGACAAGTTTTGAAGAGTTCATCAAGTGTGATCAATTTATTGAGAATGTCCACGACTCCAACGTACGAAACTCTTTCGGTGACGGTGCCAAAAGAGTTTGTTTATCATGTAGAATTATCAAGACCGGAAAAATTAAATGCTATGAACCGGACTATGTGGTTGTAAGTAATTTTGGGGCCAGTTCTGATTTTAACATAACCTTGTGGTAATAAATATCAATATTAAATCATATCAATCAATATTAAATTATGTCAATAAAATATACTTAAAAAAATGTTTTATTTATAGAAATTTATAGATACATCAATGTAAATTGATTTACAATTAATATTTTTATTTTTTTTTTTAGGGAAATTGGAAAATGTTTCGAAAATTTGGATACAGATGAGGATTGTCGCGTAATAGTACTTTCAGGTGCAGGAAAATTATTTACAGCTGGTACGACAATATTAATAATAAATTTTAGTTTACTGATAATAATATTTAAATATTTCTTTGTAATTATCCGTATGCAACTCAGATTACACCACCATACAATTACGCTTAGTTGTCATATTGTTTTTTTGGATACAAATTAGATTTTTTTTTTTAAAATTTTAGCTATTTATTTATTCTAATCGAAGAACATCATAACAAAACGAGTTTTTTAGTACGTTTAATTGTATTTTAGGTTTAGATTTGAGTGATGCCACCCAGGCGGAAATAATTGCCTCATCGGAGGACGACGTGGCCAGAAGGGCGAAGAAGCTTTACGATACTATCACCAAATACCAAGACGGAATAACGTCATTAGAAAAATGCAGAAAACCAGTAATTGCAGCCATTCATTCGGCATGCATAGGTGGTGGCATTAACATTGCGACCGCCGCCGACATGAGATACTGTACCAAAGATGCGTGGTTCCAAGTCAAAGAAGTACGAATTATATTAACATATCGAATAACGAAAAAAATAATTCTATTTTCAGGTTGAATTAGGAATTGCTGCAGATGTGGGCGTATTGCAAAGACTTCCGAAAGTTATTGGTTCCGACAGCCTGGCGAGGGAGTTGTGCTACACAGCCAGAAAGTTACACGCAGCTGAAGCTTTGAGCTGTGGACTTGTTCAAGAAGTGTTTGAAGACAAAACACAGTTAGTATCAAGAATATACTATACTTCATAAATATATAATTAAAACTTTTAGGATGTTGAACAAGGTATTATGTGTAGCTGAGGAAATAGCTAAAAAAAGTCCAGTTGCGGTACAAGGAACGAAATATGCTCTGGTTTATGCACGAGATCATACTGTACAAGAAGGTCTTGACCAACAGGTACGTTTAATTATTATATTTTTATACTTATTTTTAAAATTGATATTTTACAGAAACTGTGGAACCAAGCGATGTTACAAAGCGAAGACGTCCGCAATGCCATTACTGCGATGCTAACTAAAGAAAAACCTGTATTTTCAAAATTGTAAATTGATATTATTGGTTGTTTTTATACAAAGATATGCAATACATTTTATAAATGAGATTTATTTATTATTTATTTGTATTAGTAAAACCTCAAACTTCGAACAGTAATTATAAATCATTAACATAATCATAGTGTGTGTACCAAAAACACTACATTTATACAGTATGAAAAGTGTTTGATCCATCTTGAGAGAGATATCATGTACAATAGAAACTGAAGTCTCTGGAACAGAGTTCTACTGTCTCTGTCGTGTATGATGAATCTCTCTACATTCAGACGGGGCAAACCCTTTTTCTACTGTATACTACAAATACATCTAGGCAACACAGATATCATTTATTTTTGTTTTTCTCATTATTAACACAAAATAATTAGATTCACATTATTCTTAACGTTTACAATCCCTAATAACATTTTGTAATTTATCATCCATATTTAGGTGTTATTATTTTTGTAATTCTGCATAGTTACTTTGGGAACTTACGTTTGTGGGGATTTCCGAAGTTTTATCGTTCATCGTAACTTGCTGCCTTAAATAATAAAGTAACCTTTTATAACCAATTAAAAACCTTAATTTCAAAAAGGTGCCTTCCTATTGGTTGAATATTCTCTATTTTTAATAATGAATATGGTATATTTATACAAACTGAAGAATATGTATTTCACCTAAAGATAACCATAAAGTTTCGAAAACTAAGTATTTTTTTTTTTTGATAATTGATTATTCATATACTAATATCTAAATTTTCGTAACTAATTAATAAACTATTTAACCATGAAAACTATATTGTTGTTTGCAATAATTTTAACATTAATCTCTCCCATTATTACACGTATACATCGTCTGGATATACATGTAAGTTCATATTAAATATATTTATTATTTTTTACATTCTTGTTGTTTTAGAATGAAGATAGAAGAAATATATTATTAAGCAAATTTGGTTTTAATCAAGGGGGATATTTAGACGTTCATATCTTAAATTTTCATGCAATGCCTAAAAACTCCAAGGCTCTTGTAAGAATAAAATAATACATGTTTATTTCAAAGGGGCGCGTAATTAATTACGTTACAGTTTGGTTTCAGCCTAATTCACACACCAATTATCTCTGGATATGATCTGCAGTCAGATGACGATTACTGTATTTTACGTGATGAAACACCGTCCGTTTATAATGTTGCCATTACCACATTCTCATTTGATCTTGACAACAAAATGTGTGTACCTCAAAATTAAATATGTAAAATTTATGAAACTATATTAAATTCGTCTTTAGGTTGAAAATAAAGTGTAATGATGATGGTTTAGACAGCAGCAGCTTTAGATACATTCACATTTACAATGCACATGAAGAACTACGTAAAACGAAGATTTGTAAAGATTTGACATTTAATATGACCATAACATCACAAGAAATTAATGACCAAATGTTTTTCAATATATATGTAAGCATTGATAGTCATTAGTTGTGACACTTTATAAAATTATCTTCTTTTAGTATCATATGGAAGTCGAAACTACTGAAAAAGAGGGACTATATTATCTATATCTTCATAACTGCCATGATAAAAATTCTGACGTTACCTCATTAACTTATGAGGCTTATATAACAGAAACAAATATTGGAAGTTTTATTTCAGCAGGAAAAAGACATCTACCAGCTTTGTATTACATGCAGTCCTTAATGCTCTTCATGTTTGGAATATTCTGGGTGCTACACTTGAAGTCAAGCCACCCAATCTTAAAATTGCATCAAATGATGACTGCCTTCGTTTTTCTCAAGTCATTTTCGTTATTTTTTCATGGCGTTTATTGTTATTTTATAAAAACCTTAGGTGTCAGTTTAGTTCCGTGGGCAGTTTTGTTTCACAGTTTTGATTTGTTAACAAATATTTTGTTGTTTGCAATAATTCTCTTTGTGGGGACTAGTTGGACCTATGGAAACATCTCTCGCATATTCAAGAACAAAATGTTCATTATCGCCTTTATTTCTTTGCAAGTATTAGTTAACACCGCCGAAATAATTATGGAAGAGAATCAAATAGGTTCAAGGATTTATGACTCTTGGGAAACCGTCTATATAATTGGAGATCTTTTGTGTTGTGTTCTTCTTATAGTAATAGTTATTTTAACAATTAGGAAACTAAAAAAAGCTTCTTCTATGGACACCACTATATCCATAAAAATTAAAAAACTTACAAAATTATTAAAGTATTTCTATATAGTTGTAGTCATTTACATATATTGTACAAGAATTATTGTTAGTATTTTAAAATGTACTCTTAACTTCCAATATGAGTGGTTTGTTGTGATGTTCAAGGAAATGCTTAGCTTGATATTTTTTATGATAATTACTTACATGTTTAAACCGACAACCTTTATTTATTTTAAGGGGTGTTGAAATGTTTAACCCTTTTACGGTATTTTATTTTTAATAAATAAATAATTGCAAATAGAAACGGTGTTTCAATATAATAAAAATTATTGAATTTATTTTAAAATCTTCATAGCAATAGCATCGAAAGACGATTTAATATAATAGTACATAATTATGGAACAATATAAGGAATTGTATTGTAAAGTAATAATCTGTGTAATTCGTATCTATTTATTTTAAATCGTATTATTGCGTCACTGATAAAGTATCCATCCAAAAATATAATGGTGTCCGGTGCTCCAACTAATTGATAATTATTTAATCAACCTGAAATGAAAAAGAAAAATTTAACTATTGATATTTAATGTATCAAAAATATTCTAAAATATATATTACAAGCACTACTCTGTTCAGTATAGTGAAATAAATTATTCTGGAGGTAAAACATTTGCAAATAATTCGGATATTTTTTTAGCGGCAGCAGGAGGTGGTGGCCTTTCAGATTCGATTCTATCAGCCAATATGTATATATCTTCTTCGTCCTCAGGTTCAAACTAAAACATGCATTACATCTACCTATTCTAATCCTAAACAAAACCTACCATAATTTGATTAATGTAGTATTCATAAGGAATAGTTTGGGTATGTGGGTCGATTGCCAATTCCAGCATTTCGTCCAATTCGTCCTGATTAAAGGGCTCACCATCAGTGGTCATATAAGAAATCAGTTGTTCTTTAGTAAGATAACCCCGACCTTCGGTGTCTAGAATTTGAAAAGCTTCCAAAAGTTGTTCAGGAGTAGCTGGTTCATATCTAGAACAATCTCTGTAGACAAATATCTCAAATCTGAAAGGAGCAATTTACTTGTGTTCTGCAAGCTCTTGACAAACAACGGTGATAAATTTTAAAAGCTCCACAGTCCCAACGTTGTGGTTGTCCTCCACCTTCACGGTGACTTCCTGGATCTCACGTTCTGTTGGACAGCACCCCAATCCGCGTAGAATTGTTCCGACTTCTCTGGAATCTATCGCTTCCGTTGCGGCATGATCGAAAACAGAAAAGGCATCAGCCACTCTTTTCTCTAAATCATTGGCTAGTAAAACTGTCGATTTTATTTCTACCTGTGATTGTGCCATACTTAAATTTTGATTAATTAAAGTAAGAACTTAATCTATAAGAGTATGTTTGATCGATAATGTCAATGGTGATGTAAAAATTTTTTGTTTTGCATGTTACAGTAATCAGCATAAGAACAAATGACCATATTACGAATTCCTTTAGTAGTTTTTCAGTTTTTGTATAGAAATTACAATACTAATTTTTGTTACAGGTAGGCAACTCAGAGTACTTAATGCAACAATCTATTACCAACGTGGATTCTATGGTTTTGACACTTGTTTGACATTAGTGATTTCAGTGAAAAAAAGTATAGGTTAAAATTTGCTATTTAATGATATTCTTAGCAATTTCAAGATACAAATGTAATTATCCATCGTTTGATAAAATTGTGACGTTCTCATAGCGTATGTTATTGTTTGATATGTGCTGAATTATTAACTCAGTTATTTTAAATAATAAATCATGAAAATATCTCTAGTGTTTATAGTGCTTTTTACACTAATTGCAATTGTATTTTCGCGAAAACACCGCTTGGAAATATATGTAAGTAAAGTTTGATCATATTTTCTACCTAGCATACTCAATGCCTAAATTGTTACAGAGTGATGGTCGCAGATATATACCACTCAGTACATTTGGTTTTTATCAAGGAGGATATTTAGATGTACAGCTAATAAATTTTCATGCAACTCCAGAAGACCCAAAAGCACTTGTATGTATAAACAGTCACAGTAAAATACTAAACAAACATGTAGTTTGGTTTTAGCTTAGACCGCACCAAAATTTCTGCTGTAGATGAATACTTAAATAAAAATCAGGATCATTGCGTTTTAGTGGACAAACTAGACAGCAATAAGAATGCTGTGATCACATTATTTTTGCTCGACCTTCAGAACAATACGTAAGTTGAAAAAACAATCATTGTTTATATTATACAAAATGTTTTAGATTGAAAGTAAAGTGTAATGATGAGGGCGTAGTTCATATTTACAAAAGACCAGATGAAAGAAAAACTCATACTTGCAAAGACTTGACGTTTGATATAGCTTCTGAGATACGCGACGGTCACACCTATTACAATGCATCTGTAAGGAAACATTGTTTCTTGTAAATGCAATTAAATAAATATTATTTTCAGTTTTACATGGCTGTTGAAAACATCCAAGAGGAAGGTCTGTACAACCTCTACTTCCACAACTGTCCCAGCTATAACTCAGGCACAGACACCACTGTGGATTGTGTGGTGCAAATCACAGAAAAAAATACGAGCAGTTTTTTGTCGGCGGGCGAAATGCCGTTACCAGCCTTGTATTGCATGATGTCAGTGTTGTTCTTCCTCTCTGGCATGTTTTGGGTGTTCCTCTTGCGACAATCAAAGCATCCAGTTTTCAAGTTGCACTGGATGATGACTGTTCTCGTTTTTCTCAAGGCTCTCTCGTTGGCTTTCCACGGCGTTAACTATCACTACATCGAAAGTCTTGGTGTGCACTTGGCCACATGGGCAATTCTATTCTATGTTGCTCACTTGCTTAAAGGGGCACTACTATTTGTTATAATCGTTTTGGTAGGAACGGGCTGGACGTTCATTAAACACGTACTCACCGATAGAGACAAGAGGGTATTTATGGCTGTCATTCCGCTGCAAGTTTTGGCCAATATCGCCGAAATTATCTTGGAGGAAAGTGAGGAGGGATCGAGGGAATACACTGCCTGGCGAGACATCGTGGTTTTGATAGACCTGCTGTGCTGTGGGTGCATTCTGTTTCCAGTAGTATGGTCCATAAGGCATTTACAAGTTGCCTCGCAAACTGACGGGAAAGCCGCACTTAATTTAAGGAAGTTGAAGCTATTCAGACATTTCTACATTATGATTGTTTGCTACATTTACACCACGCGTATTATAGTATCAATTTTAAAATTGACGGTTACTTTCCAATATGAGTGGTTGCATGAGATGTTCAGAGAAATGGCTACATATGTCTTTTTTGTCTTGACTGCTTATAAATTCAGGCCAGCCTCGCAAAATCCTTACTTTGCATTGAATAACGATGACGACGACGTAGAGGAAGTGTAAGTATTTTTTTTACTGTTTTACACAATTTATTTTATTATTTTCTTATTTGTTTATTTTTATTATTCAATTCCTTTGGTGAAATCAGCGTTTTCAGTTTAACGGAGAGCGGCGCAACGGAGGGACTAAACAAGGTGAACAATAGAGTGACCAAAGTGCCATTACAATCGACCATGACCGAAGTTACCGAGGAGGAGAAGGACGCGTTGCTCTCGCAAAGAGAGAGCAGCCACGATTATGACTGAAACGTCTACGTTTTCCGATCATGCCACGATATTGTGTACAATTAGATTTGCATTTTATTTTGTATACTGTGATAGTGTGGACATTTTTCCGTTGAGTGAAAATAAAATTGTGTGTCTTTTTCTTTACCATTATGTATTTGTAATTTATGATATAATAAATCGTACACGTTTTTTATTGTTTACACCAAAATGTGTTTTAATGCCACATGAAACATGTTAATTTAACAATTGCTGATAAGATAAGTTTATCCATGATACTATTGTATTCATTATTGGGTTACGTTATAATTAGATTACTACTAATTTTTTTAAATTATTTTCAGATAAAGTGGTACTTACCGAGTTTCAATAAAGAATCTTTATTTTATCTACTTTAAGTTAGTGGTGAACACTTCATAATTATGTGAACAAAAAGGTAATAATTTATTTATTTTAATATTTGTTACATTTATATGCAATGTTTATGTTGTGAAAAAATTTTGTATTTTACTGTTGGTGTCAATGACGTAAAGGTTGCCTATGGACATAACCTATATTAACCCCACTTTTTAAGTGGGTTACTTTACGTATTTCGGACTAGTTTATAGGAGTAATTATCACATCTACAATGCCCAAAGTGTTATTTATTGAACCTTTTTACGGGGGATCCCACAAAACTCTCATAGACACATTAATTGCCAGTAATATAATTTTTTTAAAAAATTTAGTTTCATAATACTTGTGGAATATTTTAGACTTACCATTGGATTCATACACACTGATAACGTTACCAGCAAAAAAGTGGCATTGGAGAGCCAGATGTGGTGCCCTGATACTTTCAAATCTAATTCCTAAGGTTGATCCAGAAGATGTTTTATTTTGCAGTTCAGTTTTGAATCTAACAGAACTTTTAGGACTGCGACCTGATTTGCACCCATTGAAAAAGGTTGTATACTTTCATGAAAACCAATTGATTTATCCAGTTCAAGAAATCAAAGAAAGAGATGTACAATATTCCTATAACCAAATTATCACCAGGTTGATGATTAACAAATTGTTGTCACAAGTTTATAAAGGAATAAGTGTTTTAGTTTGTCTGCAGATGTTGTACTTTTTAATTCAGAATTTAACAAAAGTTCTTTTCTCAGTAATATTGGGAAAATTTTAAAACTAATACCAGATCATAGACCAAAAGGTCTAAGAGAACAAATTGAAGTAAAATCTCAAGTATTATACTTTCCAATGAAGTTTCCAGTTAAGCAGCCTTCTACAAGAGATGATTCTTGTTTACATATAGTTTGGCCACACAGATGGGAGTTTGATAAAGGTCCTAGGGACTTTTTCGATGCTTTGACGCAGTTAAAGGAGTGTAATTGTAATTTTAAAGTCTCTGTTTTGGGTGAAACATTTTCTGACAATCATGAAGTTTTTACGCAAATAAAAGAGAATTTTATTGATGAAATAGCCCATTTTGGATATGTAAAGAGCAAAGAAGAATATTTTAATATTTTGAGATCATGTCATGTAGTTATTTCAACAGCAAAACATGAATTTTTTGGTGTATCTATGTAGGTAAAAACATACTTAAGAAAACAATGTAAATGAATTGCCTATTGTAGGTTGGAAGCTGCATATTGTGGATGTTTTCCTTTGGTACCAAATAATTTGGTGTATCCTGAAATTTACCCACATAATTGCTTATACACAGATGGCAAAAACCTTGTTGAAAAATTAAAATATTTTTGTGCAAATCCTAAGATAGTTAGTAAATTTAGCAATGAATTGTCAATAGATTTTTCTAAATATTCAAAAGATACTTTATTACCATTTTATTTAAATATTTTAGGTTTAGATAACAAATAAAATAAGTAAATAAATTTTTAGCTCTTTTATTATAAACTGTACAACAAATTCTCTATTTTAAATAACATGGTTGAGCTTAACACATGCATTTACCTACAATATCATTTTTGTCAAAAAATGACCATACATACGAACTGTATTTGATATTGTTGGCATACAATTACAATATACAATGAAAATTGTTTGGAATGTGAAAACTGCTTATAGCTGGAGACTATGAATATGTTAAGAGAAATACACATAACCTGATCACAGATTTTATACCACTTCAAATTGGTGAATAAATGTATTTTGTATGTTTGAAGAGGTACCAAACATGGCTCTTGTTTTTGGAAATGTATATAGGTAGTTTTGGTTTAACTCAGTGAAATGAGAAAATTACAGCAATGAAAAAGCTGTTATTTGATTTTTCTACCAGTTTCTTCATATAAATTTATAAAAATACAAAGTACTGATCTATTCTTAAACTACACTTAAAAATTAAGGCAGCATTTTAATTTAAGTTTAATTAAGTATGAACTATTCATTATAAAAAATTTCAATTCTCATAATAATCTACTTTAATAGATACATTTTAATATAGTGTTTGTGAATTTCGATTTGTTCTTCCTTAATCAATCTAGTATTTAATCTTCAAAGAACTTTATAAATCTCTTATTTTTTATATAATTCCATCCCTTTGGCTTCATTAACAATATTATCACTTCATCTTAGGCAGTGACTATTACTTACATTTATAAACTAATATAAATGCTACAGCAAAACTACATTCTATGTCCCTATTCATTGTAAAAATATTCCAATTATCCGATATTAAAATAACCATACTTAGTTTTGACAAATTATTAAAGCACGGATCTGTAATCTATAAAAATATTTATAAAAATACATTCTTCTTTACCTCACAGTCATCATTTATATTGACCTCTCCAAATAAGCCATTCCGAAGTTATTAATTTTAAATAAATTAATATGAAATATGACTATAATTTTCTTAAAAATTATTGTTTTCAAGATAAAATTAGCAATACTTTTTCTTGTTATGTTACATACAAATCATTTCAAAGAGTTAAACCACAACTACTAACTGTTTTGGTGGCAGCTTATTATAGTCTTAGTTGATATAGCACCAGACGTAAAAAATTAATTGATCTCGCGGTAAGTTATATTAGGTTGAGAGGGAAATTACTATCTACAAACATCTCCTAAATTTCAATATGTAACATATCAAAAAGGAAGATAAAATTTCTTTATTAAAAATTGCATCCAGATTTCGTCATTTCAAAACATAAATAACTTCCCTTTCAACCAGGGGATGTGGATTATTAGACCGCTGTGGCCAGCGGTCTGCTGCTCTTATATCAAACGCTCCTGTGCTGCGTGATCGTCGTGGTGGCGGTCGGTGGGGGTGGTTTCACCATGCCTCTGGTGGGCTGGCCGCTGGGTATGCTGAGAGTGCGGAGCAATGTGTTGCGGAAGTCCTCCGAGAACAGACAGTAGATGTAGAACGTTATCGAATAGTTGGTGATCTCCAGCAGATTGGCGAGTGCGCGGAACAACTAAAACAATGATTATTAAAAAAATAATTACAAGAGAACAATGCATTGTATATAACATTCCATCCCCCTAAACTGTTTTATTAATTCAAGCAATAGATAATTTGATTTATGTTGGAAACAATGGTGTAGGTATTGATTAATGATTGACTGTCGGATGTTAATTGGTCGTCTTGATGGAAATTAATGCTTGAGTCTGACAGATGAACATGAATATTTGAACAATTTGCAATTAGGTTGCTGAATCGCACAATGAGAAATTTGATGGAAAATTGAAATATGTTTGGCTTCTTGTGTTCTGCTAATTTATTATTAATTTGAAAGAGTCTTAAAATAGCTTTATATTTTTAATGTACACAATGTATTTCCTGGAGTTAAATTAAAGTTTATTTTTTCGTACCTGATAGGGATAATTTAGGGACTTATTATCAGATAATGTTACATTGAGTATGGCCATCGGCGTAACACAAACTAAAAATAAGATACTAGTCGATCCCAATAAGAGAACTAGTCTCCTTTCTTCAGCAAACTTTCGAGGATCTTCTTCACCTGAAGTTGTCCGGTTCAAAGTCATCTTCCGCCTCTTCTCACAAGATCTTCTGTATACTATCAAGATCCTTAAATTCAAAGCTGCCAACAATATCACCGGGACCACCTTTAACAATTTATTGCATTGTATTTATAATTATCGTATGTTATAAGAACAAACCTTGAAAATGAATTCCAAAGCGACTTTGTATATTCCATAGATGGTTTGTTCTGTGTACCATGTAGCCTCTTGCCTCTGATACCTAATCACGCCCTCGAACCTGCACGTCCAAATCTGACTTCTGAACATGTTCGGAATGTATAGTATAAAAGTGGCCGCTGGGATGAGAGCCACTGCCCTCCTAGGCGACCCAAGAATAGGCCTTGCATGCCCTGGATGGCACACACTGACGTAGCGCTCGAGCGTTAGCGCCAGCAGCATCATGACGCCGATGCCCAGGCAACCGTTGCCGAGGAAAAGTTCCAAGTGCGCGAAGTAGAATGCGGGGAGGAAGTGATCCCAGCTGCCGTGTTCCCAGTGCACCAGAACTCGCCAAGCGAACGGTAGGACGAATATTATTGCCAGCAGGGCGGCCGCTGAATAGCCTGCAAGATTGGAGATGTTATTAACGTCTAGTGGTTGAGGTTTCTCTTCATATTAATTAAAATATTGATCTGGAGAGAGATAATTTGGATATTCTTAATTGTGTACCAGAAACATTTCGAACAATATTTTAAATGAAAATACAAGAATTTTATTATCTTTGTATTTTGTAGCGGTAAGTGAATAACGACAGTCTTGATGGTTCATAAAATTTCATTTCCAACTGCTAATATAAGTAATAAAAATTTATTACTTTAATAAACCGCACGATTATTTCTAACCATTGCGCCAGAGCAAATTAACTTTTAAATTTATGTTTTACTTAATTTATATTTGATACACCCTGGAAGACATTAAATACATAACGGGGGTGAAAATAACACTGCGGTATTATTTAATTTTATTTCCTTTAAGTATACACTTTTTCAAATTAGGTAAAACATCCTGAAACGACAATGGGTGCGATATTAAATTGTTTCCGAGGTGGAGGAACTTCAATCGTCGCACGGATTTGAAGACATCGGGACTGAGCACTTCGATTTTGTTGCTGTCCAGATATAACACTTCCAACGAAGGCATAGCGGCAAAAGTCTGCAACCCTATTGTTTTTATGTTGTTGTCACTCAGCATCAACGTTTTGATGCTGCGAGATTTGAACAAATTTTTCGTGGGCTTCGCTTGAATTTTGTTGTTGGTCAAAATTAAGGTCTGTAGTTTGGGTAAGAGTCTGTTCATTGCTTGAGGCACACGCCTCAGATAATTCTTGGACAAATCAACGAAAGTTAAATTCTTCAAACGTATAAGGTCTTTGGGAAAACGTTTCAGCTTCATGTCGTTGGCGAAAACTGTGTCGGCCTTTGTCAAATATTTTAAACGGGAAAGTATGATGTCAGCCAGTAGTGGTGGATCTTTAGCCATTCCCGTTATGTCTATGCATTGAACCGATGCTGATGGGATTATCGCTGAAGAAATTGATAAATAGGCTGTGTTCCTGCGAGAACAAGGCTCGTTGGTGAAGCCGCCATTTATTGTCGTTGTAAATACACTAAAACAAATGTTTTATTGTTGATAAAAACAGTCACTAATAATACTTGCGAGGATATTTTTTAATTATTAACTGTAATAAACTAGTATAAATAAAAATTAATATAATCAAATGTAAAAGCAACCTGTGTCTTTGCATAATTAATATGTTAATCCAAAATTCTTGTTTATATGTTAATTTTTATGGTTTATCATTTACCTTGATTTGTTCTAAATAGCATTGAGAAATAAATAAATAAAAATATTGTAGAAGTCTATTTTCATATTTAAAAATTAAAAAAATTATATTAAACATAATCAAAATTTGAATGTTTTTGAATAATTATTGAATTAATTTTAGATATCTTTTTATGTTTATGTCAACATAGGTGAACTTGAATAAAGCCATTAAAAACACAGATAAGTGATTATCTGTTAGATAATCAATAATAAAGTAATAAAAATAAATACTCACACGACTATCTGAAGAATGGAAATGGAAATGCACTTCATCTCTCCGTTCGCACATGAAAACTAATGCGCCAATTTCAGATGTACGTTGCACACACCTCCGTCATAATAAATGTTTATACACTTGCGTCTAGCAAAATTGAACAGTTTCGAATTTCGTTTCGGGCAAGATTATGTAACGATGGCGCAAGGTCAAATGGTTATCTAATTAATTCTGTCACTGTTAAAGAAGAGATTCTGTATGCAGAATTATGTCTTATAAAACTAACGGATTTTTTCAGCTAATTTTTTATTAATAATTCATTAAATGTTTATAGTTTCTTACGTGATATTTTTTACTAGGTTAAATTTATTAAATGAACCTTTGAGTAAATCTATCTGAAAATTAAACTAGATATTAGATTTAAGTAAATACATTCGTTTTATCCGATGTTTGAAATGTATTATGCACAATGGCAAATTTGCCTCAACACATAAACGTTCTAAAAATATCCATGTAGTTTATTTCGTCGATTCTTGGGATGCATAAAAAGTAATGGCAACTGTTATGTCTAAAATTAAATCTATTAAGAGACTTTACATTGAATTTGTCTGGTAAACCAATTAAACTTTCACAACCAATTACTTGAAACTTATCCCTGCATAGATTAAATTTGATAGTTTCAGCAACATTTGCCGTTTTCGTTAAATTCAGTGTTGGAAAGTTGATCATTAATCACTGAGAAACGTGACATGTGTTAACAATATGCAGTTCTGGGAAGGCCGCACTTTATTTTTGAATTACACCATGTTTCGATGTGCGAAATAAGTAACGGAAAGAAGATGGAGTAACGCACTTGTTGATACAATTTACTTTCGGAATATATCGTCCTGCAAGAGAGCAATGTTGTCTGGAAAGTGAGCACTCAGAGGAAATTGTGTTATCCCCGGTCGACCACCGCCCGTCGCCACCGAATTCCTCCTACTTTCTATTTTAAAAGCATTTCGGATTTTCCGCGGTGCCCAACAAAAAACTAACAGCACGACACTTTTGCGACTTGCTCCGTACGTCGGAACGTACTTGGATCTGCCCCATTTTAAGCCGTGAAGTGTTGTATTAAAATTGCAGTGTGGTGTAGTAAATAGGTAAATAGTAAATTGGACAGATACCACGTTGTATTGAATTAATACATAACCCCGTGGAGATCAATATCAGACCTGTAATGGGAACATTGTTTAGACCTAACTCAGTTCACTAATTTGTAGTCGGATGTATGGAATATGATTAAAATTTATGGGTTCGCACTATCGAATTCTGTTTGCGTGTTTATTATGTTGCCACTGTGAGGATTATTACGATTATCTGCAGTGTAATTACTAAGGCTTTTTGAGATATTAATATGTACATAAAATGTGTCTTGCGACAAGTCAAAAAACGTGATAAATGACATTTCAATAACGAGGTAAACGTTCGGGTGAGGCTGAAATCCAGAAATCAATTATGCCAACGAATCTTTATTTATATACGATATATGGAATTGAGCCCCTAAGCTCGCAGATCCTTCACTGTCATACTGTTGGATATCGTTTTTTTTCCGGGCCGTTAACCCCCGGGCTCTTGTAACATTCCACCTCTGGATATCCAGTAATGACTTAATACTGTGTCACGACTGTTTAACTTCGCCCTCCGGGGAACAAAACCTTGCCCATAAATCCCAAAGTTCTGGCTATGCGAACAATGCCTCCAATGACAACTGTGTTTCAAGTCACTGTGATTTATCGATAACTTTGTTTTGATGTTTTAATAACTGACCCATCTTTATTACAAGCATTCCAGACGAAAGTTTAGTTTAAGCTTAGGACGATGTACCTGTTTAAATTTGGTTAGATTAATAGTTTTCAAGGGTACATATGACAACTGAGTTACGACCAACCCTCAATGTTAGTTTATTATGTGCCTGTCTAACCGAAAAACGTATTTTAAACTCTCCGAAGTGGAAACTAATGTTTATCGGTGGGTCTGCGTAGACAATATCTCGCAAAATCAATGAGGCCTATTATTTTCCGACACAACTAACGTGTAGATATGTCTACGGAATATTTATGCGACACCCGATAATACATGGCTGGTATATTTTTTAGCCCAGCCGGAAAATAAACTATATTTATATCCAGAATGTGTCATTTGTAGGAAAAACCATTTTTAACGCATTGGATGCACACCATAATTTTATTTCAGAACATCTTGTAACAAAAACATTTCTTTTATCTCCTTTTAATTTACCTTATAATGATAATATCAATTTAATACTTTACAAACCGGAGCTTTGAAGATGTAATTAAGATTGCAGATCTTTTATAAAAATGAAACCTTAATAATTACATTTCAAAAAGTTATAGACGGGTTTCGTAATGAACAGTGTCTGTAAAATTTGTTGATATAAAACTTTCGCAGGTGGAAATCTTATTTTATATGCAAAGTTTATAATTAAAATAAACTTTGATAAGTTTACTTTGACTAAATTAAATTGTGCATAATTATGGAAATTTATATAAATATTTATAACATCAATTAAAGAGTATATATTTAATAATTTTGTGTGTATTAATTAAAATAGGTGATGCGTTGATTTAAATTGTTCCATAACAGCAAACAAATTACAAAACAATTTCAAAATAAATACGAGTGTAGTAGTTGTAGAATTTTTTCCCTCTATTTTCCTGCTCTAAAAGCTGACTACGTGATTCGCTTACATACATTTTTATCATTGATAATTCCCAGCGACGAAATCCTCTGCCAAACCCAACGGTACAACTATTATTGCCAAAAACGGATTAGAGTTTCGAACCGGCTAAACTGACAAATGTCACTAGAAAACAAGGAACTGTTGGCACAAGTCAGCTCACGTTTGTCTTCCATCCGATCGGAAATATTGGTGATGGAAGTCAACCAGAAAATATGTAATTTATGCTATTTACATTTAAGTATTTGAACATGGTTAGAAAATTTAATTATCAATGCACCAATTAGAGAAAGGTGGAAAGGATAATTTACATGATCAAGGTGAATAAATCGATTGTCTGGCAAAATTAAAATGTTAGCAGCAATAATTTATGGTGTCCATCCATAAACGTGACGTAAATCCGGATGAATTACACAATTTATTATTAATTTCTCCCATTTTTCAGTCTGGCCGATAAAAAAAGTACAGAGTCAGGAGTAATTTATGTTGTCTGAAAGTTAAGCAGTTTTAAGTTACATGTTCTTGTTATTATATCGCCTTAATAAACCCTTTCATGCTTTCAGCCGTTCTTGTATATTTTATGTCTTATTAAGTTTAATAATATTTAATATTTGCACATTTTCTTTTATTCGTAATTAAGGCATTATTTATATTTAATTTTATCCATAAAAGGGTATTGAGAAAAAGTAGAAAGGCTTTCTGGCCAATTTATTGTTATTAATTTTTGACAGTGTAAAATGAGTAACTGTTAAATTTATTTCATCGCCCGTAAGTTATAGGCAAAGCATCCCACAAACGACAATGTGTCTTGATATAGAAATAATATCGGGATGCCGACAAAGAAACGAAGACAAAGTGGAGGTCGGACCGCAGGAAACGTCGCCACTTATCTGATGCGACATGCATCATCGTTTTATTCAAGACGCAAAACTAACTAGACAAATGATGATTGTTTTGCAGGAAGGGTAGCACGCGTAACACGCACCACATGAAACTCAATTTTCATATTATTTATGGAATGTTATGCTTCGAAAGTATTTTCAGTTAAGAGATGCTTAATGAAAATATTTATAAACATTAATTAAAAGTGAGGGGGATGGGAATTTTAAAATTTTTATAATACTTGTACAAATTGCGAAAATAATTAGTCGAATTAGTAAAGTTTGCGTGAGCAGAAAAACTCCTCGGCGGCTGCAGCAGTTTTTTAATAAACGATTACGACCCGCAGCCTGAAAATGAATTCGGAATTACCACTCGCTAATTACAATTACAATTAGCACGTCGAAAAAATAAAAACAAAAAGAGAAGAGTGAGGAAAAAACGGCATAACTCGGTTAAAAGCAGGAAACGTTATCTGCAGCAGGAGGACGCGATAAGCCCGCGAGCCGCGAGCATTAGAGTGCAGGGCGATGCAGTAATTTAATTTTGAACGGGCCCCAGATACCCACTGCTGTATCCACCATCCACCACCATCCACCATCCACTATCCACTATCCAGGGTGGAAACGACGAAATGTGCAAAGCTTATAAGTTAAGCGTTAAACGTTAAGCGTTAGTTGGATGGCTGAGTCGCGTTTCATTATTTCTCCGCGACCGGAAAAGATAAACTTTAAATAAATTTGGTTACGGTTACCGCGGCGGCGGCGGCGGAGGCGGCAGTTTGTTTAATCAACGACCTGCCACCGCATTAAAACCCGGAGGATCTTTTAAATAGGCGTTTTGAGCGGTACAAACAAATAAAAGTGCCGTCGCTGACAATTCAATAAAAGCGTGCGCCAATAAACAAACATCAAACACGTTTACTCGCATCAATTTCACTTTGACCAAACATTTAACGATGCAAAATCCGAATGTCGCCATTGGCGCCCGTTACGTATCGATTCGCCTTTTTATTACAATTGAACCGGTCATTGTTTTATTTTGAATGGAGCAGTCGGATGTTCAAGTTTCGGTACGTTACGTGTTGAAATTTGTTCAAGTTATGGAGACAAAGAGATACAAACTGTGTGGAGGTCCATTTGTTCGAAACTTACTTAATTGTCGTTTGATTCAAAGTTTCTATAACGCAAAATCTGCTATATTTGATGTATTGTTGTCCTGATTTAGTATTTATTAAGTTATTCATGAATTACTTGAATTTATTGATTGTATTTTAAAAAACGGTGAATGCTCCCATACCATTTTTTTGAAAATTTCTTTTCCCCAGTCTATTAACTGATTAATTAAAAAAAATTAAATAGTACCTGTAAAAAATGTAATAGTAATTAATTATTGGATTTGTTGCGCATTCGCCATTTTTAACAACTGTTGTAAAAATGGTGGATGCGCAACAAAAAACTTAATTAAAATATTCAAATGAATTAGGATGAGATATTTGAAAACATGAAATTAATTGTCTTTTAGATGTAATTGTTACTATATAATTTGTTTACGCATTCACGATGTTTAAACATATATTAAACATCAAAAACGTATTTTTTATGGTATTTTAAAGGTTAATTTACTGATTAATTTAAAATAATTAAATAGTATCTGTAAAAAATGATTCTAACAGTGGATGAAATAAATTACTTTTAATATAATCAACTTATTCTTAGTATTTGTTTAATAGTAATTAATTATTGGATTTATGGCGCATTCGCCATTTTTAACAACAGTTGTAAAAATGGTGGATGCGCAACAAAAAACTTAAGTAAAATATTCAAATGATTTAGGATAAGATTTTTGAAAACATAAAACTAATTGCCTTTTGGATGTGGTTATTATTATATAATTTGTTTACGCATTCACGATGTTTAAACATATATTAAACATCAAAAACATGTTTTTTATGGTATTTTGAAGGTTAATTTACTGATTAATTTAAAAAAATTAAATAGTATCTGTAAAAAATGAATCTAACAGTGGATAAAATAAATTACTTTTAATATAATCAGTTTATTCTTAGCATTTGTTTAATAGTAATTAATTATTGGATTTATGGCGCATTCGCCATTTTTAACAGCGGTTGTAAAAATGGTGGATGCGCAACAAAAAACTTAATAAAAATATTCAAATGAATTAGGATGAGATATTTGAAAACATGAGATTAATTGCCTTTTGGATATAGTTGTTATTGTATAATTTGTTTGCAAATGATTAATTTAAAAAAATTAAATAGTATCTATAAAAAATAAATCTAACAGTGGATAAAATAAATTACCTTTAATATAATCAACTTATTCTAAGAATTTGTTAAATAGTAATTAATTATGTGCAAATGAGATTGAAAAGTGTAATAATAAAGATAAGAATCAGCTCATTTGTTATATAAATAAAGTTTATAGTTAGAAATGTGCGTGAAACACAAGCAAAAGATGAGGCATATAATTTGTCAGCATTATTTTTCTCCTCAGTTTATTTCTGACGCGAGACGTCTGTTTTTCAGGTGGTTTTGTTTTTGCCCCGAAACTGTAACTTATTCATGTTCTGCTGAAGTAGCTTCTGCGAATTGAATTTGTGTATTAACCACGAAAATTACTACAATAGGGAGCATTTTGGAGCCGTGTTTTTGTTGTATTATTAGACGTTTAATCTGCGTCTTAACAACAATGCCTCAGGGGAAGTCGTTGTTCAAGGTCTGTCAGTATTAACACCCACACCTCGAACGAACCGGATTAATCCCAAACGATTCCGGTGTCAAACAAAGAAACATTGTTATTGTTGTTGGATCTTCCCATTAAACGTTGCAAGTTCATTCACGTTTGCGTAATCGAATCTAATTGGAAATTATTTTTAACGGGGACACAGTTGTTCTGATTCCAATTTAGAACCGGAACATAAATTATGCTTATCTGAACGGGCCGCGATATAATCAATTTAAACTTTTTTAATTATTTTCACTCCGCTTCCATATTGAAAACTGTTTCGGTAAAGCTGCAGCCAAAACAAATAAAATCTGACCATCGCCTATGATTTATTTCCTGCACCGCGCCGAACCGTGATCAAGATAAAACTTTAATTAATTTTCCTTTTTGAACGCCGAAAAAACAATGATTCGCAAATAGGATCGAGAAGATTGTAAAGCTGCACTCGGTTTTCCAGGTAAACGAATCGATAAAGCTGCCATAGGTCAGGTCGGTCGTTTCTCACTTTATTCCTCCGAACAGATTCATTCCCACCTTACGGCAATCATTGCCTAATACAATTAGTTTGCCCTCTTTCCAACTTTACCCTTTTCCTGCTGATCGGCCGCCAATAAAACGCTCGAACGTTGTCCAAAACTAATTAACTGTCGACTAGTTAAGTTTTTGAGTTTTGTATCGAAGACGGAAACGATTTGGTGGAGGTACCGTAAAAATAAATGTGTTTTCTCCCTCTCCCTCTTCTGATGGAATTTTTAAATGTGTCGGAAAAGCCTCCGCTTAGAAGTGATTATGTAACAAAGAAACAAAACCGTAATGGTCCCATAAATTCCAATTCCCGGACAGAGCGAAAAAGCCATCGCGAAAAATATCATATAAATTTATTAAGAAAATTAATCTTTCAGCACAAAATATATGTCCTTTGTTGTACTTTAAATAGACTCTAAATGTAAATATATATTTTAGAAAATTCGCCGGATTTATAACCGGAATTTAGTGGTAAAACTAGAACTCGCAAACTAATAAATCCTCCCCGAAGTCTATTGTACTGTTTTCCATAGAATATTTAAATTTAAACAACCTAAAAAGGTAGTTAAATCCGCGAGCACGGCCAGAAAAAAAACTAATCAATTAATTTTATACGTTCCCCCAATAATCCGGGCGTTTATTTTCCTGCAGACACAAAATCCAGCAAATAAACTGCATAAGAACCCAATTCGTTCAAATTAAACTCTACTAATGCGTTTAAAGTGACACTTTGATTGGTTAATCGACGCATACAACGTAAAGTTGTAACGTTTTAATTTCTTTTATTTAACCCTGCAACTAAGAGGGGAATAAAAGTTTACGTCTAATTTTATTACATGCTCAGAAACAGATAAAGTACATTTGAATAAAGGCCAAAGTAGATTACGTTCTGTTGCGGACCTTTAACTGACAGCTATTTATGATTTACATCCCTTTTTCAGCAGGAAAAAAATTGTAAGTATGCCTGTTCGTTAAAGGTATTCAAATTTTATTATCACGTTTCAAAGTGAAGAAAAACGTTGGAGACTTAATGAAATAAAATTAATTATATTTGAGGGTGCTGTTATTTCTTGTCCTGCAAAACTGACTTAATGTGTGTCTGGTTACTTGATGTCTACATGCTGTTTTAGTTTAGGAAAATAGTTTGCGGGTCTGGAGTTTCGCGAGACGACGTAATTTTCAAAGGAATTGTTTTCGAAAAAGTCGCTCTGTGGAATTAGCTGTCACTTCGAAGTTACTGCATAACTTCGTCTCCATTATTTGTACACGTTTAATAATAAATAGAAAGTTTGTGACAAATTCCAGTGTTTGCTTATTTGTTTGTCAGATCAGTGAGGTGTGATTTGAGGGTGTTCACCCCCAAAATATACATTTAACCGTTATCAGATCCTTAAATTCAGTGTTGACTCGCAGGGATATTGAACGACCGGAGTGTAAATAGTGCCCCGGGCCGAGTTTGCTAAACGTCGCCGAGATTTATCAAACGATAAGCCGAAATTAGTTGGACATCACTTCAGAAGCCGCGTTTCGATAAGTTTTCAGCTTAATATGCAAGTCGCTATTCGTTTATTCATTAATTAGAAATTAGTGCAACGGTCCAGAGACGATTTATTTATGGAGGTTCCCGGTTAATTAAAGTTGCTCTTTAAATGGCGTGTGGTAAGTAAATGACACTCGTTAACATCGTAGAAGCGTACATAACTAAAAATAGTTATAGTTATAGTCATTACAGGGGAAATTAAACTGTTGGAGCTTTTTAATTTAGTATGCAAAACTTATTTATTATTATTGTAGAAATAAGTGGCAATTCAATATCATGATGGAAAATTAATAAGTTTCTCCAAATATACGATAATAATTAATTGAATTCCCCTTGAAACGTTCAAGAGGTTACATTATACGGGAAAAAAGTTGTTTACCGACAAAATAACTTCAGATATTTTTCAATACTTTCTCCGAATTGGTTTCTAGAAATTGATTGCCTCTATAGAAATATACAGAACGTGACAAAGAAAAATAATCTAGCACGTGTATTTTTACATTTTTTTCTGTGTACATTTTGCGGCAATTACTAGGACTTATTTTGCTGACAACTCATTTATTTAAAAGGATGTTATGGACATTGCAAGGATTTCGCCATCAATCATTTGTGTCAGATTGTCGGAGGACATAAATAACGCTATTAAAAGACGAACAAGGCAATAAATCGAACAATTAAACACGCATCCACGTTTGACATCTCTTAGGAATCCTGCGACAAGAATAATATACCCTTTTAACTCGTCCCAGAAATGTTCATTCGACACAGTTTATCGATTCCCTTTCGAAAGGATTGTTCAATTAAAATTGCGCTCTAAAAGTTAACCGCCTCTTCTTTTTTAATTTTCTTTCCCGTAATTACCAACTTTCCTTCCGGTTAATACAGTTTACTTTTAAAGTTGAGAGAGATTCTCTCTCCGCTAGTTTACTTCATTAAATAAATGTAATTTCGTGCAGTAGTTTCCCTCCGACCTAATGAAATCATTCGAAGTGAAATGCCGAAAGTATATTTGGCGTGAAAGGGAAACTTCCATCAGGGACAATGCACTTTTTGTGTTCCACGTCGGAGCGACTCACTTGAAAGTGAAACATCCTTTTTTCCGCAAGATAAATTGATAGAAAATCGTTCATCATTTTCTGACCTCTCATGTAGATGTAAGCGGTGCCCCTCATGTTCCTCCTGGTGAGCACGATCAGGTTGAAGATGTTGCCGATGATGCCGAGCAGGCAGATGAGCGGCAAAGCGATGCCGTACGAGTACCGCCTGAGTATCTCGATCCTGGGGTCCTCCGAGATGGGTACGCTGCCGGAGAAGGTGGCGGGCAACACGGAGCTGTTGTCGCCGATGCAGGGGCCGCAGTCGGACGACGTGCCGTTGACGCATAGGGTCGACAGACTGGGGGACTCACTGGAGAACAGTGACATGTTACTCATCTATCAGATCATCGTCTCAATTGGGGCCGGACAAACGTCTGCAACAAAAAACAATCCATATTAAGCCAATAAGGTGAGTCGTACGCGATTGTGTTGCAAATGGAAACAAACGGCGCATAAATATTCTAAGAATGATCAGCCTCATTTCCATATTCCGAAAATAAAAAGCGGTGTTCGTATTCGCCGGACTGGGATTTATGCGATGTGGTCAAATCCATCACGGATTTTATTTACCAGAAATGACTTAGCAATATGCTAGTGAGGCCATTCATTTTTATTACGTGCATTTTCCGCTTGCATCGCAGCTACGTGAGCGCAATGCGAAGATCCACCGTGGACAAATTAAAAAACCAACTTTCCGACGCCATCCAATTGAAATTTAATTCGAATTGATGCACTCCGTGCTAAATTCAATTCCTTCTGTTTCTCCATAAAAATGCTAATTTACAAATTGACAATTATTTTTATCGATTGATTGATTGAAACTTGTTAGTTCCTTTCAAAATAGGAACCTTATTCGTCTTGGATGTAATTTACAAGTTGGATGGGACGTATTGGGTTTTGGGGTCTAATCTTCTTAAAAGATTTATCACCCTTAGACACCCTCAAGGTGAACAGGGTGTTTGTACGTTAAATTATTAATTTGTTTAGGGTACCTGTAATTTATTATTGCATTTAATTTATTTGCCTAAGCATAAAATCATATTTTCCTTCATATATCAGACCCCAAATTAATATTGGTTTAAATAAAATATATTACATACTTTGAAATATGTTTGAGAAGTTAAACATTTGGAGCATATTTCATTTAGACAACGGTCCTTTATCAAATAAATTTTTTTGCTCTTCATTCAAAACATCTTACAAGATTTATTTTTACATTTTCCGATGTAAAGTATTCGGGGATGCTAATATAAATCACGCCTATCAGAATATCCGTCTTTTTTCTGAACCCCCCAAATTTATTGGAGCGAAATAAAATGACTCATTCTCGTATCGTTTTCACATTATACTTCAGCCGTGTAAATATCGAATTAATTCAACATTTACGACACGTCACAACTCCGCAACTCCTTTTATTCTCTGCGTAAATTGAATATAAAAATCTACGGTGTTTGATTGTCATTAAGTTTAACGAACTATTAAAGATAATAGGAGAGTGGATGTCATTAACAATAAACCACAGTCTAATGTCAATTTTATAACGCGTGGGTGTCAAATCTGACAAGATTTATTTCAACTACCTACCATTATGCGTCACGAAGTTAAACGATACTAAACCACCTTGTCTGATTTAAACTTAATTGTAGATGATGTAGATAATTAGTCAAAATCTAATTTAAATTTAAATTAGAATAGTTTCCTGTGTATATTATTAGCAGGAAAAATTGTCCTCTCCACAATATAAACGTGGACATGTTAAGAATATCTGTTTAAAAATAAGTTTAATACTTCGGCAGAGTTACAACAAAAACTAAATGAAACTATTCGCAATTTTATGGCCAAGTTATAAAATTCATGTTTGTAAAATGGGAGATTTTACAAGGGAGTTTTATAACTTTCCTAATGCATGTACCATATATTGCGCCTTTTAGGGCATTTCATGTAAAATCTCCAGAATTTTCAACACATAAAACTGCGCCATTCGGAGATTTTAAATCGAAACTGGAACGAATCTTGTTTGTTTCTGAGTGAAGAAAAAACGTAGTTTGGGAAATAATTACAGGCTTACAGAAATCAACTTAATTAATTCTATTAATAGCCGGTTTTTTATTTACTTCTCTGTTATGGTATTATTTTACTGCTGGGCGAATTAATTGTGTGGGATTACTTTCTAAATTAAATCGTATTACGTCTTCATCCCCTTTGTTGTTTGTTTGCCGGAAAAAAATATGATATGAGATTAGATAATAAAAGGGGAATATAGGAATTGTACCCCAACTAAAATTTCTAATTGAAAATTATGTTTATTTATGTACTAATTGCGTAACACTGGTCCAAACAAGTAAGTGTGCCTGTGGAGCAAAAGTGAGTGCAGTAAATAAAGCATCTCCTCTGGTTAATGGTATGAAGTAAACATTCGTTAAGTCGGGACGGGCCATAAAGATCGCGAACGCGAAGATTTACTGGTCGGGAATTAGAAAAAGTTTGTGCTGAATAAACTTGTTATTTTTTAGAATGTTTCTCGGCCAGTAAATATCTTTTTATGACTGCATTCTCATCGCGGCCGCACTTTTCTTCGCCCAGTTTGATTTTTATTGGCGAGAGCCGATTTTCGGTTGCGGGGGAAATTTATAATGTTTGCGGAAGTTTTGGCGCCACGTTTTCAGGTGTACTCCCGCCCTAAATCTAATGATAAATTACAAAGATAATAGTATAAAAAATATTTCCTCCATAATTGTAAACAATACTTCTTAAACAGTGATTGTGAGTTAAGTTGGCCATTTGAATATTTAGTGCACTGTAGAATTTGTATAAATCGGCAATATAAATTCCTTTACAAAACAAAATGGCCCAAAAAGTTATAAAATTCCTCCCACAGAATGACTAAAAGTTCTTCAGGATTTATTTTAGTCAGTAATGTATTAAACATTAGTAATACGCCCACAATCTTATAAATAAAAGTGGATTAAGGGAACGAAACAACCAAATTATCTCATCTATTTCACACTGACAATAAGATTATAATTATCTCATTTAGGATCGATCGTTGCTGAAAGTAATTACTTGTAACATTCACAGGTCTTTAATTTATGTCATTCAGAACAGAGGATAATAAAAAAAGAAGGGACAACTTCGTCGAAATAACTGCCGACCTTATTTAGGAAATAGTAATTATAAAAAGTTTTCGGAGATTCTTTATATGTGGCAAAAAGTCTCGTGTATGGCATATTAATTATAATTGTAAATTTTGTGGGAGTTAGCATCGAAATTGTGTAATTTGCATCAAAAACTCATTAGTTGACAAATATGAAATGGGAAAGGGTTATTTGATTAAAATCCGCCGTGTTTTAAATGGAAAGTAGTACGTGTTGTGTTGTACACGAGATACAAATAAAAAGTGAATAAAGTGAGAGAACTCTTGAAAAAATTATGAATGGAGAAAGAAGGACGATTGTAAAAAATCGATGCGAAATCAAGTTAATATTCCGGGTGCCAGAAGACGTTAATTCATTAACTTTTCCAGTATCAATCCGCCATAATCCAATTGTTTGAGGATCTGGAGGCAGACATGCACGTGCGACGTTCTTCGAGGGGGGCGATGGCGATGGAGCCTGTCCGCTCTCATTACGCTTAAATTGACGTCCCATAGTCATTCGATAAAATTGCGTAATATTTCGGTGCATGATACGTAATTTTACGTACGTTGACAAGGACGAACCATATTCCTTTAATTAATCTATTCTGGACTCTAATATTAGATCGGAGGCTTTGAGGAAGACCACGTAATTTTAAAAACTGATCCATGATATTCAGTGCATAATAATGATTTGGATCGTTTCAGTGGAATGAAACCATTCACACACGTAATATCGACTTAATATTGGAGAAAGATTTGCGAACATAAACTGTTACAAGTTGATCTGTGCCGAATTTAGTTTGACAGATAACTCAAAGTGTTTTCAACTGCAATCAAAAACCAGTCAACATTTATCTTATTGAGGAAACTTTTTCGTCAATATTTACGTGCACATTTATAGCTGTAATCCTTCACCCATTTTTTCTTATTCAATCAAATTAATATCGTATCGATTTCTGTGTAATATCCTGTTACATTGATACGTCCACCGCATTAAGTTAATTGTTGCAACTTCATTAAACATTGACCTAAGTAAGAACTGAAAATAACCAGCTCAAACTTGTAACTTTGAGCAAATCTCCTCCCTACTTAAATAACAATCATAAAACAATTCGACTGCACTTATGATTAAAGTTTACTTTTCAGGATTTACCAGAATTATAATAACTTTTCCTCAACTCCTTAAAGTTAAGTTTCTCTGCCCTTGAATGACTCCAACTCGAATTTGTCGTGGAACATTTCACTTCGAATCGATTTAATTAAACAAACGTAATAAATTTTGTTATGGGTGTTCTGCGTTTTTTACATTCGCCTCCTGATCCTGCGAAACAGATGGTGAGATTTTAATAAGTTTGATGCAAGGAACGTCGTTAATTTTGATGGAGTACTAATTCAAACAGTTCAGCCGAAGAACTAATTATAAATTTAATTTTAATTTCTGAAGATGGCATATCAGGAAAGCTTTGTAATTGATTAAGTTTTGTTTTTGAGCCAAACAAAGCAAAGTTAAAAACTGGTCAGCCAAAAATATTGCTGTAAAAAATGGTCCAACATCACATAAGACATGACAATAAGAAATGGCACACTTGAATAAAGAATAAATGAACAAAGAGCTCCTTTTTTGTGGAGTGTCCATTCAGTTTCTAAATTTAGATGCGGGAAAGTAGGACTCAAAAACATTCAAATATTATGTGAATGGATGTATGAAATGCCGCACCATTTGATCCTGCAGTGATTCCTTTTTAACGTCGCCGCCTCCAGAAAGGACGCATGATAATCTGCGTGTAATACACTTTTGATGAGTTTCACCAAATTTATTTCCACCGACACATTTTCCTTTACAGCATAAAAGTGGTTAGTTGTAAATCTGAGTACACTTGAGTTGTCACTTTGGAGTTTTACCTCAACGTTTTAATTAACTAAAATATTTTACATGTTTAGTGTTTATACTAACATAACTTCGAGTCGAGTAAAAAACAAATAGGTCGAAAGCAGTAATACTACTAAAAAAGGCAAAGCCAATCCTTATAAAAACATGTTAATACGCGTAAGCCCTGTTATTAATGTTTGACGTGATGTTCGTTCAGAGTGTTTCCAGGTTCCGGAGTCCGGAAAATAGAGCGATATTAAATATTGCACGTTGTACGGCCAATTCGGGGAGGTTTTCTCGTCGCATTTGCGCAGTTATATGATCGTTCCAAGGCGGCGAAAACTATCTTGTTTGCATTTAAATAGTGTTTGGATTATGTTTTGGCCCTTTTGTCTACTGAGATGTTCGAATTAAAATTGTACCAACTTAAACAAAACAAAAATAGACTTTTTTGTTTACTTTTACATACCTGTACATTGTTTGTGTGTGTGTGTAGTACAATTCTGAAACAAAATATCACAAATGAAATCTGCAAAAAAGAGGAAATATAAATAAAAAGCCCATAAAACCGTCAGACGTTTTCAAAAGAGCCTTATATCTCTCGTCTCACTTTTATGAAGTGTGGAATATATAGTTTTGCATATAAACTAATCATAAATTTATTTATGACCTGAGGAAGTTTTTGCTGTATCTAAATTTTCACGATGAAATGTGTCGCTGGAAAGTTTTTCCGATAGCATTTTTATTGCACATCTGAGATACATAATTCACAATTTTTGTATAGACTCGTCTCGGAGAAGTTTAATCAAAAAGTCGAACGGTAATTTTCTTTCAATCCGACGCAGCAAATATCATCAAATTATAAAGCTCTAAGATTCTAAATATAGAGTAAGTTAGATCTGTTGAAATGGAGGAGTTTGCAACGACTATTTTTAACTTGTATGAATTAAAGTATTTGCCAATAATTTTCTTATTCGACTTTAAAAGTTGTCGGGACTTCGGGAGAGAACAATGACGAATTTACATAAAAGGTATATTGTGTGAAAGATGGATTTAGTACTTCCTTTAAGACTACTTACTTTCTTAAATGAGTTGTCAAGGTGTTAAAACTCTTTTGTTACACGTTTTCTTATATTACATTATTAATTATTTAAGGAGTCTTCAAGAATAACTTGGTAATAATCTAAATTATGTTTTAAATAAGTATTGAATTGTCAAAAATGTTACTTTTACAGTTGGTGAAAAGTGGACATAATCCAACGATTGGATAAAAGAATCCTCCGGAGAAGGTCGACAATAAATTGAGACTTGCATGAAACCAATTCCTTGAAATATGCGGGTTGAAGAAGATAAAATTTAATGAATCGAAACTGTCCCCGGAAGATTTACATTTATTTCTTTGGCGAACTTGTTGAATTATTGTAAAATCAATCCAATTTCAAACAGGAACGAACAGTGCGAATTAAATTTAGTCGGGTAATTAACATTTTTAATCGCATTTGTGAAAGTTGTAATACGATTAATTGGAGCAAAATTGTACATTTCGCTGCGTAAATTGATTTAGAATCGCATCTAGTTGTAATAACAAGGGAGCAATCCGTCTCGGGCTTCGATCGATCGAACACACAAAAGAAAATTAAATCAATCTCATTTGTATTCCGTCCTAAGATGCATAAAAAAGTGGTTGAACTATAAATGGAATTGGTTGTAGGCTCAGAGACGCCACGGTTATGACAAAGTTCCGGCAAAAAGGTGAGCAACGTGATACTGTCCATTAAGTTTTACGTTTTCGGATAGTTTTGTTTGGACGGATGGAAATGACCCAGTTTTGCTGAAACTCTCTCGATTTCAAGATTATTAACGGTACCATTTCGAAATTTGCCTCTAAAATGTTTTTCACAATTACTCCCGAGTGAAAAGTGTTGTTCTCCGGAGATTTGGACTCGCTGCCGTCAACTAATTTTAACACTTCCGACAAGTTGTTAATCACTAAATTTTTATTAACGTTCACATCAGTTTTAATTGAAATAATTACTGACCTATATTAAACCATTAAATGGGAACGTGTTTTTTCTCAGAAAGCACAAAACCATCCATTAACAAACGAAAATAAATGCGTGACTATGCGTTTCCGCACAATTTACTAATGCAAATGTCATTCTTAAACTAGTAACTATTCCCCACTAATTAATAAATGACTGCCCTCAATCGCAAAGTCCACGTACAGCCCCAAAAGTTTGTGTTGTTCCCGAAAACCACCCAATCAATCACTTTATTATTCCGTCTCTGCTCAGCGACGTTTCCGTCGACGTGCGAAATGTGTGTAATTAACACGTGGCCCCGTTTTACATATTAGTAACATTTGCGTGCGACAGGAACTGACAGGATCTGATGAGTTTTGCTTTGCAACCAAATTAAAAATGATTCGTCGTCGTTGTGGCTCACCCTGTATTTTAATTTTAATATTTGATGACTTTAAAACTCTAATTTGGTTTCCTATTGAAATTATTAAAAGCTAAAAACAACCTGGACTTGATTAACTAACTTGTCAATGTTTAAATTTGGAGAGATAATAAAAGGTGGTAAAAGATTTAATTAGACTTTCGCTCAGTTGGAAAAACAGCGAATTTCAATTTACTCCTCTTTGAATTTTAAAAACATAATTAAAAATTTTAATAATTTTATGCACAACGCATAAAAATAAAAGAATAACATTCAATTTAACATGATGGAATATTTAAAATTTTGGTGGATGCGCCCATAATTTTGTTTATGCATTTATGTCTTTGTGAATTAATATTTTTTATAATAAACTCGTCGTACTTCTTTGATTTTTAAAAACATAATTTAAATTTTTAATAATTTCGTGCACAACACATAAAAATAAAGGAATAAATAACATTTAATTTTATATTATGGAATATTTAAAATTTTGGCGAATGCGCCCATAATCTCCTTTATGGCAGGAATTAATATTTTCTATATTAAACCTGTTGTACTTTGTATTGTAATATCGTTATATTATATTTTTCGGTTGAGGTTGAGAACCTCCGGTGTTGGAACACTATTAAAAACAGAAATCTTTCCGGTTCGTGGGGCAAAACCGTAATTACGGTGTAACTGATGCCCTCACTGGCATATTCTGAATGAAATAAATAACACATAAATCCTGTAAACATTACCGAGAGTAATGGAATTGGGCAATTTCAGCGACACAATAGTTCTTTTATTGCAGTCACTCCTAATGGAGGTCATTTAGATTCTCATCGCTGCGGCAGCCACAAAACATTTATCAATCTGTTTTCGGCACAGATTTCACACCCACCGAAACCTCAATCAGCAATTCCAGCAAAACGAATGGAAAGTAAAAGTCGTTGCATTGTGCCGTTTACAATTTATTTGCGGATAATTCGATTCCGTTAAGAGCGGAACACACAACGGAACGTGTATCGCCCGACCGTACTCTGATTATCCCGTACAACCTTCAGGCACTTCACCGGCATTAAATTAACCGCTATTGTTAAATTGCCGCCGCAGAATCACTCCCAAATAATATTTATGATCTCGGCACTTAAACATACACCTGGGCATTAATTTTATCTGTCGATTTCAAACGCTGACTCTTCCCTTTTTTTTTGCTGAAGCCTTATTATTCAGACGCGGGATCGTAAATAGAAATTTGATGTGACTGGAGGACGGTTCCTCCGGGGTGGATCGTGATTAATGGAGTGAGAACGCGTGTTCGGCTTGTAAAGAATGGAAATTTAATTATGTCTCGAGATTATTAATTATGGGACGTGTAAGAAAAATGCACTGTTTTCGGCGGATTTAAATTTAAATTGTAATTAATCTTCATTTTGAATGTGTTGGGCTTATGGTTTTATGTAATTTTCTAACTACCCGTTGTGGCTTTGCCATATTAAACAGATAATGATATTTTATGGAAGGGTTAGGAGGGTAATAAATTTGTTACACTGTGGATGAACATTATAAAGATCCTAAATAAACAGAAAACAGTACGTTTATTTTATGTAAAATTAATGGACGAATTTCAATTAAACTAACAGCTAACATTTATCATGGAACAATTTTAATAAAAACGAGCGAATATTTTATTGTAAAGCTACAAAAATATGATATTTAATACGAAATGATTCAATTGTGTTTCCATAACTGATAAATGATTTGATTTGTTAATTATTTATGTATACCAACTAGTTGAATTAAAATAATTCATTAAAATACATCAATATATATATATTATTAATTTCAGAATGATTTAAAATTATAATCAATAATTATTACAAGTATGTCGTTATTGTTTAAAAATATAATATGAAAATTGAATTATATATGAAATACATTAAACAACAAACCAAATAATTTGTTTAAATTTTGGCGGATGCGCAATTAAAGTGAAATGGGTTTAAAAGTAATTTTATCCCATTGCAGTAATAGATTCCAAGAGAGACAACGATAAACAAATATGTAACACAAAAAAAGATAATTGAATTAATTGTAATGTGGTCCCATGGAAGTTGATGTAATTACAGAATCGGTACTAATTATAATTAGCGAATTATCTGACCAACACAGACATCATCAAATTTCACTCGTTTAATTGAATCGAATGTGCCGTATGTTTTTCACGGACACGCGAAATCCATTCTTTCTTCCACTTGTTCGATTTCCTCCAATTATAATTAAATATAATCGGGAACGGTATGTTGGGCATTCGCAATTTATTCCATTGTCAACATACCAGGAAGGTTCATCGCTCCGGTTATGTAAAATGTTTTATTGGGATTAATTTTAACTTGGCAGGGAACGTGATATTTTAAATACACTGCTGCTGCGTCCTACTGGGTCACATCCAATCGATTGCTCTTGGCTAATAAATTAATTTGATTGAGGGCACCCCCTTTATTGGGTTATTCATATTTCACTTTAAAACTACAAAGATATTCAACACTAATTTAATCCATTTGTGGTGGGTCACCCCAGAAAACTTGTGAGTCGGTGGGGTCGAATAACTTTCCGTCAGCTTTTAGCCGTTGCGTTGATTCGTCGAAATTAAACGGACACGCACGTCTGAATAATTTTCCGCGTGTTTACGCGATGCGGGCTGATATGACGCGGACACGTGCCCATCCGTACCGTAATTTAATGCAGGACACGCATAACGCAGACCCCGAAACGTTACGAAACCAAATTCTAATGCCGTTTGTTTGTCTTTGATTTTGGACGTCACCGCGTCCCAATCGGGTTAATTGAGTGGAGTCGTGTTTGCGGATTAACACTCCGGTACGATATTTTTTCGATGGGGTTGGGATGCATTAATTGTCGGAGGGTCACTCGTTCTTGAAACAGATACGAGTATGAGTGATGGATCGCTCACGTCAGGGGAGTCTCGAGTGGGTAAATTCGGTTTTTGTGGGACGATACTGTTTTCCAGGCTGGACTAACCGACAAATGATTAACTTCTTGAAGTGCCAATAAAAAACGAGTCAAGTAATTTAATTTTGTCCCTATATCTTTATAAGTTACTTATTCAATTTTCAAAAGTTTTTGTCTTAGGTTTGAAAAATAAATATTTGAAGAAATGAAATAGTGTTTCAGTTATTTAAATTTTACATTTATTTACGTTATTTTGTCATTCTCTTTTGTGCGTCAGCTGAGCAGTATTTCGAAAAAAATACGTTTGCTTTTCACATGGTTATTGAATTGTTAAATCTCTTTTGGAGTTACACAACCTTCACGATCAATCACTCTCCCTTTGCACAAGGAGAAAAACACCACACAATACATTATTCAAATTACTAACGCCCATTGATAACATCGGATACTTTAATAAATTGCCCGTTTCACCTGTTAGATGAAACGTCAGCGGAACCTTTGATTTAATTATCCAAACAGAAAATTGTTTGTGGACTCTGTGAGGAGCACTTAATTAAACTAACGATACGGTTCCGTTTCTGAAACGTGACAATTTGTTGGCCACAACAAACAAATAATAAAATAGTATAAATGTAAAATTTAAAGAAACGTGTTGTTGTATTTGTTTAGTCGAATCAAACACGTTCTACAAAGAGAAAACATATCGTTTTCTGTCTGGAAGTCACGGAGGAAATGGAGGAATCGACGAGAATAGGATGCAACAACAAGCTTCAAGATTTTATACGAACGTTGATATTGTAAATGTTTTCTTTGGCGTTTTTTCAACGCAATCTAAATTTTATATTTAATACAATATAACAACAGCTCCGGAGGGGAGACAATTTATCATCGACCCACCGAGTTATTGTTGAAATTGATTAACCAGTTTAATTAGTAAAGTTGTAATGGCACGTGAAATATTTAGGGGCTCGTTGCAGGAACGTTATTAGTTGTAGCCCGTTGTATTTATTTATTACGTCCTTAGCTCGCCACTCTCATTAATAATAAAACGGACAAAGCCAGTTTAACGTCCCGTTGTTTATCAAAGACCAGAGGGAAATTGTTTTCCTGTCAATTCTGTAAATTGTGGAATAATGGCTGTGTTTGCGATGTGTGTGCAGGAAAAATGACAATCCCGAGCTTGAAATTGGTATTGTTTTAATAAGCCGACGTCTCATCAGTATTCATCCGGAGTTTGCATTCTTCGTCTGAACTTTTCTCTCTGGGACAATCTGTAACATCAACAGTGATGCGACTTTGCTTAATGGATTCCGTCTGAGTACGATATTAATTTAGTTTTTGCCGTCTTATTGAAAATTTCTAGTTGCTCGTTAAAGTTTCGAACTAATCAGTGGAATTTATTCAAGGTCGTCACCAACTTGATAATTATCTCGTAATTCAGTCAACAAAAGTGAATTTCGGACAGGATAATCGCCTGTTTAATCCTGATTGGGCCAATCCTCGGGAAGGGAAATTATGTTCCTGCTATAATTGACGTACACCAACATCATATCTATGAATATGTATTAGATATAAGTTGAAATAAGTGGTTTTACTGCGAGGCAACAATAAAAGTGGTGGGAAAGTTTAATCGGAAAAAGGTACATCAACATAAACGTAATTTAATAAGATAATAGTTTTACAAGTTGTAGAAGAGTATTTGCGAAACGACGAAGTGGGGAATTTGAAACTTTTAGCATAGAGTGTAATATGCAGCCGTATGCAAGGTTACGCTTTCTCGAAACTTAGACAATAAGACAGTCTGCTGAAACTCCGTCCAAACTTCCTTCCATTCTAATCCTGAAAACCAGTCTCACTCGATATTTTATTAAAGCTCGATTTATTTATTTACGCTTTCCAGTCGGCCATTTTTCCTTCGGTTTAATAACGCAACATTCCACGTTGTTGGGTGCTTAATTAAAATAATTTCCGGGCGGAATTTCAAAAAAACTACCGTCTAATTAGAATTTATGAATGGGCTGAACTTTTTCGATTTACGTATACTTTCAGCAACAGATTTTTGATTAATTTTTTTTTACTACAACTCACATTAATTAACTAAGTCAGTTGAGTCAGTAGCGTCAGCGTAGTTGAGAAAAGGAAGTAAATAGTTTAATTGAGGATTTGGGATTGTAGTTGGGCAAATTCTAAATCCGAGGTGTGTATTATGTAAATCCAAGACGTTCCGCCGGAATAATTAGTAAAATTTTGTTGTCGTTACTGACGCAAACTTTCTATGAACCAATTAATCCTAATCTATCTCAGAATACGGACTAATTAACCCTTCTCGTATTTGGGTTAAACAGAAAAATAAGGGGGTTCAAAAGCAGGGCTGCACGCATCTCACTACTCGTACTTCCGGGCGTTTTATTAAATTTTTGGCACGTGTTTGCGTAATTTATTTCATTTAATTAACAGCACAAAAGGAAACAAAGATAAGTCACGCAGACAACGTTTAAACGTGTGTGAACCAAATTTTAATTGCAATGTTAACAAGGAAAATATTATTTACTCTATGTTCAAATTATACATAACTATTTGTGGCTTGTTCATTATCAGCTTTTAATAAATAATACGATAAATGCTGAAAAGTTCAAGGATAACTCACTCGTTTAATATTAAATTGAATAATGTATTTATCTAAGACGGAAGTCGAGAAAACAGGATGACATTAATGTTCCCCAAGTGACGAAAATGTCCAAAACAATCTGAGTTGTAAACCAAACTTTCTTCATGAATACATGAATTTTAATGACACACGCATTGTTATGTTGAATTTTCGTACAAATATTCAAACTTGATCTAACATTCATTAATTTTTATCAACAGTTATAAAAATATTTACGACATAATATAATAATGTAATGGTACAGAAATCCCTTTTTTATGTCTCACACCTGAGGCCAAGACATCTACGATGAGAAATGCAGGCAAAATGTAAAATATAAAATTTTGAATGTTTTTTATTCTATTACAGACCCATAAATTTTAATATTGTTGACGTTTATGTTTCCAAAGCTGCTGCTTTTTAATTGTGACACCTTGGAAGAATTTCAGATACTTTTTCCTGAATGTCGAAGCTATTTTTTATTAAGTAATATTGCATGTATGTTGGTGTCACGTTTACATTTAAAATTCAATTTTAAAACTCATATTGTCATTCGAGAAGAAATTTGGGCGTGTATTTTAGAAAAATTTATATAATCCGAGATGTTTGTGTTTTCCCTGGGGAATTTTACGCGCACACAATTTGGTGGCAGGTGCGGAACATTATAAGGGGAAGGATCGTACATTTCAATCACTCTGTTTAAAATTTTTTGCATGTTCTTGGACACTCGATGCGGGTTTGGTTTCACTGAACGCAGCCAAAATATCGACCATCGTTGTGTTAAAGTTTCTGGGAAAATTGTTTCGGAGCGTTGGAACGCAAAGCTGTGAATAAAATTATAATTTCAGTTGGAATTAGTTTCTGTATAGGTAGTTTAAAGCAGACAACTTTCATAAGTGAACGCAGTTATTAAATTCATTGAACTGGATGGGCGAATTTCGAAATGTAGATTACCATTTCGCACCACACAGATTGAATAATAAATGAATTTATGGGAATTAATCTGTGGTATTATAAAGCGATACGTAAAAAATTGACGTGTATTGAAATCAGACGCCTCTAATAACATAAAGTGGAGATAAATGTGATAAAAAATGTAATTTATCAGTGCCTCCATAAAATGCCATACTGCAATGATTGTACAATGATTTATTTTTATAAATTTGACGCCTCAATGTTTCCCAATATGGACCACGTAATAATTTTAGGGGCAAACAATTAGAGTTAATTTGGAAATTTGATACAGCGATTGGAAATTAATGGAGACAGGCGACGATCCATTAACTTCTATTCTTTATAAAAAACCGCCTGGATTGGTTCCCCAAGTGATTTATAGTAAAATGTGTTTAATTTATGCGAGTGTGGCAGAACAGAACGATAAACTGATAATCGGCGGTTATGAAATTCATTTATGTTCAGAATAGTATCGTAACTTGTTGACTGTTGTGTTAAGTTCGTATAATTTAAACCATATCATTATTTATGAGTGACATATGGTGATGCTGTGCAAACGATGCTATATTCGCATAAATTGTGACATTGAAATGTGCAATGTGGTCGAACCAATTAAATTTCGGTCGTTTGATTACGACTCCCATCAATTTTCACTTCCAATTAAATATGCTGTGACTCTTTGACATATTGTCGGCTTAAAAGTAACGAATGTGTGTTATTGTTGAATTAATCAATCAACATATCGATTTGTGTTTTGATTTTGGGAACTTCTTAGAACGTCAAAGTTGGGGAATTAAAGCAGTATAAAAATCCAATCGGAGCCATCGAACACAGAACATAAAAATCATTTCGCTGATATGAAAACCTACGAGATCGACTTGACGAAAGTTTTTTTTTTCTTTGTTTGTTCGCAGCAAGAAAAAATTGATAGTATCGAATATCCTGCGGCTTGTAGATCAACTACAGGCGATAATATATTACTATCTACTTAATACGTTTTTTTATCATAAACCCAACACGAAGTAAAAATAACGAACACCCCCGATGATTCCAGACATCATTATTTATAGCCTCAGACAAGATGGAAAGATATCCCCGTATGTAACTGGGACAGTCGTCATAAAAAGACAACAAAGTGCTTCGGGAAAAAATGCTGACCCTTAAATTCCTGTTGGTGGACCGGTTCATTGTTTTCCTCAGTCCGTCAGGAAAATCGGCTTTCGGAATCTGGACACTCTGAAGGAAATGCCTTACACACATTTTCAATCTAGTTAGCTATTTTTGGACGGTCGTTTATACAAAAAATATTTTTGTACCACAACCCTTTTTCATTTCTTTCCGATGTATTGTATATAGTGAATACAAAAAATTAAATGTGATTTTATTTATTAAATCTAATTAGGCCGAGTGGGAGTTTGTTTTGCTGAAAGTTTCAATGAATTCTTTTTTCCCATTTTAATTCGTCCATGTGTTAATTTGGGGCAGCTTCGCTTTATGTAATTTTCGTAAACAACCGCTTTCAAGTTGTTTGCCACGTTTCCGTTTAATTTCAGTTTTCAATAAGCACGTTGATAAAATGTTTGTTGAGGTCAACACAGGTAAATACAGAAAGGCAATTTTGTATTCGTCAAATTGAAAGATCGAGGTTTCCAATTTAGTTTCAAGTACAAAATTGGAAACATTTGGGAGCTTATTAAATTTAAAATAGGTGGGTCTTCCATAAATAAATGTTTTAATTTATATTTACGCCAACGTCTTGTCTTGTTTCCAGTTTCGAAGCAGAGGGAACTCAATAAATCTTGATTGGTGACTTAAATAAAATACACAAAAGAGTAAAAATATCGGAGACTAATGAAAATTATGTTTCCCGATGATTGATGTCGCATAAACACTTCTAAAATAAAATCTGCTGCTGAAACAATTTACTGCAGATAAAATCTAGTTAATGATCAATCTATGCGAAATCATTTATTTGAATTTTGTACTCTTAAACACGTTAACGAAAATTACTTTTCAATCCCACCAAAGTAATGAAATTGACTTTGTTGCAAATTTATCTTACGATGGAATCGCGTATTTAACACTTGTCTTGGCTGAAGATTTCCCAACATCAATCACTCTCTTTCTCTTCTTCTGGTTTAATATGTGAACATTTCCAAATTCTTCAAACGCATCAATCTTAATCGTTTTTAATGTCTTTTTCAATTTACTAATTAAACAAATCAATTTTTATTTAAATTAGTTACTTAATTATTTATTGTAATTTACATGCTCATTTATTTTGTTACATTTATGATTTAGTTATAGTTAATTAAATAAAAAAGTAACCAATTGTAAGTATAATTTAATTAAAAAGTTAAAACAAAGAAAGGGCATGAGCCAAAGGGAAGTGTCTTACCTTTTAAAAACATTCAACCCCGCGTCGTGTCAGAGCGGAAGTGGGAAGCGCACCGACCGCACCGAAAGAACTTCCGCACGGAAAAACTCCTCACCGAAACGGGTGATGGTAACTAATTGGAAGATCGTGATCCGACGACGTCGGCGACGGTCGCAGCGCCACTGAAACCGGCTTCCGCGTTCCGATGGGCCGGAGCCTGAAAGCTGAAACAACGCGACGCGCAACCAGGACGAGAGGACCCTTATCGCTCCGCCGTCCACGAACAACAGGTTAATTGGCGGTTACCACCTTTTCTTTCCTTTTCGGCTCTTATTTTTTACCTTATGCCCACTTATTTATTGCCCGAACTATTTTATTTCTATCAAACAATTTAATAACCAACGATTTAGGTTTTAAATGTTGTGATAAAATTACGAGACATGATGTGAAAAGAAATCAATACCATCATGTCGTATTTTAATGTAAAAATTTCATAAAGAAGAGAGGAATTGAATTTACATTTGCCTGAGAGGCACTCGATGTAAATTTCAATATAAGTCACAGGGGAATGAATACCCTCATGTTGTATCAATTCTTACAGATTTTAATTTTATTTGGGAATCTGTTGTAATTATAAAAAAATGCTAAAAATATCTTATAATTAAAGAAAAATTTCGAAAGGAATGTTAATGCCAAAATAAATTTATGAAGTTTAGTTTGCTTTTTTAATTTGGTACCAAATCCATTTCTCATTAAGTTTAAAACGTGTTCCGAATTAGTCCTTGAAATAAATTGAACGATTTCTTTTATAAACGGATATTAGAAATTAGCTTGTTAAATTTTATAAAAACATTTTCGTGTGCGAATCCCACGCGATTTTTTTACAAATTCCGACCTTTGAAACTTTTGGCAATTAATTACTTTAAACAAATTTCGCAGGTTTCTTCAGCTCAGTTCAGTTACTTTGGTCATTAACTTGAATTCATCTCGTGCCTTTTTTGAAATGCGTTCCATTGTTCGACAACGTTTAACTTTAAGTAAACGACGGTGGCAACAAAAAGACGGGGACAATAAATGTATCAGAGTAAAGAGCAATATCTCGTGGCCGTGTATAAAATTAACGAGGAAGATAGGACTCGCTGAAAGTAGCATTGTCCTTCTAAAATTAAAAACGTCGGGTCGCCAGATTACACGTCGCCCAACTACACATAGAAAAACTCCTCGAGCCAGTTTTAAACTTAATTCTTTGGTTTATCACTCCCGTTATTAATGCGTCAACCGCAGACCGAAGTGTTTTTTATTTCGTCGTCTCCTCAGACCTATTCGTAAATGTCTGCGCCACTCATGCACCCCCTAATGAAACGTATAAATTCTATTCTGTTGCTCCTTCATAATCGCTTTAAACTGTTTTCGAGGACACGGTTCCTGAGAGAAATCACATAAAAAGAATAGTTATTGAAAAGAAATAAATTGCGAGGAGTTACGACTGCTCGGTTCAGCAGGAATATCAGCTGAAACCCTGAATTTTATTGCGTGTTTTATTATGAAATACCCCTGTTTTGTATGTATTCGAGTTATCTAAAAAGGAAGTCCCGCAGGGGATTTATTAGGTTAATCAGCAGGTCTACAGTTTTGCTTGATAATTTGTTCAAAACCGAATTTATTTGGAAAAAGTACTTTCTCAACTAATTAGCCATAATAAATTTATCAACATGTTTTGCATTTTGTTATCGAAACGTTTGTTGTTAATCTTATCTAATCCATTAACTACTACATATTTTACTACAATCAGTAACAATAATTTTAAATAAATTACTGCAAAATAAGAACTTACTGTTTAAATTAAAAAATTCCTTACATCGAATTAAAAGTAATCAATTAGACAGACATCGGACATAAATGCACATCATGTACTTCAGCAGGAAAACTATATGCAGTGTGACATTCAAAAACTTTAATTAAGTATCAATTCATTATTAAATTAAATGAAAATGTTTTCTTTTTAATCAGTTTAATTGCATATATTACATTGAATTATCTGATTAATATTTGAATATCTATAATATATATTTTCAAATATTAAATTATAATTTTTAATCAAAAATAGTATCTCCATTTGGATAGTTGTTTGCAGAATAATGAAGTGTCACAAACTGACAAAGTATCAAATTTGACATGGCCACACATCCTGCAAGACCGATGTTGGTGTCTCCACCTTCAGTATGTTGCACCGTAGATTAAATTCTTAATTGCGTTAGCGTGCAGTGCCCTCCTCCCGGTAATTACGATAAATGAATAACTTAATTAAATCCGTATTGCCGGTGGACAAATAAAACGGAACAAAAGGAAAAAAAATGGATGCGGAGGTCGGTAAATGCACCCTGCAGAATGCATTTATATTCAAAGCAAGGCTCTGCATGTTAAGAATTTTATAACGGTTTATCTTTATTGCTTGGCTCTACTTTCCTACTTTTGATTTTAATTTTATTTACAGACCCATTTTAACAGCAGCGGGGTTTCAATTCTTGTTTGCGACCTCGATTTTATTGACAAACAGAATGGTGTTTAAAAATCCTTTATTATCCTAATAACACAGATTGTTCGATTTAATATTTACTAAGCATTATGTATTGATTATCCATTGTCATCGAGAGTCGAATCGACTCACTTCACTGATAAGGGATTTAAAAGTTTCTTTGCTTATAGGAACTATTTGACTGTGGGGTATAATTAAGCCGTATCTTCCTCTATCTCTGACGTGATAGTTCAACAAAATGGGGGTGTTGAATTTCGTTTTCACCCACTCCATTCCTCCATATACATTGGAGTCTGTAAATTTAGAAAAGAAGATAAAGAATTCCTCTTTATATTATGTGAATGTGAAAGTTACCTAAAATTATTTCCACATTCCCTTCTTTAGTCTTATTTCCGAAGCGTATCTCCATCATCCTTGAGTCATTCTCCAGATATTTCTTCTTGTGACCCGACGACTGTGAATTGAACGCCACGTACCCAACAATGTTCTTTCCCATCTTGCCCAGGAACCTCGCCAAATATTCGACGGAAGGCTCTGAGAACTCGCTGGGACCTTTGTAGATTTCTGAACATGGATTGTCCGAATCCTGTCGCCACCAGTACGTCTCCCAGTTCCTCTGGAAGTCGACCCCGTAACAAATCAAGGAGTGGGGACCTCGAGTCTTTCTCCAGAGACGGTCCTGTTCAATAAAAAAGATAATTGCAACGACATGCATAAATTACAGTGTAATAGTTTTATCTGTGCGTGACATACGTCTGCTTCAACCTATTTTTTTGTGTTTCCTCTATCTTTACGTGCGGTGGGTGTATTAGGATTATCTTATCAGTTATACTAAGTAGAAAGTTTTATGTGGCCACCTGATATTCATCGCTCTAAACTTCTGTTTTGTTCAAGACAATGACCCAAATAATTTTATTGGAACTTCTTTTATGTTTTGACACAAATATTTTAATAACTACTCTTTTCATTGTTCTACTTAATACGCACTTAATTTTATTCGTCATTCGACAATGAATGAATAATTTCGATTAAACCACGTAAACTGTTATAATGTATAGACAATGACCGCGATCCAAAGGTCAATAACTGGTGTATCAAAACAAACGTCATTTGACCCACGTGAATTCGTTTGCCTTGTTTACATCGCATCTCATTAATTCAATCAATGAGTGTAAGCTTCAAAGAAGCTTTTGTGAAAAACAGATTAATAGTTTCTTTTTTCCAAGTCTAAATATTAATGGTTATTATCACACTTACAAAAGTTTTGGTGTATTCAAATCCATCTGGATTTACAACAGGAACAATGAACCAATCGAATCTGTCAATAATTGTCCGCATTTCCGGATCGGAACTCGTCAAGATCTGATCAATTAAGTACGTTGAAATCGCAGAAGTTATCCTGAAACACTAAACAATACTTGCGGAGGGAAAAACGACGGGTTCGATTTCCACATTAAAACCAAGACCATCGGTATAGCCTACCATTCTCTGGCGTTCGCGTTGGACTCGATGAAAACCACCCGATTTGCGTTTTGGGGACGGAAGGACAATCGAACCCCCAAAATGTCCCTTTGCTCGTGCGATTTTCCGATGTTTATTAGCTTCGCATGTTCAGGGAACCGTTCCTCCAAAGACATCAACCACTCGTTAATCTGAAATGAGCGTCAATTGAGTTTTCTTTGTTCCTAAATAACAAAGAAACAAAGAACCTCGTTGAGAGTGTGGTATTTGTCCCATCGGAAGTGGGAACTCGTCTCCGACTCCTCATTCTCCTCATTGATACTGTCTTGCACGTTTGCATTCAACAGCACAGCGTCCACCTCGTAATTTTTAATAAACTTTTCAATTTTGATTGCGTCATACTTCGGCACCAAGACGTCCACAGGCACATCGACGGTCCGCACGTCCGTCCAAAATTGCACTTCCTCTCCGCGATTCTGCAATTTCTGTAGCTCCTTCAGTGCCCACGCGGTTCTGGGTGTCAGTCGGTACAATCTGTAGTCGCTGTAGGACACTTGACGAGAGGCGAACACTTGCACAAGCACCGCGACTAAAACCACTAACCGCTTCATTGTCCATTTAAAAAACTACTAAATTCAACAATGCGTTATTTCGTGGGACAATTTATACGAGAGCGAATGACTAATCTGTGGAACGATACGGCGGTTTATCTGAAGATCGCTTCCGCGAATACACTGCACGGAATTTGGTTGGCATCTCGAAATTCATTTCATTTTTGGTTTTGTTCGAGGCTAATAATAGTTTAACGCTCGCGACCCGCGACTTGGATCACTCCTCACAATGATACGAGTTGGTCAAGCAATTTTAAGTGAATAGGTGCGCCGGTCGGCCTTCAATTGCTATTTTTGAAATGTTTACTATTATTTATCTCTCTCTATTAAATCTAAGATGAAAGGTTTGGAGAAAAAAACATAATTATCGAGTACTAATGACTTTACACAAACTTATCTATGATACTTATCAATAATAATTTAGAAACAGTATAGAAATAACTAGAAATTTATAACTGATGTATCTAAGTCAAGCTATTTGATCATAGATGGTAGTAACAACAAGTACTTCCATAGTACGCAATATTATTTTCTGTTTATTAATAATAATAAAACTAATTGCATTTTTTAAAATGTTGTATTGAAAATATCATTAAAAGTACATGAGAATCTTAACATAAACATATTTGAAGGAATTTATTAAGAAAATGATACGAGTTGGTAAATTGGTAGAAGAAAGTAAACGTCCTTAATTAAACCCTTCAGCAAATGTCGTGTTTAAAACATTTTAGTTGCTTTTGTTGGCACGTTTGGCATCGTATTCCTCGAAGATGGTGACCAACGAGTCCAAAGTCTCTTCACCTGTTGGAATGATTTGTTCCGGAGGCAAAAGGAAACCGTACCTTCCGGTGTCACGCAGTTCGTAGGTGTACGTCACTGGAGTACCGTAGGTACCTTTCACCCAATCCATGCTGCCGCCACTGGCAATGTCTGCAACAAATAATATTGAAAACATTGACACGTTCTTTCATTGAGACTTACAGATGGTTTCGACGATGTTTCCTACGGTGTATTTGGTGCCGTAACGTTGAGCCAAACTGGCTGCCGCCTTCAGACCAATTTCCTCCTGAAAACCAAATTTATTTTTACGAATTCCTTTCGGTAGTGTCTTCTAAAGTACCAGTTCATCGAAGTTGTCCAAGTGTTCTGAGCTGTATCCGTAAGGAATGAGCAAGAGCTGAGAGTAAGAGTGGAAGGCGATGTAACCGACGAGTTTAGAGCTGATGGTGTCGATGTATTCGGCAATGGTCCTCGTCGAAGGTTCAGAAAAGGCTTGTGGACCGTTGTAGGTGTCCGAGCAAGGGTTGCTGCTCGATCCTCCCTCGTTCCAGTGGTAACCCCAGTTCCTGTTGGGATCGGCACCGTAACAGAGAATACCGTATGGAACACGGGTTTTACGCCACAAACGATCCTAAAATAATTAACTCGTTATTCTACTCCATTAGCCTAATTCCAGTACTTGACAATCCAGCCTTAACCAGCTTTAAAGTATATTTTAAAATTATATCTAGCTAATCAGCAAAAATTTTTATCAAAGTCATCACTTCAGTAATTTCATTCGTCACTGTTATTATAAATATTTTCATAGTCACTTACACTAGTCTTGGTGTACTGGAAACCGTCAGGATTGAAGACAGGAACGACGTACCAATCGTGACTTTCAGCTAGAGCTCTGACTCTTTTATCGGTGCTGGTCAAAAGTTCGTTCAAGATATAGGTGCAAACAGCAGAGGTGATCCTAAACGTTTATTGCAAATTAATACGACAATTAACTAGAAATTATTTGAGCACTTACCATTCTCTGGCATGGATGTTGGCCTCAAGGAAGATTGCGTTGTTTTCGTTCGCTTTGCTGTACGACAATTTGACTCCTTTAATGTCTCTACCTTCGTAGGAACGTCCCACAGTTATGACTTCGATAAGATCGGGATATTGTTCTTGCAGAGATTCCAACCAAGCGTTAATCTGTAAATTTCGTAGTTGTATAGAGAGGTGGTGACTTATAAATTAGTAACTTACTTCGTCCAGAGTGTAGTAAGCAGTCCAGTCGAGCGTCAACGATTTAGATTTGACGTTCTCGTGATCAATAAGGCTTTGAACATTTTCAATCATCAACTCGGACTCAATTTGAGAGCTGTTAATGAAATTCTCGATTTGGACGAGATACTTGGGTGGCACCACCACGTCTGTGGCCATATGTAGACCTCTCACTTCGTTCCAGAAATCCAATTCGGAACCGGATTGTTCCAACTCTTTGAGTTGTTTGAGAGCCTGAGGTGTGTGCGGCGTCAACTTGTACACTCTGTAATTGTCGTAACGGACGATCTGTCCGGCCGTTGTGTAGCCGGCCAAAAGCACCAAACAAATAGCGAGCACCCTCATTTCTGTAACACATTACAACAATTATTTCAACATGTTTCAAGTTCAGCCTTACCGTTCCTTACGTACCTGTGCGTTGTCCAAACACCATTGGAAAGTTTACCTCGCATTTTCCTATTTATATGCATCGGCACAGACAGCTGAAGTGGTTCTGTGTTTATCTTAATATCTGAAAAATTATATCTACTATAAATAAATGACAACATTTTACTTAAAAATTGACATGTCTTGATCGTATTTAATCCACTTATTAAGTGTTTCTAATCAATTGAATGTACACAAAATAATATTAAATCCGTAGATTTAACTTGACCCTCTTTTTCTAAAAACGTACCATACAAGTGTGGCTGAAGAAAATAATTCGATTAACAAATAGATGTATGTGTATGAAACAGAAGGAATGAATCTAAAGAATGGTAAAGAGTATAAATCAAATTTTATTTTATAAATAGATGATGATAAATTATCTGAATCCTCTATTAATAAAATGTAATCTAAATAAACACAATGTTATTAATATCAACTAATTTGCACTTCATATGTTAACTATTACATATTATAATTTAAATTATTATTCATCTTAATATACTATTTTTCTAATACTCAGTTATAACTAATATCCTATTTGTATTTACTAATACGTATTATTAATATTTATTAATTGATCATTTCAAATTTATAACAGTTTTTATGGACAATTTTAGTAATAATCGAATTTAATTGTGCATATAATTACAATTATCAAGAAAATATTATGTATTGTCATATCATATTGTTAAAAATTATGCTTGAACCAACATTGTTTATGATAAAAGTAAACCTAAATAAAACTCAATTTAAATAAATTATAAACAGCTGAGTGGTTCATGTATGGTGAATACCCCTACACTCGATGAGATTAATATTTCAATATTATTAATAAGGTAATTTTTATTGTAAGATATGAATTTGATGTATGACATTGAAGTTAAATAATATCTGAACTAGTAAAATAAATTAATAATTAAAATACCTTTTTCTATTATAGATAACATTCTAATTTTCAAAAAAATAATAACACTAAATTTTATATTTATTTTCCCGAAATTAATTAAAACTACATAGTACTTTGTTGTTTTGTACAAAATTAATGCAATATACTTTAAATATTTAAGGCGTTTTTTATTATTACATTATGCATGTGTACGTAATAATTCTATTTCATCATTCATTATTTGTTTCAATCCAATTTTTTATAGATAAAATGGATTGGACGTATTGTGCTTGAAATATAAACTATATACTGTAAAAACACGAGAAAGTTGAAAAGGTATTGGGTAAAAACCAGAAGACAATGATATACTGACGGCATCTATTCATTTGAAACCTAACTAATTAATTCACCACAATCTTTTAAAAGTTGAAAAAGAATAGTGGCGCTATCTAGTCTAACATTACTCAACCTTAAATTTAAACTGGATGGCGCTAGTGACAATGTATTTACAAAATGTTATTTTGAAACTATAAAATTATTAACAAAAACATTTACTTGTTAAAAATATATATTTAGGATACACTTATATTTCATTTTTAGTTATCTCATTAATTTAAAATAGTTTTTTTTTTTTTAATTTACAGGTCTTCAATTTGTTCTTCCTCCAGAATACCTTGTAATTTCTGTGTTTTTTCACTAGCTTCATACATGGGATTTTCATGTGTAATTTCCGATGTGGATGCTGGATTTTCTTGTGCAGTCTGCAATAAATATTTATGAAATGTATATTTATAAAAATAATTTTTAGATATTCACAGTTCCATAATCAGTTTTTCCAAACATGGGATTGTCAAAAGACTTTTCTAAACTTGAAACAGACGATCCAAGACTTATGTTGCTTCCTTGTCTGTTGTATCGAGCTCCTGAGAAAAACTCGTTCAGCCTTGGCATTTGATTGGTACTCAAACTAATTCTGAAATTATAAGAAAATGAAAACTGATCATCAACTGATGTGATTTTGTTACGAACCTTTTAAATATGTCACTCTCAGCTAGTCCGGTGTGATAAAAAGCAATGATGGCGCCGAAAAGCAATAAAACACCGCCCAATGTACCGAAAACCAAGTTTACAGTACTACCAGCTTGTCCTTTAACATAATACGATCCAGACAATTTCAATTCGATCCTTTCCACGCCATAATTACTTTCTGAAAGTTTATCATAAAATTGTTTAGCGCTGAGTAAACTGGAACCAGTGAATGATTTCTCAGCGAAAACCGCTTGGATGTATACTTGTCCATGATTTATAACTTTGCTCACGTGTGTATCAATGTCTTTGTAATTTTTCAATGCTTTTTCCACTCTTTTTAAATTGAAATTTCCTTTCTGCCTTAACAATATTTGAGCTCCTACAAAATATTATAATAAATGATACATTTTTGAACACGAATCACTTTTTACCGCAGATATGAGAGCAAAAACCTATAGGAACAATGGGATTTAAACAATTGAGATTTGTTTCGTCGTCGACGAACATACAAACATCCGCTTCTTCGTTTCCACATAAACAACCTGTTTCATCTTCACACGATTGGGAATTGACCCATAACACTGTAACGATAAAAAATTAATTTGTTTGTAAACTTCTCCGAATGATTTTAATTGAGTAGAAAATTTTAAAGGAAAAATATTATTTTACTCATTCCATAGCCTTTTTCAGTGGAGTGGCCAAACCATCCGGGACTATAGTCGCTGTTGCGTTTGTAAAGAACGGAATCATAATAACATGGAACTCTTTCAGTGTGAGGAATTGCCACATTTGTAGTCTCATTTTGAATTTCATAGCAGTTGGGATCATTTGAGCTGTGTTTTACGAACGACTTCAAATGAATACCTAAACAATTTTTTATTAGAACCTGGGATAATTTTTGTTTTATTCAGTATTGACTCACATTCAGATTTTTTCCCAAAAGTGATTTTGTTGAACTCAATTTGTCCATGAGTGGGAAGCACCAATTTTGAAGTAAATAAATTGCCAACATCGATTGAAATTTCATTTATGTCACCAAAAATTATACCCTCACATTTTTCATCCTTTTTCTCCCAGTTACGTGGATTGTAAATATCGGAATCCGGAAGATAAATTTTTATCGCACCGTTAAGAAACTCTAAAATGGACATTTTTATCAAATGTTCTTTGTAAAATATGAACGCGCGTTGTTCAGGAAGTCTATTTCAACTTACGAAATTGTTGAAAACTTAAAATTAAAATAAACAAAAGAGGAGGAACAACCATTGTCACTCAGAACCAAACACTAAAATACTAATTCAAAATATTATAAACGATATTTGATACTAGGCGTTTAAATATTATTACCATGCACCGCCAAATATATATCTAATCTTGGTATTGCATAATTGAAATGAAAAATATTTTATTAATTAGTAAAATACATTCGTTTGTATGAAATTATTGATATATTTCCATAAATTTAATTTATAGACATTGTCTCCGAATAATACTTTGTGTGGATAATAATGACTAACGCTGAGTTACGTAACATGCTGAAAACGAGTCATTCTCGCGGCAACTCTCGCATAATGAAGACCGTGTTGTTATTTATTATATTGTTGATCTGTATTATTGTTATTTGAATAAATAAGTACCAGAGTATTATTTACTGCGATTTCCAGGGTAGCACACTGTGAAATTAAGAAAATACGTAATAATTAGATTTAAAATTAAATTTGTAGCTTATCCAAATCATTTAAAAACATATTTTATTTTTCTGAACAATAGATCCAGAAAATTGTTTTCTGTTTCTAATTGGTCTGAAAAGATTTTAAACATTTTAAAAACTTAGTCTGTAATTTATAGTAATATTTTCAATATTCTAAAAATTCGTTGAATAATTTATAGGGGATTTACAGAAATCAGAATTTTAAGTTTTTAATGACGATCCACTTTGTCTAAATTTAGGATACATCCTCTGTTCTGTGAGTTGTTCTGTGAAGAACCGGTGTATCATAACCTCACCTGCGACTGTCATTGTTTTCCTTGATTTTAATGTCACTTTTCAAGATTTGAATGTCCGTTATTGAAGTGTAATAACATGTCATCTCCCGCTCCTAAATCTCCCGAACAATCGGAAAAGAGTAAAAAATATGACAGACAACTACGGTACATATATTTTCAATTATCTTTGTGCAAATAGTTGTGTACATTGTATGATATGCAAATATTTTAGTTTATGGGGTGACCACGGTCAGAAAAATTTGGAGAATGCCAAAGTATGCCTTATAAACGCAACAGCTTTAGGGACTGAAATACTGAAAAGTTTGGTCTTGCCAGGAATAGGTTCCTTCACAATTGTCGATGGCAAAAAGATTACAGAAGAGGACATTGGGTCAAAGTTAGCTCACTAAACTAGATAATAACTTGATTAAAACTAACAATTTATGTTTTATTCTAGTTTCTTCTTAGAGTGGGATTCCACTGGATTGTCTAGAGCACAAGTTGCAACAAGGTGCTTGTTAGAATTAAATCCTGATGTTCGTGGTGATTACATAGATGAGAGTGCAGAACATGTCATGTCTCACACTCAAGATTTTTTCAACAATTTCACTGTCGTTATTGCTACAGCCCTGTCTGAGAAAGTGCTAATTCCTCTATCGAAACATCTATGGGAATCCAATATTCCACTGGTTGTGTGCAGAAGTATTGGCTTTTTAGGTTACATCAGACTTCAAGTTAAAGAGCACACAGTAATTGAATCCCATCCAGATAGTGAGAATCCAGATTTAAGGTTAGACAAACCTTGGGAAGCTCTAAAGGAACATTTAGACACCTTTGATGTCCCTAATTTAGATTCTAAAACCAAGAGCCACATTCCAGCTCTTAATATTCTTTATTATTATCTGAAAAAATACAAAGAGCTACATGGAGGAGGTAATTAAATCTTATTTTTTATATTTTAATTCAATTTAATTAAGATCTGCAAATTTTACAAATATATTTTTTTCAGAAAATCCTACAACAAGGGCGGAAAAACAAGAACTAAAAAATTTGATACAAGACAGCGTCGTCCCCGATGAAAACGGCATAAAAGTGTTAGAGGAAAACATGAAACAAGCATTGCATTACATAAACATAGGCCTGACACCATTGACTGTCCCAGAAAATATTCGTGCGTTGCTTGATGACGACTGTTGCGTGAATTTAACGCAAGCGAGCTCTCCGTTTTGGGTAATGTGCTCTGCTCTAAGGGAGTTTGTACAATCCGAGGATGCCCTTCCCTTACGCGGCAGTCTTCCTGATATGGCAGCTGACACTAATAGTTATGTCACATTACAACAGTTATATCAAAAACAAGCTCAGGCACAAGCCGAAATTGTTTACAGGAGGGCGGCGCAGATCGCCAGGAATTTAGGTCTGCCCCAAGACGCAATTACCGAAAGCGAAGTGAAACTATTCTGCAAACATGCCAGCGAACTATTTGTTTTGAGAACCAGTTGCATCGCAGACGAGTATGAGAGAACTAACGTGGATTTGTCATCGTATCTCGAGGATCCCGACAGTTTGATGTTCTACTACATAATTTTGAGAGGATTGGAAAGGTTTATCAGTGAGTATAATGCGTATCCCGGTCAGTTCGACGATCAAGTGGAACCGGATGTCTTGAAATTAAAAGGGATAATTGGAAAATTGTTGTCTGAGTGGGGATGTTCTCACCTTCTAGGTGATGAAAGAGTTCATGAAATTTGCAGGTACGGCGGTGCAGAATTGCATACTGTGTCCACTATTGTGGGTGGATGTGCGGCCCACGAAGTCATTAAACTAATTACCCACCAATATAATCCTTTGAATAATACTTTTATTTTCGATGCAACGTCTTGTAATTCAGAATCATTTACACTATAGTCGATTAAATATCGTTCGTGTAATAAACTATCAATAATATATAGTATGTTTTTTTTGTACTCAATTTTTGATACATTATTTCAATATTCCATGCGTGATTAAAATTATTAAGTAGGAACTTGACTGGATCATTTGTTTAAAATTTGATGTAATCTGGGTTGCCTAATAGCCATATTTAAAATGATTGCCGGAGTATGACGGCAACATTGCCATTGACGTCAAAAGAACCATAACCTCGTGCAACCTTTGGACTGATCTGTTTTGTAAATACGTTAGTGACAAGAGAAAAGTGTCTTTAAAATGGCTTTACAATCGGGCATAAAAACACTGCAGCTCTCGAAAGTTTTATGCAGAAATTACGCTTCTGCAGGAAAACTAGTCGATGTGGCCGTCAACGATAAAACTGGGGTTGCGACTGTTACAATGCAAAGACTCCCGGTAAACAGTTTAAATTTAGACCTTCTGAATGATTTATCTACGACATTTACACATCTGGAAAACAACAAATGTAGAGGAATGATTTTAACATCCGCATCGAACTCAGTTTTCTCAGCAGGTCTGGATATCATGGAAATGTATAAACCAGATCCAGATAGAGTCAGAAGTTTCTGGACTACCCTCCAAGAAATGTGGATCAAGTTGTATGGCTCTGCATATCCAACTGTAGCTGTGATTAATGGACATTCACCTGCAGGAGGATGTCTCATATCTATGTCATGTGAATATAGGATTATGTTACCAAAGTTTACAATTGGTTTGAATGAAACGCAATTGGGCATTGTTGCACCCACTTGGTTTGCAGCCACCATGAAAAATACCATTGGAACTAGACAAACTGAGTTGGCTTTAACACAAGGTAGACTATTTTCAACAGATGAAGCATTACAGATTGGTATGGTTGATGAGGTGGCACAAACCAAAGAAGAAGGATTAAGTAAGGCTGAACAATTTTTAAATAAATTTGCTAGGATTTCTCCAATGGCTAGATTTGCTTCCAAACAAGTGGTTCGAGGCAAGGACATTCAAAATTTGGCCAAAAACAGAGAGCAAGATTTAAATGCTTTTATTGATGTTGTTACTTTAGATAAAGTTCAACAAGGTTTGCAAATGTACATTGAATCTTTGAAAAAGAAGAAGGCTTAGAGTTGATAATTACTTGTGTAGATTGTTTATGTTTGCTTTTTTACTTTTATATATGAAGAAGGTTTAATTTAATTTTAATTTCTTGCATTGATTGTTGATTGAATATATATTTATATATTTACCTTAATAAAGAAAATGAAAAAACAGTTATAATGTTATCTTTTATTTAAAAAAATTGTTGGCAATTATATAATAAATACAATACAAACATGAATACAATTATCACAGATTAAGATTATTTATTCTTCAACATCAATTTCAACTTTGTTCTTTTCTTCTCTTAACTTGATTCTGATACATTTTGGACAAGCGCCGTTCTTCCGACTAAAGCAATGTTTATGTAACACTGCGTTACAGTCTTTGCAAATGACTGCACTTTCGTCAAACGGATAGAGCACTTCACTGTTTGAACAAATTTCACAAATATGACCCCTGCCTTGACAAACTGTGCACTCTTTTTTTATGTGATTAGTGAATACATCCACCCACATACCCAATTTCATGGGCAATTCGCCAGAGTGGGTATCAACTAAGTCTTGCAAGCTGTACAAATCTGTGCTTTCAATTAAATGAGGAGTACTGACAGACTTCCATAAGATATGATCCTCAGTAGCCAGACGACATACCAACAAGTACTTCCTCATTCCCACCAAGCTCTTCCTTAATCTTCTGACTAGACTCAACTCCTGCACTATTGTGAACAAGTTTGGATTTAATTTTTCCAAATTAATTAATGGTCTGTTTGTTGTGGCAGAGAGTTCTTGCAGACTCGCCTGACAAACCGGCTGTGGCGATAGGTCCCAGTTGTGGATCACTCTTGCAGGAATGATTGCTGAACTTCCCCAGTGACAAGCAGAACAGTAATAGCGTCCCGTATAATCACACAGCCTTGCCTCTGACCATTCCCTATCTACAATAACAACAAATTAATTTATGATTACTTAAATAGGTATTCCAAATTAGTTAATATGAAATGTTACAAAGTTACTCTTTGTTATAAAATTTTCAAATTTGGGACACCTATAACTATGTCAGAAAATGTATTCACGCACCAATAAAATAATCATAAATATTTCATATTTGTGTTAATTATAATAGGATAATTGGTAGTTTAAAATATTGTAATTATCTTAGTGGTGCCTTAGTTGTATACTATATATTTTTACTGGTTGCAGAAAAATTATAAAATCGCTAAATAAAATATTCCATATTTCAAAAGTGATCTCAAAGGTAAAATTAAATAATAAGTTAAACATAAGTGAAAGATGTGCGCTAGAGTTTAATTAAAACATAGAAAGCATGATTTGAAATGGATATTTTACCTGGAAATAGCAATCTACCAATGCAACTGATTCCTTGTGGGACAGCTAACGTGAATTTTTATTTAAACTTTTATTTTATACATTACAAAAGGTACTTGAATTTCCAAACCAACATTGCCATTTGATATTGTTGGATTAGAAATTTAAAATATTTAATTAATCAATTAGCCTTACCTAAAGGCAATGGAGTTTTGCATTCAGCACACAAATACTTTTGAAATGATAAACCATTTTCTGGGCAAATTTGAAGTTCATATGTGCCTCTTTCAGATATTACTACATGAGCACATTCCCTAACTATTGAACTCATGCATTTGTGATGACAGGAGTATCCACAATCTTCACATTCATACCAAGCTTGAACAACACTCCTAAAATAACAAGTAAGTGATAAAAATATCATATAATTATTATAAATGTCTTACCAAATTGTGCCTGTGCAATGATCACAATATTTGGAGGTAGCACTTTTAAGAAGAGGCTGTAAATTCAGGTGATGGCCCTTAACTGTCCTTCTTGAAACACCACTACTTTTGTTTCGGGGATGACTAAAACCTCATAATTAATACAAAACAAAATAAATTTTATATATGTTAGTTACTTGGGATCCTCCATTGCTTCTTTGCATTCTTGAAGCCTTAATCTCAACTCTATTAAATGTCTAACAAGCCATTTTCGTTCAGTTGAACACTGATCACTTTCCAACACTAAGTCCTTGCACCTGTTTATTGCATTCTTCAGTTCATCTTCAGTGGCTTCCTACAATCACAAGGCAATGTCAACAATCAAATGACAAGCAAAATAAACAAGTTACTTTGTTAAGTGCCAATTTTAATTCCTCAGCGGCGAGACTCGATGGCAACAACGAATCACATTCTTCGATTGAAGCAGTTGCCTCCGAGCCAGTTGATACGGGAGTAGAGGTTAAATTTCTATCAGTTTCGAGGTCAGTCATTATTCATAAGGGGTCAAATTCGCAAACATTGACCACTGATAAGCGAATTTTTGACAAAGTTAAAAGTTTGGTTATGATTTTATGAAACGTCAAAATAGTCAATATGCTCTGTTGTCGTATTTCATAAAAGTATTGTTCACAGGATAATGTTTGAATATATAATTAATATACAATATATAAATTAGCGTGTGTATATTTATGGGTAAATGTAAGGGAGGAAATTAATACAAATACATCTCATAGTTTATATTTGTGTAATTTTAATAATAAAAAAAATTGTTTAACAAAATTAAAATATATTCAACACCAAATGACAATAATAATCACTGCATCAATTCCATATCATCATCTCGTTTTCTCTTTAAATTGTTATCAACTTCCATAAGTTGCCCACCATTGGCACTTGTTAAACCAATATTTTGCTGTATCTGGATCTTGTGTTTTAAAACTGTTTTTGGCTGTTGTTGAATTGTGGTAGTAATTTTGGGCACTACTTTTGGTATTGTGACTGTTTGTTTATTGACATTGATGACACCAGCACGCTTTATGTAGTTAATATTAGGTTTGGCAGTCAGTTTCATGGTAGTTGGAATCCCTAAGGGCTTTTTCTTTTGAACATTCTTTAATGTGTAGTTACATGAGGATAGACAATAACGGTCAGGTGGTAATCTTAAACCACAATGAGGTTTTATACTGGGAAGAGGTGTGTAATTTTTCACATGGGCACATTCCAAAATAACTTCTCTTGGTGGTGGAGTAGTAAATGTTGATTCGCTGGTCAATTGCAATGCCAGCCTGACATCATCTACTTCAAGTTTTTTCTTTGTGTGATTAGCATAGATCCGTGCTTCCTCCAGTATTGAAGTGGCATATTTGTATACGAATTCGGTAAGTTGTACGATAGTTTTAGGTTCGTACTCTGTTATGCCCATCTCTTTCATTATCGACATTATCACTTGACCGTCTTTCGGAATATTTTTTGATTGGGGAGCCTTAGATTTTTCTTTCTCAGCCATTTTCTTTATAATTGTCCCTCACCAAACACTGTTTAAAAAACCAATATTCTTTTACACCAGTTCTACACAACTTTAACACAACAAAAACAAATTTGTTTAGAAGTACATTTATTCAGAAAACGTAAATAGAAAACCTACCTAGAAAGCTCAAGTGCTGCCAATCTTTAAAAAAATTCAAACACTAACTCCGGAATACCTGTCTTCTTTTCTGTGCAGAGAAGTAATAACAATTGTCTGTGTTATGCAAATGTATTTAATAATGAAAAATTATTCTATAATAAACAGCAAAAATTAAATAATAAATTATAAAATAGAAAATAAAAATGTGTAAACTGGGTTGCATACGTTCAAAGCGTTTACAAATTTATTTAGTAAATATTCTCAATAACTTGTTTTAAAAAAATGTAATTTATCTACTATATATACTTACTTTGATATCATTAAATAATTGGAATTTAAAAATTGTGATAATAAATGTTGTATGTAATTAATAAATAACTTTTTAAATAAATACACATGTATATTAGTTTATTTATAGCAATCAATAAAAATAACATTATAAAATCCTAAACTATTAAATTTATAACGTGATAAGCAAACAAAACAGAGTCAAAAAATGCTTGATCATACAATATAAATAAATTAGATGAAAATGAGCAACACAGCAGATTTGTTAAAAATTTCAGTCTCAAGGGTTCGCGTAAATTTTTATTTTATTTGGACTAAACAAGACCAAGGAATGTTACAACAGCTTGGACATTTTCTTTTTGTGGGAACATACACATCACATCCAGGACAGTGTTCTTGAGTGCTGGTGTTTTTTTACATATGAGTAAAGCTTACACAGTATTATGTATGTACGTACATTTATATAAATTTTGGATACCCACATTTCATATATACTAATGAATAACATTAAAAATAGTTTAGTATAACATTTAATACAGTGACAGTGATAAGACTTGTATATAAATTACATAAACATCTAAAATATGATGTTTAGGAACTATGGATAGTTTGGGTACAAAATGTGGGTAAATGGAAATTAAATTTCTTTTTGCGGGGCTCGATTTCTTTTAACCATTCAAAATAACAAGTAATTTTTAAAATTCTCCTCCAAACGAGATCTGGAACCGTTTAAATAAGCCCCGTCGACCCAATAACAAAATAAACAATCTTTTCTTGTTGTCACTGGTGTATGGCTAAAAACCGTCATCCAGATTTGCATTGGACGCATCTTGCAGCTCACCTCCAACCGCCCCCTCTCCAACGTCACCACCCTCGCCTCTCGCTCCCTCCAACGGTTGCACCATGACGAGGGCGGGCTGCTCCACCTGGACCAATGCACCCGCCAAAGCACCTCCACCGCCGGCCGGCAGTGGATTTCCTCTGCCGTCCAGTTCGAGAGCGGGATCGGCCGTCGCCTCGGCCAAATTTGTCACGCTTTTCGACTTGACGCACTGGAAATCGACATGACGACTCTTCGCCTCCTCCTTTTCCCAAGACATGTGGATGAACGGGCGCTGCACGTAGTTGTAGATTACCTCAGAACGGCCGCCTGGACGTTTCTTCACCTTCTCCTTGTACGTCGGATAGCCTGTCAACGAATAAGGAATATTAATTGCAGGCATGAACATAAATGTTTTTGGCATGGTCACACACCTTCGATTCCCAGTCGTATCTTCTTCAATCCTCTATCTTTTAAGACTTGTTTGGCCACATCTCTGTTCTCAATGTATTTAAAGAAACGATACATCGCTGTGCTGTTCACCGTTTGGCTGTACTCTTCGCCCATTTGGGGCGGATACTCCTCGTCCCAATCGACGGAGTCGTCATCCAACAAAACGACGATATGACACTCGCGGTCGCCTCGTTGCGCAGAGTTCACCATTAACGGCAGGATCAGTGTCTCAAGGAATACCTCGAACTGGCAACGGGCTCCCTCGTTCGACAGTTCGTGCAACAAACCACCTGCACAAAAGAATATGTATTATCCACGTTTTTTAGCAGGAAAGGATGCTTACGCAAGTTTTGGCATCGCACAGTCTGCGCATCGAAAGGCACGAGCAGATAATCGCAAGCCTCCCTCAGCTCCTGCACCGAGACCGAAGGCGGACACTTGATCACTCCGCCCTTGTAGTACTCCAATATCGCCCTGAAGACGGACGCCGGAATCCCGTCGGCCACCTCGTACTCGCCTCTGTCGTTTGGATGGGTGAACTCGAGCGACGAGCCGAACATCCTGCCCAACATCGTGTTCGGATGGGCGACGAAAACCGCTGGATCGACCACGAAACGGGTGTTGTCGACCACAAGGGTGACCCGGTCTTCGCTTTGAGCGGCGGGCATGTTCGCAGTGGCGGCCGCAGTGGAAACGACGGATACGGAGGCGGCCGCCGCCTTTTGGGTCGTCGTTTGCAACAGGGTACGCGATCTGGAAACATGAATGCGTTCAGTGGTTGTCTGTCGGGGGAGGGTGACTGCTGAAAGCCCTTGCCTATTGCGAAGAGCGTTGTGACATTGCTTAGGCGTAGGTACAGAGTGTGGCCGGGAGTCTGTGAGGGACGTGGATCGTTGGACAAGGCACGGTTTCGGCTTCGAGCACGATCCATAACTACGCAAAGCAATCAATCGGACTCAGTTTTAATCGATCATGTGGATACGTGTGGATACAATACTTATATACTACATTGACAACACCTCACTTCTACAACAAGACACATTGTACAAGTACAAACAAGTTTTAAATCAAATTATTTATCTAATTTTACATATAAATATATACATAATACTTTAAAATATGAACTACATCAGTTAGATTTAATATAATTTGACAAAATCTCTGTGAGTAATTTACTTATTAACACTAATGTTTCATTAGATTATAATTAGATATTAAAAGTACATGTTTACATAATATAAAATGATCAAGACAAGTATTCAAGAAATAAATTACTAAATAAATAATATTGCACATATTCTAAATAATAGATGGGGCGCCAAGCAGATTAAAATATAAAATAACAAACCTCAAGGATAACCAAAGAAAATGAAAACTTCAATTACACAAAATGTTAATGAACAATAAAACTGACAATGCAATGCTAATTATGATAAGATTTAAAAGTCACTTTCATTTAACGACACGACACTATTGACGTTAACTGAATTTTATAAAAAATGAATTAAAAAGGCATTTTGTCACCTGTAATGTTCAAGACAAAGACCTTTGTTGCACAAGTATGGATTATTAATGCACTGGTCGTTCTTGCACCAAATCGATGTCAAGTACGAGAACAATTACTGTGCAAACTCGCCTATATAGATAATCGCATGCACACTGATAAAAATGTGGAAACTGACAGGTACCCGTACGTACTATAAATAGTAGAAATTAAGATGTTTTTTTGTACCTCAAGCGATTCTTGAATACGCGCCGCCTGCGATCGTCCGCGTTGTAATCTTCAGTGTCGCTGCTCGTATCGTTGTTCTGGTACTGGTGCGCGCCTGCCATCGCCATACACTTCACCAACAGGCGTAGGTACTCGTGCAAGCTGCCGGACGGCCTCCAGCACATAGACGCATGGAACGGGTCAGGATCGAACCGACGTCCACTAACTTTCAATCAGATCAATTCTTTGTCTTCTTGTCACTCCTCTAGGGATATGGCGGTCTGACAGGGAGACCAACACTTTTTAAAGGATAACGGTGTCAAACAAATTCAACATACGAACAAATATCTTTATTATACCGTAATAATAACACTTGAAATTGATTTTAAACAACTTTTTGTTATAAAATTATACGGATATTGTAGTTTCTGGAAATCTTGATAGGCAACCCAGTGAGCAGCCAATAAATAACTAGTTGCCTAGATCTTACTTCAAAATAATGTAATTCAAAGTTAAATTAATTATGTTATAAAACTAAACGTTTTCTAAAAAAAAAAACACCGTTGAAGAACAATATTTTATTTAAACATCATCAATAATCAAATACATAATACAAAAGGTATCAAAAATGGAATTATTCTTGTAATCGGAAGCAATCACTGACAATTTTCCATTTATCTCCTTGTGCAGTAATAATAAAATTCTGTTGGAAATTCTGTGACGGATTAGTTTGATATTTCACAGTCCCACTTGTTTGAATCACGAATGTCAGTTGTCCATTAACTACAGTGTCTAAAAATATTTTCAGTTTTAAAAATAGTTAAATAGTAAATTGGAATTAACTTGCCAGATATTGGTTGTGCATCCAATGTTACAACCATATGTTCAGAAGGGGGTAATTCAATTACAAACTTTTGAATCATTTCATTTCCAGATGCACCATTCCCATTGTAAGAAAACAAACCAGTATCAAGGTATAATCTCGACATCAACTACAAAAGAAGTAGCAATGTTATTAGTTTTTTAAATTAAATTATTATTATACATGTCTTCTATGATCGATAGTTTGATAGTATAGTTTGGTGAATTCTTCAGCAGTTCGGCACGCCAAGTCGATCTTTTCTTTAGTCTGAAAAAATTATGATAGAAACAAATATATTCTTTTTAATTTTCATACAGACCTTTGAATTAATTTGATCCATCGTAACTAAGATATTGTCAGTAACAAACAAGAAATTGTTAGGTTAGTTTTGCGCACAGAATACTTAACAAGTCAAGGTATCCATCTGTTTACGGAAAGCTTTGGACGTCGCACTGTTGATAATGCTCATTAAATATTATTGTTGCTTTCTTTGTTTTGAGTTAACGTTAAACAAGTACAGAAACTGAATAAATGTAGGAATTTAGTTTAAACACAATATTGCCACCATGTTAAAAAGAGACGACAATGGTGATAGCATGCGGCTTTGAATTCGATTGGATGACTTATACTAAACGCAAGCGCATGGCATACATTCGTACTTTCCGAAAAAATAATAGAGTCAAATTAGAGCGGCGAGAGGTTTAATTTAAAAATCCATATTTGGTAACTCCCTAAATTATAGGTTGGCAACCATGGTTAAATATTATTGTTTCCTTCTCATTTCCACAATCGAACTTTTACCACAACAAACAAGGATAAAGTATATTTTGTTTATATTTTACAATACTTGAAAACTTGCAGGCGTTTTTCTTACAACATTATTCATTAAACGCGCTGCGACTTTACAAAATTTCCGCTGATTTTCCGATATAACGGCCGATTAAATAAAATCATTAAACATGCAAGAATGCACGAGTGGGCGTAACTTTCACCAGTAATGAATGCCGAGTTATTGATTGTAATTTTACCAAGTCGAAAAAAATAATGATTGTCTGGAATCAATTGACGTTTGCACAGGAATGTGTGGATTACAATTAACGAATTACGAAGTTCTTTATCCCCCCGCTTTTTCAATTCTTGTTCCGCATCGTGGTCACGTGATACACCGACCAGTTATTTTTTTTTGGCCATGATGGCGCCAAATATTCATCGCAAACTTTTGACTTGAATATGAAATAAACTGGTTGGTGTATTTCCATTCTTAGTTTTAAGGGGAGACGATTTATTAAGGGAAATTATTTTGATGCGATTGCGAATTTTGAATCGGCTCGCAGAACAAGCAGCATCTGAATGTGTAATGAGGACATATTGGTTATGCGAAAAAGAGACAGAGACAACTTTTCTTTTCGACTTTCGAAATAGAAAAAAATGTTTACTGCCTAATATCTGTGAAGGTATTAGTTGGAGGCTTAATTAGGAATGAATTTCTGCAAGCGAGAATAAATTTTGGGGTGGTTAAAAATTTAAAAATTGGTTAAATTCATAATTGTTAGAGTGAGAGGGAATTAGACTGGTGCTGTGTCGACGTGCGACGGTGTCGCCGTCTATATTGTCAATGTTGTTAGGCTTACCAAATGGAGGCTAATGGAGTCGATTTAATAAAAACCCACTGAAAACCCAGCCGAAACTATGAAAAATCCGATGGAAACGGTAAATTACTGAGTAAATTTTTACGCGGTACGCAACGGACATGTGAAAAACTGTGTATGTGCAAGTGATGGAGTTGTAGTGGAAATGTTTACAATGTAGACATGGGAGCCACCTCCGCTGTTTGTCATTCAATTTTAACGAATTTGCGTCCGATCCTGCCGCCAATTCACAATACAATATTCAGTTTAATATGCGGTTCATGCCTTGCGACATTCTTCTGACCTGCAAAACTATCAAGATCATCCCCCAATCAACATTCACCACTTTGCCACAGGCAAATCATTATATATCCAACTAACCCCCAACAATTGTTTCAGACGTAATTATGCCGACTACAGCTGAACGACCACTAGTTAAAACTATGTAGTAAGTACTTAACATATTAAAATTATACATTTAGTTCAAAATTAGTTGTTCTAATGAGTCCTGTATATTTTAGGTCGTTGAGGTGAGCAACACTGTACAAGTGCGATGTCACAGAGAGTAAAGAGGCCTAACCGTACTGAAGATGGCTCTGTTCCTGTTAAAAGGCGCAAGGTACACTATTTTTTTTATTCTTCGACAATATTCACATAAGGATTTTGTTGTCATCAGTGACGTAGTGGATCTGTTGAACTAGTGGCATGTAATTTATAAAGTTGGTTTTTAAATGCTGGTAGAGTGTGATTAATTGTATCAAGGGTGTAATGTGTCAAATTTATAGTATAATTTTGAGTGGTGGATATTTATTTGATTAATTTTTCTTCATAGATTAAATTTGTTTATTTTGTAGATTTAGTGTTTAGTGTATTTTTATTTTGATTCAATTAATAAAGAGTAAAAAGATTTTGTTTTTCTAAAATTTATGGAAATTTAGTATACTGTAAAAGTTGAATGCTAACACACATTTCTAATAATAGTTAATAAATTAAATAGTATGAAATAAAGTGTGAATGACAGTTTGATGATGTTTTTTGTAAGTAATTGTCATTAAATTTAGAAATAAATTATCAGAAAAAAATATCGAAAAACATTGATTATTAATTAACATTTAACAACCATCTATACAAAATAATCTGTGTGAAATATAAAAGTGTAAATTATACAGGTTTGTTTATTGTTTAAGAATCGTACATCTTTTCTTTTAAGAAGTCAGGTTCAAAATGGGCAATAATATTATTAATAAAATAGTGTTAGTGATTATTTAAAATTCAATTCGTAAAACTGTTATTACATAATGGTTAATCAGTTATTAATTAATCTATTTATTTATTTCAATATTGAACTTATCTATATTGTGAATCATTCATTTTAGCATTCCAATTTAATATTGTATTTTAGTTCGTCTTCTCAAGTACAACATAAATACAATTTTCATTGTTACATCAGTTTGAATTTTGTGTTTTTAATTTTTAATGTTGAGTAAAAGCTTGGATGCATTCAAAGTTTATTATTTTGTAGCGGACGCCGGCGGAAGAGGAGGAAGCGGCCACCCTGGCGGCAGGGGCGGCGGCGGCGTCGACGTGGCAGCCGCCCCGCTCAAACGACCTGAAAACTATCTACAATCGCACGACGACAGAAGCGCCGGCCGAATTGTTCCGCAAGGATCTGATCAGCGCAATGAAGCTTCCCGATTCGGAACCTTTGGCTGCCGACGAGTATTGGGTCATCTGCGATCAGTGGAAGCAGGAATGGGAGCGGGGCGTTCAGGTGCCGGTCAATCCCGATTCCCTCCCCGAACCGAGCGTCACGGTCAATCACTGCAACAGTTTTAAAGTGCGACACGAGTTCAAACTGTGAGTATTTCAGTATACGAGATAAGAGATTCAGAGGATAACCGGCGTTTGCGTTTCAGGCCGAAAAACAAGTACGTGCGCATCACGAAGGACGACGCGTTCGATGCGGAACAGCACGAATTTTCTACGGCGCCCGCCCAAGCGGAGGCGGCGTGCGCCTACGACCTGGACGAATCCGACATCTCGTGGTTGAAGGTGATGAACTCTGAGCGCGCCCTCGCCGGTCTCGCTCCCGTCTACGAGGACCAACTCGAACGAGTGATCGAACGGTTCGAAGAGTGCTGCTGGGACAAGATCCAGTCGATACTGCGCAACGAAGAGGGCCTCGGCATCGAGTACGATGAGAACGTTATATGCGACGTGTGTCGGTCGCCGGACAGTGAGGAGGGCAACGAGATGGTGTTCTGCGACAACTGCAACATCTGCGTGCACCAGGCCTGCTACGGCATCACCCAGATACCGGACGGACAGTGGCTGTGCTGCACGTGCAACTTGCACAAGCGGCCCGAGTGTGTGCTGTGTCCCAACAAAGGTGGCGCCATGAAAAGTACTAGATCCGGCCAGAAGTGGGCGCACGTCTCGTGCGCGTTGTGGATACCGGAGGTGAGCATCGGCTGCGTCGAAAAGATGGAGCCAATCACCAAGATCTCGAGCATACCGGCCAGTCGGTGGGCGCTGATATGCGTACTGTGCAGGGAACGCGTCGGGGCGTGCATCCAGTGTTCGGTCAAGACATGCAAAACCGCCTACCACGTGACTTGCGCGTTTAAACATGGCTTGGAGATGCGGGCGATCATCGAGGACGAGAACGCCGACGACGGGGTCAAGCTGCGCTCGTACTGCGAAAAGCACAGCAAGAGCAGCAAGAAGGAGAAGAGCGTGTGCTCGGGCTCCGAGGACGACGACTGCAAGCGGAAGAAGCGCAAGGACATGACGTCGGAGGAGAAGAACCAGGCGCGGGCTGCCCGTCTCCAGGAGATCGAGGCCGAGTTTTTTAAACACGTCAGCGTCAAGGACGTGGTCAGCATACACCTGGACGTGGACAACGACGCCCTGCACTACATCTACAATTATTGGAAGCTGAAACGCAAGTCGGGCCACAACAAGCCGCTGCTGCCACCCAAGTCCGAAGACGTCGACATGATCTCGCATAAGCGCGAGCAGGCCGACCTCGAAAAGATGAAGATGTTCGTTCAGCTGCGACAAGACTTGGAGCGAGTGCGCAACTTGTGTTACATGGTAAGTCGACGAGAAAAGTTGTCGCGGACGTTCTTCCGCATGCGCGAACAGACCTTCCACAAACAGGCGGAAGTTCTCGACTCGTCCAGCACGCTGCCCACGACCGTCATTCAGGCGGTCATCGAGGCCAACCACGGGCCCTCCATTTACGACAGGTTGTACTCTCACAACGAATCGGAGGACCACACGCACGACTTCGACGTGATATTGGCGCGAATAGCCGGTCTCAAGTCGCCGCCGAGTGGAGACGAACGCAAACCGGAAATTAACGGACTATTCAAGGACGTGAAGAACAATCCTTATAAGAAGCTGTACTTTAACGGTTCCTCGAAGCGACGAAGCGGCAGTTTGTATGGCAGCGGCATGTCCAGCTCGAGCAGCGGAGACGAACGTGCCACCAAGGACAAGGAGAACCGATTGCACAGCAGTTCGGAAGACGAGAAGCCGCCGACAGTCAATCAGCCGTCGAAGAAGAAAACATCGGTCGCATCACCTGCGAAGAAGTCTCCGAACAAACCGGAGCGCAAGAAGAAACAGGTAATCTCGAAGGCGAGAGTGGACAGCAGCAGCGAAGAGGAACAAGCCAAGTGTCCGCGATCGCGACTCAGTCAGGTGGCGCGAGAACTAGCCGATTCGGCCAGTGACAGTGACGAACTGATGCCAATCAGGCCCAGCAAAAAGGACAATATCAAATGCATGTCGTCGATATACTCGGATAGTGATAGTTCGGACATGTCCGCCAAGAACGACGACAAATCCTCGAACGCAACCAACGACTCGCAAAGTAAAGTCAGAACTAAAGCGGCGGTCAAAGAGTTTTCGCACAAGCCGTCGTCATCTAAAAATGCATCGTCTTCGTCGATGGCAACGTCGACGACGACGCCGGCATCGACAACGACGACGAAAACCAATGCGAGTCAGGAGACGAAGAAGAAGACGACGACAGCGTCGACGACGAAAGGGGACGACGCCAAAAGGAAGAAGGACTACGTGCCTTCCGATCTCATTGTTCCTCAACGACAGGCAGCTAAAAAGGCGACGGAAAATCTCAAATCCACCACGTCGACGAGGGTGAAAGAACAGGTTCGTATCCAACTTCAATTTCAACATACTTTAAATTACCATATAAATATTAGTTTATTCTTTTTCTAATTTTCATGTATTTAAAAGTTCAATTCATGTCAAGAATGGAGGGCATTTTTAACAATTTTACTTGAACTTTCTACATCTTTTCGACTATTGTTTCAGGAAATGCGGACAAAAAGAAAGCACAGACATAAGAAGTTAAAGAAATTTAAATATTTTATATTGTAGTGCAAGAAAGCCCAATTATAAATCAATCGAATAAAAAAAAAAACTGTAAAAAGCAAGAATATTGTAAGATTATTTATGTTTAAACATGTACACAAACGTAGACACGATTAATGAAGAGATTTGCGATTTGTCGCAGGTTTCAGCGCCCGAGGATCCCGCCAAGACAGAAGAGAAGGATAAACCGGAGAAGAGTCACAAACAGATTGGCAAGACAAAACCGAAGCCGGTCAAGGAGACGAAAGAGTCTCCGACGAAGGAAGTACGCAAGGAGAGTAAACCGCACGGCGACATATTCGATCTCGACAAGGAAATGGATAAGGTCGACAGTCAGGAGATTTTGGCGTACGTCCCGCAAAGACAAGCCGCGAAGAAGGCGGCAGAACATATCAAAAGTGGTTTGGGCAAACCGGTTGCCAACACGGACGTCAGCGGTGACGGCGACAAAAGCAAAAAGGATGCAGAACCGCCGCCCAAATTTAAAAGGGACAACGTCGACGGCCCTCGAACGACGCTCAAGAAAGAGCCCGAGCCGGATAAGGTGGAAAAGGAGAAACCTCCGGCCAAAGTGTCCGAAAATAAGCGCAAGTCTTCCTCAGCCAGCAGTTCGTCTTCCTCATCGAGCTCTTCCAGCGATTCCTCGAGCAGCTCGAGTTCAGAGAGCGACGAGGAACCGACAGCGAAATCAGCACCTACGCGATCGGAGAGTCCCCGGGAGGCGACTAAGCGGAGCACTGCCAAGGACTGGCCCTTTCTTGACAAGGGTACCAGACCAGCGGCATCCTCCTCATCGTCGGACTCTAGCGATTCCAGTGCCGCCTCCAGTCCACGTCGCAAGTCCGCCTCACCACAACCACAACCTAAGGCGGAACCTGCGCGTACCCCAGAAGTTAAGCAACCTGCCACTAAGTCCCATACAAAAAGTCCTGATAAGAAACAACCTGCATCGTCGCCTGCTAAAAGAGAGGAACACCAGCAGCCACGTGCCCGTGGTCGAGGACGGCCGCCGAGAGGCAGGCCGCGGGCACCATCCAACACTGGTGGTCGGATCGGAGATGCTAATGTCCGGTCTGGAGATATGTCTGATGGCCAACGTGTCTCTGGTTCCCCTCGGAAGGGAAAACTCGCCGCAGGAGATGACCCGCCGGAAAAGGAAACTGCCCCTGCCACTGCCGCTGCCCCTCCCGCTGCCGCAACCGATTCAAGAAAGTTACTCTCTCCGATCCGGAAAACGGACCAGAAGCTGAAGGAGGAGGAACGACTGTCCGCCGTCTCCATCATCGAGAAGGAGATTTTGGAACGGAAAGCAGCAGGCAAGGAGAAATCATCCAAAGCTCGATTTACTCTCGACAAACTCTTTGGCAGTCCCGACAAAAAACTATCAGATTCGCCCGAGAAGCGGGAAAAATCGCCCCACAAAACATCACACCAACAACATTCATCAAAATCTAACGATGAAACGACCAAGTCGAGAACTAGTTCACCAGAAAAGCTGACCAAATACAACGAATCGTCGTCGTTAACTGACAAGGATAAGACAAATCTGTGCGACTCTGAAAAACGATTGTCTGTCGAAAAAGAACAGAGCAAGGAACCTGAAAAACACAAGTTAGAACCTCTCAAAAAATCACCCAAAAAGTCCCCGACCAAGACCAAGAGCATCGATGATATCTTTGCGAACAAACTACCCGAGGCAAACAAACACGTGTCAACGATCGAGGAGTACACTGCGACAAAACAGACGGAAGACATGACAGCTGCCGATAAAATTATCGAAGAAGATCTCAAGATGCAAAAGTCGAAAGACATCATGAACGCCGCCTCCACTGAAATCGACTTACCCACTTTCCAACCGTTGCACGAAAAAAGCGATGTCAACAAACTACCTGATTTGGTTCAAAACCATTTGATGACTTCGTCGCAGAACACGTCCAAAGACAGCGAAATCGATTTTGATCTTGATAACTTTGGTGATTCGAAAGAGGAAGAGATCATGACAAGTTTAATGCCGTTCACGGCGAACATTCCTATGATGAAGGGCGACACGAAGGAGGACAGTGCCCGAGAAACGCTCAATTTGGTGGAGAAACTGCGCATGGGCTTATCGAAGTCGACCAGTTTGTCCAAGTCCAGTACCGACGCGGACGAAGTACAAAATACCGAGATGGACAAAATCGAACAACCGCCGCAACAAATAATTCCACTTGTAGATCATCATGTGCCTGCTCCGTCCGAGAATCTCAACGTGCTGATGCCTCGGCCCGATGAAATTACTTCGATGAATCTTACAAACAAAGTGACGATACCGACCGACAAATACGACTACAATGCCGGTTACACTCCTGTCGGCGCAGAGAGGAACGAGATGTTCGGCATTGGTAAAAACGTACCTGTCCCGCAGCCCAATCAGAGTCTGTCCGACCACAGCATATCGATACAGGGCGACGAGCGATGGGTGCCGCCCAGCGGCGACTCCTATCAGAACATTCAGGTGGCCGAGCCGACCAACTACTTAAACGATTCGCTACCTCATATTAATCAACAGTTCTTGCAACAGAACTATCCCTCTACGAACGACCATCACAAGCCGACGCCGCCACCGCCACCAGTAGCTCCGTTGCCAGTCCTGTCGGAAGCGAGGTTGCAAGAAGAGCCGATAATCAAGAACCAATCACCCATCACCACCTCTTCGCACGATCGCACCAGAATCTCACAGAACCTCCTGATCGATCCCGCTTCCATGGACTGCATGCCCAGCCCGTCACCGTACGCCGACATGCATCCGCAGGCCAAGTGGGCCGACAGTGCGGTCATTCCCAACCGTCGATCGTCTTCGAGCTCGGTCGCCTCCACCTCCAGTACCGGATCCCGGAAAGGCGACGCGGACGACGAACCAAACAAACTGAGAAACGACTTGATGAACCATCCGCCGATGCAAATGCCTCCTTACATGGAACTGCCTTATATCCCTTACTCGGAGTTCGTTCCACCAGTCAGTTTGTTCCCACCGCCGCCTAACGTTAATACTCAGCTGCCATTCTCGACGGCGGGTTCGGCGATGTATCCACCGCAATTTGGAGCTCCCTATCCAACGCCGCATCCGATACCTCCGACGCCGAAACCGGTGGAGGACACCATGCCACCGTACTCGTCAACGGCGTGCACGGCTGCCTTCACGTCCTCCCAACACAACATGGCCCTCACAGCTGCGATGGTCAATCTACCGACGCCCACTTCCAAGTCGACCGACCAAAGTTTGTCAGATCTGACCGGTCCCGTTCCGACCGAGCCGATCCCCCCGCCACCGTGTGACCAACCACCGGCGACTGTCGCTCCACCGTCGTTGCCGATCGTATCGCTGCAACAGCCGGTTTTGGTCGCCGAAGACAACATCATTCCGTCGCCGGCGCAGAGCAACATGACACCTACAACCACCGCCACGCTACCGTCTCCCAGTTCATCGGTTAAATCGAACAGTTCGAGCGTTGCGGTGGCGTCGGCAGGTAAAAAGTCCCCCAGCAAACCGACAAGGACGTCAGCCAGGGTCACGTCCCAAATGAACAAGTCGCCGAACAAAAGCCCCGGCAAGAGTCCCCGACAAGAACCGCCAGTCAAGCAGTCGGGTCGGGGCCGAGGAGAAGGCAAACGGGGATCGGGTAAATCGGGAACTGTGCGTAACAGCACGGCCGCGTCGAGGGGACGCGGAAGAGGCAGAGGACGGGGTCGTAGCAGTCATCACGACCACGAATTTCCCTCCAACATACACAACAAGCTGGTCGGCACCGTCTACGATCTGGACTTTGACGATGACGTTTCTAACGACAACATGACTGATCTCAAATCGATGCGCGAAAGGAGGAAATCCGTCGACGTGCACGAACGTAAATACGATTCGATCATCTCGCGCATTTCTCCCCAACTTTCGCCGAAATTTTCGAGTCCGTCGCAGACGGGACACAAAAATCGCGGCAGCTACAACGCCGATCTGCGGGAACTGCGACCGCCCACTCCCATCCAGAGCACGCCCACTAAACCGGATATCCTGGCCAACACCACCTCCTCGAACGATAGCAGGACCGCTCCGATGTTTGTCCAGCCAGTCTTACCTGGTCCAGTCGACATGCGCACTTACAACAGTTTCAACGACAGCGAGAATCTGTTGACCGGCTTCGAAACTGCCGAGAGTCGCGTGCACGAGGACATCGACGAGGAGTTCGAGAAGGAATTGCATTCGGCGCTTTCGGCGAAGAAGCCGGCGGAACCGCAGCCCCAGGTCGAGATCAGCACCATAAAGGTGTCGCTGTCGGACACGCGTAACCAACTCAAGTTCAAGATCAAAGGCCCGATCGCCAACAACTATACAACGGCGAGCGTGACGCCGTCTCCGGCCACACCCACCGTCGAACCCGTCGTCTCTAACATCGCATGCAATTCCGTGCAGAACAACGCCATGAGCAACGCGTGCATGTCCACCGGTTCGTCCAACTTGAGGAGGATGCGCAAGAAGGAATTGCTGCGCCAATACTGGAGCAGCAACGACATGAACCAGGCCGATCCCAACAGCGCTAGTTCGAATACGAGTTCCGCGATTCCGGCGACGCCGACGGTTAACCGAACCGTGATTACCATTCCGAAAGCGGTGGCCTCGATGACGAGCATTCCCACCAGGGACGACTACAGGGACTATCAGATAGACGACTTGCCCGAGGTCAAGTATCACAAGAAGGAATCGAAACGGACAAGCGGTTTGAGCAGAGAACTCAAACAGCTCGACTTGAAGTCGGCGTTCTTGCCCGATGACGATGGCGTTTCGGAGAGGAGAAGAAGTCTGGGTAGTGCCGGTGGCAACGCTGCACTTTCGACCAGCCTGGACTCGGTTCTGACCAACAAGAGGCGCGGACGACCACCGAGGCCGTCGCAACAGGGCGGCCAACAAGTAACACCCAAGCTAAAGATCAAAATCGGGGCGAACAACAGCGTCGTAGACAACAGCAAAGAAGAAGACCGCCGGGATCGGATTCGGCCGCCCAAGAAACGTCACTCTGCCACCGTGGCCACGCCTTCCCTGGACGATTTGCGCCGGGAGAGCATGAAGTTCCGCAAGCGAATGATGGCTGATCTCAAGTGCGACGTGATCAAGAAGAAGAAAAAGGACAAGAGTGAGAAACGGAAAAAGAAGCGGGAGGACAAACATCAGATCAGGATCATCCAGGACGACAATCCGACGAAGCTGATCATACGGATTGGCAAAAAACCGAGTGAGGGAATGGCCGACGGCGCCGGTGGTGTCGTAGGTGCCGGTGAGAAAAGCAGCGGCGCCGGTGGGAACGCAGGTGAGCATGCGGCCAAGGAGCCGACGACGACGATACCCAAAAAAATTGACGGTGCAAGCGGTAAGACGGATGCGGTACCTGAAGCGACGACACCTTCGGGAAGCGGCTTGAAAGGTCGGTCGCCCCCGCCACCGCCTCCACCGAAGGTGACGCCCATCAAGCTGAAGCTGTCGCGGTGCCAGGAGGGCTCCGGTTACGTCATGAAGCCGACGACGTCGCAATCCGGATCGGAGACGACGGCGGAGGAGACGCAGGCGGTCCAACCGGGACAGCCCCCTCCCGCAGCGCCGCCCCCGCTCAGCGCCGCTCCGCTGCCCCTCAACAAAGACTGTGAAGTTAGATGATAGTCGTGTATTGTACCATAATAAATCTGTATTGTCTGGATCTGTAATATATTCGATTTTTACGTAAGTAAGATAGTAGAGAAAGAAGAGGAGTGTGTACATAGGACTTGAAAGACTATTAATTAAATAATACAAATAGAGACGTTCGCGCTCGCGCTGCCCGACGCAGCGACCTGTTTTACACCACCTGTTTAAAAAATCCACGTTGTTAAGCTGTCTAGTGTATGTGTAGGCTAAGCGAGCACATGTATGTCGTTTATTTCAGTGTACAAAGTCAATTACAGCCGCAAACGTGTAACCATATTTTTGTACATATTGTAAGTTATGGTATTTGTGAATATACATAGTACTAATTTATATATTTCATTTTAAATGATTAACTCGTGTTGACAATTTTGATAGGTAGATCGTTATAGATTTTCATCAATTGTACAGAACAAATGGCTTGAGTGCAATTTTAGTGGTTGTTGTTATGAGAGCCATTAATTTTATTATTATTATTATTATTATTAATATTATTATTATGTACAGTGTCTTTTTTTATTTCTAACTCGTTGTCGAATCGAATCGATGGTGTAGTATAAATTTACTTAAAAGATTTTTATCGACTATATATAGTTATAATTTTATTTTTTTATATCTGATATATGTTTTTATAAGTGTATGTGTTGTATATTTTTACTTCAAGTATTAAAGCACAAGCCATTTGTTGTTTCATGTTACATGATACAAATAATATAAATAAATATGAAACAGTTGACAGTTTTCTATTCCGAAACCGATCCGTTCGACCGATCGATCGCGATCGTTCGTTCGATCATTCGATCGTTCGTTTATATTACCTATATCACTGTAAACTCGCGCACAACAAAACCTCCCTTGTTTTTGTAATTTTATTCTTGTACATTTTTGTTTGTAAATCGAATTGTAAAGTTCAGTGTATAAAGACATTTTAAAATTGATTGATTAATTAATTGATTGTACACATAGTAAATTCATAATTATATCCAGTTTTATAAAATTGTGTTGTGATTTATCAAATCCTAATTCGGCCTCTGTTTTTCATTTATTTTTTTATTTCATTTTTAAATTTTTATCTATTATTGCCACATTGTTGTTAATTTTATAAATTGAGTATCGATCCCTTAAAATTATAACGAACAGAAACTCTACTTAAAAGAAACCTTGCAACCATAACATTTGTTCATTCATATTCATAGTTATTTTTTAATTTATGTTGAATAAATTATTTATGATAGTGTTGTGTTTTTCTATTTCACAAACTGTCAATAACTTCAGTATCTGAGGAGGTATTATTTCATTTTTTTATTCAATTTATCACTTATTATTATTATTATTATTTTCACTTTGTTAGAAGATCAAACAAGGTAAGTAAGCACAAAATATTATTTTGTTATATATTATTAACAGCAAATTTAACGTTCAGTTGGAAAGCAACTGACAAACTCACTCTCCAGAACCAACAGAGATGTAATCCAATTTTAAATTATCTTAAATGTATAAGAACGTGAAACGAAATGAGGAAGATTGAAGGAATAATAAATTAACATAAAATAAATTTAAGGAAGGAAACTTTGAAAAGTGGCGGCTAGAGCGGAGGTGACAATCGGCCGATCGGAATCGGGATCGATTGTTTGGGTCAGATGGCGGTGCCGTAGTACGTAAAGAGCGCCGTCGCCGCCGCCGCTGCCGCTGCCGTCACCACTGCCACCGACTGGCACATAATCAATATCTGGACGTCTTTCGGTTGGAGTTGTCGGGAGCGGTGCCGCGAGTGGACTGTGGTGTGAATGAGACCCGTGTCTATTTGTCGCCAGCAACATGCAGCCTCCCCCAAGGAAGGTTCGTACAACCAGACATCTGTACCCACAATATGCAAAATCGAAATCGCACACTAATCAACACCATTACCGTTGCCATTGCATTGTTTCGGATCGGATTTGATCGGATCAGGTTGCAATTGAGGTTCTCTCATGAGAGGACGGGATGGATGATAGGAAATTGTTGGTGTGACCGTCCCACTCGTCATTTACAATTGTAATTTTACGCGTAGGAAAGGTTAAAGGGTCCAAACCAGATATTTTCATAGGAAATACACCAATTTTTAAGTGGAATTTGAGAATCAAATAAATTTCATCGATAGGACAAAATAGCAAAATTATTGTGAAATGTGTTGATACATGAATTGGGACAATTATTTTGAGTATTTGCAAATAATTTTATTCGATAACGGTACATTCACAAAAACAATCAATTTTACTCATAATGAAAAATTATATGTAATTGTCACAAAAATAATTTTATTTTAATATTTTATTCAAAAATGGATAATAAAATCTTAGTAATGTGCAAAATAGCCCTATAAATAAGGGCAACTTAGTATTTGGGTCAGTAATGTAAGAGGAATTTCCTCTCGGAATTTGTGACATTTAATAAGAACGACTGCGTCGTGGATAATTTACTATCAATATAAACACGTCCCTATCTAATATACCAGTTTTATTCGATTATTAAAGAGGGGACTGCCCATTTTTCGAAGTTTTATGCGTTTTTTATTGAGAATAAAAAGAGTCTGCGGATGGATTTGTGATCAAGTATCATATATAAGATGAGGAAATGAATGTAATAAAGTTTATTTGTTAATTATTTATTCCTGCTATGAGTATTGTCAAAATGTTACAGACATTTAAAAGATGTCATTGTTGACATTTTTTCATGAATTTGTTTCCGCAAACATCACTGTTTAGAGTACCGAATCGAAATGAAGAACAAATGAACAATTTAAAATGCAAATAACAAAAAAAGTACCCAAACAGAAACGACCTGTTGACGTGACGATAAAAATTGATTGTTTCAGGGAAATTATGTGAAATTCTTAAAGAACTTGCACTCGGAGCAGATCAACAAATTGCTGTTGAAAAACCAGCACGAGTGTGATTTGCTCGAAGACCTCAGAACATTCATCATCAAACGGTCGGCCATTGAAAAATCTTATTCAGAAGTAAGTTCTTGTTCTTATTTCGTTATTAGACAAATTTGTTTCTAGAATGAAAATAGTAAAATTTTGTTTTTGTTTTCAGGCTTTGCTTAAAATTTCCTCAGCGTATTTGAATAAGAAAATTCCTAATATTCCAGATATAAAACTAGATGGAGGTGAAGAAAAATGGTAAGTTTCTTATTCTATTTTGTTACAAACTTTTTACTATAATTCAAATATATTAACAGTATAACACCAACACAACTGACAATTTAAAAAACCTTTCGATAAGATAATTATAATAATAATGGTACTTTTATATTTAAATTAAATTTATTATAAATTTTGAAATATTCAATATTAATTAAATAACTCTTTTTTAAGTTGATCACTTAATTTCCTATTTTTCTTAAATGAAAACAGTGAAGACATCAGGTAAATATTACACTTTCCCCAAAAACCTAGATTTTACAAAACATATTTCATACATCACATATTTTTAGGAAATCTTAGTGTTATTGTGATTTATTTTTAAATATCGTTATATAGTTTTATAAATAAATTAGTTTTAGTAGGTATAGAGTGTTTATATCCTTTACAATTATAATATATAATTACCTTAAATTATTAAATCTATTTTTGCAATTTGTGCTTGTTCAGGAACATGTGGAGTGTGTGGAGAACGGTTTTGGAAGAAAACGAGAAATTGGCTCGAGCCCGTTTGGCTGCTGTCGAAGTTTTTCAGCAACAATTGGCCGATGATGCGAAAATATTGAGATCACACAAAATACAAACAGCAAAAAGGGTAATAAAACCACACAGTTCACGTATATTTAATTTATTTCCATAAAAAATCATCCTTTCAGTGTGTTGATCAACTCGCAATTGTGCAAAAGGAACTGCAAACTTGTGTTTTGGACGTGGACAAAACGAAAAAATTCTACTTCGACGAAGAACACAGTGCTCACGACGTGCGAGATAAAGCTCGAGATATAGAAGAAAAGTAAGTTAAAATTATTTATTTTGTTACTAAAATATACATTAAGTCTAATCTATTAAAATACTTTAACACTGTATTAGTCTTATAAAAGTGGCGCATCCACCATTTTTGCATATTTTCTATCGGTCCTATAAGACAGCGCATTCACCATTTTTGCATATATCCACATAACATTGCGCATTCGCCATTTTTACATATTTGTATTAATCCTATAAGACTGCGCATTCACCATTTTTACATATTGTTATGCTAATCCTATAAGACTGCGCATTCGCCATTTTTGCATATTTCTATTAGTCCTATATATTTTACTTGTAACTAAACAATTAATGTTGAAAATACAGGAAATCACGCGAGAGAAATTCGGTTTGGATAATGGCGACCTTAATGAATATGGATTACGATAAATCGTTCACCATTTTTATTCATGTCAACGCGACATTTTAATAAAAATTCAAGGTTTAAGTTTATTTTAAAAAGAATTTTGGGCTTTTAAAATAAATATTTCAGCCAATAATTATTTGTTCTAGTTTAGAATAAAAATGTTTTATAGGTTGAAGAAAAAGAAAGGATCCTTCTTCCAATCGATCACGTCACTACAGAAAAACAGTGCAAAGTTTTCTACGAAAAGGGAATTGCTGGAAGAAAAATCAACTGGGGCGCGAAACGATTATCTTTTGTGTTTAGCAGCGGCAAACGCCCATCAAAATCGGTATTTTGTTGTCGATCTCCAACTTTGCATGACCTCAATGGAAAGCGGAGTTTACGACAAAGTGAGTGTTGATTTGGTGCTCAGTTAGTGAGTATTAATTCGATTGTTTTTTACGCAGGTGGCCGAATATTTAACATTGATGGGCCGCACGGAATTGTTGACGTGTTCCGCAATGCAAAACTCGTTCACAATAATCCGTGACCAAGCCAAAAAGCTGACCCGCGAATATAACCTCCAGTGTTGTTATCTCTACTATCCGGTACTGAAGCAGCACATCCAATACGAGTTCGAGCCGTGCGACAACGACACGCAGGATCACATCTCGGCCGATCACGATTCTGCGGCGGCCACATTGAGCAAAGAGGCGCGACGGTGGGCCACGAAGATCGCCAGGGAGAACAACACGATCAAGGAGAGCGTGAGGAAGTTGCAGATTTACAACGCCCTCAGGGAGGCAGGACAGAAGGTCGATCCCAACGACCAGAACGGTCCCGATTTGGAAACGAAGATAGACGATTTGAAACAGACGATCAGAAGATCGGAGACGTCCAAAGCGAAGGCGGAGGCGCGCATAGAGTGTCTCAGGGCCGGTGGCGTCAACGTCGACGAGTGGCTGCAGGAGGCTGAAACGCTCAACGTCCAGGACATACAGAGATCGGCCAGCTCACTATCGGTATGACGATTCCCATCCTTGATTCATTCTGTTCATTCGCTGTTCATATAACTTTCGAAATGTGTCTCTGATTTAGGATCATCCCAGTTCCGATTCGTTTTACGACAGCGACTTTGCCGATGGGGAAGTGACCGCGGCTCCGGTGGCGGCGTCCGTGACTGGCGACCGTACCTCGGAAAGAGGCGTCGACTTCGAAGAGCAGCCCCAGGACTATTACGAAGCGGCCGAGGTCGACGGTGAGTGGGGTACGCGATCCGAACGGAACCTATTGAATAACCGTTGATGTTATTGCACTCTCTTACTGTGTGTGAATGTGTGTGGCTTTTCTACGTGGAGACAACACCACAAGCTAACTCTTCATGTAAAATTTTATTGAACCAACCTACAAGTATCTGTGCAATTTGATGCTTTCTTTAATTGGCTCATTTTTTCCTTCTGTTTATGACATATATGACTATAGCAAAGCTTTATTTAATCTATTACCCATATGTAACCTTCATTATTTCTCGAACAAGTCACTGCTTTGAATTCGAGCTTGTCCACACATTTTCCTAAGGCAACATGTTGCTTGATTACTTTACTTTTCACTAAAGTTCCTTGTGATTAAATATTGTTTTGGTCGTAGCTGTTTTGGAACAGGAACGTCAGAGGATAGAGCAACTGACGGCCGGTTGGGACGATCCGACGCAGGTCGATTGGGGCGCAGAGGCGGCCAGAAATGGATCAGAAAGCGCTGATGCACCGGAAACTGTTCCGTCTGGCCCTTTGTTGAAATGCACCGCTTTGTATTCGTACACGGTAGGATCAATTACACTTATAATTGATTTTCTTTCAGGTTTCACATCACTCTTTGACTCTATTGTATATATGTTTGGTTTAGGCACAAAATCCGGACGAATTGACGATTGTTGAAAACGAACAGCTGGAAGTGGTGGGCGAAGGAGATGGTGACGGTTGGTTGAGAGCCAGGAATTACAAGGGCGAGGAGGGCTACGTACCTCACAACTATCTCGACATCGAGAGAGAACAATCGGTTATTTATATTAAATTACCTCCAACTGGAACTTAATTATTGATATCCATGTTTTCAGGTGACGACACCGGGCCTAGTGAACCAAATATCCTTCTCGTCAGTCGATTACACAGTGGACAACGAGGACGAAGCCCTTCAGCAGTCCGAGACAAACCAATCCCCCGAACAGATTTCAGTTATTTCATTACCGATGCAACAGACACCGAAATCTGACGAGCCACCCTCCGAATATTGCATGGCACTTTACGACTATGACGGGGAGGGAGACGAGGAGTTGACCTTCGAAGAAGGCCAGATCATAAGAATACTGAGCAGATGTGCCCACAGCGTCGACGATGGCTGGTGGAAAGGAGAGCTCGAGGGAAGAGTCGGTATGAGGATGGTAATTTTGTTTAGAAAGACACACCGACACAATTAGGACATTATTTCAGGAAACTTTCCATCACTGGTAGTAGAAGAATGCGATGAGTACGGCGAACCACTTCCCGGAGAGTTTGACGAGTCACCGCCGCCGTCAGCACCCCCCGTAACGACACCCCCGGATCTCCCTAACTTTCTAGTTGCCCCTGCTGAGGTGGTGATCACGCAGGCAACGCCGATCGGCGATCGGCCGCAACAGAAGGAGGAGGAGGATGCGGACGATGAGGGAGATGGTGAACCAGGCGCTAGAACTGAACGGGGCTTCTCTATGGAATTGACCAGAGACCAGCAAAAACATTACGGTAGCCAATTCGGCGAAGACGGAACTGCTGTGCCAAGTATGTATCTTCTGATTTTCGCAGGATTGATTCTCATCCCGGTCGTTTGTGTCGCTCTTCTTCTATTCTTTATTGTTGTGATGGCTGTGTTGGCTTTATTTCTATCGAGTTTTATCGCCATTTTCATTAGCTTCATCAATAATTTCGGTTACATACTTTAGAATCAGTATTAGTAGACACACATCACAATAATTATCATAACTTAGTGAATAAACATGTATGAAACTATCAAACACTCTTCTTATTTATCAGAATTAACAAAAATTTTAATGCTTAAAGTGTATAACGTAAATAAAGTAAAACATTTCATTCGTTTTCAAAAACTAAGATTATACTTATCTTATATGTATGTTAAAATTGGGTTTTTTTCTAATGCTGCTTTAGCGATTGAGGTGCCCAATTTAGAAATAGTTGACGAGGTACGTATTCTACTTGTATTATTTGTAACTCTAAAATGATTTAGATTTATTTATTAAATGATTAATATTTTTTTGTTCAAGTTTAATTTAACATACGTCGAAGAATAATATTGTTTAATTTTTGCAGGACGGGAAGGCGATTCCGCAGGACGAAGCGGCGCAACAGCAAGACGACGACTTCGGCCTGGGTGTGGCGCAGATCGTGATAACGGCCGCGACACCGATGATTGAAGAGGCGGAGACGCCGTTCCCACCGCCCGAAGATGTCCCCATAACGAACCATGACGGCGTCGAGGACGAAGAAACGAAGGAAACACCCGAATCAGAAGGAGGCACCCGACTCGAAACGATGGAAGAGAGTGATGAGCCGATGGACGAACAGCCGGGGGACGGCGCCCAGTTCGTCGTAAGCAGCAGTACAGGTAATCTAACTCAATCGACACACAAACATCAAGGCAGAAACAATAATTTTATTCGATTGAAGGAAGCGACGGTGAAACAACCGGTCCGAGTACGGCAGAAAATTCGGTGTCACACGCGCCCCCCGCCCACGAACCGCCGGAACCTGAACCGAAACAAGTGGTGGGCGGTAGGGCGTCCATCCCCGACGAACTGGAACCCCATCAACTGGCTCGTCTTCAGGACCTGAAGGAGTCCAACGCGTAGAACGCCTCAATCATTTGTTCGATTGATTGGAACGATCAATCTATCCTAAAAACTAGCCCCAAACATACGCTGCATCCGAGTGAAAATGTTTCAAGTCGATTGGTCGTTTTGACAAAAATTACCGACCGAAAATTATTTGGAAACAATTATTGGATATTAAATTGTTCGATTCCCTTTATCCATGATGTGTGTTAAAAAATTCTCAGCCAAAGAGATTTGATCCTGTTTGATGTGTGCGTTTATTTTGTGATGATTGACTGATTTTTTTTTCAAAATGACCAATTTGAATGGAGTTGTTTCGCGCGTATATTTGTACCTAATTTGTTATTTGTTAGATATTTTCACGTTAGAAATGATGCATAGTTGATAGTTTATGCGTTTGTTAAAATGATATGAAGGGATTTTTCTCTTTTTATTTGAATTAACAATTCTTTTTGTGTTATGGGATAAATGAAACGTCTAAACTGTTTGAACTGTTGCGAAAGTTGCGGTCAATAAGAGTAATCGAAAGCACTTTGTTTCGTCAACCGATTTTTACTGTTAAAAGTCCATTTTTCTATCTCACTGACAGAGCTGCACTTTTTTCTACTTTGTCATTTACATGACATACAACAGTGGAGAAGAAATCATTTTAATTTAGTTAATCTATATGGATACGAATACCTCAACCTAGCGCAATTATCTTAATTTATTACTATAGAAAATAGCATCATTTATTTTAATTGAATAAAATGTCAATTTACAAACCAAGAATTAATCTGAGAAAGGACCAGACCTTTTCCAGATTACAATTCATGCATCAATCATTTTTCTACATTACACTAAACGTAAACCTATAAACAATGTTCTTATTTTCTAAACAGTTCCTTGGAATAATTTGGTGGCAATCAACGATGAAAGCTTCAATTTTCAATTAATCACACACGTTTTCATATTTGTATAGTGTATATAATGAAATTATGTATTAATGTGTGTAGAATACATTTAATATTTGCACTGTCTTAGAAAATATTTTTTGTATATAGCGTCAACAACACACCAGAAATTTGTTATCTCACAATTATCATTATTATTTCCTTTTCCAAAATAAAATTTTGCCAGTATCACAAGGAATATCTAATAATAACGTTGTAAATAACATTAACTTCTTCACCGTTAAATGTAAATATGAAGGAATGTATTTGCACATTTTCTTGTATGTTATACTTCTGACAACCTCAACAAGAAGATCATCATCGTTGATTTGTTGACTGTGTTTCACTAATGACGCTTAAAGTGGTGTTTGTTTAGTTTTTAGTTTGTAGAAGTGTACTTTGTTAAGCTGTTAATTGTAATTCGTAGCGTTTAGGATTAACGATAACAGAAATGACTGAATCACTTTAATTATACGAATTTGTATGATAAGAACAACGCACTAAAACAAAAAAATTAATAAAATTATAAGAATAATCTTACTCTCACCATTAAAACGTCTTCTAGAACAATTTAGATGTTTCAAAATGTTCACCTTCAAAAAATGGGGATAAAGTAGAGGTAAAGAATGAAAGAATGGGTCAACAACGTTGTCATAAAATTAATTTTGCTCACCACATTTGTTTTGCTCCTTTAGTGTAACAATGGCAGCGTTGTGCAAATCAAAAATTAAAAGTTTAGGTTTGGCAGTGATTAAAAAATGATTAGTTTATGTTATTGCCACACCTACATTTTTACTTTTCGAAGAATAGATTTAAAGTTGAATAGGAGTATTGTTTTGGAAATGCATTTAATCGAATCGCTTTTTGTGGAAATTTAAAAAAATTCTAATGGAAAATTTTTAAATTTTCCATCTTAGAAATACACAGAGTTAAAATGTTCGGGCGATGCTCAAACGGACAATAAAGCATCGGAAAAAAGTTACAAAGATTATAAAAATAGACGGCATATCGTTCCAAAAGTGGGGCATTTTTTTCAAAATTATATTCATTTCAATTTACTGATAAGTTAGCAATAAATAAGCATCGTTACGTTTGTAAATAGTGTGCAGCGTCAGTTGTTCCTTTTGGGCGATTGTTTGTTCACGATTTTAATTGATTTCACCCCGTAGTCACGAGAACGTTGCGCAGTTTTTTAAAAATTTTCCAAATGATTTTACCACAATACTGGCTGTTGTTTACGCGATCGCATTGAATTCCCCGTCTTCTTTCAGCGGTGCCTTCTTATTATAAAATAACTTCAATCTCACACCTGTAGATACTGTACTGTAATTACTGATTACTAATTAACCCGATTAATTGATTATGGAAAAAAAGTGTCTAAGATCTGGAGATTTTGGACTAAAGAAAAACTTATTAATCCGTTCTATGTAACATCAAATATACTATAAATAAATGATTTATGTAGCAAACTTCTGTTTTCATTTTTATTGTATTGATTTAATTAATTTATTTATTATCAAATCCACATATAGCCTCCAGGTATTAATTATAAAGCGTGTAATTCGTATAAAACAAGTTAAAGCCATCACAATCACGGTTTGGATGGTAGATAGTAATGAACAAAGTGTGTAAGCCCATCGACCGAACGATCCCCAATGAAAACCGAAAAGGGAGAATCCATCCAAATATAAATCTCCCTCAGACTCACACACACACACACACACACACACACACACACGTCGCACATATCGATTGGAAACGATTCACTTTTGCACTAATCGTTGCCCTGGATACAAATCAATCAACGGACCGTGCGAAATTCCCCGTTTGCTAAAACAAAACCAGTCCGATAGTTGCGATGTCCAACGATGGGAGCAACAAAAGTTCGAACTCGCACTCCGAATCGTCGAGCAGTTCCCCGAACCAAAACCAGCCGTACTTCCACTTGGACGGGAAAGATTCCATGTCCGATTTGAGTTCCTCGACGTTTTTCAGAAGTGGAACGGTCAGAAGAGTCAGTGCCGGTTCGAAGAAAGACGTGGAGGTGGAAAAGGAAGAGCAGGAGGAGCAGGAGAAAAGTCCTGATGCCATTGTGCCGGAACGATACAGGAAATCGCTCGACAGTACGTACAGACACAGTTTGGAATCGATACATGAGTACAAGACGTACTCGACGTCCAGTTTGGTACAAAATTCTTCGTCGGACCTGCAAGACTTCGCTCAAATTGACAATGACAAGACGATTATGAGCCAAAGTTCGAGCTACCTGAGCTGGATCGAAAGCGTGAACAGCGAGTATTTCGGATCGGGTGCTCCCAGTAACGATTTCAACGATTGCGACAACAAGGTCGGCGAATGGAACAACTTCTGGTTGAACTACAATAGTGCACGCAGTAAATATCTCTCCAGCACCTATTTATATTCGCAAGAGGACAAGGAGAAGGATAAAGTGGAGGACTTTTCGGAAGTGAAGAGTACGTGCAGCACTCAGAGAGACCTGACCGACAAGGGTAGCAGCGAGTGCGTGACGTTAACGTTGGAGGAAGTGAACGAGGCGCTCCGGTGTGTGCAAAAGGTTGTCGACATTTTGCAGATTGCCTCCAGGAGGGCCGATCACGACTTCGAAGATACGAACAATTCGTTTTATTCTCAGAGTTTTACCAGACAGGTAAGAAACTCTGGATTATAATAAGGATGACTGGTTAAAAATATTAATAATGTTTAATATGTTTGTCAGAGTTCCTCTATCAAAGAAGTGGACGTGGCGACGGTCGTGACGCGCGAACGTTCCTTCTCCTACGCCGTGGACGCACAAGACCTTCAAAAACAGAAACTGCTTATGAAAAACACTCCTCAGTCTTCGAGCACGAGTTGCATCAACGCACTCTTGAACACCGGCGTAGCCGACATGTTGAAGAGGGTTATTACCAAAAGGAAGGATGGCGCATCGACTGAAGATGGACGAGGATCATTTTCGGGATCGTTTCCGGACTGGTCCAGTGCCAAGTGACGGTGTGATAAAGTAACATAATTGTACTTTTTGCCGAGATGCTTTAAAAGCAAATGTGTGCCAGTTAATTGATTTCTTAAATTGTATTCGTATTTGTGAATTGTGTTTTTAATGAGAATCAATAAAATAATCGAAAAACGCATTTTTATATACTCATTACAACAACTATATGTACACTGTTTCATATCAATATTTATAAAATTAAGTTACATAAATTAATATTATTTTTTAGAAACATTAATTATCAAAACAAACACATTATTTTATATATTTGATTAAATTTAATTAAATAAAATAATTTGAATTGTTGAGTGCAGTTTTAAATTGGGCGCGCACTTATAGCAGTGGCCGTTGATTGGCCGACCGATTTTCACTGTCAATCACGAATCCCGGATACGTGCAAGTGCCCGGATTGGTCCGGAAATGGTCAATTAGGGGTCCTACATGTTTCACTGCGTTGTGTTCACTCAGTTTTGTTATGTAACTGTCCAAAATTACCGTTTTTATCGGCACAACGACTGAACCAAACCAAATCAAAACAATAATTTAGGTAAGTGTGTTTTAGGTTATTTTTAGTATGGCGTTCAGACTGAACCGTGTGATTTTTCAGAGCAAAATGGCCGCAACTGAACAGTTTTCCTTGCGATGGAACAATTTTCATTCCAACCTCACGTCAGGCTTCCATCAGCTCCTGGAGGCAGCTGATATGGTGGATGTTACCTTGGCAGTGGACGGACACTTCCTCCAGGCACACAAAATCGTTCTTTCGATTTGCAGTCCCTATTTCAAACAAATGTTTAAATTGAATCCGTGCAAACATCCCATAGTAATATTACGCGACGTTGGGCACGAACACATGAAAGATATTCTAGAGTTTATGTATATGGGAGAGGTCAGCGTGCTGAGAGAGAACCTCTCTGCATTCCTCAAGACAGCTGAGCTGTTGCAAGTCAAAGGACTGACTGGTGATGATTCTGTAAGTATTCATTAAATTTTCATAAAAAATGTCATATTGTCACATTAATGAATTTGCTGACACTGTCAAATGAACATATGTTTGTTTTAATCATTTGTCCACTCTTGTATATTATGTTTCCATTCTTTTTTTCCTTTTGTGTATATATTATGAAGTGTTTTATTTTTGTGGGTTGGCTGCTTGTCATGCCAATTTTATAACCAACATTTTCAACAACATTACTATTCAACATAAGATAAGTATTAACTAATATTTTTAAAATTATGATTTTAGAGTGAGACGTCGTCGCGCAAAGACGACAAGTTGGACTGCGACATTGAAGAGGAGGAAATGAGCCAGTATGATCAGATGTTGGAGGCGGACGTGGAACTGCCAACAACGCCGCAATATCCTCAGAAAATATCTCCTAGCCCGTCGACTAAACGCACAAACAAATCGAACTCTTCGGGGAACGCGAAGCGCACGAAAAACGAATCGGTCACACCGTCCCAAAGCAAAAAGTCCGTCTCGAACGAACAGTCGGACGTGAAGCCAAAGATTGAAGAGGACGTGGGTAATGTGAGTGAGAAACTGGGCGAGATGGACGAATCAACCAAAGAGGGTTTGGGCCAGATGTGGGATAATAATTTGGGGACCTCAGTTAATGATATTAAAATCGAGAATGGTATGTACAGTATTTGTTTTATGTGTATAAAATGATGATTGCATGAATTTGTATGAGTTTTATTGGGACTGTTTTCTTTTCCTTCTGACCACATATATCCACATTAAAGTATTTAATAGCTCAATTAAAAGTGGAATAAGATATTTATCAAATTTATTAGGAGGAAAACATTGCAACCCAAAAAAAGACTTGTAATAATTAGCTTATGCCACGCCACGATTATTATTTACATTTTTATAACATTTTAATGGTTAAATAGTCCGCTGCACCGAATTTAATTAGTGTGTTTGATTTGTGCATCCGCGTATTTTTCAGTTTCGACTTGTTATGATATTATTATGATTTAGTTGCGTGCGTTTATTTGTGTTTTGTTCCGAGTTTTGTTGATTTTCGTTTTGCTCGCTGCTCTTTTTCTGCATGGTAAGTAGTAATTGCTGAATACTAATAATGAAATTAACTGATCAAACAAGCTGCTGTTGTTTGGGACCTGATGGGATGATGGTACTGGCTGCAGGATGAACGAAACACTGGACGACGGACATCCAATATAAACAATAAGTTATTTCGTTTGAAAGCAAATGTAATAAACAATCTATTCAACTCTGCTGTGATATGAAAAACTTTCATGTGATTTACGTAATTTAAATAACTACTATTAACATCAAAACTAACCACAAGAATGTGCATTTGTAGATATTTTTATTAACAAAATATATGTTTATTATTCTTTTCCACAAGATTGATACTGGGATGACATTGAACGTATTTAATTCGTTTGCACCATACATACAACATAATGTGGAAGAGAATGATGGACCAGTTAAATAATAAACGAAAATAAAAAAGTTGAATTGTTTTAATTTGAATAAAACGATACTAAAGTCAACCTACCGAAAGCGCTGTTGTGTTGATTGCATGAGAAACGCTGAACAAAAACCTTGAAACTGAAAGAGAAAACGAAAATGTGTGTTCAGGCGGCGGTGGCGGCGGCGGCGGCGCTTCATGGCTGACGATAGAGAGGACGCTGAAACCGAGCGGAATGACGACGTCTGGCGGAGGCGGCAGACCGACATACCAGTGCGACAAGTGCTGGAAGAGGTTCTCGCGGCGCGACCATCTGCGCACCCACGAGAAGAACATCCACGGCGAAGACGCGGGTCCGTTCGCGTGCGCGATCTGCTCGCAGCTCTACAAGAACACGGAAAGTTTGCGGAAGCACATAGCCAAGTTTCATTTTCCGAAAGAGGGCGGCGCCGAAAGGCAGACTGCCCTCAAAGTCGAAGAAATTCGCGTAGAGAATTGATTTTGTTTGATCCCCTCATTATGAAACCGTTTCTTTATTCTTTATTTGTTATTTATCTAATCTTGTTTGTCGGGCAAATACTGATTCAGTCTAAATAAAATTTGTCCGTTATTACTATTCCAGTATGATCGTATTCAAATTAAATAAAGATTATTATGAATATTGTTGCAAAAACAGTACAAAAATGGAAACATGGCATATTATTATACACTGTTTTAGCACGGTGTTTACGTTGCCTCCCATTTAAATAAAGTGTATTTATATTTATGTTGAGTATTAAGATATGTTATGTATACTGCATGTGACACTGCTATATTTTAATCAACTTCATCATTAAGTTTCATTGTCAATCTCTTGTTTACTAGTCAGGTAGTGTATTTATTGACGATTTTAATTTATGATAGAATATTTTAGTCTAGCGGCGCCCGAGTATTACGTATAAAATGTTGAGGGAGATTTACTCTTTTTACGTAATACTAGAATGCCCCCTATTTGGTACATCACAACCTGTATTTGTTATTGTATAACTATTATTATTATCCTATTTTTTGATTTATATTAAATTATTCGATAAGACTAAATAAGTGCCTTATAATTGTATGTATAAACTAATCTGGTGTATTATTGAATGAATAAATGCTATTTGCATAATTAATATAGTTTCATTTGAACAGTTTGTACGTCATTCAGTTTCGTCTCTCGATAAAGAGGATGAATTCAATAATCCAATAAGTCCAATTAAAACCGGTCGTTCGTCACGAATATGTGTGTAAATGTTAGCTGCTAGTGTCCAACTAATAATTCCGAGAGGTAAACCTCCACTAACACTAGTTAATCATTTCATTCTATCCATTTGTATTCCAGATTCGCTGTTCGGGACGGACAACAAGGGCCACGTCTTCTGTCCGTACTGCTGTCGCAAGTTCGTCAACCGGTACAATCTGAAGGTGCACGTGCGCGACAAGCACGAGAGCAGCCCCCAAATCCTCGACTGTTCGATATGCGGCAAGACGATGCGTAACCAGAGCTGTCTAAGGGTGCACATGTACCACCACAGGAAGCAGCAAACGGACCAGGCGGTCGCGTAGGGGTTTGCATTTTTTATTAGTTTCATATTTTTTTTTGATCCATCATTTTTTTTTTTGGTTCTAAGTTAGATAATTGTTTTGTTTTTTGCTCACGTCTGTCTGTTGATCAAAATGGTGTTTTTATTAGTGTTACTATTTTATTATTATTATTATTATTATTATTATCTAAATATTAATTGTTTTGTTGGTTTGAGTGCTGCTGATTGAGGAATCTGCTTTTGCACGTTATTTTATATACAATTTATTGAATTAAAAACAAACCACCCATTGATATAAAACCATACAATTCTAACTAATTTTTTGTATGTGAATTTTACCTTAAACATTGTTGGACAATTGTGTTATTTACAGTGCACAATGACATTTTTAATCTAATTACTGTATAAATATGAACTATTTATGTGATAATTTACCTTAGTCCTGGATTTTATTTATTGATTCAGTTAATCATTAATTGTTTCCTAATGTGTATGTAATTATTACTTACCCTGTTTTTAACCATATTGAACGTATAATATTGATTTTATTGTTCTATTTTAACAAAATTCAATTAATCAGTATTCTGTTGTTATTTAATTTATATAACGGAACACAATCACTAAATATAAATTATTTTTATTAATTAATTAAAATAAAAAACGTTATTCCCCATCCGGCAACTCGAACCAAATGTTATTAACTATTATTATGGGTAAACTTGTTGTTTTATATAATTTATTTGTTTAGCGAGTATGTGAAACCGTAAATTAATTTATTAATCGATATTTTAAACAATAGTCTGCAACAAATACATTCCATTTTTACCACACGTACACATTCCATGTAAATATTTTATTCGTTGCGTAATTTTCTTCTATTGTTTGTTTGAAATTTTGTCTGTATTTGTTGCCTGTGATAAACGAAATATCCAAGCTATAGCTGAAGCAATAATTATGAATGATATTCTGGTACTGGCATCTTTTCTACCAAGTCAAGTTTGTTTGTTGGCAAACTTTTAACAAAGATTAAATATATACTTATTACATTTGGAAATTGTATATTTAATCTTTGTCTTTAGTCGATTTAGGCATTATTAAAATTGGCAGAAAAGGGACGTCCAAGTAGTTAGTAAAAAAATTGTTGCTCACGTCATTAATTATTGATAGTTTAGTGATTGATTGATTTATTGTGTATGCCTGAAATCTACTACATTCCATTTTACAGGGAAAACATTATCTTATTTAAAAATAATAAAACGTTTCATTAATATATTGACTATTATTTTATTTAAGTTTACAAACAATATTGTAAACCAAGAAAATACGTTTTAAATGATTTAAATTCTAAAATGAAATAAACCTACAATTTGCACATATTGCAAAGTAAACAGCTCATGTCTTATCTAATCAAACCAAACAGGAAATAAGATATTTTTATTCAACCATCAGTTCCATCAGTTTTTCAGCGAGCTTATTAAAATGTGGTTCAGTCTCGGTAGAAATGAAGGTTTTCCTACCATTTACGGCCCCAATCAGACGCCCGTGACCGTCGACGTCCTTGAAGCGGGCTTTCTAACGGCATTTTTGATACTGCTTCTTACATTCCTAGTGTCTTTTGTTTCCTCCAAAGTTTCCAAGGTAGGTGGAGATGATTTGTAAATAACCATCCAAAACGATGGATGAACGCATCGTGTTACTCAGAATAAAACCTTATCATTTGTTTGTTATTTAGACATTTTCCAACCTCATCCATGTTGTACTAGCTCTACTGATTGGACTGCTATTGCTCCGTAAGTGATTTTGCTTTTTAACTCTTGGCGACAATGGGTTTTGAAGAGAAATTAATTCGGTGACTTTTCAGTTGGAAATTTCGGTCAGGAATGGGAGGTGGGTCATATCAAATCGAAGACGTCTTATAAGGCAGGAAGTCCGCATGAAATTGACGCCAACATTGCGGTTAAAATTGGACTTAGAAGTGTCAACGTAACACTGAATAGTGACACTAAAAACCTAAATAACTCGCTGAAACATGAAACTATCGATTATAACGAAAGGTTCGAATGGACTTGGGATCAGGGCCGATTCGGATTCGGACCTTACGGTAAATGATTCGTTACCCACGTTAATAAGTGCAAACATACGATAATGATAAGTCATCCCTGCGGTTTAATTTCAGCTGGTAAACTACAGCAGGAATTCCGCGCCGCCCAGTACAGAGGTCTTCCCACTCCCATCCTGTGGATCGTCGATTATTTTGTAATAGACGGAGAGGGTTATCGTCACGGCCGTTTCTACAGAACTGCCGGGTGGTACTCTCATATTTTAATGTGGACTGCGTTCGCCACTTGGTTGACGACGGTCATTTTGTGTCGCTCCGTTATCGGATATGCCGCTTTCTTTTTGGGATTGACGGGAGCGCTACAACTGACGGCGAATTTAGTGTGGTTGGTCGTCAGAAATCCTTCCCAATTGGTTATCCCATTTGAGGATGCAGAAATCAGAACAAAGTTTGGAATCAGTTACTGGATCACCTTTGTCAATGGTTCTTTTAATTCAATCATTTTTCACATTAAATCAATCTATACTGGTTTTTATTTGCAGGTATTTTGTGTGTCAGTTTGGCAATAACTATGTTCGTTTTGTCTAAGTATTACGAAAAAGGTTTGCAATACTTTTTCTGTGTTGAAACAGACGACTACCGTTTGTGTAAGTATTTGAGCTTTAGCACAGCTTTCAACATACATATTATTTGTTGAATTCTAGTGCCTGAAGAACAAATGGTTTTGCGAAAAAAGAACCAGTATAGGCGGAACAAGGATGAACTTGAAATGAATCCTATTATCCACTCAGAAGAAGATCCAGAAATTGGGACAGACCATTCTTCTGCAACTTCTCCACCTCCTGTTGAAAGACGACATAAACCTAAATTCCGTTAGTTACTTTTATTTTTGATTAAAAAGTATTAATCAATGATAGCAAAGTAATGATAATAAAACAATAACAAATTCATAAACAAACTTTTATTCATTAGTATCAAAGGCTTCTTATGAAATAAACAATAAATAAAAATTGTTTACAAAGTACATATTATAGAATCCAAAACATTATTAGTTTATTATGGAAAATACCTTATATTTTTTACACATAATTAATAACATAAATCTATTTATTCAGTGTTAGGCAAACTTAACAAGACATCATTGGTCAAGTCACTATCGGTCAGACATGGAGGTTTATCTACATTTTTCACTCTCAAATTTAGTTCTGTACTTTTAATCTTCCAGTTGTTCTCACTAAATGGATCCCTTGCCAAGGCAAAAACTTGTTCAAAAACACCTACACAGTTTTCATTATGATGTAGAGTACCACACACTAGAACCATGACTAACCCATGAGGATCCATTCTTCCTTGAACTCCATCTGAGGTAAAATTTGGGTTAAAAAACAGTTTGTTTTGGACTGACAAGCTTAAGAGGGTGGACCCAATATCTTGTGGGTTATTCTCAATTACCTTGCAGTCTATATTTACATCATAAAATGTAATTTTGCAGCGAGAATCATTGAAGAAATGGCTTGAAATCTCCTCCTTTTGATTCACCATACCAAAAAACCATTTGACAAAATGTTCAGCTAACGAGTCTATCCCATGGTCATCTCTGGAAACACATATTTCTGTTGAGTGGGTTTTTGAGATGTTTTCAATAGTTTCCTCTGATGTTTTAGAGTCTAATTTTATCATAGGAACTTCCCAATATTCAGTAATTTTTTCTATGACATCAATTTTTGTGAGAGGCAGTTTAACTGGGATGTTTTTATCATGTAAATATGAAAACAATATTTCTTTAGTGACGCTTCTCCGTTTTAATAGACTGTGCAAATCTGTTGAATAAGTTAAGATTGCATTAACTGCATCTGAAATTATATTTGTTTATTATTGTATTAATAATAAATATGAATCGAATCAAACAAACCTTCTCTGTTATTTAACTTCTTTTTTAACAAGCCTTGTGTAACTGTAGCAGCCAATGCAAACAAGTCTACATCTTCAAATTTGGAGAATATTTCTTTTAATCCTTCTTTAGCCTTCACGTTTTCGATCATGTTTAATCACATTATTGAGAAAAACATTGTATTTGTACATAAAAATGTGGGGTTATGGTGAACATAACCAACAACTGTCACCATGACAGTTCTACATAGATAAAAACACGTATAGCGCCACGTAGTTCACTTATGCTCAACCCGGCGATTAAAAATTACAGATTTATGTAGAATATATTATGCTAGTTGTTATTACATTCTGTAATTTTCTATCTTAAGGTTGGGCATATTTGAACTAGATGGCGCCACTATACTTTTCCCCTTCTAAAAATTTGGTTTTTAAGTACTTACGTTTCAAATGTATTATTGTTTGTCAAATACCTCGTAAGTATTTATTTATATTTAATCTTTTAATTGTATTGTAGTAGTATTGTACTAATACGTTATTCATTTTATTGATTTTTAAATCTTATATTAGTATGAATGAATAAATAAAACAAATAATAAATGTTGAAATCGATTTATTAGGTACACATGTATAATGTAGTAATGAAAAAAGTCTAAAATATAACAGATCAAACATATCTAAAGTACATTGCATTGATTCTGCACAAAACAGTTGTTCATGTTATGATAGTTTGTCGAAATTCGTCGATAGTCGCAAAAGTGCGACTGCGTCTCAACATAAAATTATTAATTAAATGGTCAGTTACAAACTATTAATTATATGAACAACAGTTTAATAATAAACAAACACGACAAATCAACAAGTTGCCAACTCTCGTCCCAACAATCGGACATTTCTCGCATTTCTTATACTATGTCTATATTTTACCAAATACCGAGCGATCATTAATATCTAGGAAGAAACAATTATTTTTTGCCATTCAGTGACTTGTAGTCGAGATGAAGTTGTCGCATATCTTTTAACGCTTGCTCAATTCGTCTTGCGAATCTGTGACAGTCCTGAAACAAGCAAATAACAATTGATTTTGGCCAATAAAATGGACGATTCAACGAGTAATTTACCGTCATGCTGCTGGTCTTCTTGTTTGATATGTGGAAGAACAATAAATCCTCTCCGGCTATTATGTAAGAAACACCGTAGCCATCATCAGCCACGGGTCCAAATCCACCTCCTGCCGAAATGCAATTCGGAAACCTCTTTAAATCAGTCTTGGAGGTCTGTCCGTGCGGCGTTTGTGACGTAGACAACCTCCACGGTTCGCTTAATACCTCTTTGAGGAACGGTGAGTCAACTTCCAAATATTTTGAGACGACATAGAGGCAGAAGAGGTGGCGGTCGATACCTTTGCCGCACATCGCATCCTGGTAACCCAATTGGTGGCGTGCGCACGCTTTTTGAAGCAGCTTTACCTTTTCCTCCGTTGACGCTTTGTTCTCTACCATGGCTTTAACCCACGTTGCCGATTCCACAGTGCAAGGACGCACTGTTTCTGTTCTGCCCTCCCTGAAAAACGCAACTGTGTAATTCTAGTGTTATAAGAAAAGAACGATTTTCAAACCTGTAAAGTCTCGTCATGCTAGCTTCATAAGTAAGACTGAATTTGCCGGCATCTCTGTAATATGCCAGTTGCAATGCCATTTGCAAATAAGCATCGGGACTGATGTGACACTGCTTCATGAAGCCTTTGCCGTACGCGTCGTGAACGTATATACGTAAATCCAAATCCTGAATTAAATCACGGGCTACTATCAAAGCCTGATCGATGGCTTGTTGACATTCCTCCTGAATGTCCCATTTCAATCTCGTCGGAGTTGGAGGAGTAATTTCAGGTGTTCCTAGCGTATTGCCTTTCTCATCATATCTATACAATTAAATTATTTATTTACTTGTTATTGCTTATATATACGCGGCTATGGTTAGAAGGTTTTGTTAGTATAGAAAAGCAGTTTAAAAAGCCGGAATAGTGTTAGTTTGTTATTTATTAGTACCAAGATTAAACGACTGTTCTCCAATTAACAGTGACATAAAGAGTTTGATCTGTTTAATCTGTACTATTTCAAACAGATCACAACAAGTTATATTTGTATTAAATTGTTAATGCTGTAGACCAACATGAAAATGAGTGCATACTAGTGATAGAAACTGATGATTGTGAAAAATGGGCAATTGTGTCACAAATTACTAATCTACATCGAACAAATATTAATTACCGTTGCTCTACTTCATCGAACAACAAGTACTCCCAGAGATGCCCGAGAATTGGAGCATCAGCCCTAATTAAACAAAAAAGAAAGAAAAGGAAAGTTTAGCCACAACCAAAACAACAACAACTACCGAAGAAGGTACGACAACAATATCAACAACAAAATACAAAAAGAGAAGATTCGCAGGCGATCTCTAGCAAATTTGGGAAATTACCGGTCTTCATGTGATGGTGTTGTGATCACGTACTCCCACACGTGAGACATGACAGCTGCGTCCGCCCTATAAATCAATCATTCACACTTTAAAGCGGACAAATCGATAAAGGTTTTCAAATTTATCATACAATCTCTAAAGTAGCCATTTATTAGAAAGATGTTTTTAAAGTGTCAAATTTATGTGCAAGTGAGTTGAGCTTGTTTTTTACTTTTACTTTTTAATATTATGTAATATATTTTTTTTTGAATCGGATTTAATTATAATTAATATTGAATGAATTCTTATACTATATAAAATTGAAAATATAATGAATATTATTGTCGCACAGTATTGTATTGTGAAATTAACTTTAAATAAATTAAATATTAGATATTATTGCAATAAAAAACTCACCACGAATGTTCAGCATTAAAACCAACCTGTAAATTAATTGTTTAATAGAATAAGAACGTTTGGTTTTGAATTAATAACAACTACTCACTCTGCCGTTATTTGAAACACACAGTGTAAAGGATTTATCAAACCATCTGTCGTAACCTTTCCCGTGTAATAAAATCTTCCCAAAATTGTCCAACTTTTCTGGGTGTTTCTAAAAATGAAATTTTTAAAATGATTTTCTGTTAATCATTAAGACTAAGGTCAAACTCACGAGATCAAATTCATATGGAACGTCGTCTAATGCAACAACAAAGGCCGCTTTTTCAATACAATCCAATGAGATCTTGTTAACTCCTCTGTTGAAGTGGTGACGTCTTGTGTTCGCCCAATGCGTTCTTTCGCCAGCTGTCAAGGCTGCCAATTTTTCTTCGCCAACCGCAGGCTCAGATTTGTCATCCAGGATATGTTGAATTTGTCTGTAAGATGAATATCGTTAGAACAAAACCAACTAAAATTCATAATATTGGTTTGCATACATTTGAATTTCGCACGGCTTCAGTATCCTTCCTTTATAAATGATGACTTTGAAGTATCTGCCTCTGTGATAAACTACGATGTGGTTAGAGTCGGCCCAGTGCATGATTTTATCAGTTTCTATTCCGGGTATACGTGTAGTGTTGAAAATCCTCTCGTACTGCCACGAGCACAAGGGCACCAAACCCTGCACCAAGATCGGTTCCAGTTCTTGTCGTTCCACCAATCTTCTGAACGTCAGGAATGTGTAAATAGCCGACGCCGCTCTGGCTGCCTGTATTTTCGACCTGTGCTCTAGAATAGCGTCGATACCGTAAAAGTTTGAGTTGATCATTAGCGGAGAACGTCCTCGCAGGTAAACGTATTCCTCCCACCAATCCGAGACGTAATTGCTGGACCACCAGGACTTCAGGACCAAGTAACGTTGTAATTTGGCACCGATTCCCTTCTGGAATTCGTCCGCGAGTTTCTCCATTCGCCGATAATTGGCGTCGTCGAGCAAGGGGCGCACGCTTTGAAGATACTGAAAAGGCAGAGATGCAAACCAGAACTGAACAGGAGTGTACAACTGAACTTACTCTTGTCATCGTTTCGCTGACGCTGGGCAAGGGCAGTCTGGGCAGTGATCCCTGGTAGCTGTAGAGTCGAGGCGACTTCCATGCGCTGAACACTTTCACCAGCCCAAGCCACAGTTTAGTTTTGGTTGATATTTGGCTGCCCTTGGCCCTCGACTCGTACATCCACCCTTTGTACATTAAGAGGAGTCTCAAGATGTAGCGCAGCATGTAGATGACGGTGAGCCAGGCGGTTAAAGACGCCAGAAAACAAGCGACCAGTTGCCACGTCAATGTGCTCCTGAGTTGGAAGAATCTTGTTTAATGTGTTGTTTTTTATTTATTTATTACTTCTTACCCAGGTAATATATGCAAAAATCTATTTGGAAGATCAAACGGAACGGGGTATCCAGACAGTTGCATTATCGATACGATGGATGTGAGCACCCATAAGCTGGTCCAGTGACCGGGATAGACACCATTGTGGACACTGTTCTGAAACGACCAATATTTATTTAGGAAGAAGAAAAAAACAAGACGTATGGGGCCACTTACTTGGAACCTGGCTAGGCGCTTTTTCCAGGATCGTATACCCGATTGCCAAACGAGGTCGAGGACCTCGCGGTCAAAGTTCACGTCCCATCCTTCGTGGGTGATGGCGAAGGAGAACGCGACGGCCTGATGAGCTTCCGCCATGGCCCCCGGTCCAAGTCTGAAATCAACATTTTAATTAGCGTTCAACAGTAATAACGTAATTATTATCTCATGGTCAATGTTTGCGGTTTTATTTTATAGGTGACATTGAATGTGGTGATTGATCTTGGGTCAAAATACAAAATTTAATCGTTCGTGCAAATTACTAATAAACTTCTCTCTATTTGACGGAGCATCCACTAAGACAATTTAATGAAATAAAGTCCGATTATCAGTACAAGGTTCTTTCCATTCATTCACCGCCAATTCCGCGACACGTTTCCAACTATTGTTCGTACACACTTTGACCTCGCCAATTAAATTAATCCATAACACAAAATCACTTATGCAATTATTGAAATTGGTAGACAGCGCGGTTTTCCGATATTACCATACGCTTATTACTTCGATTAGTTTATGTTTTCTCGGAATTTATCGGTTTTATCTGGAAGTACGAGCATTTTCAGGAAAACGTACAAAACAACGGTCACACGGTCAACTTGTAGATATTATTAGTACGTCCGTCCTTCTTTTTTTCCCGGAAGAATGCGACGATAAATTATAATGACGTCCGAGAAAAAATAGCGACATTTAATATTTTTTTGTTTACAAGTGATAATAAAGTATTATTGCGTTAAGTTGGTTGGATGGAAACGTTATTTTTAGCAGGCACGAGTGAATTAATGTAATCCCGAGTATTATCTAAAGTGGCGACAAAAATATATGTTTCAAGTACGAACGTAACAAACATTGTAAATATGTCCTCATTAATGGACACATTATCAACAAACTCATCAAAATTTATCAAATCTAACGATTGCCACTCGAAAACCACATTTTTTAATTATCGTTTAAGATTTAATTTTTGGTGGAATTTCAAGTGTTACCTTGCAAGTTAACAGTAAAGAAGCAACAACTTGTTTACCACTGAAAAGAAGAATGAATTACGATTTATGTTTTTATAGACTAAACACGATTAGATAGTGTTATCAATTATGCGGTTACTGTAAAGGTACACACCTCCAAAAACCCTGATAAATCTAATGGTAATATAATATGCAATTAAACATTGGTTTGTTTGCGTTGACATTTACTGATATGTAGTACAAGATTGAACAGTATTTGTTCTTTCCAAATCACTTCCAAACATCCATACCGTATCATTGTGTTAAAAACATCGTTTTGAAACGTTAACCAGACTCGTGGCATAAAATTACAGTTACGTAGCCGATAATGAAAATGCATAATTCATGCATGCACATAAAAAAAAAGATTCACACAATGCGTTCACGATTTAAATATGTGACGCGGGCGAATTTGAAAAAAATTTGTTACGACAATAGAGGTGCATTCCAGATTGATTATTTTTCGAATACAATTCGCAGGTCGCGGGTCGATAGCCTTCCTGTATCGAAAAATATATATTCAATCACGATTGATAAGCTCGCTTTGACCTCGATTCATTCATTTGACTGTATAATTATGTTTATATTTCACGTTGAAGGTCAGAGTACGTCCAAGTATGGTACTGACGAAATTATTGGAGAGAAATTGCATCTTAACTTTCCAAATGCACGTCAAGTGATCCTCATTAATAATAATGAACATTCCAAGTTTACCGTTTCAAATTACACTTGTGTGAATTAATTCAAAAATCCTGTGCCACATAGTCAGAGCCATTACAAGCCATTACTTTATTTTATTCCCATTTCTTCCTAATGTTTGTCGACACAGGGAAATCGAAATAATAAATCTGATACTCGAATTTATATCGCGATTATAGATAGAGGATTTTATTTTTTGCAAGTATGCGGAATTAATTATGATCAAATCACGATAATTTATATTGACGAAAAATAAAGTGTTTAGATACTGCAGGCACTACGCTTCGAATATTTTGTTTTTATAATTCCTAAGTGCTGCGTTCAAAGTTGAATTTTAAAGAGTCTTTATTTATAAACCTACGAAACTAGTTTTTATTATGCGATCGATCAAGTGTAACTTAACTGTTTGTACACGTACAAGTTTGAAGATCGTCCGTTTCAACAATAAACTTAAACAGTCTGCAATTAGTTGAATATGGTGTTTGAAAAATAAAAAAGATAAAAGCTGAATGAAAACTAAAGGTGGTGGCATTGTATTAACTGTACAAATTGGAAACTTGAACCTGGCCGTTGGGACTTTCTCTCTGCGAAAACGTTTACTGAAACGTACTATCTAGCAAATCTATTCCGAAATCAGGTGTGGGCGAAATAATTTAAGAGAATCCAAAGTCCGATCGGTCCAAAGGTTGAAATAAGAAAAACAAACACAACACAATCCATAACTACGATGTTTTTATTTTTCTTAAAAATGCATGCATGCATGGACGTTAAAAAAAAAACGTTTGCAACGATGTTTACTATTTGATTTATCTCGGATTATGTATAAATAAATACGTAGTATCGGCTGACCCGAATAAATCTCTTGTTTACTTCCTGTTGTTTTTTGACACATGTCACACCGTTTTAACCTAGAAAATCCGTCACAAAACTTACCAACGAAACAGAAACAAAAATGATTAAACGTAAATAAAATCAAATTTGATAGTAACACGTTAACAAAATCTAAATTATAAACCGGCTAAAGTTTCTACTAGAAATAACGGAAGACGAGAGCCCGTTTAAACACCTATGACGCACCAACTCGGACTGGCATATTTTTTTTTCGCACGGCGATCTGTCAGTACTGATGCGCACTGCGCATTGCCGGTTTTACATTTCTTATAATGTATTTTTAATTTAATTTTGCTCCTATGTAATTGAGTCCTCCGAAATGACTGGTTGTTTATCAACACATATATTTTACTCTAGATTTATAATTTAAAATACATAATTTTAGATTAAATCTTGTTTGTAGTTTATAATCTTTTAATGAGTTAATTCTTAAAACTATTTTACAAGTTAAAAATAATTTTATTTACTGACATCTACTCTTGCAATGATTAAATACATTTTTACATATAAAATATATAAATTTTAAATTATCGGCTAGTTATATGGTCAAAGTTATTATGCAACTGTTGCCGATGTGTCCGATTTTACCGACCGACCATCTGCCAGAAAGTATGGTTAGGTTACCATCGAGAGTTATGTGATGACAATTAATTCAAATAAACCCAACAAGTTGTGATGGCATATCGGCTCCTTAACACCGGCAAGTTGTTCGAAAATTTACTGTGTAAAACGTTGAAGCAGTACAATGTAGAATTACCCAGGGTACAAAATAATTTCTACATAACCTAAAAACCAATTGTAATGTTCCAATTTTAGAGAAGCTACACGTTTAAAACGGTATTAAACGAATGGAAACTGTTCTGCGAGAAACCGCCAAAGGGTTTCGAAAAGTATTTTAAGCCTGGTAAAGATGCTCCAAAGGAAACAAAGCCCGATTCAAAAAATTGTAAAGAGGGCAAAAAGGATGCCAAACCACCACTAGAAAAAGAACCAACCCCAAAGCCTCCTCCTCCGCCTCCACAACAACCAGGTTCAAGGCCTTATGATCAATGGTCATTTGGACTCTTTGGGGGCACTGGAAGTCGGTGAGTGTGCCTTAATTTTTGATGTTTTTGGATTTGTTCACTTGTGCCTTACTCAACTTGTATGTTTGAAATGTATTGATGAAAACCTTTAATTTATTTGTTAATGTTGTGCAATCAATACAAGAACAGTTCAAAAAGCAATTATTATGATTTAGTTTGGTTTAATCAACATTAGATATTTTAGCATTGCAAATTATTATCCTAACAATTTAAACTTTAACGTTTTAAGTCTTATTTAGGAATAACCACTGATGTAAAATTGCTTTTACCATAGTTGTGAGTGTCAATAAATTGTCATATTATATATAATTTTATCATTCATTCTACATATAGTACCTAATAATTGTTATTGATAATATTGAATCAGTATTTATACATTTAGAAAAAAATGCCAAAGTATATACCAAAAATATTAATAGACTTAAAAGATTACTTAGTGTAAGTGCAGATAACTTTTTGACAATTGAATATAGCGACAAACGCGTTACGAATTCTAAAATGTTGTTTTTCTATTCAGTGGCAGCGGCGGGAAACCGTTTGGTGACAATGAACGGGACAAATGGTACGTTCTGGGAGCTGCGGCGGCAATCGCATTCCTCGCCACCGTTACCATGTTTGAGATGGGCTACAAGGAGATTGGTTGGAAGGAGTTTGTTCACAACTATTTGGCCAGAGGTATAGTTGAAAAGCTGGAAGTGGTCAACAAAAAATGGGTACGTGTACGACTGTCACCTGGGAATACAGTCGACGGTGCGGTAAGTGTGTCCATCCACCTTTGTTTGAATGATTTTGTATGAAATTAATTGATTTTTAGAACGTGTTGTGGTTCAACATTGGTAGCGTTGATTCGTTCGAACGCAATTTGGAAAATGCTCAGGTAGAGATGAACGTAGAACCACCGAATTTCGTGCCGGTAATTTACAAAACCGAAATCGAAGCAGCTAGTTTATCTGGAATGTTGCCGACGATTTTGGTCATCGGTTTTCTTATATACATGATGCGTCGTTCGGCAGAGATGATGGGCGGCAAAAAGGGCAGGAAGGGAGGACTGTTTGGCGGTGTGATGGAAAGCACCGCCAAATTGATCAATTCTAACGAGATCGGTGTCAAATTCAGGTCGGTGTTCATCATTTTGTAATGTAAAAAATTATATTAATATAATATTTCATTTCCCCGATTGTTTTTGCTAGAGATGTGGCCGGTTGCGAAGAGGCAAAAATCGAAATTATGGAATTCGTTAACTTCCTTAAGAATCCGCAACAGTACATCGACTTGGGAGCGAAAATACCCAAAGGAGCCATGTTAACAGGTAAATTGATGATGTCAAATTGAAATTGTTTAAAAAATTAACGAAATGTCGTCATTTAGGTCCACCGGGAACAGGAAAAACGTTATTGGCCAAGGCGACAGCGGGAGAGGCCAATGTTCCGTTCATAACGGTCTCCGGATCAGAGTTTCTCGAAATGTTTGTTGGTGTGGGTCCCTCCAGGGTCCGAGATCTCTTTTCGATGGCGAGGAAACACGCGCCCTGTATCCTGTTTATAGATGAAATCGATGCGGTTGGCAGAAAGAGAGGCGGCAGAAGCTTCGGCGGTCACTCCGAACAAGAGAACACGCTAAATCAATTGCTGGTTGAGATGGACGGTTTCAACACGACAACAAACGTGGTAGTTTTGGCTGCCACCAACAGAGTGGATATATTGGACAAGGCGCTGCTGAGACCGGGCAGATTCGATCGGCAGATTTTCGTTCCCGCTCCAGACATCAAGGGACGAGCCAGCATCTTCAAAGTTCACTTGCAGAACTTGAAGACGAACTTGGACAAAACGGAATTGGCTCGGAAGATGGCTGCCTTGACGCCCGGCTTTACCGGTGCGGACATCGCAAACGTTTGCAACGAAGCCGCCCTGATCGCCGCCCGCGATTTGAACGATTCCATAAACATGAAGCACTTTGAGCAGGCGATCGAGAGAGTGGTGGCCGGCATGGAGAAGAAAACGAACGTGCTGTCGCCGGAGGAGAAACGTACAGTTGCTTACCACGAAGCTGGTCACGCGGTTGCCGGCTGGTTCCTGCAGTACGCGGATCCGCTGCTGAAGGTCAGCATCATTCCTAGAGGTAAGGGTTTGGGTTATGCGCAGTACTTGCCCAAGGATCAATATTTGTACACCAAGGAACAGCTCTTCGACAGGATGTGCATGACTTTGGGCGGTCGCGTGTCCGAGGAGCTGTTCTTTAAAAGAATTACCACCGGCGCACAGGACGACTTGAAGAAAGTCACACAGAGTGCCTACGCCCAAATAGTTCACTATGGAATGAACGAGAAAGTGGGAAACGTCAGCTTCGACATGCCAAGAGAGGGCGAGATGCAATTAGAGAAGCCCTATTCGGAAACGACGGCCCAAATGATCGATGCAGAAGTACGTAAATTGATCGACTGCGCTCACAAACGCACCACCGAACTCCTCAGCGAACATAAGGAAAAGGTGGCCGTCGTCGCCGAGAGACTGCTCAAACAGGAAATCATCAGCAGGGACGACATGATCGAATTATTGGGCAAGAGGCCGTTCCCGGAGAAATCGACTTACGAAGAGTTTGTCGAGGGAACGGGGTCCTTTGAGGAAGACACCGCTCTTCCTGAGGGACTGAAGGAATGGAACAAGGAGAAGATTCCGGCAACGGAAAATAAAACTCAACCTTCGCCGTAATTGTTATTGTAAAGTTTTATTTCTAAGGGATTTTGTAGTTTGAACTGGCTACCGGGTCGTTCGGTGTACCCAACTTGAATGTAAATATGTCTGTTATGCTTTACATTTTTGCCTCAGAGAGGTTTATGTACACCCAAAGGATCTATAAATAAATTATTAGATAGACAGCTCTTTGCTTTATTTCATTATTACGAAAAGGTGTTTAAGTTTATGTAAAATGATTTGTTGTTTATTTTCTAGAAAAGGAGAGAAAGAGGGAGGGGGAGTGTGTGAGGGAGAATTTGAGCTGGTCCAACCCTGTTGTTCCGTAGTGTCGTCAGTGTGGTTTTTGATGAGGACTGATCCCGAGGACCCAATTCCACCGACGTAGATTGGAGTTGAAAAGGGGTCGGCGGGGGCGGTAGAGGGAGCGAGAGCGGCCAGATTAAATTTTTCATGGCCCGTCGTTTCGTTGCTGCCGTCCCGAGCACTCGTAAAGGGAATGGGTGAATGAGCAACAGTCTCCGTGCTCCAAAACGGCCCAACTGGGACAATACCCACATAGACTTTCGGAATTTTCATTATTTTTATTTTTCGGCGGCAGTGCTCGATGTACCAGCAAAGTTATTGCACAAACAAATGTAAGTATAACCGTCTCACGATTATAATTCAAATTAATATAAACTGTTTTTTTAAAAGAATGTAATAAAAAAGAAAGTTGGTCGTAAATTGTTAAATTTATAGTTATGTAGATATAGCAGAAAAAGAGATAAATGTGTGCTGGTTTGGTGCCACATCTTATGGCTGTATTTATTGGAATTTTTCTGCCAAAAAGTAATTTCCATGTAGGAGAAAACAAGGACGGACACGAGAGTAATACATAATAAACCGGCCACTACTATAACTGGGTCAACGCGACCCTTAAATTATGCCCGACGTGCATTATAACAACGGCGGATTTTAATTTATCGCCGCACGTTGAAATAAATAAGGACCGGGGGCGATTTATGGTGGCTGCACTTCCGCCAAAAATGTCCGGGCCAAAAAGTCGCGACGAAAAAGTGTGTGAGCGAAATCGGAGGCGATGTATCAGGCCGACGTGGACAAACGATGCTGCAATTTGCGCATTTCCTCTTGTTTGCCTTTGAAAATTATTATGTCTTTTGATGCACCCTCCAACATATTCTTTTCTAAAGAATTTTTATGTTCGACTTGTAAAATCTTGTAAAAGTTAGTTATTGTCAGAACAGAGAGTTGAGAAAGACAAAGAAAGCTTATTATATTATTATTTATTTTTAATATTAATAAAGTGGAAACTCAATCAGAAAATGGGATGGACGTTAAAGATAAAATTGAGTGAGACGGTTACATTTTGACAGGCGAATATAAAGCTGGATGTCAAACATAAACGGCGGATTTACGACCGTAATCCGGGAGGAAAACTGGGAAAACAACATCGTCGATGATGCTCACTCATATTTTATTCATCCGGATTAGAATGACGTCGAACAACACACATAGACCGGTTCGTGTGACTTAGATTATCTCGATCATACTTTATTAAGGGTTTTGTTTGAGCCAAATATTGGACTAATTCTATGAATTATTATCTCGGGCGCTTTTCTCCAAATATTTATTTTGTCCGTTTAGTACAGTTACGGTGCAACGAGTATATCCTTAGAATGTTTAGAGTATTTTGTTTAATAATAAACAGAGTAATGATGAATGAATTATATTTCTTCAAAATGTTGCTTCATACGAATATAAAATTGCGAAATAAATTCGAAATGGTGTCGAAGTCGAACAGACATATTTGACTGAGGTGGGTATACCCTAAAGAATAGAAAAGGCGAGATTGTTGGTCGGATTAATCTGTATCTGGATAATGCGGAGTGTCACATCCCAAAAATAAAGATATTAAAGTTTGAGAACGCGTCCTCGAACCCTACATGACATTTCCATCAGCCACATTACGATCCCGTACCTAATACTGTATCCGTTCGTTTCCTGTGATGTAAAAACTTAACGAAAACGCAAAACTCCCATTTGCAATTAAATTCATGTGTCACATTGTGATGTTTTTGTTCGCCGGACAATGGATGTCAGTCCCGCGTCCTCAGAATGTGTTTTGCAGCTTTCCATGGTCGGAAAGGTCGTCTTGGTTTTGGACGTGTATAATTCTGTTAGTAAAACATTTCTCTCGTTTGTCTGTCACATGTAAATGAAAAGAGTTATTCATTTTTTATTAATATAAATAATATTGTTATGTATATGGTTTTACATTGGAATTATGAGTTAAATAAATGATAATAATTTATTTGCATATTTTTGCTGATGCAATTACGGAAAAGCAAGTTTAAATTAAAAATATACACACAAGACAAGTTGATCCCATCAGAAATAATGACATACTGAATACTTAACCAGTAGTGGAACTATTCAGGATGTTGGGTTTAATGTAGCGCGTTGCGATTCATCAGAAGACGCGAATCACGAATCGGAAGTTCGGAAGTTGTATTCGCAGTTCAAATAGCGATTAATTAAAACGGGGAACGTAGTTATACACTGTGCGGTTTTATCGAATCAAATGAACTAATCCTGCAACTTATACATACACTCGCAAACAAAATCAACACACTCTGATGTGCTAACATTTGTGTATTTATACCTTTTAGATATACAGAAGCAAAATGAAACGAGTTTACTTTCTTATAAGCCAGCATGGCATAACTTGTTGGATGAGTTGTTAGGGGTGATTTTTTATTGGTGCATGTGTCTAAGAAGGGAAAAATATGTAATGTTACAATAAACGATACAGGAATAAGTTGTTAAAAGTTGTGTTTGTTAGTGTAGAATGTGGTGGAACATAAAGATGTACGATACGAGTCGCAATCAGACAAGTTAAACAGGAGGAAAGTTATATAAGTCGTTTGTTGTGCCGCGCAGCAATTTAACTAATCTCAGTTTAGTGTTGCCATAACTGTACATAAGTGTGCCATGTTATAAACCCACGCTTTCCACTATAGTTAGGCCCAATTGTCCATGGAAATTATCTAGGAGTTATGGTGGGATTTGCGATCCGGGGATTGAGACAATGCGAGCGTCGCGACGCCGCGAAATCCACCGTTCTCCACGTCTGTTCTTGTTCGTAAGAAATTTTGGAACAGTCGCGACTTAATCAGTAAATTAATTGTATTCGTTGCGTACCGCTTATTAAGTACGGTTTTATACGAAATCGGGACAAGTACAAAGGTCAACTGGAAATAAACACGTCGAAATGTAACATAAAAGCGGGTTTTGTGCTGACAATAAGCACAAAAGCCGATCGAAAAAATATAACTGGGTCGCTTTTTATCCACACTCCATAACAGTCGGCATTGTTGGGCGGTAATCTGAATGGCGGATCCGGTAATTGGAGCGATTTTAGATTTTCACGATGAATATTTGCTTTTTGGCACGTTCGTTTGGGATAATGGTGAATTAGAGAGTACGGACGGTCGGCTGTCCGGTCACATTCATTCCGGACAATCATTCCGAAGTTGCGTCCCCAATTGGAAAGTTTTTTCGGCTGTAATTTGGGTCAAATGATGAATCGGAAAGTTAATGGGCGAATAAGTGATGGATTAGCCATTGTTTTGAAGGGAGGATCTTGGAATATTTTCCACGTAAAATTGAGGCGAAACTGTCGGCCAATTAAACTAATCCAATAGGCAGAACTGGAACTGGAACTGGAACTGGATACGTCGAACGCAGAACCGACTGAATTCGTTCCCGCATAACTACATAAGCCCCTAATATACAATTTAAGCAAGTCAATTGTCCATGTAAATTGGACGCCGACCGCGAATCGAAAATTCACTTCCCTTCTCCCAACTATTTGCGTTCCCGACCGATAACAGGGTTAATATTCAAATCGGACACACTTTTCCGTTTTTCATTCAAACGACCCGTTCCGAAGTTGTTAATTCGATGTGTGATTGGACAATTAGCTCAATTAAATAAACCGTATTCTGTGGCTTAGTTCGAAGGATATTCGCAGTTGATACGTGACAGACGGGATCAATATTCAAATCGGCCGACTAAACAAACATCTTTAGTTTAGTCGGTGTGTCGTGTTTTATTCAAATGTCCTTTTCCGAGCAACAACGAATATTTTCTTTCGACATAAATTATTTTGGAATATTGAATGCATAATGGAGTTGTTTTGCTGGTTTTCCTGTTTTTCCCGGTTTCCCCTCGCTCGTATCGTTTTATTGCCGTTACATCGTTACACCTCATTTGTACCATTACCATGGAACGGAACGATAGGGTCGCATATTGGCTTCTTTATGAATATATTCTCCTTTATGATTTCGGATTCGGAACGCGGATGGAAATGGCACTTTTCCTCGTCGTCCGACAAAGAGAAAATCCCGAAAATCTCGCGCCGTTAATTACGAGTGTCCGACGAGCCGGTTATTTATCAAATTAACCAGACAATTAAGTCGGCAATTCCTCCATGAAGCGGCGAAGTGGAGCGGGGAAACGACGGAAGGCGGCAAAAGGAGGCCATAGATCCATCAGGGGGGATCAGGATCGCACAGGGGTCATCTGATAGGGGTGCGAGCCGCCCCCGCGGTGCCGGTGATTTACGGCACGGCATTTCCCCGTGAATCCATCACGTGCGCCCGTGTGTCCGAATCCATCCCTCCTCCCTCCTCCCTCCTCCCTCCTCCTCGATCCCGCTCCAGAAACGATACCGAATTACCTTTTCTGCTTCGCATTCGCATACCTGTATTAATGAGGACAACATCAACAGGTCCTGTTTGAAGGTGCGCTCCTAAACAAACAGTTGTCCCGCTGAGAGTCTCTTAGTGCGGACCTGTTTAATTATTGAAGGACCACCTGTGTCGGTGTCGTGTGTTTGGACCCACTTGTTTTCACCAATTCCCTCTCCGCCGTAAATTTACACAACTTGTTACTCTTTTTCCAAACTGAAATCGTCTGATACACTTTATGAAGATTAAGATTTAAGCAGCTGGAACAAAACCAGTGAGGCCGGCAAATAAATAAGAGGTGGAGTAGAAGCAGAAGTTTGTTTTTGGCATAATCCCCGACCTTCATTAAGTCAAAACCCACATTAAGTCAAAAGTTCGTCTCGAGTCGGGATTACGGTCTACGTCCGTAAGTTAACTTTGATAATCGTTCCACATTCGAAATTAAAACGCAATTATGGACTTTAAGCTGAGATTCCACGAAACTAAGCTTTCTTTTCATTGAATTCGATCTGAAAATGATGAGAATGAGAATAGGGCCAATTACTAAATCAACATTAAATAAACACAATTAAATGTTGTGTCACTAACACTAAACTAAAAGTAACACAAGTCCCCAGCTCATATTTGTTTCCCGGGGAGTATTTAAATGCAAATGCAAGTTGCATTGGAAACTTGAACCCGACGATAATCACGTTAGTTTTGGAGTGGGTTAATTGGAGAGGCGAGGCCGGCCGCCCGTTTATGGATATTGCCGGGCGATTATTACCACCTCAAATGGATACAGATGTATTTCTGTGCGCGTTTTAAATGCGACTCTGGATTAACGGGATTATTGTCGTGCACCACTTGATTCACCAACGCATCTACGTTGTCACACTCATAACTTTGTTGTGATGTTATTCTTAACATGTTTCAATATTGGCTGACAATCAATATTTAGAGTTAGAGTCGTGAATGAAACAACCAGACTGTGAAATCGCAATGTAGGACTGACGTATCTTTGTGAAAAAATTCTTTATTCAACAAATGTGCTCGTTAAGTTTATAGATCATATCAAGAAGGATCTTATAAATGAGTGGATCCATTAAATTAATTAAAAACCGGTGTAGAACATAAAATGTCGGAGTAAAACCCGCAAAAAGAGAATCGAGGAGAAAATAGATAAACATTAATTAAAAAATTATGCAACAAACATAAAGGCAGACCGGGCAGTTATTGTTCATTAAAGAAATATGATCGTTAATTAAGTTTTAATCGCGAGTCTCGTAATGAAATTCCTTCGGAATTATGTGCATTACATTTTAAGGACACAACTCTTAAAAAAGTAAACTAATTAAGCGGTGCGAGTATTTAAAAATCGCATTAGGGATAATTTAATTAAACGGCGGGATTATGATCCCGGTGGAGAAATATGTCTGCAAGTGGTTTCTTTTTGAAGGAAAGAGAAATAATTTAACGGTTTAATGAATGGTTTGGCGAAAGTTTGTCGTAAATATACTCATAGAAGGGAGTAAATGGACTAAATTGGGTCTAAAGTTGGAGGCTTCGCAAATAATAATAAACCTTTCGGGAGTGTACTCTTCCTGTAAACTCATTACGCCACCACCTAACTCGCCTAACTTTTTAACTCGCTAAATATTCCTTCTTACTTTTATATTTATGCTTTCGTGTTTTAGATCTATGGATTTACAATACTTTCTTCTCTTGTTGATAGTTAATTGCTTCTTTAGTTTCAATAAAGTCCCTTTTTAATATGTTAAATATGATTCTATCAGTCTCACCATCCATAAATATATTTACGATCCATTTCAATAGAATACGAAAGCATAAAATTGACGTTTGTCAAATTGTTTTCTACTTAAAACTAAATGGTTTATTAAAGTGGGTAAGATTGAGTAATTTTTAATAGTTAACTAAGTTAACGTTGGCCGCATGTTGGATAATTTATCGATGCGATATTTTCCCTTTCAGCATAAAACAGAACAGTATTAATGTGTTCTTGCTCAGGTTCTAAATTAAATTCGGTTTTAATCCAATTAAGCCGGAATGTATTGGAGAATTAAAAATTTATCGCCAACATTCCTCAATCTCGAAACTGTGTCTTATTTCAGGATACGATTTGTACAAATGAACGCATTCAATTGCAAATTACACATTTTTAAAAATAACTAATATAGTAATGAATTATTTTAAACGAGTATTGAAGAGGTGAAGGAAAATAAAATTAAAAAATCGAATTTTGTTTGTATAACTTTGTTTTAGTTGTTTTATATTTATGTAAAGAGATCAGGAGGAACAATTCCAAAAACAAACGAAAGCATATATAATATTTATTATTTATGACGTTATCCAAAAATAATTTGAGGGTGAAAAACCATATTTACACGACGGGGTAAATAAATAATTCAGAATGGAAAATGACTTTTCGCTTTCGGATATATTTACGGATGCATTATTGAGAGCATCCACCTTTGTCGTTTTTGGCGCCGTTTTTATTTGAACATGGACTCCGCCTTTCTATTTTATTCTCCTTCAACCGTTTTGTCCCGCTTCCACCTTCTTCAAGTATTCCCCGAACGAGATTTTCAAACAAACTTTCTCCCGGTCCTCCCCTCCTGCACTTTTCGCACGTTCTTGTTCAGAAAAGTTAACAGTCGTGTATTGGTACCGGACTAACTGAATTTCATGTGGAAGAGCAGGAAAATTTAGGAATTTCAATAATAAACCTGTTGATCTATTTGTGGCTGTTGCTCTGTCAAATGACTCCATTCCGCCGCTTCTCCTGCTGCGATAGAAACCAGGTGCGAGTTTACGAATCTCCAGGGAGCCAACCCTCCACTGCCTCACTCGCACACACACATTCATTTAAATGTGCACATGTACGGTGTACGGTGGAGTTGATTTTAGTCTGTTTGCGTTGGAACAGCAATCTATTATACGCATTCGAGACGGTTTCGGTGGGGTTAATTAGCTTTGTTTTATGCAAATACGGGGGTAATAGATGTCAATGTCGAGAGTGCGGGACGGATTTATCGGAGGGGGTTGTCCAATTTCCAAATTTACTGTGACTACGTTTAACATTTGCAAACGCGTTTCTTCACTCAGCAAATGAAAGTTTAACGAATCACGTCTGACGTAGTTCACATGTGCACGTGCACTTTTATACTTTCCGTGAAGTCGCGGTCGCATTTCGAGTGGTTCACTTAGAGTTTCCGGAGGACGGGAGGGATGGAATGGAGCAGGAAATCGAAGCAACAAATCACGGAATGGACAGTTTCGTTCGTTCCATTAGCGGCAGTCGTGATGCATTTTGCCTGCTGAAATATTGCCCAAGAGCAGACAAAAGAAACGCAATTAATGTTTAACGACGACCAAAATTTATACAATTCGAGTATGCTTCGACGTCAGTTTAGAGCGAATAGGCCAATAAAAGCGGGCGTAGCAAATTAAAAAAAGGGCGGAGGGGAGGAAAGTGCGACACTTTTTAATCAGCGAAAATGGAAAAATAAATAGACGAGGCAGTTGAAACAAAGCAAGTTAGATTCGAGTGTCGTATGGATGCGGACTATTCCGGAGGATTTATAGTGATAGCGTTTCCGCTAAAGCCGCAATCGGATTTAGTTCTCGAGGGGTGGTAAGACTAAGCCGTCCTTTTATTGCCGTCCCATATTCAAAAATTGCTTTCCACTGACGACGCTCCAACTACGTTGCGTCACAACACCCAACTTTTATGTCCGAATCAAACAGTCGCTGATTACTAATTTCAATGAAATACTGACACTCCATCAACAGTTGTTTCGCGAAGGGCAATTTGAATAAATTGACGCCCTTCAGATCCCCATGGCAAGTTTCGCATTTCAGATGGTCCCTCCTAAGAAATCGATCTTGGCACAACGCATCCAATTAATTTGGCAAACTATCCGGTTACAGTCACCCCGACACATCAATAGAGCAGACATTAATGCCAAACATCAGACCAATTAACATCCGGGCTCGCTTCCGCATCCCCGTTCTAACGTGCTAACGAAGCCTTGTCAAGGCCCTCTTAGGTTCCGCTTTTATCTATAATTATAATTGAACGTGGACGAAAAAGGATAATAAAAAGGTGGAGTGTCCACAGAACAGACAAAGCGAGGTTTGCGGTTTGGGAAGAACAGTGAGTGTCAGCAGTGTTTGCAGGTGTGTGGCGGAGGCGGTTTGAGGCGGCGGCGGCTCAGCCAGTTCACTACATTCGGTATGTGCGTGCCTCTCTGCGGTTTCGCCACCCCACCGTCGGAATTACACTCTGATTAATGCGACATTCTCTCTTTATTATTATCGGATTGATGGCGCATTCACCATTTTTAACAACAGTTGTAAAAATGGTGGATGCGCACGAAAAACATAAAATTAGTTACACATTCACATTTACGATGATGCTGCGACTGAAACAGAGATTCAAGTTTCCCCAATCCGTACGAAACAAAGGAAAGTCACAAAAGAAAAAATGTATTGACGGCATCCCCGGAGGAACAATGGAAAAATTAACGTGGCAATAAAAGTTTAATTATAAGAGTAATGGGAACACGAGTTGCAGGAACAATGAATTTCGCGTAACAATGCGACACAACACAAAGCTTTTCTACCTTCTATGTTGTTAAATAAATCGATTTTCAATCTAAAATGTGTGGGTAATTATCGGGCAAAAACACCACTTTTTATTTCCTAGATGGTGCACGAACGTGCAAAGGAGAGAAACAGCAAACGAGTGGTTAAATATTCGTTTTCCGCCCTTCCAAATATATGGGATAAAATAAATCGAAAATTATAAGCGGCAGCAGCAATTTGATATTCATAGAAAAAATAAATATGCCGAGGAATCTTGTTAGGGCTGTTGTGAGGAAAGTTTATGGGAGTGCAGGACCGTACAAATAACCATTAGTGGGGCTGAAACATTTATTCATGAATTTGAAATTCGGGAATGGAAGCGTGGAACGGACCCGGACCACGACTCCGGCGACACGATGCCGTACAAATATTCCGTGACACACTTAACACCGACGATAACTCTTGCAATTCTCCACTTTGCCTTCTCCTCTCTTCCTTCATGCTTTCTCTGCATTACCGTTACGTCTTGATGCAAACAATATTTATTAAAGATAAATGATCAAAAATTAAATTCAATCTCACGTGAATCGTGTGCAGCAATGCGGAAAGCGTGAGTCGTGTCCAAACTCGGAAACAGGGGAAACGTGGTGAAGAGGAGGGTAACTAGTTAGTGGACGTTCGTTCGTTGGCAGATAATTTAATTTGGACACCGAAAGTTTCGCATGATTACGTTTACAGGTGCTATTGATCTGCTCGTTATCTGTCTGATCTGCTCTCCCTCTGTGTATCTGTGTAAATTCGAGCGAGTTCCACTTTCCACTTTCGACCCCCGAACCCATCAAACTAACTCTGCGCTCGGAATTATGCCCTCTCCTTTGTTCTTTAATTGAACCGAGATACAGGCAACAATTTAAAATCGAGTTAAAAGTGGCAAACGGTTTTGATATCCTCATGTTTGAGTGTGTGCTGCCAAAGTTTCGGACAAAGTTGCCAACTTTTTGCCAACGTCGTGCGACGCCAAACTAACTTTCCTGCTGAAATGTCATTTCAGTTTTTACTTACCAGTAGTGTTGTTGCAGCTGCGCAAAAACTCCAACTTATTACATCGGAAACCATTCTTCATACTTACCACCTTCAACTGCTAAACTGGTTAAGCGGGTGAAAGGGTGAAAAAAACGAGAGGATACAGATTAAAAATATTTTATTGCTTCTGGGCTAGAGTGAATTGAATATAATATAATATATATATATATATATGCTCTAGATAAATACATGCATACGCTATAACTATTTGTTTTAATTTTATTTCGTAACGATCCGCTATGTTTAAAATATATCATTATAAAGATTGACAAATATCGACCATTTTTATTTAACTATTATTGCTTTCTTTCCGTTTAATTTTAGCAAAATCACTCAATCACGTATCGGTGAAGTTCCCTGTTAAGGTCTTCACAAATATATGATTCATTCATTTGTAACACATGAAACGTTTTGTTTTTTTTCTCTTTAATTTAAATACTACTCTTAAACCTCAGTCAAATCACGACTAGAATATTCTCATCCGCGTGTCGGGCGTTAAAAAAATATCTATCTAACACTTTGTATATCGATTCGCAAAAAATCTATGTCTTATCATTACTTAAATTTAAACGGTTTTTACTCATATTTGGTGTTTGGGTTTTTCAGAATTTAGCTGTTCCTTCTAAATGAGCGATGCAGAAGAAGGACGACCGAAGGGAATTGGAAGAGAATATGGATGAGCGTATTGTAGTGTCTTTGTTTTCCTACTTCGTTCGAAGAGAAGTTGTGAAACAATCTAGGCAAGCTAATCAGCTAATTGTAAGTGAATATCAACGTCCTAAATAACTTTACGGTATAAATATAATTTGGTGTATAATATTAATATTATTATTTCTAATAAACTTTAAGACTGCGACCAGTTCGTGTTATCTTCATGTTTAAAGCTATGGATTTGGAATTCTGTCGCTTCGCACGTTTTCTCTTTAATTAATATCACTTTAATGGTCACTATCATTTAGTCATGTTCATTTTAATTGTAGAATAATGCGCACTATTGCTACACTCTTAAAGCTGTTCGAATGGTTCGAGTGGCGGAATTGTTCTCTCACTGTCAATCGTCAAGTCGGACAGAAGAATTTCGCCACGTGGTGATTACATTACTCAAATTTTCAAATTTTCAAATTTTCAAATTTCTACCCACCACGATGTCTCTGTCGATTCAGATAGTGTATGCATGTCTTACAGAATAATTTGAAACTTGTTTCAAAGTTTTTCTCGCATTGATGCTGTTTGTATAGATATATCAAAACACCGGATACAACACATATATGTATGTATGTATGTACGGATGTATGTGTGGAACAGTGACACGTATTAAATGAGTGGATGAACAATCAACACCGGGATGAAGGGGTTATTAAAACAGTTGTTGTCTTACAATACAGGGTCGCACACAAATTCTATCTCTTCTCCTCATATTATACTACAATCTGTTATTTGTGGAGAACGTGAAAAAATTTCAAACCACTTGTGTCTTATTTTTATGGAGCAGTTAAGATTCTTCTCGTCTCAATTGAAACAATCATAAAGTTACAGCTAACCATTTTATTGCATCTTTTGTTGAAATTAACTCTTTGAATTTTTTCACTTCTCTTACGACAATACAAAAATATACAAATTTTCGATGTTTAAATCCATTATTTGTTCACACGAAATGTCAGACGAGAAATAAATATCCATTCTATTAAATTTCACTCAATCAATCACAATTTTCACCAAACTTTTACTAATGTAAAACTGATTGGTCCTAAACGAAACATAAAATTGTATTATTCAAACTTTAAAAAATAAAAAAATGCCAAATTGTGTTTGAAACAGTGTTATTAGAACGAATCATATAAAATTTCGTTGTATATAAATAGAATTAGAAATGTAAATAAATAAAATGACTAGCATCAATCACTGTTAAAACATCTCACTAAGTTGAGGCTTAAAATTATTTTTAAAATAACAATAGAGAGTGTAAATGAAACAACAAATATATTTTGTATCATTTTTAAAATTTATAAAATAGTTTTTGTTCTCGAAGAAGCTCAATGCAGTTCATCATCATTACTAGAAACGTCTGATTTGGAATAAACACAAAAATATCTATTTCTTATACTATATTTATTACTTTCTTATTTTTGGACCATCTTGTATGACGCCGCTCATACGGGAGTGGAATTGTGATGAAATTAATTGATCGCTCATAATTATAAATAGTTAATTTGTAAATTGACTCTACCTCTAGGTGTGTACGAATAATTTTTCGTTGCTTATGCTGTTTTGTGTTTCTACAGATTTAATTTTGTTTAAATGTTAATTTTACGTACGAATATTAAGCGTTTTTAAGTATTGAAATATTGCTCATTATTGCCAGGCTCAAAGTCTGCCTTCTACGGACTCTCGATAAATACCTATACTTAAATATTTTGTACAACTATTTACAAAAAAGGAAACGAGGAAATTTTGGTCTTTTTTGAAGGTGCGCGTCGTTTTTTTGGCATGTCCCAAATTATTAAATCGAAACCAAAAAAACCCACACTCACTCGAGTATCATCATCGACAGCGGCCTACCTAGTCCATTGTGGTCTGCGTCTCGACGCTCACCGACGCAACCGATCTGTTCCTGACGTAGGTGCACGCCGACTCCTGGTGCTTCGTCAGATACGACTTGAGGGCGAAAGTCTTTTTGCACTTGTGACACGCGTAGTTTTTGTCACCCGAATGCGTCTGCATGTGTGCCCGAAGATTCGAACGGTCCGCGAAGGCTTTGCCGCAATGGGCGCAGCCGTACGGTTTTTCCCCCGTGTGGGATCGGAGATGGCCCTGAAGGAGCCACGGACGACTGAACTGCTTGCCTGAAACAACGGAACATTGTTCAGGTAGTGGTTTGGTTGCTCGAAGAAGAAAATGAGAGAAAGGACTCACCGCAGATCCCACAACTGTGCGACAGTCTGTGCGTGAGGAGGTGCATGGCCAAAGCGGGCATGCTGACGTACGCCTTCCCGCACGTGTTGCACTTCTTCGCCGACTGCGAGTCCAAACTGCGATGCGTCTGTTTGTGGCGGGACAAGTTCGAGGAGGTGGCGTACATTTTGCCGCACTCGTTGCACACGAATCCTTTCACCGTGTCCGAATCGGTGGAGGAAGGTTGGCTGTCTTGCTCGTCGGGACAGGTTCCCGAAGGATCCACGACCTTGTAGAATTTCTGAAATGGACACACGGTCGATTAACGAAACATTATTATTACAACGAATACGTCCATCATTCACTGTTGGCACTCACCGTAGACAATTTCTTCTTGCTCGAAGGCTTTCGGACAAAAGAGACAAATTTTACACTACTACACTAACGATCATTCTTTCTAACGTTCCTCTAGATACTGCGTACCAAACAGTTTAAACTGTCGATAAGTTTAAACTTGTTATTCAATCAATTTCTTACGTAATTATTCACTTTTGAGGAAAATCCACACCTTCTTGAAGCCATTATAAAAGAATAAATCAGTGGATTTCACTCAAAAATTCAAAATTTCGTAGAAGCAGATAAATAAAATTTATTTACCGTTTTGTTCTTCCTGGGTAGCTTCATCCTTTTATCTGTCTCTTCGCTTTTATTTTGTTTTGTGTTTTTGTTTTTCGAATTACTACTGTTGTTATTCAAAGACTCATCGTTCTGTACTTTTTGGAACGATCTGTATGTTCTCTTCCTCGTATCTGGTAGATTCAGATGGGAAGTCACTAAAACGGTTTCCGCGCTTGGTACGATTTCCGTATCGTTTGACAGAAGACGTTCTTCTTCGGACACGTTTTCTACGTCGATCTCGTACCTGGAAATTGAATGAGTCTGTTGTTCTCCCCAATTATCAACAACAATTGTTCATACCGCTTCTCCGGATCGGGCGACATGGGAAAGATAACGATGTCCCCGGTATTGCATTGATTGTTTTCGACCTGATCAATCACCAGGTCGTTGGAGGATTCCGAAATCGGTGGCGTCGGAACCGCAGGAAGCTGCACCACGTACACTATCGGAGCTCCGTTTCCGTTGACGTGCGTGGCACTGCCGTTGAAATTGGTATTGGTACTTTTGGGTCTCTCGGGTGAGAGTGGCCGATAGTAACAGTGTGTGGGTGACAGTCTGTCATTCTCGATCGGTACGGAATGATGAATCATGACCACACTCGGATTGGTGAGCGGCGGCAGACTTTGGGAGAGCGACAACAGATCGTGAGCAGCTTCAGTTTCTTCCGGACTGCGCTGCTGCGCTCTGAAAATGCTGATCTCTCCGTCGCTGTTCGGGTGATTGGCCATCGTGTGATCCGATTGGGAGTGTGGAGATCTCGAGTTCGTGTATTCCGCATAACCTACAAACAGTTGTTGCCTACTCACATCTACATTCTATTATTTGCACCAATGATGATATATATTTACACTGCCTTCTTTTTCCGTTTTTTAGCGTTTTCCCATTCTCCCTAATAAGAACGCATTATAAGATTTCCGAGATGATTAAACGTAATCCTGAGATGTTTGTTTGTTTTTTAGCAAGAATGAAAAGAAAAGACATCGATCAATTACTCTAATGATATCAGTTCGTTTGGTTGCTTTCTGTTTCGTCGAGGGAGAACCAAAAAACAATTATTCAATTATGCCACTGAAAAGTTGTGTTTCACCCTTAACGAAACATTTTCAAGATAAATCGATTGTGGATTATTTAATACACTATTAATATTCTTAATTGTACTATCCTGTAATTGCAGAAATTCTAAATTCATATATTCATTTAAAATAGAAGTAGTTATAATGAAGAGTAACACAAAATAGACAATAAAAGCTTTTATACGACCTATAAAAGTTATTTAATTAAAACTAACGAAATATTACACACATATCTGTTACTTTCCCCTAATTTAACTCATCAACCTGTTAAGTATTATTGTAAATTGAAAAGTGCAAATCAAATTGTAAGTTGAGTTAATTCATTGAAAGTTTTTAATCCCGAGTGGAACGATACAAGTGAACAATACGAAACAAGTGGATTTTTAGAAAAGCGGACGGGCGCATCGTTATCTTTATTAGCGAGAGAAAACCGGGAGTACAATAACAAGACGGGCAGGAACGACATTCTTACTCCACTCTCGCAGGAATACATAATCTAATTTCGTCCTGCCACTCCCGAAACTCTTCAACTCGCTCTGTTTATAACACGCTCTCAGGAATTTCTCAATTTTCTGATTTCGTTAAGGTCAAATTAGATTGATTACTCTTATTAGTGCAGCTTTCTCAATAAATGTTGAACTGATTCAATCAATTTGACATAATTCCATTCGGCAATTATGTCCCAATGGTAATGCGGTTGATTGTTTTATTACATGTTGTGCACACACCGATCAATTGACCGCGAGAATCGCTAATTCGAATTGGGGGTCCTTCGAACGCCAATTAATTAATTAATGGGCGCCAAATCAAAAATTTCATTTTCTATTAATTTAGAGACATTTATTTACGGTTGAGGTTCTCCGTTCGGAATCAGTGCTGCGCTCCGAAATTATTGATGCCGTTTCGATTTATTTATGCACCATAACTTGTCCCGATATTACCAGTTGCCTATATACAATATATTTTCTGACGTAGCGACTCTCGAGGATTTTATTATGTCCGTGGCTGAACGTCTGAACGTCTGAATTGGGAAATCGGGACTCGGAAATTCGCCAGACCGGAATCTCTTCTTTTCTTTTCTTTTCATCCATCCGACCTTTCAGCATATTTTTCCCATGTACTGCTAATTTTTACTTTTCATTATTATTCTTGCTTATTACATATCTATAATATATAAATTGAATTATATGATATTTAGTGTATTGATATTTATTAATAGTAAATTATATTTTAAATTTGTTTATTGTTAAAACTATATTTTCAGTGTATTAATTAAGGAAAATAAGGATTCGGAAGCCGTAATATTTTCAACTTGTTGCGTCCTTTGCATCGATCGTCTGTTAAAGTTTATTCAATTAAACAATTGCCGCGGTTCATGTAAGGTTAACACTGATAAACATACTTAAAAATCACTTATATATTTTTATAATCATCATCCAATGATTCCATTGTTTTGTACATTACTGTTGAGTTTATTAAAAATTAATAAGAACAACGATAATAATATTATTCAGCATTCTAATCACTATTCCGATTATTAAATTGCAATAAATATTAATGGGGAAAATGCACATTTAAATTGATATTTTTCTTGTCCACATGCGACGATATTGATTCTGCCGTTCTCTCTATTTTCAGCTCTATTCACTTTTTTCTCTTTCCCTCAAATATTTACGAGATCATGTCAAGTTGGGTCTTTTTAACGATTCTTTGAAAATAATTTAAAAACAGTAATACGGAAATTAGTTGTAAACACAGTTATAAAAACTAAATAAAAGGAAACATAAAGAAAACAACAAAGAAATTAATTAAATGGAGAGCTAGCTGCAAGTTAAAACAGAAGCTGGTTCTCTAATTTCATTTTCCTGCTTTTAAAATGTGTTCTCAAATTGAATTCCATCCATTTTTCTATTTTACTAAAACGAATCGAGTTGATTCTTTGAAATTCGTACGTTTCACTATTATGAAAGCCAACAAATAAAAAATATTCCTGGATATGTATGTTAACATGTAAAAGTCGTGGATTCATGGTTCAGGGTAATTTATGTGTGGCCGTAAGTTAGTTTGCTCTAGCGTAATATTGCATCCACTCTGTGCGGATAGAGACAGAGCGGCGAACTCACTGTTGCTTTCCACCCCCATTTCCATCCCCCTTTTATCCCAGTACCTAAATAGAAAGACACACCCACCCGAAAATCATCCCCCAGGAAGTGTGTGGCGTGTCTGTTTCTGGCACACTAGATCAATGTTCATCCTGATTCCGATCCTGAATGGGATGTACCTTATTTTAAACTGTTTCGGGTACACGATGCGGTTTCATTTTATCATTCTCCTCCTCAATCACTAACTGTGCTAACTAAATTTAAGAAAATCTCATTTTATTTTTCACTTATTAACATCAACTGAACGATGAATAAAGTATTAATTAACGTATCAATTTTTACCAACAATTTAATTCTTGAATTGGATAAGTTGTACAAATTCAATTTTGTATGTTCATGTTCATTTAATTGTTGAATGTTTATCAATAGTGACATTCATTTATTATTTAAGTTTTAGAATAATTTTAAAAAACTCTAAACTGATTCGTTCTCATTTGTAAAATTTACTATGAGAAGTATCTGCTTCAAATTGAGTTGAATGTGAATAAAATCAATCTTATATGAGACATGGTGCATTTGAATCATACAAGTATGAATAATTTCTCAATTATGGACAAAGGAAGGGTGATTTTATGTTTCCCCATAGAAACTCTATGATTATTTCCATTGAATTGCATCACAAAGCCTCCAATTATGGCTCAGTCAATGCATTTGAAATAATGATTATAATAATTATTACCTCTAATTAGAGGTGGCCGTTTTTAATTGGATCTAATTATGTATCGATTCAGTTGAATTTTTCATCAACGGATCGCAAATTGTTCAATGTGTTCGAATTAATAAACGAAACTTACTTGTGGGTCGGTTTGTTAAAGAGGTGTAACTGGGCGAGGGCGCCGTACAAGCTTCGATCGGACTGTCGGGCGGCAGAGAGGACGTGGGGGCGGCCGCCTGCTCCCACGACCCACCTCCGCCTTCCTCCGGTGGCCGCGTGTTGTCCCTCGCGACGGCGGCCGGATACTTGTTGCTCTGTTTCTTCACCATGTAGCAGCGTGGCATCGCGAAGACGGTACCTGAGGAATTGACGGCACTTCATGCTGGTCCTTTTGCCATTTCTGCTTTTGATATTTGTGAATGAAAGAAAGTATGGACAGGAGTGGACCAGTTGGAGTGGGAATGGACGAGAACTGAGAGCATCAGAGGCATCTGAGGCGAGATGAAAATGTGACGAGGAGGACGAGTGAGTACCCACCTCGGAGTGAAACTCTGGCAGGTGGTTGCTGGAACAAGTGGTGATGGCCGACTGAGTGATGCCGCCTTCGGGGTGGCGGGTCCGAGCAACAAGTTGTAGCGTCGCGACGCCGGGTTATCCAACAGGTAAACAACCTGCCACAACACTCTCCTCCAGCACACCGCCTTCGACCGTTCGCCCGAAGGAACTCTGTTCCTCTACCGTCTGCGAACCGTCCCTTCGAACCACGCGTAACGACAACCGTTCACCCCAAACATGGCCACCCCCAACATCACCACGAGCGACAACACATACAACCGCCACCGCCACCGTCACCGTCACCGCCACCGCAAAACTCCTTTTTCCCGCAGAAGGACAGTCGGTCGTCGAAGTCTGCTGTCACCGCTGTGTCGTGTCGTGTCGTGTCGTCCTGGCAAAAACAGTGTGATTTCGTTTGTTGTTTGATTGCACCACTCCCTGGTTGAAAGTGCGTCGCGGCGCCTCGGAGGGTGGTTTGTGCGCCGTCGCGCGGGGCAAAAATCGATCGGGACCGACACCTGTTACCGAACGAGCCGGTTCCCGTGGGACGCGGGACGGGTCGGTTCCGAGATGCACTGCGATGCGCCCTGCACGTGCACGCATCCAGCCGCCCTCGCCGCTTCCCGGTACGCGGATGCAACGATGCAACCGTGCACCGTCCACATTCCCCGCATTCCTGATTCTTCAACGCAGAAACGCCGTTCATACGCGCCGCATACTTCGCACGTCACCCAATTTACGTTCCAATAATCGCAAACGAACATCAATTTCCTCCGCAATTCCTGCTAAAGGACGAAAGGACAAAGCGCTTGTTGTAGCTAGACGATAAACGGCATCGTGACAAAGTGTTCCCACAGGAAAATCCAGCCCGGAACAACATCGTTATTAGCATAAACAAAAGGAAAAGTAGAACGGCAATGCAACAACAAAAGCAGCGTGTAAAATTCGCGTTGAAACTTTCTCACCAGAAGGATTTATCTTCTGTTATCTCGCCAAACTTAAAAGTTGGGTTTGTAATAACATAAAACATAAATACGGGAGAGATCCTGCACAAACCTTCCCCGTTTAATTGAGTTTCACTTGATGGAATTAACAGGGCCAATTCCTGCTGGAACTGCGTTTTGTTCCTGCTGTTTTGGTCATTGTACTAATTACATTACACACAAATCATATTGGTTCAAGTGTGAACTTTTATTTATTTCTAAATTACATCATCATTACATTTTTTAAGTTTAATTTAATTTTTATCTATATCTCCTAAAATGAGATCCTAAATTTACTCATTTTGTTAACGCTCGAACTAAAAGACAGAAACAGACAATTTTGCCTACGAAATCTTCTGCTTTATCGTGCAAAAGGACTCTCGACTCGGAGAATATTTATGTTATTACTGTACTTTTCGACGAGATAACGCGAATAAATCCTTCTTCTCCACGCCAACTTTTTGGCCAAAAAACAGACCATTTTACACTTTTTTCTTACACTAACACATCTCTTTGTTTTTGAATATAATAATCAACACTAAAAATAAAGAAGAGCAATAAAAAGTTGGAAAGTTAGATTAATTTGTGTTTTTAGAACGAGTTTAACGAATGAAAAGGGTTCAACTTTTTCCACTTATCGATTTCGCATTCGTTTCGAATGGAGTTTGTGAGTGTAATTCCGACAAGGTCACGTTTTGATTTACCGATTCACGTTTGCTGAAAATAACCATTATAACCATATTACCATTTCTATTTATTAAACGTTGTAACAAACTAACGTTTAAAATTGTTTATTAAACATCTAAAGGTAAATAAAGAGAATAAGTAAATTGAAAGTTCGTATAATCTGCATAAACATTTTGATGTGGAAACTTTTCGAAAAATCATAAATTCGTTGTGCACCACCTTGTTTCCATCTGTCGACCTATAATACCGAAACTTTGTCATCCGAACTTCCACTTAATTCCAAACGAAAAACAAAACTCGGAAAAATCCGGACCGTAAAACAGATTTTTCCATCGCCCGGAAACAAATGATTGTAATATACAAAACAAGTCTCGGGAGTTCGCCGAGATTTTCGTCAGAAAAATTGGACTTTTAATACCTTTTCTGATTGTTATGGATTGGACAAGAAACTTTCTTAATATAAAACTATCTTAATTCTTTATTTTCGTATTACATTTTATAAATATACATATTTTCTATTAAGTAACAACTAATTATTGAGACTTTTGATTAAGTTATTTTATACATGACATTAGTTTTCTTAAATTATGTGAAATTTAAGGACTTGTAAAAAAGTTAAACTGTCTAATCTGTCCAGTAAAATCATCGTCTCAACAAAACAAGTAAGGAAATATTTACCTCTCGAAATGGGTGGAAATAAAGAAAGTTCTCTTTGAAATTCATAGTTCGTTTTACATCGCGAACCAACAACTTGTTATTATTCCAGGCTGGTGCAACAAAACGTGGAAAGTTGCAACCATAAATCAATGTTTGGAATTGGAGAAATATTGTTGTGGAATCCATAATTCTTTCCAACTCCACCTCCGACTGTTAATTGTGGCCAATGTTTTTATAAAATTAGGCATAGGTGTAAAGTTTCGATGGGAAATTGGATGTTATGCAGTCAAGTTAAATTGAAAAGTTGAAAAGTGTTCAAAGTCAAAGTCAAAGTTGGAAGTTGGACGAATGCACCACGTTAGTCGGAGAGAGATGCAGGAATAAAGCATTTCCCCTTTGAAATTAGTAATTGGTTCATTAGTTTGCGGCTTATTGAGAAAAATAGAGAGTGTCCCGGGCAAAGTGAGGAGTTGCCAAAGCCACAACTATAAATCAACGTCGGGAAATCGAGAAGAACCACCATTGAAAAGCGACTTGGCAAATCGGAGTGCGCAATTATGAGCATTCACGAGAGTTACATTTGCACCGAGTCCCGTATTATCCTGGGAAACTTTCTGGCGGAATTCCGCGAATTATTCGTGTTCTTCGAGACGTGACGGGAATAAATGGAGAGGCGTGTCGGAGCCGCATTCCCGATTTTTCTGTGCGTCAAATTCAAATCAAATTCGCACCTCTCTAAGCATTCTCACCTATTTGTTGTTTTTTGCGAATAATTTTATAATTTTATTGATCTAATAGTCTAATAAAAAAAGATATACAAAAGTTGAATGTATAATAATGACATTTCAATATGTTACATTAAACGGGAAGATTAAAACACAGACGAGGTGGCCGAGTGGTTAAGGCGTTGGACTGCTAATCCAATGGGCTCTGCCCGCGTGGGTTCGAATCCCATCCTCGTCGGTTGCTTTTTTTTACTTATGTATTCAATAATTCTCGTATGGTGGATACAATTTTTATTTCAATTGTTTCTTAATTTTTAGAATATCATAACTATACTATAAAAACTTATTTAAATTAATTCCCAATACATTGTTTTAACGTACAATAGTGGTAAGTTTCAAGAGTGGGAATGAGTAGCATTATTGTGAGCATGTTCTATTGTGTTTTTGTTGTGAGCGATCACTCATGTGGATCGGTGAACCGGTTACTGTAAGGGAAACATGCGTGTGTCACCCGGTGCACCCTGTACTCGTTCCCCTTTTCTTTAATTTAGCCCGAAAATTCATTTAGTATGCTAAAATATTATATACATTTCATAAAGTAGGGACATATCATTATCGTCTAAATGAGATACAACAGTAATATCGGTATGAATATTGTGATTCCAACAGAAAAAGTGGAACCATTCGTTTTGAAAGAGAATGCGAATGTATCAGTATTGTATTTTATGTGGAACAAAGAGGGGCCAAGTTGGTATAATATATGGGTGCCAATATGTGTATAATAAAAGGGACCTTTTTTCCTGTTGCATCTGTCGTAAATTTGATCAGGTAGAGTTTGCGGGAAAGGTGTCGTCTGCACCCTAAAAACCTCATCTGCTCATCTGCTCTTAGCACGAGTCCATTTTCTTATTGTTGACGCGTGCCAACGGCAGCAATTTTTTTTTCTCAATGAATTCGGGCCTGTTTGGCCTTTTTCGGATGTCAATGACCCAATTTTGGAACAGATGTACAACTAAAATTCGTAGGGGTTGCATTTTAAACAGCTCCCAGCGACATTGTAATTTTCTCTCTTTTTTACGTGGACTATAAATTTAAAACTAATGGAGAAATTTCGTCAAGTTGGTCTGTAATGAACATTGGTAGGAATAAAGGTTTAATGCAGTTATTCCATTATTGGGTGCAGCCGAAATCAATCCAGCGAATCACGAAACTGTAGAACAGAACACGCATATTAAAACGACAAAATAGCCGATAAAAATGATCCTGGCTGCGCCCAAAATAAATCATTCCGTCGCAATTTTCCGAATATGACTAATGAAATATAATTTGACTTGGCGGGAGGAAAGGGGATGAAAAGGGCGGGTCGTTTTAGCGCTAATAGCTCTCGCATCGACATTTTTCGGATGGCTTTTGATGGATTGACTAACGGCTCCCGCGATTATGTGTTTCTTTACAATTGCTTCATTTCACGGGTGAAATGAATAAATGAGAGTAACGAAACAAGTCCATTGTCACAACTAAAAAGAGATAAATTTGGGCAGACAATTATTATATATTGTATTCTTACCTAAAAAGGGATGAAACGGTGATAAAAATATAAATAGTGATTTGGCAGAAAATAAAATTTTAGCGCCCTGGCGAAGAGAAATCCCTTCAGCCCTTAAAATGGGCATCTACTTTAGTTGGCCGGGATTTTTGTTATGGTGGATTTATGGTTTTAATTAAATTTTCTGCTGCGAATAAGCACAACACTCCATTGTGTTTTTCGTCGGGATCGGTTATAATGCAAATCGGGACAATCAAACGGGATTTGCATAATTTGGACTTTTTTCGTGTCCCATCGTGGATCTCCCGACCGCGAAATCTCTTTATCACTTTCTCTCCCTCTCTCCCTCTCTTCCCCTCTCCTCTCCCGTCTCTCCTTTTCTTCACTTCGTGAAATTAGTTTTCGGAGTTAATTGTTTAATATTCGGTGTAATGATCGATCAGAGTTTTCAGGTAAATGCATCGTCTGCACTTAGTAACGACATTACATCGCTTTGGTAGAGGACCTGATGAGAAACAACGATCAATCAAACCGTAATTTCTGTCGCGTACTACTTTCGAAGGTAGTTTGCATTGACACATCTATTTTCGAAATATTTGCTTAGAGAATAAAATTATAAAGCAAGGAAGTATTTCCGTTGCGATCGATTAGGAAGGAAAGTGGGAGGCCAAGTTTATTTTTAAAACCGCAATAAAAGTTATACATATTTTAGCAAACATGGTTTTTCATGAATAATGGATGAACCAGTGGAACATTTATTGGTGTTTTGAGGGATTGTTAAGTGCAAGGCACACTATACAGCCAACATACATCATGCAATATATAGGCGGATAATATCGATTTTAATTAATCTAAGTGAACTATTGACTTGCCACGTTTGGGCTTCGCCACCTCAAACTGAACCACGACTCCAATTGTTACTTCTTCTTCAACATCCATCGAATCGAGAACGGATTTATCTGGATTGGACGAATAAAATCGCAGTCAGGAATCGAATGGGCATTTCAAAATTAGTTGGGCAGTAAAATGTGGATTAGATCCGTTCCCGGAGAGATTAAAACGTAAAACGCGACACGATCCCACTTCCCACTTCCATCCAATACATATTTTACTTGTTGAGTCCCTTATCTCTTGGAACATTCGCCCGGAAAACGGGAAAATGTAAAAGTATAAAATGCCAACGGGATTCTCGGGATCGGGTTCTCGTTTTTCCCGGTGCAACTTTCGAGGCGAGTCGGATCGTTCTAGGTGAGACTTTTTTTATGCTAATCCGTTCGATTTACACTTTGTGCCCGTTTTTATGGCGGTCCATACAGAAAATCGCGGGACAAATCCGATTAAATTGCTTTTATTGCGGAGATTCGCTTCGTTTTCGGACCGACGCCGTTTCCAAACTGACGTCGTCGTCGGTTTATCATTATCAATTATTCAGATATTATCTTTCACAATAACATTTTCTGATTAAAATTAATAAAATGTCCCGTTTTTAAATGGGAAATGGTATTTTGGAGTAGAAAAGCTTTCCGTGTGGCTGAATTTAAGCCAGTGTGGATGGAAGCAATTAAAATTTCCATAATGATGAACATAACGGCGTTTTATTGGCATTTTTAATGTTCCATTTTCATAGAACTGGCCAGATAGTGAACCGTAATTGATGGTTATGATAAATCAAGTGTATTGTGTGGCGGGATAATTCGTATGCAAAACCGGCCTCGTCGCCTATTGCAGATATCATGCAGGAGAAATCCTCTCTCCTTCTCGCTCCCTCTCTCGCTCTCTCTGCTCTTCCCTCCACACATTCTGCCTCCCTGAACAATTAACCGATAAGATTGTTCATTAATTCTGCTGTTTACCTACATGTCCAATTTGAATTTCTACCATTTGTACCACGTCCTCTTGCGACTCGCTTCCGTCGGATTCAATCCTCTCTCAGTCGTGATCAGTTCAATTAGAAATCCACATTCCTGCGGACCAACTGCGAAAGAACCGACTCGGCCAACCAGTTGCTTACGTGCACAGAAAAATATCCATTTAAATGGCAATAACGATGACGTGTCGTTATCGTGCAGACAGGGGTGGGATTCACGTGGGGCGAAAGGAGGAAATAAGGGATGATTCGTGGGGCTCAATCCGACTAATGTTCGGGGCTTTCGGCCACAGATAACCGCTATCTGCAACCGACTGCTCTCGACCTCGCACACATCAATTCCGCAGATCCGAAACTGCCGATAAGCCGACACTTTCCGCCCCCTTTCACCCTCTTTGCGTTTCTACCACCCCTCTCTGAAACAACTTTTACACTTTGGTAAATTGAATTGAAAGTACGTTTGCGAATGATAATTAGAAAAGTGATTGTTGCTCGGGAGGTGCACGTGTGAGTGAAGTGGAGAGCAGAGATGGAGGAGAAAAGGTGGATTGAACGAGCGATTATCGGGAACAACAAACCGGTACGTGCATGTCTGGCATTTGTGGGGGGCGGCATGTCGCGTGGCCCCTCAGGGACGACTGGAGCCGGAGCCACCAGGCACCGCCGGACTATCACTTACTCATATCTGCTCCGGCTTAATTTCCCTCCAGACGCGCCGTCACTCCGTCCCGACCGAGGACGGAAACTCAAAACACACTTTCGTTTTCCTCCGTGGGAATTGTTTGTTACTAATTCACGCACATTCCCGTCCGATCCCTCTCTCGCCCTCCGAGTTATTCAAATCGCTGAATTAAAGTGCGTGTGTGTTCGCGTTTATGGCTCTCGCACGTGATTCATGCTTTTAATGGTCGCAGTGATTTGGTTTGTAAATATGTCTGATAAAACGAGGGGTAGGGGGTTTCGAATCGGGGGAATTACAATTGCCGGAAATATGTAAATCCACTCCTATTAAATGTCAATAAGTGCTCGAAGAACGGGAGAGTTTCTCGCATAGTAATCAGACACGGTGGTGGTGAAAGATGAGACGCCCTTAATTACGCTGAATCCGGAAACTAAAGAAAAAAACACTTTTAAGTATTCGACGAGTTGTCGATGCGGAATCGCTCGACACGTGGTAAGTGAACGCGTGCCGCAGTACGATTATCTACGGAGGGGACGACACACTTCGTTCCCCACGTGCCCTATCAACATTCGACCACCTGATAGCGTCCGACGCAGCCGGTTTTATTAACCCGAGAGACGTGGACGTGGACGTGGAAACGAGGAAGCCCACTTCCACGGATTGAATTTCACCTTCCGGCTGTGACAGGCGATATCACCGTGAAGAAGACCCGTCAAAACCGGAAGCGATCTTCCCTCTTTCCACTCGTTCAAATCGTCGACAAATTTTGAAATCGAAAACACGTTCACCTGAAAAATGCATGAATTGATTTTGTGCTTATTTGTATTTTTATTTTACTAAAGCCAATACTAAAATTACTGTCCCATTTATTTTCTATTCAATTAACAATAGTTAAATACGCTAATAATTATAATCCATTAAGTTTGCAACTATAGATGAATGTATTAAGTATTTTTTTAAATGATTGTTGTTTTATTGAATTTAATATGGAGTGAAATTGAAGTGCATTCCACAATTTCCTATTTTTACATGTATACATTTTAATATGTAGATAGATAGATCATGTTAATCATCAATAATTAGTCTATTATTTATTTAACAGTCAGCAATCAGCAGCAGCAGCAGGAGCAGCAGCAGCAGCAGCAGCAGCATTCTGATGCAATGCCGGCGTGGCGTGGCGCGGCGCGGCGCGGCGTCAACAAGTAGAGCCCTCCACCACCCAATTCACCCCCGGTCCTCGGTCCGCGCACCCTTCGCTGCCCCAAACCCCGCCACCGCCCCTCGTCCTATATAGAGGCAACGCTGCGCCCCTTCGACGTCCAAACGCGCCGCACGCACGACTCCGTTTAGTTTAGTTTCGTTGTGTTCGCTCTTTCGGTGCTCTTCACCACTCTTGTCTCTTAATCTGTCTTGTCTTGGTCTTGGTCTTGGTCTCGATCTTGGTCTCTTTCCTTTCCCTGCTCCCGTCCGTCCTTAGTTCCCCGTGTGCGAAACAACTCAGTGAACAGTTCAGTGAAGGAAGATCACAAATTCAGAAGTTACACCAAAATCAAAAAGTTGTGATTGATGTGTGGAGTGCGCGAGTGTGCCACTTTCGGAGCCGAGGCAACGCCGGATGACTCTGAGGTACTGCTTCTTCGCTTCTTCGCGTCTTCTTTCCCTTCACAACTGCACAACTTAATTGGGTACCTGTTACTTGAAACGGTAACAGGTTGCACCAATTGTTTATGCTCGAATCGATTCGTTCAACTATGGATTCATTTTATAAATAACTTATACCTTGTTTATTCGCGACGCGGTGCATCTACATTATTAACGAGCTTTTCAATTTACATTCGACATTCTGCTCATTACTCTATTCACGAAATTATTCATTAATTGGCTTATTAATTAATAAATTAAAAAGATCATTAATTAATATCTGTTCAAGAATGTTATGAATTTACTCAATAATTTGATAAATATATTGTTTGTTGTTATTTTGACTACAAGTTTTTATTGTAACATAAAATTTATATAATATTAAAAAATACAATTGAATAAAAAATGATTTATTGATTTCATTAGATTATCAATCCTATTATTAAACTGTTTTAAAAATATAGAATATCAACGTGATAAATTTAACAATATTTTATGAAATTTCATGTTTGTCATCGGTTCTTTCATTTCTTATTCGTATTTCATTTATTGCCTTTTTAAAATTATGTTCGAATTTGCCCAAATAAGTCCAAAACAAAATGTATATTCACAAAATTCGGTTCATTAACTGTTTTGTCACATTGTTCTGTGTAAACCTGAGCACCGAGTAAATGTTTGATTATGAATCAGTGAGGGGCAGTGGCGGAGACCGCGTCCTGACCACCCCAAGGAAAGGAACTCCGTCGTCGCAACCACCACGACGACGTCCCCATCTCGAAGTGAGGCGCCGCGATGCCGCGCTGCCTGATGGCCAAAAAGTGGAAGGCGTATCCGTGGCCGGAACGCAGTGCCGACCTGCAGGACCAAGAGGAAGAGGAGGAGATTGACGTGGTGGGCGACGCACCGTCCGCCTGTTGGGCACCCTCCAGTCCCACTGCGGGCGCGACGGCTCCCAGTCCGCCACCCACATCGCCGCACGGAACCACCATCCTTTACAATGGTAAGAACCTGGAACGACATTAACATCGGATATGTTAATAACGGTACGGCAACAAATGATCGCAGTAAAAAGCCACGAAAGGTGTGTTGTTATTGTCTTTCGCGCGAGGACGGCAGATGTTTATGTTGTAGAAGGGAGATAGTAGAGCCAAAGGGCGGTGGAGTTTATGAGGATCCCCTTTTAATTAAATCGGATACATGAAGGGACAGATGGTACATTAAACTGCAACACCATCATCGTACAACTTTATGAAAAGATGGGACGGGCCTCGCAAGGGCGTTACTGCTTTCGAACTGTTGCTTTTTACTGTTTAGTTAAACAGAAACGTGATCTGCAAACCGAAACATGGAAACGTTTGAATTGTTCCAGGCTACATCCACGAACTTCCCCCGGCAACTTACACGGGCACTTTCACTCCCAAACCGGAGACACCCTCCTACGCCACTCTGCGCACCGTCGTCGATCCGAACCAAGACTACCTCGCCCTTCAACCGAAACCGAAGAAGACGCTTTCGGTGATCTGCACCTCCAACGGCACCGCTCTGAGCTTGCCACCGAAAAAAAAGGACATCTACCGTCCGTACTCTTTGGACGACAAACCGCAGCAGAGTTTCCTGCCGCCGCAGATCAGGGAGGAGGATTTGCACGCCGCCCACGCCATTTTGGATTTGAGTGCGTCGACGACGGTGTTTTTGCCGCCGCCGCCGCCGCCGCCACAGCAGCAGCCACCTCAGCAGCCCCAAGTCCATCTGGAGGAGAGATGCGAGCTGAGAGAGGAGCAGGGCGTTCCGACGCCGGTAAGTGACGATGATGTATGTCGATGATTTTAGTATTGACGGTAAACTTGACTTGACCGGCGAAACAAACGGAATTACCGACGAATTAATTCATTATCTGTCAATCAATCAATCACCTTCGAGTCGGATCGTCGATTAATTCCGATGACTTTCGTTTGGGCCGTTGACGATGTGGTAGCTTCACGTGGACCCCGTTCATCTTGTTGCAGGTGCAACCGGCGAAAACGGTCGCTTACACCTACGAGGCCTTCTTCGTGTCGGACGGGCGGTCCAAGAAGCGTCCCGTCGACGAACCGGCACCGAAACCGACGGAAAAACCGAAATACACGTGCAGCGAGTGCGGCAAACAGTACGCGACCTCCTCGAACCTGTCTCGCCACAAACAGACCCACAGAAGTTTGGACTCGCAGGCGGCGAAAAAGTGCATCACCTGCGGAAAGGCGTACGTCAGCATGCCGGCTCTGGCCATGCACGTGCTGACCCACAAACTGGGTCACAGATGCAGCGTTTGCGGCAAACAATTTTCCAGGCCGTGGCTCCTTCAGGGCCATCTACGATCTCACACCGGGGAAAAACCGTACGGCTGCGCCCATTGCGGCAAAGCCTTCGCGGACCGTTCGAATCTTCGGGCACACATGCAAACGCATTCGGCCGATAAGAACTTCGAATGCACCAGATGCCACAAGACGTTCGCCTTGAAGTCCTACTTGAACAAACATTTGGAGTCGGCCTGTCTGAAGGAGGAGCCGCAGAACCAGCACGAGTACTCCGGAGAAGACGTGCACCAGGTCGAGGAGCAGTCGGTGAGGGTTTACGCGGGTTAATTTCAAATGTTCAAATTGCGGAGATGATTGTTGAGAGTGTGATTGACAACGATTCTAGTCAGGACGAACCAAACATTCGATTAACGTACTTTAGTGAAGTTGGACGTTGCCAAAGGAACTACTCGTATGTAAGTAGGCGAATCATTCGCATCACGTTTGCAATTTGTACAAAAATGAGACATTCCTGAGATTTTCGATTCCACTTTATTTTGATAATTTTTCTAATTCTCCGTATTCTTGTCAATTATCTGCTAGTCAGAAAAAGTGAAATCACTCTAAAAAATTAAATATATTTAACTATTTTGACATTAAAATAAAAAATAGTTTTATTTCCTAGTCAATAATTATATAAAAATTATATAAATGAAGTCCACAATTATTTTTAAGATTACAGTGAATGTTAACAATAAATGAGTCAATATCTAGTCAATATTGTAATTAATTATTAAACTCTTAATTTAGTCGATATAAATTTGGTAAATAAATAATTTTATTAAAAATAAAATTAATTTATTTTTTGATATTGAACATGTCAATATATTAATGTATTTAACCCAATTTATGAATTAAATTATGAAAATGCAAATTTAAATTCAAAATTTGGTCAATTTCTAGTCAATATTTGGAAAATATTAAAAAAACTATATTTAGATTAAGTTAGATTTAAAAATTACTGAGGTACATGTCTAGTCAATAAACCAAAGTATGAAAATTTATATTTTAAGTTATTTAAACAATTTTTGTGACCAATGTCAATTTGAATACGACAAAAATCTTAGGAATCAAATGAAAAAATTTATTCACATTTGGAATATTTGAAAAATGTTAAACATTTGAGAATTGTACAAATTGCAAACAACAAATAACATTCGGTGAGTTGATCGTGAAATGGCAAACACGTTCGAAACAATAATTTCCAAAGTAAATAAACTTTCGAGTCGTCACGACGAATCTAGTCAGCTTTGTCTAGTCTTTTGTAGTTTTTTAGAAAGAATATGAAAAAGTAAAATATTTAAATGCGGCACGTCCCGCCACGTTGTAGCAACGTGGCCACGCCGCCCCCTAGATTTACCTCCCCCCTCATTTATTTATTTATTTATTTATTTATTAGACCCTTTGTAAATAGAAGCAAATCCTAAAAATTGAAAAAAACGCAAACAATTGAAAAATGGAAAAAAACGAAAGAAAACACATCGCAACACGTCCACTAATTTAGGGTTAGTCCGTAAGTCCAGTAATTGATAATTATACCTAAAAGTAAAACATTTTAGAACACCACGGAACTTTGTACATACCTAAGTACAGAATAGGCAGTTTAGGCGACATGTTTAACTTGCACGTAGGTTTAAACCTTACTTACTTACTTACTTACTTACTTACTTACTTAACATAAATAACTACGTTTCTTCTCGTAACTTGTTCTTATTCTGTTCTCGACGATTTCTCAATGTTCAATGACTTTGGTCGGCCCAAACAAACGCAAAATCGGTCAGAAAGAAGTGAAACAACAACAACAACAACAACAACAACAACAAGAGACCGTTTGCGTTTGTTTCGGGCGATCTGTCGATCGAATACAACGTTTCGCAGACAACGAACTCATGCAAATAATAATCTAGTGTTACTTATCTACTTATGACTTACATATAAAAGATTAGAATAAGCGAGATTAAGTGAGATTTAATCTAGTCGCATCCCAGTCCCAGTTTTAGCGTAAATTAACAAAATAAACGTCCTAGTCCCATTTATAGTCAATTATTTATATCGTTTGGATTAAATTTATTGGAAACTTTATACTTATGAGTCGGATAAAAGTATATACTATCAATGTATTATATAGTATATATAGAGAATATGGAAAACAACAAAACAAAAGAAACTAAAAATATATGTCAACCGAAGATAGTTTTGGCAGTATTTTTGCAAGCATATATATATATATATTATATAAAGTATATTTATTTATTAGAAACGAAATTGGAATTAGAGTGTTGGGGCAGTGCAATAAGGCCCGTGCGCTGTGCCAGGCGAGTGTGCATCTAGTCATTAGCCATGTTCGAGTAGTGCCGGGCCACCGAATGGCCTCGCTCACAAACAGCTCCTGCCGGTCGAGCGTCGGCAGGATTTTGTGGGCGCGGACAGAGCCGGAGAAGCTGTAGAGCGTAAAAGTAGATACGAGCACGTGTAAAATAGCGAGTGATGCGCAAGTGTAGCAGTAGGAGTTATTTACTTAAAGAATATACAATTTATTATATAGTTTATTCGAAGATATTCGCTGGCAATAAGTTCGGGAGACGTCCCGAGTTCGTGCATGTTTTTACGCTGAGTAGAACCGACAACAACAAAGTACAAACACAAAAGCGGACACGATTGGAGACGGGGCGTGGGAGTCCTGCAGGACTCCGAGACCGCCTCCCGGAAGCCTGGTATTCAAAAAGCAATAAGCACAGTAGCAATACGTAGGAATAATCGCGTCGGGTCATGATTGCGTCGGCTTTTCTCGGAATCGTCACCCGACGCCCAAACTACTTAACTAACTTAACTAACTAATTACTTAACTTAGACACGTAAGATCTATAGACATCGAACAAATAAGAATTGAACGAAGCCGAGCGACGATTGTCTCAATCGACGTCGGCGTCGGACCCTTTTGCGGTGTCCGACGTCGATAGCGCCCTTCGAAGCGATCAATGCGATCGTCGCCACCGCTAGGTTTTAGCTGCCTGCCTATAAAATAGCAATATAGCGTGAGCAATAGTTTACAACTAATAACAATTAAAACAAATATAATAATCAAAGCAATACCATATACTGTATTATTATTATTATTACATAGAGTAGGTAGACGAATTTAGACGATTTTAAACGAAAAAGTAAGAATTATATGAAGTATATTGTAAATCCAACGAATAGCGTCGTGATATTATAGCGTGATAGCGCTGAAACATTGGGCAACATTGTGAAGAACGAGAGGAGAGACGACGTCCCTCCTCCCGCTCTGCGCTGCCGTAGCTTAATCGCAAATCCTGTACACATGCAGTCCAGTACTTGACCACATTATTATTATTATTACTATTATTATTATTATTATTATTATTATTATTACTGTAATACTAACATAGTAAGTTTTGTATTATATTTTCATAATAAATAGAATAGAAAACATCTGAATCTGATTTACTCGTCGATCCTGCTGTGCCGCCGTTGAGAGGTAAGTGAGTGAATTCAATCTTTTCACAGTGTTTCAGAATGTGTGTGTGTGTTTCGCATCGCGCTCAATTAGTGTAATGAAGCAGCGACGAATTTTAATTTTCGGTTCGTAAAAAGTGAAACAAGCAGGAAAAATGGAAATGCTTGTTGCTTCGCAGCAACAAAGCGCATTCATTCGATGGCGATTTTATCGGGCAAAAAGTCATAAATCCCGCGGCGGTAATTAATAAATCAATCACCGAAAACGGGACGCCATTAATCAAAAGGCTGACCGACCGAAAAATAAAAAATTACGTTCGATCGATGACTCATTTTAAGCTGACTCTTAATTCCGCTTCCGAATTAAAACGGCGCATAATCCCTCCGACATTTCCTGCGCCGATAAATTATTTCGGACGGATTTAATACAATTATTGCGGATTCGCAATATTGAATTTTTGTGCATTCATTCATTTTAATCTGCGATGGACAACCCACCGAAAAACCGAATTTATGGCCACACCGATTCGGTCGTTTAGTTATTTGCATTAATAAAATAGTCAAGGAAGACATTAAATGTGTCACCATCGAACATTTGTGGATAACATCGAACATTTGTGGATAACTGACCCAAATCGTCCGGATTTTTTTGCTAATTTTAATAAAATCGATGGTGCATGGTGAATACACCTGCTTTGCACGCCAAACATGCCAACTTATTTATGAGGGTGATAAATTAACGTTAAGGGTTTAAGAATCTCCGATAAAGTTTCACTCAACGAGGACAATTCGCGTGAAAAAACAACTTAACGAATAATTAATTAATCTGTTTTTCCTTTTACTTTGAGAAATTGAAACGTTAAATTACATTAATTACTCGCTCCGACATATGTAACTTTTCTAATTGCGCCGTCAAAAATTGAAAAGAAAGAAAGAAAGAAAGAATATTTGGTGGCAGCAACACTTAATTACTTCCTCTGAGGTAACTCCAGTTTGATGCGGACTTTTCCAGTATAATTACTATTCCAAAGTAACGATTCCTACAATTTTGGCTTGGATCCAAAATGCGATTCTTGAAATTGCCTTTCATTGATTTGCATTACAAAAGCGAGCGTTCAAAACTTCGCCATGTTCACCACTGTGTCAAGGATAACACGAAACCGAAACGATTGTTCCCGTTCTCGTATGTTGCTTTAGATCAGATTGTCCTGCTTCAAAAACACTCCAATATTTCAATATTTTATGGGCAAACAAGACGGGAACGATTCGGTTCGACTTATAAATCGATGCACCGTCAGCAGTGCCTTCATGTGGAGAACACGTCCAATTAAAAATGTAGGGACTCTTCGACAGGGATGGCAATGGACCCAACAGGTGTCTAAGAAGAAAGTAAATAAGGTCGGAAAGGATATTAATTTTTCCCCTTTCACTCGGTTCGGTGTTTATCCCCATCGTCGCAACCTTTGATTATTTAATTCCAAACCATCTGGCCGATACGTCAGCCACGATGACGGAGGGCACGAGCGCAACAGCTGCCCCGAGGGTGGAACTGTGTCCGGTGCACATTTATTAATTCTCCATTCTAATCGGCACCAGATGACACATACACGAGTACATCAACAGTGTAAACACCGATTTGTATCGACCTCTTTAGATAAGGACTAAGGAGGCTTTTAAATTGTTGCTATTAATATAAACATTGGGTGGATTGATTTTACATTTTAATAAAGCCAGACCCGATTTGAATGATTTACCCTTCCAATTTATGGATGTCTGTTTGCACAGGTCCAAATTACAACGTGCATTATTAATTGGCGTTAATTGGAAACTTGAAGTTGGCAAAGACGCCTGCGGTACAGCTCGTTCATGTTCCCTCTTCGCTTCCCGATATTCCCTAAATTATACAACAATTCCCTTAATCGTCCGACGCATCGAGACGTTATCCGAAATGTTGGCAACGATATAACGAGATTATGAATGCAACACGGGATTTGCACACCCAATATTTGTCTATGACTAACGTTCAACTTTGATGAATAACCATCCACTTCGTGTAACATGTTCTTATCGGGGTGTCTAATAAAGTAAATTGTGTTTCTCTGTTTCGTCGGCAGGTAAATAACGTTCGTACGTTCGTACGTGTGATGAACCGATAAAAAAGCGAGTTTCCTTGTAACTCGTAAGTCATAAGCTCATAACGTAATTAACTCGAAAACTAAAACGGAATGATCAGATATGGATATGTATGGTGGATATGTAAATTGACATGTTTCAACGTAATGCAAACATTATTAACTGTCGCTCTCCCACGAACATCTATCCACCAGAAAATGATGATTTATTGCTCATCACCTGCGAACTAAATGACGCGTGTAAACAGAATTTATCACTTGCAAGACGACACAAGAAATTATAATTCATGGCATCGATATGTGGCCGATGTGTGTTACCAATGAATTAGACAAAAAACAATCTCTCTCTTCGATTAACCTAATCCAATTCGTATCAAAATATTTAGAACAGATGCGTCCGGGTCAGCTGTTGAGTGTGACCAGGTGTGATGTGGTGTGTGGTGTTGGTGGAAACAGCTGAACCAGGTCTGGTCTCACCCCACCGTAACAATGCAACAAGTCCCAAAATTGTTTAGGGGTCGAAGTCCTCTAGACCATATTTCGATTAGATTAATTTTAAACTCGAACGAATCATCTGCAATGCCAAAATCAGTAAAGTAATAGGCAGTTTCGAATTGGTAAAGTTAAACGAACACGATTGTACAAGTAATTGAGGCACTCTCACAATATATAATTTAGCAATCCCATTACTGATTAATGGCGGCCTTATTACCGATCCAGCGACAGTTTAACTAGTCCAATATTCATTTGTTCGATTTACTGTTTTGGTGTGTGGCAATTGCTGAGAAATCAATTTCTGTCGTTCAATTATATAAAATGGTAATGTTTTATCGTCAATGTTTGTCAGTAGAGTTGATTTTGATGAGATGGTAAACTGGACAAATTAAAACAATTTATGTTTAGATAGGACAATTTTTGAATCGCTGTAATAGTTATAAATACATTTTCATATACACAGTTTGTTTAAATTAGTTTAATCAAGTATACACATACAAAATGCGTGTGTAATGTGAATTCAGTTGAAAAATGTATCAAAGTTACGGTCAAAGTTTATCAATGAATTGTAAAACTTTCTATTGGCACATGTCGTATAAATGACCATTATTTTCCCATGTATCAACACAGTAATGTAGATAATATTGCGTGGGAATATTTCATCGATCAATTTCCCCATACTCAATAACAATGGGGCTTAATTTCACAGGTGTAAACAATATACGCTATTTTATTTATAACTGACGCAGTTTTTTATTTTTATACTTATTATTAATGCTAATAATCCAAGTTAAATAATTTTAAAGAGTTTTAGATGAACTTTATATATTATTAAAATTCTACGAGTAAAATTTAATATAATAATATATAAATAATGTCAAAGAATTTATTATTATAAACAGTGTTTGTTAAAACATGTAATGCATTTATAAATAATAAACTAAATAAAGTTGATTTCAAATTTATAGATTTTTTTAAATTGTCATTATTATTGTTCTTAAATTGGTAATTAGTGCGATGTACTGTATTGTAAGTTTTCTATGCACGTATTTTATGAAATAAATCAAGTTGGCACAATTGGTAACTTGACCTAACCTAACATTGGCGCCTTTTAATTTAAGTTTGCGTAAAACTTACTAACAATTGTTTTTAATTAAATAATTAAAATATTATAATTATAACGTTCTAATTCGATTGTAAGTTTATGTTTTAATATATATTAAACAGTAATGATAATAACAGTTACAATTTACCTGTTTAAAATTATCAATTTTGTTTATACAAATTCACATTTTGTTTAGTAGTATTTTTAAAGTTATGCCGTGAATAATTGAAACATTTTCAAACAAATATGTAATGTTTACTACCCGATAGTTACTGTTTAAATGAATTTTAATTGTTATATGTGTGTTGTGTTTAAAGTGCAGTGATTATAAGTAGTCAAGAGGAATGCTTAATTAATTGTGGTAAGTGACTCATATTTATTAAATTTTAACATTAAATTGTTTAAATTTATTTTCATTTTAAATTAAGTTTTAATTGTATTGTTATAGGTGACCATTGAGCAGGATTCCACAAGTCATCCAGTTCCTTTGGAATATTTGGAAAATGTTAAGGTTTGTAAATAATTTTTTCCTTCAAATATCAATTTTTAATTGAATAATTTCTTGTTTTAGGTAAGTGGAGTAGACGTATTACTATTCAAAACATAAAGTAATGTATTTGAAGAGATAGGTAATTAATGAAATTGGATGGGAAGGAGTCACAGTCTAAATTAATCCATTTATTATTATCGCAATTTCTGTAGGGAGGTAATTTTGCGTTAAAGCTGCTTAATTATGAAACTAATGCCAAGAAAATCGGCAAATTTGAACGGAATGGATCAAGATGTTGTTTTAATTATCGGTGCGAAGAAGCAGCAATACAAGAGTCCAAAATTTGGTCGGGTCGAGTAATTAGTAATTAGCCGAAAGTTTTCTTGCATAAATAAAAGCGGGTCGGTCGGATTCAAGTGACCGTAATGACCTCGCCACTCCAGATTATGATTCGAGACTTTAACGATGAATTAATCGCCGCGTTGACATTACAAAGTCATTAGTTCTTGGAGTCGTTATCGCACTGTATCTATCTATCATAGTGTGCGATAAAAGCGTATTCGGAGCCGGGATTAGCATTCAGGAAGCCATTAGCCAAATGACGTTATGTATCTGATGATTAGATCCAGGAATGGAAAGGTGGAGGCGGAGGCGGATGCGGATGCGATACCGCGATTAATGCGTTCGGCCATTTGGGCCGCGGCCTAAAAGCGCATCTGATCAATCCACTCACTCCACCACACAAAACTAACAGAGTGGCTTAACGATCCTGCTTCGTTCCCTCAACCTCAACTTTTTGCAGAGCGAAAAAGAAAGCGGGAAACGTAGAATGTTTCTGTGATCGTCTGTGAAACTCAACAGGTACGAAACATTATTTAGTGTTTATTTTACGGCAATGTTCGGAGGGAAAATAAGACGCTTTCCGTCCCTAAGTGCTACAATTAACGGCGACATGAATTTCTACTTCGCGTCCCTCCACCAAATGGAATTTGCCATTCCGTAGCAGAAAATATCGTGTAAAATTAATAATAAACGACAAGGCAGTGGCAGCCGACTGCGGAGGACGCTTTCCCCCGTAATTATTAATAAAATTAACGCTCATCGAACGGTCTCTTCTCTTTTTGCTCCGTCCGTCACTTCTTTTAACAGCCACTATTTATTTATCAGACGCATTCGATTCCCTGGGAATCGGGAACACGGTAACGGCAAATCGATACCAATCCGGATTGGATGGGAAAAATTAGCGAGTCATTAACGTAATTGAGTCCGATCGCTGCGTCATCGTTTTCTAGTTATTCCGTGTTTTGTTTATGTAATTTTGGAAAAATCAAATGTGTTAGTGCGATTCCTGCAATTCCCATTAATTGGGCCAATTTTCGGCAAAACTTAATCAATTAGCGTAGCCATCGGGAAATCGCCACTCGAAATCGCGGCCGGCGAATTTCCACTTTCCAATCGGATTTCCGACATGCAGAGAAGAGGCACTCGTATCGAATTTTCACTCGAGTGTCCGTCTATAGAGTTTTCCTAACTAATCCAATCAAATGTGGAGATTGATTAACGATTTCTCAATTTGCACGTTTCTTAATTTCTTACAAACACTACATATAATCAAGTAAATTATCCTGTGGAGCAGAACCAACGGATTTTGTTGCGTATCGGAACCTTGTGAATGACAAACAATTTGATAATTTTGATTCGGGCGGAGAACGGATATAATTGGCTAAACTAATCAGTGGAACGGAGCAGATTCAGCGATTGCGGCTTTCAATTAAACCGGGCAGCGGCGCAAGATTTTTCCCGGGATAACGAGGTAATTTTTCACGTGTGAGCGGTGGTGGTGGCGGCGGTGGCGGCGGCGGCAGCGGCATCAGATGATTACAGAGCAAACAGTGGCGGCAGCTCCGGCAATATTGGCTCTGCCAATTTACCCATTGCCCGAATGCTCTTTTATCGATGCGAAAATGGTCAGTCGGAATCTTTTTACTCATTCGCACCTCAAAAACTTTTCATTTGTGTTCTTAGGAATTCCTTTTTACATACAATTATTCGTCATAAATCACGTTCCTTCATTTTTACCGTCAGAACGAAAATTGTTGTTTTTCTAAACGAGGCGGGATTAAACAGTTGGTCGTGATGAATAGATACGCATTCGCTGTTAGAAAATGAGGATACGGTTATTTGCTATTTGTTATTTGTTCGGTTTCAGACGTTCTGGAGTTGAAAACAAAAGCGTGCTCCTTCTTTTTTTGATGCCCTCGATTCGATTCGATTGTCTGTTGAAATCGGTTCTCGGATTGGTGTTCCTGCTGCTGCTGCTGCTGCTGCTGCTGCTACTGCTGCATCTCGAACCGACTCTGTAATGAAGCCGTGAACAAACTGCATTTCCACTGTAGTCGCTTCTTGATTTTTCCTTTTCGTTTTGTTTAAATGCCGTTTATGAGACGTCTAGGCAAAATGGGGATTTCGGATGTTTTGTGTCTTGTGGCAAAAGTTTTCGTATGCTAGAAAAAAGGGAATAGAAATTGACCCAATTTGTCGTCTGGACGACGCGTCGTCTTCTCGGCTCGAGATTCGTTATCGCCTCCACTCAGGCCCACTTTGCAATGGTTGCACCTCTCAATGGCCACTTGTGGCTACTCCTTTCCTCTCCTTTCTTTCCCTTTCTTTCTTTTCCTTTTTCTTTTCTGTTCTCGCCCTTTTACTTTCTCGCCTTTCCTCTTTACATACATAATAATTATGATATGCATAAAATACAAAAAGTTATTAGCTATTTCCAAATGAAAAATACATTTTAAAACTCATTTAGTTTAAATGTTTACCAATAATAAGTCAAGTCCAAATGATATATAGATTTAGTGAGTTGTATAATTATCTAAACCATAAATAATAAACAATAATTGAGAAATAGATGCGGTACTTGTTAAACACGGAAGTCCTTGTAAACTTGAACTAATCTCTAGAGATGCATTTTTTATTAAGGAACTTATCTATTAATAATGAAATTATGTGAAATTGTTGCGCATTTCTAGTTTAATTCTAATTAAGTGAGTGTCAATTTGGAAAATGGTAAGTGCTGATTAGATTTCATTTAACAATTGTAATTATTAAAATCATCCTCAGCGGAGAAAAACGTTGTTTCTTTTGGTGGTATTGAGTTACATTTCGGTCACGTCGAGTTGCAACAGTTGCTGTGCTAGTTGCAGCAGCTGCACCACACTCACCTGCGTGGAGACTTGCCCCCAAAAATGCTGTTCATCAAGTGACTGCTGCGACAAATGTTCTAGTCCCACCCCTGCCACTACTCCCACAGGTCCCAGCAGTGGCACGACGAGACGGACTGACTGCGATGATTCCAACACTATAAGTGTGTCGAACAATGCGAGTAACAATATTGAAAACCATCTGTCGATAAACAACACAGTCGTTCATACGAACCGTATTAATTTACTAATTAGCATTTCCAACATCAACACCAACAATGTGGTGTGCGGTGAAGGATGCTCGGAAAGTAGCACCACAAGACCAACGAGAGTCCCGCCACACACATCTCCGCCACCACCGGTAACACCAACAACAACAACAACAACAACAACACGGTCAGAGTGTTGCACCGATCGAATAGTTCCCGTAGGGATTCCAGTTCCCGTTGCCGTTCCGGTACCGATTTATCTTCAGCCGCCTCCGAATTGTTGCTACGTTCTAAACCCTTGCGTGACTCAGCAATGCACCACCTACACCAAGACGTGCGGCAGCTATTGTACCAGTTCCTTCATGTACAGCGGAATGAATCCGTGCGGAGGTGGAGGTTGCAGGAGACGCAGTCACTGGACCACAAACGACGGCTACACTCAGGACTGCTCCGGCTGCACCGAAGACTCTTTCCGTTCCTACTCCGATTACCGAAGATGTCACGGATGTTTCTACATCTGATCTGATCCACGTTTTGTTATTGTAGTTGATTAACCGATTAAATGTTTGCGATGCGATGTAAGAGAAAGTTTATTTGCCGCTCAAACGCGAGAATTAAAATCGAACATCCGAAATTGTCTCGATCGTAATTTAAAATGGCTTCGGTGCCGTTTTAAAATTTAATTTGGCTCGGTGTAACCGACTCGTCGCCACGCGGTGAGAATCGTGACAATTGCCGCGACAATCGTCCCGCAAAATACTAATTTCATAAATAAGACGCTGCTCGAAATTAAATGAAACTTTTTCCGACGAAAATGTAAAATGTAATTTTCCCGAGCGAGGCACACATTATGCAGTCGGGCGATGATATTAAGGGTGGCTGCGTTTTTTCACCTCCCTTAATCAATTTCTCTTTAATGCTCCGATTGTTTCGTCCTTTCGTCCAACATATCGGGAACATAATCATAAAGAGAACACACGAACAGATTCTCGTTAACCGGATTTTATGTCTCGTATCAAATCGCGTTTGGAAAACGATTATCGCACGTAACGACACCGAATAAAGCGTTTAATGGGCCCTAATCATTATTGACCAATAAACCAGCTAAACAGCCAAACAGCTAAACAGGCAGCATGTTTGTTTTATCCCGTGTCATCGTCGTGGTACGCGTAAATGGGTTAATAATGATAACTTTCACTCCGTCTCTTTCGAGTGTGGAGTAAAATTATTGAGTTGGCCGCGTATCCGAAATGACAGAGCGTCGTAATTGCAGGAGAGGAAGTAATGTCAGCACAGCTCATTAACGTTCGGTTTCAGCTGCGGTTTCGGCCGGTTTTAGGTGCTGTCTCTGCGTTTTGTTAGTCGACCTTTCATGAAAATGTCGCGGGAACACCTTCAAAACTCTCCCTCTTCTTTCCCCGTCGTTTAAACTGGATACGCTTGCCATTTTATTTGATGTTGAGAGGGAATTGTCGAAAATACCAAATTGTCTAATTTTAACAAAGGTATTTTAAATAAATTACATATTATTTGGGAAATACTGAAGATGTATTGTTCATTTGTCTTTCTCTAAACCTCTCTCTATGATTGAGAAGTAATGAGAGGAAAAGGTAAAGAATACAATTCAGCCATTGTTTTGTACTTAAGCAGTGTTCATTATATTTAATAGATGCGATGCACCATCGGGAGCGAATGGAGGTGAATTCTCCCCGTAATGATAATGGTCTTGGTGGAGTTTTCGAATTTTTTTCTGCGATTCGTACACGTTCGGACAATTGTCGGGAAGTTGTCCCTTTTTTCGTGGAGCATATTAAAACAACGGGCGCGTGTTTTTAATACTCCTCGGTTCTGCCTTATCTCCTTTTTAATATCCCTTTATGAAAGCGTGCATCTGTTGCGTGCATATATTACGGAGAGGATGTTTCGCAGCCATCTGGAATATACCTACTCCCGTATTTTATTTCAATATACATTCACGTGGCGTTCCAGCTCTTCTTCTAATTCCTGCCGCTCCTGTCGTTTCTGCAGCTTTTGTCGACTCGATATTCACTTCCACAGAAATGTACCGAACACTCTATTAGATAACGATTTTTTGCATATTTTAATGAAAATCTGGAATAGTCGATAGAAAGTCAACAATGTTAATTTGAGAATGACGTTGAAAATGCGGACTAGAACAGCGCAGCACACACAGCGAAAGTTTAAACCGGTCCCCGAACGGCCGAATGGCACAAATAAAAGGAAATGAAACCGTAAATTAAATCATTAGTTTGAATGTGTGTGTCTCCCCGTTCCTAATTCGGAATATTCAAATTCAACAAGTACAAAAACCGTAAAACCGTTTCGTTCTCGTCCTTTTTCGAGGATTAATCCTGTAAGTTTCAAGAAGAGAATGTTGATGAGGAGGAGGAGGAGGAGGAGGAGGAACAGGGGAGTGTTTTCGGATGTGCGCCACATTGGCTGTGTACAAATGTTTTTTCCTCTTTCATTTCGGCCAAAACGAATTTCAATTTGAATGGTTGGAATAGGAAACGGAATTTTTTTACGCGTCCGAAGAGATTGCGGGAATCCCCCGCGGTCCTCAAATATTTATTGCTCTTTTCCCTCAAGTACTCTCGCAAAAACAAAAACAGTTTCATTTGCATTTTGCGACTGCTCTTTCGACTGTTTGTCTCTATTTTCTATTAATTTCCATTCGAATTTCAATTGCAACATGTCGTTGACAATTACGAATGTCAGTTTATAATTGGAAGTCGCAGCTTTGCGTGGTTTGAGCGACACAAAGGCGGCGTAGACGCAGGAAAAGAAGGAGAGAAGAGGGAAAGAAAGACACTTGTAGCCGGTCGGAACACTCGAGTATTGTGCTGAGTAAGTGGAGTAGAGCGGCGTCGACTGAAAAACTGAAAACCGAAACTGAAACGAGCACGTGGGCACGTCTCACGTCTGACAACAAGTACCTGTCCTGATGACGATGACGAGAATGGAGAATAGTCAAGTCGAGTCGCGTCGACTCGAGTGGACATGTTACGTTACTCACACACACGATGCGCTTCTCAAAAGTCGATTGAGTCGTGATTTGTTAAATAAAATGTGTATAAAGCGGAATATTAAATATAAAATTACACTTTGTTAAACATTTTGAATTTCAATTGGATTGAATATTCATGACTTTTTACAACGTCGACTGCCGGTTCGAATTTGAAAATATTTAATATTTTTAACATTATTTCTAATCAATCATTTCAAAAGTAAATAAAGTGTATGATGGAGTTAGAGTTTAATTCGAAATAGGAAAGTGAAAAAGTGGACAAACAGTTCCGGAATTAATTTACAGGTGGTCAAATATTGAAAGCGTTTAAAGGTGAAATCGTGTAACGGACTAAATGCATCGTTTTAATTGTTGGGCCGTTTTTAAATATTTAATCAGCAATTGATGAAAACAGCTTTTCGTTTTTAGCGTGTCGCAAATCGCATCAATATTCATACGATCCTATTCCAATTTGCCCACTGTCCACTGTTTGTTTTGATCTGCATTTTTCGCCATAATTATTCCGCGTTCGTGATTACACCAATGTGGAACCATTTACACTTTGTACGGATATAGTTTTTCGTTTGCCACACAGTACATAAATTCCTTAATAATGAACTATTCTTGAAAATGGGGAGTAATAATTATAGAGAATCAAAATTACATGTTGGCTTCGAGGAAATAAACGATTCACTTTATTCGAAAGGAACGTAGGTTGTAACTTGCGACAGATGATGCCCTTCCCCGACTCGAGTCTGGAATAAAGTGTCCGACATACCTTTGTGCGGATTCCGCAGGACCAGGTGTGAGTTACGTTCGTAATTTCGGGTCGGTAAACCGACCGGATCCGGTATCGCACCACGCGAAACCGCAAATGTCATTTCCGTTTCTGTTGTTCGAAGGATACGGTCTCGGTTACCAATCGGATTATTCAACTCAACAACTGGACCGGTTACATATTAATTGATGGCTTTCCTCGAAAACACAACCACCAATCACACTAATTGGTAATGTGCTAATCCCATTTGACAGATGTTGCCTTACCTACAAATTACTCTCGAGAACCAACCGAAATATCGGCTTTCCTTCTAATTGTTGCTGTGGAAATGTATAAAAAACACGTACACCTCCGTCCCTGAGAGCGTTGGAGAAAAGGAGGGAAACCTTCGCAGCAGGAAACGAATGTTTGTCGGTGGAAAAAGGGTAAAAATCGAAAATTGCGAGTTTGTCCAGTTCTCATATTCGCCATTTCCACGATCCGGATTAATTCGTTCTAATTTAACAAAAGCTCCGGGGCCGCACGTGTCCCGAATTCCGCGCGTCCATTCGCGCCCCGGAAAATCCGGTTAGTGCAAGACAAAAGCCGGTAAATAATTGAAGAACGTGTTCTGCCTCGCCCTCGCCCACCCCTTCGAAAATATTGCAAATTTAGGCGGTCTTAATTATTTTCGTCTTTATGCAATTTGCGTTTACGTTTGTTTCTCCCTTTCTCCCTCTCCCTCTCTCTCTCTCTCTCTCTCTCTCTCTCTCTCTCTCTCTCTCTGTCTGTTTTCATTTGTTTAGTTTAATTGGATTCGAGAACAATCTGTCCGCACAACTTTTAAACAAACTAAAAGTGTGTTTGTTATGAAAGGAGCCAAACATGCATATCCAAATAAGGCGGCCCTGGAAAGGTTTATTCCCGGATAAAACCGCAACAAAATGCACATAATGTCGCAACGAAATTCGCCCCGAACCATCCAACTCAAAATTGAATATCGGGTCGAGTTGTTGGTAAATATCTCGCGGAGAACCTGTTGCCACTTCGAATTCAGACCATCACGTCCCGTTTTTATTGGACCCATCTTCTTCATTTCTCTGTCGCGATTTTGCGAACGTCCGTCCGACTGTTCCCCGTCCAGCGTCGCTTCTACAGATTCGGGACCATTATTACACAAATTGGAGTCGCCGCCGAGAGCGGAATGCTCCGGGAAATTACCCGGATTCGGAACGGGAGGTTTTTATTGGGCGATTCCGGTCGTGATTACGCCATTCACCGCCGGAATATTTCAAACTGGGACAAAAGCAGTCACGGTCAACTTGGGAAATTTATTTTACACTTTACTTTACTTTACCGCTTGTTTCCGTGTTGATTCATCGGCGTACGCCACTGATCGCTCTTGTCATTCGCAGCGACATTACGGAGATGTATAAATCAGAGCGAGATACTCACATGCACTGCGAGGGTTGCGAGGGCTGCGACCCCCGATTTGCAAACCGCTCAGCGAAAACATGTCAAATCTCATCTATTATACAGATTGATGTACACACACACACACACATTTCTGCAAATTCCGACCGGTGTATCTTAACGGGGTTAATGTACACGTGGAATTTCAATGAGAAAACTAAATCGTCAATTATTGCGGCGGTGGAGGAGTGTGGGAGGATGGGGAGGAGGATGTTTAAAAATAATGAAACGTGTTTCGTATCGAGATAAACATGCATGAGTCAATTTAAATTCAGCCGACCCATAAAACCATCCCTCCGTTCCGTACTAAACCATCATGATCCATTATGAGCGTTGCTTTTTTCCTGCAAGGCGACGAAGGAGGGACACGCAGAGCTCTGCATTACCAGCCGATTCGCAGGTTATTTGAAAAGAGCCCAAACATAAAAATGAATCAATTAATGGTGTGTGCCCGTATCGAAACCGGACTAAAACATGGAGTGATAACAATTCGCAAATCGCAAATCGCAATTACGCACCCACCGACAATTTATCCTTGACATATGCACAATGGAGAACGGACAATGGACAATCGTAATTTGATTTCGGTTCGGAAAACGGAACGCAGTTCGACATCGATTATTTAAAATCGCCCAAACAAACAAAAACACCGACAGTTTAACATTATCATAACGATAATGAAGCCGTGTCAAAAGGGATCTCCCATTCTTTCTTCTTGTTTTAACGAGGCATTAACAAAATTAAGCATACCACGTTCCGTTGTTCTTTCTCTACGTAACTAAATCAATGAGTGAACGAGAAAACGTCGAGATTAGCCCGTTTAACGAGAGTTTAATATGTTAAGTAAGAAGGGGTAGGAGAATGGAAGCAAGTTAAAGACGGGGCAAGTGTGGGGATGGAATTTCCATCATCGTCCCACGTAGGTCGGGTTCGGGCGGTGTTGGTTTGAATGGCATCGTTACATTAATTCTATTACGACACGCCGGGCGAAAAGTACACTCGATCGGCCGACATAAAGTGGAGAATGCCCGAAATGTCCCAGCTATAAACGACTATAAATGCCCCGGAATCACCTTCGATCTTGTGTCGGGACGACGCGACGTACTGCGATTAGGTGCGCTACGTGCGGCTCTTATTAATTTCCAATTTCCTCTTTTATGCCGCTAATTAAGGTTTACGGCTTCCCATCCATTTCTCCTTTCTTTCTTTCTTTCTTTCTTTCTTTCTTTCTTTCCCTTTCTTCCTTCTTGCGTCTGTTTGTCCGTTTGTTTTGTCGAGGAGGAAAAAGTTTCAATGTGATAATCGAAAAGATGAATAATTCGTGGACGAACCAATATTTTATTAGTTAATTCATTACCGAACCAGACATGCAACACGAGACGTGTATAAATCGGGTTTCCCCGGAACAAAGAAGGAAATCAAACAACTTGAGTGAGATGTTGCATTAGGCAAATTGAAAAAGTTGCCGCTTTTATTTAATTTCGTGAAAAATTTACGCTGTTCCAACTTTACAACATTCGTGACAAAATCGTTGATTGTTTAGATAATTTTATGAAAAATCAATCAGAGAATTCGATGTTTTGTTGAAATAAATAATACTTTGATAAATTGATCACTAATTACCTATATGAATAGTTTCCAATCATACCTTTAAAAGTGCCCATTTTAATAAATGTTTATGTTCCTCTTCGTACCAAATAAAATTTTTAAAGCCTCAATTTGTGTCAAGTTTCTAATCAAAATTAATTATTGCAACTCAATTATTCGACTAACTATTCAAAGAACACATAAGAAAGAAGAAGAATGAAAATGAGAATGAGAAAACAGTCGTGTTTCGATTCGAAGAGCGATGGATGCAATTTGTTCGATATCCGCGTCGGAGTGAAATTCTCCGCGATCGGATCGTTACCAAAGTGTACCACCGCAGATTAGCCGAGACGAAATTCCGAAATTCCGATATTCCGATGCCGGAAGTATCGGCTCGGAACGGAGGTGGGACTGTTCGTGTCAGGAATCAAATCGTTCCAGACAGACACTCTCCGTCTTCTCCTCTCGTTCTCCATTTACCGTCTTTAATTTTCGTGCAGTTGGGGAAAAAATATTTGGTCGCCAAGTTCCGGTGCAGAATGTCCATTTTTATGAGGGGAACAATAAACCGAATCGTGCCGAATTCGTGTATTTTACGAGAGACCCGGATCCCGCTTGCTGACGATTGCCAAATAAAGTGGGTGAAAAGGAGAAGCGGGTAGTGCTGAAGCGGTAGTTTCTTTACGACCGGGGGGCGGGACGGCGGCGACGACGGTGGCGGCGGCGAGATTGCTGGGGTTTCTGCCAAAGCGACAGGTCCCATACATTTTTAAAATGGCACAGAGCAACAGCTGTGCCGAATCGTTTGCGAAAAGGTGAAATGTTTATCGCTCTTTATTATTATTGTTATTATCGTACGGCGAGAATTAGAACAGGGCGGAGGATAACGATGAAACGATGAAACACACGACATACACGTGGCAATTAGCACAGATACATCATGTTACTGTTCAAGCTGAAACAAGTAATCGGAAAGTTTTAATAAAGGTCTAAAAAGGGCCGACGAAGCAAACTTTTTAATGTCGCTAATGAAAGAGAAACATTACAACTCCCAGAACTAATTCCTGTGCGTTCGCCCGGCTTGGAGCAAAAGCGAGAAAGTTGCCGAAAAATAACTAAAAGCAAACAAACAAAACTGCCAGGATTACATTGAATTAATTTGTGCAATTTATTACGTCCGCTTCCAAAGAAAAATGATCGCGTCCGATTTCGGTAAACACTTGTTAACTTTTCATTTTTTACATTTTCATACAGAATCATTTATTATAATATTCAAATTATACGGAAATCTACATTATAATTTGCAGTAAAATTTAATTATTGAATAAATAATTTATATTTAATTGTAATTTAATGAATTGATGTCATTTAAGTTATTAAATGAGATTTGACTGATCATATTTTATACAAAATATATAAATAAATAAATTCCAAGTACATAAAATATAAGAATGCATCTATTTTTAATTATATTAATCATTTTATCAATACCGAATCATCGATAGATATTTGATCTAAAGTGTACACATTTCGATGACGCAAAATGATAAATTGTAAAGGAATAAATCGACGGAGGAATTATTAAAACATAAACGATAATGGTATGTGTAATTATGAAATTGATAAGTATTATATATGTAATTCGACCATTAGTACAGATAAATTATTCAACGCGCATAAAGTAACTCGGACATGTTTTCTCTGTGGAAGTCTATGCTAATTCTAAACGTAATTTGGCCCATTTCGATCTATGTAATTATCACTACTTGCCCGTTTATGTAGTGATTAAAAAATAAATTATTTCAATTTTATAGATGAGTTAAAAATTTGGCGGATGCGCCAATTTAAAAAATAAATTATTTAAATTTTATATATCAATTTAACAATTTGGCGAATGCGCTGATATTAAAAAATAAATTATTTCAAGTGTGTATATGTGATTTAACAATTTGGCGGATTCGTCGATGTTAAAAAAATAAATTATTTAAATTTATAGATGATTTAAAATTTTGGCGAATGCGCAGATATTTAAAAATAAATTATTTAAATTCCATATATCAATTTAACAATTTGGCGGATGCGCTGATATTAAAAAATAAATTATTTAAAGTCTGTATATGTGATTTAACAATTTGGTGGATTCGTTGATGTTAAAAAAGTAAATTATTTAAATTTTATAGATGATTTAAAATTTTGGCGAATGCGCCGATTTAAAAAAATAGTTTATTTAAATTCCATATATCAATTTAACAATTTTGCGGATGTGCAGATTTTAAAAAATAAATTATTTGAAGTCTATATATGTGATTTAACAATTTGACGAATTTGTTGATGTTAAAAAAAACTAAATTATATGACTTTTATTGCGATTTAAAAATTTGGCGGATGCGCCGATATTAAAAAATAAATTACTTGAAGTTTGTATATGTGATTTAACATTTTAGCGGATGCGCCGGTTTCAATAACTGGCAACTTCCACAAGAGTTTTTAAATCGTGGTCGGAAAATATGTGAAGGATTTTACTTTTTCGTTCCGTTGCTTGTAATGTTTCCTTTTCATTATATCCATTAAAAGTTTTCTTTTCCGACGCTCCCGTTCCTCCACATTTTCCATTTGCGGTCTTCAACTTGATAATAACAATTTACCGACGATAATGTAAGAAAACTTCGTCATTCATCTACAATAATGCAATTTCCAAGTTTGGCAAAGCAAAAGCAAAACGAACGTGTGACCTCACAACGATCGAATTGTAATATGCATAATCTGCATTCAATCAGACAATTACCGTGTTTTCAGTAACAATTGCGCATTTCTGTCCCTGTTTCTGTTTATCGCCACAGTTTAATAATTCAACCGATCCGTGTTCGATTATTTACGTGCACCGAATATGCACAAATGCACAAATGCACAACCTGTGCATAAATTCACAATAAACGGCATCAATTTCGACCGAAATTTAACAAATTGCTTAATTCGGCCGTTCAAAACGGACTAATTAATTTAATTTAATCCGCGTGTTTTCACTTATTTTTCCTCGACTCTCCGAAAAGAGCCTCGAGCGACGAAGACATTAAAAGTTTTGAGTCGTTTGGCGAATAAGCAACAGCTCAAAGAGAAGAGGAGTGCAATAATCGGAGCCCATCGGAAACATCCCTCGCCGCACGTCGATAAGATAAGTGGACCGTGATGTATGATGAAATGTGGAAAATGAAAATGCGAAGGGAAAAGTTCGTCTGGCATTTGATGTTTTCCCGGCGCCGGATTGTTTTTTACTGCACACGACTCCAAATTCTGTGCGCCACACTTTAATTCGACAATCACATTCGAGTGATAAATAATTCTGCGTCCAATGGAAAACCGGGAAAAGAGGGAGTCTCTTCGTATTTGACTTGTTTTTTCTCATTACACCGTGAAGGATCACGGGAGTGGAACCACGGAGGCACGAAATCGCCAGATACGAAACCGTTCTCCACTTTTCGTAAAATAGCGGCTCTTAAATGTTGCATAAATAATTCGCAGAACGAATTAATGAAATATAAATATTTCACAAGGCCGAAGAACAATGTATTCGTACCTAATGTTTGTTTGGGAGCTCATTATTCTTCCACGTTTTACCTCCTTTGCCATCGCATTATCCGCTCCGTTGTGACCGTTTTAATGGGTTAAATTGTTAAATTGCCCATTGTTACGGTTTATTGTCGTGTGACGACATTTTTCGCAGTCGTCTTGTCGAAAGACTGATTAGGGATATTTGTTTTTCCTATAAGCCGAAAAAGACAGGGAGGAGTGGGGTGGAGCGGAGAGGAGTGGATCGGAGAGGAGCGGAGAGGAGCGGAGAGGAGAGGAGAGGAGAGAGCGTAATTTTGTCACGTCCCGCACACATGACAGTGTAGTAAATAACGTAACCGGGCAACAAGAGATTCCCGGACAGCGCGATAAATAGATGGAAGAGCCGGAGGAATAAAGTGACCACCTGTCAAATATACCAATATCCAATTAAACAGAGAATCGTCCTCCATTCAAATCGGATAATCGAATAATCGGATCCGAACTAAACTCGCTCGTTCCCATTGATCCGGTTGTCCCATTAATTCGACCATTGTTTTCGAATCCCGCCGAATCGTTCCCGTTTCTAATAATCAATAACACTTGATGTTTACACTTTCTGCAATTATGTCGTTAATATTACGGTAAAAGTTGCGTTAATTAAATAAACGATTAGTTTTGAGACATAAAACAGTTGTATGGCATCCGTTGGGACAATTCGGAATCCGGGATAATGACGATTAATTGCAGATTGCAAATTGTACGTTGCACGGCTGTTGTTTAATGAAATTAATGAGTACACGAAAACGGCGTACTCGTAAATTTATATCTGTTCGGTGCGACCGTCACATGACCGTTGTTTTGCCGTTGTTCCCATAAACCGCATTTGTTTTAGCAAAGTGCGATTTCTTTAAAAGTGAGCAGGAATGGAAGACAAAACGTCTGGACGTTTGGAACGGCGCCCGGCAACCATTTTCGACCGTGTCGCGGCTGTTTATTTCAGGAAATGAAACTCCCGAAAGTCTGTTTGTTTTGTTGGTGCCTCCGTCAAGTTTGTTGCGTTCCACTGCAGCTCCTGCCCGCTCCTGCTGACGATGGAAAAGTTGCCAGTGCGCTTTTTGCGTCGATTTGATTAGAGAGATTTATTTTGTAAAGTTTTATAGACGACATTCTCGTCCTTTTATTATTGGACATCGGGCGAAGATATTGCTTTGTTCGTCTTCATATTTTTATGGCGGTTTTACGGCCAAAGACCGAATATTGAGTTTCGCTTCTTTTTACTGTTACAACGTTAAAGGACGTTTGCTTTCAAAATATAACTCTTATTTACTTTTGCCGCTCAATCGATACGCGGGACACACAAAAATCACAAAACATTCGCGTAACTTTTCTCTCCGAACGTTGTTTCTGATACGACGCAATCAATTTTTATCTCGTTCGCCGAAGAAAAACGTGCGTCACGTCAAAGGTGAAGAAATCTATGTAAATTGGTGGTTGGCGAGTGTAGCACTCTTTGTGGAGAGTTAAAGCGCCGATAAACGGATTTCGTGTGGAGAAGAGAGAGGCTTTTAACCGGAAAACGGAAACGGACTTTGACGGTGTTCGATCATCCCGAATTCGCAAATTCAATTAAGAAACTCCCGAAGTGGATCGCGTCCTCACATTTGCATAAGACGACGTGTTTCTTTTTTATTTTCTCTCGACAATTAACGAAATGTAAAAGGTATTTTATAACGTTATTTCTGTTTGTAGTCCCTTAACTTATTTAGCGGGATTCAGCTGTTGTAATTAATTGAATGTCTGATAATCTGTCGCTCCGTCCAATCTTAATTAAACGTTTCATATCTCCGTGCATCTAATCATCCCCCATTAAAGTACGGTTTCTACGTACCAGAAGTATTTTAATTTTTAAGTTCACATCGTAATTAAGCGAGACGGAACGGCGACAAAAAACTAATATTTTAGAGTTCGGAAACTTCTGCGTCTATCTAAATTTCCAAGTCAGGCGGAAGTACGTTCATTAAAAAGTTAATTAAGAAATAAGTTTGCATGCGGCGCCCGACGAGGCGCTGCAACACCGGGAAAGACACCGATTGGGGCGGCCGACTTAAAAAAGTATATTATTTGCAGCATTTATGTGAAAATAATAATTATCGGACTAATTAATCAGGTCAAGTCTTCCTGTCGAGAGGAAGAAATGAATTGCGCAGCCACTTCGGACGTCTTAATCCTTCAAACAGGGCGTTCTCCCTGAAAAGGTCCCGACAAGAGTGACGTTTCCAATATTGTCGGTAATTAGAGGCCGGTTTCACTTTCTCCCGTTTTTATCCCCGATTTTAATCTGGCCGGTCGGATTGGAACAGTTAACATTAATCAAACGGGAAAGAAACCTTTAATCAAGCCCGGAAGAATCCGGGATTCCCGCATCAGTCAATGTCGCGTCCGGAATTTAATCCTTATCGGCGCGACACGGTCGGTTGGCGCGCGTGCTGCTCCCACCGACCCATATGGGGTGATTTATACACAAATGGTCATTGTCCCACACGTTTTAGGTGTGTGTCACTCATTTCGGGGTCGTCTTTTTCCTCGTCGCCGATTTATTGTGTCCGAGTTCGGGTCGGCGATCCATCATTCACTTTCTATACCCGGTTAGCCGGTTACTCGGTTACTTGACGACGAACTCGACTTGATTAGACTTAGGGGTGGCTGTGGAACACTTTATTACAATATAGCGTAATTTTAATTAATTAATAACAATTACACGGAGATTATAAAACGTCGGAAAGCAACGAACCATTTTAATTTTTAATTAAACTCCTTTAATTTGGGTATAACGATTTATCATAGTTATTGGATGAATGTGGCCTTCTCTCCCGTATTGCTGCCCTCGTCTGAGTCCTCCTTCGACCTGATTCCGTTTTCTCCTTGCACTTTTCATTCTTATCAGGTGCCGACCGATAAAAAACCCATTACTCCCGCCAACCCCCTAAACACCCTTCTCCATCCTGAAAGCAACCACCCAAAAACGGCAATCGAACACTTTTAAACTGCGGCGGACGCTTAATTAAACTGTCATGTTAGAAATGGACGAAATCCAAGACACACTTACTTCGTTAACTATTTTAATAATAATTAGAATTCCAATAGAAATAGAGGAGCGGGGCAAAAAACGTGAAAGCTTCAGTTGTCGAATGCAAAAACCGAAAAACCGAAAAACCGAAAATCGGAGAAACGGGAAACCCGAAATTGATTGTGTCATCGATACCGTTCGATTTCCATGTTCCATCGGATGATTGACAGGCACTTAACCGACCGGGAAAAATAATCGCGAAAATCGCGCCCGAAATCGACGAAACGGCACGACATGAATATTTCTGCTGACCCTCTTTTTATAGCACGCGCTTATTTACGGATAAAATTTATTTCTCAACTGAAAGAGCCACTTCTCAACTACGAATGAATGCATTTATCAACGTCCCGATTCCAACGGAAAACATTTATTTTCGATTATGAATATTTCTTTCAATCTTACGATAAACACTTCAGCTGAGTTTTATATGTATCGCAAAAAGTGTTCTCTATGTCTTACTTCAAACGAATCATCGAATTGAAGCTTAAAGCATGATAATTATTAAGTTGTATTAATGTTTGTTTGACAAGTATAGAATTGCCGAAGCAATCGACAATGATGAGTTGTCTTTAAAAGTAAATTAAAAGTTGTCGTCCGAATCGAATTGAAAGTTGTTGCGTTAATTTATCAGTTAATTTGTCAAAGTGTGAAACCGGTTGTTGGGATCACGCTTCGCCCAATTTCCCAATTAAACCTTAATTAATTATTATGCTCTTTTCGGCAACGGATAACTTGATTAGTTACTCCATCCATTATTTATTCAATTATCCCGCTGCGGAGGTCTCAGGTCGCAGATCGCAGGATCCGGCTATTGATTAATGCTTGGCGGGCCGCTTTATTAAAATAGTTTCCGAAAGAACAGATACACTTCGGCGGGAATCATTAATCCGCTCCGCGAAGAATGTCATCCGCATCCGCATCCGCATCCGCACAGTGTGTGTCGGTGATAATTAATGCGAACGAACACAATGCTCGTCGGGGAAACTGGCGAAAAGTTATCGAGTGTTTCCCGTCGAAAAGCGCACAATGTGTTCCGCATAGCTGATGTGCCACGCGAAGCTGGTTACTCCTTGCGACTCTTTTAATTGACCGTTTCATGGACGGGAAACATTTCAGGTCGGATAATTAACGTTGGCAACTTGTTCGTCGGACTTTGTAAAAATGTCGTGACATTATTGTGACATTCAACACATATTAACCTTTTTAGTCGAACCTCAAAAGGATTAAATGAACAACGCACGAAATTTACACGAAACGAACCGGACGGATTTGTTTTGAGTGCGAATGTCAATCGCGGATCGTACGTGTCTGTGGTCCGACGGTCCGTGGAGTGAATCATGACGGAATGCAAAAATGCAAAACTCGCCCCGTAAACCTTAAACGAAACAAAAGGAAACGAAAGAACTAAAAAAAAAACAAACTCGCTTAAAGTTTACGTTTTACGTCCGATCGGGTTTTATTGTATTCGAAAAGTTTGGGCTTTTCAGTCACATTAACTTTCTTTCTTGGCCGGTTTCTAATATCCATAAAGTTTTTTAAAAGAGCCGCAGATTCTTATCGGGAGAACGGGAGAACGGGGCAAACTACAATGTATCAAAACTTATCGATTCCATCGTTCGTCATTTGACAAAGTTGGTCGGGAGTGCGGCAGAAAACTGCGGGATTACACTTTAATTTATTTTTGTTTTTATCGAAACGTGTCGCGCACATTTTATTTATTGCTGACTCTATTTATGAGATATTGGACAAGAATGAGGATGCAAAACCATTTGGTAGATTCGAAAAGTTTCGAATGATTCTGCGTGGTAATTTCATTAGTATGGTTCGTTTAATATAATGTATAGATGTTTGTCGGGAAACTTTTCTCCCCTTCGGTTATTATATTTATCTCGGCGGTGCTGACTGATGCGATCGGATGCGGGTGGATTTTTATTAAATTTTCCACTGTGGAACTTATTAGAGTCGATGGGTCCACACATTCCATATTTTCACCCTTTTGAGGTATTTAAAATAATTTTGATTTTTTTCACGTCCAACCCACCGGCGCAGCATCACAAGAGAATAAATTTCTTTTTGCCCTCCGCCGATACATTTTCCAATTTTCCCGGGAAGAGACATTTGACCGAAATTGATTGAATCCGACAGACACCGAGAGGCACATCTGGCTTCCCACTCGAATTACCATATCCCATTCAGTTTTCAAGTCGTGTCTTCGAATCTCGTTCTCCCGTGGTCTTCCTGCTGCGAAATCCCGAAACTACGTGGACTGTTTCACTGTTTCACTGTTTCACTGTTTCACTGTTCTCCACTTCGACTGTTGCACGTTGTATATTCCGACGGGGCGACTCCCCTTTGGCCCTTTCCACCTCCGCTATTCAAACAGGTTGCCGAATCAATAGGGACCGTCAATAAATTAGCATTCGATAACAATTGGAATGTTTGATTTCAATTATTGGCCACAATTACATTCTAATCCACCTCAACAACAACATTTTCACTTGAATTAATCACGATTATAACGTTCGCAGACATGACCAGTGTACACACCGCATACCCTGAACCACACACCAAACAAAATTCTTTGGGAACATTATCGACATCCGTCAATCAATAAATTACAATATCATGGAACAACAAACGAATCGAAACGAAACGAATGTTCCATTTCAATAATGTACGATAATTAGATTCTAATATACGTTTACAACAAGTGTTTTCTTTTCGATTAATGCCACCGAAATGAATAATTTTACATGAATATAAGAACATTTAAGAAATTGATTTGTCCAGGTTTTTAGACAAAAATAGAAATATCAATTATCAACATACAAAAACGAAAAAGTTATAAAATGGAATTACAAGTTTCACATATTTATTATTTCTACTATTTTTATATATTTTGTTTTCTATAATGATGTGTTAATTGTAGATCAATAACGTTTTATATTAAATTCAAACACACTTCAATAAAAGTGATTTCATGAATTAATTGTGTATGCATTCAAATGTTGTTATTGATGTCGACTCCGCCACTGATTGCATTTGCCCCCTTTTCCCATCGGTCGTCACGAAGGAGGAAAAATAGTGGTAGTAGTAATAGTGGGTGGAGAAGGAGGAGGAGGAGGAGAAGGAGGGTGAGGGTGATTTATGTCCGCGCTCTTTACAACTCTCGTCGGAACTTATTGTATATTCGAATTTATTGCGATATTTATGGGCTGGTGTGTTTATGTTTAGTTATTGTGCTCGTGCCACGCAACAAATTAAACGCCTAAAATATGATTCAATTCCGAAAAACAAATCCGATCGTCCGAATATTTATAATCGCATCGGTCGTTGGGACTTTTGCAATTTCTGTCTGTTTTATTGTTCGAATCGGCGGATAAAATCAAACGCACACCATTTATTTTGTTCTGTCATGTTTGTTACATTCCAATTTTTCGAACAACTTTGCATTATATTCTTTCTGTTTTTTCTATTTGCTGGAATTAAGTTAAAGACACGTTTCCTACATGCACATGTACACCACCAACAACAGTAATATAGCCTTAAGTAAATGAGGAAGGAGAGGAGGAGGAGGAGGAGGAGGAGGAGGAGAATAGAGAACGTTTCCATTCTGATTGATGATTTTATTTCGTGCCGCCGCAAAGTACATAATAATTTAGGGCGAACGAACAATTAACTATGTTAATGACGCACCTCACTGTTTATTGCGTGAACATCCGGCATAAATACTTACGATTGCCGGACAAAGTGAAGCAGTGGGTCCCTTTAATCTTTTACTACTCGATCGGTTGCAATTGAAACTGGCATAAATGCGTCGGTGTTTGTCAGATGGGATTGGTATTTTTTGCGGGGCGTCGGTCGCGTGTAAAAAGAACATATTTAAAAGAATGGAATCACGTGTTGGTCGAGGTTAAGTGTTCAACAAGCTTGGGTGGTTTCGTGCGCGCGATTTGCGTGCGGATCCAACATGAAAGTACGCAACTGGTTCGCTCGTTCGTACGACTGAACGACCACCTGTGCATATCGATAAGGCCACAGGTTTGCTTCTGCTTCTCCTTCTCCTTCTCCTTCTCCTTCTGCTTTTGCGTTGGCTGCTCAAAACAGACTCGGAACGGGCTTATTTTTAGACGCACTCGTTTGCATAGATCGATCTACCTCGCTAACCTTTCCCTTCTAATTGGAACAAATCAACACCACTGTTTCGTTTTTGGTGGATGCGCCGGTTACATAAATTACGTTATTCTTTAAAGATATTTATGCATTTTTCTAATGAAAGGCATAACGTGTCTTTAATAAAAGATTAATATAAAATATAGATCATGTAGTAGATAGTAGTTTTACGATAACACGTGAAACACCGGAGAAACCCAAGAATAACGATGGAATCTAGAAATCGTAGTTCTCGATCGGGGGAACGAAAAGGGAGCGATGGGAGCGATGGGAGCGATGGGAGCGATGGCAGAGAGGAGGCAGGAGCACCTGTCGCCCGCAGGAACAAGCATCCATTAGCCGTCTGATGAATGACCGCCAAACGAAGCCAATTTCATTGCGCAACAGCGTGTCAATCTCCTCTCTCCCCCTTCTTGTCTGTTTGCGTCATCGGTATCGGCCGCAGCCAAAACTGTTGTAACTTTTGGGAATTTTAATGCGAAAAGAAAAGTGGGAATGAAATAAATATGTAAATCGGAATGAGGAAGGATCATTTGTTTGTTAGTGACATTGACATGTTCGAGTTGGCTTCGCATCGACGTCGACATAAATCACCGCAATTTTATTCTTTTATGTAAAGTAAACAATTTCCAAGTCGTGTAATAACATGTCAACGGGCCGCATAACAAATTTTCCATTTTCGGACAAACATTTCCCCCGTTTTCCCCTCTCTTCGGCTCTCATTGAAATTCAAATATTCCCGTCCCGCTTTAATGCGGAGGAAACATGAAGAAGACATCGAACACACGTAGAAATTAAAAGTAAACTAATAAAGCAATTAAGGGAGGAATCGCCATAAAATGATGTTAAAGCGCGTTTCAGAACCGCCATAAAACAAACGTTTCAATGAAACAGAACCGCGTCGTAAAATTTTACAGCGTCGTTCCCTCTCACGGAAACCCAATTTCATAATTCGCCGAGACGAATTAAAATTATTCGAGTGTTCGCTTCGATGTGTAAAATTCAATTAGCCGTCATGCAAGTTTCCGGACTTTTTGCCTTATTGCGGCCGCAAAAAAAGGAAGGAGAACCGCAATTATAGAAGTTGCGGTCGAATAACTGCAACGAATCCCGACTTCTGGATTCTGGAGGAGGAACGAACATTGATTAGTTGATGAAAAAGTTCCGAGTGACTCTTCAATCCGAGGTATTCCTTTAAATTGGTTTCGATGCAATTTTAACTTTTCCTTATTAGTGCCTCTCTCGAATTGTTCCCTCCGTTTCACCGAATATTCAGAGAATCAGGGATGGTCTGGACCCACATGGACCGACCCGTGGAGACACATGTAATGGTAAAATGTCGAAAAACAAAGACGACAAGTTTTCGGGTACCGAACCGGGACATTGAACGTGCTGGAACAATCGAGGAAAAAAGTTAATTTACGGCGGTGATTTATTCGTTTTTGGGGGCGCGATGATGGGGTAGTTACGGGCCGGGCCGGGCCGTTCGCAGAGGGAGAATCGGGAGAGGGCAGAGAGAATCGTGGGCCGTTCCCCGGGGAGAATTTATGTCGTCGTTAGTGTCGGGCCCTGTTTGGCTATTCCGGAGCGTCGCCGTGATCTGGTGCACTGCTGCCGAACGCACAGTGATTCCAACTCTTCTTTCTTTCGTCTCTCGTGCTCCTCAAATGTTTGCTGTATATTTGTGCAGGAAATACAATTTTGATGATGCAACTCCTGCTACGTGAAGTAAAAGATAAATTACTTACCATTTATTCTCTTTAGATTGATTATTTTCAATAATTATTATATATTTAAGTTTTGATTTTACATTTCACATGTAACAATAGTTGCTGAAATTGAAAACTAATTTTTTCATATTGTCAAAAGTCTATTTTTTCTGTTTTATAGTTTAAGATTCGCGTATCATGTGATTAGAAAACATCAAACATCATAAACGTATTTTAAAAGTCACACGTTTGAGAATGATCGTTAAAATGCAATAGTTATAAATTGAGTCCGACGACGGTTGATTTCGAAGTGGGAGTCACTGTGTGTCGAGTCTCCGAGGTGTTGTGATCCTCAAATTACAATCTAGCTGTCGCTTGTCGTTCCGAAAAGTTGGAGAAGCTGACCGGAATAAAATCAGGACGTTTGAAACGCCGCGGTGTGGACTATTCTACCTTTTCGACCATTTTCTAAACGATCGATCACCGCATCAAAGACAACTTTGTTTTCTCTCGACTCCAACAAACTCTAATCGTACTTGTTGCAGATTTTTTCCAAAACCTGAACATAAAGTGTTTTGAGTATAACAATTACTGTTATTAATTTGATACTTTCTGTTTCAGGTAGGTCCAGAACGAGATTGAAGGGCCATCAACAAAATGTAAGTTTCTTTCAAATTATGATCTAAAAATAATAAAATAGCATCAATATTTTTATAATCAAATTACTGATGTTTACCTCACAAAGAAATTGTTTGGTTTCATTCAGTCGCAATGTTTTATGGATGCAATGTTCGCATTAAAATTGTCACATTCATGTTTTATCGATACAAAATTCAATTGTATTTTAAAATTGTGGATATTTTCTTCCTGTCGCGACCATTTATTCCTGTATCCCTTTATTGTTTATTCGATGCGAAAGCGCGGAAATTAAACACATCGCAATGGTCGGTTTTGTTTTCGGTTAGCACCTGTATTGTTTGGGGATGAAATCACTAAAGGAAATTGTTAATATCATTTCCGTGATTTTTCCGCACCATTGTTGTCCATTGTATGTGTGTGTTCGATTTTAAAAATAAATTGCGTACAATTTTAAAAATAATTTGTATTCAACACTGTTTGGTGTTGTTTAGAAAAGGATTCGCATTTAATTCGATGCAAATTGTGCAGTTTTAATCGGCGAAACTAAACGAAGAAGGCGTTCGAGAAAGAATATAAAGTCCCCTTAAAATATTTTCTACTTGTTGCAGACAAATGGATCCCGAGTCGACTCTCTAATTACGGACACATCTCCATTCCAATTCTTATATGCCCTTTTCAAATTAAATTACTTTAATCACTTTCTGACTCCGACTCCGACTCCTTCTCCGACTTTGTCTTAATTGTTACGTTATGGAATATTCATTTTATCATAAGTAACGAGGCTCTTTCAATTTCGATGGAGATTAATTAAATTTTTGTACGTATTTTTTGTGTGGAATCCGTAAAAAATTGGTAAAAGGAAAATCAGTCGTCCGTTATAAATCGTGTATCCGTAAAATATCGCCGTTCTTTGGCTGAAAAGTTCTGCTAAACAGTTTAGAGCGGGCCATTTACTTGTTGCAGGTCTCGAACAAAATCGTGCGCAGGATTTCAACTCGGCCCTCCAATTTACAATTAGAACGAAGAAATTCGCTGATTAAACGTTGACGAACCAATTAGTGGAAGAAAATTAATTTTTGCTAAGGAAAATGTGTTCGGCAAACAATGAGTTATTTTGTGGGCGGTGAAAGTGCGTTTCCAGCTCGAAATCGGTTCGGTTAACAAAAGCCGATTGTAATTTCGGAGCTGCTGTTAAATTAATAAAAGCCGCGGAATATTGTTTCGGCAAAGTTCACGTGGCAAACAAGAATCGCCCTCCGGACGATTGTAAACGTTGTGCAGAACAAAACCGCCTTGATTGCTTCACTTCAGACGGAACGAATCAACAAGAACCAACAGCCCACATTGTTTTACACGGCTACGTGTCTTCTACGGCAGAATTTATTATTATTCAACGTGCAAATATAATTAACCAATTGGTCGATGGTGATTTAGGCAATAATTGGTGTAATTAACAATAAAACAAAGTTCCATCTGCCAATTCCCATTTCGAACCGTTTTCAGGAGATAGATAGATAGATTGTTCGCCATCACGAAAAGATCGGACAGAATTACATTCCGAAATTATAATTTTATTGCTCTCCGAGGGGAAAGAGAAATAGTTATCGCTTTCGTTTCCTTTGCTTCGTTTTATCGCTCCTTATTTTTGTTTCTGTTTATGTTTACGTTCTGTCATCTTTCTAAAACAGACACACATATTTTTTACAATTATTAAAACGGCCACGTTCTTTATCAATAAACAAACAATTAAATTTACATTGAATAAAGTTAATCCCAGAATTTTATGGGATTTTAAAATTGATTTTGTCAACATAACTAATCAAATGAATGATTTTGACCTTTGTACTTAAGTTTCTTATATCAGTAGATTTTTGATAAAAACCGATTAATCTTCGTCAAAGAACAATTACGTAAAAATATAAAAATATATGTTAATCCAGCGATATTTATCTATCGTCAGAAGCGAGTCCCGAATATTTGTTTCCAAAGTTCAAACGTGACTCTCATACACAAACTCATTAGAATTAATCGATGTTGGAGGTGGCAGAAATTTTCGTGACATCTGAAATCTGCGGCTACTTTCGATAAACAATTGTTGAATGTTGTTAAAATTGATTAGATTCTAAACAATGGCCAAACTAAATTCCTGCCGGTTACGTAACTTGTCCCATTTTAAAGGTCGCGGCGTTCTGGTCCGGGAGTTTGGTATAAATGAACGCCATAAATAACCGGGAAACTTTGTCCGGGAATATGGGAACAGACGTGCACACTCGCGCCGCCCCCGAAATTATGAATTGCCGCCGCGCAATTTAAATACCTGTAGAATGAGATTATAATATCCACCTGAAACGGGAAGACGAGAGGGAAACGTTGTTTCTGTGCCATTTTCTCTCTTAACTGAATTCTCTCTTTCCTCGTCAGACTCTCGAAATTTACAAACAATTAGAACAGTTGTAAGGATACTGAATAAAATAGTATTCCGTGCACAAACTGAAAACAATTCCTTTTCTTTACTCGCACAAAGATGTGATTAAAAACCATGAAAGAAATGAAAAGATTGAAAATGTGCAACGTTAACAAATCGTAAGTTGTTTCCGATTCGAAAGTAAGTTTGTGCATAAGCAACAATTTCGGATAATTAGGATGGTTTAAGTCTCCCAGAAAAGTGATTACTTGCTGTAATTTTAATGGTCGTAATGATAAAAAAATAAAAAATAACGAGAGCGGAACAAGACGGGAACTGATGAATTACACCTGGACCGCGATAATTTTCTTTCGCTTCTTTCGGCCGAAACGCATAAATTACTGAAGGCTAAGGAAAATGGGAAAATGGGGAGAGTCCGTTTTTTTAAATTGGACGGGCGATTAAAATTTAAAAGGTTCAGGCCCGAAACATTATCCTAAGTAATTTAACTTTTTTTCTTTGGCCGTACTAAAGCAAATGGCACATTTTATTTATGAAATTAGTGAAAGATAAGTGCAGGAAACGACTTGAAACAATCAATTATGCACTAATTATATGGTATAATCTAAAACTAACAATAAAATAAACGTGGATTAACTTGTTACTAATACTTTACGTAAATTCCAATTCAATTCTTTGCATGTTCCATGTTTCCTCACATGTTCGTTCATCGGACGAGAAGAAAAAGCGCGGCCTTCGGTCAACATTAGCAAACGGAGCCCGATTCATCCCCGGAGCATCCGAACGATCCATGCCGCATTCTCGCTTTCCTCCCGCCCTCCGTCGACCGAGAAAAAATGATAGATGATCCCTCGAAAACACCACTAAAACTCTGGCATTTTTCTCCCCGTCCTAAACACACATTTCTTATTCCACCTTCGCCGGTTTTAGTATTCCGCATCGCGAATTCCCGTCTCCCTCCGCACCTCCCCCGCTCCCTCTCCTGCTCCTCCACTTTTCTCCGGGACCGTGATTTGTGCGTCCCGACGTCACTTCAACTCGTTCCTTGGTTTTAAAACGATGAGTGGTCGTATAAATTGCGTCGTACGGATAATTCCTGCAGGAACGTATTTTGCCGCGTCTCCCGGATCTCCGTCTTGATTTATTCCCGCAGGATTAGTTGGAACACTTGTAGTTTTGCTCCGTTTTTCCCGTGTTTTGTCTGTCTCGATGTTTGAGCTTTGACACGTTTAAAAACGCTCTTTCAAATATTAATATTTATGTGTGGGAACACAGCCACCCTTATTTTTAACTATCGAAATTTCTCCGCCTCTTAATGATGCAAAAATATTAAATTCCGACCGATTGGCTCAATCCGAATTGGCCTCGGGCGTCGGTGTCTTCAAAATCCAGGTGAGTGACGGCACCAAATCCGGGATCCCTCCAAGCGACACCGGATCTTTCGGATCCGAAACGTCATCCGCACGCGGAAATAAGTGGAATAAGGTTGTTAGTCGGATTATTGCTGTCAGGGTTGTCTGGTTTGTTGGTTGTTGGTTGTTTGTTTCCCTCAAATTTTGTAAATATCGCACGAGAATCGAACGTAGATCGAGTCAGAAAGAGTGTTCGGGAGGGTGGTTTGTTTTTAGGGCGTCCCTAAAGTTAGAGTTGCAATAAACAAACATTTTCTGGCAGAAGCATAAAACGAGTGTTTATTCGGAGGCCGCAAACAAAGCAGTCCGTAAAACCGAACACTTTTATAATAACCCTCCTCGAATAAACACAATTTTATCCTCGGTTTTTCATTTCCATGGCAACAGGCGACCGTACGATTTTCCCTCTGACCAACGGCGACGATAAAACTCCTCTCTTCCGTCTTTTGCTAAATTCGCAGTCCTTTGTCCGTTTGACACAAACACGGCATGAATTAGGGATTTGCCCCACGGTCCGCTCTGATTTATCTTTTATTGCCGTTTACCTCTTCTTTCCTAATTTATTAAATACACAATTTCTTAAATAAATTGCGGCCTGAAATATCGGGCGAACGTTCGATGGTTTGGCGGCGTTATTTACAATTTGGCACCGGCCCAACTCGACTTTGCTCGCCATTAACAATCCTTTACTGGCCCTTAAATCATCCTCGAGGGTTTTAGTTCGTATCGCATGCCCAGTAAAAACTACCCGCTCCGTTCTAACGCCAACTCACTCCGCAACCCCCGACCTCAGATCGATTCTGTTTAGCATTAGAAAACGGATTCCTCTCCTCTTATTTCGTCTTGATTGTGGGTGTTGGTGATTCAAAAGTTTAAATTGTTGTTTCCCATAAAAAAGGGAAACAATTGGATCACGAGATGTCTTCATGGAAATAAATAAGAGCCGTCCCAAATTTAGCTTAATACATACTTCCATCGATGGATGGATGGAGGGAGCAATAAAAGGGCTTTCGCAATATTAAAGTATACATTTTCATTTGGGCACACACTCGAATATAACCGAATTAAGTCGCGTCGCGGCGCCAAAACACGATGCACGTTTCGAAACGGAGGGCTGTAAAAATTTTTATATTTCATTTATGAACCATCGGGAACGCGAAACGGGAACAGAAACGGGAGCGTAGTCGGAGAAGAGCACTTAACTTTTACTCGATGTGTGCATAATGTTGTGGCAAAAAATGTACGGTTGGATGGAAGAAACGAAAGAGACCGATTGATTTGCTTTCGGGAGTGGAACGATGCATCAGTCAGACATGTAATATGGACGGCAGGCAGAACATGTCTCGTTAACTATTCGGAATGAATAAAATTCTTATCGAATTAGAGAGAATAAAAAGTTAATGAAAAAATCGTGGATTGAGTCGTTATCATTTTGTGAGATCGGTGTGCGTGTGCAAAGAAACAGACACGCACAAACACGGAGAGAAGAGTAATGGATATGCTGTTTCGTATCGCACTCAAACTCTCCAAACTCCCGAGAACTCGTTGAGGCCGACCGACAAAAAACCACCTCCGCAATCTCCCATTCCAAGAAGTGGAGTCCATCATCTTAATACACTCGAACAAATAATGGACTGTATCGGATTACGGCTTCGATCTCACAGACAGAGACCACCACCACCACAACTTACGACTTCCATTAATCAAATGAGGCCGATCGAAAAATTATCTGTGTCATTTCCTGCTGCTGCAGCACTTAGCCACTTCAAGTGCAAAGTGTGGAATGCGTCGCGGGACGAAAGTGAGCGTGTCGTGATACAACAATAACCGTCGCAAGATTAATCGCGCCGCTGTTTGGCCTTAGACATCCGCGAACTTGGCCTATTTGTTAAAGACGTCAACCGTTTATCCGACGTAACGGACCCTTATAATTGTCCCTTAGTTAACTCTGTTCACGCGCTCGATTACATCATTACAGCGTTACGGCGTTACGGCGTTACGGCGTTACATTATCGCCGATTCGCTTTAAATTAATTACGATTACGTCGGACACCATGGCAAACAATTTTCCCGCTGACGGAGACGCAGACGTTTCTTCGGTTTAAACATATAATAAAGCGGCATAATTTCCCCGTGACACGTATGAAAAATGATTTTCGCGTGAAAAACGCTCTCGCCGAACGAAATCTCGTCCGAATAATAAAATTTATACACTTTTCCACGTCTCCTGTGTCTTATTGTTTCTCAGTCAGTCATTTCTGTTTGTTTTTGTGCGGCGCGAGATGAATTTAATGACGCGCTGCGACAGATGCCGACTAAAAAGTTGTCTGGAACTTTTTAATGATTTCGAGTCGGCCGTCGAGACAACAACACCTTATTCTCATTCAACTTTTTACTCCGAAGGGTCCAAACTCTGTGCGGAGATATCCGCAAAATTATCGGGGGAAAGTGCAAATCTCCTTATTTACGCCCGTTTCGCAAACAATTTACTGATTTATTCGGGACCGGATTGTTTGGGTAATCCGGGGAAAAGGTGCCATAATCGAGTTAACTAAGAAGTTTTCTTTTCTTTTCCCCCTCCCCTGTCTCCCGTTCCTGCAACGAAGTAATTGTTCCAAAGTGCGGAGTTAAGTGAATGCGATTGGAAATGCTTCACCCCCTCTTCGACAAGATTAAGACTTTTTTAATGCGACGCATAACTTTTTTAATAAATTGACGCAGAGCGCAATTAATAAACTAATAACAAAGAGTGAAAAGTGAACGTTGTCAATGACGGGTCTGTAATGCGGAGGAGATTATTGCGGATTTGCCTGTTTGTGCCCGACTTACAAATTGAATGTAATTTGCGCCCGTTCGTTCGTTCATCCCTCTGCGCCCGTTCCGTGTTTACTTTTAATTACGACCGGATAACAACAAGAAAAAACGGGGCGTCGCGACGCTGTAAACAGATCTTTTCGTTTTTTACCCTAATTGTCGGTCGGTGTCGTGTGTTGTGTACGCCTTTCGCAGAACGAACGAACCGACATTATCAATGTCAATCGGCCGCTTTTTATCTCCGCCATTTTTACGACGATGGCACATTAACCCAACGAGCAAAGTCTGTTTGTTTGTTTCCTTCTTATCTCCGTACCATATAATTTATGTTTCCATCCGTGATACGTTTTAATATGTCCGTCCCTTTATCGGGCGCCACGTAATAAAAATATCAGTCAGTCGGGAAGGGAAAGGAAGAAGAGGAGCGAAGGAAAGGGAGGATTGCGGATTGAATTGACCTAAGTGAAACATTCTTATCCGCGACGCTGATCCTGATTCCATTCGACAAATGCGTTCCGGCCGAAGGACGAAGGATAAAACGGGAAAACATACAATGGATGTTGCCGATTCATCTCTGCGTTTCTGTGTTCCGTTGACAAGTGCAAACTCGCACGATCAATGAACGGGACAGGTCGGGACAGGATGCACGTCCCGCTCTCGTGCACCGATCCCGAAATTTGGCATGCACACGAGACACTCGGCCGTAAAGCGCGAGTAATCGAGTAATATGGAGCAACGAAGCTAAATCCATAATTCCCCCATAAAACGTCTGTGCCATGCTAATGGATCGGAGGCGAAAGGGGCGAATCCGCCCCTCGCCCCCAAAAAGACGGAGCAGCCACTTGTCATCTGCAGAGTAAACAGACTCTCTGCGATGTTTGCGTTATTTGTCAAACATTTTATTTTCGTTGAGTGCGAACGGTTCAGTCGGGGATGACATATTGGCTCGTTTAACGAAAGGCGACACTTCTTGTGTACTTTTATCGCTGTAGATTACTTTGTCTACACAACAGATTAAATCAAATATTTTTCATTCCGTCCTTCCGTCTTCGCACGTCTTTGCGCCTCCGATTTAACGTCGCCGTCTCTGCCTTCGTTTTTCACCTTTTCCCAAACATTTCTCCCGAATCGATCAGGTTTAAGCAAATTAATTAGTGCCGAGACATATACACATATTTAACCGACCGACGGATTATTGGAAGCACAGTTGGTGTCGTTTGCATAAAGTCGGCCGCATTCGGATCAACAATTCCTGCGTTTCCTGCGACCGTTGCGATTCCCGCCCGTCCGGATTCGGACTTTGCCAAAAACGTATTAATTGATGGAATTGCGCAGAAAGCGAATAAAATTTAATTTGCAAATGCCGTTTGGGGCAGTGTTTTTAATAAAGCGGTGCGCCGATTATGCGGAGTTTAAGATAAAAGCGTGGGATTTAGTCCGGGCAAAGGAAAGGCGCGGAGAAAAAGCGAAAAAGTGTTTGAAATGAAGCGTGCCTAATAAAATATTCAAGGGGACGGTTTTCCTTTTATTTGCCCGCGCCGAATCTCGTAATGCGAATTGAGACCGAGACTCTTCTCTGTGTCTTTGTACGAAAGACTGGTTTAGTTGCCACTCTTTAACGAGACCTTCTCTCCGCTTCTCTCCGCTTTTCTCCCTTTTCTCCCTTTCTTCTCCACTTTTCCGACACCTCTCCTGTCGCTCTCTGTCAACTGTGTCGACGTGGGACTTTGCACACCCCACTGTTGATTATTCAACATATGTGTTGAACAGATTTACTTTAATTAGTCCTCCGTTCGATCGACTTTCGGCGAGAGACAGCGTCACGTGACTGGGGGTTGTTTTCCCTTGTTTGTCCGCCTTATCGTTTATCGTATTTTCGCAATGGGGAATGATAAAACATAAACAAAGTTTCCTCATCTAATTTTTCGTTTATGGCGCGCACGCCGAAATTGGATTTCTTTATCTATGATTCGTCTTCCAATAAAAAAAGTTCGTGTCGTTCGTCCATTAGGAAAATTGTATGGAAGTTCGACGTGGCGTTTCTTTTTCCTGCCGCTCCGCCTTATAAATATTTGGGTTATTCTAACGGTAATGTGTGTAAAATATCACAGTGTTGTTGGACTTTAAAGGGATGGAATTTACGAGAGAAAAGGTGATAATTTCTCTCGCATTTACATTAAGTTTGTTTTGTCGTTAACTCAACAACAACTCGAGTGTCGTAAAATTGGACCGTTGTAGTTATTGCAGTTATTCCGAAACTACAATTACACACCCAACAAAGCTTTTCCTTCCTCTTCGACTCTCGGTTCCTCTCTTTTCACCGATTTCCGCCGTTCAACACAGTTCAACCACGTAAACTTTTTCTTATTGGATTATTAAAATTTATCGAGTGATTTATACTTTGAAATTGCTCGTTTTGATTATAATAAAATAATCTAGTAATTGTCTATTTTAATTAGATTGATAGATAAATTAGGAGATAGATAGAATAATTAGAAAATAATATCAATAATTATTTTAGAAATGTGCTGTTTAGAATGTTGATAAGTATGAAGATGATACAAAATACGAGTGGAGTATTGAGGAAAATAAAATAGTGAATTTTGCACCCCACACATCCCTCTCGGAGTCCGGGCATGTTTTGGACCGCGTGTTGATTGGGCCGAGACCTGCGATTCCCTCAGGGACGACTTTTGTTTATGCAATCGAAATCGCGCGCCATATAATTGATGATGTTCCTGTTTTTATTTTTCCTCGCCCTCGCTTCTCCTCGTTCTTTATTTGACGCGGGGGATCGTTCGATTAAGCGTCGACTTAAGTGGGTGTATTTTTTATGGCCACTTCCTGCAGATGAGATTTCGGCTCTTCCCGCCCGGAAGGCTTTTTTTTACGGCGGTACTCTATTAATTTTTACATGCGACCGGAATTCGGTGGAGACGGACGACGAATGCGGAGTATCCGTTGTACTCGCATCAACAGTTGCAAACTCCGAGTCTGCTCTCGCCCCGCCCGTCCGGTGGGTGGCGCGGAACCCTCCACAAAGTTTTGCTCTAATTACTCTCCCGCGAAGCACTCGATTCTCGAGGAAGCTCTTAAGACGACCCGGCGACGCATTAAATATTTCCAAAACGACCCGAAACGGTAAATCTCTCTCCGCAGTTTTGTTTCCAGACGCTGCGAATTATCAATTTGAATTATTCAACGGTCTCAGACTGCAACGCAAACTCTCCTCCTCCTCCTTCTCTTTCTTCTTCTCCTCCTCCACATCAATATCAACAAAGCATCGACGACTCTCTCAATCCACTAATTGTCCACGACGTGTTCGCGGGTTCCTCGGGGAACACACCGATTTGTAAGGGAAGCAACTGGTGAACTCGTGCCGCCCCGCAACCGTCACCGCCACCGCCACCGTCAAGAACGAAACGGGAGTCGAATGCGTGCGGATAATTGCATTATTTGCGGGCACCAGCCCCACCGAGAACGAGAACGTGGAACGATGGTGGCGGTGGCGGCGGCGGCGGCAGCGGCGGCGGCGGCGGCGGTATTGATTGACGATTGTTCGTCTGCTCGTTACGACTAATTCCCCCGGCGTCTTCAACCCCTTCGTCCCCCTCTGTTTCGCTATTTGCTGTGCACGTGTGTGTGTGTGTGTTTGTGGCGAAGCTGCGCCTGTTGCAATTGTTCTGCACTGCTCTCTCATCTCAACTGCGACTTACACAAGAACGAACAAAATTCCGTACGTCACTATTTAAAAGTGGCACGTTAAGAGGAGTAAAGTAGAGTAAATTTATGTCCGGAAAGTCCGACTTGTTTTCCTTTTCGAGAGACGGAGTAGAAAACCGGGCCATTCTTGGCGATGTTATCGCGGAATCGGGGGACGAAGTCGCCCTCGAAAACCGTCTCCTCCTTCTCCGACTCCCCCGACCATTAAGATAACATCGTCCTTCCGTCCGCGAATTTTATCCGGGCGCGGTCAACTGCGACCGTTTTCCGGTTTTCCGCTCTCCGGGGATTAAAAATTACACTAATCGCGCTCTTCAGGACCGCACTCTTATTTATGGGATCCGCAACCGTCAGATTACACAGATACTTACGATGGACTGACACCCCACACTTTGTGCATTAACACAACGCGACTGCAAATTCATAGAAACCACACATTGATCCACTCTGTGCATCGCCATTATTCAGAGTGATATGAAATGTAGAAAAATGTGAACGGGGCAACAGGGGGAAGTCGAGATAAATCAGGGGACGCGACACCCCGTCATAATTCATGCATTTCTCATTTAGCGCGTAATTTATTGTAATATAGGTACCCAACGTAATTGGAATATTTATGCGGACATTTTATCCCGTCCCCCGTTCGGACCGTTTCACTCATCCCCCCAATGATGGCCGTGCTCGCACTTCCAAAATGTTAGTTAGCCGAAGGCTTAATAAAATTGACGAACCCGAAAAACGGGAACCGAAAGTGTGCACGTGCGACGTCTATCTCTCTCCATTGTTTCCCGGCGTTATTATCGCCATCCCCCGGGTGCAAATCCCTCTTTTTGTGTGTTGCATGCGGGCGGTTTCAGGAACGGCTCGCGGATTCCTCAAAAGAAACTCTAACGAACCGATTATTTTTATAAGATAAGCTCGCGCTCCGCGTACTCGTTCTCACGCTGAATAATTCACACACGTGTGAAGGGATGTCGGGGGACGTGATCAAAGAGGGATCGAACGTCTGCAAACATTTATACTGATAAATGTTCCGGCCCCGATTCGCCTCCCAAATGCCTAATTATGTCTTTTTAAAGTTGCTTGGTACGGCTGAATTCCGCTCATGATTTGAGAGTGACGAACCGGATGAACAACGAGTCCAATTATTATTCCGGTCCGGGCCGTAAATTCCGGAAGCGAGCAGATAAAACTCGACGTTTATCTTCTTCCAGAGCCGAAACCGTCCCTCGAAATATATGTGCGTCCTTGCGACGTTAATCCACGATTCAGCGTTTCTGATGATTTAGAAGAACCGCGACACGAAATTAAAAAACCCCTTGTCAGCTGCATCGCCCGGATTTTTATGTCGACTTGCTCTTTTTCTCTCGCGGATTTATGGTCCGGACATAATCGGTCCGGAGTGACAAAAAAATGGCCGAAATGAGTCAGAGTTCCTCTTCGAAATTAGTTTCGGTCTGACGAGTCATCATCTCGGCAAATGGCGAAGAGTGAGTTCGCAGGAAAATTGCATTGTAGTGGTGGTGGTGGTGGCGGCGGCGGCGGCGGCAGAGTGACACGGTGAAGATGTCTCCTCGATCGTCGCGACGTTAAAATATCGCTGACAAAAAGAAAGCACGAGACATGAGGGCGCGCAAAAAGACCCACTTCCATCCTCCCGTCAAGAAAACAGGGACAATGCGAAAACAAAAGCTTTATGAATTAAGGCAACGCCGTAACGAAGTTAAGAACGGCCCCTTCACCCTCTTCTCCGCCGCCGTCTATTAAGTGCTTATCCCAATAAACTGTCGTTTCTCCCGTCGGGGAAAAACGGGGTAACCGGGAGGAGAGGAGCACAATCTCAACTGAGCCCCTGTAATTTACTCTCTCTCTCTCGCAGAGTCGACAATGTAAATTTTGTCGGGACGTGAGCGACATCTCAAAACGTGAGCGACCGAAATTCACCTCCGGCCCATTCACCGTTTCGACGAAACATCTCTTCAATCTCGCATATTTTACCGAACGCGATTTATCCCCTTCTATCTTCTCTTTCTTATTTTTTCTTTCTCGATCCATCGCAGTGTTTACGTCGGTTTGTCCCGCGTCACAAAGAACGAGTGGCTGAAACACGTGTCGTCGCAATGTGGTGACGATTCGACGATGCACACATTAAATTCTCATTACACGACGAAGCTTTTAACGTTTTCTGCACTACATTATCCATCTCCGTCCTCATAATGCAGCACACGGAATCGAATAAACACGGAACTGTTGCCTAATGGCGTCTCTATTCTCCCTCTCTCTGTCGAATGTTCCATCTTCGCATTTTCATTTTTTCACTTTGAGCTCTTTCATGAACCCAAAACACTTTTACTAAACGAAGATTGAAACGTCGGCCCAATAAAATTAAACATCACTCTAAAGGGTAATAATGATTATTGCCGTCGCTGTCATCGTCATCGCCGCCCTTTCCCTCCGCACACCAACACGGAATAATGATGACTTAATGTGAGTGTGTATTCTGCATTCCCGCAAATTAATAACGATCACGTAAACGACGTTGAACCGAGTAAATAATAATAAACATCGGAAAATAAGTTTAATTAGAGAGTGGCGTGCACGATTAATCGCGCCGAGGTTCGGGAGGATTTGAAAATCTGGATCCGTTTAATATGTTAATATGATTCGCGTGTGGCGAGACATTAATCAAAGGGGGACGGGAATCCTTTATCTTCATTCCGCGACTGTTATTTCCCGATAATCATTAATCAAAAACATTTCTTTCGGCCAAACGAAGAAAGAGGGGCGAGGTGGGGCGGTGCGGCGGAGGATTTCGGGTCGGGGAAACCGGAAAACACAAAGTTATGTTAAATGGGCAAGTTGTCGTTTGAGAGCGACCGCTGACCGAACTCGATATTGGACGGCCTCAACTTCCATTCCCTCCTCCATTCGGCCGCAAGTTATTTTCTAATTAAACTTGGACCCGGTTTTTGCACACCTCACTGTTTGTCCCTCGGTTTTCGACTGTTGCTGTTGCGGTTCGATTGCGACTCCCGTGGAATTCAATTTTCTTTATTTTCCTCTCGCTGTTTACGAACTCGACGTAACACACAACCGACACCGAATTCCAACGGTTTCACCGGCGCATCCGCCATTATTGTAAATATAATGTAAAGTGTTGAATGTGTGAATAATTTATTGCTAGATGACAAACATAATAATGATTCAACACTTTATGAGTCACATCAGTGAATTTTTAGAAACTAAATTCTAAATACATAAACGTTTATTTAAATATTAGCAGCAATATATTTAACTGAGAGCAAATGTAGGTCGCGTATTCACTAAAAATTGTGATAATTCGTTTATTTTTTCGTGGTGTTTTTAGTTTAGATGAATAAAAAAGTGTGAGTAAAAGTAATAAAGCGAAACACATTTGCAGAAACAGACATTCAAATACATATAATGAACATCGAAATATAAACTTGTAAATTATATAAATATTATTGTTGTTTCAAACGAAATTTGTTTTAAGCATGTCACATAAATCAATTAATGCGCGGCAAATAAAACGCGATTTCAAAGCGGCAAGTGTAAATATTTCCACCGAGAGAAACAATAAAATGGTGCTGTATTTATATAAAATACATCGGGACGACTATTAATAATGTGTAAATACACTGAACACGAATTACTGTAAATATTTGAAATGATAAAAACATCTCAAATATTTACTCTTTCTTCCAACGCCAACGACATTTTCATTTTACTTGAAAACAAATAAAAATCACACTTTGATTATTATTGCCTAAACAAACTTTGCGATAAACGATCACGTTAGTGATTGTAAAATTCCTAATTTCTATTATATTATTAAATAGATGGTTATATGCACCTTTCCCACAAAAGGTGCACGTACTAAATCTCGTTTGCTGATACGACACGTTCAGGACAGCTCACACAATCGATATATTATTTAATTAGCTCCTCGCTCATTCTTTTGTAGCGGGACGCATAAAGGATGAACAATGGCAGATCGTGAGAACACAAATTATCTGCATTTTTTATTCTCTCTTCTCTTTTAATTAAATCTACGGCCTTATTCAAAAGATACAAAAGATCGGCCGATAACGGGGAGACTTTTTCGACACCGTCTAATCTGATGAACTTTAATTGTTATCTCAAAAAGAAATAGATAAAACTAAATGTACACCAGAAATATTGAATGAAAGGTATTTTCGGTGTAATTGTCTTTTAATCAGGATTTAATTTAAATGTCTGTATAATATTAACGAACCTTTTGTGATAAGTATTTCTTGTTCTGTCATTTTGATTTGCATAAAATCGCGCCCGGAACAAAGTGAAGTAAAACACGTTTCGAGTGGAAATTAAGCAGCAACTTCCGGAGATTGGTGTCAACTTCATTAGAGAAATAATGAGAGTTTTGCAATTAAAATCGACGAGATGAAAGATGTTTGAATTTAAATAATTTGCATTCGTCGGTGCATTTATCGAATTAGTTTCATTTATTAAATTGGATATTTGCATTTTCGTTATTGAATTTTGAAAAAAAAAAACAACTCGACTCGGGCCGAAACAATTATTTCTTACTTTTGTTTGTTTGTTTTCGTCAATTTTTACAGCAACTCTTTGCAGCGCCCAAATTGCGGCTCCATTAATATTAATGTATTTTTATATATACGGACGTCAAACGATATTATATTTGTGAGTGTTTTCTCTCTTTGCTTTTATTGCACTTTCATTTACCTAAATTTAAATTACGCTTTTCATTTAAATATCAAATCTATTAATGCGAATTAAATAATACATGTATTTTATATCTGAGGAAAATAAATAAAAATCGAAGATACTTGGAAGTAGTAACTAAGCATTAGATTAGCTAGAACAGATTACTGTAGATAAGTTTTCTATCAATATTTGTATTACATATTACTCATTATCTTTATAACAAACTCAGAAGTAAAATACGTTTTATTTATATTTTAAATTCATAATATTTAACTAATTTTGCTTTGTGTTTTTAACAAAAACAAAAAATCTCATTGAACATAAATAAAACATTATATTATTTTATATATTTATTAAAAATATGATATAAACCTCTTAAACAACCAAAACTTGGAAGGTCTTGGTCTTATGTTCGCGACCCCACCACGGATAGTAAAAAGTTTCGTGACTTTTTTGCACTTTTCCTACCACGACATTCCCATTGTGATAACATTTGCCAATATACAATTTTTCCCCGCTTTCGGTGTGTCCGCCAATGAAGGCGTTTTCAGGAATTACACCGTTGGTACAATCCGCCCATTGCAGCTTTGAGTGGCACAACCATTCTATATGTGTCACTTTGTGTTCTTGTCCGCCCCAAGCTACGTAAGCTCCGTGGTTCTCGACGTACTTTCCTGGCAACAACGCACCCTTAAAGTAGGCCCTGATGATGTAAACATCTTTGCCGTTGTCGGTGCCCACTTTGTACGCACTAGGAAGTACTTCATTCGATTCCATCCAACAACCGATGTACGGTGACACCACTGGTGCTTTAATCACAAAAATGCCAAACATAATGCAACGAATAACGCCAATAAAAAGTTGCTATACATACCTGCAGTCATGTTGGGTTGGTATAGGTAATTTGCCGAAATTATTTGCACAATTGACAAAAAGAAATGTTACATAAATTGCAATGCAGTGCTCTTATATACCATCTTATTAAGATTATCTTATCTAGGAAGGATTGTTGCTAAGTAGGATATATAATTAATTATTGAAAATTGTTTATTTTCATTTAAAATTTTTGAAATTTAATATTAAGTTTTCATTTCATAAACATTGTATTAATAAACTGTTATAATTTTTATTATTAAAATTTAAAATATGTCTCATTAATTGGCATCAATCATTTAGTTTCACAATCATATTCAATTATTCTAATAAAATGGTGTTTAAAATTTTGAAAAACATCTATAAAATTAATCTTTTTATCTCGAGAATATATTATAATTGTATTATTTTATTATTTTTTATTATTTTAATATTTGTTATTTTTGAAAAATCATATAAATCTATATTTACATTAAAATTATTAATCATAATATTGAAAATAATTTTTAAATTTGTGTTAAATTAAAGATTTATTATTTATATGTTAGTTGTTACTGTTGCAATTAGAAATAAAACATTTTTATTTTGTTCTAATCATTTTATTCATATTAAAATAAAATTTTAAACAACTACTATAATTTTTTAATTATACATAATGATGAATTAAAAAGTAAACACGTAATATATAGATTTTTATCAAAAAATAACAATACAAATATTTTAATGATAATTTTATTTTATTTTTATAGAAATGTAGATTGAAATTCTTGTTTATTTTTTAACTTTATTAATTGATTCGTATTTTTAGACGACCAAAATTTCAAAAGTTTTAGTATTTTGTTCACGACCATCCCATGGGTAGTACAAAACTCCGTGACTTCTTTGCACTTTTCCTACGACAACATTCCCATCGTGGTAACATTTACCGATGTACAACTGTTCCCCATTTTCACTGTTTCCGCCAACAAAAGCATTTTGAGGAACCATACCTCCATAACAATTGGCCCATTTCAGTTGCGAATGACACAACATTTCGAAGTTTGACACTCTGTGTTCTTGTCCACCCCAAGCCACGAAAGCTCCGATGTTGTGGACGTACTTGCCTGGCAATAACGCACCTCTAAAATGGGCTCTAATGATGTAGACATCTTTGCCGTGGTCCGTACCCACTCTGTATGCACCAGGAACTACATACTTCGATTCGACCCAACACCCGATGTATGGTGAAATGACTGGTGCTTTAATTGTAAAAATGTGAAAGATGTTAAAAGAATTAATGCTCTTATAGATATAATACCTGTGGTCATATTAAGGGGAGTACTCGATTGAATGCACTTATCTGTATAACTGACAAACAAAGTTATTATTTCGTTTATCTATTTTATCGCTATTTTTATCTATATCCTCCTGTAATATTGTAATGTGAGATCATATTGTATATTAATATTTTTATACTTAATTTTATCATCATTTTACGAAATAAAAAACATTTTATTATAATATATTATATTATTGATACATACATAGGAGTATGTATGTTATAATTAATATTTGTAATACTAATCATGTCAAATCATTAAGTAGTAATATTTACATACTTTGCAACACATATATAAGAATTGTAATTTCTGCCTTTATATATTAAAAAAATCAATCATCTTTGGTAACATTGGACAACATATACAAAAGGGCACATATTAGCATCAGTATTCTGGTCTGATTGTCCATCAGACTGGGGTGGACAAGTCTGAGCAGACGTCTGCAACTCAGACGTGGACACATCACAATTTTCATGGACGGTTTGCAAACAATCAAACCGTGACAGAGGCAAGAGTAAAAGGCCCTGCCATCCTCCAATTCTTGGAAAGGAGTCCCTTCGTTACAGACCGAACATTGCACGACGCAGGAACGGTCGGACAGCTGCAAGTCAATGGTGGTGCGACACACGCGGCATATGATGGCCGTTCTGTATCCACGTGGATTCCTAGAATCGGCAATGTGAATCGGGGGCGGCAGTTTCTTCAGTTCGATCATGGGAACGAATATTTCTTCGCGACGATTCCCTTCCGAATTCAATGGACGGTCCTCTTCGAAGAGGAGTCGCATGTGTTGAAGGTGTGTTTGCTGCAGCAGCATGTTGAACGCCTGTCTCTGCATCAATTCACGTCGGTCCATCATCTGTGTGAACGATGTGAGTTCTCCTACTCTCACGTTCTGCCTCATAAGACGTATTTGATACGAAGGCATCATGTGCAGTGGAACCTCTAAATCAATGTCCTGCTCACGAGACGACTCACTGGAAACGCATTGTAGCGGACGAGGTGCATAAATTTGATCATTTGCTGCTGCCATTTCACCTCGAAGTCGTCTTTGTCGTTGTTCGGCAGCGAGTTCCTCCAACGGAGGCGGAGGAATTAAAATACGACGAGGATCTATTGGCACGTGGGATTGCAAAGGGTCTAATGCGTATCTTATGCGGGACTGATTATTCTCTTGGTCATCTTCCTGATGTCTTTGTGTCTGTATTACTCTATCATAATACGTTCTTAATTCCGCGAATAGTAGTCGGTTGTACATTTCGGCGTTTACGTACACAACACATTCTTGTTCTTCCTGCATCATTTTAAAACGTCAAATGAAATTGATGTTATTGAGATGTGATGCAATTGACTCGTGTGGTTTTTAACTGCAAATTTAGGGTTAAAGTGAAGAATGCGTTTGAAAGTTTGGCATTTAAGTCCATTTTGAATACCTACTGAATTTTTCATATAACCTGTATGATGATCTCATACGGTAATACACATTTATGATTACCTGTGAAGATAACTAAAGTATTGAATGTTTTTAATTTTATTATTAGAATAATGAATGTAATCTATTCCGATAACTATAAAATTAAATAAATACAGAGAAATGATTTCTAAATTACCCGTTTGAAGTGCCATAAAATATTATATTTCTCATATGTTTAAAGATGAAATAAACAAATTGATTAAAATGAGAAACGAATAAACAACATTAGTCAGTTTTGTGGACAATTGATTCGTAATGAACGGCAAATAAATTAGTAGATTAGTGAAAACTCGCGTTCAGACTGGATCCTTTTAGCTCAACCACTTAATTTGGTCCGAGGAACCCGAACTGGAGCATTACACACCAGAATAAATAAATTGAACGGCATTAACGGACTTAATCCGAAATCGGGCCTTTCACTACGTAAAATGGATATCGAGATTTCACTCTATTCCTTTTCTCGTCTCCTCCCTTTCGTTCTATCGCCACTCTCTGTGGAATGTTACATATGCATTGACGTTCGACTAAGCTATCATAAATTAAAGTTACAATTCAAAATGGTACTTTATTTTTTGGATGAGTGTTGCCTTCCTTCCCACTCATCTCATCTATTGTTTTGTTTGTCTGTGGGGTCCTTTTTTAGGCCCCGTTTGGGGTTGTATTTTTTGCTGTTCACGGTCAAAAGCAGTACTCACTGGCCGCCATTAAAATGAATTGTTTTCGGGGGTGCGAATCTGTCGTTTTCATTGGGTAATTAACTTTAATTTATGATTACCGGATTCATTCGTTTCTTTTGAATTTTGTCAACAATTATTTCATTTGTGATTAAGGGTTGCATCTACCGGAAAGTTGTTCAACACTAAAATCTCATAGACGATTCAAGTTTGGAACAATATGAGCAATAAAAGTGGTTTTACGTTCGTTAATTAAATCAGTTTCCATTACTGTTTGATCCGCACAATCCGGAAGATTGAAACCAACAACAACAACAACAACAACAACAACAACAAGAACTAAATGGCTTCGAGAAAATGGGAAAGCAGGAAAATCCGAATTGGTGGCGCATTGCAGTCAGTCACACATATACATAGAGCACAGATCAGAGCAGGAATAGTTGGTTCGTCCGCAGGATTCGACGCTTTCGCACAGCTTATTTTAAGATTATCGTCGGGTTATAGTCCAGGTTCGAGTACACGTTATAAAGGAGGTTTTTTCTTGGGCGGAAACGGGAATATCGAACCAGCGTGCGCGAAAGTGGGTCGGAGAGCGCGAAAAGCACGGAAAGCTCGGAAAGCAACAGCGGAGGGCGGAACAGGAGGGGTTATGTAGAGAAGCAGGAAGAGGGATCGGTGATATATGAGGACAGTCGGGATTAAGCGATAAGCTACACACTCTTGCACCGTTCCTGTATATCTCCTGTTGAATGGATATGCCGGGCCTCAATAATGAGAAAGCCAGACGCGATTTTTTCCCTTTTCTCTCCTTTATTTCCAAATCGAAAATCCGAATTTTCTATTTGTAAATTGAGATGTCTAATTTTATGGATAATTTTATTGAGATAAGTAAAAAACAAATTAATACCTTCATTAGATTAAATCTATTTTGGATTAATTTGAAGAGATAACTTTATTTGGTGTGCAATATGTGTGGAATTGCGGCTTTTGGAGTTTGGTTTTAAAAATTTGTCAGTGACCTTTTACGGCACCGATAACGGGATAACGGGATAACGGCGTCCTATAAACAGGCGGCAATAAAATATTTATCGGATCTAAATCAGCAAACAACAATATATTTAACAGTGTCATAATTCCCGTAACGAGTGTTTGATGGTCCCGCGACTGGATATTAAAATGGCGCATAAAGGACAACGATGGCTTCTTCAACAACTATCAGTTTAACGTTTAATATAAATCTGTAGTAGTCGGGAGAGGAGTCGGGAGTCGGGAGTCGAGAGTCGTAAGGTCTGTTTCGCGCACAGAAGTGGATAATAAAACATTTTAACTTTAAAGTTAGTGTCGAGTTATACACATTTTATGCGATATAACTGCGCGGCACTTTGCCCCAACTTTGATTGTAACGGTTCATGTTTTCATTTTTGCCCCGACTGCCTCTTAAAAACGGAACTTGTCCCGTAATGCAACTTAATTTTTATTTCTCCTCTTCGCTACAATGTCGCACTTTATTAATCACTTTCGTTTAGAAGCTGATGCGTAATTCAGTCGTTCCGCCTTTTGTGTCGCTGCGAGCTGCAAGCTGCAAAGTTGCATTATCAGCGATATTGTTTTGTCAACTGGTTCCGAAATAATCGTGCAAATTTACGTATGAAAACCATTATCAGTTTTGCAATTGTATTTTCATTTTCGTTCTTGATTTCACCCGATGACACCTGTTATTTGGGTTTAATCCGGACCGGCACGTTTTAACGATCCGGTTAGTATGCACCGATTTTTTTCTCTTTCTCTTTTCAAATTTCATCGCGTTGCAAAAATGGGAAACGTTCTAAAAATGTGTGTTTTTATGCATCTGCACTTTTAATCTCGCCATTTTAAAACGTGTAATATTTCTAATTATTATTTTAATCTCTTTTATCACTATATTATTTGACATTTTGCAGGAAATAAATCGTGTGAGAACTTGTAGGGAATGGTTGATGTTTTATCTCGAAATAATTTGATCCATTTTGCTGTTTGATGTGCGGAGAAAAAGTGATAATGGTCTCGTTTCGCACCGTTTGCCGATTAGCGAAGAAAAAGAAGAAAACATGAACGCGTTGTTTATACAAGTTTTACGTTCATCTCATAAAAGTCCATAAACTGTTTTTACTCACGACACAATAAACCTAAACCGAGACCGCGAATAAAATTGTGTACGGCGGGAGTGTATTAACTTTAGAAACGGAATAACTCGTTGGCGCAAAGAAGGAGCCTCATTAAACGGAGGGCGAACAATGGAACGACATATCGCGATCCGCGACACCGGATTATGTTTACGAGTTACTTTCCTAACTAACTTTTTAGGTTAACCTACAATTAAGAGTCGCAACTACCAAACAGACAGCCCGAATAACGGACATAATAAACGAGAGAAAGTGACTTTTTCAATGTGGAAAGCGACAATTTCTTGGCAATGCCATTATCTAAACTGCCATTAGTCACATCGGATTGAATTACTGTGAAACTGGCCCGGTTTCCCGTCGACGATTTTTAATTTCCGATCGAATCACTTGGCTGCCGCTTCGGCCGATCCGTTGCGGTGTCAGGAAAACGGATGCCGACTATTCCTGCCAATTTAATCATTCCAGACTTCCATCCGACTTAATTGTCGGATAATTCGCCGTTTTTCCATTTTCCTTCGTGGAGAAATTAAACAAAAGATATTAGTTTAGGTACAATAGGGCAGAAGGTTGTAACAGAGCTTCTGGTCTGGGAGGCTAATGGGCCGAGGAGTCGGAATCCGGCGATAAATATCCGCCACTTGTGGTTGCGGACTGGAGGCCATGGCCACTTGTCCGGACGAAAAACCGCCACTTACGTCGACTGATCTATCGTCTCCTCTAATGCCTCATCCTTATCCTGCCCATGCAGGACGCGGGTAAAAATTCATTATCCATTATCTGTTTAGTTGTTTGGCGATTGCAGCAACACAGCAACGGACGCACCGAATCGGAAGCATTCCCGCATCCGCACTGTCATCCGGATTGCATTGAACGTCGGTCGCCAACCGACATTATCCGTTGTCTGTTATCTGTCCCCGGAATAAAATATGACGAGACGGATTTCCCATCTCCTAATTCGAGAACAAACACGTATCTCCATATCTTCTCGTTCGCGTCGATGATCGGACAAATCAAACGTAACGTGCACAACGGATTTATCGAAACTCTCCCGAAACACCTTTGTTTACCTTTCGCGTCTCGGCTGTAAATATGCATTTATAAACGGATTTTATACTTATCGTAAATATGGAGTTTGCAGCTTTGTTTGCAAAGGCGGTTTCTTCGGATTCAGGGAGGAAAAAAGTAAATTATTGGTGGTTCCGTTGTTTAGACCGTCACCTAATCATATTCGTCGCAGAGCGGGAATCCGATTGATACCAACTAACCCACTTTCGGGAGTGATATTGAGTGGGTAATAAATCTGGGTGGTTTTTTTCTCTCCGGGACAAATGAATCGCGTTCCGTCGATCGGTTTTCCGCCGCTTTCCCGCTTTCCCACTTTCCCGTCGCGAAAGCAATCAACGATCGGGTCGAACAATAAACCGCCCCTGGCGATGATTTCTTGGCGGCGGTGACGCAATTTCGAACGGGCCCATTATTTGCCACCGCCACCCATTTTCGCCCCACGTCCATCTCGGACAAACCAATTGTTCTTTCTTAGTTTGCCTTTCATTTTTTACTATTTATATATTTAATCTTATTAATCAGTTTCGACACGAACACTTGACTATTTTCAAATATAAAAGGCAACTTCAAAGATTAGGAATAATGTCAATGTGTGGAGAGTACTCGTTACATATACATACTATTTATTCTCGGTCAATACTCTTTTCTACTCCCAACTAATATTTAAAACACTACATTTAATTTGGAAGTGAGTAAAAAGGCAAATATCCACAAAAATAAAAGCTCTCCCTCCCCCAAAACAGAACTAGTTCGCATCAATTGAATCGCAAAACAAACAGTTGTTGGAAAAATGCAATTTATTCCTTTGTTGTTGTTGTTTTTTTTGCGTCCGTTCGAATAATTATAAAGTTGTGACCGGACTCGGAATTGAAAAACCGATTTGTTTTTAATTGGAGGACTTTCGGATCGCAGCTTCGAATTTTTCGAACCAATCACCGCGTACGTTTGTTTCAGTAATTGTCGGTGAAATTGCCGGAAAATATTTTCGGCCTTTTGTTCTTTTTCCTTTTCCCCGTGGAACGATCGCATTTTATGTTTTACGTCGTGTGTCCGTCCGTGGAACGTTTTGCATGTTTGGGCGAGTGAAGTGGCGAAGAAAGAGAGAGAGTTGTACCACCCAGTGCGAATCCCGGTAATTAACTTCCCGTCTAATATTGGCGGAGGTGCCTGATACTTTTCACTCCTCCGACTTCACTTGTTCCCGTGTTTGTCTGTTTGTTTTTCGCCGCCGCTGTTTGCGTCCATCATCGTTCCCCGTTTCGTGATTGTGTCACTCCGCTTTCAGACACGAAACACACGACGGTCTTTAAGAAATTAGCGATTTTAAGGACACATTAACCGTTTGCCGACGATCTCACCTCCTCACCGGATTTCGCTCCGGGCGCGTCTATTTTTCAGTGGCACTCTGTACCGGTAACCGTCGCTTACCCTCATTTCTACGTGAACACGACGTCGCGACGCATGTCAACTTATTCAGCCACGGAGAGTAAATAAACGGTGGTCAAGTGGCCAAATTTGGGAAGAGAGAGAGAGAGAGAGAGAGAGGAAAAGGGTGAATAATAATTTTTGTGTGTCCGGTTTGTTGCACACGCAGTCGCTGCAGTTAACATTTAATTACGGTCCCTCCAATTAGCGGAGCCGGGCCTGAAAGCCAACTCATGCACGACGATATTTCAGGAAGTGTCGCCGCAATATGTTGTGCCACGTCAGAGTCCCAACTTTTATTCCGACTAAATGTTACTGACCGTCACCAATTCACTTCTGGACGTGTTTTGTTCAAAAATAATCGTCGCCATTCATTGCCACGTTTTCCATAAAATTCTTCCGCGCCATAAAAGCATCGTTCTCAATTTTCCGCCACGAGCAAAAGTGAGTCGGCGGAATAAAATAAAAGGTGAAGGGGAAGGAGAGGGAAAAATAATTAGCTCGGACAGAGGAGACGAGGGAGTATTCCAGTCCGGCCTGTTGCTTTCGCATCAACGCTAACACGGGAATAATTATTTGTTGTCCAGTTTATGACCGGTCGTAAACATGCTCAACCATGCACGTTCCATTTTGTCCTCTTTCACTCAATTGCCCCTTTCGCTGTTTCCCCATTCCCTCTCCCCGTTTTGTTTCGGAAAAATTGCCAATCGCCAATTCGAGTGTGAGAAACGAACAACTTTTAATTGAATATCCGACACGTGTTGCAAATTTCAACGTCGGTTCGATATTTGTTGCGTTTATCTTTTCTAATTATCAAAGTGTCACGCGAACTTTCGGAACTTCCACCTACATATCTATCTTGGACTGCTGTTTCCAACTTTTCAATTCCCTTTTATTTTTAATTTCGTCAACTGCGATAAATGGACTGCCCAAATAAATTGATTCTCATTTAATAAATTTCGTTTCGCTCCTTGTAAAAATAAAATAAATGATGGAATTTAAAAATAAATCCAACTAAATGAATTAGTTTGGGCCGCTTCGATACTCGCAGCTCCATCTGACTCAAAGTGCTGAAAGTGTCCGGAGAATCCTGCTTGCAGCAGGCGAGAATAAAGTTCCGTTTTAACTAAAATAATATTTATTTGTCTCAAGTAATAAATACATGTGTATGTGTAATCGTAAAATCGATCAATCGTCGAAAGACAATATTACAAATAATCGCACAGAGACGAACGATAAACAAAATTATGTATCTACATATAAATAAAATCACAAAAATGTAGTTAGATCAAAGCGGTGCATTTATTTAAACTGTTTTATCGTCGCTTTTGATCAGATTCTCGATGGTAAATAGCGATGAATTTTTTACTTTTCGCGATGTGTCTCCTTCGGAAGTGGCAATTTCCGGCTTCGTTACCAAAGACACGGCTTGCTCCTGAAACAATAAACGGGATTTAAGTGTTATTTATTTAAAATCGAATCTGAATCGGCGTCGCAATCGGAATCGAAATTGTTAAGCCCAAAAAGGCGAAGAAACCATAATTTGACACCGCACAAACACAGATGGTGGTTTGTGTACGTTACGGCCACATAAAACGCAAACATGTTGACAATTTGGACACAGAGATGTACACCCACCAACACGAACACGTGTCTCCGTTTTTTCCATTTACGAATGCCCACAAAAATTTCTACACGTCCATCAAGTCGACAGTTTACCGCAAATCGTTGTTTGTTTACACGTTTCCTCCTTTTATTGCCTTTTAATTCGTTCTCCCATATTTCTGAGGACGTCTTTTTATTGGTGTGGAAAATACTTTGCACGTTTTACGAATTTCAACTATTTTTATTATTTGAAAACGGACACCCGCAATTTATTCGTCTAAAGTTTGTTTATTTATTAGAAAGCGGGTGATGAATTGCTCACTACTTATTCTGTGAATATTTGACGGCTGATTAACGAGTTTCGGGTGGAATTGGATATATTGCACTTTTGCTCCAAGTTAAGTGAAATATGTGCTCGTATCCATCATAATATTGATCGGGCGAACATGATAATGTTGTGCAGCTCCGCATTTCCACGTACCTGGTACAAGTTAGAAGAGCAGTCCGCGATCCGCTGTCTCCTGGTTTTTCTCCTTCTGTAGTTTCCCTTTTCAAACATGTTGACAGCCTTCGGATCCAACATCCAGTAGCTGCCCTTCCCGTTTTGCAAACCGTCCCCCGAACTGCTGTTCAACTTGTCCCTCGCAACTTTCACAAAACAATCGTTCAGACTCAGATTGTGCCTTATGGAGTTCTGCCAGCCCTGTCGGTTCTCCCGATAATAGGGGAAGTTGTCCATGATGAACCGGTAGATTCCGCTCAACGTGAGCCTCTGTTTCGGCGACGAACTGATGGCCATGGCGATCAGGGCGATGTACGAGTACGGGGGCTTCTCCGGCCGGGGCTGCTGCAGCTTCAGAGGCAGCGAGAGCGGCACCAGGAACTGGGGAAAGTACGGGTGGAAGATGCGTTGGGCGAAGAAGGGGTCGCAGCAAAAGTCCGATTGTTGCACCGGAAACATTTTCACATCACATGTTAGAGTAGACTTCCACACGGAAAACTGGAAGCCCGAAGGTGGAGTGAGTGACTTAAGTTCAGTTTCGTCCCCACTTTTTCAGCGATTCAGCGATTCAGCGATTGAGCGGTTCAACGACGCCCATTCGTCTGCCGAAAGGCGGGATCTCCTTTTAAACACTGCAACACAAATAAACACATTAAAAGATTAGAACAGATCAGCCACGTACTTTTTCTCGGCCAACTGATTTAGGGTTTGTTGTCGCGTACTTGTTTAAATGGGGAACATGTTTTTCGGAATGTTGTTTCACCTGACCGAAGATAATTTCCAATGTTTTCCTTGGACGGCTTCCTGGTGATTTGTTGTGATTTATGTCGGCAATTATGCTATTTAAGTGTCTGATTAATTACCATATTTTGGGATGTTGTGTTTGTTTTTTGGGGGGTGGTTATTTACAGATTGCGGTCGAAACGACACGTCGCCTTCGTTTGTCTAAGCTGATGACTGATGATGAATGAAAATTGAAACTTTTACCGGATAGATCTGATCTGGGACCGAATGAAATATGCGGCGTTTTAATCGACAAATTTATCGTCGCGACGCTCTTTGTAAAGGACGCGACGCCGACCCGGACCACACACATTAAGTATCGCTTCTTGGACACACAAAATCTCTTTGGCTTCTTTTCTCTTTTTCATCTCTCTTTTTACGCGGTGCATGTCGACGACAGTTTTAAAATCTGTTTTAAGCCGCCGATTTGTGAACAGATTTATTCGCAACGAAAATGGCCCATTTATTCAGACACTTTGTCAAAACAATCGTATTAATGTGACTCTTGTATGTTTTCTCTCAAGACACTTCATGTTCAGTATGTCCAAAATTTTAGATAAAAGATATTCTCTCTTAATTTTTGCCATTCTATTTTTTATACGATAATTATAATAAAATTAGATTTGAATGTAATTTAACTTATAAAAAAATATACTCTTACAATTTTAGGAGTGGAGTTACAATGAAGATACTTATTTAAATTAATTTTATTTAATATACATTGAATGTAATCATATTATTTCTAATACGTATATTTTGTATATCTACTTGAAAACATTTCCATTACTAACTGTAATAATTTACACCAAATGATCAAATAACCCATACATTTGATTAACCACAGCGTTTATAATTATTAACATTACAATTATATCAAAGAATATTCGTTTGATTCCTATTTATCACTACAAAATTAAATAAATTTATAGGTATCATTAGTTTAATCTTGATTTAGAACATTCTTTCAGTGTCTAGGTATATTTTTGATTGTTTCCCACAATATTACGGCAAAGAACAATCGATTTCCGCCGTGATTTCGAAATTTCCTGACTTTGATCATCAGTACCGTCGTACGAACAGCAAAGACATACAGAAACATCAATAAAATTTGAGGACAAACAAAACAGCAGAGTACACAATGAAACATTTCAGGATCTGTGTAGTATTCAAGTCGCACATGTGAAAGAAGTAATTATCTTAGACGCAAACGATGTTTGTTGTTGTTCCGGATCAAAAACCGCCGATGGAAACACGAAAACACACACGGATTCTTCGAATCGTCATAATCGGGATCAAATGCGGTTCGAATAATGTAATTACTCTCACTTCAATCGCGGTTACTCTTCTTTTGATGCTGCGACATGCCGACTCCCAATTTCACATTATTAAAAATACCTTTTGCTACTTTAAGACTTGAAATGTATGTGTTGACTAAATGGAAACACATAAACTGTATCTATTTTGAAAAAAGGTGCCAAATAAATTACGGATTGTGCAAATTTAATTTATAAACCGCAATACAATAAACAAACACACAACTCGGTTAGTTTTTGTTCCTCGAAACGTAAATGTTGTTAAACTTTAACGATTGGTTGGTATTTTTGGTTGACAGATGCTCCTCCCTCGTTACTCATGTCGAAAGTGGTGGGAACACAGGACTCATCTCATATTTTTATAATTACTTCCTTAAAATTATCTCTTTAATACGTCAACATGTCAATTCAAATTCATAATTTACTTTAATCAATCAATCCATAAATGAATCACAATTTCTAAACTAGAAAACATATTTCTCGAATTATCAATTGTTATCGGAGTTTTTAGACATTGCAATGAATAATAAATTATCTTAAAAACATAAAAACGACCGTGTCGAAAGTGGAAAGAAGGATTTTGCCATATCCGGCCAGCGAGGAGTTAAAGAGTCGCGGACCACCCACGTGGACGCGGTCTCATTTACAAAATTAGAAAACATTCGGGGGCAATAAAGAGCCGCGCGGCGAATAAATAACTAAATAGTAATGTTCTAGAAAATCGAGTGTTTATTTGTGAATGCGTGTGAACATTAAACGTTACACAAACAGCGGATCGCACAAAGATCTTCTTCTCTTCCCGGCTTTACGACCGACCGGCTCTGCGTCCTATTGATCTACGAGCTTGACTTTTTAATGCCCTTTTCTACCTCTCTACCTCCGACCCTCCCTCCGACTGACGGACTAACTGACTGACTGCTTGCTTCTATTTTTTCTATTCTGCCACGCACGCATTTATTGTTTCAGTTGGTCAACAAACGACTTTTCACTTGATCCATTTTTATTCGATTAATAACACATATACACAATATAATTTAAATGGAAAGAGAAATCAAGCCAATGAATTTTTTCTCATCAGTTCTATATCTGAATCCATCATCTCCTTCACTAATTCTGGAAATGTAATCTTCGGGATCCATTTCAACTTTTGCCTCGCTTTCGTCGAATCCCCAAGAAGTAATTCCTGTAAATAAACCATTGAAATTTCTAATAAAATCACACCCAAAAACGTACATACCACTTCGGTAGGCCTAAAATATTTCTCATTAACTTTAACTCGAACTGTTCCGGTGTCCTTTTCTTTCCCAACTTCCTCAGTACCACTTCCTTCCCAAACGATTTCTTTACCGACGTGCTTGAAAGCTGCCTCGACGAATTTTCGAACACTGTGCATTTCACCTGAAGCGATCACAAAATCATCCGGTTTGTCCTGTTGCAACATCAACCACATCGCCTGAAATTTCAAATTTACAAATTTTACCAGCTGATCGAAAGAGTTAATTATTTAAAATTTCGAGTCCCATTCTTTCTACACATATTTTATGGTGCTCGCGTTCCATATTGTAAAACTCTCCGCATATTATTACGTTTTTATGATCTCAGTAAAGTTTGTCGGAACACAGCTCTGCGAAAGTACGAAACGATGAGAATGTGCAATAAAACTCAAATTTAAACTAGTGCAAAGTCGAGTTTAAGTAACCACCGGTCTCCAGCTGATGCACTGCAGCTAAAATATTTTTTCCTATAAATCCATATTAAATGTACCTCAACATAATCACGTGCGTGTCCCCAGTCTCGCTGAGAATCCAGGTTTCCCAACTCGAGACTCTCGGATAAACCCAAATGGATTTTGGCAACTTCTCTGGTGATTTTTCGGGTGACGAAAGTCTCACCCCTTCGAGGACTTTCGTGATTGAAAAGTACTCCGTTGCAAGCGAACATTCCGTACGCTTCGCGGTAATTTATCACAATCCAATAACCGTAGAGTTTTGCTACAGCTGAAATTTCATGATCGTTCGCCATATAATCAATTCGTGTACGACTGAAAACTCACCGTACGGAGATCTGGGATAGAAAGGAGTCTTTTCCGTTTGAGGAATCTCCCTAACTTGTCCGTATAATTCCGATGTAGAGGCTTGATAATACTTGGTCTCCTTCTCCAAACCGCAAGTTCTAATCGCGTCCAGCAATCTTAAAGTGCCCACTGCATCCACCTCAGCTGTGTACTCGCTCAAATCGAAGGAAACCTACGAATTCGACAAAATGTTTGCCTGTTCTTTATCTCATTGATTGATTGACTAATTGATTGCCTTACTTTGACGTGACTTTGAGCCGCAAGATTGTACACTTCGGTCGGACGAATGGAGCCAATCAATTTGACCAGACAACTTGAATCCGTCATGTCTCCATAATGAAGATGGAATCTGACCGATTCTGGAGATAATCGTATGTGATCTATCCGAGAAGTGTTAAAGGTGCTCGCTCGACGAATTATCCCGTGGACTTCGTATCCCCTGGACAGGAGGAACTCGGATAGATACGACCCATCCTAAACATAATAAATAAATAAAGACCTAGGTATAATTGTTACTCGGAAAAATTGGTAATGCTACCATAAAACAAATTTTTTCTAAAAACTTTAAAAATTAATAAGATTCATTGAAATTTGAACAAACTTAACATAACAACATAATTTCATTTCAAACCAAGAATTGCCACGTAAATCATATATTTAAAAATGCCGCAACTCTATAATATATATATATATATATATATATATATATATATATATATATATATATAAATTAAACGGTAATTTACAAATAATAAAGCAGGTAAATAAATTAAAAATTTAAATTAAACTTACCTGACCATTAACACCAGTTATTAATGCTACTTTTCTACAACCGGTCTCCATTATTAGTAAGGTATGTCTAATCGTAGCAATATTTATTATAATAATTATCTGCTTTCTTATCATAATACATTCATTATTTATTTATTTTTTGTCCACGATTGTAAACTGCCCTAAATCATAGTTCGGCCAACAGATGGCATCCATCGAAATGTTTAAACGCAACCGCCAATAGATGTCGCTTGCAGACAATACGGCAAAATATTTGTACAAACAACGATCACAAAATTTGTTAGGTTAATAATCTATTTGGAAAATATGAAATACTCCGTTTTAGGATTTCTAATTGTCCTCTTAAATTTAATTGCCATCGAAGTACAAGGCCAGGGTTACGAGGACAGAAGATGCAGATGCGTGTGTCCGAGTTTGTCGTCGGTCACAAATAAAACTAACGATCCTCAACATACGGTTCTGGTTAAAAAAGTGTCGAGCGTTCCACCAAATAAATGCACTTGCGAAGACATAATCCTTCCAATATACAAAGACAAAATTACTGGAAAGGAGCAGGAGTATTGTCCACGTTGTGAATGCAAATACGAACACAGGAATCAGACAATCATACAAGTTGTGGTCATTATTGTTATCTGGGTGATTTCCATTTTGGTTATTTATATGGCGTTCCTCATTATTTTAGATCCGTTACTTAATAAAAGAATCAAAGGAAGTTATCAGGAACATACCAATGAAGATGTGAGTTTATGTCAAAAACTTCCTGCTTTGATTAAAATCGATGTTTTTAGGATGATTCCACTGCAGGCCCAATGTCACATAACATGAGTGTGAGGGGCAACGTTCTCAATAGAGTCGGTCATCAACAGGATAAATGGAAAAGACAAGTGAAGGAACAAAGAAGGAATATTTATGACCGTCATACTATGCTTAATTAATCCAAGTAATTTTAATGACTGCATTATTATACTGTTTTTAGTGATAGAAGTGATATATATATATATAAAAAAAACACATTTTTATTTAAAATAAATATTTATTATTAATAGTTATAACTTTTTCACAATTTAAATGTATCTTGTTTGGATTGTGCCCCTTCCATTCAGGAAATTTGTCATCTGAAACAAATAGCATCAATTAATAAATTATCTAAAATTTAAGGAAACAAACAGTCAACAAATTGATTAACATCAGTAAATGGGTAGTGGTAAATTAGAGTCATCAAAAGAGGCTCAGTTTATATAAAAAGCATCATATGAAAGTAAATTAATAAAAATAAATAAACAACATAAAAACTAACCTTGTACTTTTCATTATTCTTCATACCATCCTGATGATGAGAAATCAAGGAAGTGTTCCATTTGCTGCAATATTAATATTCAAAATAAGTAATTATATACATGATTATAATTAAAAGAAAATTAATTATTTAAAAGAGATCAGTATATGGGTAGTGGTAATCTAGAGTCATCAAAAGAGGCTCAGACAATATAAAGGCATCATTTCAACTTAATTATCCAAAATATATATACATATTTATAACTTACCATCCAATTATGCTCCAAACGATAGCATTCACATCATTCTTTATCTGAAACACAATATTAAGAATTAATAATGTTTCACTATGAGAAACAAATACAAGTATTTCATATTAAAATATCAGTAAATGGGTAGTGGTAATTCTGAAGTCATCAAAAGAGGCTCAGACAGTTAAGGGCATCATTTGAGAAGTATTTATGTGCAAGAGATGCACGTGTTTTAAACTAACCTTCAAATAAATGTTCCTCAATTTTTCACAGATGCTTTCATCTTTGATTCAACTTCTTTTTTCCAGTTCCACCTTTATTTTCCAGCATTTTTTTCAAACCGTCTGGTCAAACAAACTCCTATTTTTGACCATTTTAAATGGTAAACTGATTGTAAAAGACCCATCACGTCTGCTACGAAACTTGGAAAAGATGGCGTACAGGAAAATCTTTCCTTTTATGCGTTTAGATCATGACGTCATAAATACAAAATAAATACGTGCGAATAAAAATAAATGTGTCTATTAATAAAAATCAATTAGAAATGGTTCACATTATTTTTAAGTACAAGAAAAGATAAATAGTTATAGTTTTAAAATAGTTAAGTTGGCATATCGATAAGGCAGTGTTCTGTTATATTTGTTAACATGAATAAAAATTAGTGAATCCGGAAAAATATAAATAAAATATTATTAAAAAAAACTAAAGACTATATTTTATCGGCTCAAAATTCAATTAACAATTAAACATCGTTTTGACTGCTTGAACGATTTCGTTAGTGGTGAATTTTATGTTGGCTATAATTTGACGTATGCACCTGTTTGACGTTTTACATTTATTATAAACAATCACAAATTTGTGAAATAATTTATAGCTTTTTAAAAGTAAAATGGCTCAAATTGGTGAATCTTTAACGTTAGCTCGAGGTTAGTGATTGTCTTCTCATATTCTTTTCCCAACTTGATTGAAATAATGTGTATTTGTAGATATAAAACGATCGATAGAATTGTTGGAAAAATTGCAGAAAAACGGAGAGGTTCCTGCAACGAAATTAGCGGCTCTGCAAAAAGTTCTGCAAAGTGACTTTTTGAATGCAGTTCGTGAAGTGTATGAACATGTATATGAAACAGTTGATATTCAGGGCTCGCAAGATGTGAGAGCATCAGCTACAGCCAAAGCTACTGTCGCAGCTTTTGCGGCCAGTGAGGGACACGCACATCCTAGAGTAGTTGAACTGCCCAAAACTGATGAGGGATTGGGATTTAATGTTATGGGTGGAAAAGAGCAGAACTCACCCATTTACATATCCAGAATTATTCCTGGAGGTGTTGCAGACAGACATGGTGGCTTGAAAAGGGGTGATCAACTTTTGAGTGTGAATGGAGTGGTGAGCATTTATAAATATTCACATCTCTAAGTGTGTATATTGACCACCTATGTTTGTTTTTAGTCTGTTGAAGGTGAAAACCATGAAAAAGCTGTAGAACTATTAAAACAAGCACATGGATCTGTGAAATTGGTTGTTCGTTATACTCCAAAAGTATTGGAGGAAATGGAATTGAGATTTGATAAACAAAGAGCAAGAAGGAGACAACAGTTCAATTAAATGCTGTTTTTTTTTTTCACATGCAGTATTAAAATTTCAATTCAATTTGACAGCTCTGTTTCTGCACTGAAACAATTTTTAGTTCTAGGCTCATTATACAATTATTGCAAGAGTATAACAAATTAGAATGTATTGTGTTAACTTGTGTTAAAAGTATAGATAAGTTATAAAATTATTTTATAGTTTGTTAATGTTATTAACTTATTATGACTATGTAAGAATCTGAATGAATATATAAATTCATCATTTAAATATTATTTGTATTTATTTTTATAAATTTATTAATGATATTATGATATAGATTATATAAGAATTTTAAAAAATATATTAAATCCCATAATTGTTCATTTTTTAAAATTCTTAAAATCAATTGTCTTTTTGGGATGGGGTGATGGGGTGATGGGGTGAAAATAAAAGACCTCAGGGGGATCGACATTTAAATCTAGTTTATAATATTAAAATATATATTTAATTTATACATCTCTGAAATACTCATATTATTTACAACAACCGTATACGATGGAAAAAAGGCACAGAATCTAGAGTGAATTGCGAATCGCGTCCCGTTGGCCTTTTCCTCCTATAAATTCAAATAAGTATTATCTGGCTTACACTAACAAAAAACTTATTCCGATCCGATATAAGTTTCACAGTCTTACAGTTCCTTCTCTTTATCATATTTTAAATATTTTTCATTTTCGCTACACAAATGCACGTTTTGAATGAATTCAATTTGTTCAAATTGCACAAAATAAAATACATTCCAATTTATAATCAGCGGATTTTTCTCCTGTTCTCTTTTAAGTCAGGGTTAGTTTGTGTGTAAAACGTGTGTAAAATATTAAACATAAAATATACGTGCAGTTTGGTGGTGTGTTTGTGTGTGGTTAGTCGTTCTATTATATCTATAACTAATAAAAAATCGTGCGATCAAAAGAAGTAAAATAGTTTAAATTACTACGTGTTGTTGGCAATTTTAATTGCCTAGCCTCAAAATAGTGTTTGTTGAAGTTGATAACATAGGTAAACCTAACATTTGTACAGCAGTAGTGCTGTCTGCCACTGAAAAGCCTCCGTCAACAATAAATAAATTAACTTTATAAAAAATATAAAATATATATATTCTCTCTCTTTACAAAAATATAATAATAATAATAATAATATAATAATAAATAAGTCGAATAATGTGAAGCACTGCTGCTGCTGCAAAACAATAATGTCGTCTCTAATCTAATTAATAATACATGTGGTAAAGTTAACAGTTATTAACAATTGTTACAGACACACTAATGTGATATCTAAATATACACAAATTACGTTCATTTCAAAATAAAACTTTGGCTTCTTACGTACATATTATGTCTTCTTCGAATGTATTATTCAATTATATAAACGAGATGACGATGACGAAGATTTAAGATATCTGTTGGTGTGTCTGTAACCTCTTCTCTTTACATTTTTTTTTTTTTTTTTTATAACTTACGAGGTAATTTTTACAAGATGCGAATTTCACGGTGCGATATGCATAAATAAATATTCATAGCAGATATACACAAAATTACATACATAAAAAATGATTGATGATGTGTGTGCATTTTATACAAACGATAATATTTATGATGGGGATGAAACGGAACCGGTGATTATAAATTGGCTAAAAAATGACGAGGAATTTTCGTCGGATGGTTTAAGTACCGACCACGAATCCCTTCGGTTTGATCATCATGACGGCCTTTTTCAACGTGTAGTCCCATCCTCTCCAACGGAACCAGACTATACCTATAAAAAAAGAAAAGCAACGCGATTATAATTGATCTGGAAACAAGTAGAGTACGTGTAACAGTCGTTCGCCGTTCGAAATTGCAATTACGCAACGATTTCCTTGATATTTGCGTGCGATAAACTGCATTTGATCACTTAACCGTTTGTTGTTGGCGCTGTCGGCTTTAAAAATTCATAAAATTGCTTAATTCATTTACTTTTGGCCTTTGGGCGTTATTAGATACGTAAGAGTTAAGACAATACAGAGTAAGAGAGTGTCGTACCTTGTCGTGCTGTTAAATCTTGAGGATCGTTAAGATAAAGACCATTCAACCCTCTTCCGCAAGATTTCCACCACCAGCCACCTTTCAACATGGATGCGCAATTCAAGCTCGATCTGTCATTATCCCTGGAAAATATTGTTTGGTGTTTTAACGACACATAATACACGGTTCAACTTTTGCTTGTTTACCTGTTGTACGTGGAAAACGGGCTGTTGTTGCTTCCATACCAAGGATCGTTCAGGGAATCTCCGGCGTTGCCTTCGTATCCGTCGATCTCCAATTTGTAGTACTCCCCTTCCGAATAAATCTTGAAATGTGCATATTGGGCGTATCTTTAACATTCAAGTAACAATAACATGTAAGTGAAGTAAACTCGATAAAAACAATGCGAACTGGCGCATCCACCATTTTCTAAATTAGGATCCTGTTTTATCAGCGAGAGTCGGATTGATTCGATCTTGACAAAAGTGTTTGATCAAGGTTTACACTTCCGCATCACATGGACGTACAATACGTACTTGTGTCAAAGAAAATCGCCATTTTAATGGAAAAACTTTCTAATGAAGAGAAACAAACACGCCCAAACACAAAACCCAACCTTAATATCAGATGAACGTCCTTTACACTGTAATAGAAAGGCTTTTTCTTTCCCTTTTCTTTTTGTTTCCGTTGCCCATAATGTGTGCTTGACAAAAACAGTCGAGACAAAAAAGGAAAGTTCATTTACATATTTGTATTTTTCAGTAAAGGTTATTATTCGTGGTGGGAGATGGGTGTAGTGAATATCCTAAAGGAAAACGCATTATGGTTACTCTGTGTATTTAACATTCGGTTCATGTTAATTATTATTTGTACAGTGGTTGAGATTTGCTTGTCACACTTTGTATTTATTCTTTATTGGAATTTTGAAGGTAAAAAGCCACTTGACACCGAATAATTAAATATTGAATGTCAATCGATGGCACTGATTGAGAGGCTGACGAAAGTGTGAGTTTTGAACTGTCGTCCTCTCTTCGTACTGAACGAACGAATCGTTTCGAATAAGGCATTGTGCATTGGATTTCTAACTTGCCACTGACTGCAGTTGCGATCGAAACGAAAAAATCGCGTTTAATATGCAATCGAACTTTCCCCACTAAACAATAATGTCACATTTTATGTCCACTTATCCTAGTTTTCAGTATTATAATCCGCCATTCATAAATTATACATTGTCCGAGTGTAGATGCGGAATTAGAACGCGAAGTCCTTTTCTCTCTTACCTTTTGTTCCCTTCGAAATCTTCCAGTTCAACTCTGAGCGAATACTCCTCGTTGTTGGTCAGCATGTAGATGTTTTCGTTGCCCAACCAAAACTCTTTGGCCGGATCGCCGAAACCGTTTTTGTAGTCGTTCCAATCCCTGTTGAAGTTTTCTCTCGGATTTCCGAAGTCATCGCGTCTTTGAATCACCTGAAATCATTAAAAAAGAGAAAAACGGTCACGCATGACTATTAAACGTAAATCAAATTTTAGCTCACACCAGAAAAAATCAATAAACTTCAATGAATTACGTAACTCCGAACTGAAACCCATCAATTAAATTCGTTCACCTTAAAAAGTTGTCTAACTTTCGTCAATTATATTAATTAGTAAAATCGTGGCCCAGTGCGGTTAATGTTTGTAAATTATGCGGAAAAGGTTAATCGTAAATGCGTTGTTACGTTTCCTTTTTAATGGAGGAAACGTGACATTTACAATATTTACATTTACACACAAAAACAAATTACCATTCTTTTCATACGATTGATAAATTATATCAATTATACAGGCACCTAATTGCTTTTAATTTAATAGTTTATTTTAGAAACTTTCTTCCATTGATAAAAATCACGATTAAAAAGTGAATGATTAAGACAACATTCAAGAGTCAAACTTACAGTCCATCCACCTTCAGCAATTTCCTGCTCGCAGTAAACCTTCAAAAACCAATAAGTTGTTCCTCGTATTTGCAGATAATACACACCGGAATTTCGCATTCCCGCGTTTAATAAATCCACACAAGAATATCCCTTAAAAAAAGAAAACATAAATTATTTCAACAATGTTGGTTTAAAACGATTTTAAAGTGTAATGGGTAAATTTTCCTGAAGACAATTTTCTAATGAGCACCATTATTTATGGCTAAGTATGATTAATACGCAGTTCATAATTGATACAGTTAATATTCTAGTTATGCAACATATCCAATATTTGATGTGAAAGTCTAAACATCATATCTGTGGTACAAAGTGTCCTTTTCCGGATATCTGTATCTGTACGTGTTTATTGTCTCTCGTTAATATTTACAATTGATTTTGAGGTTCAGAATAAAGTTGCGAAAAATCCTTAATGTGGACAAATGTTCGAGTAAATATTCATATTTTGTTCAGCTCTCTATTGAATCTACCTACTTCATGCAATGTTTGGACTTTCACGTCAAATAAAATTAATTTAGTGTTGCTCAATTATTTATATTAATTGTCAACCATAATTTCATAAATCGTCTCACACGCTTATTACACTCGTAAATAACAAATAACAGTTGTTAGTTGTATTATAGCTAATTTGAGAAATAAGTCTTTCAGGATGATTAAATGTTTTGAAATTCTAATGTTTTTATAACAATTATTAATATGAATCTTGACAACAGAAAAGAACAGAAGAGAACAGAACAGAGGAGAACAGATGTGGTATTATTGTTTCGTACGAAATTATTTTAGTGTGTAATAAACATTAAATTGGACATAAAATATTTATGTCTTTACATCAATTTGATTGGTTTGGATTGAGAAATAATGACAATTGTCCGAATTTGAAATGGTTTTAAAATAGTAATAAAATATATTATTTTTAACTTATTGAAATTGCTAAATTAACATTTTTATTACTTTTAAGGTTGATTTGTTGAAAATTGAGCGTTTGAAAAAAGATTAAAGCTTATTATCAAATTGTCGTGGGAAAGAGAAAAGTTTTCGTCGTTTGATTTCCTATTTTGCTCTGTCAATTCCAAAACTCATTTAAAATGGGATTGGAACTGATATTTCGTCAATATTTTGTTTATTGCACCTGTTCAATTCTTGTGGCGGTACGAAGAAACGAAGAGCAGAAAGAGAAAGTGGTTGTAACACGTTAATTGACGAATTGCCTTTTAATAAATAATCTTTTAATAATTCGGACAGAATGTGATAATTATGTGATGATGTTGCACCGAAAGCTCTTGACACAATCATTTTTCTTAAAGAAAGTTGATTGTCTCTCTTATCTTGTACGAACGAACATCTTGTTAAGAAAAACATTTTCGCTCCCAATACCCTTCTACAAAACCAATTCGTTCGTACCTTCAACAATCTCTTTCCCTTTCAGCTTTTTTTAGATTATTATCAAATTACCTGAAGAAAAGAACTAATGTCTAATGTGCGTTTCTTGAAGATTGCTCGTTCGCATTGTACTCGTAAATCTAAATAATTAATTCTCGTTTGACCGTTTGCCATTCCGATTCGATATGTTTTTATTAGAAACGGAAGTTGTGTGTCTCTTTATGCTTAACCAGTAACATGTTACTTAGCTGGTATTAACGATGTATCTAAAATGTTAACAGTAATGAGGTGATTTTTTGCTATTTAAAACAGATTACGCAGCTCGGAAGACAGAAAAGAGAATTCGACTTTCCATTTAAGTCTTCTCAACGGTGGTTAAATATGAAGAAGCATTTAAAATGTTACTCTATTCGTTTTACACAAGCGGAATGTTTCAGACGACGCGAATTACGTAAATGATTCGCACTGAAGTGCATTCAATAAGATTCATTAGTTATTTTAACAATGGAAATCGACAATTAATCATCCGAATAAACGTCCAATAATAAAAAAATGAAATTGTGAAATTAGCAAAGTTAAATCGGATCGTCGTTGCGTCGTGTGGCTCTTACTGAAATAGTTCGTTGAGTTGTGAAAAACTCACCTTGACATCTCGAATACTTGGCAACAAATCGCCAGTGACAAAAGTGGAATTAATAGGAGCCGGTTTGTTCTTGACACTTGGGAAAATCACTCCTCCTTTTCTCTTCTCGACTCTTTTTTCTGTCGCGTTTCCTACTTTGGTGGTGTCGTTGTTGTTGCCCAAGATCGTCGTTGCCGTTTGTTGTGTGGTAATTATGGTCGGCGGTGGCAAAGTGGTAAAACCGACCGGTAACGTTGTGTCAGTGACGAAGTCTTCAATGTACCTGGTGCTTTCGTAGTCCTCGATTCTGTCGATCGGGTCTTCCAGGAGCAGATCTGCCGGTACCGGTCTTTGAGCAAGGGTGGCGACATCGTCCTCCTGTTTCTTCAGTCGTTTCTCTACTTTGTCCAAATTCGCAATGATTTTGTTCGTTTTGGTGCGAAGATCGTTGTGAATTTCGCCGATGGCTCTTTCCTGTCGCTGCGTCTGAGTCAACAGTTCGTCTGATTTCGGTACCAGATCGTCGACCGAACTTTTCGTACCGACCACCACATCCCAGACTTCGTCCATTTTTTCAGAAACCGAAATGATCGGCCTCATTTGCTGCACCAGAACATCGATTTTGTTACTTTTAGTGACGTCGGGCCTTTGAGTCGTGGTTGTTGTGGTGGCGGCCGACGTGCGATTGAAGAAGTGACCGTTTTCGTCACCGACAACGGCGTGGTGGACGTCCGTCATCATGTTCAGAACTTTGCCCAGATTTTCAGAGACCAAATTTATGTGGAACTGCAGCTTCCTGTCGACGTTGCCCGTGGCCTCGCGAAGCTGGCCCAGTTCCTTACTGACGTGGTTGATCACTTCGGTGTTTAAGGCTTTCGTGATTTCGATCACGTTCATGCTGATGGGTTTCTTTTCGCTCGCCTCGACGTTTATGTCCTCGTTCTGCAGATAATTGTTGTCGAGTTGGTTCTTTAAAATGTTGAGCTTGTCGTCGATTTCGCTCACTTTTTCGTCCAAAGATATCAACTTTCTGTTTAGATTGGACGAATCATTTTCGTTGTCGATCAAAGAGTCGGACTTTTTCCTGGTGTTGGTTAAGAAGGGAAGTTGATTGGTGTTTTGAAACAGTTTGGAATCGATGTTGCGCAGCTTCGAGATGACGGACTCCGTTTTGTCGATGTTGTTGTTGACTCTGGTGTCCAAACCTTCGACGCGACGCATCAAATGTTCCACCGCTTTGTCCAAGTTTTCGATGCGTTGCAGTTTCGTCTCCAGCGTCGAGATGATCGCCTCGAAGACGTTGTACAAATATTGTTCCCTGCGAAACATTCATGTAGTAAGTATCGGTTTTAGGAATCGAACTGTAACTGAACTGTTACTGTTATTAGGATTACATAACGGCAATCTTAATCAAGTAACAATTTCATTTATTAAACAAGCAAGTGATATATGCAAGGTTGACGCCGTCGCCGGTCGCCCGTTCATTCGTTCACGTGAGATTTTGCAACTGTTCGACTCGACTCGGTTCTTGAAGTTGTTTCCTTTAAAAATCAGCTTCTTTTTTCAACAAGTGACCTTCACAATTAAACATAAGGAACTGAAACTGGAACTAGTTAATCTGCGTGGTTCAGACCTACGCTGCGTCGATAAAAATAGACTTGATCTTGTTTTGTAAATGTCAAAAATCACTAACAAAAAATAAACTCACACATTTCAGTAATTCTTTGAAGGTGTTTCGAAATTGTTTTAGAAAAAGTTCAGTGACGTAAAGAATGGTCGTTAATTTTCACGAGTAATATTCGAAGTAACATAAGTTTATGCATCAGTTTTGGGTACTTAGTTTGTGGCAATTTCTCTGAACTACAAGATGGGAAAAATTAGAAATTATAACGAACGAAAGTATCGTATGCAAATTTTGGTGTTAAACAAAAGTTGAATTATACTTTGTAATGACAATCGATTCGACAACATAAATATTCATAAAAATTGAAAAATCTCATATTTAAAACAGAGTTGTACAGTTTTGGGAGTGGTTGGTGACATTGTTTGACAATGGATGCAAAATGGATCGAACCGCGCCTTTTTCTCTTTCTCCTTTTTTTGTTTGGGAAAAATTTCGTATTCGTCGAACGGAAAAGACGAATTGGCGACCTTGTTTCTTCAAACTATTATTATGATCATTTGAATTGTTAATGCCGTTAATCTTTCGGATTAGTGCTGTTAAAAATACATAAACAAATGTCGGCAGATAATGTAGTAACTCTGGTAGCTGTTTTACATTTCGTCAATTCAAATTAATAGCTTTTATTAAGTTTTATTCAATGCAGAGATAAAAAATATGTATGATTTGGAAATAGAAAAGGTATAAATTTATCAAAGTAAAATCCATTTAAATATTCGACACATTATAATGTGGCAGTAATATTAATATTTCATAATTAAATTTTGTTGTTTTACAGGGTTAAAATAAAAACAAATTTCAGTAAACAGACAAGACACGTTGTAATTTAATTTTATTAATAGGGACACGCCTTTTTTAAGGTCACCACTAAGGATAACAACAACAACAAACTAATAATTGGTTTGATTCTTTTTTACTCTTTCAGTATAACAATATTTTAAATATTGCTAATAACGTTCAACAACAACAAAAGCTATGTGGTTATTGTTACTAATAAAAGTAAATTTCAAAATATTATCCTATAATAAAATATATACATATATTAATCATTATCTTTGACAAATTAAATTGTATTGTTATTTTAATGTTTAGAATTAAAAGCAACAAAGCAAAATAAAAGGATTGACACGAGTATGGTTCGAATTTGGCAGAATTTTTTAGGTCTAGGTCAATTTAAAGTGTACACTTTATTCGTACAGGTGCACAACCGTCTGATTGTAATTTAGATAATTCATCCATTCACTTTTTTAACATTCAACTAACGTTCATTCGTCTGATCACTTTTTTATTATTTATTGTTCTCACTCATTCACTCACTTACACGATCTTTTTCGATTTTAAGAGTATAGATTATTGATATATTTGAAAGAAGAATGGGTTCTCAATACCATCTGTAATAATGATAATTAATGATTAACTAAAAACATATAACTAAATTAAGGATTTTACTTATTTTATACATTACTGATAATTTTAAATTATGCGATATATAAGTGTTGTTTTTAATTGTAATTTAGAATAAAACTTTTCCGAATCGAAAAAGGAGATTTGGAAAGGTGGAGATGAGCGTCTTCGGTCTGTCGGCATTAACAGCAGCAGCAGCAACAGCAGCGTATCAATGAAATCAATTCTCGTTTCTTTTTATGGATTGTGAGAACAGTTAACAGTTGCCTCTTTCGTTTTCGACGGCGCTTTTGATTGTACAAAAACAAACGGAGATGATCATTTTTTATCTGAAGATCGAGTCATTTTTTACGGCGTTTCTAAAAACGAGTTTTACCAACCAACCAACGGTACCTACACCGTTTCTTATTATTATTCCATCGTTTTTAATGATAATATTCACACTCAATGAGGAATGCATCCTTTAAATTACGGATAATTATCAAAATTTGTGTTTATTTTTCCTTTCGGAGAGATGTTTTCTAGTTCTATTCTCATTTTTGTTTTAGAATTGTATAAATTTTATGTAACCGACCAAGTTAAATGTCAAAGAAAGTCCCATTTACAAATATCAACGTTTAGGTAATAATACTTGAAATATTCACTAGAAAACGGAAAGTAACAATAAAATTATTCAATTTTCTTTCTTTCGTCGGTATAATTAACAAACCACCTTAACACGGGACGAATTCAAAGTTGAATAAACTCTCATAATTAATGGGAATGTATAGTTAAGTTTTTATTTGAAAATGAGCGATTTAATTAGTGAATTAGCATAAACGAAATACGGGAGTTGGAACAGGTGAAAATAAAAAAGATTGAAATATGGTTTATGAGATGTTTTACACGGGTTTTACGTCGCTGCGGAGACAGCAACAATAATAACAAATGGCAATGTCAAGGTTTATTTATTTATTTATTTATTTAATTTATTTATTTATTTATATTTGTAGCGATTCTCTCTTCATCTTCTGTTGTTCGTTATTAATATTTCACGAACGAATTAACATACATTTACATTTCACATTTACGTATTTATTCATTTTATTTAGTCGCGTTCGTTGACCATTCCAAAATTGCAATCAGTTATTTCTATTCAAAAAAGTAAATGATTCTTCCATTCTTAATTAATAATCGTTGAAGAAAATTTGAAATATTTAATAAGGAAACATTGAATAGAATATTACTTAACAGAAACTAATTAAGTTTGAATGATTAGAAAATTATCAGGTTTAGATGTCAAAACAGTAACAGTTTTAAATGATGGAAATGAATAATTTCCTGCTTTACTAATTATTTTATCTTGGCTATCGTTATGTTACTTTGAAAAGGGAAATCGCCTATAAATTATTACTAAATTAAATTAAAACCAAACTAATATCTTTTCTCATAAATTCTGTTTAAAATTGAAACTAATTATTAAAATAACTTGAGACTAATATTCGACTTTTTCACTAATTGTATATAGTGTGATACTTAACTTTTATTCTATTATTTTATTGTTTCTTTTAGTTGAATACGTGTTTCTTTAATTATATTTATTATTTGTTAATTATTCAATTTGAAGTGGTGTGGTTCAATAATATTTTAAAATTTTTCAATAATTTATTATTATTCAAATTGTTAATATTCTTTAACTTTAAGCTTCATTTATTACTTTTCAAATTAATATTAAATTACAAATAATTTATGGTGACTTTCGTTTTTTTTTATTTCTTTCAAGGCGACTTAATTGTTCCTAAAAAAAGCACGTGCTCCACTTTTGGTTTAAAAATCACACCTGTAATCAAAATAAACTACATATTATGTTATTAAATTACTCCATCAGATATGAACTCATTGTTTTTTCTAATGGATATGTTGTGCAATTAAATAATCACATTTTTTTACTTAACGATTCTTAAATTTTTAAACAGTATATCAACAACGAAACACATAATTGAAAATTACATAATAACGATCAATAACCGATCAATAATAAATCAAACTCGCACATTTGCCAACTTCCCGTATCGTGTGAGATGAAAAAAAAAACATGTAATTTCGATTTCTTTCAGTAAATGATAGTTTTTTGTTCTTTGTGAAACTGACACTCATTGTGTTCCAATACCATAAGATGTTGTTGGTTGGTCAATCAAAAACATTTGTTAGTTAATTGAATTGCTTTTATGTAATAAACAATTGTGAATTTGGATGAGATATATTTGGAACAGTATTTCACATACCACTGTAAATTCTAAAGTTAACCATTTGTTTAAAAAATAAGCAAATGTCCAGAATTGTTGGCACAAATCGATAATGTTAAATGGTAGTTGTTTGATTGTTGGTATGTGGGTTACTAGTATTTAATTTGCCCGTCCATTTTCAACACTCCACCCGTGTTTCAAGTGATTGCCGATTTGCATATAATACGACCTTCACAAGAACGTTTACTTCTCCCGTTAATTCGTATCTTTTTTCTATTCACATCCTGATCTGAGCCAACTAAAACTTAATACTCGTCCAAATGATAATAAAGAAATAGATATTTTAGATAGATAAGACAATGCGTCCATTGGACCAATTGCCGCGGCGATTGTCTGTTTCATTTCAACCTTGATTACCACAATGATTTATGGGACCAACAAACTCTACTCCAACTGTTGCATAATTCGGTCTCCGTGTGTGTGTGTGTGTGTTGCAAATCCGATCCGCTAATTATTAATCTAATAACGTTCATCGAACACATGGTTCAAACATTACAAGATTATTCCCAATTTAGACGTTTTTATCGATTCTCTCCTATCTTATTTGAACTAGTCAAGATCATCTCTCCAACTTTAGTAAAACGATGCCGCATTTTAAAATACTGATGCTCTTCAAATCTAAATGGAATGCGACTGCGACCAATTCTTTGACTCCTGAACCGTCTTATGATTAGGAAAAGGAATATCAAGTATATTTTGGTAGTTGGGAGTATTGGGAAATTCATTTATATAATTTATACTTAAATTTGTAAAGACGGAAGGTTAAAATTTTAATTGAATTCGTGGGTCATTAAAAGTTTGTTAGAAAGTTGAACTCAAGTGTGGGACACAAGTACAATAGACCCAGACATAATTACTTCCTCGTATCAAACCTAAAGACATTTATATTTTTTTATTTCGATTATAATAAAGATTCTCAAAATAATAATGGTATTTATATTTTAATGACAATTGACTTTATATGATGATGACGGAACTTGTACGATTATTAATGTGCTCCAAATGGATTTTACCAAAATATCATTGATTTCAATAATTTAAATAATGTTTTTTAAAACAGATTGATCGCTTAATTAATCTAGTTTGAAAGAATGTTTATTCATTCGAATGACGTTCAACAATTTAGACAATTGTAATGAGGAAATGTTGTGTTATAATTGGTGCGTGAAATTGTGCATACTTAATAAAATTGTTTATTCATTAATCTAAGTGAGTAATCTTTCTTGTTACTATTCGGTTCAATATTTTATGCCTCATTTAATTAACATCTTTCTTACGACCTCATTTAATTATACTTACCTAATCCAAACATGTTTGAAGAAAAAATCGATGGCACTCACCTTAAAACAAAATCAGAAAAAATATTGTAAACGTTATTTAGAACTTGGTTGGTTTATAGTTTTCTCAAAAAGTTCAAATTGATTAAATTGGTCATAAAATATTTAAATCGGGGAATAATTAATTTAAACATTTGGATTTGCATATTTGGGTAGCAATAATTCAAAATTAAATAAAGAGTATTTGTTACTGTTCGGTTTTCGATTAGTCTCAATTTGTGGGTAATGCTTCGAATAAAAGAGAACCGCGCTGAGATGAAATGAAGAGAACAATTTTCCGCATATACATTTAAGGTCATAGCAACAACGTTTTGCGCAACTTTTACCTTTTATTATTAAGATTGCTCATTCGATCGATCGATCGATCTTCGGCCGATCGATCGCCATATGCGAAATTATTTACTTCCCATCGATACTTCATCGTAACCGATCATTATCCGTTTTCTTTTATTAACCAAATAGATTACACTTGATGTCCAATGTTTATTTAGTTATTACGTTAAAAATGTAATATTACCCGTCCATGTAATATGTATTATGTAACGCGTTCAGCAGTTTAGACTGAATATTTACACGTTTAAATTTACATATTCGTCTATAAGTGCCACAACTACGTTAAATACCAAGTTAAATAATCTCAGTTGCAACACCGAATTATTATCAATTTAAACGAACATAATGAAGAGGATTAAATTTATATTGGTCAGCAATGAACTTGATCCCACCTTATTTTATTATCATAACTATTTTACATAACTGTACGTTATCCAACGTTCACCGTTCGTTACTTGCAGGAATTGAAATTGTTCTTACATCATGCTGAACATTGTGTGATCTAAAATACTGTTAACTATTCTATATACATATGTAGATTTTAGAAAAATGAATAGATAATTGTGGTGTGTATGTCCGACCCTTATTTGTATCGGCGACTTTCTGTTTCGGAAAGAAAAAACCAGTCGAAACAATGTGCCACACGTTCCTTATTTGTTGTGTGGTTCTCTGTATAGAATATCATAACCGTTTCGTTCACACTTATTCTTAATACTTATTAATTATCCCTTTGTTCGGCTCCATAAAAACAGGAACTTTCACCGATCGATCGATCGACTTTTTCTTTCGTTTCGCCTTTTTTCCTTGTGTAATTTATGCGTCTCGCTTATTGTTCTCCTTCTCATAATCAAATTTAATCAATCCGATTTGTTAATTGCGATAGAAAGCATTCAGATCAATTGCGTTACATACGCGTAACAATTGGACAGTGCACATTGAAATGTGACCGATTCTTTGAAAGCAGAAAAGTTTTTCGTTTTCTGTGACAAACGGGTTTAGTTGTGTGTTTGTCGAGACACAGGAACAAGAGCACATACGCATTTTTTGACGAAGAAAGTTTTCAGTCGTGTGTCCGTATTTGGTCCGATCCGGCCGGTTATGTAACTGACCGACAGACCAACAGACCAACAGACCGACCAACCGACCAACCGACCAACGACCAACCGATCCCTCTGATCAAACCACAACCACAGTGCCCATCTGAGGGAGAGTCTGCTTACTGATCAAATTTCTAATCTAATACGATTCGAATGAAATTTTTCAATGTTTTGACCAAAATAAACATTCGCTGTTGCATAATTCAGTTAAATTCATATGGCAATAATGTATATCTACAAGTCAACTAACATAAATTGAAGAATTGGAAAGTACATGTATGTATGTATGTAACAGAATTGCACACGAAATAGAAATTGAATCCATGAAAAGTCGAATTGAGGAAAAATAAATAATAAACAGACATTAGAATAATAAGGATCGGAGGGGAAAGAGAAAAAGAGGAAATGTGTGCGTTTTAAAACGGTCGTAAAATGAAGAAAACATTGTTTTATTCATATTCGTATTGAAATGGTGATTAATTTTTGAAAATTATGTTGTAAAACAGCCCATAAAACGTATACTTAATTAATAAAGTTGTTCCATTCGAACATCGACTCATAAAATGTATATGTGTGTAAATTGTGTGATGTTATTTCCTCCTGGAAACTATTAAAAAACAAATTTATCTCTTCTATTTGTTTTAGGTTTTAATGTCAAATGTTGAAGCATTAAAAATGGAATTGCTCAATAACAGTGATGCAATTTAATTAGTTAATAAGAATAAACAGTAATGAGAATTTTTCCGTGTTCAATGCACAATTATTAGATGGAACGCGCGTGAGAATAACGAACATATTAATTTGAATAATAATTGTAACAGCAACACATAACGCATTACAAATAAATGGTTTGTTTATTTATTACGTCGAGGAAATGAACGTATTCATAATTAAACGGCTAATTAGAGATATCCATGAGTTCGTTGATGGTGATATCATCAATTGTAAGCAACGCATTAAAACGAAAACACTCAGATATTGAGATTGGCTGAATACAATGCGATATTTAAACGATAAACATCATCGAAAGAATCGTAAGGACGCGCGATAATTGGTGGTCTCAATCGGGACCTTCAATTCTTCATTCATTCTCCAATTCTTCTCTTCCAGATGCGCAAATTAAAAACAAAATAAAACAAATAAAAATGGGAAAACAATGAAATTGTGGGTGTTAAAAGGAACAAACGCCGCACAATAAATTGAAGCGACCTTGACAGCTGAAAACAATCGGTACGATTCTGTTACACTTTGTATTCTACAACACTGAATAACAAACGATCAACAGCTCTGAACAACGTGCCAAATGACTTAATATCCAATCGCTCTGCATAACTAAATCGATTTCCATTGATTCACTTTTTTGACTGGACAACCACACTCTTTTATTTATGTTAATTCTCGTGAGAAAAATCTCTCTCTCTCTCTATTTTAGAACAAAACAAACAAAATAGAAACTGAATCGATCAGTAATTAACAACTGTGACATTTAAACGTATTATCGATTTCGATTGCCCAATCGAATCATTATTTTATTCGACAGGTGAAAATTTTCCAAAATTAATCGTTCACAGCGGTTTCACAGTGAATTTAATTTGACAAACATTTTCAATAACAACGTTCATCATCAAACTTATGAACTGAAATTACAAATTATTAATTACTAATGTAAAAGAAATGTTAATTATCTGTCGAATTTATTGGGAAATGTTATGTAATACTTTCTATTAAATTTTCTATCGATTTCAAAAAAGTAAATTCTAATAATAAAATTTCATTATTTATTTCCGACAAACAGAAAAGTGTCACTTGAAATTTATCGAACACTTTCTTTCTTTTTTGGTGTTCCTTGTTTTGACTGTTAATGAGCCAATAAATTAATTAATCTCTCGATAATTTATTGTCATCATTAATAAATTAAATTTTATGTTGGCTTAAAAAAGATACAGTGACAAAAGAAATAATTTATTCCTATTTTATCAATAATAAAATATTTTCTATGAAAAGTATTGATTTACTTTAACAGAGAAAAAATCAACATTAGAATGAAAAGAGTGGTTGGTGTGATCGGTGCGATATAAACCAGTTTGGAAGTGAAATAAAAGGCAAAATCAGGGACAGAAAGAAGGATTGAAATACTAAATATTGAGCCAGTCAGTCAGTGAACCTTGATTGTGCAAACATTACGGAATGGTTTTACTCCAATCGCCATTTATTTCGTAATCGAACGACGAGAATTTCAATAATTATTATAATTGTTCACCTCGTAATTGCACGCGACTTTGCATATCCAATAAAATTAGGTTCGTACATTTCATTACATCGTTCATTTCAAACTTTAATTGAGCGAATTAAAGAAAACAAACAGAAATGGAAATAAAAATAAACAGAATCCATAAAATGCATAAATGAATCTTATATGTTAAAATAAAACGTCATTTTCCTTTTATAATTATCAAATTAAAATAAGAATAATAAAGTACTTGTTCCTTTAAACTTTTTCTATTATGTATCATTTTCGTTCAGCATCTTCTGGAAACATATTGCAAATTGTTTTATAATTTTAAGTTTATCAACATCTTAATTATATCTTCTATAAGACCTAAATGAATTACAACTCGAATCAAAAACGCAGTTAATAAGTGAAATAAAATAATTAATTAATGAAGCGGGTTAAACGGGAGAACGAGCGAGATCCGAGATAAGAACGGAATGGCGATTAATAAATAAATCGTGCGAAATAGATAAATATCGGTTCGGTTTCCATAGATAGTAATGGTACCGTATTGAAGAGAGACAGACCAAAACGCAGCACAGAGAATCGGGCCGTTTGACACCGATTCAAAACGCGGACTGGACTGGAAAGTGAAAGGACTCGCGGTTATTTCAGAAAAGAGAAGAAAAGAAGAAAAAAAATAATCGTGAAATTCATATAGTTAATATTGTGCAAGTTGAACATGTGCCGCACAACGGCCAAACGACCAAACGACCAAACGACCTGCTATAATTATTTCAATTGCGATATTTACCTGCCCCGCAGCTATTTCAATTATTTTACTTTGCCACATTCCTCTCTTTCCTCCGCTCATTTCTTTTTCCGTTTTATTCGACTCTGAGAGCAATTGCCAAATTTGCACTTTAAACAAACTCGTAAACTCATTTATGGCACGTACTAAAATTATATAAGTTCAATCGAGGAACGCTATTTGGAAAAATATGAAATTCACTTTTACTGTAATTAGTTAGATTTCTATCTCCCACAGAGATGAACAAACCGACTGAATTATGAAACACAACGAATAATTTTTGTAATTCTTTCTACTTTTACGGTACATGAAATAGAGATACGTAAATGAATGATGATAATGATGATGCTGATCGTGATTCCGAAAGTAAATTACACACTATCAGTAATGAAACTGTGTAAAATGGGTAAAGGGGTTGAAGCAGACTGTTTTATTAGAAAAATATTATTTAATTGAAGTTTAACATGAACTGAGCTAATATCAAGGCTAAAACACACTGTTCGCATGTTCAAAAACTAATTACATACATATTTACTTTTTCTCACTAAAATAGTAAAGATGAAGAGATATATTTTAACATTTAGATGAGTATTATGAGCAAGTAACCTAGAAACAGAAGAGTGCATCATTTTCCAACATTCAACGAGTCATTAAGTTCATAAAATAGGTATACTTACTCTTAAGGTAATAATTAAAGAGGAAATATTACTCATAAATCCGACCTTCATGTTCATACATCACATCACTGTCTATGACCGAATTGAAATGTATAAATCATTTACTAATTAAATATTACTATTTTACTACGTATTGCAAAACAAAACATGTCTCTTTATATATCAAATAGTGAAGCATAAATTTAAATATTGATTCATAAAAAGAAATATATTTAAAAAGTTGAAGGAAATTTCATTTTGATACAATTTGAATCAGAAATATAAAGAATTAACGAGTATTAATAATAAAATTTAAAATGATAATTAATATTTACCACATATACAGTTTAAACAAATTAATCTTGTAAAGAAGAATTTCGAGATGGAGATACGATCAGGTTAGTTATGTATGTAATAATATTATGAGGAAGTGAACGCCATCAATCAGAGATAAAAATCTGTTCCGGTTTTCTGAGATCGGTTCAGTTTAACATATGTGAACCACGGTACCACGATACGTACGACTTGTTTCGATGTGACATAATCGATCTAATGTTTTTTAGATCAAACACACGCACATTTATCATCTATTTATTACCTTCGATTATTAATATTTTGCCTATTTCCAGTTTTTGAACAGAATCAATCGTACACAATATATTAAATAAATCACGATTTGAGAGATATAAAAAATCAAGGTGAGATCGAAAAAATTGTTATAAATATGATTTATTATTATTGTTATTTTTATTGTAGAACCTTTCGTGTCTTTCATAAACCTCTCTGTATCCGTTTCCATCTGCATAAATTTCATTTCAGTTTCTTCAGATAATCACATTTTTTCTATTGTAAAATAATATTTTCATTATTCGTGATGAAATATTCTACAAATGTTTTATGCAATTAACATGTTTAAGTCTAAAATTTAACGGTTTAACATTTTATATTTTACCCTTGGTAATTTCTGATACTACATACAATCTCTTGGTATTTATTTTAAACTTTCAATTATTTAATTCAACCATTTATTTACTCATTATTTGTTAAAAATATTTAAAATACCAATATTTGAATAATCTGATGAAATTCATGAGCAAAACTAATAGATAATAAATAAATTTATTGTCGTCAGATTAAATTAATTCTCCAATTTAATGATCACAGTTTTAATGAGATTTTTATTTAAAATTTAACGAAAATTTACATTTTGATCTACTTTTATAATGCAAAGTTTAAAAATTGTTTTACGTTTCAAGGTTAATTTCAAATAAAAGCACACTTGACTGATTAAATTATTTTTTATAATTTTAACATAATTTCTTAGATTTTTGTTTGATTGGTTGATTTGTGGAGAACGATCATTTTAATTTTTGCAAGCTCGTAAATTATATTAAAACAGTTTAATGGGAAATTACAAAATTTCGTATCGTTAACATTTCACGAACACACTGCTATTTATTTAACCAAATTTATCACCATTAAATTGTTGTGTGATTTATAATTTTTTGCGAATTAGTTTGTACGTTTGAAACTTGAAGATTGTCAAATTATATCAGAAATGAATGAATTAAATTACATTGATATGTTAACCCAATTTTTAATATAGTATGTCGTTGTTTTATATCGGTGCAATTATATCTCTTATTTTGCAACTTGAATATTGTGAATAGTTTCATTACATAATTGGCAAAACATACTTTTATCCGTTGTAAAAATTAGAAAAGTTCATGGCTGAATATCTGAATGAAAGTCATTTTCACACATAACAATTTGTTCCCCGTTTCGACTTAATTAACACTCAAACTTTACTCTTTAAAATTGTTATTCTTTTAATCTAAATTATAGCAATTTATTTGTGCCGACGTATTGTGTCGGCCACTGATAACTCTAATGGCCTAATGCCAAATAAATGAACACAATTTGGCTGAAAATTCCAAAGTAAATAGCCTTGAGCACAAATAAAACATTCACATTACTTTGATAATTAAAATTTCGAAAATAGTTATGTAAATTACGCAAATCATTATTTGTTTATGTGTCGCAGGAATTTCCATATTCCGTGAAATATACGGATACGTGAATTGTGACACCGTATAATTTTTAGTCACAGACATAATTATCCTTTTTTATCTAAAAAAATCTAGTTGAAATGTATTCAATTATAATAAATAATATAAACAGTAATTTCATGTTAAACTTTAATCAATTCAAATCGATTCAGTGTATTCAATGTATGTAAAGTGATTTAATCAGCAATTGAACGATTAGATCGATTTAATTTGGAGACGAACGTGAATGTTGAAGGAATCGGTTAAAAATGGTTAAAGTTTACGCGGTCGTTGAGATACTATCGGAAAGTTATCTATCAATCAATTATTGGTTGTTGTATTAATTTCAGATTTGAAAGATATTAAAAGTAAGTATTGTAAGATCTAGGCCACGGTGGTTTATGTGCACATTCAAGGCAAATTACAAACATATTAATTACTCACCATTTTGATGTCATATTCCACATTTTTCTTATTTTCATTACTTCATTGTGCAAATTGCGATCTCTAAACTGAAGAATCTTTTGATTGCGTCGATTGTGAAAACATTCGTGATTTAATTATGACTAACGAGTAACGAGTAATGAACCTAATAAGATTTAGTCTTACTCTAAAATGAGCATTCATTCCATTAATCAATTCAATAAACACAGAAATGTCGAAATATTGCAATGTATTCAGATGGAATTCTATTTCAATAGGAACCAGTTGGACAACAAATAAACGTAATAAAAAAATGGCTCAATTTCAGGAAACGGACAAGGCTACACAAATGATCCAACTGGGTTGAATCGCCCAAAGCCAAGAGACCATATTATTAGAGAGCGTTTAGTTTTTTTAAGTTGTTAAATCGATTGTTTGCGATAATGTTGATGGTGGAGTCGACTTTTCTGGACGGATATTCGAATATCCGCCGATCAAGAGTTTGACGGTGGAACGGTGGAACGGTGGAACGAACAGCCTTGTTGAGAAGGTTAACAGGTCGCAGGTGTACGAAATTAACGAGATAAATCAGTTCAAAAACGTTCATTGTCTTTCTTTCATTTCCACCACTCACAATCCCGAACCCGAAATCAGTTCGCTCAACTTTATGTACGTCCGTGCCGGATGGAATGGGTTACAATTCATCGGCCAATTGGTACTCTTTTATTGGTCTTCTTCTCTTGTAACAGAATCGGAAAGAAAGTGAAAAAGGATTCAAAGCATTAGAGCAGCGTTGAAATTGAAACGTTGGACAATTGTCCATTATGTCGAGAGTGGAGTGTGGGTAGATAAAATGAGTCCGGACGTAAATTCTCTTTCAGCTCGTGTCTCACCGAACGGCGAAATACGAAGTGGAATAGTTTTTCAGATCGCGACCGACTGAACGAATATTCGAAATAAATCAGCAGAAATCGAAAGTGAAAAGCGGGTTTGTAATTAGTCCGACAAGTCGCATAACGAACGGTTATGTAGTATGTAACGTATTCGTTCGGTAAATGTGGATGTGGATTATGTAATTCCTCTTTCATTATCACCGCCGTTTAATCGGAAATGTGATTATTAAGCCCGACTTAATTATGTTAATCGATTGTCCAGAAATTTATTTATTTGCGGAGCAGTAACGCAGCAACAATTAATACCAACCACTAATTAATATCTCTCCGATTGTGGAACGAGAAATTGGGAATTTCGACATACAGACAGGATACACGATTTACAAACGGTTTGTTTATTGTTCGTTGTTTTTCGAACGAAACAATCACCGTTTAGCCGTTAGTTAGTTTGCCGTTCTCTTATTTTTATGGAAAACCGACAATTATTCTATTATTAGTTTGTTTCGTTCACTCGAAAACAATAAAATGTGACATTTATTCGACACATTACCTTTCGAACGTTGCTAAAACGGGTTTAACTCTTTAACGATCGTTCTTCAGTTAACAATTAAAATTAATTACTCAAATTACTGAACGACGAAGGAATTTTTAATTATGTGGACACTTTTACACGGTCTAATCCAACTATTTATTAATATTTATCGAGTCGAGACGAGTTGTTGACAAGTAGCAAATACTCAAATGAAGATAGATAATCTTTTAGGTATCGACGTTGTTGGGAATTATATTGTTAGGTAATTCCCTCTTCAGAGTTGCCTTTATTGTTGTGCAATTCGGTCATTGTCTTGTCTTGTCTGATTGTTAGACAAGTCAACCAATCTAAATTGCCTTTTGCATTTGCTATTTTGCCTAACTTTGTTCGCGGCAACAATTTATTTGTTTTCCAAAAAAATAACAAACATACAAAGTGCGTAAGTTGCGTAAGAGGGATTCGATTAATGATAAAACAATTGAACGGATCACTCGATTTAAAAACGTATTTTGCATAAATTCAATGATACTTATATATGTATTAATTGTAGTATGTTTACTTTTGTTTTTCTCACTGTTTAAACGACATGAGATGTGATAATTATATAATGATGATATTAACACAGAAACCGCATTGAATACATTAAAATTGTTGCGCGAGTAGAAATTTATTTCGGTCGCAATGAAATTTAATATGTTTTGATGTGGTCATTTCAAATTTACTCTTTCGAAACACTATTTCTTATCAATGTTGTCATTTTTTAATTGAAATGTAAACCAACCTTTAAAAGGTCGGCAACAAGTTCCATTAGTTTCCATTGAAAGATGCCAAAGTGTTAATTTGATGAAACTAATTAGTTTAATTTCTCAATAAATTTAATCGTTGTAATTAGTCAATACACGAGTGTGCTTTCAAAATCACACATGAAACGTGATCAATAAAATATATGATATTGTTTGATGCGAAAAGAATTAAATTGAGAAAGCGCATGTTAAAAGTTGATTTCAAAGTGAGCACTATGAAACACTTCAAAATTACTTTTGTCAGAGTCATAAATAAATATTTAAGAAAGCAATTTGTGTGTGTAAAGTCAGTTATTTAGTTCATTCGTTGGTTGGTTGGCTGCACAGTTATCGGATCGTGTGATCTCCACAAACAATAATAACTGTGTAATTAGTCACGACTTGAATGGTAATTAATGAAATTAAGAGAAAAAAATAATTAAATTAATTGTTTGGGTGGCGAAGCACAGCAGAAAAAGGAAGTGCTTACTATGGAATATGTAATTCGGGTTTCATTCCTACTCTATCGTTGCACTCACTGAGGTTTCTCTCATAAATTATGAATATTCATCCTCATACTTTTAATTGTTGATTTTTTATTTTCAAAATCAATTCACAATTCAGGCAGCGATCTTATCGCTAATTAAAATTGTCTAATTGTAATTAATTTTATAAGATAAGCAACAATCATATGCATTGTTTTATTGTCCACATAAAATGTCTATCTCTCTTAATTGATCAATCACACTAATTTAAATATTTCCATGTGTGATATTAATCAAATAATAATTTGGACATTGTTTTCAAATTTTTATCATACGATTTCAATCTTAATAACCAACATTTTCTGAACATTACATGTATTTCTATTATTTTCTACATTCGTCTATTATTTTTGTTATTGTTATTATTGTTTATTTTGAAGTTACTGTTAAAAATATATTTATTTTTGACTTGTGTTACATATGTTGTTCAGAATGCATTCGTGTCATAAAGCATATAATGTGCAATTTATATAATAACAAAAGAGAATAATCTTAAAGTCGGAAAGTTGGTTTATGGCAATTCTTCGATTTATTGTGAGTTGAGAAAAGAGTGTGGTACACACCGTACTCTGTTGCTGGCCCCTCGGCCCGGCGGCGGTCCCACAGTGGAGTGCAGCGTCTTGTTGGTAGTCCCGTTGGCGGGTGGCGTGGTGGCACTGCCCCCGACTCCGTTCGTATTCCTCAATTGGTAAACTGTTTTGTTCTGAGCCGCCGCCGCGGCCGCCAACTGACCCGCACTCGTTCGGGGCAATCTCGACGAAACGGCGTCTGCACTCAACGAAAGCGTCGCGACGCTCAGAATGAGCAGGCACCGCTCGGCACCTCTCATCTTTCGGATGGTCCGGAAGGCCGGCGCGCACCAGATCCACAAACAGACAGACGGACAGACGGACAGACAGACAGGCAGGCACCTGTTGCTCCGTTCTCGTTTTCGGTTTCGCTGAAAAGGAGGAGAGCGCGGACAGCGACGTGCTGCTCTTCTGATGTGGTTGACCGTTCGTGTGCTACTGACCGGACTCCGGTCCGATCCGATCCGGTCCAGACGGCGTTTTGCCGTTTGCCGTCGCCTCTTTCTTGCTCGCTCGCCCCGACTTTGCCTCTCTTGCTGTGCACTTTGCCTGCCGAGAACTTTCACCCGCCGCGACCACCGAGAACGAGTGCCGTGGGTCTTGCACCGCACCATTCTACGCAATTCTGCCGTTCCGCCATTCTGCCATTCTGCCATTCTGCCATTCTACGGTTGCCATAGGAATTGGGCTCTTGGACCGACCCTCCGCCGTACGTAAATGGAAAAACGAAGAGAGTGTGAGTGGTGTTGTTATTACGATCGCGACCATCAGTCGTTGATTGATCAGTTCATCAGCTGAGCAGCCGAGTTCAGATGAAGAAAGGTCAACGATTCACGTTCGTCGCCCATTCAAGATTCACTTTTCGCCGTCTCTGTCGCTCTCTCTTCCTTCTTCCTTCGTCCCGTCTGTTCATCCTAGGTCGCCGTTGCGTCACCAGACGAAGACCACACCCACCTACGCACCACATAGTACTACTAATGCTCCTTCTGCATCATCTTCGCCCATTCAAAAATCCCATCAACATAACAACGACGGCGATAAATCAGATGTTAAATATCACGATAACGAAGCTAACAAGCCGACTCTTGTTATTCCTGTATGCTTCAGTGATTTTATCGCCATTTAATTGGTCCAATAATTGAAATAGTTATTTTATTTGGAACACTTGTTGCATTATGCATTATGTAATTATAATTTGCTACGACGACTCATTTAAATAAAACACAAAGTAGGCGAGATATTTGAGTTTTTTTGCACAAAACCGATTAACGAAAGTGAAAGAACATTCTGTCGACTAATTGTTGCCTCCACTTTTTGCCTGTCTGTGTGAATTGATTTTATGCACTGGAATTTCGTCAATTATACCTATTATAACATATTACACAAATGTGACAACACCATTTCTCAAGTTACGCTTTTAAATTAATCAACTTTCCTTTCCAAAATTATATTATTACATGTTTTATACATTTCCCTGATTTTATTACTCACGGACGATGTTTGATATATCCCTTTGACTCTGCACTTTAATAAACAAGATTTACGGATAAGGCAACAAATAAAAGAGTCAAACATGATTTATGTGCCGCCTAGCCGAAATTTACGTGTTAACATAGCTCCAGTTGTTGACACAATTTTCGATTTTCCTACGTCGTTTATTATTAATGTCTCTAATTATAAAGCAGAGCAGAATTACAAGTAGGCTCGCATTTAAATATTCATTTCAAATTGTGGAACAAGGATACGAATTTTGCACTGCAAACTACAATATAATGGATCACGTCAATATTTATTTATAATAATCCGACCGATTCCTTTATCAATTGAATTGCTGAAAACAAAGAGAAAACAAATCACAGTGATATTTGATATTGTGAAATCGGCAGCTAAAACAAATAATGATCGTATGTACGGTTCGTCGTTTCGGTCGGTTTACACACAATTATTTAAATCACCATAAATATTTTATATTTAATACGGTCGTTGTATTGTAAAAATGTTCGAATGTGTCATTACACGGCCCGTTGACTCCGAATAGTTCACATGTACACTTTACCATTGTGCACAGAGCCAACAACGATTTGTCCTTTTTATTAAAATTAAAAAGTATTGACCAATAAAATTATCCTATAAAAATATTATGAAATTTTTTTGTTCTCATTTGAGAGATAATAAATCTGACAAAAAAGGAACATTAAAGAATGAATTTTCAGTAAAATACGGTCGCAACAAAAAGGTGTGTCCACACACACACATTAACAGGTGTGTTAAATTTTCACCAAATTTATTAATCTCGCAATACATATTCGTAACTGTTAAATATGAAATAATACGTTTGGATTTTGATTTGTGGTTTGTCTAATTGTCTGTGCACACTTTCACGATCATTCTTAAATAAAATACAACTCTCCTAATTGTTCGCTAAATTAACAGACAATTAACAGAGATGTATACAACTTGTGTGGTCATTTCATGCATCCCTCATTTGCCATTATTTCAACTTGCAAGAATAAAGATTACTTTAACTTAAAGCTTTTAAATGACAACTACAATATAAATATATATATTTACATTTAAATGCTAATTAGTCATTTGAAATTACAATAACGTAAACTAATGATTAAATAAATAAACAAACATAATAATAAAATTATTATTATTATTATTACATTGTCGTAGTTTTTTTCTGTTAAATTAATTTTAATAGATATAAATCAATAAACTTTGATAATTCTAAATTAAATCATTTCAAAAAATCAATTTAAATTAGTTGAAAATATAACTGTAAAAAATTAAGACAACTTCTCTATACCTTTAATTCTATTCATTTTATTTAAAATAATGTCACCTATTTAGAGAAATAATTGTCACAACACTGCATCTTTGATCATCGTCGTCCCCGATGAAATGTTATTATACTGTTCTTGTCGCTTCTCTCCGCATTTGAAACGTATAAGGTCGCAATAAACAGTATTAATAAACAACAAACGGTTCTGTAAATCGAAATCACCAATAGTACAATGTTTAAACAAAAAGTGTCACGTTTACATAATACATTGGGCAAATTGAGACGGTAAACATCGCCTCGGGTTAAATCGATAGAATGGAATCGATCGATATCGGAAATGGTTTCAATATGAAATGCCGATTAGGCGATCAGAAAAACCATTTCCCTTATTGCCATAATCATATAATATGTTATGTCCGTAATTGGAATCGAGCGATGCTTGTTTGCTGCTTGCAACATCCACCACTCCTTTTTTCATTTATTATGTCACATGTTTTTTCATTTTTCTACTTTAACACTGATTCACTAAATAAATACGAATACGAATACGGTTGAGGTGAATCTCCCATCTTCCTTGTCTGTTATTCCTCTTGTTAATTAACGAATACCGAATGAAATATGAAATTTAAATGTTTTCTACAATGATGAATAACATAAATTATTTATGGATTTAAAAAAACATAGGAACGTGAACTGATTGGCAAATTTCAATGTGTAGATGTAATAGTACAGTTGTTGTTGATTGACTGAGACCGAAAGTAAGAGCGGAACGTTGCTAATAAAAAAGCCTCACGGAAAATACAATTTAGAAAGTATTTTTTCTTTGCGGAAAATAAAAGGTCCCCGAAATCGAAAGGAAGTGAACAGACAAATCAATATTGTTAAATGAACTCGTGCAGAAAAGTATTGTACATGAAAAACAACGGCGCACCGTTTATTTCAATAACTGACTTCCACAATGCTTCATTGAATTGTTGGAGACTCTTCGTCATTATAAATCAATAATGCAAATTTCGATTTACATATTGTCCATAGTGTCGATGCTTATCAATAAAAAAGAATTGATCTCTAGACAAGTTTAATTGAATTTCAAATGAAAATCGTTGTGTTGTCACAAGACACAACAGACTTATTGTTCTTGTGAATTTTTAATGTGTCTAATGTCTTTTGCCTGATGCGAAGAACTTATGCCCTTAAGCACATTTCTTCATTTCATAGCATTTCAAATACACATTAAGTTAAGAAAAAATTAATTAAAAAGGAACTTTTACATAGATAAAGTTAAAAAAACATTTCAGTTAACGATCAACCTGATTGTAAATGGCCTTATCAATTTTATTACTCTTTCATGTAATCACCCATTTTGTAATTATCGAATACAACTTTTACCATTATTATTCAATTTTTAAAAAAATACTTTCAGATTATTGCCACCCAGGAAATTGAACAATTTAATTTACGTACGTTTTTCACAGCAATTTGATTTAATTATTATTTTTTTCTACAACTTAATTAATAGAAAGGCGTATCTATTGCACATGCTTTTCTCTTTCTTTCTTTATTCACGTTATCGATGAGCTTTATTTTTCGATAAACAATTTTTAAATGTTCCATAATTTTATGTGTATGTATTTTAATTAATCCTTCGAAATAAGAATGAAACAAGGAAATGTAATCGGCGAGCAGCAAAGTAAAGTGGCGGCGATTAAGCTGGCTTAGTGTCAATTGTGAAGATTTTAAGCAATTAGTTTTTAGAGAAAGCGCCGACCAACCACTTGTTTGTACTTACGGTGCGTATATCTGTCTCTTCTTGGAGTATAGTTTTTAAAGGTGCGGCCGCCCAACTTTAAACTATTCCATCCACTTCCGCTCTTTATATTTTCTTATTTATTAGCTGACCATTTCGACAACAATTTAATCTCTCTCAAAAGCACAATAATTACTAAATTCCTTCGTTACTTCTCACCATTACGTTTTGCTTTGTTTACAATAGATAGAAGATCTAGAGACAAATCTCATTTAATTAATTGCGAAATCTAATATCTAAACAAGCATACTTTAAAATTTTCTTCAGATAAAGTACATAATGAATAATTTACGTGTTGCAAAAAATAATACATGTTCATGTTAATGTTGCCGATTAGATTTCTACTGAATATTTATTATTATGTAAATATTTTAACTGGCCAAGGCTTGCAAAAAATTGGGTCGAACATTTTGCGAACGTGATTGAACACAAAACACATATTTTTATTCGTCAATATAATCGACAAAATTCGATAAATTCAAACAACGAAAATGCGACGCCTACTTTTCAACACATTTTAATAATGTAATAAAGTGTACAATGGAAACGATTGTGAAATCATAAAACAAAACAGTCGTAGGTGTTCGAAATTTATACATTTCAGCAGGTGCTTTTGTCTACATTTTTAAGCATATTGATCATTTGAACAATTCATTTCCTTCACATACACTACACATGATTATACACCATAAACGAATAATTAAATGAAAGTTAATGAAATGGTGTTACTTATAATAAAATTAAATTCGACTATTTAACAGTCAAGTGTGAAAGAATGGCCACTTAATGACTCTATTGCATTGAAAATTAGCAGCAATCCGAATTCCATATAAAGTTACGATAATCACACCTAATGCGAATTTAAATTGCTTTAGGAAATTTCTATAGGAGCGGAAAAAACGACGACGTTTATATACATTTTCTCCTTTATTGAGAAAACACAGCAGATGTTATTTATTTATTTATTATAGACAAACTATAGAAAATTCTAAATTGAATAACTCGCATGTCCATTCATTTTTCCGCTTCAACAATAAAATAAATCAATGCAAATTCATAAATGAACTAATTAGATACTCGTAAATTAAAATGACTAGAAAAAAAGTGTGGTGGTTTCATAAAATATGTAACAAGCCAAGTAAACCGCTTTGGGCGAGGTTGTTAACACCGCAATATTAAAACACGGTTACGCAAATCCAACATACACATGACATTTTCAACGAGAAAATGCTAAATTATATGTATTTATATGAATACACACTTTGCTATTACTCCGTTATTGAAATGTATTTTATTCCGGTTAATTATTTCATTATTATTATTATTTACCTTAACTGGCCATACTGTTAAAGCTAAATCTAATCTATAATGATAAATTTGTTCCGATTTAAGAAAATACTCGTATAATTAAATTAGGCTTATCAAATATTTTCATAATTATAATAAAGTTTGAATTTGACAAACATTAGATATATATAATTTCAAAATATATGATTAACTTAATGATTATAGGCAACCCCGATCACACAAACATTTTAATTAACAACATTGAATTTTTTTTTTTGGAATAACATTCAACAACATATTTTTAATAGTAAATAACACGAATTTAGCATTTTTGTTTATAAATAAATCTGTCCTGTATTTCAGTTCGGTTACCGCGGTTTAGTTTGATTTGTAAGGTTATGTTTATAACGGTTGTCATTCAGCGATTCCTTGTTAAAGCTTGGTGCTCAGTTCCCTGTAAAAAATTAATATAAAAACTCGTGTAATAAAATTTAATAAATCGTTTATTATTCCACCGACCTATTTGGAATTAGTTGCTAGTGTGTAAAATAGTTTCATCTGAATGGATCGAAAGTCGAGAGACGAATTGAAAAAAGAAGCCGAATTGGTGAGAAACAGACGTTTAGACAATGTTAGGGAAATTAACGAGTTGAAAGCATCATTACAAAGTTTGATTACTCAAGGTTTAAAACAGTCGGAAAACATTAATGCGCTACATGGAAAAGAAAACATTAATAATTTACAAATTCAAGAGAACACAAAAAATAGGACAGAACTAGGAGAAACAAAAGTACAAAGATCAAAATCATCGAATAGAACTGTCACTGTTATTAATAAAAAGGAATCTCCAAAAAAGTCAAAAAGTTACAATGTTGAAGAAGCTAGAGAATACATAAAAAAACAAAATGAGAAACGTTCAGAACAATTGAAAAATAATGTGAAGAATACTGCAACTCAAAATGAGATTAAGAAACAAAGACTTTTGGAACTTCAAAAGAAAAGTCAAGAGATTGTGGCAAGAAACTTAGAGTTGAAAAGAGAAAGAAGCAGATCAAAGGGTCCTAAGTCTGCCGAACAATTAAGACCTGATTATGCAGGACCACCCTCAAATATTAGATCAAATTCAAAAGAAAAGGCCCTACAGAAAGAAGAAGATCTAACTCATGTAAGCAGAAGCAGCAGGTCAAGATCCAGAGAACTGGAGAAAAAAGAAGTAAAGATTCCACAAAATAAAGTTGTATCAAAAAATGTTCCACAAATTACAACCAGACCAGGGAGACCCAGAACAAGACAACAAAACATTTCTACTTGCAGATCAAAAAATGAGGATTTAAATTTACAACAACAGGAAACACAAAAAGCTAACACTGATGTAAAAAATGCCAAAAGTCTGCTACATCCTAATTCTGCGTATGAAATATTTCAACATATCAAATCCAAAGAAGTGACAAAGAAATTAACAGAAACAAAAACTCCAAGTGTTAGTGATGAAAAGATTACTTCAGAATCTGAACAGACCCAAAGAAAAAATGTTTTCTCACCAAGTAAGCCACCAGACAATCAAAATCAAGCCATAAATATTTTTAACAATATAACAGTAAGATCAGAATTAAATCAGAACAGAGAAAATTCATGTAGAGTAGATTTAAAAAAGGATGATAGTGATAATAAAAAACAATCTGATAAAGCAGTAATTGAAAAATTAAAGTTAAATAGCAGCAAAGAAACCCAAACTTTTGATCCACCGCATTGGCTGTGTCAAAACACTAGTAAAAATGAAAATCCTTATAATTTTATAAACACAGTGAGGAGGAGATTAGAGTCAGCAATAATGCAACCCTCAACAAAAACACATAATGACAAAGGTGTTCAAAGTTCCCTTCGAGTATGTGATCATGTGTTAAGTGATAGAGGTGATATTGTATTTCCCCAGTCTAACTTTCCAGGTCAACAGATATCAAAAAATGTTGAAAATTCAAATTTAAAGTCGTTTATTTCTCACAAATGTTTAAATTTGGATCCAAAGCCTGTTGAACACTTAGGTTTACAAATTGGAAGTAAGAAGAGTGAAAAAAGTAACAAAAGTATTTTGTTGATCAGTAATGAAAGCGAATCGGAAGATACCTCGAAAAATATTCCAGAAATTTCCAGTGAAAGTATCACCACAGGAAGAAACGTTTATGCAGCTGCAAAGAAGGATGGTGGTGGAGATGATGATTTCAATCTCAAAATAAATACGAGTAATTTAAACAAAATGAAATTAAAGTCCAAGAGTAACATACAAGAATCCAGTTTAGACCAAGTACCACCGGAAGTAATAGATAACATTTCGTCAATCCGGGTGCCCAGTCGCAGACACAATAGTAGGTCTGCAAAGTCCAGTAAAAATTTATTCCCAAGCAAAACATCATACACATCAGATTACAATTCTGAAAGTGATTTGGACAACAGTTTCCTTACAGGTTCTCACAAATCCGCTGAGTATTCCATTTTGGCCGGTAACATTAGCAGTTACAGCAATTTGGTTAATAAAAATTTCAGACCTCATTCATCAAACAGTAAACATTCCACTGAGCAACAAAGCATTCCAGAAGAAATACAACATTCCAAAGAAGGAAGGGTGATAACAGAGAGTGGAGGAGACGGTTCCGGAAGTCTTCCGACGTTGGCTCCGCAAGAGTACAAATCTTTGCCAACATGTTCGTCATCAATACGACATTCGAACATGAATTCAGACGTTCCAACAGATATTTCAACGTTGCCTCCACAAATTTATAATGATATTCCAACAACGCATTCTTCCATAAGTAAATTGGAAGAAGAGAAAGTCGAGAATGATGATGGGAGGAAAAAATTAAATTCATTTAAGAACAACAATACTGATCTGGTTGTGCTTCAAGAACCTCAGATTTCATTGAAGATTAAAAATTTGGATGGGAAAAATAAAGTGGTGGTTCAAAGCCAAGAAGGAGGTGAACAAGTAAGTCTTAAAATTTGTTTTCTCTGAAAAAATTTTAGAACATATTTTTTGTTATTTTTAGGAAAAAACTAATCAAATTCATTTGAAATTTGAAACTGAAATACATCTCTTAAACGACTTCAACAAGTCATTCAGTCAGCTGAATGCTCTAGAAAAAGCGTTAGAATCTTTAAAAACAACCAATACAATCCAACAAGTAGAGAGAACAATGAACGAATCAGCCACTATTACCGAACAAAAAAATCCTGATCATTCCTCAAAGCAAAACATTTTGTCGCAAATCAATTTTTCGAGAGGTTCGGAAGTATCCACTGTTTCTAGACACAGTTGTTTAGACACAACATCCCTGTCAAATAGAAGTGCAATTTCTACACGGATAGATTTACTAAATAATACGAGCCGTCACGACGACGATACGACCGTTACAGACTCCATGCTGCTAGTGTCCGTAAATGAAAATTACGATCCCACCAATCCAGTTGGAATGTCTCTCAAATTGGTATAATAATTTTTGTTTCTTAATATTTGTTTTATTTATGTTACCACCATTTGTCGCTTTTAGTTAGAGCAATTAATCAAAGATGAAGATTCCAGATTAAAGAATTTGAAAACGATGTTAAAAATTCGTGAAAAATCTCTGCAGGACAGAGTGTTGACCGAATTGCAGGCGTTAGAAGTTCAAAAAAGGTACAGTAACATTACTGTGCGTTTGTGTTGTGGAAGTTAAACTTTCTATATAATAGTATGTTAATTGGTTCTTTATTGTTAGGAATTTGCGACTGACTGGCAAACTTCAAGAAGCGTCGTTGGTGAAGAAAAAACAACGTGGCATTTTATTGAAACATTCAGAGGAAAAACATGAAATGCAAAGGTGAATAAACATTTATAATTTCATCTTCGTTTCTATTTATGAATCGCATTTTTAGATTGAAACAATTACACAAAGCAAAGTCGAAGGAGCGCATTTCAGAGTTGCAACAAGAAAGAAAATTAATTAAAACGCAACTTTGCACCGACAAAATGTTGACCAACATCAAAGTAAACACACCAAGAGTGAAAAGAAGTAACAATTCTGGACCACTTAGAGTTGTAAGTATATCCACATAATGGACGACATCCAAATTTTGTATTAACAATTGTTTTAAAGAATGTTACGTATTTACATTGTTCTTGCTCAGGTGACTAACCACCACACAGAATCCGTGATATCGGAAAGATCAATTTCGAGGAGAAGTTCCGTAGTCGACGAAGTAGTTAACGTCTCTACAACAAAGTCTGTAACAAGTGTCGTTTCCGAAATCGAATCGCACAGCGATGGTCCGGACGATAGAATTCACAAAAGGAACGACGATTTCCATGTCACTCACATTAAAAAGTAAGTAAACATCACGTCGTCAGCGTCAACGGCGAGTGTGTGTGTGTGTGCGAGTACGAGCGAGCATGAAATTAATGCAGTAGGCAGTAAGGTCGTTTAAAAATAAAATCGTTGATGGAGCACTTATTGGCATAAATAGATTAGATGATATTTTTGTTTACTTAGACAGTAATGTATGTGTAGTTGGCGAAATTATTTGGAATGAAAAACGATACAGTTATAAGTTATGTATTGAAAAGAGAGGAGAGGGAGTGGCAGAAAAAGGTTTAAAAAAATAGAAAAAAGAGTAAAGTTATAATTAGATATCCTGTTGGGCGTTAGCCAAAAGTCTGTTTTGTATTTGGACGCTTCCTCAAGTTTATAGGAACTACATGTTTAAAATTAGTCAGCAACTCATTGATTTGAACGTATGTTGTAAGTCGACGTCGTCGTCGTCGTCGTCGTCGTCGTCGTCGTTGTCGTCGACTCACGACAATTGCATTTGTCACTTGATGTAAACATAAATAAAGGGACGAGTAAGTGTGGGTGTATTGTTAATAGTGTCTTTTGTTGTCGGCTCCACAGGGCCCTGTTGATGCGTGAGGCGGCGCTGGATAAGAGACGAAGAGAGGCCGAAAATTTGCTCAAGTGGCACCAGAAGTTACTCGACGATGAGAGGCGCATCGTGCAACTGGAGCAGTCGGCCAGCACTGTTGTTTCGCAGCAGCCAACACTGCCAACCGGAAAATTGAAGGAAACACCCTTGGCCGAGGATCGATGCGAACTGTCGGGAACACTTCTTAATCAATTGTGGTCCGACATAAGTGATTGCACCAAGAAGAGATTTGCTGACGAAAAAACGTATCGGATGTCGAAGGCAGCATTCAGCAGGATCTGTAAGAATGCGAGCGAATACAAACAAAGAAACCTGCAGAAGATGTCGTCTGCGACGCGACAGAATAATGTGGTGGAACTGAGTGTCAGTGATTTATCCAAACTTATAATATCACCAGAACAATCCGACAGTGACAAAGAACAACAACGGCAACAACAGCAACAACAGCAATCAAAATCCAGTAGTAGTATCAGTATTAACGATGCGATTAGCGCTTACAAATCAGATTTCGAAATAGATTCGAACTCTGTCAGAGAAAATACTAATTCAGTTTCGGAGCATCAACCCAATAATTCGATTGCAGATCAGCAAACAATTTCATCGATTTCAGATCTCATCGAGAACTTTAATAAAATCGAAGAGGAAATGAGCAAACGTTCTGAAAAATTGGTAAACGAATCGAATCAAATGTTAACGGAACTCGACGAATTTGAAGTTGGAGCAGTTGAGAATGATGAAACTACATCTGTAAAAACGGCGACGCAAATATCTTTACTTAACTCACTTAATTCAATAAAACCACTCTCAAATTGCGAAAACGATGTAATTGCAGAAAAAAACTCACATAAAACCTTATCAAATGATTCAAAAATTACCATTCATTCACAATCTGAAAAAATTTCTGATATTTCAAATATTTCTGAAAAATTTTTTATTGATAAAAACGGTGGGGAAGGACAACTTCCTGAAAAACAGACGTCCTCACTCTCATCTCGAGAACCAAATACACCGACGAATGAAATTAATGCATTAGAAAATTCCATTTTGGAAAAATCAAACGTCCAAATTTCCGAATTGATTACCGATAAAATTTCTTCTGAAATTATATCTCAAGAATCCACCGACACAAATTCTCATTCAAAACAAATCGAATCTTCGGATAAAATAACTCCCCACCAGTCAAATTCCACAATTTCCGAAATTAATCATATCGAATCGGCTGATCCATCTGAAATTATTAATACACCAAATAAAGATTTTTTCGAAACAAGCCACGTTGAAAAATCAGATACAATCAATTCTGAATTAAATCACAGTATTGTACCGACGTCGGATAAAGGTGTACCTTCGGATGTAAGATCACAAAAGTCACAGGTTACGATTTTCGAATTAAGTAATGTTGATGAACCTTCTGAGAAAGTTTCTTCAGATTTGACTTCGCCTGAAATTAGTAGCAATTCGGAGGTTTTGAAGAAAACATCATCGGATATTCCAGATGGTGATTGTGGAGTCTCAGTAAAATCTGTAGAAACTGAGGAGCATCACGACGACGAATTACCCAAATCGTTAAGAATAGTATCTGCAAAATCAGATTCAACTGACGATAATTCAAAGTCAGTAAAATCCGTTAGACCGAAAATTTCTACTGACATATCCGAAGAAAAAATATCGGAACGGCATCCATACGTCTCTGAGCAAGAAGAAGAAATTAATGAAGTAACAAATTCTTTACCAATATCAGATTTAAGTTATGGAGTTTTAGAAAAAGGAGTGGATTTAAAAAGTGATAAATTTGAGACTGATGTTGATGAAGTGGAATCGTGTGCGGAAGGCACCACGTCTAACATTAAAAGTAGCTTGAACGAATTAAACGAATTAAATATAGATAAGACTGAATACGATGATGCGATACCAAAGGAAATTGAGTTCGTTGAAGAAAAAGAACACGATTCCCTATCCGAGATCTCCAACAATCTGGCAAGCGAAATCGAAGAAAAATCACAAAGCGATCAAGTGTCCGAGATAATCGAAGAAAAAGAAATATCTTATTCGTCATGTACGCCCTCCTCAGAATGTGGCAGTGATAAGAGGCAGTCTTCGTCCACGGCGAAAAGCATAGATGTGAAGAAACGAGTGTCAGAAATAATGGCAGAAGCGGGACCATTAAATCTGGGTGATAAAAGTACAAGGATGCAGGATCTTTATGTGACCACTTATGATGTCAATTCACCACCTCAGTCTCCCGAACCAGGTATATCATTATATTATTTGAAATAATCGGTTCTAGATTATGTCATGTCAATGTTCATTATTTTTTCAGTAAACGGCGAAAAAATAAAAAGTCCAAAGAATTTAGATACCGAGGCGGAGGAACTTTTACGAAAACAGTTGGCCATAGAACAAGAGGTATGTACCATTAATAATAATAATAATAATAATAACAAAATGTTAATGTAATAATTAAATTACTTAATTTTAGATAAAGGAGTTGGAGCAGCAGCAAAAAGAATTGCCGTACGTGTTCGTCCGCGAGATCCCCAATAAACCACCTCCTCCGTACACGCCTCCCGCCAACATACGAATAACCGCTGCCCCTATAAAAACGATACTGCCCGCCGGTCCTGATCAAATCGACGAAATCACTCGATATTCGGCGAAAATCATTCACAAGGCATATTTGAACAACAACCTTGAAAACATTAACATTTCCGAAAATACTCTCAACCTGATTACGAAGAATAACATCAGTAAAGAGTGCTACAGGTTCGTCTTTGATATTTGCAAGGAGATTGCAGTTAATCACTACAAGCAATTCAAAAAGGAACCGTCGTGTCCATCGTGGATGAAGGTGGCGACAAAGTGTTCCATAGCGCCGGTGCGACCGTTCGACTTGGTCGGTTTGGAACGGCACATGTCGGAGAAACTAAAAGAAATGTTTAAGTTTCAAAAGAGGAGGGACAACCTTAGAGAAAAATCTGTAATGAAATGGAGCAGGAAGAAAAAGGATCACGTGGACGAAATTTTAATACTGGAATCTCAATTGGAGGAAGCAGAATGGACATATTATGATAAAGATGAAAGAATTGTCATGGACAATCTTACTAATGAAATCATGAACATGTTGTTGCAGGACACTGCTAAAGTTATGCAAGAAATTTTTCGTATAAAGAATTGTTACTAAATTGAACTGTTTATTTTGTGTATAATTTTTTGTATATTTTTAAGAAAATAATTTTTATAATTATTTTAATTAATTAATTTTTATTTAACCCATATATTGGAATTTTACATAAAGAAATGACATAAAATAATAAATTAAATAAATTCAAAGGTCCACTAAGAGTAGCACAGAACATGGTAACTGTAAGATATGTAAGGATGTAATCTGTGTTGCATATCTTTTATCGCAACTGGAAATGTCAAGTTTAAATTTGATGTAAACAAATTGTAGCAATGTATGGGTTACATTGTTTACGCATAATGTGTTATATGCATGCTGTTGATAAACATGCTCATGTTGGAATCTAAAATTTGAATGAAAAGTACATACATAAAATTGATAGGAACTGTATAAAAGGAAAAGAAGAAGAAGAAGAAGAAGAAGAAGAAAAAGAATAAAAGTAACCTAACATAAGTAAGTAAGTTAAAGTGTGCAGTGCGGTGAGTATCGCGTGCGATATACAAATAAAAGAAGAGAAAGAAACACGAAAATGGGTAAGAAAGGAGGCAAGGATAAGAAAAAGGGTAAAGGTGCCGAAAAAACATTAGCGAAAACCGAAAAAAAACTTTCAAACAAATTAAAAAAGGAACTTAAAAGTAAAGGAGAAGATGACATCGAAACAATTTTGGCCAAAATTGAAAGCGAGGAGAAGAAACGGCTTCAAGTTACGGAATCTATTATCGAACAGCCCTCAAGGAGACTAAATTTTTCGTTTGTTTCACATCCGGAAAAAGAACAACTGATTATGTATGGTGGAGAGTTTTATGATGGACAAAAGGTATGTAATAAACACAAGATGGGTAAATAGTAGTATTAATCTGAAGTTGTTTTCGTTAGACTCTGGTTTATGGTGATTTGTTCTTTTATAACATACCCAACAGAACCTGGTCTGTGGTAAAAGCACCTGGGGGACCAGCTCCAAGATGTGGACATCAAATGGTTACAACAAACACAAACAAAGGTCAGTTGTGGGTGTTTGGTGGAGAATTTGCGAGTCCCAGCCAATCACAGTTTTATCACTACAGAGATTTATGGGTGTTTCACCTTGGCACCAAACAATGGGAGAAAATTACGTCTCCTAACGGCCCAAGTGCCCGAAGTGGTCACAGAATGGTGGTGAATAAGAAAAAACTGTTTGTTTTTGGTGGTTTTCACGACAATTTACGAGACTATAAATATTTCAATGATTTGTACGCTTTCAATATGGAAAGTTACAAATGGGAGAAAATTGAAGCAACAGGAAACGGACCAGCCCCAAGATCAGCTTGTTGTATGGCAGCACTGAACGACGGTAGGATACTGATTTATGGCGGTTACAGTAAAGAAAAAATAAAAAAAGATGTTGACAAGGGACATGTGTTTACAGATGCATTTTTACTGACACCAAACAGTAAGTTTGTTGGACGTGAGTTAAAATAAAAATAAAAATAAAATTGTATTTTTCTTTATTTTAAGAAAATGACACAACCGGGTTGCAATTTAAATGGGTCCAAATTAAATTGGGTAACAACTTTTCTCCAAGATGCAGCATGCCCATGACCGTAAGTGGGAACAATTCGTTTGCATACTGTTTTGGAGGAGTGTTTGATATTGAAGATGAGGAAGAAAATATATCAGGAAATTTCTTTAACGATTTGTATCAACTGGATCTAGAAAAATTTGTGTGGAAAACAGTGACAGTTAGTGGGAAAAAAGACAAAGAACAAAAAGCGAGGCGTAGGAAAAAAGATACAAGTACGGTGGTGTCAATTGATTATATAATATTTGTAATATGCAGTGTGCGGAGTAGTGTAGTATTTAATGTTAATCTCATTTTCAGGAGAGGAGGAGGGGGGTGATGATCAGGATGAAGAAATGAAGGAGGTGGAAGAAATTGAAAAGAGTGTTGAAAGCACAATCATTTCAGACGATGGAATTTTCAAAGTGACAGTCGGACCTGTTCTAAATAATCAATCAGTCGGTTCCTCTTCTAGCGTATGTGACACTGAATCTGTATTTAGTCCATCTCCAAGAATAAATTGTGGGCTGGCCATAAAACATGGGGTTCTGTATCTGTACGGAGGTATGGCAGAAGATGGAGATAAACAGTTTACATTTAACGACTTTTATTCACTGGATTTAAAAAAAATGGATGAATGGAACACCATTAAAGATGATCCGACGTCCAATTCTGCTTGGGTCGGATCAGATTCTGAATCAGGTGAGGAAAGTGATGAAAATGAAAATGAAAATGAAAATGAGAATGATGATGATGAGGATGAAGAAGGTGAAGATGAAGATGAAGATGAAGAATCTGGCATGGATACTGATTAAATTTATTATGTTAAAATTAAATTGTTGTTTTTGTTAATATTATTATTAATAATAAACATAAATTTTGATAATATTATTGATCAATATCCAGAAAGAAAATTGTTAGGATAGATAGATATTTAATGATGTAACGAAAATTTGCTGTTATATAATTCGTTGTATACATTTATAAAATCTATTTAGTTTATGTATGTGTGAATTATACGGCGCCACTGTTATATGTTGCATGTAATTTTCTCCTTGGATAAATTATTTGCAATATGCCACATGCAACATGCAACATGTTATGAATTATAAATTAAATTTCGAATATATAAGGTAGAAGAATAGGTCAGAAATGTGAGTGTATGTACCAAGCTTATGTGTAGATGTAGGTGTACTAAGACACAATGGAAGAGTCACATTTATCATTTTTCTTAACGGTTCAAACTCTATCTGCCCAAAAAATGTGGAAGGGATCCAGTTTGAAATATAAGATATATGCAGTCGTATATACGGTGCTTTTCCTATATAATCTTTTAATGTTGCAAATCAAATTGCTTTTGGCAGAAGATTTGGAAATGGTCGCCGAGAACTTAAACTACACCATCATGTATACCGTTATGGCGATCGCGACTCGTTATTTGAACAATCCAAATTGCAGGAGTTTGCTTTTAGACATCGAGAAATTCGAGAAGACAATATCCCAGAACGGGGATACCGACAAGAGAGTTTTAGAAATTTCCAACAAATATAGTAAAGATAACAATCGAATAAATCGATTCATGTTTTGCTTCACACTGTCGACATGTATTTTGTTGTCGTATTCTTATTCACATTTACCATTTAGGCCAAAGGATCGATTGAAATTCATTTTTCCCGAATGGTACTTTATGGATGTAGAAAAGTATTATTGGGTGATTTACATAGACAATACTCTATTTGTTGTGGTATGTTTGGGTCCTATGTTCGTGTACGTACGGTTCGCAAGTTTAACATTTACCACATACATAAATGCAAGACTTGAGATGTTACAATACTTCATAAAAATTGTGGAACCTTTGTCGGTTAAATTAAGTGAAAAATATGATATACCAATACAAGATGCACGGTATTGTATCCTGCGTTCATGTTTGAAGCAACATATTTACATAATCAAGTAAGTATGTAAGTATGTAAGTAAGTAAGTAAGTAAGTAAGTAAGTAAGTAAGTAAGTAAGTAAGTAAGTAAGTAAGTAAGTAAGTAAGTAAGTAAGTAAGTAAGTAAGAAAGAAAGAAAATTGTAAATGTGTGTATGTATTTAATAAGTTTTTAAAATGATTTTTAATAATTGTAGTTATGTCACAGTCGTAAAAGAATACACCAATATGTTTGTCCTGCTAGATTGGTTAGGTACTTCAGTACAATTTGGGTCGATGTGGTTGAGGGTGTTACTTAGTTTTCAGGTAAGTAGTTTTTTGTATTAAAAATGAGGAGTACTTAAGGAGTACGTAAAAATATTGTCAGATAGTAAGACTTGTACGCTTGTAATGAAGTAGAGAATAAAGAATAGAGATTGAATGAGGGGAAACTGTTTTAGGAGGACGATGGCTTCGACAAATTTATGACAGGTTACCATTTTGTGGTAATATATACATTTATGGTATTTAATTATTATTATGCGCAAAAAGTTGAAAATGAGGTACGCCATATGTGATATTATGTAATAATGTAATAAGTATTGTGAGTATTGCAGAGTATAAATATTAGTCAGTTTGCGTATAACTTAGATTGGTTTGAGTACGACGGAAGAACAAAAATGTTGGTTCAGATGATAATAATGAGAGCACAGAAGCCATTAAACTTGCGAATCGGACCGTTCGCATTTATGCGATTGTTCTCCTTGGTCGATGTAAATATATAAAAATTGAATTGAAAAATATAATATAATATAATATAATATAATATAATATAATATAATATAATAAATTGAATGTTGCAATGCAATTTTGTTTCAGATACTTAAATCTTCATTCTCTTATTTTGTGTTTATGCATACACTATATGATTTATACGAGAAGATGTAGAATTGGTCTGTGCTGTTGTAGAAGACATGAAATCTGAAAGAAACTCTCTCTTACACACAGATACACATATACACACAAATATGTTATAATTAGTCAAATAGTTTCACCAGTAGTAACTCAATAAAACAATTTTAACGGCAAAAAGTATTATAAGTTGATTTTAAATGAATCCTACTGCGGAGCGGGTAGAATTGAAACAAAGTAAAATGTGCAGATGTGTTGACTCAGGCCTTGTGTAGAAGGATAAATTATGGGCATCGTTGGGATCTCCAGGAAAAACAACCAATTCCCAGTTCAGCGTTATTCAGTGTCTTATTTTTACATTAGAGTTGTGTAATCCCCAGATACAAGATACGACAAACACCAATTATAATTATGAAATATTATGTGATTGGAAATAAGCGTTATATTCATGGGTTGGTGTGTTTTTATTTAAAGAAACGTATTTCAATCGAAAAATATGTTGAATTATTAATATTGTTAAGATAATTAGTAGTCGTAAGAACATAATTGTAGTGGTTGTTGTTGTATGAAATGAATAATAGAGAAAATGAGTATTTAAATATTAATTTGTGATCGATATTAACACATATGTATGTTGAATAATAACTTTTGGAGTGAATTAGAAAAATTAGAATTATAGATGGTACTTAGTTATCAATTGGTATGTTTGGATAATTATTTAAATAGGTATTCATATAAAATGAAAGAGGGAATGGGTCAGAAGGTTGTAATTATTTTAAATGGAAATGAATGAATGAAAGGTTATTAAAATTTGTTTAATACCAATAATAATTGTAAGTCAATTAAATTTATTTACAGTCAAAGGGGACCAAATTAAGTTATTGTTGTATTACCGTTGAACGATATTAAATGTAAAGTTATTTAATCAACCATATATAAAATGTAATAAATGAGTAAAATAGTATACTGGGTTGCATAATACATGAAACATAGATAGTATGGAACGGAAAGCGGGAGAAAAGTGATAATTTTAAATTTGTTGAATATTTTTCAGTTGTATCAGAAGAAAAATAAATAATTATATTAATTGATAAGAGGAATGTTCGGTCAGTGAAAAGAATTTTAGATGTAGGTGTCCTATATATCTGTAGGAAATATGAATAATGGGTGAAATGATAAAATCGAGTGGTGAATAATGGAATGAAGGTGGTGGTTTTGTGGTGAAATAAAGGAAACAATGAAAAGAAATTAGGTAAATATATATGAATATTATTGAAAAGAATAATCGGTGACGTTGTGATTCGTTGTAGAAGAAGCCGCCATGATGTCGAATATAGGTTATGTAGTTAAATGGAATATAAAGTAGAATATTTGTGTGATATAAGAACCGAATGAGCTCGTTCAAAGGCTAAAAGGTGCATTAGGTTCTTAGGCATCTGTGTGTGAAAAATTAGCCCATTCTGTGCAGGAAAAACCTTCAAAATCGTGAAAATTTTTGGAGCGCGTTAGAAAAACCACCGGCCTAGGCCGCCCATCCTCCCCCGCCCTATCCTCCCTATTGCTGCCGGCGCCATCTAACGATGAGGCGACCTGAACATATCTTGGCCGTGCAGCGAACTTAAACATTTCAATATTTTTCCGGCAACGTCATCTATCGGTACAATTATTTATATATTTGAGTAGTATTTAACAGTGTATAATAATAATAATTTGTTTAAAACATTGTTGTTGCAGAAAGAACGTAAGTAAATAAGGACTTAATATAAATTATTATTCCAGTTGAAATGATTGAAGTGAGGTGTCATGGATACTTTGTTATATGTGGTGAATTTTCGGTGGTAATTTTATTAATAAATGTTGTGTTTATATTTAATATATCAGTAGTTTTTTCATTTAAAATAATGAACGATAATTTGAGTTTGGTCTTTGTGTTATTATTGTATTTGTTTTAAGATTAAGTACATTTAGTGGAAGAAATAAATCGAAATTTTTATTTTAGGTTAGAGTTAGTTTGTGAAATTTATATTCCACGAGAGGATTAGTCCTTAAGCAAGAAGCTTGTGTATATTATTTAGAAGAAAATCATTAGAGTATTAGAGTTAAATTCTCGGTACTTCTGCTTGTTTGTTTACAGAAGCAAACAAATGAAATGATAAGAAATATATGAATTTCAGAATTGTTGAATTGTTGAATTGTTGAATTGTTGAATTGTTGAATTGTTGAATTGTTTGTTAATAAAGTGTTATCATTTAGTATTAAAATGTTAAATGATTAATGTAATATATTAAAAATGTGTAGCAGTTGTATGAATAATTACATTGTTAGTGTTATTAGTGTAAATAAGTGTCAAATAATGTATAAATGTATTATATTTTAATAAAATTAATATTTTCTACTATTTTAAAAATAAATTATGAATGATAAATGAAACAATGGTGATTGTAATTATTATAGAAAAGTGTCTTGCATGTGTTGTTCAATAAACATTTATAAATAACCGCTGTTATTGATAATAAAGAAAAATTTAATGTGAAATTGATTATATGCTGTACATTAATAATAAATAAACATTATTATTGGTTGATAAGCCATCATTTATTGTAAAATGAATTCTATGATGTATATTATTGATAAATAATTGTTTTTTGTGTGGTCTCATATAGTTTCATGTGTGATTGTCAGGTGTGAACTTGGTGTGGTCTCGGGTATCATCTGGTGGAGATTTCAGGTATATTTCGGTGTGGTCACAGATATTATGTAATGTGGTGTTATGACTCTTTTTAATGGTGAAGTTTCAGGTGTTCAGTGGAGTGTTCTCAGGTATTATCTGATGTCTTGTCAGTTGTTTTTTGTACCGTGGTCTCAAGTTTTTACTGGTGTGGTCTCAGGAATTTGCCAGGTGTGGTCTCGGGCAATATTTTGTTGTGGTCTCGGGCGTTTTTCGGTGTTGTCCCAGGTATACTTTTTATGATGTGGTCTCAGGTAATATCTGGGATGGACTCAGTTATTTTGTACCATGGTCTAACGTCTTTTTTTAATTAGGTTAGGTTAGGTCAGGGTTAGGTTAGGTCAGGGTTAGGTTAGGTCAGGGTTAGGTTAGGTCAGGGTTAGGTTAGGTCAGGGTTAGGTTAGGTCAGGGTTAGGTTAGGTCAGGGTTAGGTTAGGTCAGGGTTAGGTTAGGTCAGGGTTAGGTTAGGTCAGGGTTAGGTTAGGTCAGGGTTAGGTTAGGTTAGGTTAGGTTAGGTTAGGTTAGGTTAGGTTAGGTTAGGTTAGGTTAGGTTAGGTTAGGTTAGGTTAGGTTAGGTTAGGTTAGGTTAGGTTAGGTTAGGTTAGGTTAGGTTAGGTTAGGTTAGGTTAGGTTAGGTTAGGTTAGGTTAGGTTAGGTTAGGTTAGGTTAGGTTAGGTTAGGTTAGGTTAGGTTAGGTTAGGTTAGGTTAGGTTAGGTTAGGTTAGGTTAGGTTAGGTTAGGTTAGGTTAGGTTAGGTTAGGTTAGGTTAGGTTAGGTTAGGTTAGGTTAGGTTAGGTTAGGTTAGGTTAGGTTAGGTTAGGTTAGGTTAGGTTAGGTTAGGTTAGGTTAGGTTAGGTTAGGTTAGGTTAGGTTAGGTTAGGTTAGGTTAGGTTAGGTTAGGTTAGGTTAGGTTAGGTTAGGTTAGGTTAGGTTAGGTTAGGTTAGGTTAGGTTAGGTTAGGTTAGGTTAGGTTAGGTTAGGTTAGGTTAGGTTAGGTTAGGTTAGGTTAGGTTAGGTTAGGTTAGGTTAGGTTAGGTTAGGTTAGGTTAGGTTAGGTTAGGTTAGGTTAGGTTAGGTTAGGTTAGGTTAGGTTAGGTTAGGTTAGGTTAGGTTAGGTTAGGTTAGGTTAGGTTAGGTTAGGTTAGGTTAGGTTAGGTTAGGTTAGGTTAGGTTAGGTTAGGTTAGGTTAGGTTAGGTTAGGTTAGGTTAGGTTAGGTTAGGTTAGGTTAGGTTAGGTTAGGTTAGGTTAGGTTAGGTTAGGTTAGGTTAGGTTAGGTTAGGTTAGGTTAGGTTAGGTTAGGTTAGGTTAGGTTAGGTTAGGTTAGGTTAGGTTAGGTTAGGTTAGGTTAGGTTAGGTTAGGTTAGGTTAGGTTAGGTTAGGTTAGGTTAGGTTAGGTTAGGTTAGGTTAGGTTAGGTTAGGTTAGGTTAGGTTAGGTTAGGTTAGGTTAGGTTAGGTTAGGTTAGGTTAGGTTAGGTTAGGTTAGGTTAGGTTAGGTTAGGTTAGGTTAGGTTAGGTTAGGTTAGGTTAGGTTAGGTTAGGTTAGGTTAGGTTAGGTTAGGTTAGGTTAGGTTAGGTTAGGTTAGGTTAGGTTAGGTTAGGTTAGGTTAGGTTAGGTTAGGTTAGGTTAGGTTAGGTTAGGTTAGGTTAGGTTAGGTTAGGTTAGGTTAGGTTAGGTTAGGTTAGGTTAGGTTAGGTTAGGTTAGGTTAGG